>NC_086378.1:88084113-90484113 GCF_036588685.1 Mytilus trossulus
ATTATGAGAATTACCTATGTGCAAGGTTATACCCACCATCTTTAATGCCAATAGCTTTTGCTATACAAGCATTTAATGTGGAAACAGCTCAGGTATACCTTCACTTTTTAAACTTCAACTTGTCTTTGTATTAGAGTATTTTAAAACTAGCCCATAGGTACATATAAGCTATTGTCTGTCACCATTGTAAACTTTTTCAAAGATCTTGAAACTAATTTGGGGTGAATTATCCTAATGGTAGCTAGTATTACAAAAAATCATAATATTCTAATTACTTCATGAAACTAAAGAAAATACATTGATTCTGTACACACAAAAATGCCTTGTTCAAATCCACTCCATTATTTACAATTTATCAGTATATATCTTCACATACCGTATTCACAAAAATACATTTTACCAGGATATGCAACATTTTTGAATTAAGGAGGCTTGATTTACCAGTATGATACCAAATATTTTTTAAGTAAGATCAAAATCCTTATTATTTTCTCAAAAAAATACATTTGAAACTACATATCATTGAAGTTGTAATGAACTATTGTATTGCTCCACACTGTTTGTTTCAGATTGGAGACATACATTTTGCATCTGATATTAAAACAGGTCTGATAAGAATGCAGTTTTGGAAGGATAGCATTGAAAAGATATATGAGGTATAACTGTATATATTTATTGTAGGGATCAATCCTTGATCTTATTTTCATGGTCCAGTGTCAGACTGCTTAAAAAAAACTGTCCAATGAATTTTCAATTATTTAATATGAGAAGTCTATTTTTAGTACATGTATATATAATAATTTTAAAGTTATCATGTCTGTTGCAATATCATTAATGTTAATTCCATAGGATAGTTGTTACAAGTGATATTAAAGATCATTTTAAAAATAAAACTTAAGGCGATACATGGCACTATAGGGAGATAACTCTATAAAAATCATTTGAACACTTTCTTCTATTACATGTATAGCAGTACATAATGGGGATGTTTATATCAAGTTTAATATGTCTTCAAAATTTTAGATAGTTGTTAAAATATATTATTATTTTTGATAAGTTATAATATTTTACTTGCAGGGTTCTCCACCTCACACACCTACAGCTTTAGCCTTATCACAGGTAAGGTTAAAAAAAAAAGAAGAAAAAATACACATTTTTTCTCAACCTTAACTTATTTTTGGAAGTCGCTAGTTATTATGTCTAAAACAATGTACTGACAAGAATATATGCCAAACATTCTGGGCTAGAAATTTTTGAGTTGTAAACTTAAATAAATAAGTGCAGCAAATATTAGTATTCATCAAAATGAATAATGTTTTGAAAAATTTGATATATTTTCCATGGTGATTTGAGGGAAATGTGAATTCCAAACATATAATGGACAGTAGGGACAGCCTTGATAGTTAAATATATGTGGTTCATATAAAAAAAGATGTGGTATGATTGTCAATGAGACAACTCTATACAAGAGACCAATTAATACAGAAAGTAACAGCTATAGGTCACTGTACGACCCTCAACAATGAGCAATATACATTTATCATTTTACTACTGGATATATATATTGATGAAAAGTAGATACCTTTGTATTTTTAAAAAAGGTGAGGGTTCACTTAACATTTACTTGAATTATTGAATTCATTTTGACAGAAGATTTACCAATTTCATTTCACTTTTATCAATAAGACATCAAATACAGTAATGTAAATACAATGTACAAGTTATCCAAAATTATATAGTAAAACATTTTTTAAAACAGGGGCCAGCTTCAGCAGGCCTCTGGATATGGGATTTTCTTGCTGTGTTGATGACACATTATTGGCATTTTGCCGTTTTCTGCACTTCCGTCGGGTTGTTGTCTCTTTGAAATCCCCTTTTTCTATTTTCAATTTTATTTTGCAGTGTATAAGAAAGAAGAAACTTTCCAAAGATTTGTTTTTTAAAATAATTGATGCAAGAGTAAGTATCTATCAAAACATTGTAATTTTATAAGCTATTCGAGCTATGTGGCAAGATTAACATACTTGGCATGATCTTTACCCGGCCTTGTTAAATCTAAACAAGTTTAATAACATTTATAAAACAAAATACAATGCACTAATCTCAAGGTGTGTAATACTCATAGTTATCATTGGTCATCTCAAGGTGTGTAATACTTATAGTTATCATTGGTCATCTCAAGGTGTGTAATACTTATAGTTATCATTGGTCATCTCAAGGTGTGTAATACTTATAGTTATCATTGGTCATCTCAAGGTGTGTAATACTTATAGTTATCATTGGTCATCTCAAGGTGTGTAATACTTATAGTTATCATTGGTCATCTCAAGGTGTGTAATACTTATAGTTATCATTGGTCATCTCAAGGTGTGTAATACTTATAGTTATCATTGGTCATCTCAAGGTGTGTAATACTTATAGTTATCATTGGTCATCTCAAGGTGTGTAATACTTATAGTTATCATTGGTCATCTCAAGGTGTGTAATACTTATAGTTATCATTGGTCATCTCAACGAGATTGATTTTCTCGCTTGAGCCTGTATGGATGAAAATCTGTTTATCGCTGTTATACCTATGACAACATTGATAATTATATTGACAACACATGCCCTCTTAATTTCTAGCGATAAATTTTCATGTCACTCTACTGTGCTAAGAAAGGAAATTATCAGTTAGTAAGATTAAAGGAAAATTTTATAATATAGCCATAAGGTGTGATTTTAGACATTACAATAGAAAATATTTTATGTCACAGACCTAAAATGATTGTGTTGCAAACATATTTTGATCAAGCAGAGCAAATATTAAACACAATGACATGCCAGGTGTGTTGATCTCAAATCTTAATTGATTAAGATTGTCACATTTCCTACCAAAGTTTTCTCTGGGCACTTCAGCTTCCTCCACCAATAAAAACTGACCTTCACTAAATAGTGCAATAGTGTTAAAAGTGGCGTTTAACATCAATCAATCAATCAACCACATTTGTATGCCATAATATGTCTAGTGAAACACAATGAAATGCTATGCCAGAGAACAAATCTGTACGCATTTTAAGCACAAAAAAGTCTGTTTTATAGTCTTGCAAAATAAAAAAACTAACATATTTAACTGAAAAAAAACCAATGACAACCACTGAATTAAATAAATGGCTCCTGACTTTGGACATGGAATGTGGTGGGGTTTAACATGATTTCAAGAATCAACCACAGGCTCCCCTAATATTTCTATAGAAAATATGAAAGGGGGGAGAAAATACAAATTAAAAAAATGAAATAACTACCGGTATGAATTATTCAGAATTTAATACAATATAGTCATAATATTTAATTGATATCTAAGTTTTTCTACTCATAAAGTACAATCTATTCATTTGCAGTATTCAAAATTAAATGCAGACTTTTACAAGAGCATACAAGACATAGAAGATTATTCTGAAGACACAAAGTCATCTATACTGTATTTATTTTTAGAATCTGAAGGTAAAGGTTTAATTATAGTATGATACTGGTTTTAATTTATAATATGTTTATTATTTGTCATCCCTTATTGTATGAGATGAAATAATAAATAAAACACAAACAACAAAAGTAGCTTTCGAGAATAAGGATTGCTCTTACAAGTCATGGAATATTTTAAGTGTTTAAGTGTTTACAATTACTATAGTTTGAAGTTGCACAACACATTGCAAATTATTTAAAATTCTGACCAATTGCAGTTTTGACACTATATATAAAAAGAATACCTGGTAGTCTTACACAGAAAGTTCAATAATTTACATATTCATAGATTTAGGGGAGGGGGGCCCAGGTGCGTGACTGGAGCGGGCCCCCTCTTAGGTCAGTAAGTGGGCCCCACTGTACACAATGACTACTTTATATTGTGTTCATTCTTTACAGGTATAACAGACAAGCAGGTTCATCATGTAGCTAGTCACATTGGTAAATCACAGGGTATGGTCACATTACTGAGGGGATTACCATATAATTCTAGTAAAGGTAGAATCTACCTGCCAAGAGAATCTCTGTTAAAGGTTTGTTTTATAAATGGAACTTGTTATCTGAATTTATTTTAAAGAAATTTAGATCTGTGTTGTAGGATTTTAAATGAAATAGCTATCCAGCAAAGATAAAGTGCACGAAATAAAAATAAAAATTTCATTGCAATCTTGTTAATAAAAAAAGATATGGTAAGATTGCCAATGAGACAACTCTCCACAAAGACCAAAATGACACAGAATAAACAACCATAGGGCACTGTACGGTCTTCAACAATGAGCAAAGCCCATACCGCATAGTCAGCTATAAAAGGCTCCGAAATGAAAATGTAAAACAATTCAAATGAGAAAACTAACGGCCTTAATTCTGTACAAAAAATGAACGAAAAACAAATATGAAACATGCAAACAAAAAACAACCACTGAATTACAGGCTCCTGACTTGGGACGGGCACATACATACAGAATGTAGCCAGGTTAAATATGATAGCGGGATCCCAACCCTCCCCCTAATGTTTGAATGCAATGAAATAATGTATAGTTCTGAATACTAATTAGACCATTTAAATTATTTCAGCCTGACTACTATTTATTTCTGATATAGAAATTAAAACAATTTTTGTTGTGGTACATTTTGGTACATTTGTAAGCACAACATTAATATCTATCATATGAGTAAATGAAATTCTTGTATATCATTGAATTGAAAGTGTTAATTTTCATTTCAGTTCAAAATCTCAGGAGAAGATGTAATGAGAGGAAGAAAACAAAAAGAAATCTGTGATATTGTATTTGAAGTAGCTAGTGTTGCCAAGCAGCATTTAGAAACGGTAAAGCTTTTAAATTTAGCCGTAGATATGAGAAGATGTGGTATGCGTGCCACTGAGACAACTCTCCATCCAAGTCAAAATTTGTAAAAGTAAACCATTATAGGTCAAAGTGTGGCTTTCAACATGGTGCCTTAGCTCACACCAAACAGCAAGCTATAATAACCTTCTGTAACGTCGTGACAAAGGCATAAAAGACTGAAGGCAGACAAATTTTTGCTGTTTCTAGCAGCTGCATCAACAATTTATTAGATTGTGATCAGATCAGCTAAAATTATCCAAACATATTTTAATGATAATTGGCATGCAGTTGAATAAACACTTATAACTCTTATTTCCAAGCAGACTAAATGGCCCACCCTCATCATGGATCGGTGATAAAGTAATTTTGTATAGTTGACATGTTAAAGTTTGTATTTTGGTTACCTTATAGGAAACCACTTATGATAAGTCAGTGGTATTTGGTATACAGTTTTATAAACATTGAGATTTCTCAATTCAATGGAGTTTATTTACTTTCATCGAAATATACAAGATCATATAACTAACAAAGGTTTATAATGAAAATCTTGGGGTTTTTTTTTCAACCAGAAAAAAACCCTAGCATTTTAGCAAGATGATTTAGAGAAAAAAGGGTTCTGTAAAATATTTATTGATATTTTAAAGGCTGAACCAAAATATTTTATTTTAAACAATGACAGAGAAGGTTAAAGAATCAAAGCTTTAACAAAAAAAAATCTATTTTTAGGCAAGGTCTATGAAGAAGGAAGTACCATCAGCTGTTCTTCCTTTGTTCTTGAATTCTGTAAGTTACATTAAATGTATTTGTAACATTCCTTATTTCTGGTTAAAAATTTCTAAACTGTAAAGTTTACAATCAATAATTTAAGAAGCTTCTAATTGTACTGGTAAAGAAAAGTTTCATTTTATGATTTTATGCCATTCTACATCTTGGTAGTCACTTGAAAGTTTTCAGAAAATGTTTACATAAAAAAAGTCATATAGATAAAGTTGGCTTCTTTGGAGTGTGTATTCTTTGCTATTCACTGATTAGAACTACAAATCTCACTAGAAGAAAAGAACTAAAGATGCTCAAGTTATCAATGCTTTACATAAATAAATGTTTAAGCGTTTTGACAATTGCTGTTATTCACAGCCAGACCAGACGTTAAAAGTAATTACATGAGTTGATGTTTATGTAGAACAGGATAATTAAATTGTGTACTGAGAGCAGTTGCTACATTATTTATAAACCTCTGGTAAAATGAAAATCACAACTTTTTTAAAAGAACAATTATAAAATATTTATTCATGTACAAACAACACTTTAAATGCTTTTAGTTTTTTTCACACAGTTTTAAATAAGAATTTATCTTTTTCTCATTTCAGGTTATCTGTGATAAATATTTAACACAGCTACAAAAAGTTGACTTTAATGTATTCCATCCATCACTACAAAAGAAAAATGGATTACTGCCATTGCAATTATTAATACAAAAGATCAGAAGAAAATACTAATAAATAAACTTGTTTTTCGTTCTTTATTTTGTACATATATTAGGCTTTTAGTCTTTGTGTTTGAATTGTTTTACATTTGTTATTTTATAGGGCCTATTAAAGCTGACTATGTGGTATGAGCTTTGCTCATAGTTGAAGGACATATGGTGACATATAGTTGTTAATTTGTGTGTCATTTGGTCTCTTGTGGAGAGGTGTCCCGTCCCATTGTCAATCACACCCCATATTCTTTTTAGCTCACCTGGTCAATTAGGCTAAGTGTGGTTTTCTCCTCACTTGGCGTCTGTCTTCTGTCATTGTCATTCGTTAGTTTTTACACAGATCTACTCCTCTGAAACTAAATTTACCCAAACTTGGCCACAGTCATTATTAGAGTAACTACACTGTACCGTAGTTTAAAAATGGTGTTTGATAACCCAGCGGCCTACCAACCAACATGGCAGGCATGGCTAAAAATAGAACAAAGGGGTTAAATGAAGTTTTTATGTCCCCATTGTAGCGGAGGGCGCATTATGTTTTACCTATGTACATCCCAAAGACGGTTTCCGTTCTCTAACTTTATGTTATAAAAATTATACACAATGCATATTACTACAAAATACAGATCAGCTTTGAACTTTGGTGGTGTCACTTTTAATGTTCTAGAGTTATGCCCCAAAACAAATGGAAAAATTGCTAAATTTTTTGTGTCCGTTCTCTAACTTAAGTTTGCCTCAACCAAATGTAATGAAACTTATACACAATGCTAATTACTACAATAATCAGATCAAGTTTGAATTTTGGTGCCTTCACTTTTACTGTTCTAGAGTTATGTCCTTTACAAATTGAAAAATTGCTGAACATTAAAAAATAACAATCAATTTATTGCAATTTATTTTTTAAAATTATTGCAATTTATTTTTTTTAAATTGGAGTTATCTTCCTTTGTCCATGGTTACAATCAATGCTTTTTAAAATCTTCATTGAAAATTGGAGTTATCTTTAATTACCATTCTAAGGTTATGCCCCTTTAAAACTGGAAAAAGTGCGTAATTTTTTTTCAGATCTGTTCTCTGAACTAAGTTTGTCTCAACCACTAAATTTAATGAAATGTAAATATAATGCTTATTACCACTAAACTCAGTTAAGTTCAAATTTTGGCAGCTTCACTTTTACAGTTCTTGAGTTATGTCCCTTTATAATGTTATATGCTAGAGGGGCATCATCTGTGTCCCTATGAACACATTCCTCATTTATATACTTACATCTCTGAAACTTCAGCATTTAAAGTAAATCAGACCACACTGTTGTGTCCAAAGTAATGCAGGTGCTGTTCCTCAATGGACTTTGAAATGTTGAAATTTATATTGAATACTGGAATGTACTTCATGTACTAATGAACTGCCTCTTTGGTCTCGTAGAAGCATGTTTGTCTCATGTGTGGAGGTCAAGAGTTAAAATCACAGACCTTAAAATTTGTTTTTTTCTGTCTCCGCTATGTATGTGGAGTAAAAGCAAAGACTGGTTGTCTCAAATGTGTACGATCAGCTTAATGTGTCTTCCTCCTGAACTTGCAGATTTGTAATCAGGCTCAGGGTGTCTGTCCAGTACAAAATCAGATTGGTATTCATGTTGCATTAAAATGTTCCCTTCCTCAATATCACTAAATTTGCGGCTGGACTAACAGCCATCTGTTATCATCACATTGTTCTTATGTATTCATGGCTTATCATAGTACATTTTTTTCTTGGAGGAATTGAATTCTATATTTATATGAAGTGTCAGGAAGAGACCCATCAAATTTGAATGAAGCAAGGAAGTGCTTGTTCGTGTGGCTTAGTCTTTAGTTTTCTATGTTTAGTCTTGTGTACAAATGTACTATTATTTGTCTGTATGTCTTTATCTTTTAGCCATGGCATTATTGTCAGTTTATTTTCAATCTATGAGTTGGAATGTCCCTCTGATATCTTTTGCTCTTCTTTTGTTGAAGATGGGATGCTTTGGATTCAAATAAATTTTCAAAAACAAAGCATTCATTTCTATAATTTACAGATTTTCGAAAATTAAGAATATATGTTATGCACAATTTGAATACTAAACACAAGTATCTTGTGTGATAAGAGCAGTATCATTCCACATAAAATCTGTTATAATGTGTCACATAATGGTTACGAAGAAGTTGATTTCAAAATACATAACAAATAATAAATTTATAAAATTTAGATTATCAGCTAGGCGTGTCCAACTACCCCCCCCTCCTTTTTATGCAAATTTTTGTTGTTCATAATATAGGAAATCACTGAAGCATATGATTTCCTAATAGTACATAAGCTCAATTTAATTGGTCTTCCACAGGTTTTCAGCTGAAGAAAATGTCTTGCAAGTTTGTCCATTAACATTATTTGACGTCTCAACCAGGCGTAATATTCATATGCTAGGGATTACAGATCATTACATGAACTGCATTCGGGGGTTCCTTCCTCCGCTTACTGTTAAATGTCCTGCTTTCAACAAAACGAAATGAGGCACATATATTACAAAGAATGCACATCTATAGGACCTTCAAAAAGAAAGACAAACTTCTTTATACCATTGTATTGTCTCTTTTACTACCGCTTGAATGAAATCATATTCGTGTTGAATAGATAAAGCAGATATATTCCACAAAAAACACAAAATTAATGGCAGTAAAATCTGATATCCTATTTTGATTAGAAAATCATATTGGATTGGAATCTCAAGGCATTTAAACTTGTGTTTAAATTAATATGCCCTCCTGGGGCCCTAATTTGGTAAATAAAAATATTCTGTTCTATTCTATACTTTGCATTTACCCAACAAGGAAAACAATAAAAGTGCGTGTTTCCAATTTAACGTCATTTTTCTGTTACAATAAAGAGGGCCCTCATGGGGTTTTTGATTATGTGATTACTTGGCCGTTTTTTTAATGATTATTTGATTATTAAGCCAAATATTTCATGATTATTTGATTACCTAGGACTGTATTTTTAGTTTATGATTATTTGATTACTAAAGATAAGCAATTATTTAATGATTGTGTGATTATATTGGCAAAAAAATGGTGATTAAGTGATTACTAGGACCCCCCCTGAGGGGCCTCAATAAAATGGAAGCAATATCTGACGTTGCGTCCCCTATGACTTCTATTAATTTTGCCCAAAACACAAAGATCTTCATATGGCCATTCTTAATTTGGCCCAGTAGTTTCAGAGGAGAAGATTTTTGTAAAAGATAACTAAGATTTACGAAAAATGGTTAAAAATTGACTATAAAGGGCAATAACTCCTAAACGGGTCAACTGACCATTTCGGTCATGTTGACTTATTTGTAAATCCTACTTTACTAAACATTATTGCTGTTTACAGTCTATCTCTATCTATAATAATATTCAAGATAATAACCAAACAAAGGCAATAATTGATATAAGACAAATGACAATTCCAACCATTTGCTGACCTATCTTGCTTTTTACAGTTTCTATTCATACATATAGTTTTCAAGATCGGCAAAAGTGCAACAAAATGATAGAAATTGTCATTGAAGGTCACCAACTCCTTTAAAGGATCATAGTAAAAGAGTCGATTTAATATTTCAACAATATGCTAGATCCAGTGGCTATGGCTACCTGGATTTCGCTATTTAAGCTTCTATCAGACTTTTATAGTTCAAAAGAATAGGTTACTTAATTTTGTAGTGTCTCGCTTATCATTTTTGCTTTTTAAAGTTTATCCATTTATTATAGTTTTTAAAATATCAGGGGCGGATTTAGGCGGGGGCGTGGCGGGCGTGCGCCCCCCCTAAAATTTGCAAAGCATGGGTTGACTTCAACATATTTAAGAATCAGAAAAGACCATTCAATCTTTTTAACATTCAAAGTATCATGAGTATATAAAACAGTCAGTTTAACAGAATCAACGTGATTACTAATCAACTGACCGTCTACGCTTTATTAAAGTTCTATAAATAATTTCAAAGGAAGGTGTCAAACGCGGAGCTGCGTTTGGTGACAAATATAATAGGTTTTTAGCAGTCAAAGCAAAAACAAATGTTACATTGTATTTGCGGTTTTTATAATCAATTTGATTGATAACGAAGTTCCAAAACATCCCTTACGCATCTGGTGCAACAAAATTGGTACCGTTGATTTTATTACTACCACTGGGTCGATGCCTCTGCTGGTGGACTATTAGTCCCCGAGGGTATCACCAGCCCAGTAGCCAGTACTTCGGTACTGGCATGAAAATACGGATTTTTTGTGTTATTAAAATTTGCTGTTACAAAATATTAGAAATTATTATAAATTAAGGAATGTATCTCCCTCATGCAAAGCTCTGATTCCTTTCACGAATTTGGTTATACTTTTTGGACCTTTTGGATTATAGCTCCTCATCTTTTATATATGCTTTGGATTTCAAATATTTTGGCCACGAGCATCACTGAAGAGACATGTATTGTCGAAATGCGCATCTGGTGCAACAAAATTGGTACCGTTGATTTTATTACACACTTTCACAATTTCATCATGACACGGTCAAGAAAACAGTCGGCAGGTGAGATTCTTTTATACTATCTGTAAAGAAAGATAGAAAAACTGTTTCAAGCGAAATGTTAGTGAATTAATTTGTATCTCTGTGTCTATATTTATTTCTCACTTGCAACCTAAATGTTTAGCCGAATTATGTACTGCATTACTGTATGCTTGAGATCCCAAGAAAATAAATATAAATGCATCTTATTCTGATGTCAGATGTTTGTGGCACGATCTCCGATAGTCAAAAAAGTGAAAAACAGATAGTATGAAAGGACAATTAAAAATTGCTGGTAAAAGTAGAAAATATTTTGGTCAGGTGAGCAATTGTGATCTGTCTCGTCTCGCTTTACGTCCGTCTGTCCACCGGTCTATCTGTAGAATGTTGTCATGTGCGAACTATGGCGGTTTCAGCTTGAAACTTTAATTGTTTCACTTATTTTACCACATTACACTTCGAGATATCTACATTTCACCCCTTTAGAAAAATATTAAATATGTTTACCAAAAAAACCCTCCAAAATTTTTTCGCCTCGCTACGCTCGGCGACTTATAAAAATTTGCGCCTCCCCTAACTAGAAATCCTGGATCCGCCCCTGAATATAAGGCTTGAACCTAAAAAAAGTTCTAAATCTTTACTTAGGCACCAGCCTCCCTAACAACAGGAGAGCGAGGTTAGCCACTGTTACTAAATGTATTCACACTGAAATATAGTTCCCTATGGTTCTCATGTATGTGCACATAATACACATTTAAACTGATAAATAACTGGGTATATTATTGGGGCAGTTCATTCAAGAATGTATGTCATTAAGGTGTGTTGATGTGCAGGCTTTTAAAAAAAAAGATTTTGATTAGGTAAGTGGGTATTGATTCAACTAGTATGATTGACAACTGTCATTATCACTAAACGATCAGATACAATGTGGACCTTTAATTACAATGCCCCACATCCTAAACTGCCAATCAAATTGACCACATTGACTATCAACATCAGTACCTCAGTCTTACATAATTATACAGACCACTGAATATACATCTAATTCTTATTCTTAATACACAAGTAATTGGCCTCATAATTGAATACACAAATGTGTATATTAGATGTTCGATATTTATAAGGATGATAGATTTATTTATTGCCAATTACTTTTGATCTACATTACATAAAGTGATTCTTGAATTATATCTGAAAGATAAATGATTAATGGATTAACATGATCTTAAAAAAAAAAAAATGAAATTATAAATATGAATATGTAAAAGGTATTCAAGTGGGCCTATCATTATTCTGATTTTCCAATAATCATCTGTAATTAATCGAACGGTTTAGATAAGTTCACTTTTTAGCTCACCTTGCCCGAAGGGCCAAGTGAGCTTTTCTCATCACTTGGCGTCCGTCGTCGTCCGTCGTCTGTCGTCATTAACTTTTACAAAAATCTTCTCCTCTGAAACTACTGGGCCAAATTTAACCAAACTTGGCCACAATCATCATTGGGGTATCTAGTTTAAAAATGTGTCCGACGACCCGGCCAACCATCCAAGATGGCCGCCATGGCTAAAAATAGAACATAGGGGTAAAATGCAGTTTTTGGCTCATAACTCAAAAACCAAAGCATTTAGAGCAAATCTGACATGGGGTTAAATTGTTATTCAGGTCAAAATCTATCTGCTATAAAATTTTCAGATGAATCGGACAACCCGTTGTTAGGTTGCTGCCCCTGAATTGGTAATTTTAAGGAAATTTTGCTGTTTTTGGTTAATTATCTTGAATATTATTATAGATAGAGATAAACTGAATACATCAATAATGTTCAGCAAAGTAAGATCTACAAATAAGTCAACTTGACCGAAATGGTTAGTTGACCCCTTTAGGAGTTATTGCCCTTTATAGTCAATTTTTAACCATTTTTCGTAGATCTTAGTAATCTTTTAGAAAAATCTTCTCCTCTGAAACTACTGGGCCAAATTTAGCCAAACTTGGCCACAATTATCATTGGGGTATCTAGTTTGAAATATGTGTCCGATGACCAGGCCAACCATCCAAGATGGTCGCCATGGCTAAAAATAGAACATAGGGGTAAAGTGAAGTTTTGGCTTATAACTCAAAAAGCAAAGCATTTAGAGCAAATCTGACAAGAGGTAAAATTGTTATTCAGGTCAAGATCTATTTGCTTTAAATTTTTCAGATGAATCAGACAACCCGTTGTTAGGTTGCTGCCCTTGAATTGGTAATTTTAAGGAAATTTTGCTGTTTTTGGTTAATATCTTGAATATTATTATAGATAGAGATAAACTTTAAACAGCAATATTGTTCAGCTGAGTAAGATTTACAAATAAGTCAATATGACCAAAATGGTCAATTGACCTCCTAAGGAATTATTGCCCTTTATAGTCAAATTTTCACCATCATTTACCACTGAAACTAACCTGACCAAGTTTATTATAGATGCAGATAATTGTAAGCAGCAAGAATGTTTAGTAAAGTAAGATCTACAAACACATCACTATCACCAAAACACAATTTTGTCATGAATCCATCTGTGTCCGTTGTTTAATATTCACATAGACCAAGGTGAGCGACACAGGCTCTTTAGAGCCTCTAGTTTTTATATATTAATTCAAACAGGAAATTTATTGAAATTATGAATTGTACCAATATCCAGTATTATTTTTGCAAATGTTTACATGAATTTTATTTGTATTTCATAGTTAATACATATCTTTTTTAAACTAAGAATTAATTATTTTTTAAGCTACTTGTTCCATTTTGATATAACTTTTATGTGATTATTTACAAGTTTATATAATATATTTTTGTATATATTTTGGTTTTAAGGATCAGTGTAAAGATCAGTGGCCAGATAAAATACCGGATCATTCGATTCTTGAATGGAAATTAGCTGTTATGAACAAACGTCCGAATGATGAACCAGCATTTGAAACTCAATTCAAGGGAAATAAAAGATATGATACGTCAAGGTTAACAACAGAATTCTTGAATTCGGAAGATTGTGTTAAAAGAATCAGCGAAACTGTCAACCGTATTGAAAATGAACTTTCATCAAATAGATGTATCAACGAAGCATATGGTTCCTTCACTAACTTTTTAATGAACGAAATGGATCTAGCCGGCCTTACTGTAACCAGTCCTATCAAATATGAATGTAAATCGAAGCAAAGTAAGGCAAAGACTTTCGTAAAGCCTTATTGGAGTGACTTACTACAACAGAAGTGGGACGCAGCAAGCAAAAAGGAAAAGTTATGGCTTAAATGTAGTGACCACACAAACATTAAACGTAAATTAAAACAAGAGTATTGTGCTGCCCGAAACGATTTTGACAAACATTTACGGAAAGCAAAACGAACTTATCAAAATAAACTTCAAATGGATTTGATGACTGAACTTGAAAAACCGAACTCTCGAGATTTTTGGAAACAAATTGGCAAAATTGGAATTTCAAATGATAGGCGGGATCAGATACCGTGGGAGGTTATTGATGATAATGGCGAAGTTACTACGGACAAAGAACGTGTATTACAAAAGTGGAAAACGGACTATCAAACATTGTTCAACGATTTTGACAAACATTTACGGAAAGCAAAACGAACTTATCAAAATAAACTTCAAATGGATTTGATGACTGAACTTGAAAAACCGAACTCTCGAGATTTTTGGAAACAAATTGGCAAAATTGGAATTTCAAATGATAGGCGGGATCAGATACCGTGGGAGGTTATTGATGATAATGGCGAAGTTACTACGGACAAAGAACGTGTATTACAAAAGTGGAAAACGGACTATCAAACATTGTTCAACGATTTTGACAAACATTTACGGAAAGCAAAACGAACTTATCAAAATAAACTTCAAATGGATTTGATGACTGAACTTGAAAAACCGAACTCTCGAGATTTTTGGAAACAAATTGGCAAAATTGGAATTTCAAATGATAGGCGGGATCAGATACCGTGGGAGGTTATTGATGATAATGGCGAAGTTACTACGGACAAAGAACGTGTATTACAAAAGTGGAAAACGGACTATCAAACATTGTTCAACGATCAAACTGACAGCATGTTATATGATGAATGTCACCTAGACAGAATAAAGAAGGGGGAAATTTCATCAGACCCGGAACACGTTGATACATCTTGTTTAAACGAACCTATCACTCGTTGCGAAGTTGAGAAAGCGGTGAGCAGATTAAAATTAAGAAAGGCAGCTGGCATAGACAATATCCCAGCAGAAGTTCTAAAAAACAAAACCTGTATCGATATGTTACAAAATATTATAAATTTTTGTTTTGAAAACGGTGTTTCGCCACTTGAGTGCACGTGGAAACAAGGAATTATAAATCCAATAGTGAAACCAAATAGTACAGACGTTCGGCTTCCATGCTTTGTCATATCGTGGGATAACACTTTTGTCGGTGCCATGTAAAGTTTACTGTGACATTCTTAATTCTAGATTTGGAGATTGGATTGAAGATTCGGGTGTATTGGTTGATGAACAATGTGGATTTCGTAGAAAGCGAAGCTGCCTAGATCAAATATATAGTCTGTACTCTATCATCAATGACCGTAAATTGTCACGTCTGTCAACTTTTGCCTGCTTTATTGACCTGAAGAAGGCGTTCGACAATGTGAATCGGGACTGTTTATGGTTTAAATTACAAACGTTTTGTGTTAACGGAAAAATCTTGAATGCTGTTAAATCTTTGTATGACAACACAACATGTTCTGTACGTGTTAACAACGTCTTTACGTCAATGTTTCCGGTTTCATGTGGTGTGAAACAAGGGTGTCTGATTTCTCCGACACTTTTTGCTTTGTATATCAATGATTTAGCTACAGAAATTAAGTCTTTGAATAAGGGTATTGATATTGATAGTATAAATGTAAGCATCTTACTATATGCAGACGATATCGTCTTACTAGGTCCAAGTGAGGCAAGTTTACAATGTATGCTTGATTGTGTTAATGCATGGTGCCATAAATGGAGATTAAGTATTAATTGTAGTAAATCAAATGTCATACATTTTAGGCCTAGCTCTGTTGAACGTTCTACTTTCAATTTTTTCTGTGGAAGTCATAGTTTAGTATATGTAGATTCATACAAATATTTAGGCATTTGGTTCAGTGAACATGTAACATGGAATAAAACCGTCAAAGAACTCTCTAAATCTGCCAGCCGAGCTTTGAGCTGTTTGACTGTGAAATTTTACGCTTATGGTGGTATGACATATCAAGTGTTCACAAAACTGTATGAAAGTTTGGTACAACCAATATTGTTATATGGTGCATCGATATGGGGACTTACTGAACATAGACTCATTAATAACGTACAAAATAGGGCTAGTAAAATATTCCTTGGAGTGACTAAATTGACTAGCAATACGGCAGTACAGGGTGATTTAGGATGGCTGTCATGTCATGCTAAACAAAGACTGGAAGTTTTGAGATTCTTTTATAAACTTGAAAATTTAGATAATTCTCGTACTTTCTATAAGATACATTTATGGTCGAAACGAAAACGTAGATCCTGGAACTGTAATGTGATTAAGTTATTTCGCAACATGTCTGTAGAACACTTAATGCAGCCCGGAATTAGCAAAGATATATTTTTTAAAGTGATTAAAAGTAAATTACGAATACTAGACGAACAGTTGTGGTTTACCAAACTTTGGAATGACAATTCGAATGTGAATGGAAACAAATTGAGGCTATATAGACGTTATAAGAAGGACCTTCAACCTGAACACTATGTTACTAACGCAATGCCACGCCACTTACGAAGTAATTTATGTAAACTTAGATGTGGAACTTTACCTCTGTCTGTCGAGACGGGTCGTTATACGAAACCACCAATACCGTTAGGAGAAAGAATTTGTCCATTTTGTAATAATGCTGTAGAAGATGAAATACACTTTTTGATTAATTGTGACATTTACAGTGACTTAAGGTTTAATTTGTTTCACAGAGCTATGGTCATGGATAATTCTTTTTGTACAAAGTCAGATTTTAATCAATTTGTATTTTTAATTCAAAATGCTGAATTACAATACGAGTTATCTATCTTGGTGCATAATATGATAAGAAGACGTCGCGCTCTGAAAAGTAATCTACAGTCTTAATTGTATATTTTCGTAAAAGTCAAAGCTATATTTAATTTATTTATTTTTTAGTTCATGATTGTATATTTCTGTAAAAGTCAAAGTAACAGTTATTTTTTTTTATTTTTTTTTTTTTTTTTTTTATTCATTTCAATCATATTCTTTTATTGACTATTTTACTGAGAGGGGTTTAATAAAACAAGATTACTTCGTTTTATTCTTCGCAATCTGTTTGTATAACCTCTTTAAAATATATTCTTTTATCACATATCATTTATTTATTTTTTACGTCATACTTAATTTTGTCATATCTATTTTTAAAAGATATGTTTTTTTGGGTTTTTTTTTTAACTACTTATGTTAATATTTTTTTATTTTTTTTTATGATGTGTAATATCCGGATAATTTTAAACATTTTTAACATTTTATTAAGTTTTTATTTTGTATTTGTTAAATAGATATATATTTGTATATATATAGTGTCTCATAAGCCTTTCTAGGCTGGGTATTTGTCTTATTTTATTATTGTGCAATGTATATTATATAAACTGTATAAACAATCTGTAGACAAGTATGTGACACTTTAATAAAATAAATTATTATTATATGTATCATAAGTCTTTTTTTGGCTGGATATTGATTGTTGTTTGTATGTTTATGAATATTGTGTGAATGCCTTGTTTCAATCAATATGTGACACTATAATAAACAATTTTATTCTTATTCGTTATTCTTTATATCAGGAATTGGCTTGAAACAGTTTTAAAATTTTAAAACTTTTAATTATAACAAACCATTGTTTATTAATTTATTTCCCATCAATCATTATGTCTATTTTAGTCATTTGAATTTTTATTAGAAGTAAATATATATTTTTGCAATCAAGAAAGAATCCACATTTCAATAAAAGTACATTTCCAATGCCCTGTGTTGAAAAATACTTTAAAAATTGATCAAAAGACACTCTAAAACTTTTAATCTTCAATCATGCGGCCATTTAACCTCTGTTTCATCTTACAAAATGCCCCAAAACAACATTTTCCGATTTTTGAGATGGACACTTTAACGTTTTTAGCTGTTGGTTTAGATTTATGTCTTACAAGGAAATAGTTGGTAACATTTACTAGAAGAATTTTTGCATTTCTTTGTTTTTTGAAACATGTTCAGAACCGGCAACATGATTTTGATAAGATATAAACTGCAGTTTAAATAAAATTGTGCACATTAAGAGACCCATATTATTTAATTTGAGATAATTTTATCCTCATACTGTAAAAGCAAGTTTCCTTCTAAAGACCTGCAGTAAATGCCATTTTTAGCAATTGTGCTTTATAAATGTTCATTTCCCCCCACCATACCTTAATATGAAATAATTCAAACTACTCTTCTAATCTTTTCATGAGTGATTTCCATCACTTTGATTTTTTAAATTGGCATTTTAAAGGAAGCTATTTTAATAGTATTTTATACGGAAAAAAGTACGATGACCATATCTTTTCTTTCGATATTCTCAAAGCATTTTCTAAAATTTATCTTCTCGTATTTTGTTTTACAATTCTATCTTTTGTTTATTTTTATCTACTTTTATCTGTTTATAGACAAAAAGCCATAAAATGTTAAAACAAAAGTGTTTAAAACTCCGGTAACTAGTTGGCTGAAGTTTTCGCATATGATGCTCTTTATAGGCCTTGTCTTGATATTAATTTTATTTGCCGTTAAAAGTTTCTATATATCTATTATAGTTTGATAATAGCAACAAACACATGAAAAAAATCATCATTATAGGAAGATAATTTCTATATAAGAAGTCGACTGGTGATTTCGGTAACGTTGACTTTTGATACTTCAAGATCTTTGTTGATGATATTCCAAAAATTGTCTTGGGAATAGAAACATCGTACTTATACTTACCTAGGGGCGTTAGTTTGGCTGTCGAGAATGTTCTAGTACGCAGTCACGTACTGTCAAAATTTGAACGTTTAATCCGATGCATCGTGTAAGAGAGTGTCATGCTCTGTCCACGATAAGTGCTATTGCAATGTTATTCAACTTTTCAAGTGAAGTTTAGGGGATCGTAGGAACCGCGGCTTTTGCAAAACTTGACTGTCTTTTCCTATCCAGTAAACCGTCATTTTCCAGTTGCATTTCCGACATTCATCCTGTAAATCTCTATTAATACACGACATATCTTTTGTATGTATTGATATTTTTTATCGTCCAGCAGCCGGTTGTACGAACGTTTCATTAAAGTTAACGGCTCATTAAAGTGTCATTAGCGCATCATTAACTAATGTGTCATTTAATCTGTTGTACAAATATTTTAATGAAGTAAAAGTTCATTAAACTGTCATTAAAAAAATCAAATTATTTAATGATGCCCATGGGGCATCATTAAGCGTTCATTAGCAATTAAAGATGGCAGCCAATGTTTTATTTGACCAACTCGGACAGAAATAAAGATATATATTGACGCCAGCGAAATGACCGTGTGTACAGGGAAAGAATTGATCACTTAGATCAAATGCGCGACGAGGAAGTTAGGAAAAGATACAGATTCAACAAAGAAAGTATAAGGTTCATTTGTAACTTACTTAGAGACAAATTGCAGCAACCCACTAAGAGATCACATGCTCTCTCTGTAGAGCTCCAGGTAAATTATGAAACAGTTTTCGCATACAAACCCATTTCCACCTGTCAAAATACTGTTTACTAAATGACGTCATGTATCTATAACATTGGGAGCGATAACGGGCACTATTTTTGTTCCCGATCCGGTTTCTTCCATCAAATAGTAAACCTAATTGTTACACCTGTACCCGATTAAAAAAGTAAATAAACATATTTAACACAAATCTGTATATTACAATTGTTAACTTAGTCCGAGATTGCTTTGACGTTTGAATGCCCTTTTATGGATTTGCCACGGGTGGAATAAAAAGCACTCCAAAGCAAAAACATAATTTTGTCTTTGTGTTGTTCTTTTCTATCTCGAAATCGGTTATTATGTGACACATTTCTAGGAGGTTCCGCTTAACTATATCTAAAAGATAACACATGAATACTTGGATAAAACTTGGTTCGGGTACGCTCTAAAAATAACAAAGAGAAAAAAAGCTGGATTTGTTTACGCTATCCAGAATGAATTTAGGGGAGGGGGAGGGGGAGTATAATTCTTGATAACTATGAATATTATCAAAGACAGGTGAAAATTGAAATGACTTTAAGTGTATAATTATGAATTGACTTTACGCAAACAAAGATGCAATAAAGATGAAAAATTAAATCTGTTAATGTACAAGTCTTTATGACATTTAAAACATTTCTTTTAAATATAGGTCTTGATAGCATTACGTTTCTATGCTACTGGCAACTTTCTGCAAGTGTTGGGAGATACTGTTGGAATAGATAAGGGAACTGCATCTCGAGTAGTAAGAAAGGTATCCCTTGCCTTGTCAGAGCTCCTCCCAGTTTATGTAAAATGGCCTTCCGAGGACGAGAAGAGAGAAATAAAGAATGATTTCTACAAAATGGCTGGCTTCCCTGGAGTAATTGGCTGTATCGATGGGACACATGTTTGGATACAGCGCCCGTCTGAAAATGAACCTGCCTTTATAAACAGAAAAGGGTACCCTTCCATCAATGTACAGGCTGTTTGTGACAGCAAAGGTATGTACTGCAAGTATAAAATAAATCTTTCTGTCAAATCAAGAGTGCATGCCATTCATTGACAATCGCTTGTCACTGTACTAATAAAACGCTGGGTTGGTAGCCGAATCACAATTCAAATATAAACTGAAGACTTAATTATGTAGTCAGAGCTTAAAAAACATGCGGAAACGACTCTGTTAAAATTTTAAATCGCTTCCCCTTTAAAAAAAAAAAAGAGAAAAAAACATCGCATGATACTCGATTATAATTTAATTTAGTTGAAGTTATATTTGGTTTAATTCATATAGTAAAATCTCTTTATTCTAGGAAGGTTCACAAATCTAGTAGCAAGATGGCCAGGCAGTACCCACGACAGTCATATGTTAAGGACCAGCAACCTAAGAACCGTTTTAGAGAGGGACAACAACGGTTTACAAAATGGCATTCTTCTTGGTGACAGTGGTTATGCCTGTAAACCCTATTTAGTTACACCATACTTGAGACCATCTGACCAGAGCCAAGAAAGATACAATGGTTCACATTGCAGAACAAGAGTTACAATAGAAAGAGCTTTTGGATGGTGGAAAAGACGTTTCCACTGTCTACATGGAGAACTTAGGATGCACCCTGAGAGAGTCTGCACAATAATTGGTATGATATCTTTAAAACCCGATAAGTATAGTGTCTAAAATATATATAAAATATAATATACGGGAGTTTTTTCATTAATCAATATTTTCGACTGACAGTGAAATACTGTATTCATTTAGGGACTTACTATTTTTTACCTGGGAAAGGGGCTGGTCATTTTGAAATCATACACATTTAGTTTTCTTGACCCCCCCCTATAATATTTCACTTTTTTTATTTGACCCCCCTTTATCGTTGCCTATTTAACATACCAAAATTTTGTTCACAAAAATATTGCAAACAATAAATATCCTCAGTGGATTGAGTCCAAAACCATATTTTGCCTTGAAATAGGGCTCTTCCAAGAATATTAGTTGATCATAGATCGGCAAGCCAGTACTTTGAACTTTTTTCTGACTTTTTTTTCGGATTTCCTGTATACTGGACTATAATTTAGCTAAACAAGTTAATCACAACATTTATAGCTGACTATGCAATATGGGCTGTGCTCATTGTTGAACGGGCCGTACGATGACCTGTAGTTGTTAATTTCTGTGTCATTTTTTGGCTCCTGTGGACGTTTGTCTCATTGGCAATCGTACCATATATTCATTTAACATTTGATTTGTGAATGCAGGAGAGAGTGGTGTCGCTCCCTTTTAATATATTTAAAAAAAAAATTGGTAGATGATATCGGAAGAGATTATTCAAACAATCATGACGACAGCGCCGCCCCCTTTTTTCCAAATGTTAGTTTATACATTGTAAACTGCCTTCTTACATTTTCTTTCATGAAACCAGAGACATAAAATACAATTGTATTATATGTCTCTGATGAAATCTCAAATATCTGAACCCCGTTAAATAAATGTTAGGTATACCTTTAATATATTCAGAGTTGATCAATACGGGCCTGAATTGGTACAGACGCTTTAAAGTTATAAACACACTTACCAATTGAAAAATTTGCAATATGTATAACCGACTTTAAATAAATCTTGTATGCTTATGCAGACATATAACCCAAAATGATATACGTTATTTTGCGTCTAACGATAAACGGTGCCGTCGCCAGAAATGAGATACGTGTTTTAGCATTTTTTTTTAACTGTTACCTATTTATTTTAGAAAACCAGTATTTAAAATTTACTTAATTTTTAATATTTTTTTTCTCTCGAATAAATGTATGATGGTAAAACTATTTTCACTGTGTTTGACATTTCGATTGGTCCAAAAATCGAATAAAACGTACACAGTTAATTATCTCGTTGTCTTGTACGAGATTACGTGTTTATTTACATCCGGGGACCGTCACCTGGACAACAAGTACATCAGAAAGGGGGAACATACATTTAACATTTTGAAAACAGAAAATCCAGGAACATACTGAACAATGGTAGGTGTATGGATGATTCCTAGTGATATATTCAATCCCTCTTCCTGTCTTACCTGTTTTTTTTTTAAATTCTACTACACAAAAACGACAAAACAACATGAAATTTAAACATGTTATGCTGTTTTTGTATTTGAAATACACATGATATCCTAAACCAATATTTAGATAAATTGGTTATTTTCCTCTTTTTTTTTAAACATTTATTACAATATTGTGTATAGTTTATATGGTAGTATGTTGTTGACCTGATCATTTATCAAATAATCTGTAAAGAGGATTCATTGCAAATAGATTTATTTTGATCTGCTTTCTTCAACCTGTCTACTTATAGGGTACTTATTTCTCTTTCAAACTGATTGACCCCTTTTTCTTCAGAAGGAACTATCTGTTCAGCGTAAGAAAATAATTAACTGATTGAAACATTGGTTTTGGTGTCTGACACTCAAATTTCCGAGACCTAAAACTTTCAAAAATAGAGTAAACCCACAGACTTATTACTACTGATCATGCTAACTATTGAAATTTGCATAGGAAACACCTTCTTCCAGCTAAACCATTTGTGTTGATTTGGAAAGTAGAGGACCTTAGAATAAGTGTGTAAAAACTGTGGAGTTATTGAAAATATTTTCAAGGTGTGCTAATTTATAGCAAAATGAAACTCACTATGAACCCAGAAAATTTAACAATGTATGTGAAAAAATGTCTCTGCTTCAATACAAGCCATCAAACATTTTAGTCCGAGATTACTCTGACGTCCAACGGCTGTTTTGCCAGGCAAGCTGCGGCCGTGGGGTGTCAGTGCTCGTCCCATTATCAAAAAGTGGATATTTGCCCACCCAAAATAGATGCGCTACTTCATCGCTTCTGGTGCCGACTGATGGCCTTGGAATTATATAAATCAGGCATCAATCTCTTCTTTTTTCATTTATCTCTTCAGTTATGTAAGTTTCACTTACCCATTTTTCCATATTTTAACAGTTTTCACAGAGTCCCATCGATTTCGACATTTTGACTTTCACTTTCAAAAGGACGTCAAGTTACGAGAGATTTTGTGGTCTCAAGACTTAAAATATGCAAATACTTATATTTTTTCAATTCCTTTATAGGAGATCAATGTTTAACATTTAGTAGCCAATCACGATTTTCCCCCTCTGCCGGAGATTGGTTTGAAGCATTTAGTTCCGACCACGTTATAATCGGAAGCTCTCAGACATTTAGATAACTTGCATCCTAAATGAACGAGGTGTTACATTATGGTCATTTGCATAAATCATCATTGTTTTCCCGTAGTCACCTGATAATCTTTGAAAATGAAAGGCAAAATGCCGAAATCGATGGGTCTCTGTGAAAACTGTTAAATATATAACAGTTAAGATATAGACTGAGCTACAGAAGAAATTGTTAACATAACTGGCTATTTGAAATCCATTAGTCATCCTAACCCATCTATCAGCATCTCTTGGTCTTTCGGGTCAAGAAATATAGAGCATCAAATCATCAAAATTGACATTTAAAGTCTTTTTGAACCTGCATGATATATCTTTTTTTTAATGAATTTTCATTTTTGCAGCCTCCTAAAAAGAAGAGTGGGAAGAAGGGAAAGAAAGGGAAGAAATCTGGAAAGGCCAAATCACCAACAGTTATAGATGGAATCTCAACAGAAGAAATGTCCAAAGAACAGGTATAGACTTCTGCTTAAAATAAAGTGTCAGAAGATAACAGGCATATTCAAACTCACAAAAACAACTGAAATATCACAGCAAAAAAACACAGACTGAGCTATATGGACCCATCCAAAAGATGATAAAACACAACGAAACCACAAACAAATATACTTGCAATATTTTTACCTTGTAGTTGGAATTATTCATATTGGGTTTATCTCTAAATTCTTGAAGATTTTTTTTTATTGCAAATTTTGTTTACATCATGTTAATATTGCAAAATTTTTTGTTTCATTTAAAAGATCAAAATTTTCTACTAGTATCGTTAAAAAAAGTTAAATGTTTTAATTACAGTTGGAAGAACACATACAAAGATTACGTGAGGAATTAGAACGTGAAAGAGAAGAGAGAAACTATTTCCAATTGGAAAGAGACAAGGTCAACACATTCTGGGAAATCACAAAAAGACAGTTAGAAGAGAAGAAAGCAGAACTTAGAAATAAAGACAGAGAAATGGAGGACTCAGAAGAAAGACATCAGACCGAAATAAAAGTAAATTGTTTTTCAATCATATTCTTTTAACTATTTTTAGATTCCCATGTATGCTTCTCGCATAATTTCCAAAAGCTACTTTGTCATGTTGTAGAAATAAATTGAAATGAAACACTCAAAATCAGATATTTTTGTAAAAATTGTGACATGATTGTTTTCCTTATAACTTTTACTGAAATAATTTGTGTACAACATTTTCTAAATATCACCTTCTTTTGTCAAATAAATACAAACAGAAATTTCTAAATTTAAACTATCAATAAATGTCTTCTTCAAATGTTTTGTATTCAAACATGAAAATAAAGTAGAATCTGTTATATGAGCATGTAGATTTGTATTTTATTTAATTATGACAGAGTGAGATTTGATGAGTATGATTTTATCAGTGAAAATTATATCTAAATAAAAATATTTAATGATTTACCATTTTAAATTTTCAGGTTTACAAACAAAAAGTGAAGCATTTACTGTATGAACATCAGAAGAATATAACAACAATAAAGTCACAAAATGTATCTGCCCTGAAATTGGCACAAAATGATCAATCTAAGAGTGAGAAGAACTTGAAGAAAGATAAACGTGCTCTTACCACACAACTCAAAGAAGAGGAACTTTCTAATGAAACATATATTAAAAATTTGAAAAAGGTAAGAATAGCAAACACAATTAAGTCATGTTTTTTATAAAGTACATGTATACAAGTTCTTGTGAAAATAAAAGGTAAATGCACAAATCTTATATCATCTTTTAGTTTTTAAGATAAGTATGGGCAAGTAAGATTAACATGAAAAGATGGGCATTCTAAACTAGGAGCCTGTAATTCAGTGGGTACATGTTTGTTTTTTCGTTCATTTTTTACATAAATGAGGCCGTTAGTTTTCTCGTTTGAATTGTTTTACATTGTCTTATCGGGGCCTTTTATAGCTGACTATGCGGTATGGCTTTCCTCATTGTTGAAGGCCGTACAGTGACCTATAGTTGTTAATGTTTGTGTCATTTTGGTCTTTTGTGGATAGTTGTCTCGTTGGCAATCATACCATATCTTCTTTTTTATATATCAAACATATAGGGAAAACAGAATTCACCAAAATTACTGCAATTTACAACATTAATTTAACCTTTGACACCAAAAATTTCTTAAAAAGTCTTATCATTCAAAGACAAACAGCAATAAACAACACATGGTCTGACTTAGAAATGTACCAAATAGGGTGTTAAATTTGTGCATAAACATCCCCTTTGTCTATCTAAACAGCATGAGTTTTCAACATAAAATCTAGTATAATTTGTACCTCACTTTATTGATAAAACAATTTTTTTATATGTATTTTTTTAGACAAATGATGAAGAAATATCAAGGTTACGAGCAGACTTTGAGAGACAGGCTCACGAAATTGAATCAAAGTATGAAAAGAAGATGAGAGCATTGAGAGATGAACTAGATTTAAGGAGAAAGACAGAAATACATGAAATAGAAGAAAGGAAAAATGGACAGATTCATGATTTGATGAGAAACCATGAAAAAGCTTTCAGTGAAATTAAGAACTATTACAATGATATTACAATCAATAATCTGGCACTTATAAATACATTAAAGGTAAGTGGTTAAGTAATTTGTTCTTAAAAATGTGTTAACTTATTAATTCATTTGGTATTTTAAAAGAACTGACATCTTTCAACCAATGCAATTGGTACTGATAGCGTTTTGATTTTACATTGTAAGAATTAGATCTACAAATTTTTGTATGACACATTTTTGTTATCCAAAATGGATAAGACCTAGGAATTGTCTGCTTACTTTCTTATTGAAATTTATTCACAAAATAAAGGTTACAAATAAAGATATTAGGTTGTTTAGTTGTTTATAATAGAATAAGCATCAAGAAATACACCAATGAGACAGCAACCAAACACAGAGAGATTTTTTGGTTATAGGTAACCACAAAATACATATTTATTTATTTTGTCAAATTATTAAAAAAAAAAGTCCACAGAAACTAAATATATTCATGAAAGACCAAATATAGAGATCACTGAACCATTTCAAAATCATATACTAATATCGCTAACATATTTTTCTTTAATTATAGGAACAAGTAGAGGAAATGAGAAAAGAAAAAGAAAGAATGGAAAAACAGATGAATGAAATACAGAATGAGAATAGGAGGATGAAGGAACCATTAGAGAGAGTGAAAGAAGAACTAGCAGTATTACAGAAACAACTGGCTAATTATGAGAAAGACAAAGAAACACTCAGAGTAAGTACTGATGCACTCAATAATCTAAAGATACTGGGATATATCAGTCACATGTTTTTTTTATAATCATAGGCGGATCCAGGGGGGGAGGGCCCTTTTGTGGGAAAAATTTGTGCACTTATCTAACACCATATTTGGTTGATTAAATATGGAATCACTGAAGCAAGACTGGAGAGGGCCCCCCTTAGGTCAGTCAGAGGGCCCCCTTGGGAAAAGTTCTGGATCCGCCACTGATAATAGTCATTTACCACTTAATGTTAAATGAACAACAATCATTATTACTATTTTACCAATAAACTCATCATAGATACCAGGGTCAACATTTTATATATTAATGGCAGACACACGTTTTGTCTAAAAAAGACTCATCAGAGACGCTCAAATTAAAAAATGTTAAAAAGGCCAACATTTTATAAAGTTTTGAAAAAGGAAAATGTGATTGTTTTTATTTTTGAATTTTAATTGCATAAAATGAGTATGTTATCATTATTTGTATTAAAGTCACTAAGTGACTTGAGATACACATTAATGACATGTGGTTTAGGTATTAAGATTTAACTTTTTGATTTTTTTCAGATGACTAAAGCAAGGTTGAAGGTCACAGAGGACGAATTTAGAGCATTGAAATGGGAACATGAGGTTCTTGAACAAAGATTTGAAAAGGTATTCATAAAGCTATAAATATAATTTTGTTGTTTTAATTAGTTGTTTCCAATTGCAGGGGTCATAATATTCCTATGACATTAATATTTCCTGGTTTAGAATGCATGTACTATTTGCAACTGGACAATACACACAAATTCATGATCATCATAATTTTAAATCATTGCTGGATCATTCAATATTAACAAAGGCTGCAATATTTATCATTGATGTGTTATCAGTCATGGTTTTGTGTACAACATACCCATTTGTTTGCTTGCCTTGCATCTCAAAACATTACATTACAATATTGAACAAAAGTTTTATCTTTTGTTTTCTTTTTATTATGACTAGTTGTCTTTATTTTTTTATCTTTGGATTTTTTTTCAGACACAAATGGAGAGAGATGATCTGTATAAGAAATTTGTTAAAGCTATTCATGAAGTTCAACAAAAGAGCAACTTCAAGAACTTCTTACTGGAGAAGAAACTTGGAGCACTGGCTGACACTCTTGAGAAGAAGGAAGCTCAGTTGAATGAAGTCTTATCAGCATCTAATCTTGACCCGACTGCACTCACAGTTGTCACAAGAAAATTGGAGGTAAGTCGTAATGTAAAGACAGTGAATCTTGCAATGAAATGCCAGTCCATACAAAAAAATGCTACAAAGCAGACAAGAAAAAAATATATGTAGACAATTTTGTATTTTCAATCTAGAATATGGTCTTTGATTTTTAGATGTGGTTCAATACAATCACTGACTGTTTGTTGCCTTTTGTTGATACCATGTATGTAAATATAATATATTTATTGAAGTTATTCATTATTGCTCTGTATGGCACAGATTTGAATTATTCCCTCATGTTACACACAATTTGTTTATTCTTTTTTAGGATGTATTGGACTCCAAGAACAGTGCTATTAAAGACCTGCAATATGAGTTGGCCAGAGTTTGTAAGGTAAATATATTTTGTCACTTAGTTTAAAGAACAAGAAGAAATGTTTATTTTGTAAATATGAAAGTAAGAAGATGTGGTAGGATTGCCAATGAGACCACCAGAGATTTTATGACATAAAAGTAAGCAAATATAAGTTTCCGTACAACTTTAATCAATGAGTAAAACCAATACAACATAGTAAGCTAACTAACTACAGCCACTAGATTACAGGCTCATACAAAATGTATACTGGTGCCCCAAACCCTCCCCAAACATTGGACAGTAGTTATAAACTCTTACTCAGACAAATGTTCAAGTTTTTTACTATTTGACTAAGACAGTTAATTTTGGTTGTTTTCTACAATGAATTAATGACAATATGAAGTATTTCATTTCCCTGATTCCAGACACTATAAATTCTTTGTATAAGTACATATTTTGATGTGTTTTCCTCCTCTTCCAGGCACACAATGATTTGCTGAGAACATACGAGGCCAAGTTAACACAGTTTGGTATACCAACAGAAGAATTAGGATTCAAACCATTAGAGAGTACCGTTGGAGGACAAGCTTTGGGACAAGGACCTGCTGGGCTAGTGTCAGCCCCTTCATAAAGTTCTGTTTCAAAGGCAGGAGCCATTCCATCCAATTAGATAACAACCTTATTGAAATACAATGTTGAATCATGAACTTTGTACCAATTTTATATTTTAAGAATTGACCTTAGAGAGAGAGCTGTGATAACTTATTTTTACATGTGTATTTGTGATGTATATAATAAATTATGTGTATATCTGACTATTAAAAGAAAACATCTAATTTTAATTTTCCTTTGTTTTTTAAGTCCATCTGACAGGTTATGTTTGCAAACCAGAAATATTTGCTTTGGCTGTCAATTATTTTGGAAAGATTTAAGTGAAATTTTTCAAAATTAGACTTTTTTGATATTGGATGAAAATTACAAGTCTAACGTTTTCTTTTAACTAAAATTGCTGATGACCAAAATCAAACATTGGATTTCAGTAATTTGTTTTAAACAAATTAGTCATTGATGGCAAATATGACCCTTTCCAGATCCTTAGTCATTGAAATGGTCTGTTGCAGAATAAAAAGAAACATATATATTTATTAATTGTTTAATAAACAAGAGAAAGTAATTAATAAATGAAATAGAAAAATACAACATTTGTAAAAATCATGTACATTTATATATTCTATATATAGGACTAGATATATTGAGTTTGGCTGGTCATCAAAACTTATTACCAGCTGCAGCCATCATCCATTTAGGAATATATACAAAATTTGGCACAAAATTAGCCATCCATTTTGTCTTTGGAAAGAACTGTAGAGCATTGTTCAATTGTCTAGGATTTACCGGTACTTTACCTACAATATAAAGAAAATTAATAAGACAAACTTTTTTAATGCATATCATAATTCAATAACAAAATCATGTTTTAGATTTAACTGCAAGCTTTGCCTTTCTACTTACTTACTTTCTGATGGATTAATATTGTTCATCTCATGCAAAATTTCAAAGGTTAACTATATACTGTAAATCAACTATTTTTCGCAAGTAACTAACAACAACAACAACAATACTTTATTTTAAGAGGGTTACACAGTTAGCTATATAACTAATCTTCCCTGAGGCCCTCATAATGAAAAATCAAACAAAATGCAAACGTATACATTGCATACATACATTAGTATAAAAAGTCAAGTGTGATAATAATGTTCAATACAACTTGATAAAATGTGATGAAAAAATAAACATGATGACATATTCAGTTTTTAATATCATTTATACAGCTAGGTTGATTTCAATAAATGATCTGTTATTTTGTATTTGAAAGAATTAATATTTGTAATGTTTCTTAACAGTATTGGCAAATTATTCCACAAGAATGGTCCAGAATACATAAAAGATTTTTTGAATAATTCTGTTTTTGGTTTAGGGAGTATGAGGTTTCATTGAACAGCATTTTTCAAGGGGTAACTCATTTACTCAACTTTCACAAATGGTAAATTAACTTGAATACATCAAACTTATATAATTCATCAACAAAGAAAGAAAATACACACCAAAAAAACCCCAACAAACTAATAGGCTAGAAAGGGTAGTATTTATGAAAAAAGTGGGTACCTTTATGTAAAGTTATCTTTGGTAAAAGAAAAATGATTTTTGTTATTCATTTCTTACATTATTTGAGCGAAAACAAGACCTACTAACTTTAAATAACAAGGGTTATATCTAGAATAAGCCTCTCTAGTTAACACCTTAAAGATGGTAGTTCTTTGTTAAATTTATTCATAACTATTTCTTCAACTCGTGGCAATTTAGCATGTGACATATTATTTTTACACTTGTCTAATGTTAAAGATTGCACACAGACTTTGATGTCTTTAGTTGTGAATGATTTTGGTTTTCTGTCTCACAGATTTGTTCCATCACATCTTTTTTATTCACTCTTCTGATGATTAAACATTTTATTTGTTCTACTTATTCCTGAATAAACACTAGTCATGCACCTTTAATATCTGCATATTCAACTGATTGTAATAATTAATATACCATTTACGTCTTTAAATCCATATTCGTAGCCAAGGTCTGCAGTGAAGCAAACTCTACCAGACTTTTTCATAATATTCGGATCTAAAACACACAAGAATTAAGGTTACAAATTATTATTATGAGCATCAGATGAGGAGAAATTTTAAAGATCAGTAGAAAAAATAAAACATTTAAGGAAATATTGATGTCTTTTAGAAGAAGTTTTGGCTAGCAAAACCAACAGGTTCAACCAACCATTGTCTTCAAAATGTTCTGTTAGGAATATGGCATTTGGTATCAAATAGCCTATGTATGTTGCGTAGGCGTATGTTTTTGTTACACTTCATTGTTTCTGCTGCTCCGTTGTTTTCCTTTGCTGGTTGGTGTGTTTATCTCAGTTTTAATTTGTAACCCGGATTTGTTCTCTCATTCGAGTAACAACTTTTGAACAAGGAAATACTACTGATGCCTTTATTTCAATGAATGATTTTACCATATGGACCAGTAAATAAAAGTTGGTTAGACTGAAATACCTGTTGCCAAGGCAACAATTGCTTTTCCTGAATATTCAGTTGTTTCTGCATTTTCAAACATTGAAGGATCTAGCTTCATTGTCTGCAATAGAGAGTTAATATATGTTTGAAATGTCACACATAATTTATTAATTTAGAGATTAGTTTCATATATTTTTCAATAATGTTATCAACTAAAACATCAGCTACTTGGTACATTGTTGACTGTCTAAGATTTATCAACAAAAATCCTGTATGTTGTCCTGACATCATTGCATGCACATCCCAATCACACATCGGTTACACACGAATTTTTCCCTAGGACAAGATACACGATGTAAACATTTAAAAAATATAGTCATATTCAGAAAATGTATAAAATAAACTTATTTTTACATAGAGTAAAATGTATTATGAGTTAGCTATTTGTCTGTATAAGAAGACATTAATTAGAGGTGTTAGGCTATTTTGTGTGTTGCTAAGTACTTCTGATCTATTGTATTCTTACAAAAAATACAAAATTTTATCAAACAGTCTATAAAAGCAACGAACAATGATTAGATTTTCTTTTAAAACTGTAACTATGAATTACAATTTATACTTCTGAAAGGAAATAATAAACCATACAACTATAAATAATAACTTTTCCCTAGAAGTTACTCAAGCTTAAAATGCATAAACATATACTTAAAACTTGCTTCTTCTGATGTTGATATAGGTTCATCTGCCTTCGTTGTCAGTAAATGTAAAACCTGTTCTGTTCGTACTAAACCAGGCCATAAACTGATGAAAGCAACATCCATCTTCCGTAATTCTATAGCACAGTCTGCTGCCATTCTATCATTCTGAAACCACATAGAAATATGATAGTTGTATATATAGAGTTTTAAAGGGCCCTAGTAGAGTTTCACTCTTAAGTCACCAGACCATGGGAAAAAATGTTTGATCACCATGTCATTTTTTTTAGCAAATTAAAACAGTCAGACATTTGCGTTTTGTTTTAATAAAATAAACGGGACAAGTTACTATGAAAAGCAAACAAGAAATTGAATAAAATGTAGAAGACAGAGTAAGAGGCATCTTAATTGGTCTGTCTACACAGAAAGAGAACATTGCTTCAATTAAAATGTTTTTATATAAGTGTCCAGAAAAGAAAAGGAGAAACAAAAATTAATCTTAAAAAACACCATTTGAATTACTTACAGCTTCTTTTCCAATTCCATAAGGAACATTGAACGTGTATTTGAGTCCAGCAGCAGATGATATGTTGACAATCAGACCTGATTTCCAAGCAGTCATTAACCTTGCTGCATGGACAGAACACATGTAATGATTCCTGTAATTAGTATTTATCATTAATTCTAAAAAAAAATTCCCATCTCTTTTGAATAAGGCATTACCTAAAACATAATTATGTATAAATTCACCCCTTAACGATATTTCGTTTCAACTGTTAATAACAAGGTATTAAATGAAACTGAAAATCAATGTCAGTTTAGAAAACCTGCATTACTTCTTACCGCTTTTAAAACATGCTGCTAGTTAGATTTTGTTTAATTTGATGTTACTATTATCTTTTTCTTCTTAGTTATTTTTTTTTATATTCAACCTATTTATTATGATCTAAAGAAATATTGTGCGTTATAACCTACCTTAGAAATAAATTGCAATGCCAAACACTTGATAGTATGACTGAAACTTTTTATATTATGTAAACATAAAAACTTGAGAACTAAGCCTTTTTCATGCATGCATGACCGATGGCAACTGACGTTAACTTAGTCCATAATTGCATGATTCAGACTTATAATACATCAATGTGTTTGAGACTTACTACATAAAGTAACATGAACGTGTTTAAGATTTATATTATTGCCATATCACGATACTTACCTTAGTCCTACATTATTTACTGTATCCCACATTGTTATAGGCTGTTCCCAAAACGGTTTGTTAAAGTTATCAGCTAAAGCCTATGTAAATTAAAACATTTGAAGTCTTGTTGAAATGTCAAACCCAAACATCGGACAATTCAATTAAACTTGGAAGAAAAAAATATGTAATACTGAAAATTGTTATTTGTCAATTTGGTATGCGTTTCCTCGAAAACTGTTACCAAAGTCAACGCCTTATTTGAAGAAAAACATGTTATGTGGTGTGTCTATAAGTTTTTTTTTGTTCAATTAAACATTGGTCAGTTACTTTGTAAATACAATGATTGGGACACACGCTACCTGTTTACATAAGTAACAATGTATAATGAATTTTGAAACGTAAACTGCAAAAAACTGTTACTCAGTGATTCAGTCAACATGGAATTTTCAGGACGTTTGAATGATGAAGACTAAACAGTATTTTATAGTGATTAAGATTATTGACGGCTGTACCCCTATTTTTGACATTTTTACCTATTATGTCTGTTTGTTTTATTCACACATCACTGTCAATATTATGGAATTTGATGCGACAGTCATATCCTATTAGTTTTCATCGATTTCATTATCAGAATTCTTATCCTGTGTTGCATTCTGTTTATCATATTTTATATAAAGGCAACACTATTATAACACTGTTTTAAAAAAAACCAAGAATACATATTACCTTGACAGCCGAATATGCATTATTAACAAGAACATCAAGGCGTCCATCTTGTTCCTTTGCCACACGACTAAACAATTCCTCAACATCACTGTCTTTAGAATGATCACACTGTACAGGAATACATTTACCACCTCGAGTCTCAATCTACAAATAAAAAAAATCAGTCGCATAAACATAAGTTATAATTAAACCATTACACTTGACAAAACGTTCCAGATAAACCAGTTTCATAGTGTTTCTTTTTAAACTTAGAACAATAATTCTTAAATTCTTAATTTAAATATAATACAATGTACTTACTTCTTTTGCTGTCTCTGTTAAGGAGCCACCAACGGGATCATCTTCAGGTGATGTAAGTGTCCTTCCTGCAAAAAATGACATGACAGGTTACAACATTGGTTGTAAATTTTCTTCTCAATCGCACTTAACTTGTAATAACGACCACCGGTATTTTTCATAATTTCTCATAATCATAAAGAAGTAACATTGCTGTCTTGGATTAATTGACTTAGTTTAAAGTTTAAAATATTTTTTTGAATGTTCTTGCATATATATACCGTAGTCCTGTCATGTAATGTTGTCATTTCAATCTTATATATCTAACATTGCTATAAAAGCGCGAGTTTTGGCTAGCCACAAATTCAGATTCAATCCACCATTTGTTCTTTAAATGTCGTGTACTAAGTCAGGAAAATGGCACTTGTTATCTTATAGTTCGTTTCTGTGTGTGTTGTATTGTTTTTTGGTTTATTGTAGCAATTCAGTTGTTTTCCTACTATAGTTGATGTATTCCCCTCAGTTCTAGTTTGTACTTGTAACCCAAGTCTCAATCGATTTATGACTTTCGAACGGCGGTATACTACTATTGCCTTTATTTATGTATTACGTCAACAGTATCATAGTTGCTTACGAAAGATATAAAATGAATTTAAAATTATTGGTTTTACAATTTGATAGAAATGTAAAGGGGTTTATGTGGTCAACTGGATTTAGATACTAGTATACGCATTCATTTGTAATAAAATAATATCAACAATACAAATTTTACTGCAGCATAATCGCATTTCGACAATTATATTTTTTTCAGTGATGTTCGAGGTCAGAATATTTGAAAAATCATAACCTAATACAAACGATAAATAGCTCATTATAATAAGAATATGACCTAAAGTTTTGCCAAACTGAGACTAGGAAACAGAACTTGACATTTTTAGACACAAATAATGAAATTCAAATTTAATGTGACATCATGGTTTATAATATCATCTTTCTTAACAACAGACACATACACAGCTGCTCCGCAAGATATACCGTTTATGTACCACTTTACTTCATGTAATGTGACAGAACCCTAGATAAAGCCAACTAGGAAAGGCATTACTCGACTAACGAATGTTTTTTTTTTTAATATAGTCTAGTTGCTCGAGTGGTCTAAGACGCGCTGGATATAGTGCAGGTTTGGTGCTAAGATCTCTTAGATGTAGTGGATTAAATTCTTCTTAGGGAAGAACAAAAAAAATGTGCTAAAACTCAGTTGTATACCAGACAATGCTCAAAGGTAAAATAACACAAATACCGAATTTAAAGAAAACAAAACGGAAAGTCCCTTTTCAATCAATAAACCCAAAAGCGAAAACACTTCAAACGAATGTATTTTCTTTGTGAAGAAATTTTTAAAATGAACAACAACAACAACAACAATACTTTATTTTAAGAGGGTAACACAGTTAGCTATATAACTAATCATCCTTAAGGCCCTCATCATGAAAAATCAAACGAAATGCAAACATATACATTGAATACATTAGTATGTTTTGTTAGATAGATGAGCCTCTCACTTGTATGACAGTCGTATGAAATTCCAGAATATTGACGACAATGTGTGCACAAAAAAACACAGACATATAAGGTAAAAATATAAAAGGAAGTATTATTACAAAATAAGTTTAGTACTGTTATCCGTGTTACTCTTTTGATACTGACACAGCAGTTATATATACTGTAGCTACAACCTCTCCCAGTGGTAGAGCTATCCCCTTACTATTACCTCTAGTTGCTCCAGTCACAAGACATTATACTCACCAGTTATATATACTGTAGCTCAAGCCTCATCCAGTTGTAGAGCTGTCCCTTTACCAATACCTCTTTTGCTCCAGTTACGATACATTGTACTCACCAATAGAAGTGGGACATTTAAAGACGTATCGTATCCGTAACTGATACGTTGACGTATCTAAATAAACTCATCATAGATACCAGGACTAAATTTAGTATATACGCCAGACGCGTGTTTCGTCTACAAAAGACTCATCAGTGACGCTCGAATCAAAAAAAGTTAAAAAGACCAAACAAAGTACGAAGTTGAAGAGCATTGAGGACCAACATTCCTAATAGTTTTGCCAAATACAGCTAAGGTAATTATGCCTGAGGTAGAAAAGCCTTAGTATTTCAAAAAATTCTAAAATTTGTAATCAGTAAATTTAAAAATATAACCATATCAACGCCAATTCATGTCAGCACAAAAAGTGCTGACTACTGGGCTTGTGATACCCTCGGGGAAATAAACCTCCACCAGCAGTGGCATCGACCCACTGGTTGTAAATAAACTCATCATAGATACCAGGACTAAATTTGGTATATACGCCAGACGTATACAGCATTTTTATCATTTAGTGACTCAATACGAGATTTTTTGGCATGTACTGTTTGCTAAAGACTTTTTGTAAATAATAAACGCTAGCACATTATAGGCAAAGAAGTGAGTTATCTATGTCTAACATTGTATAATAAAAATCTCCGTATCAAAGTTTGTAGATTTTCTGCAAAATGTTTGGCTTTATTTGACATGAAGTTTCGATTTTCTGAGCGAAGTTTCTACTGGATAGATGTACAAAATGGCACATCTCTATTATTCAGTACCTTTTGATATTACCCCAAAAATTTCATAAACACTTGGATACATAAGGGTTCAAAAACGACTGTGAAGTGATGATGGTTTCAAGATCGAGTGCTACGAGTAATCATAAATTGAAAACGATCATGCAACAAAAAGAGTTTAGCAATGTTTATCAATAACCAAAAGATATTTTACATAGAAAAACACGTAACATGTACTATTTAAATAAACACGTATATAATATATTAAATAATAACCCATAGATTCATTCAGATACGTCAACGTATCAGATACGGATACGTTATGTCATTAAATGTCCCACTTCTATTTATATTTACTGTAGCTCAAGGCTCACCCAGTTGTAGAGCTATTCCTTTACCAATATCTCTAGTTGTTCCTGTCACAATACACTGTACTCACCAGATAAACTTAATGTAGCTCCAGACTCACCCAGTTGTAGAGATACCCCGAACCAATACCGGGTACCCCTTGTTGCTCCAGTTACGATACAGGGTACTCACCAATTATATATACTGTAGCTCCAGCCTCACCTAGTTGTAGAGCAATCCCTTAAAAAATTCTTCTAGTTGCTCTTGTCACATTATAGTGTACTCCCCAGTTATATGTACTGTAGCTCAAGCCTCACTCAGAGGTATCCACCACTTTCTTTTTTCCAGTTAAGATACATCATGTACATTGTACTCACCATTTATGTATATCGAAGCTCCAGACTCACTTAGGTGTATAGAGATACCTTTACAAATACCTCTAGCTGCTCCAGTCACAATACATTGTACCTGTTATATATACTGTAGCTCCAGCCTTTCCCAGGTTTAAAATTATCCCCCAACCAATACTTCAATTGGCTCCAGTTGTTACGATATATTTTCTGTTGTATATACTGTATCTGCAGCCACTCCCAGTTGTAAAGATATCCCCATACCAATACCGCTAGGGGCTCCTGTCACAATGCATTGTACTCACCAGTTATATATACTGTAGCTCCAGCCTCGCCCAGTGGTAGAGCTGTCCCCTTAACAATACCTCTAGAGGCTCCTGTCACAAGACATTATACTCACCAGTTATATATACTGTAGCTCCAGCCTCGCCCAGTGGTAGAGCTATCCCCTTAACAATACCTCTAGAGGCTCCTGTCACAATACATTGTACTCACCAGTTATATATACTGTAGCTCCAGCCTCGCCCAGTGGTAGAGCTATCCCCTTAACAATACCTCTAGGGGCTCCAGTCACAATTCATTGTACTCACCAGTTATATATACTGTAGCTCCAGCCTCACCCAGTGGTAGAGCTATCCCCTTAACAATACCTCTAGGGGCTCCAGTCACAATTCATTGTACTCACCAGTTATATATACTGTAGCTCCAGCCTCGCCCAGTGGTAGAGCTATCCCCTTAACAATACCTCTAGGGGCTCCAGTCACAATTCATTGTACTCACCAGTTATATATACTGTAGCTCCAGCCTGGCCCAGTTGTAGAGCTATCCCCTTAACAATACCTCTAGTTGCTCCAGTCACAATTCATTGTACTCACCAGTTATATATACTGTAGCTCCAGCCTCGCCCAGTTGTAGAGCTATCCCCTTAACAATACCTCTAGGGGCTCCAGTCACAATGCATTGTACTCACCAGTTATATATACTGTAGCTCCAGCCTCGCCCAGTTGTAGAGCTATCCCCTTACCAATACCTCTTGTTGCTCCAGTTACGATACATACTTTTCCAGACAAAGGCTTAGACATTATGATTTATTTGTGCAGGGGTAACACACTGTCAAGGTAATATATGTTTCCAAAAATCTCTTAATCTGGAATAAAATATTGAGCACACATGTATTGGTTAGATCTTACATCTACAAGAATAATGAAGACGATATACAACACACACCGTTCCTGAGCTAGTAAGGAAATATTCTTAGAAAATCTTCCTACAGGTTAACAAGTGTCAACGGGAGGATTCCATTACCGTTGTAACCAAAGATTTAACATTTATAATCATAGTAATATGAAATAATTAGATGTGGAGAAGGAAATTAATTAATGTATCATTACGATAGATATAGTGTATTATCGCCTTGCTCCAAAAAGAACAGTATGAAATTAATTAAAGATTTAGTTCTTTTATAGATGTTATTCGATAACTGTTACATTATTTATTTATATTGAAATTACACTTACCTTTTACTAATGTATAAGTCCTAACATTCAGACATGTCAGACTAGCAGTGAGTTTGTACCAACAACATCATATATTCTGCTAGGTTATAAAATGGCACAATGTCTTATCATTACATGCATATATGATTTTATCACATTCTAAACTGGTTGAAGAATTGTCGTTTGTCAGCATGCGCATTATCATAACAAACTCTAATTAAACTTCTCCAATATCAACCGGCGATATCATGTGTGTTACCTGTATTATGTGTACAAACAGAAATTCATTAATACATAATTCATCTAATAATAGAATGTGTCTATTTTTAGATAGATAATTTCGACATCAGATTTTTAAATCTTTGAATAAAATATAGGATATTGAATATATCTACTTTATAATATAAACAATGATAAAAAAAATCCTTCTGTAAGTTTACAAAATGTCATGATGATCTCGCAATGCATGTCAATGTCCTAAGTATATTTCATATGAAACCAAACATTTTATAGAAATTTGGACTAAAACGTACAATACTCCAGCCTTTTAAAAAATGTTGGTCTATTTTTTTAAATGAATTTTACATAATGAATGTACATAGATAACAAAAAGGCTTGTGTCTTATTTTTCTAACATTAGATACAAACAAATGACTTCTTTTGAGTCTTATAACCAATAACACTCCAAAGCAAAACTTTATACCAATCGGAACTTAACTTTGAAAAACTCACAAAAGCAGCAATGATAGTCCTTTTAGATTTTGGCATTACACAAAGGAAGCTATATATTATACCCGTTTTATTAAATACGACAAACACACGATTTGAAGTTTATGAATCATTCGTCTGAAATTATTGGATGTGTACCGGTTGATACTTTAGTCTTGAAGAAGATGTTTTATTTATTAGCTGCTAATGGGTTTGAAAAAGATTTCAGTAACGGTAAGTACTAGAACTAAAAAATAAGTGTATTGAGTACTGAGATTGAGTATTTTGTCTTTTCATTAGTTTTTTTTTTAGTGATTCGTACCAGTATATGATTAAGGTTCATCATAACCTTTTGGCTAAAATGGTCGTATTTACACCCCAAATTTTACTCTGAGTACAGACTAACCTATACACCTGCAACAGTTTTAAGGGATGGCAGGAACTAGATATATAAATTTTAAATGCATTTTATGTTTCAGAAAATTATAAACTTTTCTAGATTTTGCTATCCTTTTTTTTTCGTTCCTGTAGAAGGTGCAAAAATTAACTAAGTAGTGAAAACGATTGAGAAGCTCCCCTCATATAATCAATGTTGTGAGTAGTATTGATTTAAATGGACAATAGATGGACAAGAGACACCTGTAAACAAAAGGTGATTAAACAGGTTTAAACTTGTAACTGAGTGGACCGTATCAAATGAAACTCGAGTGTTTGTTTATTTTGCTATTTTCTGCAGACTGGAAAAAAAATGGACATCAAAATCCAGGTAAGCTTTTAATTTTCTGAAACGTAGACTTCATATAACTTTTATATATCTAGTTCCTGCCATGCCTTAAAACTTTCCTGGATGTACCAGTTTGTCTGTACTCATAGTAATTTTTAAGGTGAAAACAAGGCCATATTTTTCAATTCCTTATGATGAACCTTAAATGTCGCGCCATTTTTAACTGATACTGTCCCACGTTTGAAAGACGATATGATAGGGCTCACAAATATGTTTCAGAGGGCTCGCGGGTCTTTATCAAATTCTTTTTATTTAATATCGGATTTCTCTATATTTTTCTAAAAATGAACTTTATCTGATAGATGTGTTTGTGTTCAGACTAAGGATCACTTATTTTTGTGATCTTTCTGTTTTTCTGTTTATCACAACTACCAGCACCAATTGATGTCTTTTAAGGATTGGTTGACAGATATTTATGACCTGATATTGATATATAGATTATTTTAGAGTGAGTGTAGATTGGTTTGCATAGGAACACAGAATCAAAATAAAATGTTCGCATGCTCTTCAGCTTCTGTTTTGGGATGCAGCTTTATAAACTCTATCATAGATATGCAGAATAAATCTCTTACATGTAGTGCGTAAGTTATTGGTGTTAGGAGATTGTTGAAGATTTTTCAAGTTTGTAGGAGACCTTGCCATCATAACTGAGAGGTTTTTCGCGGAACAGGAACATATTGTTTTACATCTGTCCGTCCATGATACTAGTGATTGTAGATTGTTGTCAGGTTGGATTGACTTGGTTTCTACTTGAAACTTGAATTTCTTGCTGACTGTACCTCACAAAAGTTCGAAATACCTACATTGCATCCCTTTACAAGAATATTTCAAAAAAAATTAACCTCAAATTTTGTTTAGCCTCGCTCCGCTCGGCGAATATAAACATTGCGCCCCCAAAGTTTTGAATATTTTGTTTAACGCATCAATGTAAATAAACGGAATTTGATGAGAATGTCATTAAAGTGAGAGTGTAAGCGCTATAGAACCAGGTTTAATCCACCATTTTCTACATTTGAAAATGCCTGTACCAAGTCAGGAGTATGACAGTTCTCGTCCATTCGTTTTTGATGCGTTTTGTTATTTGATTTTGCCTTGTGATTATGGACTTTCCGAATTGAAGTTCAGTATGTTTGTGATTTTACTTTATACTTAATAGAAAAATGAATGAAAATATGGGGTCATCGTTCATTTACGCTCACAATCTGCCTTCGAAAGAAGCATATATTTTTGTAAATGTCCTTTTTTCTTTTGCACTAATAGGAGAAATAGCGGTAATATCGAAATAAAAAAATAATAATTAAATTACAGAAATCGCTAAACTTTTACAATTACTTTGTTTATGTACAGCTTATTCGAAAATAACAATAAAAAAAATAAGTCACCGATGATTTAAAAAAGATATTTCAATTTCAATGCCAAAAAAATGGCATTTTTAGCTTTTTGCTCTTATATGTAATGCGTTTCCCTCAGTTTTATTTTGTTACCCCGATTTTGTTTTTTGCACATGGATTCATGAGTTTTGAACAGCGGTATACTACTGTTGACTTTATTTGCACCAAAAGGAGATAATTTGGAGCTTTTTCAATGATATCTGCATTTTAAAAGTCACCTGGGGCCAACACGAATTGATTTTTGTGAATGATTTTTGGTACCATAAAATCAAGTAACAACTACTTAAGGTAATAAATAAAATTTGTAATGAAAAATTAATGTTTATTTTTTTTCTGAAAATCTTATACCCGCGAGCATCTTTAATCCCGCAACATTCCTTATGCAACTCTACACATATAGTCATCAAAGGTACCAGGCGTATAATTTAATACACAAAACGCGCGTTTCGTCTACATAAGACTCATCAGTGACGCTCAGATAAAAAAAGTTTGAAAGCCAAACAAGTTCAAAGACGAAGAGCATTGATGACCCCAAATTCTAAAAAGTTGCGTCAAATACGGCTAAGGTTATATATAAATGGGATAAGCAAATCTTTAGTATTCTATTAATTTCTACTTTTGCAAACAGTAAATATATAAAAACAAATATCTCAAAGTCAGGAATCAGCCATTAAGTATTTGTTATTGATTGATGTCTGTCGTCTTTGTTTTTTGTTTATTGTATTTTTTCTCGTTTGATTTATTTCACATACAGTTATACCTTTTACACCACTGACTCATATTATAGTAAGTCATATGTTTGAATTACATCCATCGACAATAACTAACTGAGGTTTGAAGGAAAGTTTTACTTTTTATTTCACTGCACTTATTTCAAACTTACAACCTTTAACTGAAGCAATTTAAAAAAAATATATTTCGATATCTTATATTTAAGAATTTTATGCGACTGTCATTCGAATAAGAGGTTAAGCGAGCTATAACACTTTGTTAGTTTTACCATAACAAATCAACTGTAAAAGGAAAACAGTGAAACAGCAGACATACTGAACTGCAACAAAAAACCAAATACAACAATGCAACACACACATAAGTGAACTATAAGATAACAACTGCTGTTTTCCTGACTTGGTCCAGGACATTTTAAGAAAATGTTGAGGGTTGAACCTGGTTTTGAGGCTAGCCAAACCTTGCGGCAATGTTAAATATAACACTAAAATGAGAATATTACACGACAGGACTACAGTTCAAATAAATGCAAGAACATTCAGAACTACACAAATAAACATTATAATAGGACAGTTCAACATGTTAGTAGTTATCAAAGGTACCAGGCTTATAATTTAATACACCACAAAAAGCCAAACAAGTACAAAGTTGAAGAACATTGATGACCCAAAATTCTACATAGTGATGCCAAATACGTTTAAGGTTATTATATGCCTGGAATAAGAAAACACTTAGTATTTAAAATAATTCTTACTTTTGCAAACAGTAATTTTATCAAAATGACCATATAATTGATGCTCATGTCAACACCGAAGTGGTGACTAACCACAGAATAAAAACGAACACGTAAAACAAAAAAGGAAAACACATTAAACAACACAAAATATCCATGCATTATCACCGACTGGATAACGCTACAAAATGATGTCACAGGTAAATTTCTAAAAGATTGATACCAAGTCAGGAATATGACAGTTGTTATCAATGCGTTTGATGTGTTTGAGCTTTTAATTTTGCAATTTGATTAGGGCTTTCTGTCTTGATTTTCCACTGCAATTCAAACTGCAATTTTGTAAAACAGTTTGAGCTATTAAGATAGGGCAAAGCATTCAGGATAAGCACAGTAAATAATCAGTACCATTATGATTGTGTTTGTGTTGTTCAGTCTATGGTTATTCATACTGCGTCTTTTTGTCGGTTTTTCGTTTTTCGCTATGGTATTATATAAAAAAGAAGATATGTGGTATGATTGCCAATGAGACAACTATCCACAAAAGACCAAAATGACACAGACATTCACAACTATAGGTCACCGTACGGCCTTTTGTTCGCTTGATTTCGATTTATGAGTTATGAATATTCCTTTGTTATCCTTCGTTTATACATGACAATAACATGTTTTTATTTATAAGCACATATTTTTTTGTCGCATAAAGCTATCAACTAATGGCGAACCTAAAACTTTTAAACGTTCTTTTTTTAGGAAAAGAGGGACGAAAGATACCAAAGGGACAGTCAAACTCGTAAATCTTAAACAAACTGACAACGCCATGGCTAAAAATGAAAAAGACAAACAGAAAAACAATAGTACACATGACACAACATAGAAAACTAAAGAATAAACAACACGAACCCCACCAAAAACTAGGGGTGATCTCAGGTGCTCCGGAAGGGTAAGCAGATCCTGCTCCACATGCAGCACCCATCGTGTTGCTTATGTGATTACAAATCCGGTAAATAGTCTAATTCGGTAGGTCAAATTCATGAAAGGGAAGGGGATTGACGTAAGGAACATATCCGATATCATTTGTGAAACAGTGGGGATAATCAACAATTGCCAACAGCAGTTTAATGAAAACTCACGTTTTTATTTAAAGATTCCAATACTAGTATACACCTTATGTTTTGCTTTATTTAGTTTTCTTGTTTAATCAATAAGTGAACAAAACTATATTTTTTCCAATCGGATTCCATATTTTTGGAAAAGAACAACATGCAAACATATTAATACTGGATAGCAGATAGTAATGAAAAAAAGGAAACACAATTTGATGCTGAAAACATGTTGCGCATTATGAATTATGAAAAAAAATAATACTTCAACTTATGTTAATATTTACATTGTAATTATAAATGATGCAAAAATGTATACTAAGCTGTAATATCTATTTGGATACAGTTTTGGAATGATGAATAATTTGTATATGTCAAAGACAGTTATTTACAGTTTACTGCTGTAATATTACAATAAATGATTCATAAACAATGATTTAACTTAAAACTTGTTTCCTGCTGCAGCCAACATCCATTTTGGGATGTAAATGAAACCAGGAACAACACTGGCAAGACGTCTTGTACTTGGACTCAGTTTTAAAATGGACTTCACCTGTCTGATGTTCTGAGGATCTTTTCCTTAAATTATATGGAAAACAATTGGTATATATAGGATACGCTGACTAACTTGTGCAAACGCGATGGTTCATAGCTAGGCAAGGTGTTGGAATTAAGTTCTTTAATTCTAGAGAAACTCAAATCGTTCTGATACTTAAAAAAATAAACATACACAATGTCGTTATAGATACTGAAAGATCGTTAAAAGTGGCTGCATTATAAAGTCCATTCACTAATTATCTAAGAGGATTAGGTACAGTTGTTGATTTCAAATATATATATTCTTTTGTTAGATTAAATTTTGGGGGAAATATGACAAGGCAAGTGGTTTAAAAAAAATCCTTAGGTAAAAAATACGAGCAAAATACAATATCTAATTCCGCTAGCTTAAGAGGAAATGCAAACATAAAGGCGGGTAAATTTAAGAACGACGGATTTCGTTACCCATAGGTTAATTACATTCAAAAGGGACTGTAAAATGAAGAAACAACTTCCAAATTTCGTCATACATCAGGCGATAACATAATCAATTTTAAGACCGTTTTTTTTCTTTTAGCACGGGCAATGCAGTTTTATTCTAATTTCGAACTAAAGACAAAGCTGAAATTTATTAAAAAAAAGGTGAAAGCATATATATTTTTTAAGTGTCAATTTTTGACAAAAAAATTTGAGAAGAGAAATGGAAACCACACAAGGGATATTCACGCACTAAAATGAAAAAAAAACCACGAAAACACAAACAGCAAAACATAATTTAGAAAACTAAATTCTAACAGCAAAAGCGATAGAAAAATCGGTAGGTCTCATGTGCTCCGGAATGATAAGTAGATAATTCTCCATGACCCAATGTAAATGTTGACTGAAATTTTTACTTGCTCATGACTATCAAGTCTCTTCAGAAATGTTTAACATGCATACGGTCAAAGTTATCGTCCTGATGGGTCATTTGCTATAACTCTTACATATTATGATACCATTACCCTGAACGAAAAAACAAATATATTTATAAAAAACATATGGTCGGTAATGAAAAAAACCCAAACCGTCCACAGCTAAATCGAGCATAATATTGCGATATGATCGAGGCTGAAACATATAAATTGTATTTACCGTCAATGTCTTTAAATCCATATTCTTTTCCAAGGTCTGCAGTTGTTAAAATTCTTCCAGATTTTTTAATTATATTTGGATCTAAAATGAACACAGAATTTTATTTATAGCATTTCATGATGTACATAGTTACCTCGTGTACATTATATTGATTAGTTTTCGATAAGGGAGAAAAATGCATTTTGCTTGAATATTTAATTAAGTTTGTGGTATGTACAAAGTCTTCATTACGCTTGAACAAAACAATGTATTTCGGTGACAATTTGACATTTGTGGTTCACCTGTATATACGAATTCCACGAAAATTGATGTTCAACGAATTCTAACGAATCCACAATAAATGGTTCCTTATACATACACAAAGCTGCAGTCTACGCCTCAATTTTTTTATTTTTAATTGTTTTTGAGTTTCAGTATCAGGTCATCAGATTTATCAGACGTAAATGTGTTGTGATAAATAATAGAGATGATGTAATGATTTTTTTCACCCTGTGGACAGTGGTACATTGTGTATGATAGCGTCTATAAGGGAGATGATTGAAATAAAGTAAAACTTTTTATTGAATAAGTTTATCTACCTGTTGATAAGGCTACGATCGCTTTGCCTGCAAATTCAGTGGTCTCTGCATTTTCGATCATCGCGCCTGTATCAACTTTTGGCATCTAAAAAGTTCATATTTGTAAAAGTTACGCTCACCAATTTTATTCTACATACTAATTCTTAAAATGTATTTGTAAAATACTCTCCGAGTGTAGAACAGATGAAAATAAGTTAACAGAGAAAGATTAAAGGTAAATCAAAAACCCAACAAACAACGAAATTATACAAACAAGAACATTCTAACCAAAAGTAATCACGGACATGGTTAAATATAGGCATACGAACAAGTTATGAATCTTAAAATGATCTTTAAACATCGATATACTACTGTTGCCTTTAATGAATTCGTAAGATTACCCCATTTTTTTTATTTTTTGTTTTAATTAAGTGATCTGAACATCCGTGAAATACTATTGCCTACCAAACCTATAAGAATTATGTTCTTACATCTTCGGGCACTGCTTTATCAAATTTTTTTATGACGTCAGTCTCAATCATGTGTTCCATATGCTCTGTCTTGACAAGACCAGGCCATAAACTGACAAACGATACATTCATTTTCTTCAGTTCAACAGCACAATCAGCAGCCATTCTATCCATCTGGAAAGTATTTTGTACAAAAGTTACAAGAATCTGAACCTTTATTGTATACGAAGCATCGAGAACCCTTTCCCTTATCAGAACACGATACATATAGACCCCTTATAGACAAAATAGAAAATAATCTTGATAATTTATCCAAATTGTGTTTTTTAAATGATAAAACTTCAACGAGGAAATGAAAACTCTCACAAACAAGGAGATGTTGGTGTTCTCTAACTTATTTATTACTTATGATGTATGCACTAAATTACATGTTGAACACTATTGCAAAATTTGTTTTTAATATATTTTTCCTCTCTAAATTTCCTATTGTTTATAATTTCCGAGGTAACTAGTACACATACCAAATTTCTCCTTCTTACTATGGAAGAAAGTAATAAGTAGAATCAAAATTACAACACAATTATAAAAAGACTACAATTACAAATAGACAGCAAATTATGTATATGAGCTGTTACAAAACGCTCTCAGCGAATCAGAAGTCATCAACATCCAACATTCAACATTAGACAATTACAAATAGACAGCCTATTACTCACAGCCTCTTTCCCAACACCATATGGTACATTAAACAAATACCGAAGTCCTCCTATTGATGATATATTAACAATTAGACCAGATTTTCTTACTGTCATCAATTTTGCTGCATGAACCGAACATAAGTAGTTATTCCTACAAAAAGATGCATATTTTCAATCATGTATCTGGAAAGAACAATATTTACAAGAAAGAGTTTAAAAGACATTAGTTGAAACTGGTGTAATTAGCAAATTCAGGAATATGGCCATTGTTATACTATAGTTCGTTTCTGTGTGTGTTACATTTTAACGTTGCGTCGTTTGTTTTCTCTTATTTTTGAGTGTCAATTCACATTGCGATAAGACGTGTCACGGTACTTGTCTATCCCAAATTCATGTATTTGGTTTTTATGTTATATTTGTTATTCTCGTGGGATTTTGTCTGATGCTCGGTCCGTTTCTGTGTGTGGTACATTTTAGTGTTATGTCGTTTTTCTCCTCTTATATTTAGTGCTTTTCCCTCAGTTTTAGTTTGCTACCCCGATTTTGTTTTTTGTCCGTGGATTTATGAGTTTTGAACAGCGGTATACTACTATTGCCCTTATGTAATTAAAGATTTAAAAAAAAAGATATTTACAACAACAACACATTGTCATTGATACTTTGAAGTAATATTTTCTTTTCATTACGGGGATAACAATCCTACTTATGAATAACAATACTTATTGTTACAAACAAAACTACATGAAGATTTAAAAGTAAATAACGAGCGTCAGAAGCTTTTTCACATGATTGTCCGGCCTTCATCTAATAACAATACCGTTTGGTGTAACTGTAGGAACATCCATATATATAACAGTTCGTACTAACCTGAGACCAACATTATTGACAGTATCCCACATTGAGATAGGTTGTTCCCAGAATGGTACTCCTATATTGTCCGCTATAGCCTATTAATGAATGGCTATTATGTATTTTGAATTTATTGAACCATAAAACTAATTTTTGACTCTTCACATTGAATAATCCGCGAAGCGGATTATGTAAAATGTGAAGAGTCAAAAATTAGTTTTATGGTTCAATAAAATCAAAATATATTATTGCCATTCATTATAAATAAATTTCTATCAAAAATAAGGCTCAAAGAACTTTTTATATTATTTATATTAACAATGACAACGTATACACACATGTTGGCGTATGAATACACAACATCAGAGTGGGCGTGTCGCCATCAAAATTGACAACATTGAAAATAAAACTAATGATTTTAACCAATCAGTAGACGGTTAACACACCAAATTTATTTATTGTGTAATAAATGAACGTGTAATAATTGTACACAAGTTCGCATTTTCGATAATAAAAAGACAGTGTTTTAAAAAAAAAACTTCATTGCGTTTTGTAAACTGTTATTTGTCTTTTGGTCTGTTTTCTTATTTTTGTCATGACGGTGTCAGTTTATAGTCAACTTATAAGTTTGAACATTCCTTTGGAATCTTTCCCCTCTCATTTACATTGAGTGTAATGTAAGGCGCCACCAAACCATACGAAAAAAAACCTAAAGCAGGCCAGCTTCTATCTTGACAATTGTCCTTATTATGAGCCCAAAATATTCATAAAGTAAAATAAAAAAGTTGTATCACTACCATCAAATACATAAAAGAACGACACCGGAAAATTCTTGAATCCCAAAAGGTTTATTAAAATGAGACGTTTTTTTGGTGTGATATTGTAGTAGGTGGTTTTCAAGGCTTAGAATAACACCAACAAGAGCTAAGGTTCTGATGATTTATTACCAGTATATAAAACAAGTCTGAAATAGCAATACAACATATATAAATAACAAGCTATTTCATATAACATAAATAAAATACTTTTACGAATATCACAGGTTATACAATACAGAAATATAGAAAATAGTACCTTTAACCGTTATTAACTAAGTAGCTTGTTAAATGTAATGCAAGTAGGCAATGTTCAATGTTTACATTCCATCAAAATTGACATCGGGTGTCACGTGTACTTTTACAAATGTTTGACCTTTAACTATACACTAAATCGGAATGTCATACATAAGTTAAGTGTATCTGTGTATTTGTATTCAATACTGGTTTACCTTACAAACGGTATATAATAAATGTTACAACTACATTTATTAATAATGACTTCATTAAAATATATAATACGTATAATAATTAACTATATAATATCATACAACAATCATAAAGTTGCAAATATAATAATCATAAAGACTTATGATGTCAATATTATCGATTCATTAAAAGCTCCAAACTAATGGGAGATAACTCATGTTTACAATACAATATAAACAAAGCTAAACTATAAATAAATATACTCTTACCACTTGTGGAGTGAGTTGTACTGATACGGTTAACGGCACATCATATAAACATCACACAATCATGTGTTTTACATAATTACATTACATGGAGTCCTGAAACCAAAATACGAACATAAATACTCGGACTCTAATTATAAAAATATACAATGTAACAAATATTCTTTACTCATTCATATTTGTACTTGATAAAAAAACTATTTACTACAAAACTATTACTTTATATAAATGGAAACACTTTTCCGTCTTTCCCTTAATAAGCCGTCATTTATAAAATATAGACTATTCATGACAATAATCAAATAGTAATGTACGCAAATTAACAATACAATTCTACCGTGGCAAATAAACCGTAGATTATAAAATCATTTACTTCTAGCTTAATGAAATACTCTCTCGTACATCTTGTGTACTTGTGTTACATACATGCGATATGAGGAGAACGTTACAAAACAAAATAGAAACTTTACTAGAATATCATTTACGTGAAAAATATAAATAATGTTAATAAAGAAGTAACTTACAGTATTCTATAATAATGTTGTCCAAAATATATAAGGTTTACAGGTAAACTATGTGGTCAAGATAAACAGACATAAATTCAATGGACTGTCATGGCTATCGTCCGTGGAAATGTACAGGTACAAAACAAAGAAAATTAAACTTGACCGCGAAATATAAGCAGCCAATCAGATACAATGATTTAAGTAAATCCCTAATGAATATTCATAAAATAACGTGAATATTACTATACATAAAAATAAGGTTTGCAAGTAATAATTTAAACTGAATATACAATATTCAAAATATGTAATAAAGCTTTTATAATAAATATAGTATTTAAATAGATGATTTTTACAATATATAAAATGATCATAAAAATCACTCTACTACAATATCATGTTGATTTCGTTTGTCTTTTATCAATTAAGGACGACACACAATAACAAAAGAACAAAAAAATAGTTTTCGAATTTGTACCGGGGTCTTATTCACGAATTATAACACAATAAACTTTCTTCTACACAGATGAAATACCGTACTTAAGATATGTGATAGATTGATATTACCGACAAAAATATTAATTTAAATAAAACTAACGTATAGAGTAAAATAGTAGATTAAGCAGTCTAACGGCAGTGTAAATGAGTTAGCCATATGTTTAAGTCACCTTGACGGCAGCGTATGCATTGTTGACGAGAAGATCTAAGCAGCCATCTTGTTCCTTTGATACCCGATTAAACAATTCTTCAATATCACCGTCTTTAGTGTGATCACACTGCACTGGAATACATTTTCCTTCTCGCTTTTCAATCTAAAATTTTGGTAATGTAAATATATAAAAACAAATATTCTGTGGATTTACTTATTTTCGTGGGTATCAATTTTTGTGGATTGAGGAAAACTGACATGTTCGTTGATATTTGATTGCGTGGTTTTGCCGAAGCCTGCATACAAGTCTATAGAGAGTTTGTTATTCATTGTACATTTAATTTAGTGGTTTACCTGTACCCACGAAATCCACGAAAATTGGTATCAAACGAATAATAGTGCTTAAACTTTGTAAGTCAGTATAATGTTTTTCTTGAAAAAGAAATTAGTTTAGTGAACTTTCCGAGAAGTTTCTATTTTAGTTTCGCACTAATTAATATAACAATCACGATTCTCGAAGCATTCGAAGTTTATTACTATTTATCAGTATGATACATAAACTAAGTACAAGCAACACTACGCAATGTGTCTAAAGGTTCTAGCTCAACACTTCTAATGTTAAATTTGGGGATAGCCTAGAAGGATTGATTATTGAAAGGACATACTATTTTGTTGTAACTTAGATTACCTCCTCTGCTGTTTCTGTTAATGAGCCTCCAACAGGATCATCCTTTGGTGAAGTAAGTGTTCTACCTATTAAGTAAAAGACACTTATATGGAGAAAGTTTTTATATAGGACTGATTCATAACAATACAGTAACCAATTCGATCAAAACAATCTCTAAAACCACCATCTGTTTTAAAAATATAAAAAAATGACAACGTTTTAGGGGTGCGTCGGATGTTATTTGTCAAATGTGTTTTCTCTAGAAGTTTTTTTTTACAGTATTTTGAAACAGTACTGTAATACGCCAAGAGCTGGTATGTCAATAACTGCTATTTGTACTTTGATAATAAAATGTTGATCATTGTCATTTTGATTAATTTCTTCTGTTACTTATTCTGAGATCGGACTCAAACTTCTTTAAAATAAGTTTTCATTTGCGTATTGCTGTTTATTTTTAAATTCTATAGATGTACTGGGGAAGGATTGAGATCTTTCGTAACATGTTTAACTAGCTGTAATACTTGACCTTTTGCGACATCTCTTGTTATCAGGGTTTCCCCTGGGTCAATTATTTTTTTCGCCACCTCTTTAGCCAAAACAATATATTTTTCGCCACTTTATTATATTTTTCGCCACTTTATTATATTTTTCACCAAATATATTTTTCTAATAAAATTTTATCCCCCCCCTTTTCCGCTAAACAAGAAGTGATTTTTACAACAAAACGAAGAATCTTAGCACTTGGAATTGATCCCTCGTGTAAGGTGTAGTCGTTACATTAAAGGGTTATTCTCATGGCAACCACTTGAATATATTTCTTCATAATGACAGTTTTCTTTTCTAGACCATCGAAAAAACTATATGCTTGAAACACGTGTGTTACTGAAATAGATTAATGATCTATATGAAAGTTAAATGATAAAGTTTTAAATCAGCGACCTTTCTAGCTTTTGAACATTTTTCGTCATAACAACAATTTTCTTTTCAAAAGAAGGAGAGGAAGCGTAAACTTTGCTTCAAACACGTGCGTCGCAAAGCGGTAAATAAATCCCTTTTATGACATGCGAAAGAAGCCATTTAACCATATCATTTTGTCATATCATACAATCAACACCTTTATTAATTAGTCCTTTGATGTCGATAGCTATAAATGCAATCAGCTGATTATTGATTTTCTGTCAAAATCTTAACGAGTTCAAGGTGAATTCCGAGTATTGTCTGATCGGTAAACATGGTAAAGTCAGAGAAACCCGAAAAAAGTAAATAAACAAGATGGCTGAAAATAAATCGTTATATATATTTCTTTCGCCAAATTCTTTCGCCAATGACGAATTTTAATCGCCACAATTATTATTTTACCGCCAGCGGAAACCCTGCTTGTTATATCACTTTAATCATAATACATTGTACTCACCAGTTATATGAACTGTAGCTCTAGCTTGTCCTAGCTGTAATGCTATACCTTTACCGATACCTCTTGTTGCTTCTGTCACAATACAGTGTAATCACCAGTTATATATACTACAGCACCAGCTTGTCCTATTTGTAAAGCTATACCTTTACCGATTCCTCGTAATACTTGTACTCACCAGTTATATATCTGTCACAATACAATGGACTCACCAGTTATATATACTGTAGCTCCCGCTTGGCCAAGCTGTAACGCTATACCTTTACCGATTCCCCGTGTTGCTCCTGTCACAATACACACTTTTCCAGACATAGGCTTATCCATTTTCTTATTCTGTAAAAGGTTTATTTGCAATTAAATAGAATTGATAGTTAGTGTGTAACGTAAGGGTACCCAAATTGCACCTATTTAGAAAAATAGCAACGGAAATCTTACAAGATTTCCTAGAGACTAAAAAAATTGTATTTTTATGATTTGGTACTATGCACGTCTTTCAACATAGGTAAACCTATTTAGTTATACACAAAACGGTCACAGTATTTATCAACAGATGGACTGTTTACTGAAAAGGCAAAATGTACGAAAACGTCACCATGCGACGTCATCAAAACGTCATCTTTTTAAAATTAGCAAATACAATATATTGTAAGTATCCATTTCTTAAAATATGAAGAGTAAGCATGGACTAATATCCAATTGTTTAAAATATTTGTAGGAATTAAACAAAAGCTCGGTTATTAGACTTTTGACGATGTGAATTTAAGCATGGAAGCAATTTGGGTACTCCTCATTACAGAATCATGGATAGTTTGGAGGTTGATTCAAACCCATTTTTTTATGACTCAATATGGATTACAAATTAAATTAGGGTACCTATACAAAAAAGAAGGATAGGGCTACAAAATAAACACAGTTTGCACATTTTTTTCTTTGTCATAAAAAAAACGTAGGTGAAAAAACTGTAAAAATAGGTGCAATTTGGGTACCGTCACGTTATAATAATTATTTTCCGTTTATTGTTTCTGTCATAAATCAGGACGTTGCTTTTCTCTGCTGGATTATGTAGCTTTTTGTCATACTGTCCTGTAACTTTTTCATCATTCGGAACATGGGTCACAACCGAATGGATTTTATATCAACCCGAATTGCAGGAAAACTACAATTGAATATAAAAAATGTAAATGTCCATGCTGCCTGATTTGTCGTTTGTCTTTTTAGTATCGGTCCATTTACAATGTGTTCTGTATATTTTTTCTAAACAACAGTACATATAGAGGTTTGTTGCTAGACCTTGTTGGTATATAAACCCGAATTGCAGGAAAACTACAATTGAATATAAAAAATGTAAATGTAAATGTCCATGCTGCCTGATTTGTCGTTTGTCTTTTTGGTATCGGTCCATTTACCATTGGTTCTGTATATTTTTTCTAAATAACAGTACATATAGAGGTTCGTTGCTAGACCTTGTTGGTATATTAAAGTAAATTTATTACTTATCTCAAGGATTTAATGGAATATTTCCATTTTAATGGACACACCATTTCACATATGGTTTAGAGTAATACCGTTAAAAAATATGGAATGATGAACGTACTGCTAGTAATTAAACTTCATTCTTCATTTATAAGATCGTCCTGAATATGCATGAAATATTTGCCACTGGACGTTAAGCAACCAACAATCAATCAATCAATCAATCATTTATAAAAAATGCATATTCCAGATGTATTGGTCAGTCTAAACATATGTACAACAATCATTTTAGAAACAATTGTTTTCTGTTCTCTTATTGGGTAAGACAGAGACGATATTTGCAATGACAGTGGTCGGTAGACGCAGTGGGTTGACTACTACGAAAAGGGTTCTGCAAATAGTCGAAGGCCGTACGGTGCCTTTTGTTATTATGTCATGTAGTTCCTTGTGGATATTTATTACATTACAAATGATACCACATGTTCTATTTTTTATATTCATAGCGGCCAAACTCTTCCGCTTGCATAACATTTCATTGAAAGCCATAGGTAGAGTCGAAAGACAATAATCATGAAAAATGTAAATTGCTAGCAGCCGTTAATATCATAGGATAGGCAGATGATCTGTTCTAATGGACAACGAAATAGAAAACGTTGTCCTCGATTTATTAAAGATTAATGCTTCTTTCAAGTGATCAACAGGGAAAGGTTAAAAGCACACTTCATCATATATTGTCCTGCTATTTTGCGCTAGGTTAACATTAACCGAAATACAAAATTAACAACAAGTTTGAACTTTGTACCTGTCGACAGGTAACCTATCATATTTAATGGCTACTTTATATGAGTCGGATAACAGGTAAAGATTAACAATTATATTAGTGTATACGAAAAGTTATAATTTTAAAGCAAAGCACTAACCTTTTCAACGTCTATTAGCAATCAAGTTCGGTAATCATGTGTTTATTTACTGAATTTAATTGTTCACATAGTCAACCCTTACTAGTTACTGTATCCTATAATCTTTCGAACTATTATCAAAAACAAACACATCCAGGTGACGGACGACATCTCAAAATGATTGATTTTAATTATTGTTACCATATCTAAAAAGCCATATCGTTTGAATCCGATGAAAGGTGTTTCAATACAAAAATACGAATAATGGTAAACCCGTCAGAAATAAAGTAACACCTATATTCTTATCATGCACTTTTAACTTAAGATTTATTTTCTTATTTATTTCACCATAAATTTAAAAAGAATTTAAAATTTGAAGGCAATTGACATACACTTTCAATGGTATTGTGTTTTATGAAGAATAGGAAAAACATCAATTTCAGTATTTTACCCCAAAAAGATGTGCTTGTAGTATAAGACACAATGTTACATTTGTAACAAGAATAAGAATAAGAATAAGAATAATAATTTTATTAGTTTAAAATCCAAACAATAGGATTGTTACTAAAATACACAACAAAGACAAACTAACAGACAGGCATATTAAAATTACAGAACGATAATCATTAAACACTACAAACATGTAGCATTGAAAGAAAAACAAAAACATAGATTATTAGATTAATAGTATTAATTATAATACTATTTTTGACAGCATGCCTCCTCTTTAAAGCTATCAATTAAAATATTACGCTTATGTATCAAAAAATATGTTATAATATACATTACACAGTTCATATATTGACATTATAATTGTTTCCCTCATTATACATTTCACTTATGTAGTTAACAATGATAAGTAAAATATCACATTCTTCGCAGGAAAATATAAAATCAAATTTGTTTTCTTCACTCATGGAACTAAAACAGGGGACAATATCAGAAATTTCATCGAACATTTTGATCCTAGTTTTATTAATTTCTGAACATGTTATGATAAAATGGAATTCATCTTCCAACTCTTTATGGCATAAAGGACATATTCTATTTTCTAGAGCTATTTTGTTGTATCTACCACGTCCATCAGCCAACATACTATTACTTATTCTTATTTTAGCATAATTTTTTGTAACAATTTTATCTAAATTCAATAAAAGGTACTTTTCTAGTTCATACTTAACTTTAAATTTTCAATAGGTTCTTAGTTTATTTCCATTTATTAAATTATCATCATTAAAGAGACAATTTCTCCAAAATATAATGTAATTTTCATTGAGCTTCTTCACGACGGCAAAAAGTAATCGTTTTTTTAGAGAAGGTACATTGATTTTCCCAAACATGAGTGAAATTCAAGTTGTTAGCTTTATAAACATTATATAATGAAGACTCATTTTCATTTGACTTTAAAATATGTAACCAAAATCCTACAGAAGACTTAAGGGCCTGTATACCAATAGGGTACATTCCCAATTCAGCTAATACAGCTGTATTTACTGCCTTTGAATTAACATTTAGAAGACCTTTCGCAAATTTGATTTGGAGTTTTACTGATTCCATAGATAAATATTGAGATTCAAGAGTTTTGTTGTTCTTCACAATAAATAGAGACCATATCTCACTACAATACAGTAATATTGGGCTAACACAAGAATTAAATAGTTTCATATGGGAAGAAACATCCATCTTTTCTGAGTAGAGTATTTTTTTAATACAAAACAATGCCTTAGAAGCTCTTTTACATAGGAGATTTACAGCATTAGTGAAAATTCCTGATGGCTTGAATAGTATACCTTAATATTTATATTCTGTGCAACATTCAATTACTTCATTATTCAATACAAACTGGTCTTTTGTAAGTTTTTTACCACTTTTATTAAATATCATTGTTTTTGTCTTGTCAAGATTGACAGTCAAGTTCCAGTTTTCACAATAAGTATTTAACTTGTTTAGACAATTTTGTAAACCTTCTGAGGATTCTGATATTAATACTAAGTCATCAGCATATAAAAGACTAGACAATTTTATGTCATGTAATGTTACAGGATCACATGTGTTATCAAACATTGAGGTTAAATCATTTATATAAAAAGAAAATAAGGTAGGACTTAGAATGCAGCCCTGTTTTACTCCAACTGTGGAAGGGAACATATTAGTAATGCCTTCAGTGACTTGAACTGCAAATAAAACTTCTTTGTACATATCTTTTAGAATATTAAAGAATGGTCCATTTATGTTATATTCAGGAAGTTTGTGCAACAGAGCCTCTCTATTTATAGTGTCAAAAGCTTTTTTAAAATCAATAAAACATGCATATATTCTTTTGTTTGATTTAAAAGCCTTATCGATAATAGTTTTTAAAGTAACAAGATTATTGCATATAGACATTGCTCGTTTCATTTTTTTGTGTTAAAATTCATAGGATTTTGTTTAGCGTTGTACGTTTTCGAATTTGGGAGACATGATCATTAATAATTACATTAGATGTATGTTTCATTATAATACGTTATTCTGATTGGCTAACTAAAGAATCAACATACACGGCTTTCTCTCACTTCAGACCTATACCCCGAATTTGACATACACAGGCATCTCAGTATTATAAAACACGACAAATGAGACGACTTTGATTTTGAAATAAAAAAAAAATCTCCAACCTTTGTAGTAATATATCTTCTTCACCTGCATATGGGATATAGATTTCCCAATTTATACGGGATTCAAGAGCTTGCAGCTGCTATGCAGACTTTGCACACGTCAGCAGTGTCTGAGCAGAAGGTTGATGAACCAGGGTTATGTCAAAGAATGTCTCGTCTTCTTTTTTTTAAGTTCATCAGAAGCTACCAAGACCTTGTTGATGTATATTCCGTATCAACTTCACAAATAATAATCGGAGGTCTTGAAGTATAGATTCTGGATACTGACATTGTTTATCGTCAAAATAACGTGTATATAGTATTCTTTTATTTGTCTTTTTGAATATAACGTCTACCTTTTAGAATTTTTGATGATATCACTTAGACGTTGCTCGGTTCTTATGCATCACATTATTGGGTTTTTATGGCTGGGTAAATTTTGTATTCTTGTCTTTCATGTTTGCTTATGTGCTTTGTCTATATACCTTTTTGTGTTTCTTTGTTACATATTTATTTGTTTTAAATTTATTACACGATGTTGACGACGGCCCCCCTATTCAGACTGTTTTACCACTTATGTATGTTTGTTTTGAATGTAATATAAATTCATGCGACTGGCAAATAAATGAGAGATTTAGCTAGCCATAAAAACAGGTTTAATCCACCATTTTCTACATAAGAAAATGCATGTACCAATTCAGGAATATGACATTTGTTATCCACTTGTTTGATGTGTTTGAGCTTTAAATTTTGCCATTTCATTTAGGTCTTTCCATTCAGAATTTTACTCAGAGCTCAGTATTTTTGTGAATTTACTTTATTTTTCATAAAAGGTCAGCTTTGCCTGAAGGAGTTGAAATAAAAATTTATAAATTTACAAAGACAATTGGAGAACGGTTTGTAATAAATAATGTCAGTACCGAAGTATTGATTTCTAAGATATAGATGAGACACTCGGGTACTGATACAACTGGCCTCACGGTCATAAAACTTTCGAGCATGATTTTTGTACTCAAACTCGAAAATCAACCAATCAAATTGCTGGATTTCATGTTTTGGGCATGACTTTTGTGCTCAGAGCACTGAGCAAAGCAGGTACGGAATGTGTTTACACCGACATAAGATTTATAATCCTGGTACCTTTGATAACTATTAATGACCGTATAAAAATTATTTTTAAACTTCATTCAATCTAAAAAAAATTTACAATTTATGTCAACAAGGTATTGTCTAAATTGGGAGCATGTATGTTTTTTCAATAGAAATAGTAAATCATGATATCGCAGCTGACTTTTAGATTCATTGAATGATGTTAAAAACTCGTTTCATCTGGATTTTTCAGTTGTCCAATGAGTAAATGAAAATCCATTATATGGCAGCATATATGCATCGCTAAAATCTTTTAAACTTCAGTACAGCATACTTTGCTTTGCTGTATAAAATATCTGTCGGTATATGTACTAATAAGGTTAGCACATGAATGTAAATAACAAAACATTAAAAATATCTTATCGTTCATGGCACGAGCATGAGAGGAATGCAGGATGCCTACTAAAACTTGTTTCCAGATAAAGCTAACATCCATTTTGGAAGAAAGATAAAGTTTGGAACTATATTAGCCAGCCATCTTGTCTTTGGGTTCATTTGCATAAGTGTGCTCAGCTGTCTGATATTCATCGGTTCTCTTCCTAAAAACAGTGAGTAATATACATAAATACAATGAGATACTTAACAAAAACATGACATACGAATTTTCATTATGTAGATACTCCTTGCATTTTCATAGTAATATTTAGATTTTGGCAAAAGCTTGATAAAATATGAACTTCATTGGTTTTTTGTTTTTTTAAATTTCAGAATCAAAAATAAAAATTTCTTATTTTAACTTTATTATAAAAAGACGCAATAAAATCATGACATTATTAAGCTATACTTTGGTGTTATCATTCTAGATTGGGTTCCTTCAGTTATTTTAGAGTCTCGTTGAGAAGGAATAATAGGTCGATAAGTCATAATGAATCAATACCTTATTTAGCATATTAATCTATTGCAATAAAAAATCATAATATCTATTAAAATTTGTAGATTTAGCTAACGAAGTCCTTATATTAGTATAAAGTAACATTCGTTTATAGTGGAATATAGTTTTAACGTTGATTCAGCTACAATTAAAAATTGCTTGCAGGTCCCTCTCTGTGATTACCATTAGATAACGCTGGTTCATTTCCCAATCAATCTATTATCAAGAGAAGAAAATTAATTCGATTTCCATTCATAGTCTTTTTAAAAAATGATGAACGGTTCTTCAGAGAAACAAATACGTAAAAGATCAGGACATTTAATTTTGAAAACAGGTGAATGAATATTATAACCATTACCATCTATATCCTTGAATCCATATTCATATCCTAGGTCTGCAGTCATTAAGATTTTACCCGATTTTTTCATTATGTTTGAATCTGAAAACAAATTGATACTTTGGTTAAATAAGGTCTAAGTTTTGATGTATTTTTTTTAAAAGTGTACATAACCAGAAACAGCTCAATGCGGTTCAAAAACCATGTTTATATTTTTGGTAGATATACCTTTTATTCTAATCAAAATAATCATTGCATTTGAAAGTATATACCATAGTACTCTTGACATATAAATGTATGATATTTTGAAGGGGAAAAACCTGACATATTATGAACTAGAGAACAAACACGCTTGTGGGGTGAAGGTGTTTAATGCCGGTAGACACCGTGTTTTGTCTTTTAAAAAGCAATCGCATTTCTAATGTGTTGTGCTGTAATATTTGAGGTAAAATTCAGTAAAAGGCGGTCACTGAAGGTATAGACTATAGCAGGATATTTTGTAAAAGGTTTTAAATGATTCGACATTCTACGCAAATTGCTTATAATCCGTTTGAAAATAAAATACAACGACAGATTTGTGTTCACAATAAAGCAATCAAAAAAAAAAATTAATTGGTAAATCATCAACCATGTTTCAAGGGTTCATGCGACTATCTTTTCTGAAAAAAATAATTTTGAAGTGGTATTTTGGTGAAAAAGTTTATTATTGTATATTAACAAAGACTATAAAACACTCAACTTACCCGTAGCTAAAGCTACAACTGCTTTTCCTTCATACTCAGTGCTTAGTGCTATGCTATAGATTAGAGAACAGTCAAGATTGGGCTCCTAATTAAAGAAAACAATTCTAGTAATACAACTTTTAGTCAAACATTGCTATTATAACTAAGCCTTTAATACATGTACGAATTAAAATTAAAGGGAATAGTGCCCATATTTTGGAATTGGATTTGGATAAAAGTTAACAGAAGGCACAGCAACAAAAAAAGTTTTGTAAAAGAAAAATTGAAGCAGACTATTCTGAAATAAAGAGACAAAGTTTAAATTAAAAATTCCAATACAGGGTACATTATTTAATGCGATGAGCTGAGAACATGTCCTCAAAACATTATATATACAATTGGTTTTAAATATCATGACAATGTGATACCTACATTTTTATCATGCATGCTGGTGAATATTTGTTTTATAAAATAAATTTTATAGATTGGTATCACCAAAATTTGAAATAATGGTAGTGGAAATCTTCAAATATAACATGTCGTGAGACTGTTTTTCCCTTTCGAGCGACACGATATCCAACATTGTAATACTATACCTACATTTTCAGCTCGTCCCGCATTAAAAAATTCATCAGCTGTTTGTGTTTTAACCATATGTGTAAAGAATTCTGTCCGTACTGCACCAGGCCATAAACTGACGAAAGCAACGTTACTAGCTCTCAATTCAATAGCACAATCCACAGCCATTCTGTCCAACTAAAAAAGGTGCACATTATGTCACTATAGCGATACAACTTCTACTCAAAATAATAGCTTTCAGGTCGTGGTACCTTTTAAGAGAATGCATTGACATAGAAACGAAATGTGAATGGACTTTATCTACATTTCTATTTATCTATATCAACTCTCTACACCATTTGTTATAACACAATAAAGAAACATGTATATTGATAGCTGTATGCAGTCTGGTTATTTATTAGGGTCTATAACAGAGTAATTTCTACCTCACGAATAGATTGCCTTAGCTGTATTTGGCAAAACCTTTAGGAATGTTTGGTCCTCAATGCTCTTCAACTTTTAACTTTATTTGGCCTTTTAACATTTTTTGATTCGAGCGTCACTGGTGAGTCTTTTGTAGACGAAACGCGCGTCTGGCGTAAATATAAGGTTTAAATCCTGGTATCTATGATGAGTTTATTTCTGTATTCCTTAATTTTTCATTATTTTATCATTTTTTATTCATTTCCGCATTTATTCTCTATTCTGTATATCTAGACACATTATATTTCTTAATTTTGTACACTTATTTTGATCTATACGTTATTTGAATCCCTTTTTTCTCAATTTTTTATTTCTTAGTTCGTAATTACATTACATGTTAACCCCTTCGAGACCCTCATTTTAACTTGTCTGATATGTCACTGTTGTATACTCATGGTCAAATTTCAAATTTGGCATGAACAGGTTCAATTTGACGGGTTAGAGGGGATGACAGGAACACATTTTCTTGCTATACATACTTCTGGTGTACTGACATAAGATACCCATAGCTTTTAGTTGAATGACGTGCAATAACATTATTTGGGGACATGTTGTAAAAGTTTCAAACAGATTGACGATATATAAAATCATAATCAGCGTTTCCCCTGGGTCAATTATTTTTTTTCGCCACCTCTTTCGCCAAAACAATATATTTTTCGCCACTTTATTATTTTTTTCGCCAAATATATTTTTCCTTTAAAATTTTCTTTTTTTCCAGCCAAACCCCCCCCCCCCCCCCCAAAAAAAAATAAAAATAAAAATAAGAAGTGTTTTTTTACAACAAAACGAAGAATCTTATTACTTGGAATTGATCCCTCGTGTAAGGTGTAGTCATTAAATTGAAGGGTTACTCTCATGCCAATCTTTTAAATAGATTTCTTCATAACGACAGTTTTCTTTTCTAGACCATCGTAAATAAGTAATATGCTTGAAACACCTGTGTTACTGAAACGACTTTGTAGTACCCACTCAAATCAATGATCTATATGAAAGTTAAATGATAAAGTTTAAAATCAGAGACCTTTCTAGCTTTTGAACATTTTTCGTCATAACATAAATTTTCTTTTCAAAAGAAGGAGAGGAAGCGTAAATTTTGCTTCAAACACGTGCGTCGCAAAGCGGTAAATAAATCCCTTTTGAGACATGTGACAGAAGCCATTTAACCATATCATTTTGTCATATCATACAATCAACACCTTTATTAATTAGTCCTTTGATGTCAATAGCTATAAATGCAATCAGCTGATTATTGATTTTCTGTAGAAATCTTAACGAGTTCAAGGTGAATTCCGAGTATTGTCTGATCGGTAAAGTCAGAGAAACCCGAAAAAAGTAAACAAACAAGATGGCTGAAAATAAATCGTTATATATATTTCTTTCGCCAAATTCTTTCGCCAATGACCGCCAGCGGAAACCCTGATCATAATGCTGAAATGGGTTCGTTGTCAGAAAAAGTTAGAAAACGAAGGAAACATTTACTCACAGCCTCTTTCCCTACACCGTATGGAACACTAAAGGTGTAATGAAGTCCTCCCATTGACGATATATTAACAATCAGCCCCTTCTTCCTTGCTGTCATCAGTTTCGCTGCATGCACGGAACACATGTAGTGATTCCTATACAAAAACACAATCTTTTGTCAACTGTTAAAAGACCTAGTATAATATAAGGTAACGATAGAAACGCAAACTATGTTTTTCAATTGTTCAAAACATATTTTCTGTTTTTGCTAAATAAAAATGTGCCTGCTTTCGATTTAATCATCACAACTCGAAATATCGAATACGTGGAAACAAAACGTTTAAAGCTAAATGTAAATGTATCACAAAGCAAATTATAAGCCTTTACTGTCACAGATATTTTGAAGTTAACACTATTGCTATACAGTTGTTTAATTTTCAGAAGACAGTATAAATATGCATAAAATTTATCATGAGAATGAATATATGGCAGCATGTATAACTATTGGTGAACTTACTATTGGTGAACTCACCTGAGTCCAACGTTGTTAACAGCATCCCACATTGTTATAGGTTGCTCCCAAAATGGCTGCCCCATATTCTCTTTTAAACCCTGTCGTATATCATAACGAGCTGAGTTCATTTGTTCATTTCACACAAAATATTTAACTGGATATACAAATTTCTCATGAATTAAACGATATTGTTAGTATTCATGACCCATAAAATAAGAAGCCGTCATTTCCATTTCTATATGCATTCAGTGAAAAGAAAAAAGGAACGAAAGTTGCTTAAAGTTATATCAATTTATCAATTATACCAAGGGATGATGAAAAGTAAATGGAAAGTTTGGAAACCACAATTTTTCAATACGTTCTTTTAATGTTCGAACCAGCAATGACTAAATAGAATATTTAGCTACGACGGAATTGTAGAACTTTCATACAAGGGTACAGTATATAGGATAGCCAAAATCAATGTTGACCTACATTGAGCTTTTATCATATTTGTGCAAATCTACCATCAAATCACCTTCTACAACACAATTCGTGTTTTTAATGAGAATATCTTGTTTGCATTAATAATAATAATAATATCGGATAATCAACACAGTAAGAGCAACAAAGCAACACGCAGTAACTTAAATGAACATACCTCAGTAGTATTGAATGCATTGTTTACCAGGACATCTAGCCTGCCATCTTGTTCCCTCGATATACGACCAAACAATGCTTCGATGTCACTGTCTTTTGAATGATCACACTGTACAGGAATACATGTTCCTCCTCTTTTCTCTATCTATAATTTCAAGGAAGTAACACATTAATATTGTCTCACTTTCTAAATTCCACTTGACTACTCTTTTACGGGGTAAAAAGATAACATATTTTACTTATAAAAGTTAGTGACCATGTAAATAATAAATAATTCAATAACACTTTTTACACTGGAGGTACTATAGGGCAATCTTTAAGACACAATCTAAAACCAATAGAGTTCAGTTAACTTTATCAAACAAACCTGCTTTCTTAATACTTCAGAATGTACAATATGGTACAATAATATTCAATAACATATTTTCAAGTTGTTATACAAGATCCATGTAAATTGAATAAGAGAACTTGAAGATGAATTATAAAAGGTTATCAATTTGAAACTTTACAAAGATCTTTGAATATTTCATTCATACTGATGATTCAGTGGTTGTTCCTGTTGCTGTCTGCTATATTGGTTTTTTGTTCTTTGTTTTAGCTTAAATAAAGCATAAAGTTTCTCATTTTGTTATGCCGTTGCCGAAACCATCATGTACCGTAAATGTGTTGTTCCTTGCCGAAGACAAGATGATGACCTATACCTAGTAACATTATTGTCCTTATGTTTCTGGTGGTCTCATTGGCAATATTCCAAATATGCTCATTCATATTTTTTAGATGTAAAAAACAGATAACATCAATAAACTAATTATTACAATTAGCTAGTTGCTTCCTATATATTACTTAACTCATTTGCAGTGTCTGTCAATGAACCTCCAATAGGATCATCCTTATCTGCAGTCAGTGTCCTGCCTATAATATAATAAGACGATTGTATAACAACTCTCATATTCCCGACTTTCAAGCATTTTCTCATGTTGAAAATGGTGGATTAAATTTAAATTCATCACTGCAACAAGTGTTTTAGAACTATATATTAGATGATATGAAGTTGGTTATAACAACTTTTTATTTTAGTTTGAGGAATATATTACTCAAAAGAGTTTTGTAGAAATATTAACACTAAGAATAAAATCAGTGATAACGTCATTATGAAGCATCATGCAAACAAAAATTCATCAGGCAACAACTACTTTTAAGAAAAAGGGTGCATATTACTTTACAGAGGCGTACAGGATAATTTGTATATCGATTGGTAACGGTAGTTTGCAATTAATCGAGGTAGATAATGGCCTAGATTGGTATTGTCCGGTTTGATTCTTCGAAAGAATTCATTACCTTTCGTTTCTGAAGGTATTAACCTCTGCTTTTTCTAGCCGTTTATGACGTCTTTACACTAAATTCATTGGATCTTGGATGCGTACTGATTGATTATTTTGATGCATGATTTTTTTTTGTTTGTTGATTTTAGTTTTGAATAAGCTGCCAATACCTGCAAGTACTCTCAGAGCTGAACTTGATGTCTTTTTGTTGTTGGGATGTACAAGTACCCGATCACGTTCACGTGATTTCGTTACATATATTTCTATTTGTATCCATCTGATGAGTTAAGCTTTTTCCAACTGATTTTTATAGTTCGTTCTTATGTTGTATTGTTCCAACAATGTCCCAGTTTAGGAAAGAGTTGGGATACTACTAACATGTGTAACACCAGCGCATCATATCTATGTATGTGCCTGTCCCAAGTAAGGAATCTGTTATTCAGTGGGTTCCGTTTGTTTTTCGTTCATTTTTTTCGAAACATTCGGTTATCATTTCTTTCGTTTGAATTGTTTTACACTTGTGAGTTAGGGGCCTTTTATATCTGACTATGCGGTTTAGGCTTTGCTTATTGTTGAATGCTCTACGTTGACCTATAGCTGCTATTTCTGTGTCGTCTGGTCTGATCTCTCGTGTAGAGTTGTCTCAATGGCAATCATTCCACATCTGTCCTTCATGGATATATTGATATACAAGCGTTTTGTCTACAATTCTTATTTAAATACATTATATGAATGATGGGCTGGAAAACTAAGGATTTTCTTGTCTCAGGAATAGTGCTTGGGGCCAAATTGAGCACTGATCGAACCTTCTTTTGAAGGTTTAATATTTCCTGTTACAAAACGTTTCGAAACACTAAGGATTTTCTTATCCCAGGACTAGATTACCTTAGCCGTTTTTGGCACAACTGTTTTGAATTTTTCAACTTTGTACTTGTTTGGCTTTATAACTTTTTTAATATGAGCGTCACTGATGAGTCTTATGTATACGAAACGCGCGTCTGGCTTTCTCATTTATAATCCTGGTACTTTTGATAACTATTCGAACTTTCTTTTATTGCAAGACTTTATGTAATCTCCTGCATGCAGATATAATGGTTTTGCATAGCACCAAACTTACCTGTTATGTATACAATAACATCAGCTTGTCCTAGCTGTAGTCCTATACCTTTACCGATTCCACGTGTTGCTCTTTTTACAATACATTGTACTCACCAGTTATGTAGACTGTTGCACCAGCTTGTCCTAGCTGTTACGCTATACCTTTACCGATTCCCCGTGTTACTCCTGTCAATTTACAATGTACTCACCAGTTATGTAGGCTGTTGCACCAGCTTGTCCTAGTTGAAGAGCTATCCCTTTACCAATACCTCTTGTTGCTCCTGTAACTAAACACACTTTTCCAGACAAAGATTTTGACATTTTCTTTCACTGGAAATGAAATATAAAAAAGTCAAATCACAAGAAAAAAAAAGTCCGCGTTAAATTCAAAAAGGAAAGTCCCTTATCAAATGGCAAAATCAAAAGCTCAAACACATAACAAATGTCATATTTCAGACCTGGTACAGTCGTTCTCTTTTTAAGAAAATGGTGGATTTAATCTGTTTTTAAAGCTAGCTAAACCCCTTGCTTGTATGACAGTATCATAAAATTGCTTTTCACAGCGATGTTTGAACAAATTAAACATAAAATAACTGACAAGTATGTTAAAAATAGAGGTACAGCAGTTAACATTGTATTATATTCTTAATCACTTAAAAACAAAAATATATGTAGCAAAGAGGCACAACACGGCATAAAGACCATCATATAAGCAAAATTCAAAGACAAGAAATTAACCATAGCACAATAACACAATTACGAGATATTCAATCACATAGCCACGTCATACATGTATCAAAGAAAGACATAAAAAGGCATGAAAAATATTTCATTTGCAGAGTGATGTTTTTATTTGTGTTTTTTTGTCTGTGGAGTATTAAATATTTGATATAAACTCAAACCACGTGATCATGGTGAATGAAACAGTCAAAAGGTACATGATGATGATGTTCTGGATGGGGTTTACAGAACAAACAAAAATGGGCAAAACATTTAAAATTGTAGAAATAATTTGGTGCTTAAAAATAGAAAATTCGAAAATACACCATATAAAAAATTGGCATAATACAATTAAAGAATATAGGGATGATATTCTGTAATTTTTGTGCTATTTTCACATTTCCTTACCGGTGTGAGAAAAGTTTCTCCTCACTAGTAAACAATCCGTTCTCGTCAAATGATTGGTCGAAATTTAATTGTGACGTTATATTTTCCTATTTCCTTCTGAAATTTTCTTACAGTGACGTCATAAAAAAGGCGACCATGCCTGATAACGTCACATAAAAAGTCCATAAATTTCCTCAATTCTTTGACAAGGAAAGATAAAAATCATTAGAGAAACAGATTTCATCACTGTAACTCGTGTATAACGATATTTCTCCACTCTCAACAGTTAAATTTAATTATTGAAAAATCTCGGCAAGCCCCGTACTTTAAATATTAAAATTTCGTTGCAGTTGTGGAAGCAATAGTTATCCCTACCTGACCCTCGTTAATGTATTGTTAGCAGAAATTCGAAAAGGTAGCCATTCATTTTAACTGTTGTGTATATTGATAATCATGATATATTAAGTGTATTATTTACTTACCACTATGTGAGAATTTTAGATAATTGACATATGTATAATCAAGTATGTACGTCCTATCGTCTACAGTCTACTGCTGTTTATTATGGAACGCCATGACTGCCTCATGTTAATGATCAGCATTATATTCAGTGCTCAAAACATTATATGCAGTGCTCAGATCATTATATAAAGTGCTCACAACATTATGTTAAGTGCTCACAACATTATATTAAGTGCTCACAACATTATATTAAGTGCTCACAACATTAAATGCAGTGCTCACACCATTATATGCAGTGCTCACAACACTATATGCAGTGCTCTAACCATTATCTGCAGTGCTCACAACATTATGTTAAGTGCAAACAACATTATATTAAGTGCTCACAACATTATATTAAGTGCTCACAACATTATATTAAGTGCTCACAACATCATACGCAGTGGTCCAAACATTATATGCAGTGGTCCAAACATTATATGCAGTGGTCACAACATTATATGAAGTGGTCACAACAGTATATGAAGTGCTAACAACATTATATGAAGTGCTCACAACATTACATGAAGTGCTCACAACATTATACGTTTTTGTTGTATGATGAGATTGATGTATGATGAGATCATTCGGTAAACATCGTTTTTTTTGCGGAAATTACCGAATCAATAATTGGTAAATTACGGTAAATTAATGCCCAGCAAACAAATTTAAACAGTTATTATTATATCTGTTATTATTAAGTATACAATATTTAAAACTGATTGAAATAAGTAAATTAAGAAGTATGATCAATTTAACAAAAAATTATTCCACACCAGGACATTTAAAACTTATTTTGAGGATCAGTTTCACCATATTCACAACTTAATATGTATATATTTAAATGTTTATTAAATTGCTTCGCCGAACGCAGTTGGATACGACCGCAGAGGTCCAACCCTGAACCGTTCGGACAAAAATGGACACACTATTCACGGTTGATTCAGGTCTGAATTTTGAATGTAATTAAATATTTGACACATAATAGGTTTCTGACACAGAATAACTGTAGTCAAAGAACTAAAAATTGGTTATATAATTTAAATTTATACTTAATATTTTGCTTTTGCACAACGCTGTTGCGAATTGTCCCACCCCCTCCAAAAATTAAAAAAATACCCTCCTTTTTTGTTGTTTTGTGCAATGTACTATGCTGTTGAATACTGACCCAACCTCAAGAAAAGGAAAATATATCCCCCACTTTTTTTCTTTTTAATTTCTGAAATCTGATTTTGGAAAAAAAATCTTTACACATAATTTTAAAGCAGTGTAAGGAAGGTAATCAAACATGTCTGGATTACCTCAATATATTTGGATTACCTTCCTTACACTGGTTTCAAATTGTCTTAATTGACCATTAACCAAGAAACCCTTGTTTTTCCCTCTTTTTTGCCTCTAATTCCTAAACGGTTTAAGCCATAACACCTCCCCCACCTCCCCCACCTACCCCTCAGAGCAACATAAATAATAATCATCTCTGTTGTAGTTTGGAAACTTGTGGTATAATTTCAGAGAGCCTGACTCATACACTTAATGACTGGAAACTACAAAAATGTTTATTTCGACCCCCTTTTTGGCCCCTAATTCCTAAACAGTTAGGACCATTAACCCCCACCCCCCAAATCAATTCCAACCTTTCTTTATTGGTTATAAACCTTGTGTTAAAATTTAATTGATTTCTATTTACTCATACAAAAGTTATTATCCAGAAAACATCTGTCTTCGGCTGCCGACGACGATGTGATATTTTTTTTTTGCAGTCGTATTAAACATGTAGATTTATTCACATATAATTTGCATTTCTGAATAATGAATATATTCAGATTACTCGGCATTGTAATTAAAATATGTTATGACCTAATTTTCCTTCGATATTTCATTAAATAAACTTTTTATTATTTAACTTACATTTTGCCATTCGTATTTCTTACGACGAAAAGAACTACTTCAATCATTCACCTCTTAGTTTCATCTTTTCCTTACTTATTTCAACCAGTTTTAAATATTGTATACTGACTTATGATAAAATGACTTTAATAACTTTTTAAATTTGTTTGCTGGGCATTACCGTAATTTACCAATTATTGATTCGGTGATTTCCGCAAAAAAACGAAGTTTACCGAATGATCTCATCATACATCAATCTCATTTACAACAAAAAACGTATAATGTTGTGAGCACTTCATATAATGTTTTGACCACTTCATATAATGTTGTGACCACTTCATATAATGTTGTGACCACTACATATAATGTTTAGACCACTGCGTATAATGTTGTGAGCACTTTATATTATGTTGTGAGCACTTAATATAATGTTGTGAGCACTTAATATAATGTGAGCACTGCATATAATGGTGTGAGCACTGCATATAATGGTGTGAGCACTGCATATAATGCTGATCATTAACATAAGGCAGTCATGGTGTTCCATAGTTTATAGTTTATCTTTATCTTAAATATTATTCAAGATTATAACCGAGTACTGATTTTTTTTCATAAGATAACCAATTTTGTAGCGGCAACATAACAATGAGTTCTTTGGTTTGTCTTATAATTTCAGGGCTGACCTTTTAAACATTTTTACCCCATTCCAGATTGCTCTAACAGTTTTAGTTTATGAGATATAAGCCAAAATATGCATTTGACCTGTAGGTTCTATTTTTTACCATGGCGGCCTTTTTTGTCAATTGATCAAAAATTCAATATAATTCATAAACAAGATTCCTACAGGAAAATTAGTTAATGGTTAATAAAATCATAAGGTAAAATAGTTTCAGAGGAGAAGATTTTTAAATGGAAGCAAACTTTATTTACAAATTTAGTAAAATTGTTTATAAAGGGTAAAAATTCCTCAAGGGGTCAATGAACAATTTTTGTCATGTCGAATTATTTGTAGATCTCACTTTGAATTGTCATTGATATGGTTATATTTATCAATTTACTGTTTACAAATTTTTGAATTTTTTGAAATACTAAGGCTTTTCTACCTCAGGCATAGATTACCGTAGTTGTATTTGGCAAAACTTTTAGGAATTTTGGTCCTCAATGCTCTTCAACTTCGTACTTTATTTGGCCTTTTTAACTTTTTGGGATTTGAGCGTCACTGATAAGTCTTTTGTAGACGTAACGCGCGTCCTGGCGTATATACTAAATTTAGTCCAGGTATCTATGATGAGTTTATTTTTGCTTAACATTATTGCTGTCTACAGTTTCTATCACTATCTCTAATAACATTTAACATAATAACAAAACAACTGCAAAGTTTTCCTAACTACCAATTAAGGGGCAGCAACCAAACAATGGTTTGTTTGATTTGTGAGAAAATTTCATGACTGGTAGAAATTGACCTGTTTAACATTTTAACTTGTGTCAGATTTGCTCTTAATGCTTTAGCTTTTAGGATGTTAGCAAAACACTGCATTTTACCCCTGTATTTTAGTTTTGGTCGTGGCGGCCATGTTTGGTGATGGATCAAAACTTTGGATACAATTCATAAACTAAATACCCTAAAGAACATTCTTTAAAAATTTGAAGGTATTTGGCCTAAAAGTTTGAGAAGAGAAGATTTTTTAAACAGTTAACGCCGACGGATGGCAGATTACTTAAGTGGCAGTAACCCGACAATGATTTGTTTGATTTGTCTGAAAATTTCAGGGCTGGTAGATCTTGACATGTTTAACATTTTTACGCGAGTCAGATTTGCTCTTAATGCTTTAATGACATAAGCCAAAAACTGCATTTCCCCCTATGTTCTTTTTTAGCAATGACGGCCAAGTTTGTTGACAGATCAAAATTTTGAATACTATTTATAAACAAGACACCATAAGAAGCTTTTAAGGAATTTTGACCTGTAGTTTCAAAGGAGAATATTTTTTGAATAGTTTACAACGAAAGACGACGACGGACTAAAAACTAGGATTATTGACATTAGTATATCGATTATAAAAAATTATGATGATTGATGTTAGTAAATCGACAAACCAGGATTGTTGACATCAGAAATTCTATTTTACAAACTTTGATTATTGTCTATTGTTACGTTATAGTTCGTTTCTGTGTGTGTTACGTTTCTGTGTTATTTCTCTGTTGTGCCGTAGTTCTCTTATAAATGTATTTGATACGTTTCCCTCAGTTTTAGTTTGAAACCCGGATTTGGTTTTGTTCTCTATAGATTTATGTATTTTGAACAGCGGTATACTACTGTTGCCTTTATTGACATTAGTGAATCGAATAGACAAACAAGGAAGTCAACAGAACAATCCAGTTTGTCATTTAATAGCATTTAATATACACAGTCAACTGTCCTGTACAATATCAGGAATATGGTAGTTGTTATCTAATTTTCCGTTTCAATGCATGTTGGCGATTGTTTATGTTTCCGAGTGACTTCAGTGTTTATGTTGTTCCGTTTGTCCTCTTTTAGTCAATGTGTTTCCCCCGGTTTTACTTTGCTACCCGGATATGTTTTTCTCAATCGATTAAACAAACTTTTAAACAGCGTTAAACTTCTGTTGCCTTTATTCATATTGAATTCTACTACAAAAAATTATGATGATGTTAAAAATGTCAACTCATCACTCTTACTGTTAACGTTTGATATTCAAATTATGAAAGTCTCATCTGTGACGTTATACGAGTCCACTAGCCTTAAAAGAAAGAGGGGCAAAAGATTCGAGAGGGTCATTCAAACTCATATATCGAAAATAAATTGACAACGCAATGGCTTAAAGAAGAACTTTCTGTTCTTTCTTTCGCTTATTTTTTACGAAAAATTGACACTGAACAACAAAATAAACTTTTAAAAACAGAAAAAAATTTACAGTATGTGAAAGACAAATAACTGAGTGGATCTTATTCATTATCTTTATTGTTAGTGAAAAAAATGAGGTTTACAGATAACGCTAATTTGGAGAAAATTCAGATTATACTCCCATAATCGAGAGCGGACACCGATATAACGGAAATAATAGAGTATCATTGACTAAAGAGTATTAAGTTCATCTATTTGTTTACATAAAATATACAGATACTTCTAAACTTTTATATATTGACTAAGTACGTGCTAGAGAAACTAGCATTTAATCATTGTAAGTAAAAATTCAAATGACAAGTTGAATCGGTGATGTCATCATTGACCATAAAACATATGAAATGTACGACAAAAACTTAACTTATTTAAACCCTTAGATAACAACTTACAATTAAGCAGCAGTCCCCCCCCCCCTTTTTTTTAACAGAAAACATGAAATGAAACTCCAGCTCTGTGATATTGGAATATCGTATAAACTGGGGGAAATAAATTGCCCAAGCTTGCATTGCAGGTTCTTTGCAACAAAGTAATTGAAAGTTTAAATTGGGAAAAGTGAAATCATCGCGTTTGTCGTAATGATAAAACGTACTTTAAACAGATATATCATGTTAAGGAGGGGTATTTGCGAAAAACACCAGTCGAGAGAATGTTAAATTTCACGAGCCGTAAGGCGAGGGAATTTCATTTTCAAGACTGGTATTTTTCGCAAATACCCCTCAAGAACATGATATATCTGTTTAATTACACCGAATGTTAATGTTCAAAATTGCATTGATGATCGTGACGTTACAAGCGTCCAGTCGGATAGAGTTTTTTTTTGGCAAATACCACGGCAGAGAGGGTAAAAAAGGCATATCCTTTTGGCAAATACCCCGGCGGCGTTAAAAAAAATAACGATATTCATTTGATAACAATGGATTGGCGAAAAATACACTGGCTATCAACCAATCAAAAACCAGGATTCTTACATAAGGTGTAATTATAAATAAAACACGCTGATTCAAACAAAAATGTTCTCTACAATCAATATTTTAAATATACTTGAGTGGCATCTTACTTTTTACGTTTTGAAGGCGTGTTTTCCAACAAATAATCGGCATTATTATGGAAACCAACTGTGCCCCTCTTCTTGTCGACTTGTTCCCTTATTCACACTATGATTATACCTGCTAAAAAGACTAAAACGATATTTACCTCGCAAAGGTCTAATCCTTTTTTTATAATAGTTATATGTTACCAATAATTGATTATTTTTGCACCATATGGGGTTTTACCGCAAATTGTAACATTAAGCGGATTTATATACTATTAAAGCGCACAGCAAGATTAATTTTGAATAAGCCTTTTGATTATCCATCAATATCTATGTTTAAAGAACTTAATTGGATGACCATGTATACCCGGATAAAAGATTTTCAAGCCATTTTAATGTTTAAATGTATGAATGGACTAGCGCCTGATTATCTTACAAGTAAATTTACTGCGTGCAGTGATCTATATAGTTATTCTCTTAGGTCAACAACATCTGGACATCTTCATGTACCAAGGTCAAAGTCTGAATACTTCAAAAAGCCTTTTCAATATTCTGGTCTAATCACTTGGAATAATTTGCCAAATGATAAAAAGGATATAAGACATTTAGAAAGCTTTAAGATGAAATGTGCTAATCTCTTTATCATAAAACAAAATGAGTAGACAAACTTTTTTAGGACATTCTTGCCATGCTAGTTCTACAGTCTGTTTTCATGCTTGTGTATATATATATATATATATATTGTAATTGTGTACATATTTATTTGTTATTGTTCTTTATGCATTGTTATATAATTATTCATTTTAATGTGTGAAGGCCTTGTGTGAGATTAACAATTGTATGTTAAATGAGTTACATTCGTTAAATAAAGAATTTATCATTATTATTATTACACTAGGCTGACATGAGGATAAAACAGAAACATATAAGACTGCCTCATGTCTCGACTTACTTTCAAAATTTGGTGACTATGTTGAACGGTTCTATCTCATTGAACTAGATAAAGGGTACAACAGATACAATTAAGTTTGCCTCATATCTTGACTTACATCTAGATATTGACAATGAGAGGCGATTGAAAACAAAACTTTACGACAAAAGAGATGATATCAGCGTCCCAATTCTGAACTTTCCATTTCTAAGAAGCAACATTTCAGCAGCGCCTGCATATGGAGCATATATTTCCAAATTGGTACGGTATTCCCTATCATAATTTCCTTGATAGAGTTTTCCAAATGGTGAAGTTGAAATCATCCCTTCGTTAATTTCACGAGTTGGTTGACCGTTATAAAATAACTGTTTCACAGATGAAATCGTATATGTTCGAAACTACAATCCTCTTCCTTTTTCACGAATGTGACCTATCAAATTAGACTATTTACCGGGTTTATAATAACATAAGCAATACGACGGGTGTCACATTTAATTAAGGGTTCCAGTGAAGTTGAACTTTTCCTTCTAAAAGATTGTGTAAGCCATCACGATTTTTCTTTTCCTTTATAGAATATATGTATGTATCCCATGTGCCAACTGATATATTCTTATTGACATTACAACGACCACGTCTTCTTTAGCTCGAATGCAATATCACCGAATTAGACATACAATGTATCTCCAAATGTTTAATTTCGTGAGCAATATGATGGTAACATCGTGTAGAACAGGTTCTGATTACCCTTCCAAAGCACTTACTTAAATCATCCCGACTTTTGACGAGGTTCGTGTTTCTCAGTCTAGTTCTTTATCCCGTATTTTGTAAACTGTTGTTTGTGTAATGGCCCTTTGTTGGTTTAATCATTTCGTATCAAAGTAAGGAGATGTAGTGTGATTTCCAATGAGACAACTATCACCAAAATTCAAATGAAGTTGGTATAAGCAATTATATCAGATAGGCAACAGTACGACCAGTTTGTTTTCGACTGTCTTCTACTACTTTTTAAATAACGGGGAATTTCATAAAAGAATATGATAAATCATGTCAGAACCGATACACGTACTACTGAGCAGGTGATACCCTCTGGTACTAGCAGTCCACCAGAAGTGGCATCAACCCAGTGCTAGTTAATGAGATTAACCCTTAATCAATAATCTACTATCTGAGTATGGCATTAGAGCTATGGGCCAAACTGAGTACTGATCGAACCTTCTTTTGAAGGTAACGTCATTTCCTTAAACCATCTCAATCAAAATTAGGTCACGTAACTCGTAAATGCATCTAATTTGATTAACATTGTTTGAAGAATTACATTATTTGCTTAAATTTCCTTAAAATGATTAATATAGCAAACTATGCATATTATTAACTATCCATATCATGTAATATACAGTACAACCTTGTTTACAAACACTCATCAAAATAATATTATTCTAAACAAAAATCCATATAGAGTTCGAAAGTCATTTTTTCACTGCGTATCAGGAGGTACGACAATATATTAAACATTTCCCGACATACATGTTGTAATCAAAATTTATTTCCAGCTAAAGCCAACATCCATTTCGGAAGGTATACAAAATTTGGAACAAGGTTAGCAATCCATTCTGTCTTCGGGTTCATTTTAAGGATTGTGTTCACTTGTCTCATATTTAATGCATCTTTTCCTGAAACAAAATGTATGAAATAAAAAAAAGTTATGTTTTGCATTTACGGTGAATGTATAAATCAATATTAAAAATTTGTAAGGGTTCCGCGGAACCCAGTGTCTCGCCTACTTTTGCTGTAACTCCCAGGCTCAACAAAAATGAGGAAAACAATCAATAAAAATATTCCTACTGATACTATCATTTGATTGTAAGATGCTTCTGTCCAAGTTTGTATACAGTGTACATTTCAGGATAGTTTATGCATCGAATAAATGTTTTAAAAACTTAAAGTGCAGACTGTATTTTATGTTAACTGGATTTATTTTTTACAAAATTTACTTCTGGATACTATCTTATGATCATAAACAAGCTTCTGTCCAAGTTTGGTACAAACCCATGATAGTTAAAAAAAAGTTATTAAAATTTTAAAAACTTTAACCACAGAGTGAATGTAATGTTTCCCTGCAGAAAAAAACTAAGTCCATTTATAAGCAAAAAACAGAAAAAAAGGAATTTTATTTTTGCAAACTTTACTTCTGGATACTATCTTATGATCATAAACACGCTTCTGTCAAAGTTTGGTAGAAATCCAGTATAGTTTAAGAAAGATATTCAAATTTTAAAAACTTTAACCACAGAGTGAATGTAATGTTTCCCCGCAGAAAAACTAAGTCGACTTATAAGTACAAAACAGAAAAAATGGAATTTTATTTTTGAAAAATTTACATCTGGATACTATCTTATGATCATAAACAGGCTTCTGTCCAAGTTTGGTAGAAATCCAGCATAGTTTAAGAAAGTTATTAAATTTTCAAAAACTTTAACCACAGAGTGAATATTTGTGGACGCCGCCGACGACGACGCCGACGACGACGGAATGTAGGATCGCTTAGTCTCGCTTTTTCGACTAAAGTCGAAGGCTCGACAAAAATGAGTTTAGTAATTGTATATTCTACTATCTTGTTGCTTTTGTTTAGTGTTGTTCGTATATCGATCTCTAGATTTCTCTTTAATTATATACAATTATATATTTGTGGCTTCATTTTCAATTTCAAAATGCGTAGGCATAATTAGTTATCAAAAGTACCAGGATTATAATTTAAAAAAGTGCATTGTCTTAAGATATAATATATAGATACCATTGATATCCTTGAATCCATACTCGTATCCGAGATCTGCTGTCAACAAAATTTTACCAGACTTCTTCATAACGTTTGGATCTGAAATATCCACAAATAATAATAAAATAATATACAAAAATCTGTCCCTGACCTGACATTTATAAATCAAATACATTGAAATGAAACAACTTTCCTGAAGAAAATAAACGCAACAGTAGTATACCGCTGTTCAAAACTCATAAATCCATCGACAAAAAACAAAATCCGGGTAACAAACTAAAACCGAGGGAAACGCATTAAATATAAGAGGAGAACAACGAGATAACACTTAAATGTAACACACACACAAACGGACCGAGAAAAACTGTTGGTATACAACACCACGACCAAAAACAAAGCAGTAAATATAGATGCCTGATAATACAAACCTGTTGCTAAGGCTACAATTGCTTTTCCAGCATACTCCGTTGTCTCTCCATTTTCAAATATCTTAGCAGCATCAACTTTCGGCATCTTAAAATTAAAATAAAAACCAAAAGAATTACATCATTTTCTAAGTCAGTTATGAAATGAGCATTATTTAAAACAATGATGCCACGTATCTATTATTACTCCATCATAGTTTGTCAAAGTCTTATTTTACATTGCATTACCACTTCATCTTGCACGAGTTCAAACTTTGACTGTGCATACATTTTTAGAATGAAGTGTTTCCGCACATTATACAAAATGTACTTTGGTCAATGCTTTTTCGACCCAATGAATTTACTTAAAGAAGCAGTCAATTCTTAATTAAGTTCCTGAATTTGGATCTATTAAATGTTTTTTTTTTCAATTAATTTTCACATTCCTTCCCTTCGTTCACAACTTATATGTTATTATTAGTTTCAATGCATGAAAAAAGGATGTCATTTGCATGTTTTAATCTGCATTTAAAGTTTTATCTTCATTCATTTTGGGTTTTTAATTTACATACTTATCATTTCTGATTTTGCTAATTTTTTAACACTTTCGTATCAAATAAAAAATACGCAAAATAAACAACAAAGTATAAACTTATTTTGGTAAAACTGATATGTTTCTTACATTGCCTGGTGCCGGTTTATTTTTACCAAAACCACCATCTTTTAATAAATCCTTTACGTTTTCTGTCATGACAGGTCCTGGCCATAAACTGACAAAAGCTACATTCATTTTTCTCAACTCTACAGCGCAGTCTGCTGCCATTCTATCACACTGAAGTAAATAAAACTATAGTTAATACATAGTAGTCACAAACAATCTTATCACTCAGTGACGGATACAGGGGAGGCTACGGGGGTTGAAACTCTCTTTTTTGGACGAGCAATGCATTTGAATGAGGACTTATAGTTCAAACCTCCCTTTTCTCCTGGTATGGGAGTTTAAAAATGACTAAATTTCCTTTGTCATTTTGCAGTTAATAAAAATAAAAATAAAACCATAGTTAATACAGAGAAGTCACAAACAATCTTAAGTTTCAGCGTTTCAATGCATTATTAGTGTTTATTGTGTTGACACACTGATGTCAATATTATGGAATTTTATGTGACTACATACTACAAATAAGAGGCTTAGCTACATATTAATCTAGGCTTAATCCACCATTTTCTTCACAAGTAAATCCTTGTACAAGTCAGGAATTTGATAGTTGTTTTCATTCGTTTGATATGTTTGAGCTTTTGATTTTGCCATTTGATAAGGGACTTACTATCTTGAAATTTCGTAGATTGGTTATTTATTATTTAGCAGAGTGACAATGTCCAGTTTTGAATTACATATTATAGTTTCAGACTTTGATCAGAATTGTCTTTTAATCCAATTGCTGATTTATATCATGTAGGAACAATTGTCTAAACACTGACGGGTCGGGCTTATGGAATGACAGAACAATAGCTTTTCGAAATATTGAACATCTTGCATATATAATTGTGACGAAGAGCGCATTAAAACATTCGATTGATTTGAAACTAAAATTGAGAAAGGAAATAGGGAATGTGTCAAAGCGACAACAACCCGACCATAGACCAGACAACTAATCTATAACAACATTGATTTTGCTGTTTAATTATTGACTTACTGCTTCTTTACCAACGCCGTAAGGTACATTAAACAGGTACCTAAGACCACCAACTGACGATACATTAACAATTAAACCAGTTTTCCTTGCTGTCATCAATTTTGCTGCGTGCACAGAACACAGATAATGGTTTCTACAGAAAAAAATAATTGTTAACGTTTATTGTTAGTAATACAAAATTGCTCGTTATATATAAATCTTGCTTGTAAAAAATGGTAGCAAACATCTTTATTGTAATAAATCCTTATATGGTCCTATTTTAATCAAATAAGACATGAAATACAGAAAAAATATTGACAATTTATTCAAATCATTCTATGACAATTTACAGAAGATCAGATATGGAATTGAACATGTTAAGACTTATAAAACAGCTGAGATGCAATATGTTGTACAACATTGATGACACGATTACATATTTGATTGATGTTTTTTTTATCTATCCGTACACACCTATATTGCACTACTGTTAAGGTATCAAATGCCGAACTGTTCCTTCATATAAATAGATTGAGTTTACCCACCTTAGTCCTACATTTTAAACAGTATATATCCACGTTGTGATAGGCTGTTATGGAAATATTCTTTATAAAGCACAAAGGTGTCAGTATTCACCTCATAAACTTACAAAACCTTTGAATAGACTTATTAAGAAGGGATATAATTACGATACTGTTGTCAAGTCATTAAAGATTGCATATTTTGGCGTTAATATTGAGTCACTGATAAGGTCTTTGCGTCGGAACTAAACACATTTATTCTAAAAACAGTTGTTGGCATGACACGGGTTATGTTCTTCTCATATATGTTATGATGGTATGATACTAAACCCCTTACGGGAAGGATTGTGCCTGATGTTCATATGATGAAATCATAATCTTTCAGTCAGTTTAATTGAAGTCTGGAGCTGGCATGTCAGTTAACTGCTAGTAGTCTGTTGTTATTTATGTATTATTGTCATTTTGTTTATTTTCTTTGGTTACATCTTCTGACATCAGACTCGGACTTCTCTTGAACTGAATTTTAATGTGCGTATTGTTATGCTTTTACTTTTCTACACTGGTTAGAGGTATAGGGGGAGGGTTGAAATCTCACAAACATGTTTAACCCCGCCGCATTTTTGCGCCTGTCCCAAGTCAGGAGCCTCTGGCCTTTGTTAGTCTTGTATTATTTAAATTTTAGTTTCTTGTGTACAATTTGGAAATTAGTATGGCGTTCATTATCACTGAACTAGTATATATTTGTTTAGGGGCCAGCTGAAGGACGCCTCCGGGTGCGGGAATTTCTCGCTACATTGAAGACCTGTTGGTGACCTTCTGCTGTTGTGTTTTTTATTTTGGTCGGGTTGTTGTCTCTTTGACACATTCCCCGTTTCCATTCTCAATTTTATGTTGCTAGAATGGCTTACCATAGTTATCAGAGATTACCTAGACTTTACACACCTTAGTCCTACATTGTTAACAGTATCCCACGTTGTGATAGGCTGTTGCCAGAATGGCTTACCATAGTTAACAGAAATTGCATAGACTTTACACACCTTAGTCCTACATTATTTACAGTATCCCACATTGTGATAGGCTGTTATAAACAGATTGAATTTACCCATCTTAATCCTACATTATTAACAGTATCCCACGTTGTAATAGGCTGTTGCCAGAAAGGCTTACCATAGTTATCAGAGATTACCTAGACTTTACAAACCTTAGTCCTACATTGTTAAAAGTATCCCACGTTGTGATTGGCTGTTACCAGAATGACTTACCATAGTTAACAGAAATTGCATAGACTTTACCCACCTTAGTCCTGCATTATTAACAGTATCCCACGTTGTGATAGGCTGTTACCAGAATGGCTTACCATAGTTAAACAGAAATTGCATAGACTTTACCCACCTTAGTCCTACATTATTAACAGTATCCCACGTTGTGATAGGCTGTTGCCAGAATGGCTTACCATAGTTATCAGAGATTGCCTAGAAAAATAAATTAAATTGATGAAAATACATAATAATGAGATTAAATTAGCAGTCACACATGTTTTATTTGTCCATAGACCATAGCAACCTACTCAAATTTTACAGAAAAAAAACATTATCCAAAAGCTTAATAATTATTGAGGTTATATGTACTGTATTTTGTGTTTTGTTTTTTGTCTTAGATTATGATTACCATTTTATTGCTTTTTAATAAAATGGAGTTTTTTTAACGTTGCGTCGTTTGTTTTCTCTTATTTTTGAGTGTACATTCACATTGCAATAAGACGTGTCACGGTACTTGTCTATCCCAAATACATGTATTTGGTTTTGATGTTATATTTTTTATTCTCGTGGGATTTTGTCTGATGCTTGGTCCGTTTCTGTGTGTGTTACATTTCAGTGTTGTGTCTTTGTTCTTCTCTTATATCTAATGCGTTTCCCTCGGTTTAAGTTTGTTACCTCAATTTCGTTTTTTGTCCATGGATTTATGAGTTTTGAACAGCGGTATACTACTGTTGCCTTTATTTATATTGATAGATATTATATTATATACGTAATTAATCGTTTCTTTAATGCGAGTTTTTCAGTCCATCATATCGCTCTTTTTGGAGTGGCTTTTTTATAGTTTGATTTGTTTAATATCAATATACAGTGTTTTATATCAAATGTTTCAATAAGGCGAGACTCTAATACAGTATTTTTCTTTCTTTTGATTGATATGGGTGAAAAATTAATATAATAAATACAAATACTCAATTAATACCAACACAAAATATAAAGTATAACAAACCAAGACAACCCATTGTTTTGTGATAAACAAAATGTATATGTATTACCTCTATAACAAAACAATAACACATTTAACATAACTTCTTAATGGTTTTATGTTTAAACAGCTTAAGTATTTTTGTGATTTTACTTTTTAATTGACTAGGATTGTCAGTGATATTGTTGGCTTTCTTCAAAACTACCTCTATCTACCCTTTTTGATTAGAAATATGCGCCATTTTTATCAAATTTGGAAATTTATAATAAACTATGAAATTGACTGGAACTTCAATTTGCAGATCCTCTTTCAAGAGGTAAACCCTCATTTGGAATAAGACCCCTTATTGTCAGTGATAATACATAAATAGACCCTCAAGTGTGCAAATATAGTCATTTTAGGCATGACAAATGTTTAAATGAGTGTTTTTCAGTTTGTATTCATGCACAATCACTAGTGAGACTACACTGTTTGGGGGGGGGGGGGAATTGTCTCTTTGGGAATAATTTTGAGCTATTTTTTCAAATTGGGATTTTATCTAGGGGAAAAGCCTTTATTCTCCAGTAATTTAAGGCAAACAATATCACTGATTGTCAGTTATCCTATCAAAGGTCTGTGGTTTTCTCCGGGCACTCCGGCTTCCTCTACCAATAAAAACTGGCAGCCACGAAATAGCCCAAAAGTGGCGTTAAACACCAAAAAACAAAACCAAATGTTTATGCAGCCACCGTGTTTTTATTTTTGAGTTCTAATAGCATTAAATATACATGCCACATGGCAGCTTATTTACGTTATGCTCTTAATTTAAGGATACAGAACGTATCAGTTACATAATAAAAATAAAAACACATAAAATAATATTACCTCTTGTCTTACAGAGTTAAAATGAAAGACAAATCACAAGTTATTTGCAGTGCCCATACCGGAACCAAACTATGTAGTAGCGGTCGCCATGTGTATTGCCTTAAAGGCGTCATCAATACCGTATTCAAACTTAAAAAGTTCATGCAAGCAAAAATTAAATAAGAAGCTAAAACAATATGTGAACGTACTTTTACAGCAGCATATGCATTATTGACTAGAACATCTAATTGACCATTTTGTTCTTTAGACACGCGGTTAAACAGTTCCTCTATGTCACTGTCTTTGGAATGATCACATTGGACTGGAATACATTTCCCTCCTCTGCTCTCAATCTTAAAAATAGAAAAACCAAGAATATGGGTAATTCATTCATGACGCAAAACATGCACAGCTAAAAACACATACAGAGAGTTAAGGAATAATTAACGCGTTTAGTCTTAACCGTGTAGACCACAAATTGACTGATAGTTTTGACTGAATTGTAAACTGAGGGCTTACATAAATTGCCTGTTTCACAGATATATGTGCTATCTGATTAAATTTCAGACCCATATTAACTCGTGTGAGTAATGGGAAATCCGAGAAAAATATCTAAATTGATTGGCATATATGAAGTTATTACTTGGTTTGGTTTATCTGTTCTGGATCATATGAGTATTTGGACCATACGCGTATCGTCATGACCATATGGGTATATAATCATATGGTAGGGGTAATTAACACTCTGTTACAGTTTACTTAAAATACTTCTAAACTCTTTATATGGTATGACCGTTCATTAAAAAGACGCTATCATAAAGGTAATTTTGCTGTTTTATTATAATAAAAAAGATCAGCTAAATAAAAGTTATAAGTTTCACAAAGTAAATTTTACTTACTTGTCAATTTGACAAAACTTTAATAAACACATTTTTAAACGTATGGTCATTACCGATCGATTTGTTATTACCTCTATATCACTGTACACAGCTACAAAAAGGCTAGCTTTTCACTCGCAAACAAAAGGTGTAACTGAAAAGGATCGTGCACAACCAAGACTTGCAAATGCAAAATTAGCTATGATACCGTGTGGAAGGAAATATCATCTCAAACCTACATGCAAGAATGTAATTAGCGATGAAAACTAACTATGGCATCAATAGTTAATTTTTACGTATTATTTGAACTATAGAATAATACATTGTCATTTAACCATCATTGTTTTTAGATACAGTTTTTGTATTATTGAAACTTAAATAATGTAATTTAAAAGAAAAAAACTATATGGTCTAAATACTCATATGGTCCGGCCCGTTTATAACCAAACGAGTATTATACTCATATGGTCGGACCGTACGCGTATGGTCGGACTATATGAGTATACGCATATGGTCCAAATACTCATATGGTCCGACTCCGGCACATATCAAAAGTTCCCATAACCAGTACGGTCTGTCATACTTATATTACAGTGTTTAATTTATCAAATTTATTTTGTTGGAGTGTTTATTTGTTAGCTTTAAAAACAAAATATTTCCCCAATTTTGACATCTCTATTAGATTTGAATTCAAACTGATTTAATTAATTTCTATATATTGTAATAAATGTGTCACTGTATGTAATATCGATTTTGTTTTCATGATTGCTATTTGAAATATATTATTATGATGTGAGCTAGGATTTATTAACATATATATCCGACCATACTGACCATAACAGACTTTTTCACCATAAGCTACAGAAAAAAAAACTTACCTCGTTAGCCGTATCAGTTAACGAACCTCCGACCGGGTCGCCTTTAGGGGCTGTCAGTGTTCGTCCTGTGGGTTAAATATATAAAAATAATGATCACACCAATAAGGCAGCACTAGTCCGAATCCGAATAGTTTCGGCTACAGGAACGATGTTTTATGATTATTATCTTTTTCTTCTACTTCCAAGTGTAACGAAAATCGGTCCTAGTTTATTCATTTTGATGTGAAACACCAGTTGTCTTTCCCTATTAATTGTGTTTCAATATGTTTATAAGTTTCTCCATAGTTGGAGCACCATGCATTACTTAAAACACCCCTAATTTTGGTAAAGTCTTGTTTTTCACCCCTTCACGTATAATGGACCGTTCCATATCGTAGTATATAAGGCAGCTGAGGACAGAGAAACTTTGTCAAGCAGCCGTTGTGAAGAAGTAAAATCCAAAATAGTCAACAAACCAAAAACAACTCACCAAAACCAAGATGGCGGCCTCCATTCGGCGTCCTTTGCTACCCGTTCCTGACCCACGGCACAAAATATTTAAATGCTCACCAATCGTCTTCGGGCACCGAGCCGACCGTGCGAGGGCTGAAAAGCCAGTCAAGGTCGTTAAACACTTCCATATATATAAACTTTGTCAGTTTTATATGGACCGTTGAAGTGCTAACATCAGGATTAAATATTCCAACTGGTAAGTAGAGTGAATTAAGTGATTCCAAAGGATATATAAATAGTGTTCGGATTTATATGTGGATAATGCAATAGTGATTGTGATACAATGTATAAAGTGAATCTGATATATATTGTGGACGTGTATTAGTGAGAATACATGGTGAAATTGTGGGTGTTGCAAGTTGTAATATTGTGGAAGTGTATTAGTGAAAGTGCACTGTGTTAAACCTTACCAGTTGGATAATATTCATTGTGAGGGAACTCAAAAGGATCGTTAGTGCGTGAGTTCAGCTGTGTTCATATGATTATATATTCCTTGTGAATTGAAACCTTGTGCAAGTGTAATTGTGTCATTGTGTTATTGTGGTTAGTTGCAGACTAACAAGGTGATACTTCATATCGTTGGACGTTGTAAATAGAAGTTGTATATATATGATTTTGTGTTCATACGTTTTGTATGATACTTACTTGATGCATGTTGCATAGTAATTTGTTGGTAACATGGTGTAATAAAGGGGCGTATGCATGTTGCATAATAATCTGTTAGTGACATTGTGAATAAATCGGTCTGATACATGTTGCATAGTGATTGCATAGTGACATTGTGTATATATATTCTGTTATAAGGCATTGTGCTTATACATAGTGAATGAGGAACTTCACCTTGTGATTTAATTTTATATGTGCATTGTGTAGCTTATATATTTGTAATAGTAATCATGGCATTTTTATGTGATCCTTGTAAACTCATCGAACCTTTAAACAAACTTATAAGTAAGGGTTATCGTACCAATATTGTAATTAGATCTTTGAATATAGTTCACATTGGCACTACTATTGATTTTGTCATTAGCAAATTAAAACATAACTAAATTTCATTATCTTTTGAGGCGAGATGTATAGAGACACAGACACGTTAACTTTTATTTCTATAAAAGTCGCTCTTCACTATACTACTACCTGTCGATACATTTATTTTTGGCATTGGACAAGTCATGTCTTCTTTGACTATTAATGACGTTAAAATACTAAATCCCTGTGATGTGTTTTAGTCGATTTTAGTCTCTGATGCATGATTTTTTACTATTAATTGGTTTTGGCTTTTAACTAGCTGTCAGTAACTGCGAGTACTCTCAAATCGTATTTTCTTGTTAATTCGACCTGTTGATACTGTTTATAATACTTTTTTGTTTTTATTTATATGGATCTTGTCTGTACACCAGCTTTGATTATTTGTAATATCTTTAATTTTTCACTTATTCTTACAACATTTGTATAAACTTCAAGATTATAAAAAAACGGTTTTGTTCTAAAGTGAACATTGATTGGTTAAATATTTCTCAGTGTGTTTGAATTTGTTTGTTAGCTTTTTGGTCATGAATGTTTGTCTCTAATATTTAATTAACTGTGCATTTGTATTCAGATATCGCAGATCAAATTTATTCGTTCATTGTGTAAGCATACGTTTTTTGATTGAGTTAAGTCTGCCAATTGATATTTTATCGTATGTTTTTCTATGTTGTGATGTTATGCTATTGTTTCAGAAAAAGGGAGAAGGTTTGGATCCATTAAAACGTTTAATCCCGCTGCAAATGTTTGCACCTGTCCTAAGTCAGGAATCTGATGTACAGTAGTTGTCGTTTGTTTATGTAATATATACGTGTTTCTCGTTTCTCGTTTTGTTTATATAGATTAGACCGTTGGTTTTCCCGTTTGTATGGTTTTACACTAGTAATTTTGGGGCCCTTTATAGCTTGTTGTTCGGTGTGAGCCAAGGCTCCGTGTTGAAGGCCGTACTTTAACCTTAATGGTTTACTTTTTAAATTGTTATTTGGATGGAGAGTTGTCTCATTGGCACTCACACCACATCTTCCTATATCTATTGACATTGTGAATTCATTTAAAGGTGTGTTAATTGTTTTGAATAGGACAACTGGTTGTGGTGAAAAATAGAGTTGAACACTTGAAATCCTGATTTATTCAGATACGGTTCCATTGATCGCCCGGTTACACGTTACACATGTTTAGATGAACACATCAGAGCTAGCGAAGTAATTTGGTGAAAATGTCTTAGGTAGTACCGTACAATTTGTTTAAAAATAGCATTTAAAGATTTTTTAATCTGATAACATATTTTCGTGCGATTTTTTTTCTTCCGAACTCTTGTACTTCCGGTAAATTCGTTCGATTTTTTTATGAATGGATCTTTCTTGTATCATAGTATTGTATTTTACAAACCTGTTATGTAGACAGTTGCTCCAGCTTGGCCAAGCTGTAATGCTATACCTTTACCGATTCCTCGGGTGGCCCCGGTAACAATACACACTTTACCAGACATAGATCTAGTCATGACTGTCTACAACAAATAGTCAAGTTAATGATATTAAGCCGGTTTTCTTATTCATTTTAAAAAATAAAAAGATTTGTTATGATTGCCAAATTTGCAATGAGACAACTTTTCCAACAAAGACCAAAGGTTGAAGATTTTGTTTAAAAATGTCGGTCACCGTAAGGACTTCAAAAATGAGCAAAACAATGAATTATATGATCCCGACTTGGGAAAGGCACTTTTAAAAGAATGTGAGTTGCAACACTTAGTGGGGAAAAAAAACCGAAAGAGGGTTATAAATGTCTGTGTTATGCTCTTACAGGGAGGTACTAATGTGAAAGATACATTATAATAATAGGATATGTTTTAGAGGAGAAGGAACTTTCCTGAGAATGTTATCTGTTTACTCAATGTGTCATTGTTTTACGGATTTATCTGTTGAGATCATTTGAAAATGAAGTACAAAACAAAGATTGTGTATGGAATGACAATTTGAACTTTGTCTGGTTTTGAATGATCTGTATAAAATCGTGTCTTCTTTCAAGTGAGCTACCATTTGATTTTAAGGGGGGGGGGGGGGGGGCTATTTTCTAAGTTGTATTCTCTGTTCTGACTATCATTTTTGACTCTATTTAATCCTGTTTTTTTTATTAGTTTATCCTGTCTTTTTTCATATATAGTCATCCTGTCTCTTTTTTTTTGCCAAGTTGCTCATCCGGTCTTTTGCTAACTCAAAACTGCTGTCTTGCTGATCCTACATTTAAAAAAACCTGCACTGTCCCCTGGCTACACAAACACATCAACACACACAATTGATGCCTCATGCAGAAGTTCTATTCTGCCATATTATCGAACGAAATTTAAAAAAAATGCATTTCTTTAGATCATGTACTGCAAAATGCGTACCTGATTAGGCATTTGAATGATTACGGTTATTACACGCACATCTGATGTGTAATCGAAGTTACTGAACATTTTCTGATTGATTGATTGATTAACGTTCAGTGACAAATAGTTCATGCATGTTTTGGACAAAAATATACCATATAATAGTTACACACGTGAAGAAAATATGATATTCGTTTGGTAATTAGCTTTTACATTTCTGTAATTGTAGGAAAGATACATGATAGCAAATAATTTCAAATTTTGGTGAGCATCCTGCTAATGAGACAAGAATCTTAGATATAGAACAAAAATAGTTAACTTTGCAGGGCATGCAAATCTCTCATATATTTATTCTCTTAGCCGTTTGCAACCGCAAAGTATTAAATAAAGATAATTCAATTTCACTTTTTAAGTGTATGTCCTCGCAATTCCTTTTTTGGGGAATGGAACGAAGCTCAGTGATGTACTATATGGTAGATTAGTTGAAAGATATTTTTAAGACAATATGGGACCGTCTATGTATTTTTCATATGTAGATGTTGAGTCAATTTTACTCATTCCTCCACTGAGAAGTTTCCAAAATGAACTTAGTTGGGAAAGAGGTATGAGAAGTTCCCCACAGGTAATAATTGAAGTGACACGGACAATAGATGGAAATACTTTGCTAACAATATTTATACAGTGTATTTGAATTTATATATCTAGGAACAAGGGTAAGCTATGCCTTAAAACTTTGCCACATGCACAGAGTTGTCTATACTCAGAGTAAATGTTGAGATGTAAACACAGCCATTTCGCCATTTGAAGGGTCCACACGAACCAAAATATTTATTTAGATACAGATTGTTTTTTTTATAAATTATACAGTGTGAGAGTACTAATGAAACACCAGTCACTCTATTATTTGCATCAATGTTATGTACAAAAGTACATTTTAAATGACTAAATATAAATAAAAACACAGTTGTGGTTAATAAACAACCAACCTGATCAAAGTTGAGAGATAAAAGACACACACGTCCTGAATTATGACATGTGTCTATTTTTATACAAACTTTTCTAAATACAAATCGAATGCCGACGGAAATGTATTTATTTGTTTCCCCCGTTAAATTAGGTAGGTTTGTTTAATATAACAACAGAAAAGTCACCCTTCTTTAATAGGTTCTTGTTGTTACAAAATCAAATGTTTGTTTTATATTACGTCGGTAAAAATGTTCAAGTTTTGAAACAACAAACGATATAAAAAATATCTTGAAGTTGTTTTATTTTAGAAATGTTCATCTTTTTTTTTTATATTTTGCTTATATGATCTTATATCTTTGTCGGAGTTGTTTTTAACATTTTTAACAATCAAGGATTTGTAATTTTTTTTCATCAGTTCGTATCACATACAATAACTAAAACTATTTCTGCATACTAGTTTCAATTTTCAGTATTTACGTAACCCTTTAAAAGCATGGTACAGTTTCCCGAAATCTTTATTATAGTTTTCGAGTACATCATCGGCGTCGTTACGGGAAATTCAGTATATTGTGACTGAGTGAGTGTAAATTAATTTTCTTGACGTTTTCATATTTAATGTTTTAGTCAAACCAAAGTGTGGACTGCTTGAATTTTCATAGTAACTTGAAGTAAAAAATGTTTATGGCCGTACGGTGACCTATAATTGTTAATGTTTGTGTCATTTTGGTCTTTTGTGGATAGTTGTCTCATTGGCAATCATACCACATCTTCTTTTTTATATTATGTTGGCTGTTATATATCTGTATGTTGAATCCGTACTTTCCGGAAACGTTGTATTGTCTTAACCATGATTGTTGTGATGATTAGATGTATCAGCTCTTTTGGCGTTTGAATCCAAAGTAAAGGATCATAATATGAAAGTTCTTCTTTTTATTTGCAATATATATACTTCGTCTTTAGTCCCCCAAACCTAAGTCAGGTATATCACATGGCTGCAAATCAATCGATTTTGCTGATAATTTTAGTCAAACCATCCTTGACTAGTTGCTGATATATACGGGACATTGTCATATTATATCAACGTTTGCATCCCGAGAAACATCCAGTTTCTACAATGAATTGAAGTTGGTACGTAAGGAACGTATCCTTACAAAAAAGATTTCAAACATGATTTACATAGAACTCCTATAGCCTCCAGACTTTATTGCTTACTTTCATATATGGAATTTTTTTTAATCATATGGCAATGGTGTTTTTATGCCCCACCTTTGAAAATACAGGGGCATTATGTTTTCTGGTCTGTGGCTCCGTTCGTTCGATCGTCCGTTCGTCCGTGCCTCGTATCGTCCCGCTTCAGGTTAAAGTTTTTGGTCAAGGTAGTTTTTGATGAATGTGAAGTCTAATCGAATTTAAACTAAGTACACTTGTTGCTTATGATATGATCTTTCTAATTTTAAAGCCAAATCATTTTATTTTGATCTCAATTTTGATCACGGTCCACTGAACATATAAAATGAAAGGGAGAGCTTCAGGTTAACGTTTTTGGTCAAGGTAGTATTTGATGAAACTGAAGTCCAATCAATCAAGTGCAAACTTATAGATATATGAAGATGTGGTGTGAGTGCCAATGAGACAAATCTCCATTCAAATAACAATTTATAAAAGTAATCCATTATAGGTCAACGTATGGCCTTCAACACGGAGCCTTGGCTCACACCGAACAACAAGCTATAAAGGGCCCCAAAATCACTAGTGTAAAACCATTCAAACGGGAAAACCAACGGTCTAATCTATATATAAAAAACTAGAAACGAGAAACACGTATAAATTACACAAAAATAACCGACAACTACTGTACATCAGATTCCTGACTTAGGACAAGTGCAAACATTTGCAGCGGGATTAAACGTTTTAATGTTACCAAACCTTCTCCCTTTTTCCGAGACAATAGCACAACATTACAACAAAGAAAAACACACGATAAAATATCAATTGGCAGGCTTAACTCAATCAGAAAACGTAAATTAACACACTATGAACTAATAAAATTGATATGTGATATCTGAAGTATAGATTCTGGATACTGACGTTGTTTATAACCTTGATAAATGTTATAGTATTCTATTATTTGTCATTATGAATATAAATATAACTTTTAAGTTTGCTTTTAGTGGTATCCATTTGGCGTGGCTCTGTATTTATTCATCACTGTTATTGTGTTATTGTTCTATGATTGTTTTTATGATCTTGTTGTTCATGTTTGCTGGTATGCTTTGTCTACTATTATATGCCTTTTGCGATTCTTTGTTACATATGACGTGGCTCTGTACTTATACATACCGCCATTGTATTATCTTGCCATGGATAATGTTTGATGATATAGTTGTTTGCTTCTAGAGTGATTGAGATGATTACACAATTATTGACTGCTGTATCCTTATTGTTGTTATTTTTACCTATTGTTTACATGTCTCTTTGTTTTTTTTCACACAACGTTGTCAAAATAATTGAATTTTATGCGACTTTCATACAAGTGAGAGATTTAGCTAATTTTTTTTATGCCTGTACCAAGTCATGTATGTGACAGTTGTTATCCATTTGTTTGATGTGTTTGGGCTTTTGATTTTGCCATTTGATTACTTACTTTCGTTTTGAATTTTCCTTCGAGTTCAGTATTTTTGTGATTTTAATTCATACAGAAGCATAGGCAATATTAAGCATTTGCCAACTTTGTTCACAGAATAACACTAGACATAAAAGACAAATGCATCGTCACGGTGGAATGACCCAAACTCCTATTGAAACACTATATCTATTTCTATTACAGATTATTTTTTTCTGAATCATCAATTTTTATTCAATTATTTCTCTTGTAACAAACTTCATTCTGTATTCAAAAAACAGAATTACTACTCAATGCCGTCTCATATACCATATACCACAAATACTTCGTATTGGTCTCATATACCATATACCACAAATACTTCGTATTGATGAAATTGTAAATGACATATACTGCTAAACAGTATGAAGAAAACAATACACTCATAAATAAAGTGCAAAGCCACACGACAACGCCGCTGCTGAACCAAAGAAAGGGACAATATGTAAAAAAGGAGTAATAATTTAATTTTTGAAAAAATATACTAAAGACCCAAATTTTGTGAAACTAACATTCTGTCCGAAAACGAGTCCTTAACGTAACCGTCTTTTGCTGTCTCCGACCTCCAACTTCCATGCCTTTTGAAAAAGTCTATCAGAAATACCAAAATTACAAGCTGCAGAAGCTCCACTAGACCTTAGACTGTGAAGGCCAAAAGATTTTATATTTGGCACAATCGGAAAAAATGTTTCTATAAATAGCTCTCGCATTCTTGTGTAAGAAAGAGGTTTGTTTTCTTTTCGGAACACATAATTTTCCTTGGTTTTTGTCAAATTCTGAAATACGAAAACATCAGTATCAAGTGGATTATTGCTCCATTCTAAAAAACTCTCCAAGTTCTTCACAGGACATAATTTATTCCCGGTTCTCGCAATGATTATTCGATCACCATCTCTGTAAATATCCGTTTTACTTTTCTGTATGAATACTGACATGTGACTTAGAAAAAATTGAATATCACAGGTTTTCAAATTCAGCAATTCAGAAACACGTAAAAAAACAGAATAAGATAACAAACAAGCAGAAATAGTACGCTGGTTGTAAAGGTTATTTTCACAATATAACCTGTCGAACATCTGTGAAAGCATATCTGGAGTGATCGGTTCTTTCTTTTTAATCGGAACAGATAGACGTCTCTTAGCTCCTTCAAGAATATTTTTCACTAAATCAGAATCTGTAGGAGAAATAACGCTAATAATTTTATGTGCCCATCTAATACTATAAAACGCTTGATTGATAGGACTGGGCGTACGATTTTGTTGCACTAAACATGCTAAATATATAGCCACATGTATTGGTTTGGCCGGTAAAATAAATTCACTAGATATTCCATTAGATAAAGCCCATTTTTTCCATCTCAAAAAAACATAATAATAATTTTGAACGGTGTTGTTAGATTTACTTTCGGTTAACAGATCAGGAAGTAAATGGGTTTTCTCAATCAAAGTATCAGGTAATTCCAACAGATCGCTTTGGAAAGCCCGCAAAAACATATGTAAAAATAAAAATCACATTAAAACATAATGTACAAAGCACATACAATTTGTATATAAACAATTTCACAATCTAATGTTCACATAACTCGTCTCGCATTTCACTTAAGATTAAACCACCACCACAGCCCCTCAGGCCTACTGTAACATTACCGCCACCAACTCAAGAACTGTTATATCAGTTGTTAAAAAGGTTCAAAATCAAGTCTCAAAGCCAACACCCTGAAGGGTAAATCAATATTTCCAAATACTGATATATTCCCTTTACCAGAAGTATAGAATTTCTTGTTAGTAGGTACATCTATACAGCCTTTCACCTCTTTAATGAACCCTTCCCGACTTCCATAAAGGTAAAACAAGTGTCCCATGAGCAAAACATTGCCTCATGTAACTTATTACTTTAGACACTAAACATACAGGTGGTACAAACCAACCATTGGCACCTTGTCAGTTAATAGTGAATGCATCGATACCAATCGAGTTCACCGTCCAATAACGGGAATAAAATACCGTTAACTTATGATTGTCATCATTTGCAAACCAGTCTATCTCATGAGGTCCCCATAGGGAATCTACATACATAAATAACTGTTCGTCAATACCCCAATCGTCATAATCAATAATACGACTGATGAAGTCCGCTTTCTCATTCAAGGTTCTAGGAACCCAAACTACATCGATAGATATATTATGTATCAAACAATTCTCAAAAATGCACATAGTAATATCCTGTAACTCAGGTTTCATACTACCTTTTTCCACAATAGTTACTACATTCTGGTTATCACTGAAACATTAAATTCGTTTATCTTTTAATACATTGATCATAGATAATAGAATATTTCTAACAGCATTTAGCTCTTTCCACGTAGAACTCTTTGAAGCCTCACATTCGGACCACATACCATGTGCTATTTTAAAAGGTGTTTCTACAACATAGCCACCATATCCTGTATTGCTTGCATCACTATAAACTACAGATTGACATGACACATCTGAAGAAAACTTTTTAACATTTACGTGTTCTAAATTTTCTCTCCAAAATTTAATTTGTATCAAGCTTTCTGTTGATAAAACAATACAACTATTCCACGATGTTTAGACATGATATAAGCAACGTTACCAATGACGTATGACATGGACACTATTTGTCCCACTAAAGAGGCAACCAATCGTGCATGGACTTTGCCATGTTTAGATACATAATATTCAACGTCAGCAATAGTTTTTAAAACCTTTTGAACTCTTTCGTTCGGAATGGTTATAGTGCCACGGTTTGTGTCAATTGAATAACCCAAAAATACCAAAAGTTTCATAGGTGACCATTTAGATTTTTCATTTTTAGGAACAAATCCACTCTGAATTAAATCTGGTCTCACTTGATTGGACATAGTTTTGCAAGTTTCTTCGTCCGTATGAGTGCCTAAACCATCATCTAGGTACATTAAAACTTGTTTACCTTCACCCCTCCACTTTTTTATAAGTGGTCTTGTGATCTTAGTAAATATATAACATGCTGACGAAAGTCCAAAAGGGAGAACCAAAAACTTATACCATTTTTCGGTGTTTTCATGCCTCCAGGAAAATCCTAAAAATTCTGTATGTGGCATAAAAATATTAACATGGTGATATGCCGACACAATATCAAACTGGAAACAAAAAGAATTGTTTGTGATAAACTGCATGGCTATATCGAACATCTTCAAATTTTACACTTGATTTCCAAAGATGTTTGTTAACATGACGGAGGTCTAAAATAAGGCGTTTTTTCCTACCGTCCGACGCTGAAACTGTAAGAGGATTTACAACACGAGGTTGAAATTCACATTCCTCAATCAAACCCCTTATAAGAAGATCATGTATAGCTTCGGTAACAAACTCGCTATGGATGATTGCCGATCGATTGTTTTTTAAGCATATAGAAGGAGGGGTACTGTAAAAAGGAATTTTGTAACCATTCAAAATAGTATCTAAAATATAATCATAACAACCAATATTTTTCCAAAAAGAATAGTGACTTTGAAGCCTGTCCTTCACAATAATATGTGCCTGTCCCTGTTTATACTCGTAGTAATCATTAGTGAGATTATCCGAGTCACTTATCGAAGATACTTTAGTTGTATTATTTTCAATTAAATAATCTATGCTACAATTATACTCATCTTTTATAAAGTCTGTACTATTTCGATTTTGGCTGGATAGGTCTGGGATTGAAGGGACACTGGCTTCTCCAGTGCTGGAACGATCCACAACCATAACATGCACCTTGTCTATTTTGTCGTTGAAATCCGCTCGTGCTGGGTTGATTTTGATACAAGGCTTGACCATTGTACCATGACTGGGGTTCACGAAAGGGCTGATATTTTGTGTGGAAAGTATCAACAAATTGAGAAGGAGTACTAGGAGCAGAATAATTAGCCTTCTTAGAAGCAGACTTTTTTCCTTTTGCATTACGTTTACGTATCGCCCTACTCTCAGCTTTATTAATTTTGTTCTCATCGTCGGAGTTACTGGCCACTGGATTACTTTCATATTGCCTAACAGTCTCCCAACCCCCTACACTACTATCGGCAATCTTAACAAGTTTATTTCGTCTTTTAATCTTGTCAATTACTTCAGTAATAGTTTCCCGTGCGTAGTCGGTCTTTGAATTATCAATGGCCCAAATAGCTTGTGTCAGGTCTTCTGAAAATTCAGTATTTAGTAGAAATTGAACCTTATTTCCCTCATATTTCCAAATATATTGAGATTCAGTTTTTAACTTTTTAACCTGGGAAGCAACTGCAACAGTAGACCCGTGAACTTCGTGTCTTAATTCGGAAATGTCTTTCCTAAGTTTTTCGTTAAAATCACCCTGGGTTTTAACAGCTTTCATAACGTCTCTAAGAGACACCTTCTGTTCTGGGGTTTCCCTCTCTTCAGGGTCCGACATTACAAAAAATTTACCAACTTACTTAAGAATTAAACTTTAGATAAATGTGTGTTGACGGTTCGGCGCTGTCGTGCTGAATGACCAAAACCCCCGTTTTGGCGGGAAAAATGACCGTGCGATAAGCACGACACCTACATACATCATGAACAAACAAGAGAAAATAATTTCACTCTTATTCACTACGTTCAAACGAAAGAAATTATATATATATTTAATTGATATGACATGCACATTACAAATAAAAAAAAAACAAAAAAAAACCAAACACATGCATGTGCTCTGCAAATAAATCAAAACATTCATATACGAGTAGTATAGAGTTTACAATATTTAGTTTTCAATACAAGTCACAACAATCGATGTATATATGTAATGCATATGTAATGTATACGTATACATTGTATCTCATTGGCAATCGTACCAATAAATTATTTATTGTTTTCTAACTACAAAACTGAGATAATGTCAATTCTTTTCTGGAAGAATTATCAAAAGCAAGTATACATCGTGATATGTTTTTAGTTATTTGTTTTGTTGGTGCTGACCGGTGTTGAAGTATTCAGTTGTCACTCATTTTTCGGCCGGATGAACGTCTTCTTCTATGCTGTAATTGATTTTGCTGAACCTCAAGTTGATGTCCAAACTTCTCAGTTTTGGTCACGACTTCAGATCTGCGACGATTCATCTTTACTCCGTTGTCTGAATGTCTGAAAGAAAACAAAAGATCAATATAAGTTGGTCTTATTCGTTTGATCTTGACCAGTTGGCACATACTCAAAAATCCCTTGTGAAAATAAACCTGAATCAGCAGGAGGATAGTTCCCATATCTTGTTGGACATTTGATATATTGCCTTTCCTCGTTTATGACTATCATCTTGCTGAATTCGTAAAAATACTTTCCGAATGTTGGTTCCCCAATGCTCTTAGCTTCATTCTATATTTTTAACTCTGATTTGAGCATCACTAATGAGTCTTTTTAAGAAGAAACGCGCTTCTGGTATATACAATTACAAGCCTGCTAAATCTTTGAGTTTTTTAAACTATACTTCAACTTGGAGTCATGAGTGAGCACGATATCTCTATATTAATTATTAAATACCGCACATCACTCTATTTTAGATGAATGTTTGAATCTTCTAGTGGATCAGGAACTGCTCCAAGTGAGTTCACGTGTAACAAGAGGGTTTGGGTTTCTCAGTAATATGTTTCGGTATAATGTGTATTGCGGACTGTTCGCTCTTCGTCACATTTTGGTGGACATTTTTCAGATGTATAATTTTAAATGCCTCGTCTAAGAATTAGTTCACAGTCGTATTGAGTCTTCCATTCGTTTATTTAATTCAGTCTTTCCCTCCTTTTGAGCAGTTCGTTTTAAGCATATTACTTTTATGATGAGATTAAACGTGTATAATGAATGCGTAATGTTAAAATGCAGAAAAACAAAGGTGAATGGAGGTAGCAATGTATAGTGTCTCATTATGACGAAAGTTGGCAGGGACTCAAATGCAATAAATGCTCCAACAGGAAACGTAATTCTGGTCTGTGTAATTACCCAATGACTCCATCCGAAAAATGAACCACTTTGCATACAAAGACCGGGCTGAAATAGATATGGTTTGGTTGCAGTAAAGGGTTTTTATTAAATAAATTGATCACACCTTTGAAAAACAGATGTGTAGATATTATGATATCTAATGAATAATTTGTGTATTAAGTACCTCAATTCAATATCATATTACACTGTCATAAATTTAGGATTAAGTGTTCAGTGACACTTATTTAAAATACATTGTAATTCATCAGTGGTCAAAACGCGTAAGTATACATTGCTTTTTCCATTTGAATTTTGTTTTTCTGCATTGTGACATTGAGGGTTGTTTGTCAAATTTTAATTAAGGTAAGTACCAATGTGAATGGAATTTGTCTTTAAAAGAAAAAAAATAGTCTCTAAAAATATTAAACGATGATTTGATGAGGGTGGCCATGAAGGCACACATGGACTGTCGCTTTAAGAAAAGGGATTGTGAAGTGGATTATAAACGAATTCATACTCAAGAACAACAAGTGTACTAAGTTTTAAGTTGATTGGACTTCAGCTTCATCAAAAACTACCTTGACTAAAAACTTTAACCTGAAGTGGGGCGAACGGACGCACAGAAGAACGAACGGGCGGACAGATGGACGAACGAAAGAACGAACGAACGAACGGACGAACGGAGGCACAGACCAGAAAAGATAATGCCCCTCTACCATCATAGGAGGGGCATAAACATAAAATAACTTAAAAAACGATTAAGGGAACATTGACTCAATAAGATATATATAAAGTAAGAATGTTAAATAAAGAAGATGAATAAAAAGGGTTAAGCAATATGTGAGTTTACGATAGAATGTCAAGTGAAAAGCAAAGCAATGTGCGAGTAAGTTGAAAATCAAAAGCTCAAACATATCAACTGTCATATTCCTGACTTGTTACAGACACTTTTTGATGTATAAAATGAGTGATTAAACCTGGTTTTACAGCAAGCTAAACCTATCACATGCATGAAAGTCTCATTACATTCCATTATATTGAAAACAAAGTGTGAGCAAAGCAAACAGATATAAAGGGTAAAAATATCAAGAATATGGAGAACATCATTTTTCTTTTGATAATGATATAAACTTAATCACTATAAAAACACAAAAATATGACAACAACGAATTAAAAAACATATAGAAAAAAGCACACAAGCAAAACCGAAAGACAAAAAGACAAAATTTACCTTACCACAATAACGCAATGACTGGATGTGAATGTACCGAGCAACATCAAATGGATATTACAGAAACAAAAGACTAAACAGTAAAATTAATAATTCAAAAACACCAATAAATGAATACTACAACACGTAATTGAGAAGATAAACAACGTCAGTACCCATAATCCATACTTCAAGACAATTGTGCATTATTTCTGAAGTTGAAGTATCAATAAGGTCTTGGTATCTTCCGATGAACTTTTATTTTTAGAAAGAGGAGGAGATGTTCTTTGTTATAACCCTGGTACATCAAATTTTTACTCAGACACTACTTGATGACGCTTTATAATAGATATAGGAAGATGTGGTGTGAGTGCCAATGATACAACTCTCCATCCAAATAACAATTTAAAAAGTAAACCTGAGTTTCTGAGTAGCAGCTACAAGCTATTGAATACTGAATTAGTTGGCGTGTTCAGATTGATTTTAGGTAGCCGAAAACAATTGTTAGAATTTTGCCTTTAAAAGCTTAAACACTAATAGTGTAAAAATAAATGAATCATAACTCCCTCGCTTTATTTCATTCTGTTTTGAAGTTTCCCTGGAGTTCGGTAATTTTGTACTTTTTTCCCAAACTATCTGATATTCTTTTAACTTTTGATTATGAAGATCTAAACATGTACCAGGAAAATCTTGTATAGAAATAGAATACGATATTAAGATATTTTTTTTTTATAGAAATATATTCCCCCCCCAAAAAAAAAAGATACAGCCAACTAATCTATACTAACACTACATACCTACCCGGAGGATGGATGGTCTAGTCGTGAATGGTTTCTTTCACTGTGTTCAAATACATTAGATGTCCTTGTGTAATCCTCGCTGTAATCTACAGACACGGATGCGTCAGGGTCACGCGGTTTCATCTTCACGCATAGAACTTTCCTTACTTGATTGTTAGTAAGAACATGACAGAAGAAAAGTAGCATTCCCTGTAAGGAAGATTCATAAGAAAAATAAAAATTACCGCCATATTAATAAATTTCAGAAGACAACACAGTACAATTTCAATCAAAACTTTGTGAGAATTTCTATATAAAACATTTCGTCGAAATTATTAAATTCATTTCAATTGTTTCTCCAAATCTGCGAATAAAAGTGCTAGTTATAAATATTCTAAAGCAATCTATAATAAAGGTGACATAGACTTCAAAACCATCTAACAGGATGGAACTATAGATACATATAGTTGAAATGTTTCTTAAATGAAGGATCATTTTTATAAATCTATCTAGAAGTCATCTTATATAAAGATATGTCAGACATGAAATATATTCCTACCTGTGTTGATGCCAGGAATACGAATACATAGGCCATGACCTTAGGAGAACCAAAGGTCACGATGAAACCAAGAGTCCATGTTAGTCCTAAAACACTCAACAACGACACTCCAGTTAAACACTGCTGCCTATGAATAATATACACACTCATTATCTCCAAAAGATACACATGTACAAAAAGAGGGACGAAAGATACCAAAGGGACAGTCAAACTCATAAATCTCTTTATATCAGTATATTAGTGTAATCAATAATATATTAAAATATACAATTCATTGATATAATTGATTCAGAGATTTTTGTTTAAAATATACGCAACTTAAGTTGTTAGCTAGTAACATTAACACTATTTAATTTAGATTTTCACTTTTCTGACTATTCGTTAAGGGAATCATTACACAGATCTTTACAACCCATTCAATTCTTCTTTTGTTTTGCATATAAGAAATATGTGATAAACAAAACCACAATCCTTAATTAAATTCTATTGATAGACACTGTCTTTAACGCAGCTATAGCATCAATAATTCCAATAAAGTTATCCTCCTTTTAAAAAATATGCATACGCCACCATGATTTAGTTGACTATTATAGAACATCAGTGTTACATGCAGATGTCAACATATATGTTCTACTTGTAAAGTTACCAAATCCCATCTATTTTCGCCGAATGTGACATTTCAAAATGTAATGTATCACCGAATTTGTACCTGCTGAGCAATATTGTTGATAGTAGTTAGTTATCAAAGGTACCAGGATTATGATTTAGTATGCCATACCCGCTTTTAGTCTACACAATACTCATTAGTGACGCTCATATCAAAATAGTTATGAAGCCAAATAAGTACAAAGTTGAAGCGAAGTTGAACAGTTCCACAATTTACCCAGGTTTTTAATGAGGTTCATTTATTGTGCGCAATATTTTGTTTTGGTTGTTTGCGTTTTCGTCGTGTTTATGCCATTGAATTGATTAATAGACTGATTGGTGTTAAATGCCACTTTCAACACTCTTATATCAGGTCTATAAACAGGAAATCTCTGTTTAACAAAAAACAGCTAGGACATATTAATCTCAGGTCTATAAATAGTAAAATCACAGAAAAACTCCGAAGAAAATTCAAAACGGAAATTCCCTAATCAAATGGCAAAATTAAAAGCTCAATCATGTCAAACGAATGGACATCAACTGTCATATTCATAACTTGGTACAGCCATTTTCTTATGTAAAAAATATTGGATTGAACCTGGTTTTTATTATATGGACATAGATGCATGAACAAAACAAGACATACTAGGCAAAAATGTCCAAACTACAGCAGCCAACATTATGTTTTAATCTTAATCACTGACAAAACAAAACGAATATGTAACAAAGAAGCACAAAATGGCATATAGACCGAGCACGGAATATCTGAACTATGTATAAGAAATAGCTTTGGCATATTTATCTCAACTTCACCAGCGGAAATAAACCTTACTATATAAGAAACGAAGCGCATTTGTTATGAATGTTAAATAGATATTTCACTCATACTCACTTTATTATATTAGGGAGACTTTCTCCCCGTTTAATGTCAAGTGAGAAACGTGTAGCCATCATTAGCAGAAAAACACACCAATTGATCTAAATGTAAAAAGAAGAATTACAATTAAATAGTTGAATAAGTTATGTAGAATACATTGTATATTAATCTGAGATCTTTTTTTTTACGTTAAAGAGTCTATACAAAAATACTAGTGGCAAAAAAGAAATGCTTTTTAGTTAACTTTATTGAATTCACAAGCACCTATGACGAAATTTTCAGTACATACAGAGCATTATATTTTACATTTTATTCATAATCTAAAATATTTTGTCAAAATTAAAATGTTGTCATCTACGTTTAAAGTTTTACTTTTCATTTTACTTTTAAAATGTTTAACCCAGCTATTCACATTGGCCTGACCCAGTCATAAAGGGGTTCCAACCATTTGCCCACATTCTAACATAAAAAGGAGCGTTCCTACCCCCGGAACCAACACCCCTGGATCCCCCACTGGGACACTAACATTTACATCATTTATATACCATAGTTTTTTAACGTCCGTTATTGTCAACGTATGATTGAATTAGTGAATAGATTCCAAAAGCTTAGAATGTAATTGACTGGTTACTCCATATATTAATATTCTACTACTTCTCTGCCAATCAAGCAAATTTACTAAGGATTTAGAGGAGACTTGCCGGTTATGCCCCTAAATAGGATTCGATGCCTCTCTTGAATATAACATGCAAGTGTTTTGAACGAAAAAGGCCTCATAAATTGTACTGATGTACGGAGGAACTCGAAAGTGGTCTATTGTCAGTACAGTTCTGGCATGATTCATAACATGTTCTTTCCAGTAAATTCTCTGTTGGTAAATTGTTGAATTATTTAACAAACTTAAGTTCCATCTCCCTCAGTAAATGACGACCTAAGACGAGTTGGGCATTATTTAGGTTTCTTTTTAGTAATAATACTCCTCACGTTTACAGGTCTCATACATCCTAGTCTTTCAAATTTTGAAGGTTGGATCATTCCCAGTGGAGGTGAATCCACTTAATTTTTTAGTTTTTCATATTATTTGTGTGTTGTGTAAATGACCTGTGTAATTCTATGTAATTGTGACTGTATATATTTTGTTTTATAATAAAAGATTTAGTACTTACAATTTGTATCATCATCACCGGACCAAGAAAAGCCCATCTGGTTCCGTGCTCCGTAGGTAACCAGCATCTACAAACAACCGAAACATACTGTTAAATATAAAACTTATCTATAATTTATAGAATTAAAACAAATGATAACCCGGAAGAACTGTATTATGATTAACTTAAATCAAGGTGTAAGTTAAAGGATAACTGAACATCTGAAGTACACTAAAAAATTTAAAATGTTACCTTTTTTCTAATCATCACTTGATTCAAAGCAAAAGTCCGGGTACTTTTGATAATACACCGGTTGTCGAGGTTATTCACAGGCCCAGCCTATTTGGACAAACATATCCGAATTAATTCACACCATGTGATAGTTTATTAGCCAATAGATTAATGCAATTATACTATGAAGTATAAACAAAAATTAACTTACAAAGAACCTTTTCCAAAGTCTCCTCCTCGCAGCGAGACTGTCAATAAAGATATTATTAATGGCGCTCCCCAGCACATAAAAACAATCACTGGGCGTTTCTTCTTGATATCTCCAAAATTTTTCAACTGAAAACAATAATTTGTAAGTATATGAATGTAGGTTGAAAACAAACTTTTTACTTGTTTTTTTATATAGATTAGACCGTTGGTTTTTCCGTTTGAATGGTTTTACACTAGTAATTTTTGGGCTCTTTATAACTTGCTGTTCGGTGTGAGCCAAGGCTCCGTGTTTAAGGCCGTACATTGACCTATAATAATTTACTTTTATAAATTGTTCTTTGGATGGAGAGTTGTCTCATTGGCACTCACACCACATCTTCCTATATCTATATGATTACAAAACTCCAATGTTTCAGTGTTATCTGTCATTGGATAAATCAGCAATATGTTGGAAATAGAAGTAGTAGCTTGGTTTTGAATGTTATGCTGATATTATTTCTAATGATTAGCTTTGCTTGTTTTAAAAGTTTCGATCTATCTATCATCGTTTTCAAGGTAAAGTACTCAAAACTGCCAATAGTAAAAATCGTGATTACGAGTAAATAATTGATATACTGACGATTCGGCAGTGGTGAATTATTTGAATATATTATTTTATTGTATAGCAATATAATATTTCCCACAGAACGTAACCAAAAATTAGCATGCAATAAATTATAATATTGCCCTAGTGCAATAAATCTTCAAAATTCATGACGTCATCAACGTTAAAATCTTAGTTTAAACCAATTTTTGCTTTCAAATAGCATTTTGCTATACAATAAAAGGGTTATTGCATGAATATTGGGGAATATTGTCCCTCGTAGAACATATATTGCACTCACAAGCTCGTGCAATATAAAATTCTACTCGGGACAATATTCCCCAATATTCATGCAATAACCCTATATTATTGATACGTTTAGCTCTTCACTTCAAAATCTATGCATTTTCATATAGATAAAACCGTTGGTTTTCCCGTTTGAATGGTTTTACAATAAGTATGTTTGGGGGCCTTTATAGCTTGCTGTTCGGTGTAAGACAAGGCTTTGTGTTGAAGGCCGGTCCTTGACCTAAAATGGTTTACTTTTAGAAATTGTTACTTGGATGGAGCGTTGTCTCATTGGCACTCATGTCACATCTTCATATATCTATTGTTTATCTATTTTCATGGAAGTTTATAATTGTATTACCTTAGAGCATAGATGAATCCCATATGAGAAAGAACAGAAGTGGACAACAAGAAACAAATACTGTATAACAACTGTGGCGGATGTACACATCCCCTAAAAATAGAAAATATAAAATGTCAATTTGATAAATCATATATAAGCAAACTAAAGCAACAACACAAAACGCTTATCTAGTAAACGGGAGCCAGCTGAAGCCCGCCTCTGCGTAATATTCTCGTTATGTTGAAAACATATCGGTGGGTTTCTGCTGTTTTCTGCTCTTTGGTTTGATTGTTGTCTCTTTTACACATCCGAATTGCCATTCTCAATTTTAATAACACTTTGCTTTAAATCATATATTTTTTTATAAACCTAACTTTTATTGTAAAATATATTGCAATCGAATAACATTTATAAAACTCAGATTTCAATATTAACGTTACAAAATATGAGAAAGACAGACATTTACATATTTTGTTAACATTTTACCTTTTCGGGATATGCATTTTCTGCTGCTATGAACGCCAGTTGTGATGTCACCAAACTGATGCAAAGATTTGTTAATATGAACGTGCTGTCATTTCCTACACTACAATTATAAACACAGATTATCAAGGCCTCAATTTGACTTTAAGATTGTAAACAGCAATAAAAACATTGCTACTGCTAATGCATACAACAGTTATCAAAGGTACATATAAAAGGTTGATGTCTAAAATTATTTCTCAACATGCTTTTCGTTGTCATCATATTTGCGATAAGATAACTTAACCCAAATATTTTTCGCAAGCATTACGAGTAGAAAAATAACGTGAATATAAAAAGCCGAGTTTGTGTTGCCCAGTCTATAAGTTTGTTTGTGTTTTTTTGTACTGCTGTTTGTGTTTTGCACAAACTGGTCGTTTCTTGAAAGAAATATCATCAACGTGAGACTCAGAAAATCGTGATAATAAATCGTTGCAGACTAGAAAGTAAAAAATGATTAAAACTACCCGGATTATAAGTTGGTATACAGCAAAAATATCTGTTTTTTCTAGTGTTTTACTTTGACCATTTGATGCATTATGTTTATGTCTCACTTAGAATTGATTTTCAAAGTTTTTTCGTAGGAAACATACTTTGGAAAACATTTACTACTTATGAAATCGAATGTGTTTGGAAACTGAATTATTATTATATTTTTATGTCTTTTGACAATAAGAGTTTTTTGTCACGAAAACAACTGTTATCATTTCTCTTCCTAATGTTTCATAGTTTTAGTTTTCAACGTCTGTTTTCCGTGGAAGTACTGGATATTTTGTACCCATTCAAGAATGATTATGTAATCAACTTGTAATTCATAACTTTAAGCATGCAACCTGGAGTAACACTTTGAATGAACTTCAATTGAATTTGAATTTCTAACTACTTACGGAAGAAAGCATATCAAGCATAACGACAGCATAGTACCAACGAATGAAAATCCACACCCGGTTACTGTTAACTTTATTAGATTAGCATTGTCACCATCAGTCACCTAGATGGATTACAAACATTTAATTACTTTGTTTTTTGATAATAATGGAAATACAATACTTTTACTGACAAAAATGCTTCAAAAATAATTTTGGCTAAGTCTTTGACTGAACATAGATCAGATTTACAAGAAAGATACGTTATTTGTACAAACACAATTATATTGATAGAAACTAGTCGGTGCATATTCACCCTGTGGATTTTTTGTTATACTTTTCTGTTATTATTTAGATATAGGAAGATGTGGTGTGAGTGCCAATGAGACAACGCTCCATCCAAATAACAATTTCAAAAAAAAAGTAAATCATTATAGGTCAATGTATACAAATTATTTTACACATTTTTACACATTTTTAGGTATAATAAAGTGAGTGAAATGTTATATGCAATAAAAGGCAAAAGCAAAGTCTGGAAACAGGCAGAGATTATTCTCAGTCGGAGTTATTTAAAACAAACTTGAATTGAATTATATACTCACTGTTTTATTCCCCAGTTCCATCAAAAATAAGTAGTTTGCCATCTTTGCTAATGAAAAGAGAAAAATGTCATTTGAAATTTTGAATAAACAGAAAATCATATTCAATAATGGAAAGAAGATAAACATCAAACTTTAAACTTGCTAAGAAACAGAAAACACAAAGAAAGAGAAAATATTTAAAAAAGAAAGGAATACAAAACCATTTAAGGTACACAATCGACATTAAGTCTAAATAAAACAGACATCACCGTGGCCAATAGAAAAACGACAAGAAGACAAACAACGATAACAAAACACTTCACAGAAAAACAATGCTTGAGCAACACGAACCCCAACAAAAACCAGCGTCAACTCAGGTGCTCCAGAATGGTAAACCATTACTTTATCATATTTAACTCCCAAATGTTATATACTTATATTTTGATTCATCTTTTTTGGCATGCTATTTGTTTTCGAATTAAATGAAAGAGAAACATAATAGTAAATAAGTCCGCTAATAATATAAAAGCTCAATGTTTCTAAAAAATACAATAAACGAGTAAATGAATAAAAACTGATAAAACTTTTTTTATGTCGCAATATGAAAAAATCCACATACCTTCTTTTACTTCTCCTGTTCGTTTTAGATGCAAATACGAACTGCCATCCAGGAAAACATGAGTATGATGGAAAAGAAGTAAAACGCATTATTTTTTATCCTATTACTTGGGTGCGGAAAATTCTCTATTAAATCGTATTATTTCTAAGTAATTACCAACAGATATGTATTAAATCGTAAAGAAATTTTAATTAATATTTGACATGCGAGGTATCTATTGCAAAAGAAGCTCAGTATGACTTTTTGATTGTGTACTGCCGTAGTACGTTGATCTGGTGTTGTTTTCTTCCTTGTCCAATTTTCAAATCGTGGAATTTTGTTTTCATTGCAGTCATATCAAAGCTTCTTACTTTCCTACTATATTTCAAAGATAACAACATGGATTCTTATTTGAACAGCCTGCAGAGCAAAATGAAAATCCTCTTAGATAGTTTTGCTCTATGAAGGAAGTCTCTATGGTTAAAAAAAAGCTTTTAGGAAGCGATGTATTCATGATATGCACCTACCAGCTTAAATCGAAGCACATAATCTATAGTGAAGAAAAGAGAGAAAAAAAATTTAGAATGGTTCACCCATCCTTTCATTATGTAAACTTAAAAAAAGTTAATATAGGCATACATCTCTTTTAATCTTAACCCTTGTCGTGCGGGGGCCGTAATATTACGGCTGTACCCAGAATACCGTTATTTTGGCATCAATGGCGCTCCATACATGTAGAGGTCATCGTAATACCATTTAATTCGTAGTGATCCGTAGTGTATGCACGTTTCCTCAATCTGAAACTATTCATGTCATGTTTCTCACTTTAAATATTCAGTTTGAGCTTAAATACGAACTTCAAAATTTGATATCGGACAAAATTGTTTTTTTTTTTTAGGGGTGGGCTTACCTTCAAGGTCTTAATCACGGCATAGAGTTCAGAGGACTGAAACCTTGACAAATACCGTTAACATAAAGGCAAATAACGACTGGTCGTGTTTATTATCAAAATACGCCGAGGAAACGACTACTTCCGGTTGCAAGTCCAGTTAAAGTTCAAAATTGGAAAAATCCCGAATTTTGTGAATTTTGGTGCAAATGACCTTCTTTACACTGATAAACCCAGATCAGTTTCACTCCGACCTAACAACTGTTCTGATAAAAGTGTTCACTGGTGTCCATTCTACATGTAAACTACAGATGGATGCATCTTTTAGCATCTCTCGGACTTACAGGTCGAGAAAAAGAACGAAAAAACGTCAAAATTGACGCTTTTTGTACCTGAGGACCAACTTTGATTGCCAATGAGACAACTATCCACAAAAGACCAAAACGACACAAACATTAACATTTATAGGTCACCGTACGGCCTTCAACAATGAGCAAAGCCCATACCGCATAGTCAGCTATAAAAGGCCCCGATAAGACAATGTAAAAAAATTCAAACGAGAAAACTAAGGCCTTATTTATGTAAAAAAAATGAACGAAAAACAAATATGTAACACATAAACAAACGACAACCACTGAATTACAGACTCCTGACTTGGGACAGGCACATACATAAATAATGTGGCGGGGTTAAACATGTTAGCGGAATCCCAACCCTCCCCCTAACCTGGGACAGTGGTATAACAGTACAACATAAGAACGAACTATAAAAATCAGTTGAAAAAGGCTTAACTCATTAGATAGACAAAAAATACAAGTGGACGTGGCCGGGTACTTATACACCCCGACACAAAAAGACACAATGAGCAGATCTGAGAGTACTCGCAGTTATCTAACAGCTAGTTCAAAGCCACTAACAACTAATAAAAAAAGTCATGCCTCTAAGACTACAAACTCAATCCGTACACATCCAACATACAATGGATTTAGTGTAAAGACGTCATAAACAGCCGGAGAAAAACATGACCTTGTACAATGCCAAGTAACAGGTATCGACAGATTGTAGATCCATGAAAATGTATATGTATATAACATACTAGTAATATTTAGTTAGCTTTTAATCTACTAACAACAAAATCAATATTTTTACCAATAAAAACAATATTTAATGATCTTATTACAGTGTTGAATAGGTAACCTTTTAGAATACGTTTAATTAAAGAAGCAACAAGTTTACATTGATAATTTCTAAATTTCCGGGCACGGTTAACAACATTTCCGTAAAAATGAGGATGTGCTATCCCGTTTGAAATAAGTTTTCTACAGGTACAACCAAACTTCAAAACCAAATCTTTATATCTATGGATAAATTTAGTAAAGGTTTTAAGTAATTTATGGTAACGATATTCCTGGTTTAATAATTTACCAGTAATACATAGGTTGCGTTCGTTAAAATCAAAAACGTCACAACAGACACGGCCATAGCGAACAAGTTGTGAAATACAAACACCGTAAGATGGAACATGACCATCTAAAAATGGAAAATTAACAATAGGGAACGAAAAATCGTCTCTTTTCTCGTAAATTTTAGTGTGTAGTTTCCCTTTAAAACCGAAATATCTAAATCCAGGAAAGGACAGTTATTACTGAATACATTTGATTTATTTAAAGTATAAGTTCCTTGAGACAAATTTCAGCAGTATGTTGAGAAAATTCTTGATTATTTAACGAAAAATATCATCAAGATAACGGTAAGTGTTGTTGAATTTATCAATTAAATGCAATTTTGACGGGTCTTTACTGAGTTTAGTCATAAACTGTGATTCGTAACAGTACAAAAACAAGTCTGCTATTAAAGGGGCACACTTAGTGCCCATGGGGGAGTCCATTTATAGCTGCATATCAGTTATGAGTTGTGCTCAGTTGGAAGAATAAAGGCAACAGTAGTATACGGCTGTTCAAAACTCGTAAATCTAGGGACAAAAAAGAAAATCGGGGTATACAAACTGAAACTGAGGGAAACGCATCAAATATAAGAGGAGAACAACGACACAACATTAAAATGTAGCACACATAGAAACGGACTAAGCATTAGACAAAATCCGATGAGAATAAGAAATATAACATCAAAACTAAATACACGAATTTGGAAGGCCGAACGGCGACCGATAGATGATAATTTCCCTGTCATTTTTGTCTCTTATAAAGAGTTGTCTCGTTGAAAATTATACCCCATCTTCTTATTTTATGTATAATATCTGAGCGATGAACCAAATATCTTTATTGTTTGTGACGATATGGTGACCTCTTACTATATGCCTTTAACATATATGGTTACTGGGACATTTCACCAAACACTACATCATCTCCCCCTCCCCATAGTTTCCCCGACGATTAACAGTTGTGGGAGGTTTTATTATACGTATTCGTATAGTATATCATGTTTAACCTTTTCCGTTATCTACTCTTTTTCTTTGAAACGTAATGCAATTTGTAAATATCCCTGATTAATTTAAATACGGATAATTGACTCGTGTTGTGTACATAGAGTATTGATTCCTGATAGATCAGACTGAAAGTTAATTTATGATGTTAAATCTTTTGAGGGTTTCATTGATCAATATGTATTATATAGCTTTTAATAATTTTGAAAGGTATTACTTATGTGACATGTGTCAATATCTTGTTAGACCAGTATTTTATAAATGTGCTTTTCCTGGGTTTAATAACATGTTTTGTTATCGCTTAGGTTCAGTTTTTCATTGGTAAAAATTTATTAATGTCATCAAATTTTCGCGAAAAAGTCTAAATTAAATAAATAACAAAGCATGAGCTCAATCTATCCAAGGCTATGTAATGGTTATCTTTCTGATAATGTTTTACATCTCACCTCCTTTTAAAAAAAATAGCTGATTCATAGATCAAATTTATTCATTCACTGTATGTTCACTAGTTACACTATTGTTTCAGGTAAGAAGGAAGTTTGGCGCCTATTAAATAAAGGCAACAATAGTATACCGATGTTCAAAACTCATAAAACCATGGACAAAAAACAAAATCGGGGTTACAAACTAAAACCGAGGGAAACGCATTAAATATAAGAGGAGAACAAAGACATAACACTAAAATGTAACACACAAAGAAACGGACCGAGCATCAGACAAATTCCCACGAGATATAACAAATATAACATCAAAACCAAATACATCAATTTGGGATAGACAAGTACCGTGACACGTCTTATCGCAATGTGAATTTACACATTAAAAAAAAAAGAGAAAACAAACGACACAACTTTAAAATGTAATACACACAGAAACGAACAATAATATAGCAATGGTCATATTCCTGACTGGGTACAGGGCATTTTTAAAGCAAAAAATGGTGGGTTGAACCTGGTTTTAAAACGTTTAAACCAGTTGCATATGGTTGCAGATGTCGTTTCTCAGGAACCTGATGTTCAATGGTTGTCGTTTGTTGATTTGATTCATAAGTGTTTTTGAGATAAATAGCTCAGTTGTTTTTTCTGTTTGTATGATTTTACACTAGTCATTTTTGGGCCCGTTAGGCCCGTAATAGCTTGCTGTTCGGAGTGAGCAATGACTCCGTGGTGAATTTGTTCTTACTTTTGCAATTGTGACTGGGATGTAGAGTTATCTCATTGGCACTCATACCACATCTTTTGATACCTATTTGCTCTATAATAAATACATTCATTTCGTGTATATTTTTGTCTGGACGTCAGATAGTTCAGCATCAAGATTACCTTCGATAGTCATATAAGCCGATTAAATCAAAAATATAAATAGATAGCGACCACGTGTAATTGGAATTTATTTTCTAGGTCTGCTTGATTCATGAATTATTTGTAAAAAGTTTATAATTATAGGTCAAACTTTAACTTTTCAACACGCAACCTTGGCTCCTACCGAACAGCAAAAATTCAAACGGCAAAATCAAAAGCTCAAACACATAAAACGAATGGACAACAAATGTCATATTCCTGAAATGAACAGTGCCAACCCTAAACAAGATTACGTTAATAAAACATCAATCACAGGTAAATTTGAATATTTTAATTTTGTAGTTGGAAGCACGAAATTAAACATGTTTTACAAAATTGATAAATTTGTTGTTCATAGTACGAGTAAAGTGGTGAAAATTTATCGTCATACTAATTTATAAAATACATATCAAAGGTGGTACATTAAAAATAGTGAGACGAGAAATAACACAAAACAAATACAGATTGAGTTACAGTAATGCAATAAAAATTGTATCAACTGGTCAAATTAACATGAAAGTACAATTTAAGAGTACTCATTGTTTCTTAAAAATTAAAAAAAAAAAATAACAACAAAAAATCATGAATCAGAGAAAAAAATCTAACCTTATGATAAATGTGTATTATATACAGATAAAGCAATCTCTAAAAGGAAAATAAACGGGGATGTGTCCTTATACAGTGTACATCCCTAAAATCATTCGAAAAGAATGCAAATTCAATTATGTTTTCAATTTGTCGATGACATAATAGATGTGTATACCCATGCAAACGATACTCAAAGATCTTATTTCAACAATTTAATTCATTTCAATTCAAATTGAAGTGATGATATAGCATTTAAAAAATCTCCAAATCAGTCTAAAAAGAACATATGTTTAAGACAGTTACTCAATTTTCATACGTTAAAATGATTTTTTTTCAAACAAAAGATCAATCTGTTAACTATTAATTGGTATTCCTCAATTAATTATGAAAGTGTTACTGTGTCGGCTTCACATATAAATGGGGCTTCCACATTGCAATCGTCATCATCCCATTGATAGCTTTGATCTGGTACTACTTTAATACAGTTCTGATACTGCACTACATTTGAAGGCTCTCTGGGAGACCAGTTAGTCCATATGAGAGATGCTCCTACGCTTGTAGTAAATGTTCCATTGTGTCCCAGATCTATACCATCCATCCAAAAAGGAGCTGGGATCACAAATGACAAAGAAAATTAAATGTTTATTGCACATCAAGACAACAGTAGTATACCGCTGTTCGAAACTCATAAATCGATTGAGAGAAAAAAACATATCTGTAGATAAATCTACAAGTTAAACAGATGACTACTATAAAAGTTTGTATGTTGTCATTCTAATATGCAATCTTAAATAAATCTTACATTGTGAAAAGTGTATCTTTTACCCTTTAAACAGATATTAGTTTATATAAATAATGTTAATACGGTATCTTTTTAAGTACACATTGATACATAATCATTTTACATGTAAGGAACCTGAACCAGTGGTTGTCGTTTGTTGATGTGGTTCATAAATGTTTCTTGTTTCTTATATTTTTTTTATAGATTATACCGTTGGTTTTTAACATTTGAATGGTTTTACACTACTCGTTTTGGGAGATATTTATAGCTTACTGTTCGGTGTGAGACAAGACTCCGCGTTGAAGACCGTACTTTGACCTATACATGCTATAATGGTTTACTTTTACAAATTGTGTCTTCAATTGAGAGTAACTGTTGTCTCATTGGCACTTATACAACATTTGCTGATATCTACTTATTATGTATCTTTATTAATCATATGATTACCTGTATCAGTGGTTTCATTTATAATTGTCTTAAGAGCATTTGATGTCAAGTCACTGTCAATCAGAATCAATATATGACCATCAGTTTTACATGTATCCAGTGCATTTTGCCAGCTGTTTCCGACACGGTAGTATTTGAAGCACTTTCCGGATGCCGATGTGAAACCCCGGGGACAATTTACTGAAATGAAAATGAAATAATATCAGTTTGTTTTATATCACCACCATTCCTTTTTCAAAAATAATGTCTTCTCTGAAAAAAAAGCATTAGCATCACACAGCTTTAATAAATATATAAAAAGTAAAAACACAAAAATACTGAACTTCGAGGAAAATTCAAAATTAACTATAAACACGTCTTTGATCTTATCTTTTTTTTTGTAAGTTAATGTTTTTGTGAATAAAGAAAAAAAAACATAAACTATTATATATATATTGAACCAAATGTCTTTTGGATTTATTGTTTGCAATATGGATGCAAAATTTGACAAAACAATTCTTGTATAATACTATAATCTTGTATCATAGTCATGATCGATTCGGAAATCAAAACCTACATAGCAAAATCTTAAATAACTCGATAATAGTCCTATACGTTTACTCCATTAAGATATTTAAACGATAAATATTATTAGATTTTATTAATTTTAGATACCTTGACATTCGTCCAATGTGCATGTTTGTTGTTCCATGCTCTCTCCTTGACAGTCACTTCCGGTCGAGTTTGTACAATTCCGTGTTCTAGTTTGATTCCCTTGTCCACATTGGACGCTGCACTGAGACCAAATTGTCCACTCGCTCCAGTTACCGCTTACTCCTGAAAAAAATAGTTCAATTAAATGTATCGTTAAGCAGTTTTATTTTGTACTTCACAAAAAGTAAATAATGATTCCACATGTCACCCATAACGGCGTTATTGGCAAGTGAAATTAAGCTGGTACGCCAAATTCCTTATGTCATCACCATGTAAAGGAGGGTAATATCACATACAGTTCAATGAAACTTGACCCACTGTAAAATTTCCACATTACCATACGAACCATTGATCCAATTCTTTGTTTAAAAGCAGCAACTCATAGTGTCTGTCTCCTATTTTCCTTTGTCTTGCATAATCCTTTTAAGAATGCATTCGAGTTTTAAAGTCATTAGAACTAAATCACTAAATCCATATGGATATATCAAACTAATAAAATCACAATAATTAAAATAGGAAAACCCTTAAGCAATTAAAAAACAAACCATGACAACTTCCTTGGCAAGGTACGTCTTCTTGGCTCCAACGTTCACAGTCAGCACCACCTTGATGTGGAATAGGTTCTATACACGTTCTTCTCCTTGATGAGTTGCCGGTCTTTCCACAGTCGGCACTACAGTCACTCCATTCTGTCCAAACTGTCCATCCATCACCATCTGGAAATAATTGGAATGTATATAAACAGGTATTTTCAAAACTTAAAATTGAAGTATTGAATTAAGAGCTTAGCCTATTGTTTGTCTTCGACTGCATTATCAACTATGTACATTGTTTATAATATAATAATGATATGTGCATGACAACGTGTTTCTATTGATACATTGACACTTGTATTTATCTCGAGATTTAATTTAATTTCAAGATTTTATAAATTTAATTTTTTTATATACTTTCATATTTTTTTCAATTAAATTGTACGATTAATTTTTATAAACTGAAGAACAAATAGTGGACGATATTAGCAAGCGAAATCAAGGGCATTGTGCAAATGATAATACAAGCATGAAAATTAGCTCAAAGCATCATTATTATATACTGTTTAAGAAAAACTGCTGGATAATATTTTCAAAATAGCCACGGCCATTTTCTAAAATGGCTGAGTGTTTTTCAGTTGAAAAATGTTGATTTTTCTGGAAACTTTTCTTTGACGTTCTTTCTGTCGATGCCACTGCTGGCGGAGATTTATTTCCCCGAGGGTATCACAGGCCCAGTAGTCAGAACTATTTGTGCTATTTGTGCTGACATGAATTATCATTGATATTGTTAGATTTATAAATTAACTGTTTACAAAATATTGATTTTTTTCAAATACTCCGGCTTTTATAGATTACCTTAGCTGAATTTGGCAACACTTTTAGGAATTTTGGATCTCAATGCTCTTCAATTTCGTACTTTATTTGACTTTTTTTTTAAACCTTTTTGATTCGAGCGTCACTGAAGAGTCTTGTGTAGACGAAACGTGCATCTGGCGTATATAAAAAATTTAGTCCTGGTATCTATGATTGAGTTTATTTAGTATAAAAACAATTATCAGGTTTGGTGACTACCTTCCTCACTAGTGACATATATACTAAAATGAATATTTGACAAGGGTTTCCGCATGTGCGACAATGTAAATAATCAATCAAAACCATTTGAACTATTTAATATTATTTAGTGGTTTTGGATTTTTAATGATTTTATGAAGAGGTTTCATAACATTTTTAAAGGTTATGATATACGTGCGTTTAACAATTTTACGCTGCGATACGCATACTATTCATAGACATTAAGAGCAATCTGCATGCAATACCAGGGCACACTGGTATAAATCGTAGTTTATCTCATTACTCGTAAAAATCGAGGCCATTCTAGAGCTGTACAAGTGAGTGTAACTTCTATATGATTCCACTGTTTTAAAACACGCCCATTCAGTTGCAATGATCAGGTATTCGATGGATAAGGCGAAAAAAAGTGGTTAATCCCGGAGAAACATCAATTGCAACCACAGTTCAGCCACTTTTGGTAATGGCTAAGCAAATTCAGTGGAAATGGCCTAATTTGTACTGAGAAGATAAGTTTATCGTCATATTTGGTGGATTTCACATTGAAATGATTTATTATAACACTCTGGGTGATATATTGCCTAATAGTGGATGAACATGTGCCCTCACTGAAGCCGATATTGCAACACTTAGGTGGGGTTCGTGTTGTTTATTCTTTAGTTTTCTATGTTGTGTCATGTGTACTATTGTTTTTCTGTTTGTCTTTATCATTTTTAGCCATGGCGTTGTCAGTTTGTTTTAGATTTACGAGTTTGACTGTCCCTTTGGTATCTTTGGTCCCTCTTTTAGAACGGCAGATTGTTTTCGTGTATGCTCCAAAGAACATATTACTAGACACGCGCATAGGATAACTGCATGTGTTTTACTTGAATTTTTTCATAACTGTGAAGTTCAATGATTTGATAGACTAGTGTAAGGAAATAGACTCATCTCAACCACAGTTTAATTCATGGCATTCAATTATAGATTATGAACTTCTTGTGCTTTTGTTAGTATGCTCATTTCATTAGTCATATTTCGTACTTTACAAACAGTCCATTTAAAGCATGATATCGTATTTTTGAAGGTCTTTATCGTGTAAATTATGCTAGATCTTTAACGATCTATCGCCGATATATGGCGTCCCTTCCCGAACATCACCCACAGGTGACAATGGAATTTGAAAATGAAAATTTCATTGAACGTAGGACCATCATTTTTTTCTTATAGCACAATTGATCAGGCACAAAAAGAGAAAAATGCAATTGTGAAGGGCGATGTTGATATCATAGGTGAAACCGAAGATCCCCTTCAGACAAATGGATGTTAGCTGAACACGAAGTCAGTAGACTAAAAGATGAATTGGAAAGACTTATTGGTTTGAGTCATTCTACATCAGATAACAAAGACTCTACGAAAACACATAAGGATTTCTTTAAAAAATCTTCAAAGGCATTGTAAAGCGATGAACGGGTTAGGAAATCAATTTCTAGATGAGTCGTCAGATTTGTAAAAATGAATTACTGTATAAAAGAAATTGTTGATTGGGAAGCATGTAAGATTTTTATATACACTCCAAGATATTGGTCCAAACAATACGAAGATCTTTTGAAGCAAATGCAAAACGAAGGAGAACTTTCTTTTTATCACTAGATCTAAAAGAACAACTTCCTATTATGGCCGTAAAATGAAACTGGAAATGTTTTGTCAAAACCAAAGCTAGAGAACCTTAACAGTGATTGCGATATATTTGCTAGACTTTTCATTTCTTGTCACGGTAGACAGTTTAACTTGGGATATTCCTTTATTCATAACAACCAAACTGCTCCTCCGTCTTTGTCTGAGGACGTCAGTTATATTAAATTGCTGCAAATGGGTATAATTGAATCATTCTGCGATTTGCTGATCGAAATTCTGAAGCATGTATCGTTGGTTGGACAGCAATGTTTAATTCCAGGCCACCAAGTTTGGCAAAAATGTTTGATGATCATGCAAATGGTGTCATAATGCCTTACATAAAATCTTGCATCGATACGTATTCAAGAGTAGACCCTGTATTTGATGTTTACTAAATGAATAATTTATAGGCTGTGACAAGACAAAGGCAAGGTGCTTGTGCTAAACGGAAAGGTGTTGGTTCTGGTAGAACACCAAGGTTTTGGTTTTTCAAGTTTCTTGCCGACAGAATAGCTTCTTTAGAGACTAATAAAATGTGTATGTTACTCATGGTGAAAATATTCTTTGCAATATCAATAAGAATACTTCTCGGCTATCCCTTATAACCACGAAGAAGCAGATACATGAATGTTTGTCCATGTTCAGCATGATTATGAAAATTGTTGTAAAACGTAATTTGAGGTAGTACTGACACTGATGTAGTAGTATTAACAATTGCAGAACTTGCAAAATTAGATGGAACAAATTGTGGATAAGATATGGAAGGAGTAAAGACTGTTGATGGCCTCCTATACGTGACATATCAAATGCGTTTGGTCCTAAAGTTGCTGCTCTTCTTTTCTTCTATGCATTCATTGGCTGTGACACTTTGTCGAATTTTCGTGGAAAAGGGAAGAGGTCAGCTTGGTTGACATAGGAGGTATTTCCAGATGTAACAGAAGTTTTATTTTGCTTAAGAATGAAGAAAGACATGGACAGCATAAAAGCATTTGTTTGCAACATGTTTGACAGAGCAACATCAACATGTGCTGTTAACGAGGCGCGATCTAAATGGTTTGTCATAAAGCAGTGGCATTATGATGTAAAGGTTCTTTTCCGAAGCTCATCAAAAGAGAAGCATATCAAGGAGGACATGTTTGGGCTAAGCCTGATTCATGTATTGGACGGGGTTGGATAAAGGAAAAATCAATGACTGTTGAAAACCAAAATGGACTTCTTTGGCTGCCTTGCACCCTCGTGTAATGAACGTTTTAAATGAGAAGGCAAGAAATTCAGCTGTGTTGGTAACTGTAAATGATACCGCTCTGGCCTGCCTTGCACGGTCTCTTGTATTTAAAACTGTCAGATAATTATAAGATAAGCAACCTGTATTTCTAACCAAACTAGACATTCAAACTTAACAAAGAAAGTTATATCGCTTGTCAAGTTGATGGAAATTATGACACAATTACATTTTCAACGTTTTGCCGCCATTTTGGTACCGGAAGTAACCATATTTTTCGTCATTTATGTATTGTTTTGTTGTAGTTTAGGAGCTGTTATTTACGCTTCATCAAAACTTACATTATACCATACCTATAACATATAATTCAAGGATTTGCGAAATGTTGCCAATTGGATATAACACCATATGCAAAATGAGCGGTGGCCATCTTAAAAAAATGGAAATTTTTAATGGCCAGCAGCTGATGTTTTTTAATTACCTTTATACCTAATTTTAGGCTTGTATCACGATGTGCACAATTATTTCCATAATATCTAAAAAAAAGTCAAAAGGTTTAATATTGTGACTCATTTCGTAATGTTCTTCGATTTATCGATCTAAATCATATAAAAATTACGCAAGTATACGATAAAGACCGAACTAACTTAAAAACATAGGGATAGTCACTGTTCCATAAAATGACAAGTAAAAGATACAAGCTATAGAAACAAGTATGACAAGTAGCTTCCAGTAGTATGTCATCATATATCTGAAGGTGTCCTAAGATCTATTAGTAGTGTATGAAGAAATAATTACCCGAACACAATTTAGCTTCTGTACATATTTGATATTCTTCTTTCTTTCCAATACATTTAGCCCCGACACCTGACGGAGGAGGATTAGCGCATGTCCGGAATCTGGTCTCAAACTGGTTAGTGGTTTCACATGTTTGTGTGCAGTTTCCCCAACTTCCCCATTGAGACCATTCACCATCAACTAAAAACAAAAGATATCATAAATGTTTGTCATAGCTAATCACTGTATGTAAGTATACATAACGAGGTTCATATCGTCATTTTTTAGTTTGCCGCAAAATATCGAGTTCGCTTCGTCTGTTTTCGTTCATTTTGTACACGTTTCTTGCTTCAAGTTTGATATTCTTCTCATTCTTGTATAGTTATTAAGATACCAGATTAACACGAAGTTTTATTAATCAAAATCTATAATTAAGGCGTAAAAAGTAAAAAAAAAAAAAATACTGAAATTAGAGGAAAATCAATTCGAAAAGTCCATAGTCACATGACAAAATTAAATAACAAAACGCATCAACAACGAATGGACAAGAACTGTCATATTCCTGACTTGGTACAGGCATTTTAAAATGTAGGAAATGGTGGATTAAATCTGGTTTTATAGCGCTCACCCTCTCACTTTAATCACAGTCTCAACAAATTCCGTTTTATTTACATTGATGCGTTAACTAAACAGACACAATAAATATAATAGTCAAAATAAGAGTATATAAGTCATTATCTTGTAACAATTTTAAAAGGAGCAATTTAACAGAAAACAAAAATATCTACTATCTACAAACACATTCATTGATTTGAGTGTCTGACGTCAGAAAATTGTATACGTCACATAAAATATTCATACTTTATGAGCATCTTTTATTTAGGGAAAACACATCGAAGTTTTATATTAAGCAAACAGGTATAATATTAAGAAACAAGCAAGTTTTTTGGAAAAGCTTAAAATATTTCGTAACATCCAAACAATTATCAAAATTTATGTAAATTTTCCATGTGTTACGGGTATATAATCCTAGTTAATACGATACTCCACAGATTTTGCTTTTTATCATTATTTCCTTGATAGAGGATTGCTGCTCACAAGAAAGCTATTAAACTAAGATTTTAAAGTGGTGAAATTGAAATCATCGCTTTGTAAATTTTACAGACGCCATCACGATCTGGTTATCCTTCGGGAGCATCTGAGATCACCCTCAGCTTTTGATAGAGTATTGCCCAGACTTTAGTTTTCTATGTTGTCTTTTGTTTTGTGTATTGTTGTTCGTAGGTTTGTCTTTTTCCTTTTAAGCCATGGAGTTGTTAGGTCATTTTCGACTCATGCGTTTGAATGTTCCTTTGGTATCTTTTGCCTTTTTTTATATAAATTATCAAAATATTATTGAAATTATAAAGTATGGGTTAAATAAACTGGTATTAACAAATGATATCCAACGAGAGACTATATCGCACGTGCTTTAAGTGCATTAGTATTTCCCGACCTAAGATATCTCTATTTTGCATATTTATACTATGTTAAAAACTATATAACTCAGCGTTTACTTACTGAAAATCGTCATTTCTGTGACGATGCAATTCATACAAATTCCGGAGAAATATTGAACTTTTTTTCAAATCTACGAATTTTCTACAAGGAATGTGACGTTTGTTCAACAATAAAACATATGAAATTGGAGAAGCAATTTCAACTTGCGATATATGTACAAACCTGGAGGAATACAACTGTCTTCTGCTCTTGGTACCAAATAAGCATAGGCCACTACGCACACCGTTAAACCTCCAATAGATAACCCGCTGAAAAAGGCAAAACATGAACAAAATCTGTTCTGCGGTGGTTTAGTTATAACTTGGATGGTGTGATGAGGAGCGACTTTCTTAGATGTCATCTCTGAACATGAATAGCTCCTGACAAATGGAGCTTAGTTATCGTTATAATCTAAATGTATGCAGATTTAAGACACTGTTTTGGACCTTTTAAGGTCTTCTTTAAATGTATTGATCAGCCCAAAGATCATGAGAACGATTCAGATTCAACATAAACATAATCATCTAGGTGTACAAAATAAAATAAAGTTGTGATTCAAATACTGTATGGTGCTTATGTAATTATATTTTATGAGATATGTAATTAAATTTTATGAGATATGTAATTATATTTCATGAGATATAGTTTAACAAGGTGCTATAAGGAACATCATAACGCGATTCTGAACATTATCTTTTTTTTTTTTTTAAATTAAATGAATAAATAAACACATATTTTTATTGGATATTGATTTTGAAGATTTTAAGAACCTTTTTATAAACCAGCTATTGTAGGTATTTATTTCGAAGAACATTCAAAGTCGTCGCCGCCAATTTTTTTCTTTAAATATTATTAATATTCTGTGATTTGGGTTTTTGAACCTAAAGCTTTATATGTTCGTAGATATAGGAAGATGTTGTGTGAGTGCCAATGAGACAACTCTCCATCCAAATTATTTAAAAAGTAAACCATTATAGGTTAATGTGTTTTCGTGTTTTCGTGTTTTCGTGTTTTCGTGTTTGTTATAACGGCGTCACTACCTTGAGTGTTTTTAATAAATGATTAAGCATAGATGACCTTAGATGAATTATACTATTCACATCAGATCACTCTTGTTCTAAGCTACCTGGGTATCAAAGTATTCATACTTAGCTTCCAAAGAGATGAGATCAATTTCTTCTCAATTTGTGTCATTCAAAAGGCAAAATATTACCTTTCCTTTTGGTATTTGAATAACATAGAGCTTATAGAGATTTTCAAAAACATCGAAGTAGAATTCAACTGGACTGTTGAAGCTTTTTTGAAACATAATTGCTTTCACACGTTTCGGTAATCTTAGATTAATTTTCAACATAATTTTTGGTAAATGTTTTGAATCTGTCTGTTTTTGATCTAGGCTTTTATAATTTGAGCGTATCTTTAAATATGAGCCATAATACTGTTGGAACCTCAAATAAAATCAAATTAAGAAATGAATGGGAACGGGTAGTGTCAAACAGACAATAACATGACTATAGTACACACAAGAAATAATGTGAATGTTAGAAAGAAAAACCGGAAGATAGTAATTCGTTTTTAAAACTTTCTTATTTAGAACAAGTTGTGGGAAAATTTCTCAATCTTTTGATGGGTTGGGAACTAGCTTATAAAGACTAATTCAGCAAAATGCTGCGGGCGAAATGAATTAAAATCTTCTAGTTTAGGTTCATTCGCATTTATCCAACTTTTTAAAATTTAAGGTAGTAAAGGTAAAAAAAAAGTTAGATAGATGAGATCAAAGGTAATCAAGAACAAAGTTTTTTTTTTGACAGGTGAAAAATAAGACTGAAAATTAGGCTACCCGGATTAAATTTTCTGTAGTATTATTTAGCATAGCATGTTAAAATGTGCAACTGACATTAAGTTGAATAGATGTAATTTTAATCATTTAAAGTATTTTAAAGTTTTTTAACCGTTAATTCAAACGTGAACTGGATAGAAAATTGTCAATGAGATGGAGCTGGTTTGTGTAATAGATTCTCTTCATTCGTTTTTTTTTTCTGTTCTTCTGACCAAATGATCCAAATTGGACAAAATATAAGTTGAATACGTTTAAGGTAGATCACAAGTATATATTTTTTGAGACAGATTTTTTTTATAATTTGCCAAAATGAAGATTTGACTAAGCTCTTTTCAAAAGTTTAAATAAAAAGTATGGGTCACCGTGCTATTTTTCAAGCAATGAGTCATTGAAAATTGCCAAAATTTGGTTAGTTTGTTCATGAAAAAACACATTAGTGTACATAAAAAAAAATCTATGAGATAGAATTTTGAAATAAATTGTGAGAAGAAAGGTTTCATAATATGTTTTGTGAAAATAAGAAGAAACATGGTGTCAGCGAACTTGTTTTCTTGCTACAAGTAAAAATAAAAAAATTCCCTATTAGTCCAGTATAAATTTTGTACTCTTATGATTATTCCATTTGTGTTATTTTGGGAGAAAAACGAAAATGAAGGCGTCCGGATATAAAATAACAAGTTTAATTATAAATTACAAACATTTCCAAACCATTTTGCTAGCTTCCCTTCGCCAGAGGTCAATAAAATTTCTGCAGCAGTATCTAAAGTGTTGTTGTTATCAGACTTTCTACATTATAAGTTTTATTTATTGTAATGAATGTTCATAATATACAGATAAACGCTTACATTTTTGAAATTAATAGAAAAAAAATAAGATTTTTTGGGGGGAAAGCAGGAGCAGGGCTTGAAATTGATTAGAGAACTACATGTAAGAATTGATAGTAAAAAGCAAATACACTTTATTTTCGGAGTTTTAAACGATTTCACGGGTGTGTTCTAATACATATATGTAAATATACAAACAAAATCAATAGCAATTTAAGCACATTAGTAATAAAATACTGGCACAGAAATATCAATAGCACACCGTGACTAAATGAATGTTCGGTAGATTCATTTATTTAAATGTTGATATAAACATATTACTGATTTGTGGGTTTCTTCTGTATAATTGATGAAACATTTATTCATTATTGACATTATTCGATATATACTGAATTTTGTTTTAAAATAAAATGTAACAAGTTTACTATCGCCTATTTTTATATCATATTTTGTAGATAATATACAAACATACAGGAACAAATTTACTGTCAAATTTTAAAAAGACACCTTATTGTTCCCAAACAAACAACCCAATAATTAACAAAAATAAAAGTTGGCTAAATGATAATACCTTATTTTAAAAAGTTGGATAAATGAGAAGACACCTCTATTTTCATTTTTTGTTGCTAAGGTATCATCAGTTCAGGTGCATGTGCTTTTGGAATGCCATGGTTTACCATATACTTTTCTGAATTGATTCTTTTCTTTATTTATAATAATAATTTATAATATTTAATAATTTATAATATAATTTTTTAATACTTTTCTGAATTTATATTTTCAAAATTGATATAACTTCTCTGAATTTATACTTTTCTGATTTTCTACTTTTATTAATTATAATACTTTTATAAATTTATAATACCTTTCTGAATTTATACTTTCACAAAATAATATAACTTTTCTGAATTTATAATTCTTTTATAAATTTTTGATACTTTTCTCAGTTTATATTCTGTTATAAATTTTTAATACTTTTCTAAAAGATAAATTCTAGTATTCTTTTAATTTGTGTGGCGTTTCGTATTCATATATATTCATATTATTATTTTACGCGTCTGGATTTTCCATTGAAACTAAACATCACTACAAATATTATAACACATCATTTATGATTCATTTTGGAAAAACTTTATGAATAACAACTTAAACCAGGAAGTCAATGTTCACACATCTTGTTATGTGTCACCCGGATCCTGAACTATTTACTGTTAAAGGAATTTCTCAATTTTGTCTTTTTGAAACATTGCATACACATTATTATCACCTTAGTTTTAATATTTGTTTATTAATAGTCCTTAGAACATGAGAACGATCAGTTGGGAAGGAAACATCTATATTAACTATAATTAAAATCGTCTCCATTAACACCAGAAAGAGTACTGGATCATGAAATCTGCAGTACCACAGACTAATAATAACATACGGGCATTGAAAAGATTACATTGAGAAAACATTGAGAAATTTCCATTTCTATTTAGCAATATTTCAGCGCCATCTTCATATTAAGTATAAAGCTCTTCGTTGATACAATATCCCAGAGCTTAGATTTCCAATCATGATTTTCTTTATAGAAAGTTGTTGCTTACTTGAAGCTATTGGACTTAGAGTTCCAAGCGGCAGCATTAAAAATGCGTTCTCTTTTTGAGCCCGATTGTAATTCATTGAATCTAATTTTCATTTTATATCATCAATTTTATGGTCAGTGTGTATACTCCGGATTTCTGTGTTCATTGTATAAATGTTGTATATGACTGATGTACAATCGATCCCATGTTAGTGCATTTTCCCTGTTATTCACGAGTTTTATTGGCGTATATCGGAAGGCAATGTATATATATTGAAAAGTTGTAAAAAATTATCAAAGGTACCAGGATTATAATTTAATACGCCAGACGCGCGTTACGTCTACATAAGACTCATCAGTGACGCTCATATCAAAATAGTTATAAAGCCAAACAAGTACAACGTTAAAGAGCATTGAGAACCAAAAATTTCAAAAAGTTGTTCCAAATATATCTAAGGTAATCTATTCCTGGGATAAGAAAATCCTTAGTTTTTCGAAAACTTAACGTTTTATAACAGGAAATTTATAAAAATGACCATATAATTTATATTCATGTCAACACCGAAGTGCTGACTACAGGGCTGGTGATATCCTCGGAAACGAAGCGTCCACCAGCAGTGGCGTCGACCAAGTGGTTTAAATAGTTAACAAAGGTACAAGGATAATAATTTAAAACACCAGACGTATGTAACAACTGAAATACGAAAGTCAAACGGGCAATATATTTTTTTAGAAATATGCATATATGATATACAAAAAAATTGGTCAACCGACATGATAAACACCATCAAAATTCTTTTTACACAAACTTTATTCTATGGACTTCAACGAATCAATACACTATAGTAACACAATTGTTTTGAACTTGTTATGACCTCTCAACTACAATATAAACCTTGACGAGGTTTAAGAACTTTTTGACCACATCACTTTTTAGTACATAATTGACAGACATATAAATCACCATCCTCGTGTACACTGTAACTCTAGGCATGCATGAATGTACAAATAAGAACGAATGGTGTTTAAATCTTGTTTTACTACAAAGTCAATTATTGTACACAGTCATGTATATATAGATCTTACTGATTTAATATAGTCTTTCATTTTGAGGAAGTCCGGTTCTTGGTGACAGCTACTAAACAAAATTACAAAATGTTACAATTCATAATTATTTACACTTTCACTACTTGTTTGTGTGTATTTTCCTCACCGATATTTAAGGATAAAGTTACTTTGGAAAAGTTATCTACATTATATTTGCCGTATAGTTATGACACAGATGGAACTCCGTTATACAAGTATTCTAGTGGAGCCATTGAACAAACAACATATGATCCTGAAAATTATATAGTATATGCTGTAGGTAAGTATAAATGCGTTTTCAAGATTGTTTTTATTTATCTTTTTATCTATTCGTTTATTAACTAAATTCCTTTTAATATCAAAAAAGGAAAAATAGTTTTACTATGACGACATTTAATGATTTTAGGGTAGCATTTCGAGAACACATACGGATTGTATACAGTAGTTACAAATATAGCAAAACAACAGGGAATTAATCTTATTGAAAGACACGATGAACCCACGATTTATTATATTTTCCTGTTAATTAACTCTTTTGTTGCCGACATGGTTACAAGTTTTTGATTTGTCACCCAAAATCTGCTCCGAAAAACATCCGAACTTGTTCTTGTATGTACAGAAGATCACAGATATTTTTCTAATGTCGAAACTACAACCTGTACCCTTTTCTCGACAGTGAGCTTCCAAATTACTTGTTACCGGGTTTATAATAACACCAGTAACACGACGGATGCCACACGTTGGAGCAGGATTTGCTTCCCAATTTGGAGAACATGAAATCACCCATAGTTTTTGGTGGTTTCGTTTTATTCAGTCTTTAGTATTCTATGAATTTAAATTAACGGTACCAATTTTCTTGCACCAGATGCGCATTTCGACAATACATGTCTCTTCAGTGATGCTCGTGGCCAAAATATTTGAAAATCCAAAGCTTATATAAAAGATGAAGAGCTATAATCCAAAAGGTCAAAAAAGTATAGCCAAATCCGTGAAAGGAATCGGAGCTTTGCATGAGGGAGATACATTCCTTAATTTATAATAATTTATAATATTTTGTAACAGCAAATTTTAATAACACAAAAAAATCCGTATTTTTCATGCCAGTACCGAAGTACTGGCTACTGGGGTGGTGATACCCTCGAGAGTGTTTTGTATACTGAGAGTTTGATTTAGAAAATAAAAGAGGTCAGGTTCGATAATAACGAGTTTCGCTCTTGTCGTGTAGGAACAATAGTATGGGCCCTTTATTGATTTGATAAATATGCTTCGCGTCGATTCCGATCCATATTTTTAGGTCGCTTGGTCCAAAGTCTTCTTTTTTTTTTCTTTTTTTTATCTTTACACAATTTTCACATTTTGTTTTCTCGTTATAAAACAGAGGATTGTCACTTGAATAATGATCCTTCATTTGTTTGAAAATGACACTCTACATCGATTTCATACATTATTTGAAGACGCTGAATTGTTATAAACGTGTTACATGGTGTTTTGTCAATTTAAAGCCCTATTTTATCCATGTTTTGTCCTGTATCGTACTACCTGAAATCAATCTGTATTTACATACAATACAGTTCTTAAAAATATTTAAACCAAATTTTCATCGTTTACAAAATGGGTTATTGGTTCAGAGTTTAAAATACACAACGATTTTTTTTTAAAATAAACCGGGAAAACAGGGCGTTGCTTTACTTCCACATCAAAATGATGCTGTTGAAAGCAAATCATATTAACAGATAATGATTTAAAAAATACTTATGAAAAATAAATAAATATTCAAATGTTCAATGATGATTTGTCATTTATGGTTAATTTGAACTCAGGTTACATAACATGTCGGTGCACTGATTGTATTACAAGATATGTAAATAATATTGTGAGAAGATGTTTTTTCCATCATACATCATACTTGTAGCCAAATAAGTAATTCTACATTACTTTATTGATGATGATAGAAATATGAAAGGTAAACGGCACCATGTAAGGAATGTTTTGATTTCTGTAAACTATATATGCCAAAATTGGGCCTAAGTGTCCGTTCTTCTTTACACCCCTTAACCAATCGATGCTGTTAGCTATGATACATGGAAAATTTTAAAATTCCCTTTTTCCTTTAATTTTATTAAATCCGTATCTAAAAAGGAAAGAAACTGAGAATTGGGTTGGTAGGTACCACTTTAATATGACAATCTTGATAAACACAAATATTGTATTAGTATTAGTCTCGGAAGTTTACAGAATTCAGTCAGAACAATTTCAGTTGTGATTCAGAGGGGGAAAAGAACCGTTTAATCTGAAAAAAAATAATCCTTTTTTTGCACAAAATTGACCTTTCATATCTATTTTTATATAGAATTACATCCACTCTTATTTATCAGATTTCAGGATTTACAGATTTGAAGATTACTTAAAGGTGACAAAATGTATTTATTCCCAAAATGAAAATAACATATATATGTAATTCTTTTAGGTGGAAATATTCTGCATGTTATTGATGTAAAAAACGTCACATCTCCGAAGATCCTTCATCATATGGAGATTGATCATGTTGATCTAACAGACATTGAATATTGTGGTGGATACATTTTCGTTTCAATGGATAATATTTTGTTTAAAGAGGAGGGGCGTGTTGTTGTATACAGAAATTTCTCCACATCAGAGCTTATGGTCGAAAAATATAACATAACAGGTAAATATTGTTCAATCGTGTTATTTGTTTGTTTTAACGATTAAAATATATGTACTTGTGGTAAGTATGGCACAGCAATAATATCAGAAAATTAGTTTGAATTAACATTATAACTTTAAAAAAGACCAGACATTTTTTTTTAAAGCAAACGCACACGTGTTTTGTTTCTTCCTTCTATTTCGATGCATTATTGTTTACAAATGTGTATACTCAGCAACAATAGAAACGCACCGTGCAGCTCTTATAATTTCTTTGGAAACAAATTCAATTGCATATCATTTTTGAAAAAGATTGAAATTATTCAAAATGTTGTAACAACGTTTCAGAAGTCATTTATAATACAAAGTCTGTAAAAATGAGAATTTTTAAAATCCTTTTATTTGAAATTAAACAACATAAAAAAATATGGAATTGTATGTGACAATCATTCAAGTGGGAGGCTTAGCTAGTTGTAAAACAGGATTAATCCACCATTTCTAAATAAGTCAAGTCTGTACCAAATGTGTGTGAAATTTGCCTGTGTAAGTTAGAAACATTTTCATATTCTAGGCTGAACTATGATAAACGTACATTATTTTTAACGCACACTATATTTTTGCTTGTTTATTTACGTTTTAGTTGGGTCTTTACCCGATATGGTCTACCCTTCAAAAGACTGCAAAACAATACTGGTTGCTGTAGAGGCGGAGGCCTATCAAGATAATGGTAGAATTGTAGATCCAGAAGGTGGAGTCGGGATAATCAAAATTAAAAATGACAAAGCAACGTATAAAAAGTTGGACTTCAAAGAATTCAATTCAAAGTAATTATGCAAAGTAATTTTCTATTTGTGTGCATTCTATTATTATTATTAGTGCTAGATAATACATCCTTAAACAATAATTGGTGGAAATAAATTTAAATTGAGTGTTTATTCAAGATAATTATAAATTGATTTATCGTTAATTGCTTTACGACCATTTGCAAATAATTCATGCATATTTAGGACGATATTCCCTGTATCAAAGAATGGGGAAAACCTATATTTAGTGTGAATACAAGATAAAACTCAATTAAACTAAAATTATTCTAAATTTAAGAAAAAATCTCGGCAAAAATAGCATGTCTTTGATGTTAATATATGATGACTGTTTTACAGATGGTCAGATTTAGAATCCAAGGGATTACGTTTTATACATAGAGTTAATAACAACAACTTCTCCAATGATGTGGAACCAGAATATATAGCATATAACAAAGATTATTCCAAAGCTTACGTTTGTCTTCAGGTAAACAGAATATTTAGCATATAACAAAGATTATACCAAAAACTTACATTTGTCTTCAGGTAACCAAAATATATAGCATATAACAAAGACAATTCCAAAGCTTACGTTTGTCTTCATGTAACCAGAATATAAAGCATATAACAAAAAATATTTCAAAAGCTAACATGTGTCTTCAGAAAACCAGAATATATAGATTATAACAAAGAATATTCCAAAGCTTACATCTGGCTTCAGGTAACCAGAATATATAGCACATAACAAAGATTATTCCATAGCTTACATCTGTCTTCAGGTAACCAGAATATATAGCATCAAACAAAGATTATTCCAAAGCTTACATCTGTCTTCAGGTAACCAGAATATATAGCATCAAACAAAGATTATTCCATAGCTTACATGTGTCTTCAGGTAACCAGAATATATAGCATATAACAAAGATTATTCCATAGCTTACATCTGTCTTCAGGAAACCAGAATATATAGCATATAACAAAGATTATTCCAAAGCTTACATCTAACTTCAGGTAACCAGAATATATAGCATCAAACAAAGATTATTCCAAAGCTTACATCTGTCTTCAGGTAACCAGAATATATAGCATATAACAAAGATTATTCCATAGCTTACATGTGTCTTCAGGTAACCAGAATATATAGCATATAACAAAGATTATTCCATAGCTTACATCTGTCTTCAGGAAACCAGAATATATAGCATCAAACAAAGATTATTCCATAGCTTACATCTGTCTTCAGGTAACCAGAATATATAGCATATAACAAAGATTATTCCAAAGCTTACATGTGTCTTCAGGTAACCAGAATATATAGCATATAACAAAGATTATTCCAAAGCTTACATGTGTTTTCAGGTAACCAGAATATATAGCATATAACAAAGATTATTCCAAAGCTTACATCTGTCTTCAGGTAACCAGAATATATAGCATATAACAAAGATTATACCATAGCTTACATGTGTCTTCAGGTAACCAGAATATATAGCATATAACAAAGATTATTCCATAGCTTACATCTGTCTTCAGGTAACCAGAATATTTAGCATATAACAAAGATTATTCCATAGCTTACATGTGTCTTCAGGTAACCAGAATATATAGCATATAACAAAGATTATTCCATAGCTTACATCTGTCTTCAGGTAACCAGAATATATAGCATATAACAAAGATTATTCTAAAGCTTACATCTGTCTTCAGGTAACCAGAATATATAGCATCAAACAAAGATTATTCCAAAGCTTACATGTGTCTTCAGGTAACCAGAATATATAGCATATAACAAAGATTATTCCAAAGCTTACATCTGTCTTCAGGTAACCAGAATATATAGCATCAAACAAAGATTATTCCAAAGCTTACATGTGTTTTCAGGTAACCAGAATATATAGCACATAACAAAGATTATTCCAAAGCTTACATCTGTCTTCAGGTAACCAGAATATATAGCATATAACAAAGATTATTCCATAGCTTACATCTGTCTTCAGGTAACCAGAATATATAGCATCAAACAAAGATTATTCCATAGCTTACATGTGTCTTCAGGTAACCAGAATATATAGCATATAACAAAAATTATTCCATAGCTAATGTGTGTCTTCAGGTAACCAGAATATATAGCACATAACAAAGATTATTCCATAGCTTACATCTGTCTTCAGGTAACCAGAATATATAGCATATAACAAAGATTATTCCATAGCTTACATCTGTCTTCAGGTAACCAGAATATATAGCATCAAACAAAGATTATTCCATAGCTTACATGTGTCTTCAGGTAACCAGAATATATAGCATATAACAAAAATTATTCCATAGCTAATGTGTGTCTTCAGGTAACCAGAATATATAGCACATAACAAAGATTATTCCAAAGCTTACATCTGTCTTCAGGTAACCAGAATATATAGCATATAACAAAGATTATTCCATAGCTTACATCTGTCTTCAGGTAACCAGAATATATAGCATCAAACAAAGATTATTCCATAGCTTACATGTGTCTTCAGGTAACCAGAATATATAGCATATAACAAAAATTATTCCATAGCTAATGTGTGTCTTCAGGTAACCAGAATATATAGCACATAACAAAGATTATTCCATAGCTTACATCTGTCTTCAGGTAACCAGAATATATAGCATCAAACAAAGATTATTCTAAAGCTTACATCTGTCTTCAGGTAACCAGAATATATAGCACATAACAAAGATTATTCCATAGCTTACATCTGTCTTCAGGTAACCAGAATATATAGCATCAAACAAAGATTATTCCATAGCTTACATCTGTCTTCAGGTAACCAGAATATATAGCATATAACAAAGATTATTCCAAAGCTTACATCTGTCTTCAGGTAACCAGAATATATAGCACATAACAAAGATTATTCCATAGCTTACATCTGTCTTCAGGTAACCAGAATATATAGCATCAAACAAAGATTATTCCATAGCTTACATCTGTCTTCAGGTAACCAGAATATATAGCATATAACAAAGATTATTCCAAAGCTTACATCTGTCTTCAGGTAACCAGAATATATAGCATATGACAAAGATTATTCCATAGCTTACATCTGTCTTCAGGTAACCAGAATATATAGCATATAACAAAGATTATTCCATAGCTTACATCTGTCTTCAGGAAACCAGAATATATAGCATCAAACAAAGAATATTCCAAAGCTTACATCTGTCTTCAGGTAACCAGAATATATAGCATCAAACAAAGATTATTCCATAGCTTACATCTGTCTTCAGGTAACCAGAATATATAGCATATAACAAAAATTATTCCATAGCTTACATCTGTCTTCAGGTAACCAGAATATATAGCATCAAACAAAGATTATTCCATAGCTTACATGTGTCTTCAGGTAACCAGAATATATAGCATCAAACAAAGATTATTCCAAAGCTTACATCTGTCTTCAGGTAACCAGAATATATAGCATCAAACAAAGATTATTCCAAAGCTTACATCTGTCTTCAGGTAACCAGAATATATAGCATATGACAAAGATTATTCCATAGCTTACATCTGTCTTCAGGTAACCAGAATATATAGCATCAAACAAAGATTATTCCAAAGCTTACATCTGTCTTCAGGTAACCAGAATATATAGCATATGACAAAGATTATTCCATAGCTTACATCTGTCTTCAGGTAACCAGAATATATAGCACATAACAAAGATTATTCCATAGCTTACATGTGTCTTCAGGTAACCAGAATATATAGCATATAACAAAGATTATTCCATAGCTTACATCTGTCTTCAGGTAACCAGAATATATAGCATATAACAAAGATTATTCTAAAGCTTACATCTGTCTTCAGGTAACCAAAATATATAGCATCAAACAAAGATTATTCCATAGCTAATGTGTGTATTCAGGTAACCAGAAGATATAGCATATAATAAAAATTATTCCATAGCTTACATCTGTCTTCAGGTAACCAGAATATATAGCATCAAACAAAGATTATTCCATAGCTTACATCTGTCTTCAGGTAACCAGAATATATAGCATATAACAAAAATTATTCCATAGCTTACATCTGTCTTCAGGTAACCAGAATATATAGCATCAAACAAAGATTATTCCATAGCTTACATGTGTCTTCAGGTAACCAGAATATATAGCATCAAACAAAGATTATTCCAAAGCTTACATCTGTCTTCAGGTAACCAGAATATATAGCATCAAACAAAGATTATTCCAAAGCTTACATCTGTCTTCAGGTAACCAGAATATATAGCATATGACAAAGATTATTCCATAGCTTACATCTGTCTTCAGGTAACCAGAATATATAGCATCAAACAAAGATTATTCCAAAGCTTACATCTGTCTTCAGGTAACCAGAATATATAGCATATGACAAAGATTATTCCATAGCTTACATCTGTCTTCAGGTAACCAGAATATATAGCATCAAACAAAGATTATTCCAAAGCTTACATCTGTCTTCAGGTAACCAGAATATATAGCATATGACAAAGATTATTCCATAGCTTACATCTGTCTTCAGGTAACCAGAATATATAGCACATAACAAAGATTATTCCATAGCTTACATGTGTCTTCAGGTAACCAGAATATATAGCATATAACAAAGATTATTCCATAGCTTACATCTGTCTTCAGGTAACCAGAATATATAGCATATAACAAAGATTATTCTAAAGCTTACATCTGTCTTCAGGTAACCAAAATATATAGCATATAACAAAGATTATTCCAAAGCTAATGTGTGTCTTCAGGTAACCAGAATATATAGCATATAACAAAGATTATTCCAAAGCTAATGTGTGTATTCAGGTAACCAGAAGATATAGCATATAATAAAAATTATTCCAAAGCTAACATTTGTCTTCAGGTAACCAGAATATATAGCATATAACAAAGATTATTCCAAAGCTTACATTTGTTTTCAGGTTATTATTTTAATTGATTTTATATTATACTAGTCTTATATTTACATCCCAGAATGAAAAAAGAATGTTTGCCCATTTTGATTCCTTTAAAAATGTGGGATCTAGAATAAAAAAGGGCATCGTGTCGTCATCAAACTACGACATCAACATCGAAGAGAAAACATCGAACATGGTCCAAGACATGCGTTCAATGTTGATCCAAGACATGCGTTCAATGTTGGTCCAAGACATGCGTTCAATGTTGGTCCAAGACATGCGTTCACTGTTGGTCCAAGACATGCGTTCAATGTTGGTCCAAGACATGTGTGTTCAATGTTGGTCCAAGACATGTGTTCAATGTTGGTCCAAGACATGTGTTCAATGTTGGTCCAAGACATGTGTTCAATGTTGGTCCAAGACATGCGTTAAATGTTGGTCCAAGACATGTGTTCAATGTTGGTCTAATACTGAACGTGGTTATAAAACATGGAATTCAATGCCGGATACAAACAAAGACATAAACAGACAGAGAAAAACACTGACAACATGTATTGCTTCAGACAGTCCCGTTAAAAAATATAAAACTGTTCAACCGTCCTTGTATTACTCAATAGAAAAACCAGATAAAAACCATAAAAAGGAACAACGCACAGGAATTAAAAACCAAACACAGAAACTTTTATCAGTCATATCGGCTTTACACTTGACCTAATTTTTATCCATTGAAGTGAGCAATTTTTGAAAAGCAACTGAATATTGAATTTATTGTATTTATCAGCAATTGATTGGTGTCTGAAAATAACACAGTTTGTGAGTCAGGATTTATGCGATCTGTTTTAAGGCTTGAGCTTTCCATTGCTTCAATAAAGATTTGTAACGTTTGTTTTATGCAGGAGAATAATGCAATAGCTGTCGTGGACATTGCTACAGAAACCATAGAAGATATATTACCATTAGGTTACAAGTCATGGGAAAAACTTATGATAGACCCAAGTGACAAAGATGGTATGTTATTGAAATTTCGTGAGGCTCTTTTCGTAAAAACTGTAAAGCTGTTTAATTTTTTTTAAAATGTATCTTGCACACATTTTCGAATCTTTATGCACGAGTAAGTTAGTACTCAGTTTTGTGAAATATATTTTCTAACGACAAGATAAAGGATCTGCTTACCCTTCCGGATCACATGAAATCACTCCCGGTTTTGGTAAGGGTTCTTGTTGTAATTGTTCCCCTATTTATGACATTTTGTTCACGCATTGTTGTCAATATAATGGAATTTGATGCGACTGTCGTTCAAGTGAGAGGTTTTGCGCTAAAAAAAACAGGTTCAATTCATCATTTTTTACGTTTGAAATGTCTGTTCCAAGTCAGGAATTTGTCAGTTGTTGTCCATTCATCATTTGATGAGTTGTATTATTTGATTTTGCCATTTGATTAGGGAATTTCCACTTTGAATTTTCTTTGGAGTTAGTATTTTTGTGATTTTACATTTTGTAGAACATACAAACAAATAAAAGGCAGTCAAATTATCAAATAATGTATCATACACTTTGTGAATTTTGAAATCTAGTTCCGAACTTAAAGATTCAATTATCGGTATTCTTCATGCGGATTTTTTTCTCAATGATTAATTTTACACGGATTTCTAATCTCTTCATTCTTGTAAAACGTCTTCAAGTTTTGATAAAACATGTCAAATCTTCGATTTTTAAATTTGAAACGAAACTTAGTAAAGATTTTTGTATTCTTTAGGAGGTATAAATATGAGATCCTGGCCAATCTATGGCATGTACCAACCTGATACTATCCACGTGATATATGTTGCGGGAAAAGGTTACCTAGTGACCTCTAATGAAGGTGATTTTAAGGATTACTCAGACTTGGGAGGATTTAATGAAGAAGAACGTGTTCGAGATGTCATCTTATCAGGTATTAAACAATTAAAAAATCACTTTATCATGCGTTTGAAGCCTATCCCGGAGATACCTCTATCAGAAACATTCGAAGTCGAACAATTAAATGCAAAGGGACTTCAAGAATCAAAACAGTTGAAGGGTTATCAGAACAAAAAGGACACACATGATCAACTTTACCGTACCGATTATTATTATAAACACTGATGATTAGAATTTAGTTAATAAGAAATTATGAGGAGTTAGTGGTTTTATTTTATATCATGTTCAAGAATATTGGACATTTCCAAGCGAGATAACCCAATTTGTTTAAGAAGTTTTTATAAAAACTCTGATAGTTTTAAATTGCCTACCGAGATATAATATTATTATGGCACATAGTATCTCATATGTGTATTTAAATTAAGTCTTTATAATTTTGGTAAATTGACATAACCTCGGTTTTGAATGTATCTATGTTAATGTTCTTAACATGCTTTGTTTAAGGGCCATGAATATTAACTATTTAATTGTTCTATCTTTTTTCAGAAAATTCTTCAATTGTCAAATGGGCTGCTGACAACAACCTTTCTACGACTATCCAAGATGATAACATGCTTGGTAAAATGTTTTAACTTATAAAGGAATAAAGGAATGGTTTGCATGAAACATACATTAGCTTGTGACAAGTCACGTTCGCTTATGCTCCAATCGTGGAAAAGAGAACTGGAAAGTGGCTGTGACGAGTGTTACATATCTGTTGTAGTCTATGACACGTACGTTTGTTCATGATGGCATTGGTCAAAATTTAGAAATAACTTTGCAATATATTTCCCTTGGTTGAGAAGCCTCGAGCTCTGTGTTGACAGTAATAAATGTTCAGAGAAATCATGATAGGAGGTGTAATCTGAAATATCGTATCGATCGGGAGATTTAAAGGTTTTTTTTTAATTTTAGGTCGGTTAAAAATAACCAATATGAATGGTAGAAATAAAAATGGAACATATGACGAACTATATGCGTTTGGGGGAAGAGGTTTCTCCATACGCAAACTAGAAACAATGGAGCTCGTGTTCGATAGTGGAGACCAGTTTGAAAAGCTTCACCAACAATACATACCTCTGTTGTTTAACAATAATGGCGGGAAGGAAAGTAAAACAGTCAAACAGACATTTGACACTAGGTCAGACGATAAGGTATATATAGAATAACCTTTCATTTTCTCGCAATATAAATGTTATTTGTACAAGGCTAAGAAACTGGCAGAAAGCGAGGCTGTGTATTCCGTAGATATCATGAAAGACATTTGTTTTAACAATTTTATAGAAGCTACTTTTACCATAAGCCACCACCCAGATGTTCGGTCTTACAACAATTTTACACATGATTCATAGTTATCGGACGTTTTATTCATAAGGTATTCGGGCATGGGCAATATGTTACGTGGTCCAAATCAGAATGTCTCCCGTTTGATGGAAATCGCTAAGATGAAAAACATTTTAACAACGCATTATAAAATATTAAAACACCACCTCAAGCGTCCAACGTGCTTTTCTCAAAGTAAAAGCAAAGGATTATGCAAACCCTTATATTATCAAAAGGGACCAAAAATATTAGCAAAATCCATCAAAAGTCAACTTTTTCTTAGGATGTTGAAACATTTAAAACAAATTTGTATTTTTGATGGGGTTCGTGTTGTTTATTCTTTAGTTTTCTATGTTGTGTCATGTGTACTATTGTTTTTCTGTTTGTCTTTTTCATTTTTAGCCATGGCGTTGTCAGTTTGTTTTAGATTTACGAGTTTGACTGTCCCTTTGGTATCTTTCGTCCCTCTTTTTGTATTCATAGACGGACAATTTTGAAAATGTCTGTTTTGAAGCACTAACTACTGAGCTTACGATACCATTGATAGACCACCAGCGGCGGTATCGACTTAGTGCTGTAAACAATGAACATGATTAGTATTGATATATTTCAGATACTTTAGTGAAATAAAAGCAGATATCAACTACAATGGACCTCCGAACGTATCTATTTCCAAATAATTTAAAAAAAAAATCATTTATAATACAAGTAACGCTTTGGTCTTAACTCCTCGAGTACTTATACACGCTTAGCGTTATCGATTCAAGCGATTCTTATATATTGCAACGTTCGTCTCAAAATACCTGTACCAATTTCATCTGACAACGAAAAAAAATTTACTTGTTTTATATATGATATACTTTACTGACATTATTTTGAAGGGTCTCGAGAGTGAAAGTCTAGCAGTTGCTCATATTGGGAATACAGTTTTATTATTCATTGGAAACGAACGACCTGGTACTATATGTATTTATAAGATAACAGGAGATGCCTCTAGGCCAGAATTTCAAAGTATATGGAACGGTGTTGGAGAAACCGATAACAAATGGGAAGAGCTTTATGAGAGAAGGATGTTAAGTGGAATAGATCCCGAGGACTTAAGGTTGGTATTAAAACGAGACTGATATAGCAACAACAAAAAAACTAGTAAAGCGAGCTACTGTTTTGTTTTAGAAATGAACCAAACTAATTCTTGTAGAAAATTGGCTCCAAAAAGCGTTCTTGATTTACTTAGTAGAACGGTCGTTCTCCACTAAAAAGCCCACTAGAATTCATAAATTTCTTATAAAACTATTTAAAAACAACTTAAAGAAAAGAATTTTCACTATCCAATCTATCCCCTTGGTCTGGATGTCTTTCATCTTACAGAAGTTTTTTTTTTTTTTTAAAGTTTCGGAATATAGTTTCGAATTCATTCTGTAGCATGAAAACGTTTTGTTTTTTAATTTATTCGTTAATTTTAGATAATTGTTTGGAAACAAAGATTACAACTCCTCCAGACAAAAGGTAGACATTAGGGTAATTCGGCTATGCTTTCGATGGTCTATTCTGGTCATACAGCTCCTCCCGTGTTCGGGAATTTACACATTCTATGTTTAGGTTATAATATTGTTCTAAATGAATAATGATACTATTTCAGATACATTCCCGCTGAACAAAGTCCAAATAAGCAGCATATATTAACAGCTGCTGGCACTGTTAGTGGAACCTTTTCCATGTTTACAATAAAAGGTATTAATGGTGAGTATTTATAAAGACTACGTATATCACATGAAATTTAAGGTTAAATAGACAGATAGCAATCAAACGACACAAAAAATACGTAAGACATCAACACACAGTCACCAACACTCGAAAAGAGTGTACTTTAAATATGTCGATCATTTCCCGATTTTAATTTTAAAATTGTCGAAGAAGTACTGAAGATAACCAATGAGTAAATATCTTTCATAGATATGAATGGCTAATTAGCCCACCTGATCTAATTCTTTATTTTTTGTTGAAAAAGACAGGATGATAGTTCATCTGTATTTATGTTTTCAACTATTCCAGCGTCAAAACATACAAGAGCATAGAAGATATATTAATTACTAGTATCAAACTCAATTCAAACACGTATCCTCTACATTTGATAATAGATAAATTAATTATATGGATATTTATTGTTTGTAGAACACAATTCGGGAGTGGCGCCCACGGATAAGGCAGGCAGCTTAAATATAGGTAGGTTTGCCGTTTTTGAAAAAATATTCAATTTGCAGCTTTGGCATGTAAACCTATAAATCTTTATGTAATATCATATTTGTATAAGAGGTGGAGAGAAAAATATTGAACAAAAATAACGAACTCCAATGTAAATTCAAAATTAAAGAGGGAAGTCCATAAAAGCCGACAAAATCTAACATTAAGCTTTATTAATAATTGTTTAAAAAGTAAAATCACAAAAATGCTGAACTTAGAGGAAAATCTATTCGGAAAGTCCATAATCACATGCCAAAATCAAATAACAAAACGCATCAAAAACAAATGGACAAGAACTTAAATACTTTGCAAACTGCATTAGATGATCATGTTCTGATAAGTTTATGAAGCTTATATTTTGTAAAAACTGTGTCCAATATTATTTCAAAATAGAACACACGATTGGTAGTGACAAAACATTGACCAAATGCTGTTTGACACAGTTGAAATTTTGGAAAATGGATAGTTTAACACAATGTGAAGCGGTAATATCTATGACAAAACAGATTGATTAATTATTATGTTTTACACAATAAAGGCAACAGTAGTACACCGCTGTTCTAAAACCATAAATCGATTGATAGAAAGCAAACCCGGGTTACAAACTAGAACCGAATGCAACACATCAACCAAAAGAATAAACAACAGAACAACACAAACACTGAAGTACAACAAAACAAACGCCAACAAAATACATAGAGACGAAGTATTTGATAACAAATGCAATATTTTTGACCTGGTACAGGGACCTAACATAATTGTTTGATTCGAATATAAAAAAAAATAGTCTAGAAATATGAAGAATTGTAAATACAATTGAGAACGGAAATTATGAATGTGCCAAAGCGACAACAACCCGACCATAGAGCAGACAACAGCCGAAGGCCTCCAATGGGTCTATATGTCAGTATAACACAAGAGGGACGAAAGATACCAAAGGGACAGTCAAACTCATAAATCTAAAACAAACTGACAACGCCAGTGCTAAAAATGAAAAAGACAAACAGAAAAACAATAGTACACATGACACAACATAGAAAACTAAAGAATAAACAACACGAACCCCATCAAAAACTAGGGGTGATCTCAGGTGCTCCGGAAGGGTAAGCAGATCCTGCTCCACATGCGGCACCCGTCGTGTTGCTTATGTGATTACAAATCCGGTAAATAGTCTAATTCGGTAGGTCAAATTCATGAAAGGGAAGGTGATTGTAGTTACGACGTAAGGAACATATCCGATATCATTTGTGAAATGGTTATTCCATAACGGTCAACCAACTCGTGATAGCGTCCGTAAAATTTACGAAGGGATGATTTCAACTTCACCATTTGGAACTCTTGATTTAATAGCTTCCTTGTGAGCAGTAACCCTCTATCAAGAAAATCATGATAGGAAATGCAAGCACGGGTGTATCGTATCAATTGAGAGACATATACCCCGTATGCAGGTGCTGCTGGAATGTTGCTACTTAGAAATGGAAAATTCACAATTGGAAAGCTGACATCATCTCTTTTGTCGTAAAGTTTTGTCTTCAACCGACCCTCATTGTCAATTTCTAGATGTAAGTCAAGATATGAAGCTGACTTAACTGTATCTGTAGTATCCTTTATCTCCAATTCGATGGGATAGATGCGTTCCACATAGTCACCAAATTTTGAATTGTTTAGTGAAAGAACGTCATCTATATAGCGGAAAGTAGAGTTAAAGGATATTGCTAACTTCTTATCTTTCTTCCTAAGAAGTTCCTGCATGAAGTCAGCCTCATAATAATAAAGAAACAAGTCAGCAAGTAGAGGGGCACAGTTTGTTCCCATTGGGATGCCGACAGTCTGTTGAAAAACACGTCCTCCGAACGTAACAAATATGTTGTCAAGATACTTGAAATCGTGATTTCCGTGTGAATCTTTATAAATTTACATCGTACTAATGTAAGTTTTGTAAAGAAAAAATAAATTATATAGAAACACTTTAACAGAAAATACAGATATTGACCTAATTTTTCATCCGATATCTTAGGATGACCGTGAATGCAGTTGCGGTCATTAAATTTACCCCTGTGTAGGTGGACGAATTTCACAAAGTGAACCTTGACTTAGTCACACATGTCATTTTCTTTTTTTTTTATATAATATTCACGTTGATAAGAGGCTTAGCTTATGTGGAATGTTCCATCTTGGAGATAAGACAATCGTTTTATTCATGAACAACATTAATTCAGGTCTAACATAATAATTTAAGTGTAAACATATTTCATGATGATAAAGTTATCAAATACAATATTTGATTCAAAACTGCATTTCCATAATGCAAAAGTAGAATCATGAGCAATTGGCATAGTTGAAAACCTCAATAATTTTAACATTTGACAATATATATTTAAACATTTTTCTTGGAGTTTAGTATTTTTGTTATTTGATTTTTTCCCTATATAGATGTTAACAATATGTGTGTTGTAGGTTTTCCTAGTGTGATAATAGCAGTGCTTAGTACTTACATTCTTCTGAGATGCAGCAATTTATAACCACAGATAAAACGTATATCTGTGTATGGAACGTCATAGATTATTTACAGCATGGCATTGGGCTAAACGATCGGCATAGAGTAATTGCATGCTTACAACAAACTCATGTTCTCCTGACAAGACAATATACTCATTGCCAGTGAATATACACAGTTATGTTATTGGTAAAACGACCACCAATTGCAGGGACTAAAACTCCTTTCTCATTATGCAATAAAGTTATTGTACAAATGTATGTTCTTTTATGTAAATTAAGCTAAGTAAATGATCGAGTTGAGATCTCGAGAGACTTGATTAATGCCACCATATTTGTATGTGCCTCTTCAATGATAGTTATAGTTTTATTTTATGATAATTTCAAAACCGCTATCGGAATCAAGTATTACATCTTGTTGTCATTAGTTCATGGATAAATGTTGCTTTCTTCGAAAGTAAGCTGTGTTTGAACAGACTCAAAGGAGTTATCTATGGTTTGATGTTAGACATAATTATCAAAGTGCAAAGTGAAATAACAAATTACCAAACTGTAAAGAAAAATTGAAACGGAAAGTACATAATCAAATGACTAAATCAAAAGCTCAAATACATTAAAAGAATTGATAACAACTGTCATATTTTTGACTTGGTACAGACATTTTCTTTTGTTGAAAATGATGGATTTTACCTGGTTTTTTTTTAACAAACTAAGTCTCTAACTTGAATAAAAGAGGAACGAAAGATACCAAAGGGACAGTCAAACTCATAAATCTAAAACAAACTGACAACGCCATGGCTAACAATGAAAAAGACGAACAGACAAACAAAAGTACACATGACACAGCATAGAACACCAAAGAATAAACAACACGAACCCCAAAAAGTATACAGTCGCATACAATTCCATTATGTTTACAACAATGTGTGAATAAATCAAACCGAATTAAATGTCAAAAATAGGGATACAGCAATCAACATTGTCTTATGATCTTAATCAATAAAAAAAACCAACAAATAGGTCAACAAAGATGAACAAAAAGGCTTATAGACACAGCACATAAGCAAAAAGGAAGACAAGAATACAAATGAAGGCAACAGTAGTATACCGGTGTTTAAAAACTCATAAATCCATGGACAAAAAACAAAATCGGGGTAACAAACTAAAACCGAGGGAAACGCATAAAATATAAGAGTAGAATAACGACACAACACTAAAATGTAACACACACAGAAACATCAAAACCAAAAACACGAATTCGGGATAGACAAGTACCGTGACACGTCTTTTTGCAAGCAATGTGAATTTACACTCAAAAATAAGAGAAAACAAACGACACAACGTTAAAATGTAATACAGACAGAAACGAACTATAATATAACAATGGCCATATTCCTGACTTGGTACAGGGCATTTTTAAAGGAAACAATTGTTGGTTGAACCTTGTTTTGTGGCATGCCAAACCTCGCACAAAACTTCACCATATCATACATATACAATTACGGGATGTATAAGTACCGAGCCACGTCAAATGGATATTGCCAAAAATAGACTAAACAGTAAAAGTAATAATTTACAAAGACCAATAAAAGAATACTATTCATAATTAAGATGAATAACAACGTCAGCACCCAGACACACCCTGGTTCATCAATTGTCTGCTCAAACAATGGTGACGTTTTACAAAGTATAATTGCAGATGCAAGCTCTTGAATACCAAATGAGAAGGGAAATGTGTATCCCATATGCTGGTGAAGTTAGTTTAATAGTTCAAAATCAAAATAGTCTCGTTTATTAAAGTTTGCATCGGAAATAAAAAAAAGTATAATCACAAAAATACTGAACTCAAAAAATGGAAAACAAAAAGTCCCTAATTAAATGACAAAATCAAAAGCACAAACACATCAGACGAATGGATAACACCTATCATATTCCTGACTTGGTACAGGCATTTTCTCAGGTAGAAAATGATGGATTGCACTTGATTTTATAGTTAATTAAACCTCCCACTTGTATGACATTATATTTCATTATATTGATACCGATGCATGAACAAAACAAACGGACATAATAATAAAAATGTAAAAAATACAGCAGTCAAAATAGTGTTATAATCTTAATCACTGAAAAAATCCTACAAATATGTATCAAAGAAGCACAGAATGGCGCATAGACCAAGCATATGTATTAGCAAAACATAAAGTCAAGAATACACGAATTTACTATTGTACAATAACATAATGACAGGATGTATAAGTTTACATTTCTTTCCTGCCGCCTGTCCATAGGTTAATTGTGTATTAACATCTTTAATATTTCTGAGTCTGACATTCAATGATCTGATCTAAACTTTATGGTTGTTTCAACATAGAAGACAAGACATAGGATTCAGCATTACATTTTTCCATCCTAATGTGATATATTAGTATAAATCTAAAATTAGATATGTTTTGTTAATGTACAAATGGCAAAATCAAAAGCTCAAACACATCAACTGAATGGATAACAACTGTTCTATTCTTGACTTGGTACAGAAATTTTCTTATGTAGAAAACAGCGGATTAAAATTATTTCAGAGCTGACAAAAAAAGATTCACTGTTTCGTTAAAACTGTCCCTACTACTTGGACATTTTTTTATGATTGGTACAACATCTTCAATGAAAAAAGCAGGTCATATTCGAAGAAGGACGATCTTTCGAATAATTAGAAGAATTTTGAAAATTTCAGATTTATAATAAACATTTTAAAAGTTCAATAATAAACGGAAAACAACAAACAACTTTAATCGCAGTCCAACTTATATAAAAAAAAATGTCTATTAGTTTCTGATACCACACTGTGACACGGGATACCAGTAGGTTTTTTTCTGATGAAAGGGTAGATGCGAGTTGGGATCAGTACCAATAGCGCATTACATCGCAACCGAGATTGACAGATATGCGTTGTATCGTTCAAGTGGTACCCGTTTTATACTACGAAAAAAAATGGTGGTGGAAAGTAACAGATGACTTTTGTGTGGAGAGTATCATTCACTTTAAACACCCAATTAATATTTCGTTCACGAATAGATATACGACGACACTGCATCTAGAATCGATTATCCGTCTGCTTACAACGTTCCATAGAAAAAAAGTAAAATCACAAAAAATTTGAACTCCGAGGAAAATTCAAAAAGGAAAGTCCCAATTCAAATGGCAAAATTAAAATGTGAAACACATTAAACGAATGGACAACAAATGTCCTATCAGGGACTTAGGATTAATAGTACGTGTTTTGAAGCAGTAAAAATTCGTATTTGTTTAATGCCTCATCTCACCTTGTTATTTTTTTTATTATCTTTTGCATCTAATTTTGTAATAATTCATAATTGTTTACCTTGTTTTACGTCGTTATAGCCATCATTGTCGTCGACCTGATGTCATCTAGCAAAGGTCACATGTAAACTATTAAGTCACTGACCTGACAATATTAATTTCCTAACAAAACAAGCATCCTTCATACAGAAGGATTCGAAATAAAACAGTTTAAAATTCAAGCATTTATTCATAAACAATGTATAACAGAATACTACTTTGCCTCGGTATCTTTTTACGAAGTATTTCCGTTTAAATATTATAAATAAAAAGTAAAATAAAACATCAAATTTAAAACTTTTACTCTTACAGAATTGAACGTTATTTTTTTTTTATAAAAGAAAATTCTTTTTATTATACAAATATTCATAAATGTGCAGATGGAATTATAGATTTCCAAGACACCAATTCTGAGATATTTTGTGATATGCAGTGACCTTAAGGTAACTGGGGTGTCTTAATGAAAATCCATAGATTTATTTAATAATTTATCAAAAAGTTTTTATAATGATTTTTTCCAAAAATATAATAAAAAGAATGGATACCAGACTATGGAACGCCACAGCTGTCTTATGTGGTGCTCTGACATTACGTGATGTGGTTTGATCATTACTTGATGATGTTGTGTTATTACGTAATATGGTTTTGACATTACTTAATGATGTTTTGATACTGCTCAATATGGTAACGTCATTACTTGATGATATTTTGATATTACATGATACGGTTAAGTAATAACTTGTTATGGTTTCGTCATTACTTTATATGTTTTCAACATTATTTAATGTGATTATGTCGTTAGACAATGTGGTTGTGCCATTAGGCAATGTGGTTGTGCCATTAGGCAATGTGGTTTTAACATTACTTGATGTCTATAGGAATACATGGAAAATCTAAATACAAATGACATGGCTCTTTCAATTCTCTTATCTGTCACGCTTTCCATGTTCTCTGTTATTATTGTTAATCAATGTCACGTGATTCGGTAAATTTCGGCAACAAACTCGAAATGAAATATTATTTGTCGTTAATACGTATTAGCTGTGTAATAAATTTAAAAAAAACTTGCATGCAAGACTTATTTCAGTATATATGCATGCATTTGTTCAATAATTTCGGTAACATTTAAAATTTCAAGAAACTCGTTTCCATTTGTTTGATATGTTTTATCTTTTGATTTTGCCTTTTGTTTAGGAACTTTCTGTTTTGAATTTCCTTGAAGTTTCTGTGATTTTACCATTTTTTTCATATGTCTTAACACAAATGAAAACACATATGATATAAATACCGGATGTCAAATGTGTGTGTTTACGAATAACTATTATCATCAGATACGAAGGTGACCAAATTTATCGAAAACCAAGCATTTAAATGTAGCGGAATTTGATGAGACTGTTATTAAAGTGAGAGGGTTAGCGCTATAGAACCAGGTTTAATCCACCATTTTCTACATTTGAAAATGCCTGTACCAAGTCAGGAATATGACAGTTCTTGTCCATTCGTTTTGGATGCGTTTTGTTTTTTGATTTTGCCATGTGATTATGGACTTTCGAAATTGATTTTCCTCTGAGTTCGGTATTTTTGTGATTTTACTTTTTAGAAAGTTTGAGAACATTAAAAATATAAATAAAAAGTCAAAAACAAAGGCAGGTCAACCTTTCTGGAGGGATTTCAGACTACGATTAAGCTTATTTTACCGTTAGATATCTTTCGTACGTGGTTCTAGAATTATATAACTAACAACATAATTAATCATAATCAACTTGTAGTAACATAATTTCAAGCCATTAGTACATATAAAAATCCGCAAGTTTAAAATAGTCATCACTTCGAAGAAATCCGGCACTTGGTTGACATAAACCAAGGCAATTAATTTTATGTAAAAGATGTTACAGCTTCAAATTCTTTATACCTTCACTGTTTGTTTGTGTGTATTTTCCGTACCGGTATTTAAGGATAAAGTTACTTTGGAAAAATTATCTACATTATATTTGCCTGACAGTTATGACAAAGATGGAACTCCGTTATACAAGTATTCTAGTGGAGCCATAGAACAAACATCGTATGATCCTGATAATAAATTAGTGTATGCTGTAGGTAGGTATACAAACGTATTTAATCATGTTTTTGTTTATTTACTAATCGTTATTAATTTTCTAAACTTTATTGACTATATAATTCTTATATTTCCAAAACTTTCATTGACAAATTTACTGTAAACTTTCGAGAGGTTCGTTTTCCCAAATTTTTGAAATTCAAATATGGTTGTCAAATGTGTATCACAGAAAAGCTTAAACTGTTGTATTAGCACAATACTTTTTTTTTGTATGTAAACTGACATGTTGGTAATTCATTTACGGTACCAAATGACTGCCTAAGATGCTGATTTCAACAATAAAATGGCTCTTGAATGATGTCCGGGACCAAAAAATTTGAAATCTAAAATACAAGTGTTGAAGGGCTGATCAAACCAATTCTGTTCAACCCAAGGGCACTCGTCAACCATAAAAGAATAATGCGAAAACTGGTTTTTTTTTCTACACAAGGAAATGACTGTATCTAGTCATTAATACGACAGTTGTTTGCTGTTCTTTGATGTATTAAGTTATCTATAATACTAAAATTACGAGGACCAATTTGTCAGCCGTCATCACGTAAAAACGACGAATCAAAGAATTCAACTTTATATTTAACTAATATAGTACAAAGGTGTAGATTAAAAATTACACCACTCCAGGCCCTTTTGTTTTCCACGTAATTAATATTCTCAATAATTAAGAAGTTCCGGGTCGAGTCCGATACCGATACTAATAGTATATTCACCTGTTACATATTACCTCGTCTGTACGTTCCGCATCTGACAGGCGCACCACCAAACGGTGTATTCAGGATTAATATGCTATATACACGGGTCATAATCACAGGGTTGACACTACTAAATTGTCAAATTGTTACCTATTGTAGTATTTTAATCAGTAAGACAAATCTGGACTAAAATAAGGCGTGTAGGTACAGTTTTCAATTTGTTTGTTGCGGCATGCATGACATAAAACAGCGAATCAAAGAATTCAACTTTATTCATAACTAATATATTAAATGCTGTTGATTAAAAAATACTCCATTCCAAGACCTTTTATTTTCCAAATAATTAATATTACCAATAATTGATAAGGTCCAGTCCGACGGGTTCAAACAGAAAGATTTGAAAGCAGAAAAAACTGTGTATCTTATAATCGTCATGACTTTATCAGATGACAATACTAATACTAAAATAAGGCGTGCGCATAGTTATATAGTTTTCCAAATAATTAATATTACCAATAATTGATAAGTTCCAGTTCGACGGGTTCAAACAGAAAGATTTGAAAGCAGAGAAACATGTGTATCTTATAATCGGCATGACTTTATCAGATGACAATACTAATACTAAAATAAGGCTTGCGCATAGTTATATACTTTAATTCATTCACAGACCCGCGATATCACGGGTGTGTTCTAGTATGTGTTATTCTCATCGGATTTTGTCTAATGCTCAATCCGTTTCTGTGTGTGTTACATTTTAATGTTGTGTCGTTGTTGGCCTCTTTTATTTAATGCATTTCTCTCAGTTTTAGTTTGTTACCCCGATTTTTTGATTTTTTTGGTCAGTAGATTTACGAGTTTTGAACAGCGATATACTACTGTTACCTCTATTAAGCTTTCGATTTATGCATTTGTTAAGGGATTTTGGTTTTGATTATTCCTAAGAGTTCGGTATTTTTGTATTAATTTTGTTTGAATATTAAGTATTTTGGTGAAGAAGAAAAACAAAAACACTGACTATCGTCGCTCGAACCAAAACGGTTACAAAGAAATTCATACATTATAAAGTCAAAGAACATTGATAACTGGAAATCCCAAAATAAATATGTTTTGTGTTTCGCTGAAACATGAATTATATTCTTGTCATAAATTAGGTAAAAATGGGACACTATTTCTTGTTTTATAACGATTCTAATTAAATGTTATTTGAACTTCTAGAAAACAACACCATAAACGTCCATTTTCACTATTTCTCAAATACAATTGACGTTGCCATTGTGATTTTGTCTTCAATTACATGCAATTATGTTGCATTGAAATAAGAACACGGGTTTGATTTACAAAACAAAAGAAGAATGTTATATTTGAATATAAAATTATCATTATTATAGAGTTTCCAAAGATATATTTTATACTTCTCACTTCCAATGGACAATAAGACGCGCGTAATTAGAAGTCACAATTATAATTGCAATGTCGGTTCTACTTTCAACAACAAAAGAGATCTCCATTTAAAGGGACACTAGCTTTCAATTTACCCTTAACGATTTGACCTACTATTGATTTATCACATACCTGAACGTATATCCAATGTATAAAAAGTCTGAAATAAGCCATTAACGATGCATAGACTCGATTATATGTGCCAACATTTTGTTTATTATCGTCTAGATACTATCTAATTAACCATCGCGGTAACCACAGGAGACCGCCAACGGTCATTTAACCCGATACACAACATAAACATAGTTATAAATAGATAACGAACTCGTGCAATTGGATTGTCTATGTCTGTCTTATTTCGTGTTATAGGTAAACAAAAATTACTCATCGTTTAACCTGAACAAGAAGTTTTTTTGTGGATAGAATCAGTAAATCAAATGATCTACCCTTGTTCAATTGCAATGTTGACATTCTGTTTCCATCTTATAACTGAACACGGCTTATTCATCCATTACCCATTTCTAGCTGAGGGTTGAATTAAAGTTCACATGAATATGCATTCAATGAGGTAGAAGAACTCACTTGCAATTGAACAATTCATCAGCGATGTTTCTTCTCGTGGTTTTTTTTTTACCAAATTTACCAAAAATGGCTTCTAAAGGCAAACTATTATTTCATAAGTCGTTCACTAATGATTGAACAAACAAAAATAATATTTTTTTGTATGTTTATATCTGGTAGCTAGTGCCCCTTTAAATAAGAATGTTGCACTCAGTAACTTAACATAAAGTAGTGATACATTGCATGACAGATACTTATCACCAAGGAACTAAAGGGCGTCGATGAGAGCAATGTAAAAAAAAAAATTCCTAAATTCGAAAAGTTTCATTTGCTTTTTCATTAACCAAAAAAAATTATTTGCTACAGCTTGGAGAGCTGGTTTATGGCAAAGAATGTAAAGGTTTAATTAAGGACAATTGATTTAAAGTTATTCGGGAAAAAATCTAAATTATTCTGATGGCATATGCAATTTAAGTATTCCGAGTCTTATAGGGTATCATAAACTTGCTATATATTCCAATAAAGATACAATGCATTTTTGCAAAAGGCTATGCTATAGGAAATCTTGCTCTCTTTTTACTTATTTTTGTTATTGTTCTTTCATGTTGTCTTCTTTATTCAAACGATCAAGCTTTAGCTTAAAAGGTTATGGTTGCATAAAATCTCAAGCCCATATCGGTGTTGCTCCTAACATATTTCATGCGATTCTATTCGTGATTTTTTTTTATTGTATTTAAATGTCTGTTCCTAATCGAGTAACACAATTATAACATCGTTAAACTACTGGTTTTTTTTTATTTCTTGTGCGTGTTCCAAAAGTAAGGCGAATTATAATAAAGGGATATTCAAACTTATCTATCGAAGATAAACAGACAACACCATGGTAAAAGAGGAAAAGACAAATAGACAAACAACAGACACAAAATCTCTTATTCGGTAGGTCTCATCGAAACTGGACAGAATTATAGTTACGAAAATCGCAACATATCAGCCTCATCTGTGAAACATGTTTCACAACGGTCAACAATTCGTGATGGCGTTTTTAAATGTACGCAGGGATTATGTATACCTCACAATTTAGAACTCTTGGGATAATAGCTTCCTTGTTATATGCAACCCTCTATCCAGGAAATTATGATAGATAATACAAGCCCTGGAATATAGTATTAGCTAGGAGATATCGATAGTAATGATACCTGGTTCTCTAATTTCAGGATTTATCTGGGTTTTAGGGTGGTTGATATTTGGTTTCAGACCTGTAAAAGTTCTGTGATGACTAAATTAAGCTAGTGATTTTTATGTATTGAATAGACGTGTTAAATAGACACCTGTTTATTGTTGAAGATGTGAGTTGTCCTATATCATGTATATAATCTTATGACTAGTTTCACCGTAGTGTTGATGACTCAGTGTAATATACCAAGCGTCTATTTTTTTCACATCATAAGTAATTAATATATGTTAGAATAAAGTCTGAGTATATCAACGTGCAACGCCGTAGCATCTTTGTAATTAATCAAATATGAAGATTTAATCACTATGCAATGTTCATAGTTATGTAAGTTGTTTTAAACTTTTTTTAAACAAAACCGCTGGCACATTATGAAAAAATAAGTGATTTATCTATGTTTTACAATTTAACAATCAAAATCATTGTATTAAAGTATGTCGATGATTTCCCTAGTATATCAATACATATATGTGTTTTAACAAGCATATAAATTGACTTGTTCAATTATACATTCTAGGGTGCGCTGGACTTAAAAGACTCAGCTCGAGGTTTTTTTAATGCAAAGTCTGTGTAGGACTTGTTGTAGACGATAATTGTTAGCATATCATGCACAGACACTTAAATAAGTATTTTGGATTTTATAACAGAAATCCCAGTTTAAAAGTCAGTGGGTGTTTTGGCAAAACTCTTGGCATTGTTTGCTATCAAATCCTCTTTCCTATTTAATGCAATAGCATATCTAACAGTATTGCTTTGAACAACGTTTCTCTTTGGTACATGTTCAAAATCAAACGTCACTTTTATGACTTTGACTGTCCCTTTGGTATCTTTCGTCCCTCTTTTATTCTGTATTTTGCTGTTTTCATATCAACTTCGTAATACATATGACTACAGAAAGGTGCATCACCCTTAACACGATGACGAGGGTTGCATTCCATTGGTTGAAAACACTTAATTGTGTTATAATATTAATTAAAAGTCTATGTTATTCTTCATTAATAAACTAACAATAAATATCATTGTCATAACAACACGTGCTGTTGTATATTAAACATTACTGTCTTTTTAAGTGAGTTATGTGAATTGGCCTCTTGTACACGTTTGTGTGAGGGGATACTAAAATATTTGACCTATATTATCATCTTGAAACAAACACTTACCACAAATGACAAAGTGGTATAATATATTAACGCCTTAATGGTAACATATCTAAATGATTAATTTAAAAAAAAAACTCTTTCCATCCTGTTTTTATAAAGTTAATCGTAATACATATATCATTCTAAATGATGAAAGGAAATGCATGGTTGTGCAAGCAAAGTGTAAATAAAATTCTTAAAAAGTGTTCTACGGTACAGCTTGACCTGACAAAGGTTGGCATTAAGAATATCAAAAAGATATGATAAGTGTAAAAGGTGACCGATATTTGATAAGATAAGAGATAAGATAAGAATTTTATTAATCTAATCAAGAACCCATAAAGGGCATCATTTTACAACACAATATGATTGGAAAAGCGAAACAGAAAACTAATACCATACTATAACGTTATGGACAGGATCAGAGCCTAACACAACATGTGTTTAATATAACTATTATATTAAATCTTATAACAATAAAATATTATATTACTTCATCTATTTTGTTTACATCTGGATCTTATTTCTAAACCTTTAAGGTTTATGTACCCTTCTGTAGCCATTTTTGTACGAATTTTTCAAACCTCAATTGTATCAAAACTACAGATATAATGAATAATAGAGATAGGCCATTTAGTACATATTCCAAGGGGAAACTTGATGCAAAGCATTATTTTTTACTGTTTCATTGCATTTGATAGAAAAAGAGGACTTTGTGGCAAATAAATCAAGATTTTTATAGAAAATCCACAGCCTTTAATACAGTGATTTTTGTTATAAAATTTGAAACATAAATTACTCACTTGATTTTCTATGATGTGCTAGTGTTTATTTTTTACAAAAAGTTCTAGCAACCTGTAAATTCCAAAACACCTCTTGCGGAGTCACTAAAGTCGAGCGCACCCTAAAAGGTGTACTTGATTTTGGCCATATTTATATTTGTTTAAACCAATAACTACATTTATAAACTTGTTTTAAGGAAATCAATGCTAGCACTGCATGCAATAATCCTATATCTATCAGTCATCAAATTGCCAAATATGAGAGTACAAGGATAAAGGCTGTGGATTTTCTATTAAAATCTTGATTTATTTGCCACAAAGTCCTCATTTTCTATTAAATGCAATGAAACAGTAAAAAATAATGCTTTGCATCAAGTTTCCCCTTGGAATATGTACACAATGGCCTATCTCTATTATTCATTATATCTGTAGTTTTGATACAATTGAAGTTTAAAAAGGTCGTACAAAAATGGCTACAGAAGGGTACATAAACCTTAATAATGTAATCTCCTAGGCACATGAGAGTTAATGTATGTGCTCATTTGTGAACAACCAGAAATATCTCTTATCATTAGGTAGTTCTTTAAAATTAGTACAAAAAGTAAAAATGGATCTCATCTTCTTCTTTGATATGCATGCAGTTCATGTAATTTGCATACAAGTCAGGGATTTTGTCACCATCAATCACTTAATTATTTCAAAAATACAACGATTTCGTTTGAGAGTTTGGCTGAGCATGTAGAAAACGTATTTAAACGAAAAATCACATCCTAATTGTTTTCATGATATCGTCAATAGAGCCCAAAAATGTAAATTCGACACTGTAAACTTATTAATCATTTGAACAAATTCATTTTCCAATTGATCACTGAAGTTGGATCCTTGAATTTTGTCTTTATTGGCACAAACATTGTATAGCGAGCGATTCATTCATGAACACGTATGTTCCTTCATCGTATTGATTATTATATTGTAGCATTGCATATATCATGAATAATATTACCATACATCCAATGCGTTACATCCGTACAGAGAAAAGCAATTGTTTTATACAGTAATGTAGCTTTTAAAATTGTTATACGATGATGACTGATGTACCCATATTTTGACTATTTTATTTATTGTGTCTGTTTAGTTAACGCATCAATGTAAATATAACGGAATTTGATCAGACTGTCATCACAGTGAGAGGGTAAGCGCTATAAAACCAGGTTTAATCCACCATTTTCTACATTTGAAAATGCCTGTACCAAGTCAGGAATATGACAGTGCTTGTCCATTTGTTTATGATACGTTTTGTTATTTGATATTGCCATGTGATTATGGACTTTCCGAATTGACTTTCATTATTTTTGTTTCGTTTCCGAGGGTATGCCACATAGATTGCTTTAGTTGTTTTTTGCTATCTTTTCGTTTTTAATGCTGTTTCACGTCAAACGTATTTGTAACATTTTGTGTTATTTTTCAGGGGGACATATTTTGCATGTTATTGATGTTGAAAATGTCACATCTCCGGAGATCATTCACCATATGGAATTTGAAGATGTGGATGTCACAGACGTTGAATATTGTGGTGGATACGTTTTCGTCTCCATGGATAATGATGCATTTAAAGACAAGGGGCGTGTTGTTGTTTTCACCAATTACTCAAAAGCAGATCTAATGGTAGAAAAATATAACATTACAGGTAAAGCTAATGATGTTCAGTGTATTACATAGACAATATTCTTAACTGAATCCTGTTTCACAAAATTAAAAACTTTCTTTTAAAAAGAGAAAATAAAAAGCAGAAGCAAACAAATCGGTTTTTTACCCATAATAAATGTTGGTGTTCTATTTCTGATACTATCTTCTTCTCACCTAGTTTGACTTCCATTTTTTGCATGGAGTTTCAGTACATACGTAAATATATATTATAATATCTAACTTTTGTTACTCCGTGTCGGGTTTAATTTTTTCAGTTTTATTTTATGCATACTTTTAATTAACACCATATAATGTTTTTTTCTTTCTAGTTGGACCAACCCCAGATATGCTCAGCCCTACAAAAGACTGCAAGACGATATTAGTAGCTGTGGAGGCTCAGGCATATCACATTAATAATACAATTATAGACCCTGAGGGCGGAGTTGGGATCATCAAAATTGAAAATGATAAAGCAACGTATAAAATGCTGGATTTCAAAGAATTCAACTCAAAGTAAATATGTTTTGTGTGGATTAGATGATTCGGTGTTGCCGCTCGATATTGTTTCTATTTTCAAAGAAATAATGATAATCAATCAAATAGTATGATTTTGTTTTACATTTTCAATTAACTGATAAAAACGGTATGGGAATAAAGAAACACGATTACTTAGATATTAGACGTTTGTAGGTTAAAGATTTAGCTGTATGTTATCATAAACACCACACTTTTCCAATATGTAATTAAATTTACTGGACTGCATTTCTGATGCGTGGACTGGTGTTTGACTAACAATCGATGTATCAATAGGTAAAAAAAATGTGTTCTACTATGGACCGACTTTTTAACACTCTTATGGAGCACGAATAGTACAAACCGTTCTCAACGATTACTCCCTCCCAAACCAACCGTAAATCAAAATTTTGTTATAATAATTTCAGATATATAGATGATGTCCTGTCACTCAATTACTGAAATTTCAGTAAATGGTTCCTAATGAACTTATATTAAGGATAATTTCGAAACTAGAAGTAGATACACGAAGATGTAGTGTGAGTGTCAATGAGACAACTCTCCATCCAAATAAAATTTAAAAAAAAAACCATTATAAGTCAATGTACGGCCTTCAACACGGAGCCATGACTCACACCGAACAACAAGCTATAAAGGGCCCCAAAATTACTAGTGTAAAACCATTCAAACGTTAAAACCAACATTCTTATTTATATAAAAAAAAAACAGAATCGAGAAACACGTATAAATTACATAAATAAATTAGATATTGTGAATGAAGTTTACGGCACAGTTCTATGCATAGCAAGGGACGGCTTACCTGTTGGCACTGACAAACAGTGTATTTTATTAAAAACAATAAGGGTTGGACTCAATCCGAAAAAGTTTACTCAGATGGACTTGACTATCAGTTTTTGTTCTCTTTGGTAATATAGCTCTAAAACAGTTCCGGATTTCATACATGCTAGAAATTCAAATATTCTGTTCTGAGCAATCGTGCTGAAGGTAAATCCAGAAAAGTGGTTTCATCTTTAATAATGACGATTTTTTTTAATTTTTGACAGATGGTCAGATTTGGAATCCAAGGGATTACGTTTTATACATAGAGCAAACAACAACAACTTTTCCAACGATGTAGAACCTGAATATATAGCATATAACAAAGACTATTCCAAAGCTTACATTTGTCTGCAGGTATTTATTTTAATTGATTGAGTTTTAATAGATATATAACTTCATATCTAATTTTAGTTCCATAAAGTCAGCTTTATTTGAAGGGTTTTAGTCAAATGAATTTTAACATAACAAACATGAGCTATCAGAGGATATTATGATAATATCTTTTTTTATGAAATTGGAATTTTAAAGATTTCGATTCTTACCAACTGTGCGTATCTCTATATCGAACTTTTCTTATTTCCATATGAGTCAGAGTTCCTTCAGATACATATTTCATAAGGTGTTAAGTTATGTTCATAAATAAATGAAAACTGGCATAATTTCAGTTGTTACATTGATATTTTGTCATTATATATCTTGTTTAGATACGTAATTGTTCCATTTGTTTTATGCAGGAGAATAATGCAATAGCTGTCGTGGACATTGCTACAGAAACCATAGAAGATATATTACCATTAGGTTACAAGTCATGGGAAAAACTTATGATAGACCCAAGTGACAAAGATGGTATGTTTATAGATATAGGAAGATGTGGTGTGAGTGCCAATGAGACATCTCTACATCCAAATAACAATTTAAAAAAAAGTAAAACATTATAAGTCAATGAGGCTGATTTAATCAAGATGGCTTTTTATAATATGTAAAATATCATTTGTTAATTGTTCTCAAACCAGTATTTAGATAATTTTCACTTTCTTCACGTTTCAACTCTTACCTCAATCGTAAAAGCTGTTTCTGAACAGAAGTCGTCATGGAAACCTCCAGAATTTTGAGATTTTGGAAAATAGACAAATTTAAAGGCGGACAAATCTTAAAAAAAGCAGGCTTATTATTGAGCGTTGACTTTACCTTGATGATTTAGATATGACTGATCATTCTAGCGACTGATAATAATTTTGCTTACAACATGAAATATACACTAAATGTGTTTCTCTACTTTGAAGGTATAAATATGAGATCGTGGCCAATTTATAGCATGTATCAGCCTGATGCAATCCATGTGATATATGTAGCGGGAAAAGGTTACCTAGTGACATCTAATGAAGGTGACTCTAAGGATTACTCAGACTGGGGAGGATTTAACGAAGAAGAACGTGTTCGAGATATCGTTTTATCAGGTATAAAATTTTGTTGTAAATAATATCGTATATACAACGTAATTAGTAAAAACTGTCTTGAGTGTATTTTGAATAAGGAATGAGAAATTTAGCTTTGCAACATCCCACCTACGTATCGTTCAAATTTCTTTTACATGTACATAGCGTGGCTCTTCGACAAAAGGAGGCTTTGGATTTAAAGTCCCGATTCTAACCGGATTTAATTGCGAAATTCATGCATCCTGCAGAGTCATTTAGACGCTCCTTTTTGTAAAGGATTAATTACCGATCGGAAGAAGACTAAAGTGACCATAGTTCTGTAACACAGTCGCCTTTGGGATTTTTAGATATTGGTATCAAAGGTTAAGGAAAATATTCAAACGACGTTCATGGTTCATTAGGTACTTTTTATGTAAATGTAATCGTTAGTTAAAGATCAATTAGATGAACTACAATGTAGTGAAAAACAAGCTATTTTATATTTTGCGCACATACTAAAAAAGGATTTTTCATATTTTATAAGGAATAATAAATAAGCTTTTGGTGTTGAATTTTACAGAAGATTCTCCAATTATGAAATGGGCTGCTGGTCAAAACATTTCGTCGACAATCCAAGACGATAACATGTTAGGTAAGATATGTTTAATGCTATAATCCAAGACCAAAGTACTTTAAACTCTAACAGAAGTATACTGTCAATTCAAATTCAAACACCAAGTTTATTTAGAAGAACATCTCAAGGTCAAGGAACAGTAAATGGGTTATGTCGCAGATTTTGCTAAAAATTTGCATACAACCTTGGCTCGTTGAACTACAACTGAAAATCGAAAAAAATGATACATTTATCTCTCTTATTATCTGAAAAATTGCAGATTGATTTCTTTTAATATGGGTGAATATTTGTATTGGTTGATCGTAACATCTTCTCTACTGCTAGATAAATTGGCCTCATCATATATCCAACTTGTCTCCTATATTATATCTGATAGAATTAACAGATTTGTCAGGGACTTGGTGCTGACAACTAGATATGTATTTGATATCGAATCGCTTGACGGATGATTCCGGGGATCAAGACCATTTTGCATGAATACAGAAATAATTGTATAATTGCAAATGAGACAATTCTTCACAATGGAAAAAATGATACAGAAATTGGCGACTATATGTTACCGTATGAAGTTTATATTTGAAATGTTAACATCCTTTGCATATGTTCTGCAGATACCATGACTGGGGTTTAACGAATGATCGAAGTTCGGTTAAAGCCATGACGTAACTTGTTTTTACATATTGGTTGTCTTAAGGTGAATAACTATAAACGAACTACATTCCATATACTTGATTCAAGACACAAGCTCCCTGTGTTCTCTGGGTTTTTGCTCACTATTAGTGTGTTTTTACCTTTTTATTTTAAAGATTTGGGCCTTCCCTTTTTTACATATTTTGTTACGTATTACTCAACCATAATCATAATTTTTAGGTCGGTTAAAAATAACCAATTTGAATGGTAAAAATGAAAATGGTACATATGACGAACTATATGCGTATGGAGGAAGAGGTTTCTCCATTAGAAAATTAGAAACAATGGAGCTCGTGTTCGATAGTGGAGACCAGTTTGAAAAGCTTCAGCAACAATACATTCCTCAATTATTTAACAATAACTGCCGGAAGAGGGACAAAACTGTCAACCAGACAATAGATGCTAGGTCAGATGACAAGGTATCGTATACATAAATCTTCGTTTCAAATACAATGCATTTTATATAATAGTTTTCATTAGTGAACACCAAAACGTCATGATTGGTTATAAAAAGAGGGACGAAAGATACCAAAGGGACAGTCAAACTCGTAAATCTAAAAACAAACTGACAACGCCATGGCTAAAAATGAAAAAGACAAACAGAAAAACAATAGTACACATGACACAACATAGAAAACTAAAGAATAAACAACACGAACCCCACCAAAAACTAGGGGTGATCTCAGGTGCTCCGGAAGGGTAAGCAGATCCTGCTCCACATGCGGCACCCGTCGTGTTGCTTATGTGATAACAAATCCGGTAAATAGTCTAATTCGGTAGGTCAAATTCATGAAAGGGAAGGGGATTGTAGTTACGACGTAAGGAACATATCCGATATCATTTGTGAAACGGTTATTCCATAACGGTCAACCAACTCGTGATGGCGTCCGTAAAATTTACGAAGGGATGATTTCAAATTCACCATTTGGAACTCTTGGTTTATAAACGTCTTTTACAATGGAAATTAGACAAATGACGAGACGTTATTTTTATTTTGGGATACGAACTATGAAATTGTCATATTTCTTTAGATTCTGACATGTCCAGTTCTTTAGATTCTGACATGTCCAGTTCTTTAGATTCTGACATGTCCAGTTCTTTAGATTCTGACATGTCCAGTTCTTTAGATTCTGACATGTCCAGTTCTTTAGATTCTGACATGTCCAGATCTTTAGAAATTGTATCGGTCTTTGTTAGAGCTATTTTAAAGACTTCATTTGAATTCTGACAATACATTTTTTAAGAAACTAGAACATCAAAATTATCCGAAATAATGAATTGATTAATGTTTAGAAGAAATTTCGACGTGAGTAGCTTGTGACGGAGGACATAATTTACTAAGTCTGAACTTGTTCGTTTGGAATTCATTCGATTCTAAATATTTAAATCCAACGTATGTTTCTATAAAATTGACTGTGGTATGCTTTTTTTAGTTGTGATACATTTTTAACTCAATTTTGAAGGGTCCTGAGAGTGAAAGTCTAGCAGTTGCTCATATTGGTAGTGAACTTCTGATCTTCGTGGGAAACGAACGTCCTGGAACTATATTTATTTATAAGATAACCGACGATGCTTCTAAACCAGAATTTCAAAGTATATGGAACGGAGTTGAAGAAACGGATGGGACATGGGAAGAACTTTATGACCGAGAGATGTTAAGTGAAATAGACCCTGAAGATATAAGGTTTGTATAGAGAGATGTTAAGTGAAATAGACCTTGAAGATATAATGTTTGTATAGAGAAGTGTTATGTGAAATAGACCCTGAAGGTATAAGGTTTGTATGGAGAGATGTAAGGTGAAATAGACCCTGATGATATAAGGTTTGTATAGAGAGGTGTTAAGTGAAATAGACCCTGAAGATATAAGGTTTGTATAGAGAGATATTAAATGAAATAGACCCTGATGATATAAGGTTTGTATAGAGAGGTGTTAAGTGAAATATACCCTGATGATATAAGGTTTGTATAGAGAGGTGTTAAGTGAAATAGACTCTGAAGATATAAGGTTTGTATAGAGAGATATTAAATGAAATAGACCCTGATGATATAAGTTTTGTATAGAGAGGTGTTAAGTGAAATAGACCCTGAAGATATAAGGTTTGTATAGAGAGGTGTTAAGTGAAATAGACCCTGATGATATAAGTTTTGTATAGAGAGGTGTTAAGTGAAATAGACCCTGATGATATAAGTTTTGTATAGAGAGGTGTTAAGTGAAATAGAACCTGAAGATATAAGGTTTGTATAGAGAGATATTAAATGAAATAGACACTGATGATATAAGGTTTGCATAGAGAGGTGTTAAGTGAAATATACCCTGAAGATATAAGGTTTGTATAGAGAGATATTAAATGAAATAGACACTAATGATATAAGGTTTGCATAGAGAGGTGTTAAGTGAAATAGACCCTGATGATATAAGGTTTGTATAGAGAGGTGTTAAGTGAAATAGACCCTGATGATATAAGGTTTGTATAGAGAGGTGTTAAATGAAATAGACCCTGAATGTATAAGGTTTGTATGGAGAGATGTTAAGTGAAATAGACACTGATGATATAAGGTTTGTATAGAGAGGTGTTAAGTGAAATGTACCCTGATGATATAAGGTTTGTATGGAGAGATGTTAAGTGAAATAGACCCTGATGATGTAAGGTTTGTATAGAGAGATATTTAATGAAATAGACCCTTATAATATAAGGTTTATATAGAGAGGTGTTAAGTGAAATAGACTATGAAGGTATAAGGTTTGTATGGAGAGATGTTAAGTGAAATAGACGCTAAAGGTATAAGGTTTGTATGAAAAAAATCAATTTAATTGAGGTAAATGTTTCATTTAAAGTTACAAATAACACGCAACTAATTCTTTTTGTTTTACCTTAACTGTTTACCCAGAGTTTATGTCTACTATCAACTAATTGTGTCGTTTTACAAACAATGTGATTTCGCAGATCAAATGCAGAAACAAATTCTAGATTTCTTCTTTATAGAGAATTGATATTGCAAATTGTATATATTTAATTTCAACTTTCCTGAAACCCATTTAGATTTTTTTTAATTAGAGGTAATCTTGCTCACAGTAACCCAGTCATATCAGTCAGAAATCAGATACAGGAAGTAAAATGTTCATTATAATGAACTACTACTTTGGTTATGGTTTTGCAAAACATGACATTTTGTGAATTTCGCTAGTCTTAATTTAGACTGAAAATGATTTGTAACTCCCCCTGGTGTATCTATCTCTCTGGATTGCTCATTGAGATAAAAAAAAAATCGACTACTTAAGGGGTTAGACCTTGGTCAAGGGAGATAACTCTTTAATTCAGTGATGCGTTTGTAAAAGTCAAGTTTTATTAATGTATTTTAAGCATTTACCTGAAACAGATTGAAAATAATCTATGTATCCTAGAAGCTTAGAACGTATTTATGAAAATGGCTGACACAAACGTACTGATGATTTTAAGAGTTATTTCCCTTAACCAAGGTCTACCACCTTAAGTACATTCGATTCTAATGATTGTTTCCTTATTTGTTTTAGATCGATCCTTTTTCCCTTATACAGCTACAACATTATAAGTTAGGTTCTCATTGCTACATGGATTTAAGGGACATACAATTTGTTTAACTCACATGTATAGTCAGTAAATTATGTGTCAATAACTGAATGAAAGAAAGTCAGTGCTACATACCGCTGGCCAAAAGGTTAAATCACAAAAATACTGAACTCTGAGCAAAATTCAAAATGAAAGTCCCTAATCAAATGGCAAAATCAAAAGCTCAAACACATCAAACGAATAGATAACAACTGTCATATTCCTGACTTGGTACAGACATTTTCTTATGTAGAAAATGATGGACTAAACTTGGTTTTAAAGAGAGCTAAACCTATAAAGAGAGTTATATCAGAGAAATAGCACTTTTAAAAAATACCGGAAATAGCAGAAACTCCGTGCTCTGTTGCTTCCATCGTATATGTATGTGCGTTTTTTTGTTTTTTCAGATACATTCCCGCAGATAAAAGTCCAAATAAAGAACACATATTAGCAGTTGCCGGATCTGTTAGTGGAACCTTTTCCATGTTTAAAATTAATGGCATTAAAGGTTAGTAACATTGTGGATATTCAATTGATATATAGGAAATACTACGAATCCAGTGACACAAAACTTCAAAGAATTTAACGATAGACAAGTAAGTGTGCGGTATGTCAAACCATAAAAACAAATATGTGTACATTATATCAAACCCTTAAAACGAATATGTGTACATTATGTCTAACCCTGGAAACGAATATGTGAACATTATGTCTAACCCTAAATTACAAATATGTGTACATCATGTCCAACCCTAAACTACAAGTGAGTGTAGATTATGTCAAACCCTAAATTACAGGTGTGTGTACATAAAGTCAAACTCTAAAAACAATGTTTATATAGTGTAATTTTCAATGATAATAGTAGAACCCATAGTATTTGATTATCGTGATAAAAAGGTTTGGATTTAAAAAGATAGTCATCCACCACCACATAAAATAGTCGTGTTTTATACAAAAATTATGAACTTTGTCAGTGTGTATTCAAAATTCAAATCGTTACTAGAGTAGGATCGATTAAGAGCTTTACATCCGTCTATTGTTTAAGACATATTTTGACGTTGGATTGGTGTTGCATTGGCTTTTATCACAATCCTTTCAATTTGTCGACATAATTTGGTAGCAACAGTGCTTAACGTATAGCGTATGTCATGTCATATTTTATATGACAAAATTTTAGAACAACTTTTAATTAATTTTGTAAACTATATAAAGATGTGGTATGAGCTCGGGTATGAGTACCAGTGAGACAACTCTTTATCAAAATAACAATGTATGAAAAATTAACAATGATAGGTCAAAGTACGACCTTTTAACAGGTAGCCTTGGTAATCTGAATACAAATTACATAAATATTTGCAAATTATAACAAAATCAACTTGCTCACCTTTCTTATTTTATGTCTTAAAAGGGTCGTAGAAGAAGATTAAACAGGGAAGAAAATAACGACACATCAATGGAACAGGAACTCAAATATTACTAGAAAGTCTGTAACTTGTACATTGTATATTGATGACGTGATGGAGAAATGAAGTTTATTTCATTATTTCAATTATATTCAAATCAGTGTGAATGGTTGATAAACCATTCTATTGTCGTCAATCATCTGCTTATAAACGTTTATAATTATTCAGAAAAACTAATATTTAAGGCGTTGGTCGGAAGATTTAATTTCAAGTCAATGAAGCTTATAAACGGCTGTTTTTGATTAGATAACCCGTTGGAGTGTATTTCATTTTTTTTGCTATTTGGGATCATATTTGCAAATTATGTCTGTGTTGTCGATATCTTTAATATCTGAAATAAGTGTTTGTAATATTAAATTTTGTCAAAGGCAAAATTTTAATATAACAAATTTACTAATCATAACTTTATTTTGTTAAACACAGGTTAATAAAGAATTGAATGTGTAAGCACACAATAGACTTATTTTATTATGTACCTGATTTTACACCCACCACACTATATTTCCAGAACATCAGGAAAAGCATTAAAAAACAAAGAAAACGAATATATCAATAACAACTTGCAGCATAAACTGATGAGTAATTGTTCTGTTTAAACTTTTATTTAAATATTACCATTATAAATGCTAATAAGATGTATATCATTGTATATTGCGGCTTTTTGTTCAAGTTATTGGTTATTTTAATTGTTTAATATCTCAAAATGGTATACAACTGTTGCCTTTATTTATTTACCCTTGTACTATTGATTTTGTATTTACTTTAATTCATTGAATTTATTCGTTTGGTGTATGTTCACTAGTGTTGATATGTCTTATGATTGAGTTAAGCTATTTCAATTGATATTTTATAGTGCGTCTTTCTATGTTGTAATGTTACATTATTGTTTCAGATAAGGGTGAAGGCTTGTATCTATTAAAATATTTAACCCCGCTGCCTTTTTTAACCTGTCCTAAGTTATGAATCTGATTTTCAGTAGTTGTCTTTTGTTGATGTAGTTCATAAGTGTCTCTCGCTTTTTATATAGATCAGACAGTTAGTTTTCCCGTTGGAATGAATTTACACTAGTAATGTTGGGACCCTTTATATCTTGTTGTTCGGTGTGAGCCAATGCTCCGTGATGAAAACCGTACTTTGACCTATAATTGTTTATTAATACGGACTACATCTTCTTATATCATTAGACAGCAAATCCGGAATTCTATTTTCCACTTGGTCTCCTCTTTTTGCACTTTCATATCATACGATATTCAGGAGCTTACGTGTCATGATATATTCTTTACTAACGTTACCTACTAACAAGCAAGCTATTAAACGAATGATTCCAACCATTTATTTGAAACTCGTTCATTCGACAGTGTTATGGACGCCATCATGTTTGTCATGTTTGTTAACCGCAGTGGAATATATCTGTCATAGATAACCAATGTTAATTCGCTGATTGCTGTAATCATAACCCCGATCATCTAATGACTCCTATCACTGAGTGTGTATACTTACCATGAGTTAGATTACCTAAGCCGTATTTGGCACAACCTTTTGAAATTTTAGGTCAACTTCGTACTGATGGCTTTTTAACTGTTTTGGTGAGTTCATTGATATGAGCTTCACTGATGAGTCTTATGTGGACGAAATGCGCGTCTTAATTTATAAAACTAGTACCTTTGATAGGTATTTTACAAGACGGGTGTCAATAGGAAGACACTTAATACCAAATTTTAGGACACTCCTGATCTGTAGAAAAAGTGTGATTAAAATTCCATGTCCATTATGTATAAGAATGGATATTTAATCGGTTAACAGGAAGTAAATGAGAGGGTATTACAGTTTACACGGTATAGCACGCTCATGTTAATCTTTATTCCAAACTCAGGGGGCTTTCATTTGTAATACCTGAATTAAATGCAACCAATTGAAATTTAAAGGTGATGTGTTATGATTGCCAACGAGACAACTATCCACCAAAGTTCAAATGAAGTTGATTCAAACATATAACGGACTGATACAAGGACGGTGGTAAACAAATATTTCTGTCTTTCGGAGAAGGGGAAATAAAACTTAAAATACAACCATCGTTCAATGATACAATAAATACAAAAAAAACGAAAATCACAAAAATACTAAACTTCGAGGAAAATTCAAAGGAAAATTCAAAACCGGAGAGTCCCTAATCAAATGGCAAATTTAAATGATAGAAAACATTAAATAACAACTGTCATATTCCTGTCTTGATACACGCATTTTCCAATGTAGACAATGGTGGATTGAAACTGGTTTATAGCGCTAAACCTCTCATTTGTATGACAATACATAAATAAATAACACTGGCTAAATCACTTACAAAACTATTTTATTTTTCCCACTCACTTGCCGGAAATTCAATAACATACTTATGATAAATGCTCTATCCTTAGAAAAGGTGAAAAACAAATAAACTTTTAAACCATTATTTTTTCTCTAATTCAAATAAATTGATTTTTTTGTTACTTGTGATTCTGATTAAAAGTCTCATTTATATCTTTAAAATAAGGATTTCTTGTTTCAACATATTGTTAGGAATATCGAATCCTAGTTACAGATGGTAAACAGATATATTCTTAAGGACATTTAGTTTGATAATATTGTATCAATTTTGAGAAATTTGGGGAATTGCATTTTGATTTTTAATGATATATTAGAATAACTTTAGGATGTCCTTAGTAGGTTTGGGAATTTTTGTCTGATTTTCAGACTCATTCCCCCCTATGATACAGAGTTAAATAGTGTGCCCCATATTACCCTTTTTTCAAATAAAGCTTCAATAGCTCATAAAATGTTGTTTTCCAAAATTTAAGCAGATTTCTTTTCTATCGATTTGAAACCCCGATAATAAAAATGCAAATAAAAGGTAATAGTCCGAGTCAGCCTTTCTCGCCATTTTTATTAAACTTAAAAGGAAATCTGATCCTATTAATATATTTAGTGTATTTGTTTTGTAACTCATGCTCTCTTGACTTATAGAATCAAATTTCACCTAAGTACATCCTTAAGGAAAGGCGCAAATACTTCTTGTAGACAAAATCAATACACGACATGACACGACATGACACAAACAAATTTACATTTAGTAAAACAAAATCCTTTCCGCAGCAACATGTTTAAAAATATACTAATCACGAACAATAAACTGTGTTACCCAAGTTCGCTTGGTCATGCATAACGATAGTCATTTAGATTTTCACGTTCTACTCTCAAAGGGATTTCGTCATCTTTTAACATTTCCTCACTCTTTATTTCCTTGAATCCTAACCGTTGATACACAGGTCTACATGACCTATCAATTATTCGAGCTTTTTGCATATTTAACTTTGACCGCCAAGCCTCTGCTGCTTTTGATGAATTCGATTTTACTGTACATAAATTCCCACATTTGACGGATTTTCCCGCCATGGTAATATTGAAAACATACTTTTCCACTTCCGGCGTGTAACTTAAGCCTGTAAATTTGTACAATTGTTTTGACATTTCTATAGGATCTTTGGCAAGATCTTCATAGAAAAATGTTAAAACTCGTTGCGGATACTTTTTTGATAATATATCAATAGTTACGAGATCCCTGTATATTCTAGAACAAAAATCTATGACATTTGTCACGAACGATTTTACTGTTATCACTCCAAATTTCATTTGTGATAAAACTGTTGCCCGCGGGTCCCTAATAAGATGAACAATTTTCATACGCGGGAATTCCAGCATTAGTGGTTCCAACTGATCGACGGGAAGTCGGATTATTTTAAGTACGACATAATTAGCCTGTAAGCATACTTGTTTTAGCATGTTGACACAACTATATATCGTTTCGTTTTCAGGTAGCATGTTGGATTCAAACAGTTTGCAAGCATTATATAGTTTTGCTTTTTTGCTTTTAGAAAGAAACCCATCGCTCCAGGTAATGTTCGGGAGTCCAAATAAATTACATGTTGTCCAGTTTCTTATTATATCTCTGCCAGCGTCAAGGAAACTGCTATATAACCTGATAGAAAAAGAAAATATATCAGAAAAAGAATAAGAAAACATACATGCTGACTATATGCGGTATGGGCTTTGCTCATTATTAAAGGCCGTACAGTGACCTATAATTGTTATTATCGGTCGTCCCACTGTCTATATCACTCTGTTCAGCTCTTAATATTATTCCGTATCATGTCTTTGTGACGTCAAATACGTTGACCCGGCCTTAATAACTTTGACCCGGACATATCAGCGACGTCATAATGTTTGAACCGACGTTAATAACTTTGACCCGAACTTATCAAGTCATCTTTTGTGTGCTGGTGAAACAAAGAAAACGCTTCTGAAACACGCAAATACAGCCCGATAAATCGATTATCAGATTATCTGCATATTGATATTGTAAAATATCAGCTGCTTGACATTATATGAAGGCTTTTTGATCTCGTTCGCTACGCTCACTCGACAAAAAGCTTCATATTATGTCTCGCAGCTGATATTTTACGATATCAACATGTAGATAACCTGATAATCGGTACATGTTTGTGTCATTTTGGTATTTCGTGGATAGTTTTCTCATTGGGAATCATACCGCATCTTCTTTTTTATATACAGGAGAAATTGGATTCTTTAGTCTGTAGGTTTTTTTTCTCCTATTTTTGGGGTTTTCTTCAAGCCTATTTTCTCCAGTATTGTCCATTCTTCTCTAGTCTATAAATTGAATTGTCAAGTTTTAATATTATTTGATCTAAATCTAAATATCTAAATAGCCATGTGCGTCATAACTTCTGAACTTCATCAGCTCTTCCAAACTTTGTCATTATTACTTATGTATTTTTAAATACTTAAAAAGGGAAATTTCAATGTTCACTTATACAAAGATATACACAACAACAATCATATACGATTGTTCTTACTTGAAACAGATACGTTTATCATTTGACCAGATTTAACTTTTTTTGTGCATTTTTAAAACACCTCCATATATATTTTTGAACAATTTTCGGTTGGGAAACGCCATAAGCCAAAAGAGTGAGCTTATGTCATTGTTATTATTTATAAACATTTTATTGAGAAAAAGGGTGTCTATTATGATGACTGATTTTTCTGATCTAGGGTGAGTTGGTAGTGTGTATTTTTTTTATGTATTATATCTGGTTATAGCACGGTCTTACCTTTCGTTTCCATAAAGGCTTTAGTAGGACTATTTCTTCCTTTAATGTTTTTTTATTTACTTTTTGTTTCTGTTTGTCGCATGTTCTTACCTTTCATTCCCATCAAGGCTATAGTAGGGCTGTTTCTTCCTTAGTCGAAACTGTGGAAGTCTGAGTGGTTCAAACAAATAAAATACATCTTTACTCTGCTGTAATATATCTCCGACAAGAGAGGAACCACTTCTCATATAGGTTAATATCACAATAGGTGTTGGATGGACATGATTGTCAGTGTCTGAAATATATGGATAGGATTTTTTTTTAATTTTTTTTTTTTATCTTTATTCAATTATTCCACATTTCTATATAATAGATATATTACATATAACACAAAAAATTCACAAAACAATGTTTTAAAGTATAACGGTTTTATCATAAGCACAATAACAAAAAATAAAATGCTACCTTCAGTATGTTGCACCAGAATACATTGTTCTTTAGTAAATGTTTCTCAAAAACATATTTAGTATTCCTTTTAATTGTTTGATTAAATAAAGATAGATTTGGTGTCTTCCGTCATCTTGTATTGTATTATAGTATGGCAACATTCGGTAAATATCTTAAATGAAACATAAAAGTTAATAGACAGGAAAGCAATTCATTTATAATAATTTTTATCTAAATGATGAAAATTGTTTGTTCGTTTTATCAGCTCGAATTGTTTAACAAATACAGGAATTTTGTTGAAGTGGATGCTTTTTATGAGCATAAAAAACATATCTATGAGAAGTTAGGGTTTATAATATGTTTTAAGAAAACAAAAATAAAAAATGGTGTCACCGAACTTGTTTTCTTGCTAAAAGAATTAAAAATTTCCCTATTAGTCCAGTCTAATTTTTGTATTAAAGAGTAACTGTTATCTCCCCTTAAATGACTTAGCTGGGGGAAATGTTGGTATTTGTTTGCATATTTTGGATAATGAAATAAATCAGCAAGCTTACCTCATATAAAAAAACGATCTTACCAATAAAATTGCACATTTGTCTATAAATTTGCGTATTTGGGCAAATGACTTGACTGATTGTGTACTACGATAGTACAATCCAAGATGTCAATATACTATCACTTTACCTTAAACTCCATCACTAACTCACAAACACATGTATTATATGCATAGAATGCGGCTATGAAGTCCTGAAGGAAAAATTCACGAATACATGCACACCAACACTTTTCGCAACTGCAAGACGTACCTCAAATGCAGATATAAGGGTGAATGCATAGTTGCTCTGTGTTATGCTTTTGCGAAACTTGTTAAGATTAACGGTTCTTGTTTTACACAATATTTATTCAGATAAATCATCAAATAACGATATGATACAATTGAAATAGACATTTAGGATTCAGAAACAGGAAAATTTACTAAGTCAGTGTCCTTTCCCGTTTTCATTGTTTTATATTTTCAATAATATATGCGTAGATATAGGAAGATGTGGTGTGAGTGCCAATGAGACAACTCTCCATCCAAATAACAATTTAAAAATTAAACCATTATAGGTTAAAGTACGGCCTTCAACTGGGTTTGTTTGTGTTTAAAAAAAAGTGGTCAAACATAAATTAGCCGGCCCACCTTTTGTCTCCTGGTACCTACGTCACTGATTTTATACCATTTTTAACGTTAATCTATGCTCTTTACCTGTTAGTTCTTTTACCCGTATACTCTCCTTCTTACTAGATTGGTCAGTCATAAACAAAACTGCTATAAAATACAATGGCAATCAAAACTTATAACGCTAATGTAAACATATCTTTTTGTTTTCATAAACACAAAGAATCAGAATCATAAAATATATAGTGCAGTAATACATGTATATGTAATTCAAACAAACAACGATTTTGCGAAATATTTTTTTTCCGATAAATGTTATTTGATGTTAAAAGTAGTTTTGTATCAGATTAATATTATTTGCTGTTGAGTGTAGTTTAACTATGATCACCCCAGAGTTTTGATGGGGTCCGTGTTGCTCAGTTTACGTTTTCTATGTTGTTTTCGTACACTGTTTTTTGTCTTAAAAATTGGTCTCATTGTTTTTTCCTAATTTTTTGCCATGGCGTTGTCAATTTATTATTCAGTTATGATGTCCATCTGGTATATTTTCGCCTCTCCTTAACAAGCATTTGAAATAAAATACAAAAACACATTAAAGTATAAGTGCAATAGTATTGCTTAAAATCTTTTCGATTCCTGCTTTAAAATCATTTGAAAAAGATTCAAGATTTTACTCAGATCGCTTCATACGTTTTTTGCACGCTCATAAAGCTAAGAATGTGCCATCCATTCTGAGTACGAAATACTTCCAGTTTCAACTGCTATGTAGAGAAAAACAGTAACAGTGTGCCTGCTTTAAGTGGCAGTTTGGCGACCTTAACGGTATCAAAGTGAGATTTAAACACCAGAAGAAAAGCTATCAGTCTTGCCTGAGTAAAGTAACAGTTGAAGAATCTTACCGTTATTAAAATAAGATTTAAACACCAGTAGACAAGCTATCATTCCAAGGACTATAACACTCTTTGTCCTTCTCATTATTGCGCTCTAGTAGATATTCATTCATTTTTCTTTACTCTCATTTCTAGTTATATTTAAGAACCCGGATGACACTGAAACAAAATAAAAGAGGGATTATATATAATGTCATTTTAAGGATAATAATACGTTCAGCTTATGAGTTTAGTAAACAGCAGATGTACGATACTAATTTAAATCCGATTTATATTTGTAAGAAAAATGCATATAAAATATCAGATTTGGTTCATTATTAGTGTTGACTTCTGAGGGAACTGAGGCGAAATTAAAAAATGGTGCAAAATCGGTAATAATAATTTTGATCACTGGAAGAAATACATTTGATTAAAGACAGGTATATTGTTTTCTAAGTTATACTTATCATGTGATCAGTAAATGTGGACATTTACTTTTTATTTTCCAATTTGCTATATATTTAGCTTAAATAATATCTAGAGAGTTGCTAGTTATCAGATCAGGCTGTTATCTAGTTGAAATTAAACTAAAGATATGAAAGGTAAAAATGGTCAATTTCAATTTGAAATATTTCTATGGACTTTAAAAGCTTAATGCAGGTTCATAATTTTGTCTTCTATACGTCTTTATACTTAAATATGGAGTTTCGAGCTATATATATACACTTTTAACAAATTATCACAAAATAATAGGTAATGGTATGTGAAAATGTGTACAAAAGCATGAATTCCGCTGAAAAATAAAATACTTCATCGGTTAACAATGCGGTTTTTGAACATGAACTGTAATCCGATTCACATGCCTGCAATTTTACAAGTGTCTTCTAGAAATCTTATAAATCTTCTTATGTTTAAATTGGACTAGTGTCATTTAAGGTTTATTGTATTGATTTTTCATAAGCCCCTAACAAGAATTGAATATCAGTAGAAAAAAGTATCGACCCTGACACCTTCAATTATGTCCGAAAACAGGCACGGATAGCATTCCATTATGTTCGAAACCACGAACAACATTCAATTATGTTCGAAACCACGAATGGCCAAGTTCAACTATGCCAAAAACCAGAAACGGCCACATTAATTTATGTCTGGAACCATGAATAGCCACATTCATTTATGTCTAAAAACACGAATAGCCACATCAATTATGTCCAAAACCACGATACGAATTATCCAATTGTGTCCAAAACTACAATTAGCATCATTCAATTATGTCCCAAACCAGGAATAGCCACATTCAATATTGATTTAAACAAGGAATAAGACGTTCAGTGCCTAATATATGCGGCTATCGGTGCATTACGTTTGCGCGCATTACCATTACATTTGCTCGCAAAAATCATTACGATTGCGCGCAGCTTTTGATTACATTTGCGCGCATTTTTTTGACAGGTAAACTCAGGTAAAATACAGACAATAACACTTATTTATTTATCAATTCGTTCAATTATTTACAAGTATAGGAACCCCTTCCGTTAGTCTAAGTCCCCTGCTCACCAACGAGGAGGTTGAAGTTGGATTTCGAGCAACGGGTCCGGCAGTTATGTCTTCTGTTGCTTTTTTCTTTACCACTACGCGGATAATCTGCCTCATGAATTTCTAGCATAGGACTCGTGTTTATGTTCACAGTTACCATTACGAATGACTGTTGAATGTTCGTCAGTTTTTATTCTGCCTTAGCAATCCTTAACAGTGCATCACCAAGAAATATCCCTAGACTTCAGTGTTCTATCAATACGGAAAGTAAATCAATCGTATATTAATGATTTTTTCTCCTCGATTTGTTTAAGACAAACGAAATATATGTGTATTTTCCTTCTTTTTGTTTTTCAAGTTGTTATTATGAAGATGTTGATATTTGTTTGTTTTTTTCCTTCTCGACTCCATATCTTGCGCATGACCTTATAGCGCTGATTGTAATCCTCGTTAAAATTGATAAATATTAGAAACATGTATCGTTTCTATTTCATTTGAAGAAATGAAACAAAAAAGTTGTTACTTTGCTTTTATTACACTTCAGATTTCCGAGGTAGTATATAAATTTATCGTTTGCTTTTTTGTAGATTTATTTTGTGTGTGTACCGCTTGATTTTTTTTGTTACGGTTTGCCTTTTTCAAAATACGAATCACCTATTGGAGCCGCCTTTTTCGCATGATTAAAAGACATTATAATAGGATAATTATCAATTTAAAACGCGAGGTTCAACTGTTCTCTGAACATTTTATTCTTTATATTCATCTTTATTTAATTTCCATTAAAAAAAATCGTTTGGTAGCATTTGATCCTGTAGTTTTAATGAACGAGTTTTAAAAAAAAGATTAGGACGACGACCATAACAGCAGATGACATATAATATCAATAGGTCATGTGACTAGACTTTGCAATATTTTCACCCTCACTGAGGACATTAACATTTTAAATACATAGTATGATTACTTGACAACTCAAAAATACAGATTGATTACAACTGTTTCCACAGTTTTAATTGATGTTCAAACGTTTGGTTCAAATATTTCTAACGTCTTGTCATAAATCATCAGCACCGTATCAGGACCTACCAGCACCGTAAGCAGGTTCTACCAGCACAGAATCAGGACCTACCAGCACCGTATCAGGACCCACCAGCCCCGTATCAGGACCCACGTGCATCGTATCAGGACTCACCAACACCGTATCAAGACCCACCATCACAGAATCAGGACTCACCAACAAAAAATCAGGACATGTCTAAAGTATGCAAATGCACATTTTGATGAATAGTTTCGTTTTTTTCACACCAAAATATATCATGCAGAGTTTTGTGTAAAAAAAGCGGACTCGAATAACACCTTTTTATTCAGTTTTCTGTCCTAGGTAATTTTAAAATGAGTACGTTTGTCTTTAATACGCTTATTGAAACAGGATAGTGTATGCAAGTCGTTATTAATTGCTTGCTTTTGAACCATTTAGAATCAAAGTTAAACATTTACATCATATCTTTTCTGTTTTAATAGAGAAAACGTCAAAAATAATCGTTGTGTACATATTTTCAACGATCACCAGCACCGGTCAGGACCAAACCACAAGAACAAAAACTTTTACTGGTCAACTTACAGCCCGTAACAGAGTAGTGATCGAATTCGCGTTTCTTTACCGTCAGAATAAGTTACGTTATCGACAAACTTATTTCAGAAGTGACATAATTTAATTTTCTTCATCGACAAAATATTTCATGTCCGATGTGTAAGTTTTCATTGTTTAAGCCGAAGTTTTTTTAACACAGTATATTCTTTATATCGTATATAATCTCTATACTTTCGTTTCCATGAAAAGGCAAATATATTTAATTTTAGAAATCACCGATTATTTATTATACACTGCTTGTACTGTGAATATTTATGGGATTCAACACTGTATTAAAGTTTTTCTTTCGTCTGATACAGAATACCCCATATCTTTTCTTTTCCATACCTATCTGTTTATTATGTCCCCGGGATTATGTCAATCATACATTGTTGCAATACCGACATATAAAAAAGAAGATGTGGTATTGTTGCCAATGAGACGACTATCCACAAAAAGACCTAAAATGACACAAACAGGTAACTATAGGTTACCGTATGGTTATGCTTGTACTTTGTCACAGAAAAAAACTGAAATAAATTTCTTTCAAATCGAAGCAAAAAATACAAATGTACCCTTTAACATTTGAAATGTTAAAGACAAAATTGCTCTTTATCTTAAGTTATTGACGAATATTTGAAATTTTAAGCGCTATAAGATGCGATGTACGGCATTTCATTTTATCATTGGTAAATGCTCCATATCTGACAGAGAAGAAATATTCATAATTCTCAGAAAGTTTTCCTAAATATTGTTAGATACCACTAATCGTTCCAACAATCAAGACAACAGAGACAAACAGGGGGAAAAATAGGAAAATGAAAAGATATGACTTAAGTGTTAGCATGTTCAGGGAGACGGCACTTAATTTACCAAAAAAAAATATTTGATGTTTTAAGGAACTGTAGAGAACTCATCAGGTTTTCAACAAGGGTAAAATTCAAAACCTTGAATATGAAAGCCTCGAAATCCATGATACTTTTTCTGTGCGGTAGTTATATCTACAAAATCCAACCATGTACACGACATATAATACATGTATATTTATATATTGGGAATTTATTTTTGTTTCCAAACAGAATTATAAGGTTATGTATAAGTGCCTCCGTTCACTGCACAATTGTAAATTGTCTTCCTAAAGACCAGAAAAAATAAATGTCACAAATTCACGTAGTCATAAAAAAAAGTCGTTTAATTTACGTTATCGAACAAAATATCAGAAATACGGATTATTAGACATTAATATTATATATCTTTATTTACCAAAGTCATAACAACTATAGGCATACAACATATAAACTACACAAGTATACATAGATAGCAGAAGGTAATGTGTTTAACATATTACATCATGTTAGATCTTAATTTTTGTGCACGAAATATAAATTTACCCAAATTACATAATTCTTTAAGATTATTAGAACTCATTAATTGTATATATTTATACATAGAAGGTTTTCTCCAATAATATGGTTTTATAAAATAAGATCTAAGACCTTGATAAGTAGGACATTTTAAAATAAAATGCATCTCATCTTCAATGTCGTTTTTACAAAAACTACATATTCTATTACTTCTTGGAATTGCAGAATAGCGACCACATTCTATAGCTAAATCATGACTACTAAGTCTTATTTTGGTAATACATGTCTTATAAATAACTGGTATTGGTTTACATAAATAATATGTTTACTCTGATTTGCGTCTGGCGTACTAAATTATAATCCTGGTACCTTTGATAATTGAAACTATCTTTTAGAAATTTTATTAGTAATTGAGAACTATGTTGTTTATGGGTAAGAGGTGAAATGTTGCATGATCCATCAAAATGACAGCAAGCACAGTTTTCCGGACGATTTTTATTTGTACACTGCTAAAACCGTTTAAACTGTACTAGAAAAAAGTTTAGCATGTGAAACGGACGAAGACATATTCTAACAGAAGTATAAATACCAGACCTCCCTTGTGTGTATACATATGAGAAAACATTATAAAGTTATTGATTGAATTCAAATCCATCACACATACGGTTTACATTGTGGTCCGAAAAAATAAGGGACTTCATTCCTATCAAACATCTTTTAATTGTTTACCAGTATATTTCTTTTAGTTTTGGGTAAAATTGTAAAGGAAATAATACTATCAAGACGTCCTTCCATAAACTTTTTTTTCTGTTCTGACTTTGAAGAAATGACTTCTTTTCGCCCAATCGAAATGGTGCATGGACATATTTTGTTTCATATTATAAGAATTATTTTCAATATTATCAGTATTAAACTTGATTATCGACACATGAAAGTTTGTCAGCATTGTCAATCTTTTTAACGTTATAGTACCAATAGTTCGGTCACTACTCAATTAAGTTTGTCGATAACGTAGCTAATTTTGACGGTAAAGAAACACCAATTCGATCACTTCTCTGTTACGGGCTGTACCAACGTGCTCTAGGAAGAGAAATTTGTTATATTTCTTTAAGCAAATGACTTGAAACATGATAGTATTGACAAAAAAATGTCTGCTTGCTCTATAAATTGTGATGGATAAAGTTTGATGTTAAAAATGGCGATTATTCAAATACATGTACATGTAAAATATTTGTACTTGAAGTGTCTCAAATGGAAATTTGCTTATTACAAAAAAAAAATGAATATTTGCATCTGAAATGACAAAATTGCTGTTCCTTTACTCTTTGATGCCTTAAAATCAATGATTATAGAATATATCGTGTTTGGTCGTCTTACCCTGTCAGACACGCACGCATTCATCTACATGTGGTATGTTGGTAATTCCCAAACAGTTTTCTAAATTTGCATACACATGTATATGTGTTAATATGTACTATGTTTAAAGGTCAAATAGCAATACAAAAAAAATCTAATTATTATATATAATTGAGTGTAATTATACTTTTGAAAGTGAGATTGTTTATTTTATCTTTAATAATGTCATGCTAGTCAAATACTTTCAACTTGTGATAAATACATAACAAGAATGTGTCCCAAGTACACGGATGCCCCATCCGCACAATCATTTTCTATGTTCAGTGGACGGTGGAAATGGGGGGAAGGGGATCTCTAATTTGGCATTACAGTTAGAAAGATCATAGCATAGGGAACATTTTTACTAAGTTTCAAGTTGATCGGACTTCCAACTTCAACAAAAGCTATCTCGACCAAAAACTTTAACCAAAACTTTAACCTAAAGCGGGACAGACAAACGAACGGATGGACACACATACCAGAAAACATAATGCCCATAAATGGTGCATAAAAATGTTCAACGCCACCAAATGGTTGGGCTTATTAATTCAGACGTGCATATTGACCTTTTATTGGTAGTTGTTGTTTATTGTTGTTGGTACATCTATCCAAGAGACTCTGAGAGGGTAGTTGGATGATCTATTGAACTGTTAAGATTTTTTTTTAGTAATGTCTTATATTGAAGTTATATAAATATACCTCAGTCTTGGTCTCAAAGATAATCTAGTGTCCAAATACTACCACCATTCTAAGTATAAAAACTTTATCTGTTCAGTGTTAGGGCTGTTTTTACAAGGACTCTATCAGGTCACTGGTGTCCCCTTTTCATCGGTTTGGTACAAAACATATGGCAGTTTTATAGAAACTCCACAGCCTTCCCTTGTACTGATATATTTGACATTTGAGTACTTGGGGATAACTGCATGCCGTGCTATCAATGATTTTCCTTAAGCAAGTTTTCAAATAAAGACTTAAGATGAAACAAATAAAAATATCGACATAATCAAGCACATCTTCAATAGGTGTGTTCGATTTTAATGACTCGATACGACGAGTTTTTGGATTATGCTAACAGTAACACAACATGGACAAGCAAGTGGGATATTTTCTTCCTAATACGGGAGTAGAATACTAGATAGGAGTGTAAAACTTCCGAGAACTTGTGTTCTATGTACACTTAGACAAATCTTTACAAACAAAAATTAAAGAAAAAAGGACTAGAGGCTAGAGCCTCGCTCACCTGATCTTAATACTTCCGTTTTAAAAATTATGCATAAATAGATTACAATACTAACAGATATCCTGATAATGATTGAGGCCAAATTGGTTTAATATTGGTGCCGTTAACGTTATTTAATCAAAAGCAATAGACATTGTAAAGTTAACAGAAATTACCAATAAATGCATTAAAATGGTATAAAAAATATGACCATGTAATGTTTACACCACAAAATTTACTTCGAGTACAGACAAACACGAGCACATAGAAAGGGTTTTTAAGGCGTGACATGAAATAGGTAAATAAAACTTAAATGCTTTTATGTTTCAAAAAAATAATCACTTACCTGGAATTTTACTGTTTTATATTCGTTTTTTTTTTGCCCGGAGAAGATGATATAAAAATAAAACCTGATTTTCATTTAATATGGTCCACTCATTTACACAGTTAAATTCACACATTGTCGTGCAGATGTCGTTTGTCTGTTTATTCTCCAGTTAATCAATACAACTCACTTCAATTATCTACATAGGGAACATCTCAAACATTTCCCCAAACTTAGTTAATTTTGGCATTTTCTGTGAAAATCCAGAAAAGGGATACAGGGATTCGCGATTAGAAGATAACAAGTGCATACGGATAAGTGATAACACGGGCATAGGGATTGGGGATAACAAGGGAATAAGAATTCGAAATAACAAGGGAATAAGAATTCGAGATAACAAGGGAATAATTAGAGATAACAATTATGACATCAATTTCTATCCTGAATAAATATTTTACAGGGATTTATTCTGTATGACATGTTTGTGACTGAAGTATTCTAGAGAATGTCAGATTCGTTATACCTGACACGTAGAACAAATATTTTACGGACCTGTACATTTTACCTTCAATTGAAATATAAACCTATTGTTTACTTATAAAATATTTAAAAATAAATTATTCACTTTTTATGTACTTGTTGAATCTTTAAAAAAGTTTCGTCCCACGTGGGGCTAAACCAGGATTATGCCGTTTACTTCATGTGTTAAAGTCACCATACGAGATGTAGCTATTATCATCGGTTTACTTTTTGTACAGTTTTAAGACTTATCAAAGTAAGATAACTTTTGGTTTTAGGGAAATTTTGACAACAATTGAAATTAAAAAAAAATGTATAGATGGCAAAACAGATTGTTCATAAAAACGTAAATTTTGAGAAACATTTGGGATGATCGTGGCTGGTATAAAAGGATTTACATAAAGCTTTATAGTTCCATTATAGGTATTTTATAAAACGTCACGTCGAGTCCACGAAAAGTAGGCCCAAAGAACCTTTGTTCATTTATTAAATATATCAATACTTGTGTTTGTCCTCCTGACTTTTGTAACCTCTCTCCCAGTGTATATAAAGTGCGAATCCAGCTACTAAGTTCATTTTTACTGTTATATGCGGGTATGTCTATTGTAGAATAAAGGATCATGGGAAAACTGTATTTGTTTACGTTTTGAAAATATCAAGTTAAGTGATTTGAAGGAAAGTTTTAACATATTTTCATTGTGATATGTCTTTACAATATACAAACATAGCATTAAAGTTCAAATAAGTTTTATAAAAGCATCATAATATAGCATATCGATTATTGAAGGGCGATCCATTTAAACTATAGATGCGATGAATTATCACTGTTAGTGCAGTCATTATTAATGTAGAATTTTCAAAGATGCGAGGAATTTTTCTTGTAGAATTATGTGATAAATGCACTTGCAACAAATGAAAAAACTTAGTTGATGACTTTAGGATTTATGATACATGTATTTTCAAATTGAAATACAAACTCCTCATTCATTCTTCATCAAATATATAGCTTTTCAAACTTGTAACAAAAGCGATTCTCAAAATGAAAAATTGTAGATCCGCGAATGAATACTACCGAGGTAAAACCATACACATTTGAGTTATTGTACACGAAATGCATGCTACAATTCATTTTTGTTGATTTTAGACCCTTTGGAACTCTATGTGGGCTATTTAAGAAACTAGGCAAAAAATCCCCAAACTAGATACACGGTTAGATTCAGCATGTCAACGAATCCCAAATATCTATATTAAAGGACTTTTGTCTATAAATTTGGACCCCACAAAATTGAAAAAGGGACTAAAAATATAAAAAAAATGCATGCATCGGATACATTTGTTATTGAAGGCATGACTGTAACAATAGGATGAATATACAAAAATATCTTATTCTGGGGTATCATTGGGGGGTTCTGATCCTGGATCCAGCTTACTGTTTTGGCAGATTCCCGTATTCCGCTTATTGTTTTGTCAGATTCCCGTATCCCGCTTATACTATGCTGTTCTCATTTTTTGTAATTATCCGTGTCCCGCTAGACTTCATTTCTCGTTTTTCACGACACAATCATTTGACTTTCACCTGTCACGCTTGCAAAAAATCGGCAATCCGGCGTCACGCTTATACCCAAATGCGATCCACTATTTTACTCTATTCTGACTCATATTAAGCCTATTATAAATATATTTAAAAAGTAGCGTGGATTTTTTATCCCGTCTTTATCCCGGCTCGTTTCGTTTTTGAGACATATATAGATGTCGTACATGTATTTGACAATGAGACAACTCTCCATCCGAGTCACAATTAATAAAAGTAGACCACTATACGTCAAAATACGGTCTTTAACATGGATCTTGGCTCACACCGAACAGCAAGTTACAAACGGCTTCAGTGTAAAACCTTTTAAACAGGAAAACAGAGGTTCAATCTATATCAAGATGTACGTAATAAGTGGTGAAGTGTCATGGAAATGGATAAAAAAAAAATAAGGATAAAGATTCATATACGCTTTATAAGAAACTAAATGGAATACATTTGAAATAAATGTTATTTCTATTGAATTTATTAGAGTGTTTTAAAACCAAACTTTCCTCCGTAAGTTAAATTTTATCAAATCTTTCTCTTACTTTATCTATTGTTTGAGCAAGTCGGCTAAATTAAGGCTTTACAGCTAATTTCCTAATGCATGTAAAGCAAAACTTTGGTTGGCTTGCTTGCTTTGTTTGTTTAATTGTTTATACAATCTTTGTAAATAAGATTGATATTTTTAAACAATATGAATAGGCAAAGTTTAACCTGTATGTTTAATATTTGAATTAAATTGGGTGTTATCATAATGATTATCCAATAAAAGAAAAGCAAGCAAGTCAACTATAGTCTTGCTCTACATGCTTAAAGAAATGAGCTGTAATAGATAAAAAAAAATAATTATACAGTGAAAATGCACCGCATATACAATACTAATGATTCGCTCCACAGTGAAAATGAAAGAATAGTATCATAATGTATTCGACAGTAAACATGACTAGCATTACGAAATCATCATAGTAGAATTTAGTTAAATATGAAGAAACTGAATGACAAAACATATTCTACGTTATACAACTTTATTAATTGTATTAAAATGAATAGTTTTAACTGCAACAACATCTTACCTGTTAGTTATAAAGCACCTGCACGACCTGCTCGTGAAATGACCATTTTATCATAATTGTCAACAGACTGATGTTATGGATTGGTTTATATATATATATTATTATTAACGACCCAAACTTCTGTTCAAGTTAAGTAGGGTTTTCATTCTTTTTATAAACACATGAAAGACGTTAAAATTCAAAGCAATTATGATAAAATGGTCTATTTGTTTTATGAACACATGATGAAAATGATGGTTCTTATTTTTTTTATTATCTTTTAGTCTATTCATTAATGACATTATAAAAATGAAGGAGTGTGCAACAGATTGTCATGACATAAAATAAAAAAAACTTGTTACAAATCAGATCATCAAAGAAAACTTATTATTTTTTTAAATCATGTTGCATGACTATTCAATTCACATATGTTTCTTTCCGTGACATATCTTCGTTGCAAAACTGCTTTGTAGATTTTTTTTTATTGTAAGTTGATGCAATGCAGGTCCCCCTCCCCACAAAATATCGGTTGATCAGTTTTATGTTCGCTGACAGTTTTAGGTAAATCATTTTTTCCCTGCGATTCCGTTTTCATGGTTATGACACGAGTCACACTTTTATTATACACGAAATTGATTTTTTTTACACTATCCTGTGTTGTTCTGTAGAACAGTATTTACAAGATATAATTATTTCTAAAAATATTATCTACATTTACCAAATTTTCTCAAAACTGTTTCATTTAAAAAAAAAAAGGGGGGGGGGAGATAATCATCATTTTCATACAATAATGCCTTTTTACACATATGCAGTCAGGATTCTACTTCGTCAAAATTATCTCCCCATTGCGCCAGTTCATTTTCACAATCGTAGAAATGGAAGCCGTTGTAGGGATGACGCGCTACCAGTTTGGTCTTAGAAACCGATAAATTTATCCACATTGCACCATTACGATCCTTATATGTCAGTTGTATTTAAAAAGACAAATGTATCAACTAGCGAATGAGCATCAGTTAATGAGATTGTCTGCATTGATTCAACTTAAAACTTTTGTCTGATCGGTTGTCAGGTGGAATTTTCGAAAATTCATAAACATTAAAAAAAATTATAATTAAATATTTCGTGGAAGGGCAGACTAGATTTGTTTAGTGATTGGAGACTATAAACCCTAGTTTTCACACACAAAAAGTTATAAATTTTCCAAGAGATGCATTTTCATCATCCAACTTGAAAGACTGTCGTCAAGTTCTTTCAGTAAAAAAATAGCTTTTCGAACAAACCTACTCTGTTTTTGTGATTCATTTGATAGGTATTTCACTTGACCCATATATTTCATCTTTTACTATTGTGATTTTTTTTTATGTTATAAAGTCAACCTGTAGCTTTGATATATAAAAAATATAGATTCTGAAGCGAGAAGATGTATGAAATAGTATTGCTTTGTACGATATCAAGACACCATATTCAACTCAAACACGCCCTAACATAAAAAGGTGCACTCGATTTTCTCTTTTCGATACTATTGTTACCCATTTTTTTTTATTATTTTCTTCAGTCACATAATGGAAGGTCAGACACGAAAATTACGGAACTAATATGTTTTCCGTCCGTGGTATTTAAAAAAAAATGGAGGTTATGCATTTTCTACATCCAACTTGAAAGATACCCATGTCGCCGACTTGATATCTAAACGTTCTTTTTAACTATGTACTAGATAAATTGAAAACTTATGCAAATGGTGTTTTTTAGATGAAACACTTCGTAATTGAGAAGGAAATTGTAATTTTGTTTGTTTCTATTAACTTTTTAAAATTTTGGTTCTATATAGTAAACATTACAGTACGCATTTATCGCCTTCTCTAACAAAGAGCTTCGGTTTTTTTGTTCTATTTCAACCGGGTTTCCGACTGTATGATAATGGCTGTGATCTGGTTGTGGCTTAAGATCATAAAATAATATGATTTAATGTATCCATAATTATATATGATTGTCAAAATTATTTCTCTATTAGGAAGACAAATATTACTCCTCATTATGAGCCCTTTAAATGATTGGACTAAAGATATCTTTAGTACTGGAGGCTGCAACAGTAAGCCTATTTTTTTAATTATCAAAGGCCCTGCATATGGACTAAAAATATATTTATCTATATGTTGTACTACAGAAGGCTGCAACGGAACTCCTATTGGGCCTTTTAAAAGGACTTAATATACAAGCATCTTTATGTTGTACTAATGGCTGAACCAGTACCCCTATTTTTCATGATTATGGACCGCATCTTTATGTTGCACCGAAGGCTGCAACAGTACCCTTGCTTTTGTCAAGTTCCATACAAATATATCAGTAAATGGAAACAAATTAACACACACATGTCCTTTTTGACTCTTGCATCTTGATGCCTATAAACATAAGAAGATATGGATATGATTGCCATGATACAAGTATCTACCAGTGACCAAAGAATAATTGCATCAACATAAAAAAATGTGAAAAAAATCGGAAGAGATGGTATACTTGTTCATTTTCATTTGGACTTTCAATCATATGTTCATATTGTATATGTGCGTCGGTATCGAAATCTAGGCTCCCAAGACCCCCCCCCCCCCCCCCCCCCCCCCAGTTTTTGATGGGGTTCGTGAAGCTCTGGCTTTAGTTTCAATGTTGTGTTTTGTTGCTTTTCTGTTGGTCTGTTTAGCCAAGGCGTTGTCAGTTTATTTTCGATTTACGAGTTTGGATGTCCCTTTGGTATCTTTCGTCTCTCTTTCATGTGTGTATGTGTATTTTATTTCGTTTGAAACAGTTTTTTACCCGTTTGCTATTTGTAGTAATGATTTATAGATGGGAACTAGTATAACTAGTTCGGATATTGGTTTTGTAACAGTATCATGTATTATCTATAAATTTGATGTTAAGCGCATAAGGCACGAGGAAAGTTTTTGCAGTTTTTACGGGTGGGGTTTAAAGGTACTATATAAAGTTTGGCATTTAAATGTATTAGTATCGAAGGTGCTCGCAGTTACGTCGAATTGAAGTTGGTCACATAGGTATATATGTAGTTGCTCCTATGTTTATTGTACGAACAGGCGTTGGAGGTATAGACCGAGGAAAAAGAAACGATGCGAAAGAGGAACAATGTGTATATATGTCATAAATATAGGAAGATTTGGTGTGAGTGCCAATGAGACAACTCTCCATCTAAATAACAATTTAAAAAAGTAAACATTATAGGTCCATGTACGGCCTTCAACACGGAGCCTTGGCTCACACCAAACATAAAGCTTTATAAAGGACCCCAAACTTACTAGTGTAAAACCATTCAAACGGGAAAACCAACGGTCTATCTATATAAAAAACATATATAAAAAACATAAACAAACGACAACTACTGTACATCAGATTCCTGATTTATATATTGTTTCAATCGAAGAAATATGTACAATGAAGTAAAATAAAATATTGTACCTCAAGAGAAAATAAGATGTCCCTGCGAGCAACTAATCCTATATCTGTGTTTGTCTTGTTTATATAGCCTTTTGAATTTAGAGATTAAATGCTTTAAATTCGGACGAGTAGGACGAGGGAGAATTTAAATTTAAATATTCATTATACATGTATAACACAATAAATTAATACTACATTTAAAATTTGCACAATGCGTTTATTTCAAAACTTCAACTTTATTATATTTTTGTTGATATTCTATGTTTTATTAAACTTGTACTCAGTTTTAAGAGTCTGTCTTTCTGTAAATGTGTACTCAGTTTATAGAATCTGTCTCTCTGTAAACATGGTAAACTTGTTCTCAGTTTTTAAGAGTCTGTTACCCTGTTCATTTGTATGTAGTCTTAAGAGTCTGTCTCTCTGTAAACTTGTACTCAGTTTAAAATTTGTATTTCTGTAAACTTGTACTCAGTTTTAAGAGATTGTCTCTCTGTAAATTTGTGCTTAGTTTTAAGTAATTTTTTTCCTATTCCATGTTGTGTCCCTTTAGTATATGTCCATAAAGACTCCGGTTTGTAATGGCAATCAATACCATTTATGCTAGCCCGAAAGAGGACTTCTTCATTCATCTGAATACTATTGTATTTCAGTGTAGGATATTAATTTGTATTTTAATACTAATTTTGACTAGATCGTTTTATGATAAACTATATTTTTTATTTAATATTTCCAGGTTTTTTTTAAGAAAGATATTTCAAAACTTCAAACTTTAATATTTGTGAATGCCGACGCTGCCGACGACGACGCGATCCCGGGTCCTTCATCCCAACGACGGAATGTAGGACCCGGGATCGCTATATCCGCGTTTGCGACTTTTATCGCAGGCTTAACAAAAATGCAGTGTATGTTATGTGCGAATCCTGAAATGTCATTTTCACTGTTTCCGTGATGAATTTCTTATGTAGAATGATAAATAAACAGACGACAAATTCATGATTTTTTTTAATAAAATAAGAAACAATATACAATATGTACTGTTTTTATAAATTCATGATAAAGGTATTAGATGCGGACGGGTTCTAATCGCGCCTACAGCCATCCAGATTTAAAATTGATACAATAGATAAATATTAAGCTTAGTTCACGAACAAAACGTGCAAGAGATTTAAAAGGAGCAGTTATTATTAAAGTTTCATTTGCAGAAAAATGTACATTTTAACATGATTGATTAAAAAAGGATATTAATTAATTTTCATCATATAAAGTCGTTATTTATCCGACTCTTTAACAAAACTTTGTAAGGGTTCCGCGGAACCCAGTGTCTCGCCTGCTTTTGCTGTTAATCACACACTCAAAAAAAATGATGAAAGAAATCAATAAAAATGTTTCTCTCGATACTTTCTTATGATTGTCAGAAGCATCTGTCCAAGTTTGGTAAAAATTCAGGATAGTTTAAGGATCTTAAAAATGTTTTAAAAACTTTAACTGCAGATTTTATGTAATGTTATCTGAAAGAAAAACTAAGTCCATTTGTAAGTAAAATACAGGAAAAATGGGAATTTTTTATACAAAATTTACTTCTGGATACTATCTTATGATTAGAACATGCTTCTGTCCAAGTTTGGTACAAATCCAGGATAGTTTAAGAAAGTTATCAAAATTTTAAAAACTTTAACCACAAAGTGAATGTAATGTGGTTTGGCAGAAAAACTAAGTCCATTTATAAGTAAAATATGGAAAAAGGAATTTTATTTTTTACAAAATTAACTTCTGGATACTATCTTATGAACATAAACAAGCTTCTGTCCAAGTTTGGCAGAAATCCAGGATAGTTCAAGAAAGTTATTAAAATTTCAAAAACTTTAACCACAGAGTGAATATTTGTGGACGCCGCCGACGACGCCGACGCCGACGGAATGTAGGATCGCTATGTCCCGCTTTTTCGACTAAAGTCGAAGGCTCGACAAAAATTATGAAGTCAGAAGGATTGATTGTATATGCATACTAAGAGAGTGAAAGTCGGAGGTAATGTATCAATTAATTCCGTAAAAATGGCATTTATTGTTAATATTGTCAATTCTATTTTCTCTGATAATTTGTTCTGACCCAGATCTACAAGTTGGATTTAATGTATCCTTTCCTATGACATGCCATTATTGTATATATGATTATATATATAATCCTGTAAGTATACATTAGAAAGTTATAGTTTAATGAAATTGTGTTAAAAAATACATCGAAATCAATTATAGGTAAACTAAGTTTTCCCCATCATCCTTTATTCTACAATAGACATACTCGCATTCAACAGTGAAAATGAACAAACTGGATTCGCACTTTATATAAACTGAAAATGGATCTACACACAATAAAAACGTCTAATCTAGACTAACTAAAGTACAAAAAACGGCAATATACCGTTTATTAAGAATAACGTACAAACCTTATAGTCAGCGGACACATACTGAAATTACCAACAGCCTTAACAAGATAGCGTAAAATAACCTACCATTTCTAGTAAGTGAATTGTTCCTATATAGTTACATAAATCAAATTTCCATCATTTTCATCCTGTAGTCAACTATATATTGACAGATTGATTTGACTTTATACAGTATTTAACATTATTGCGCTTTGTAGCAACAGATGTGTTTAAGCCAGTTAATATATAAACAACTAAACACAAATACTGGTTTCTTAACAGGGATGCAGCTTATAGACTGAAGACTGAATATATATAACAATATGGTGAATACATAATTATGTCTAATTTACTGCTTCATAAATACTGTAATATAAATATAGGTATGTGTTATATTTCGTATGCCAAGGCTTCATGAAATGTCACTTTTGAAATTATTATTTAATTTATGGTTTAATCAATAAAACGGGACATTTTATAGTATATATATATTAGAATAGTATTTACAGCCCATTTAATCCATGATGAGGAATTATTAGTTTAACTTGGGCTTTTCAAGTTTAAAAAGGACATGAATTTCGAGATTTTTTTTTCTTTTTTTTTTTCACAAGTCGCGTAAATAAGGACGTTCGGCTGGAGAATAATAGTTGCGACTATGACCTAGGCGACAGTGTCTTCAACTAATATGAATTGACAGTAATACAACTTCGTACAATATATCATTGATCTTTACAAGTTCTTCTTATCAAACTAACTCAAGCAGAAAACTTTAAAAAAATTCTGACGCCTACGACGACTTTATCGCCGGAAAAGCAATACAAAAAATGATAAATGATTGATAGTCTCTTGAAATAACCATCAAACTGATATGTGCTGATATAAATGCATCTTGTATGCAGTTTATATGGCCTCGCATCAATTTCTTGAATAATTCAGTGTGCTTACATAATATATTCGCAATATACAAGTCACGTGATACAAGTATTCGCTGTTGTTGTTTTACTTTACGTGATGCCGTTTTGTTGTATTCGGTTAATGGGAAAGTTTTCTTTTCCTGTGGTCCTATCCTCTTTGACCACTCATCTGCCATCTGTAGACTTAACCATTGACTGATTGAGTTTAATGCGGTATCGGATGAACCTGCCAAAATATTTGTATCGTTCAATCGAAATCCTAAATTTGAATTTTGCTGCTATTCTAAATTAAAGTTGTGGAACATATTTAATCAGAATAATTGGTTATCCATGCAATGAATAAGTGTCCACTCCATGGCAGTCTTAAACACGTCACTATGCAACACAGCTTAACATAGAATCCCATGGGAAAAACAGAACTCTTTTCAGAAAACACTGTCAAATATACCAACAATATTGATATGAGTCCACACTTGCATAGCTCGTAAAATATTATAAAACGAACATGGATGTGTCCATAGTACTCGGATGCATAACTCGCACTATCATTTTTTATGTTCGGAAAACCGTGAAATTTGGGGATCAAAACTCTAATTCGGCATTAAAATTAGAACGATCATATCAAAGGTAACTGGTGTACTAAGTTTCAAGTTCATTGGACTTTAACTTCATCAAAACTACTTCAACTTAAAACTTTTACATCAAAACTACCTCAACTTAAAACTTTTACATGAAGCGGAAAAGTACGGATGAACATGAAAAACATATACTCCTAGGTGGGGCATAAAAGCGTACAAAGAGAGAAAAATCATTATTTAAGGTCTTATTAAGGATATGCATCGTTTTAGGAGTTAATTTCCAATTTAGTTAATATCTTAACTTAATTGATGGTCGAATATATATGGCTGTTCTTTTTCCGAAAACATGTTCTTCAAATCTATAATACTGTGATAAAACGAAAGTTACGCACATTACACAAAGTCATCTCCGTGGTCAGACAGAGTATTTTTGGGGAACAAAACTATCGAATACACACCAAGATATCGATACCTAGGACTTACAATATCTGAAACTCAAGAATACAACGAGTGCGTGAACGAACTCATCACAGCTAGTAGTAGAGCACTTGGTGCCTTATCATCAAAATATTTTCTGGTGGATGGTTTTGATTACGAAACATACACAAAATTATTTGTAAGTCAGTTATTCCACTCATGGACTGCATCAGGTGTCTGGGGTTACAAGCCTTACGATAATATAGAAAGACTCCAATACAGAGCAATCTGGACATTTATGGGAGTTGGGAAATGTAGTCCGATTCCAGCTATTTGTGGTGATATGGGTTGAACCCCTGCATATATCCGTCGCCAGTGTAACATGATGAGATTTTGGTATAGAATAACAAGTATGCACGTAGGTCGAATTCTAAATCGTATTTTCCAATGAGATTCAAGCTATCAGAAAAATATAAGAAAACATGGTACAACAAATGGACGAAGCGTAGAATTTATCGCCAACTACTCAGAACGTTTGCTCCATCAAAAGCTAAACGAAAAATTAAAACTGGATATTGTGAACATGCCAAAATTACGAACTTTTAAATTTCTAGAAACAAACTTTGAAACACAGCAGTACATAACCACAAATATGACACGACAACAGAGATCGACTCTAGCCGGAATGCGTTGTGGAACTTTTCTATTGGAACTGGAACTCGGGCGTTATCGAAGTATCCCGTCAAACAGACGCTTTTTGTAAAGTTTGTAATGACAATGTATCCGTTAAGGACGAAAGACATTTTCTATTTCAATGTCCTTTATAGTTGTGTGAAAGAAACAGTGTCTTTGCTAACTTTCAGCAACATAACAAAATAGACCTTTCCGTTCTTTCTGATGACGAAATACTCATTAAATTGCTAACTACTGACTGCACACTAGTGTCAAACTATATACTTGTATTCAATATTTCAAACTTCTAAATAATCTTGTTTAAAAATGTTCTTAAAGTATAAATTTCATATTTTAATATTAGCGCTAATTATTGATATTAGTTGACAGTGCTTCGTAAGCCTTTGAAGGCTGGCTGATTGACTTTGTATTAATGTATGTAAAAATGTTATAGTATACCAGGTTGCACTCAAAATAAATTATCTTTATAATACTTTTCAGTAGTCGGAAAGCAAGTTTACAGTTAATTTATTTAATGACAATTAGTCGCATCTGGGACTCACATGAGTAATACCGTCTCTTTGTTACAGGTTGTCTATTCATTCATTTGTTTAATTCGCAAAGTATTGATTGTTTTAAAGAATATAATATGTACAAGATAAGTATGCGACACAATTATATGATAAAATAAAAATTATTATTATTATATTATCGAAATACAATAACCATTTAAACAAAATAATGCTGTTTTGGTGATGGTGATGTAATTATAGATCTTACTTTACTGAACATTCTTGCTGCTTACAATTATCTCATTCTATAATGAACTCGGTCCAGTAGTACAGTGGAAAATATTTTGTAAAAATCTAAAAACTTTATGACAATTGTTAAAAATTTACTATAAAGGGTTCCTTAAGGTGTCAATTGATCATTTTGGTTATGTTGACTTATTTTTAGGTCTTAATTTGCTGTACATTATTGTTGTTTATAGCAGTCTATATGTATCTGTAATATTATTCAAGATAACTAAAATCTGCAAAATTTTCTTAAAATTACCAATTCAAGGGCAGCAATCCAACAACAGGTTGCCTGAATGGTCTGAAAATTATTAGTAAAATCGATATTGACCTAACTAAACAAAATATCTGTAATATTTGCCCTAAATGCTTTGGTTATAAGAGATATGAGCCAAAACCTGCATTTAACCTTATGTACTATTTTTAGACACGTCGGCCATCTTGTTTCGCAAACGGGGTCATCAGACACAATTTTAAAAAAGATACCCTAATGATAAATGTTGACAAGTTTGGTTAAATTTGTCTTAGTAGTTTCAGGAGAAGATTTTTGTAAAAGATAACAAAAATTTACGAAAAAATGACTATAAAGGGCAATAATTCCTTAAGTGGTCAACTGACCATTTTGATCATGTTGACTTGTTTGTAGATCTAACTTTTCTTACCATTATAATGTTTACAGTTTGTCTATATCTATAAAAATTTGTAAGGGTTCCGCGGAACCCAGTGTTTCGCCTACTTTTGCTGTAAATCGCAGGCTTAACAAAAATGAGGAAAAAATCAATTAAAATATTCCTCTTGATACTATCTTATGATTGTAAGAAGCTTCTGTCCAAGTTTGGTAAAAATCTATGATATTTAAATGAATATAATAAATGTTTTGAAAACTTTAACTGCAGACTGTATGTAATGTTAAATGGAAGAAAATAGAAGTCCATTTAAAAGTAAAATACAGAAAAAATGGAGTTATGTTTTTACAAAATTTACTTCTGGATACTATCTAATGATTATAAATAAGCTTCTGTCAAAGATTGGTACAAACCCAGGATAGTTTAAGAAAGTTATTAAAATTTAAAAAACTTTAACCACAGAGTGAATGTAATGTTACCCCGCAGAAAAACTAAGTCCATTTAAAAGTAAAATACGGAAAAAATGGATATATATTTTTACAAAATTTACTTCTGGATACTATCTTATAATCATAAACAAGGTTCTGTCCAAGTTTGGTTCAAACCCAGGATAGTTTAAGAAAGTTATTAAAATTTTAAAAACTTTAACCACAGAGTGAATGTAATGTCATTCCGCAGAAAAAACTAAGTCCATTTAAAAGTAAAATACGGAAAAAAAGGATTTATTTTTTTACAAAATTTACTTCTGGATACTATCTTAGGATCATAAACAAGCTTCTGTCCAATTATGGTACAAACCCAGGATAGTCTAAGAAAGTTATTAAAATTCTAAAAACTTTAACCACAGAGTGAATGTTATGTTTCCCCGCAGAAAAAACTAAGTCCATTTATAAGTAAAATACGGAAAAAATGGAATTTTATTTTTACAAAATTTCCTTCTGGATACTATCTCATGATCATAAACAAGCTTCTGTCCAAGTTTGGTAGAAATACAGCATAGTTTAAGAAAGCTATTAAAATTTCAAAAACTTTAACCACAAAGTGAATATTTGTGGACGCCGCCGACGGCGACGCCGACGACGGAATGTAGGATCGCTTAGTCTCGCTTTTTCGACTAAAGTCGAAGGCTCGACAATAATATTCAAGATAACCAAAAACGGCAAAATTTCCTTAAAACTACCATAACCTAACAACGGATTGTCCGATTCATCTGGAAAGATACTAGTAGATCTTTGTGTGATAAACAATTGTATCCTTGTCATATTTTCTCTAAATGCTTTGGTTTAAGTCAAAATCTATATTTTACCCCCGATGGTCTATGTTAAGCCATGGCAGCCATATTGGTTGATTGGCGGGGTCACGACGACAGAGGACGGGCGCCAAGTGAGCTAAATCTGAATGAATAGACAACCTAGAACCAAGACTAGAAGTATGACCAATTGAGAAATAACAACAGCTAGGAGTACGCTCATTGAGAGAAAGAACAACAGCTAGGAGTGCAATCATTGAGAAAGAATAACAGCTAGGAGAACAACAGCTAGGAGTACGAGATTGGGAAAAAACGACTAAGAGTGCGATCATTGAGAAAGAACAACAGATAGGAGTTCGATCGATGAGAAAGAACATCTAGGAGTACGTTCATTAATAAATAACAACATCTAGGAGTACGGTCGATAAAAAATAACAACATCTAGGAGTACGGTCGATAAGAAAGATCAACAGCTAGGAGTACGGTCGATAAGAAAGATCAACAGCTAGGAGTGAGACCATTGAGAAAGAACAACATCTAGGAGTGAGACCATTGAGAAAGAACAACAGTTAGGAGTGAGACCATTGAGAAAGATCAACAGCTAGGAGTGAGACCATTGAGAAAGATCAACAGCTAGGAGTGAGACCATTGAGAAAGAACAACATCTAGGAGTGAGACCATTGAGAAAGATCAACAGCTAGGAGTGAGACCATTGAGAAAGAACAACAGTTAGGAGTGAGACCATTGAGAATGATCAACAGCTAGGAGTGAGACCATTGAGAAAGAACAACAGCTAGGAGTGAGACCATTGAGAAAGAACAACATCTAGGAGTGAGACCATTGAGAAAGATCAACAGCTAGGAGTGAGACCATTGAGAAAGATCAACAGCTAGGAGTGCGACCATTGAGAAAGATCAACAGCTAGGAGTGAGACCATTGAGAATGATCAACATCTAGGAGTGAGACCATTGAGAATGAACAACAGCTAGGAGTGAGACCATTGAGAAAGAACTACAGCTAGGAGTGAGACCATTGAGAAAGAACATTAGCTAGGAGTGAGACCATTGAGAAAGAACTACAGCTAGGAGTGAGACCATTGAGAAAGATCAACAGCTAGGAGTGAGACCATTGAGAAAGAACAACAGCTAGGAGTGAGACCATTGAGAAAGAACAACAGCTAGGAGTGAGACCATTTAAAAAAATCAACAGCTAGGAGTGAGACCATTGAGAAAGATCAACAGCTAGGAGTGAGACCATTGAGAAAGAACAACAGCTAGGAGTTCGACCATTTAAAAAAATCAACAGCTAGGAGTGAGACCATTGAGAAAGATCAACAGCTAGGAGTGAGACCATTGAGAAAGAACAACAGCTAGGAGTTCGACCATTGAGAAAGAACACTAGCTAGGAGTTAGACCATTGAGAAAGAACAGCTAGGAATGAGACCATCGAGAAGAAGAACAGCTAGGAGTGAGACCATTGAGAAAGAACTACAGCTAGGAGTGAGACCATTGAGAAAGAACTACAGCTAGGAGTGAGACTACTGAGAAAGATCAACAGCTAGGAGTGCGACCATTGAGAAAGAACAACAGCTAGGAGTTCGACCATTGAGAAAGATCAACAGCTAGGAGTGCGACCATTGAGAAAGAACACTAGCTAGGAGTTCGACCATTGAGAAAGAACAACAGCTAGGAGTGCGACCATTGCGAAAGATTAAAAGATAGGAGTGCGACCATTGAGAAACATCCATGCTATTGTTTTTTTTCTCCAGAACTGGTAAAAGAATTGTAGAATAAAAAAGACATATGCAACCGTCATTACTTCACATTTACCAAATCTAAAGGATCAACCTCAAGATTATAAAATATCTTTGAAAAACACAAAATACTTCATTTTGAAATGTAGTTTTATTATATCCAATAGTACTAGCAACACATATCGAATATAGAATAAATGGTAGAATGAAAGTGGTATTTAAGAAAGTATAAACAATTGTTCTCTAATTGACATAGTTTCATCTAACTCAGCACTCGATATCTGCTCTTCCATTTTATATATTTCGTCTTGGTATCATCGACATCTGATCACGTGCATCATCAGAAGGGTTCCAGTAATACGTGTAGTCCTTGGTGCGTTTTTTCCTTTGCGTGTCAGTCATATCACCATAAGATACATATGGATAGTAAGAAGAGTACGGATTCCAGATTTGAGGATCGACAAAATAATTGCTCGTTGGTTGCAAGTAGGACTCATTCTTTGTTTGCTCTCTATAATTACGTCGTGGAATTCGTACGGAAGGAACCAAACGAGGATCATATCGATATGTTGGAGGATTTTCCCATCTTTGTACACATCGTGCTAAATGCCCGGAAACAGGTGGGATATATCCGGAGCTAGCAGGAAAATATCCAGATTGAGCAGGTACATATCCAGTTTGAGCAGGAATATATCCACTATATGGAGGATACCACATAGGAAGCTGTACAGGAGGACAGGTACATCTGTGATTGACGTCATGCACGTGACAAGGGGCACAATTACAATTACCCTCGGGTATATAGGCTCCAATTGGTTCTTTTTCACTCCTTTTAGAATATTTTCTATTTCGTCTGATTCCTCTTTCGTGGAAGGCGAATAAAAACGCCAAGAATGCAACAAAAATCTGTAAAAATTATGAAATGTTAATTTATTTTATGGGTCTTTTAAATGTTGTCGTCAATGTGGGAAGAAAAAAACCAACTGTAGCGGTACCTAATCCAATGAAAACAATGATATATCTTACCCTTCCCACAATAAATTAGATGAAAATACTAAACCGATACATATCAAAAATAAATAATTATATAATATACTGATAACGAAATCTACCTACTATTTATTAAAATACTATCCAAATGACTAAGATAATACAATTAAATCGACAGCATTACCAATGAATAAGATCATATTCAATACAAGTACGATATAGCAATGTCAATGATACAATAAAACAGATATTTAATCTAATGAAATGGAACTTCTCAAATGAATGGGAAATATAACTATACACCTGCTCTAACGAATAACTTAAAGATGATACAATCAAACAGATATTTACCCATTGAACAAAACAAAACATTTTTACAGACATTTACTCTAATTAATAGGAAAAAACTATTAAAAAGATACCTACCACAATGAATAGAATGATAAAACTTAAAAGATACCTACACCAATATATAGAATGATGCCACTGCATAGATACCTTCTTCAATGAATAGTATGATACAATTGAACAGATATTTATCCTTATGAAAGAAAGATTGTACAATTTAACATATACCTACCCCAATGAACAAGATGATAAATGAACAGGACAGAAACCCATCACTGTAACTCTTCAGATAATCAGACACCGCTGTGTAGCATCCCTAAAATATAAATACAGGATTACTCACGCTGATATGTCTCGCCTGATTTACTAACCATGATTGATTTTATGTTTGATAGTCCTGAAGTTCAAGTGTTTCTACAAGTAACACTTTAACTAGATGTTATCAATAATCCACGAAAATGAGGTCAAGGTTAGAAAAAAAAACAAGCCAGGCACATCTAGACTTATTTATAACATACTAAAACTGATATCCAAATTACAAAAAGTCTAAAATAAATATTTTTTAATGCTAGGGCTCGATCATATGTATCAGCATTTCGTGTGTAATTTAGTCTCGACGCCATCTAAGTAACTATCGAGGTGACCTCCGAAAATTGTTATATGACCCGATTAGAACATAAATAAATATGGAGCAAACTGTTCCAAAGGATTTGTCTATGTCTGTTTGATTTCATAGTATAGGTTAAAATATATATCTTATTCGTCGTAATACCTGTATAAGGATGAGTCAATTAAATAGTTTACCCCTTTTCACTTTCAATGATGACTTATTATCCTTATTTTTTTTTAAAATAACTCCGATTCTAGCTAAGGGTTAATTTGAAGGTCACATTAATATGAATTAAATGAGGTTAAATTAATTACTTGCAAGTGAATAGTTCATCAGCAATGTTTCTTAGCTTGTTTTGACAAAATTGAACCAAACTGGCTAGTAATTTAGCGAGTTCATATTTTACTGCTTATCTTTCGTTATTGATTAAACCAAAACAAATATGTATAATTTGTTTGTATAGGTTTCGTTGCTAATATGAAAAAGAAGTTGTGGTATGATTGCCAATGAGACAACTTTCCACAAGAGACCAAATGACACAGAAATTAACAACTATAGGACACCGTACGGCTTTCAACAATGAACAAAGCCCATACCGCATAGTCAACTTTAAAAGGTCCCGCAATGAAAAATGTAAAATAATTCAAACAAAAAAACTGACGGCCTAATATTTGTAAAAATGAACGAAAAATTAATATTTAACACATCACCAAACGACAACCACTGAATTACAGGCTCTTAACTTAGGACAGGCACACAGGGGTTAAACATGTAATGCTCCGATATTTCCAAGAAATTAATAATAAAAAAAATATCTTTAACAAAAACATGACAACAAAAGATAAATGTGTTTACATAAATCATAGGTAAACGAGTATAAATATACTAAACTATACCTTGTCCAGCCAAGCATTTTGTAAGGTAGGATTTACAGTACATGCTGCCCCCGAGAAACTTGCAGCAGTGTTTTTCATTGCATCTCTACAGCAGTATCCGGGAACTTTGTCGGCACCTCTTGTCGTGTTCCACGTGGTTCCCGTAAAATCGTCTACTTCGTTAACCGGATTCACACCACAACAATCAAACTATTAACAAATTAATTAAATATATGTAACTAAACATCATTTTCATAGGATTAATAACTATTTGTATATTACTGTGTCAGCATGTTCGTGTGATTTTTTTTTAATTTAAATTTACATCATTTAAATGTATATTTATTTAATTGAAACTTCTAAGTGTTTTAAGATAATCTTATACTTTTGGATATTCGGTAGGATGTCAAAATAGTACCTTCCATCTTTTGTTTAATTTAAATTCTAGGACAGCAACAAAAATCACTGCCTATTATAAAGGAAGAACTTGCCAAAGCAATCATAAACATCTTGAAGTGTAATTTTCTGACATTTAAGAGATAACTGTATTGTATTTTAAGCTCCGACGGCATCAATTGGGGATTTGATGGTCGCAAATTAAGTTTACTGGCGACGCGTTAGCGGAGACAGTAAACGGGTATTTGCGACCATCAAATCCCCAATTGATGCCGTCGGAGCTTAAAATACAATATTGTTATCTCCATTCTAATGAAACTGACAGAAAACAACGTTAAAACATGTATTTAAAATCTGTCATATGCCGTCTGCGCTTGCGCGTAGGTCCCATATCATCAATTGTCAATTGATGCCATGTAAGAAAGTGACGTTGTCCAATCAAAATGAACGTTACAAACGTTGTTGCATTAGAATGTATATTTAATGGTATCGTACGTAGTATGTAACCAGGGACATGTAACTTACCCATAGGAAAAGATTATTCCATGCTTTAGTGATAGACTTGGTGCCAGTATTCCCTTCGTAATGGCTCAAAAGAGAAAGCATTTTGTCTTTAACTGTGTAAGTAACCTATAATGCAAAGATCTGGATCAAACTGATAGAGCGTCGTTGTAGCCAACATATTTTAGAACAGTTACGTCAAAACATACATGTTATTGGTAGACAAAAACATGAACATACAAACTAAGTGTTAAATCCTTGTATAGAGTGAATTGCTTTAATTTTTTACATTCTCACTTCAGTTTGTGACATAAGTATGCAATTGCTGTCATCAAATAAAACAACATTTTTTTGCGCCACGGTCTTCATTTTTTTTTTCATTTTCAACCAAGGCTTGTCCTGCAAAAAATATTTGCCAGTTGGACCCATGATGATAAGCAACCAACAATAATGATTTTAATCAATAAATCTGTAATGGAAAAGTAGTGCAACAAACTATACACAGCAATAGTGTTCCTATTACCTTTATTGTGTTATTAATGTCATCTTACCTCAACCTTCAGCTTAAACCAGAGATAAAGAACAAAGATCTTACCTCGTCCCTCAGCTTAAACCAGAGATAAATTACAACGATCTTAATACTCGTCCCTCAGCTCAAACCAAAGATAAATTACAAAGAGCTTCAGTACCTCGTCCCTTGAAGCTTAAACCAAAGATAAATCACAAAGATCTTACCTCGTCCCTCAGCTTAAACCAGAGATATATTACAAATATCTTACCTCGTCCCTCAGCTCAAACCAAAGATAAATTACAAAGATCTTGCCTCTTCCTTCAGCTTAAACCAGAGAAAAATTATAAAGATCTAACCTCGTCACTCGGCTTAAACCAGAGATAAATTACAAAGATCTTACCTCGTCCCTCCGCTTAAACCAGAGATAAATTACAAATATCTTACCTCGTCCCTCAGCTTAAACCAAAGATAAATTACAAATATCTTACCTCTTTCTTCAGCTTAAACCAGAGAAAAATTATAAAGATCTTACCTCGTCCCTCAGCTTAAACAAGAGATAAATTACAAAGATCTTACCTCTTTCTTCAGCTTAAACCAGAGATAAATTACAAAGATCTTACCTCGTCCCTCAGCTTAAACCGGAGATAAATTACAAATATCTTACCTCGTCCCTCAGCTTAAACCAGAGATAAATTACAAAGATCTTACTTCGTCCCTCAGCTTAAACCAGAGATAAATTACAAAGATCGTACCTCTTTCTTCAGCTTAAACCAGAGATAAATTACAAATATCTTACCTCTTCCCTCGGCTTAAACCAGAGAAAAATTATAAAGATCTTACCTCGTCCCTCAGCTTAAACCAGAGATAAATTACAAAGATCTTACCTCTTTCTTCAGCTTAAACCAGAGATAAATTACAAATATCTTACCTCGTCCCTCGGCTTAAACCAGAGAAAAATTATAAAGATCTTACCTCGTCCCTTCACCTTAAACCAGAGATATATTACAAATATCTTACCTCGTCCCTCGGCTTAAACCAGAGATAAATTACAAATATTTTACCTCGTCTCTCAGCTTAAACCAGAGATAAATTACAAATATCTTACTTCGTCTCTCAGCTTAAACCAGAGGTAAATTACAAAGATCTTACTTCGTCCCTCAGCTTAAACCAAAGATAAATTACAAATATCTTACCTCTTTCTTCAGCTTAAACCAGAGGTAAATTACAAAGATCTTACCTCGTCTCACAGCTTTAACCAGAGATAAATTACAAATATCTTACCTCGTCCTTTAGCTTCAACCAGAGTTAAATTACAAAGATCTTATATCTTCCTTCAGCTTCAACCAGAGATAAATTACAAAGATCTTATATCTTCCTTCAGCTTCAACCAGAGATAAATTACAAAGATCTTACCTCGTCTCTCAGCTCAAACCAGAGATAAATTACAAAGATCTTATATCTTCCTTCAGCTTCAACCAGAGATGAATTACAAATATCTTACCTCGTCCTCCAGCTTCAACCAGAGATAATTTACAAAGATCTTACCTCGTCCCTCAGCTTAAACCAAAGATAAATTACAAATATCTTACCTCGTCCTTCAGCTTCAACCAGAGATAAATTACAAATATCTTACCTCGTCCTTCAGCTTCAACCAGAGATAAATTACAAAGATCTTACCTCGTCCTTCAGCTTCAACCAGAGATAAATTACAAAGATCTTATATCTTTCTTCAGCTTCAACCAGAGATAAATTACAAAGATCTTATATCTTCCTTCAGCTTCAACCAGAGATAAATTACAAAGATCTTACCTCGTCTCTCAGCTCAAACCAGAGATAAATTACAAAGATCTTATATCTTCCTTCAGCTTCAACCAGAGATGAATTACAAATATCTTACCTCGTCCTCCAGCTTCAACCAGAGATAAATTACAAAGATCTTACCTCGTCCCTCAGCTTAAACCAAAGATAAATTACAAATATCTTACCTCGTCCTTCAGCTTCAACCAGAGATAAATTACAACTATCTTACCTCGTCCTTCAGTTTCAACCAGAGATAAATTACAAAGATCTTACCTCGTCCTTCAGCTTCAACCAGAGATAAATTACAAATATCTTACCTCGTCTCTCAGCTCAAACCAAATATAAATTACAAAGATCTGACCTCTTCCTTCAGCTTAAACCAGAGATAAATTACAAATATCTTACCTCGTCTCTCAGCTTAAACCAGAGATAAATTACAAAGATCTGAAAACCACATATCATAATCACGAGAATACCAAACTGAAAATTAAACAGAATGTAATTATACTTTTATGTATGAATATATATAGATAAGAAAATGGTTTTAAAGAAATTGGTCAATCATTTGAATTTTTATTTTTCAAATTTATTATCACTTGCCAGTTGCGGATGCTTCTTTGGTCGACAAAATAATAAATGATTATATTATGTTATTTAAAATCTTTCAAATTTTTCGCGGTATATAATCAGTTTTATTGAATTGAGCCCCCTTTCAAAAATTGTTTATTCGCCTTGCATGCTTCTGAATGATTACCATGGTAAATCTACATTCATAGTTTTAATGTCAAAAAGAGCGAGTGGTTTAAAAAAGTCAATGAGTCCTCATCATAGTTCTAAGAGATTAAGGTAACACGCCATGATGTTCTTATACAAACAATTTTATACATGGACTAGTAATAGATGACTAACCACAGACGTTTGATAGACATTGACAGATTTCAAATATTTATCTCAAAGATAAAATGGACACTACAAATCAAGAATAAGATTTCAAGAAACCAATTGAGCAACTTCATTATTGGCTTTAAGACACAAATTATCAACGCTCTTTGATAAATCGGTTATCTAGGAATATCTGTAGTTTATATAACAGCATGAAGTAAAATCTTATGTTTTTCTATGGATATACATAATAATTCCTGTCCAATTCTATGGATATACATAATAATTCCTGTCCAATTCTATGGATATACATAATAATTCCTGTCCAATTCTATGGATATACATAATAATTCCTGTCTAATTCTATTGATATACTAGTACATAATAATTCCTGTCCAATTCTATAGATATACATAATAATTCCTGTTCAATTCTATGGATTTACATAATAATCCCTGTCCAATTCTATAGATATACATAATAATTCCTGTTCAATTCTATGGATAAACATAATAATTCATACATAGCTGACTTACCAAAGCCAATACTGGTACGGATCTGTAAAATATTCCTAAGAAACCTAACAGAGTTACCAAGAACAGTATAATAGCCACAACCAGTATTCCTATAACGATCTTGGTGATGACTGATCCGACTGTAATATCGTAAGATATCGTCAACTGGTCAAACAGGACAAGAACATTGTTATCAGTGGCGATATCCCCAGATCTGTACAGAACAGCAGATACCACTATCAGTCCAATGGCCAATAACTTAAAAACAATCAAAGTGATTAAGGTCTGAACTCTAGATAGAATATATCTATATACAATAACACACATCATACCCGTAGCCAGGGGGTTTTGGAGGTTCGGACGAACACCCCCCCCCCCCCCCCCCCCCTTAAAAACAAATAAGCACTGTTAAAGTCAATGTTCTGTTCGAATTGTGACTGTTGAAGTCGATTTTGTGAGTCCAACGATCCCCCCCCTTTTTGGAAATTCCTGGCTACGGGCCTGCACATTATTAGTGAAAAAACTGTTTAGAGCTAAACATTACAAGTTTGCACTTCTTTTTAAGTGGAATGTGCACATTATGAACATATTCGAGACTTTCATTATATGTATAAAACACAACAAGCAGCAACAAGATCCTTTATGTAAAAAATACCTTATACGAATCAGTAACATGTAGCTTTATTTAAGAATTGAATACTTCTTTTTGTAACTTTATTGGGGTGTAAAAGTGTTGACCGAAGTACATTTTGTATGAAGCGCGGAAGCGCTTCATTCTAAAAATGTGCGCGAGGTCAACGCTTTTACAACCCTATGAAGTTACAAAAAGAAGCATTCAATACTTATATAATTACATTTTTTAGCTATCGGATCATGAAAAACACGAATTTTATAATTTGTTTTTTTAATTCACCTGTGCACTTTATTTTGGAACCATACATTCCTTTTTATACTATAAAATAATCAACTCGACGAAATATTAAAGCTTTCAATGAATTAATCTGTTCTTGGTAATTGAATTTGTAAAGTAAGATCTCACTACACAAATCCTTGGTTAAATAAAAATTATTGAAATATTTATAGAAAATAAATACGAAAGTGAGAGAGTTCCTGCGTATATAAACTTATGAGAATACAATCTAATATCTTATAATAATTTGGCATCTTTTTCTCATTTAATCATGATGGCGCTACGGATCGTAACACCTTTAAAGTTACTATTTTCAACTTAAAACTTGACCCAGTATACCTTCTTCTTCCCTCCTTTAAGTGAGGAACCGAATTCATATTAAATGTGTATGGTCCTGCGAAAACTTTCACAGTGTCGGGCAATACCGCTAGTCGTCTAATAGCTATTTAAGACATTCACCAATTTACCGTAAAACTATGCTGTTTATTTCCTTCCAGAGCCTGCTTCCCAATCAATGGGAAATTGGATAATCACTTTCACTTATGAATATTGGCAGATTTTCAGATTTTGAATTTATTTCAACACTTCGCTCCTTTTGACTTCCTTCGCACCCACAGGCACTTGTCTAAAAAAAAATCCTATATACCTTAATATAACAATTAAGGTGTATAGGATTTTTTTTTTGAGACAAGTGTCTGTGTTCGCACCCCTAAAATTCGGGCAATCCTAAAGCTTTATATTCCACGATATCCATTCCAATTTTAAACAAGTCATCCGGACTATCAATTGAAACCTTTGAATTGTTATTTAGCGTACAGTGGATCCTTCCCTCTTTTGCTGATTTTACATTGGTCTGCTTTTTAATGTAAAAGAGTAGTCAGTTCTGATAATAATTTTGCACAGTGTAACAGTTGCTTCCCTTGTCATCTGCAGTTTTTGGAAATATACACTCTCTTCCGTTACAAAATTTTCAAAGACATTTAATTTACCTCAAACTGCTTTTATTGTAGTATTTGGGTTTATAAATATGTATAAAACTGTAATGTTGAATTGATTAATAAAATATTCATGTAAACAAAGTAAAAATGTTTACCTTTATGGATTACTCAGCTTGGAGTTATATATAAAGATTGATTTTAATCATTCAATTGTGATGTATGTGGTACTACTGCTAGTCAGCATGTAGTTAACATTAAACTTTTGCAAATCCTACCCAGTGTGGGATTAAATATATAACAAGTTTGTAGTTTTTAAAGTTAAATCAGGAAAATCAATACAAGTATAATGATGTCTTCCTGCGCATTAACATGGTATTACATCACATAAATAAATATATATTATGTATGACAAAAAATCAAATCAAAGTTAAATGAATAAAATTACAAAGATTCAAAGCATAATTGTATGTAATGGCATATATTTTTTGCTGCTCTTTGGTCGGGTTGTTGTTTCTTTGACATGTTCCCCATTTTCATTCTCAATTCTATTTGTAAGCCCGTCTGACTTTTGGTTGCCGGATGATAAGGAGTACCACTTGAGCAAATCTTAATATTCAATATTCAAAAGTTATCTTTTAAATTGGATATTATTTTTTTCATTTAATCGTGTTTTATTTATGTGTGTGTTTTTCTTTCGGGGAAATAGGGGTTGTGGGCTGGAGGTGGGGGATAATTGAAGTTACAGGGCAAAATATTTTTAGATGTCGTTTGAGAGTTGGGCACCCTCCGCAATAAACTTTAGAATAGGGATGTTTGTTTTTTTAGGAATTTGGGTTGTTTGGAAGTTCACCGGATTATAGTAAGTATTCCCCCTTACACACTTTTTGTCGTTTTTACTTTCTGTATAATTGTTGGTGTTTCCACTTGGATTTATCTTTCAGAATTTGATTACCATGTCAAGGACCATGTAGTTAAGGATGTACTTAGGTGAGGTTATGCAAAAATTAAGAAATTAAGAAATTAAAATTGATACTATAAGCTGGTAGAGCATCAATTAAGGATTAAGATAAGCTAAAAATATTGATAGGTCATGGACCTCCTTTTCGAGATATTTGAGATTTAAAATATGGCGGAAAAGGGCAGACAGCGACTTTTACTTTATATTTGCATTGCTAATATTTGGGTCTCAAATCAAAAGAAAAAAATCAAGAATCTTCTAACATTTTGGAAAATAACCTTTCATGAGCTCTTAAGTCTAATATGAAAAAATAAATGGGTGTTATGGGGCAAAATATTTTACATAGTATTGTATGGAAAAACACCAAGGAGTCTGAACATTTGACACAAATTCCAAAACCTCACCTAAGTACATCCTTAAGTACTTTTTGACAGTGTTAAAATGCAGTTTAAGAGAAATACTGTGTGTGGGGTATTGCAATCTAATTAAAAACCGATCTCTCATGCTCCCGTTTTCTGATATGTCGCGTGGCCAGAAAACGGGAGCATGAGAGATCGGTTTTTAATTAGATTGGGGGTATTGATGACCAACAGATTACCTAATTATGTGATAATGAAGACTTTTGTGGTTTACTTCCAGTGGCAATTATTTCAACCATATTAGATCGTGAAAATATTAATTTAATATGAACATGCACTCTTGTTACATTTTACCATGGACTAGGGCATCGACCATTTATCTTGTAAAATCAAATGACTAAATTCGAGTATGTTATTCACATCTATATTATTTTGAAGTCATTTTTTTGTATTTCATTTGCATTTGTCACAAGTATTCATTATGTTTACTTTTATACATATATTTTTTTTCATTTTAGCAATGTATGATAATGTCAAAGTCTATATGGAAGTTAATAATTTTCTGTACAAATACTAATACTTTATAATAATACTTTAGGCCGTGTTACATTTTAAAACTTTATAAATAGTTGAAGTGTTATTACATTGAGATAAGATCAATTTGAAACAAATAGAAATAAAGGCCGCTTTGGTGTTATTGAGATTGTCATGTAAGCGAAAAAATATATTGTGTTAGAGGTTGTCGAACAAAAGAAAAACATATATACATACCAACAAAATGAAATTAAGAAAAACTAACACCAATTTGGCAAATTTCGCAAAGCCCGGTGATAACAATGGCATCTTTCCCTGCAAATAATGAAAAATACAGACAAATTATTCAATTACGTACTTTGGTATGGAAAGACACTACTAGTATAAAGGTCATAATCTAACTGATTGTTTGATTGATATTTTGGTCACTTTTGCTAACCTATAGGCCACTCATGTGGCTTAATCTACCAATTCTAGAGAGGAAGAAGCGGATACTAATCCTTGGCTAGCGAGGTGACAAACATTTGAACCTGGAAAAGTTTTGATTTTTAAAAAGTGCCTTAACATTTTTCTATGTGAGCAGGGTGTTTTGGTGTAGACAAAACTGTTCGTCTTGAAACGTCTTAGGTATGGAAAAACTATGATAATCGTTTCAGATATGGAAAAACTTAATTGGAAAATCGTTTCAAATATGGAAGAACTTGGAAAATCGTTTTAGACAAAAGATAAAAAGAATCTCTAGATTACAATTCAAATCATAATTCAAAGATTTATTCATAGTCGGCATATTATACAACAAATAAACATAAGCTCTCTGATCTTTTATAACCGACAAATACATACATTTACATAATAATCATACAGAATACTAATATTAAAACATGAAAGACATAGAACAAAAAGTTTTATTTTTTTGAAAACATAAAATGTATTTTAAATATATATACATTTTATGTTTTCAAAAAAATAAAAACTTTTGTGCATGAAAAATAGATTTACACATCTTGGTTCTGTGCAGTGTTAACACGATCATGTCTGTCAATTTCTTCTAATGAACCTATATAATTTAGCATCTGGAATTGTAAGTATTCGAGTTCACCGAACACTGGTAAGGATAAAATAGTATTTTAAATTTGCCCAATGTTTTTAAACTTTAAGAAACTAACCTTGGACTTTCTGTTGCTGACAAGGGTGTTGCTTCTTGTACAATGGTCAATGCACCTGAATAATTAGTTCATTACAGGTGAGAACAGTTCAAATCTATTTCTGACCCGGAAAAAGTTCACAGGACACCAGTTCAAGTTAGTCCTGTTCACAGAGTGACCATTCTAACAAAAGCATGTCATTTTTTGAAAGTTTACTTTGTTAAAAATTTATTGCAGCCGAAACCAAAAATTTCTTTTTACGTACGTGCATGATATTGTTTTAGTGTTATATCATCGCATGAATAGCTCTTATGGTGTTATACTTTTATTTTGACATAATACAGAAGACAAGTTTAATTTAAAGTCGGTATATGCAATACAAATACAAACATAAACTCTGAAGAGCTTTTAAAACCTACAAACAAAAATAAAACAAAACATACATAAATTAAACATACATAGATTAAACATATAAAGCATAGTTCGTTTCAGTATGTAAACATGCAGCACACAAGTTCACCCCGTATAACCCCGATACAAATGAATCCGGACGTTGACGCGTTCGAAGCGATAATCAGGACAACATTTGGGATGACAATAATTTCGAATGCCTCTCTAGAATTTATTTGAGTATATATAAATATGTCAATGAGCATGTTAGTTTGTTTATTAAATTATACAATTGTTGTAAGTTTTAGATATTGTATAAAACGTTGATAAAACTGCTAGATGCAAAACGCACAGACATGGTGCAATTTCATACGGTTTATGATATAAACAATGCTGAATATCTTTTCGTGCATACAACTTTGCGTATTAATACCTTCAGCAATACTAAATAACTATAAATTGAACTTCTACGTGCCTTCAAATGTTCCCTAGAACTAAGAATAAACACAATATCATACAAAATAAATTTTTTCTTACTGTATTGTTCGTGTCACCAAATGTGTCTCGTTCGTTGTGCGTTTTGAAATAATCACTGTACAGTTCGTTGACAAAAACCGTCACAAATCACTTTCTTGTCAAGGTTTTTTAGATGGTGTCGGCGACCTCTTTCTGTATTTTATTGTAAATGTCCATCTATTAACTTAGTCAAAGTAGGTGAACTTAAAATATCTGTCATACAAAGCCAAAATTGAAATATTTAACCATCGTACATCTGCTTGGAATGTTTCTATTGAAAATTGAGACTGTCAATGTTTTGCCAGATGAAATGAACAGTTAATAAATATATTCCAGAGGAAGTAAAGTTTCAAAAAATATATAATGATTTCCTTTTTACAATTTGAGGCTCTTCCAAATGCCGATGTTGGTCCAAATTCGCCTAGACGAAAGCAGACACACATGTAGGAGCTCGTTGAACTTAGTTTGCCGAATCCCATAGATGGCATTCCAACTGCTTTATTTTTATGCCCCACCTACGATAGTAGAGGGGCATTATGTTTTCTGGTCTGTGCGTCCGTCCGTCCATCGTACCGTTCGTTTGTCCGTCTGTCCCGCTTCAGGTCAAAGTTTTTGGTCAAGGCAGGTTTTGATGAAGCTGATGTCCAATCAATTTGGAACTTAGTACACATGTTCCTTATGATATGATCTTTCTAATTTCAAAGCCAAATTAAACTTTTTACCCCAATTTCACGGTCCACTGTACATAGAAAATTAAAGTGCGAGTTTCAGGTTAAAGTTTTTGGTCAATGTAGTTTTGGATGAAGTTGAAGTCCAATCAACTTGAAACCTTATACAAATGTTGCCTATGATATGATCTTCGTAATTTGAATGTTATAATATTTTTTGCCCACTTTCACGGTCCATTGAACATGGAAAATAGTAGTGCGAGTGGGACATCCGTGTTCTTTGGACACATTCTTGTTTTTATTATTTTTATTACATATGAAGCTTTGTAGATGCGGAGTGATGGCCCGTGAGACAACTTTCCACCAAAGTTTAAATGAAGTGGGTGTATAAAGCAACTAATATAGTCTAATGTACAACATTTAAAACAATAAGGAAAACCTATACCATACAGTCGGCCAAAAAAAAAAGCACAGATAAAAAAAAAATTGATGAAAAATTAAAACGATAAAACTAACGGTTATTAATTTATAACTTATGAATTATGTAAAAAAGAAAAAGAATGACAGATCTATATAAGCAATGTACTACAGGATCCTGACGTTAGACCAACAAGAAAAAAGTGCGGCGGGATTAAACATGTGAGCCCCCAAACCTCTCCTTAATCTAGAACACTGGTGTAACAGCACAACATGATACAAAAGTTCAGTTGCAATTGGCTACACTCAAAATGTCGGTATAAGGCACAAAAACGAAAAGCGAATTACAACTAAGGAGTAAATCATGTATCTAAAGTGTTAATCAGTATATCCTACGCTTTTAGGTAAAGACGTAATAAAAAGCATAAACTTGTGCAATGCCAAATATAAACAGTATCGAGAGGATGTACGGTATTATGAGTTCTCATAAGTGTGCATAAATCGTAATAATGTTAAGTGATGTTTTGATTTATCAGGTACAGCAAAACTTTTTATATTATGGCTCAAACAAAAAATTTGCCACAATATAGAAAGTTTTGCTGTACCTGTTTTTTTTTTAATTATGAAAGAATTTGGTGAAAGGTGACTGGGAAATATACTATTAGATATGATCACTTTGGTCTTTTTCCGATCGGCAGTAAAAACTGACAGAAGTTGGCCACCCGTTTAGTTGTGTGGGATGTAAAAGTACACAGTCACGTCCAGTCCGAATGGGAATATAAAATCCAATGTCTCGTGTAAAGAGAGTACCACGCTAACTACACTGTACAGACCCCTGCAAAAACTCCAAGAGAGGTCCATAAATATCCTGTTGAAAGGCACCATTTGTGTTCTTATAAAATATACATCATTTTATTCAGTGGCAGTCAAAACGTCTCTGACGTAATTCTGGAGGGTCTCCTTCCAGGACTTGCATGCAGTATGTGTTGCTACTTTGTGCTTGTCCTGAACATGCATGACATATTTGCAAGTCAACGTTAATCAACCAACATTCAGTTATTACGTACGCGTGTCATAAACAAATAAAAGGGTCTATATATTGTAAAGTACCAATATGAAAGAAGAAACACAGCAAATGTCTAAGGTTAGGTTGGTGATTGATGCTTTGCTCAACCCATAATTTACCAATGACGCCAAAGATAACTGGGGATTATAAATATGGTCCTTGTGGTCTTCTGTGAGATAAATCAAAATTTGAATGAAATACATATGGGTGGGTATAAACTTTAAGCTTATGAATAACCAGAATGACCTGACCAATTTAGATGTTTGCACCACAGTAGAAAGACTGTTATGATCGAGGAATTTAAGCATAACCTTTATACCTTAAAAATTAAACAAACACAAAACCATAATTGAAGAAAGCAAACCAGTTAATTCCTTCATCTTTATATCTTCACATTAAAGTAACTGTTACTATTGATTGCTATCAGTTACATGTTCCTTGCATACACCTATTCTTTAGCCTTAATGTGACTCTATGGTAATCCTAGGACCCGCCTCTGAGATTCAGGTCAAAAGGCTTAACCTATAATCCATTGATTGTTTTTGATTGCTTTCTATATCAAATAGAAGATGTGGTATTGAAACAGCTCTTCGCAAGAGACCAAACGAAACAAAAATTACCAACTATAGGTCACCGTACGGCCTTTAACAATGAACAAAGCCCACACCGCTATAAAACACACCGAAATGACAAATGTAGTACAATTCATACGAGAAAACTAACGGCCCAATTTATGCACAAAATAGTGAAAAAATTTAATATAAAACTACTTAATTACACGCTCCTGGCTTTGGACAGGTACATACAGAACATGGCGGGATTAAACATGTTAGCAAGCACCCAACCCACCACCTAACCGTACATTGACTGTTGTATGGTAAACAATTTCAAAAATGCTATAAATTAGATATTCGGACGTGTGTATCTGTATGCGTAGTCATAGTTGCATCTGTCGAGTTATTGGAATTTGTATTTTCCTACCAATTCACACTTTCGAATGTATAACATGAGGATTTTTTTACATGTAAAAATTCCTCCGAGAGTTTTCCGACAATATAACGGACATTATGGGTTGCTGTCTGCATGTTATGGGGGTAAATTATTATTTTCAAACATGCATATTGGTTATAATCATATCAAAGCATAATTTAATACATGCAAAATTCATTGACAAACGCAATAGTGTGTCAACGAAGCGTACAGTATAAAAAGGTGTAATGACAACGAAGCGTACACAACATGAAAATAAAGACAATTCAAAACGTGTATTGTTTTTGTTTCTAGATACAACATAAACAAACGATCTTTATAAGTTTGTTAATTTATACTATGAAGTTTTCAAAAATGTATGTTTTAAAAACTATGAGGTACGAGAAACATTAAGTTTTGGATGTTTAAAAATACCAAGCACGTTTTATCATTGATTCCGTCGTGCGTTTTTTTATGTTTGTATCTAAAAATGTCACATATTTGAAAAACCTTTTAGTAACTAATGAGTATTATGGCAAAGAATATATTGGAGCAAAATATCCGAAGAATAGATATTGGATTGTCTTTAAAAGTATGAATTCCTTACTGTCTGAACTCAGTGTTACACGGTGTGTTCGACTCGAACGCGTCAACGTCCGGTTTCATCTGTATCGGGGTTATACAGGGTGAAGTTCTTAAAAGATTCTTACAAGTTAAACACACACTGAAAAATTGAAAACAGCACGTTAAATAATTTCTCGCGTCCGGAGCGCTTTTCTGGATTTACCTTCATCAGCAACGCTCAAAGCCAAACATTTGAAATCCTAGGATGTATAAGCATCGAAACCGTTGGAGAGCTATATGTAAAAAAAAACTAAAATAAATAGCCAAATTCATATAAAGTCAACTTTGCCTGAGATGTTGAAACCTTAGTTTCTTAATAATTTCAAAATTTTAGAAAACATCCACGAATGAGATACACACACAAAAGCAAAAATAAAATAGTTTACACATTAAAAACACATATAGATAAGTTGAGTAACTAAATGAGCACAAAGCAGCAGAAGCACTATAGTAAAGATAATAAAAAAAAATAGATTTGCCATGCTGAAAATAAAGCATGAACAAAAATAAAAGAAATTAAATGTAGGCAAAACATTGGCATGATCTGCCAGACCAAGAATTTATCAAGTTCTCGAATTGATTTAAAGATGATTGCTTAGCTCATAGCTTAGCACCTGCATACCTTAAAGATTGTATGTCGTATGCATACAGTTGTTCTTATATGTGGTACCGTAGTTCGGCTGAATTCTGGTATCTGAAAGAGTAAGTGTATTAAATCATGGAGTTAACAGGACGATCTTTATTAATAATTTTGCAATCTTCAATAGCCAATGATCTCAATCTACTTATTTTTAAAGACGATAATTTTGATTTGAAGAGTAGATCTTCATAACTTGCTGAATAGTCTTCATAGATAAACCCTAGTGCATTCTCTTTTGCTTTTACAAACAGTTATTCTTATTACTCACAATGGGCTTTCGTATGAATTACAATAGGCATTGCTTCGTTAACAAAAAGGATTTCCTATACATGTATCTCGTGGGTCTCATTGGGGTCTAAGCATGACGCGGGATTGCCGATTTTTTGTAAGCGTGACCCGTGAAAATTATTGTGTCGTGAAAACGTGAAATGAGGTCTAGCGGGACCCGGGAAACGACAAAAAATTGAGAATTGCTTACGTACATAGTTTAAGCGGGGTACAGGATTCTAACAAAGAACCCCCCAATGAGACCCCCTATCTCCAAATAGACTTTCGTATAACTGCATCATGTATATGATTAATAGTCGTACTCGTACTGGTACTCGGAGTCGGGTAGTAAATATCTAATAACCTTTTTGTTACACCCAATACGAAACGATATTACACTGAATAAGATTTCACATTTCTCCCAAAAGGCTGTCGTGTTTCTCTCAATAGGAGTTTCATATGATTGTCATATGCTTTTGTATTACTCCCAATCAGCTTTTATTGCTATACCATTTTTTTTTGGTAAATGAATTCATATTCACTTTCGTATTACTCTCGATAGGTTCGAATTATTCTCAATTGGCTTTCGTATTACTCCAAATAGCCGCTTCATGTATAACAGACTCTCAAAGTTTTCGTATTTCTCCGAATTAGTATTCATATTACTCCCAATAGGCTTTCTTATTTCTGCCAATGCTTTTTTCATTTGTATAAATCCCTATACACTTCCGTGTTCGTATTTCTTCCACTGAATAGTCTTTTGCTTTTCACTCAATAGGCAAAAGCCTTTTGCATTTATTAAAAAAAAATCATGTTATATTTCAAATTTTAAGCCGGTTATTTGTTTTAAAAATATATTTGCCTACATCACCGAAAGCATTTCATTTTTTTTAATCATAGAATACCTCAAGGGAAATCTAATTTAACTACATATCTATGAAATTGATCCTGTGAACTAATATAATTATAATATGTGTATATAGAATAAGAATAAGAATAAGAATATTTTATTACTCCAATCAAGGGCCCTTGATGGGCAGCATAACATGTACACATAGAACAATACATCATGATTTGTAACAGAAAAACAGTTTTATATAATAAAATATTAAAAAAGTTCAGACAGGTGTTATTATCTTCATTATATAAAAATCATATATACATTTAATTCCAGGCACGATCAGAACCATAAAATTATTACAATTTTCAATAATTGTTATTACTTACATTAATTAACATTTCGTCTAACATCTAGACATTTAATAATATAGCTCCCTAAATATTTAAGTATAGACACATTTTCATTAATAAATAACCAAACAAATTTTGCCTCATTTGAAAGATGTATAAAATTAGGACAAATACAGTTTATCTCCTTGAAAAATATCTCCCTATCATTTGTGTATGCTGGACAACTAGTAATAAAATGTTGTTCATCTTCAACCAGATTTAGAGTACATTTCTTACAAAGCCTTTGATCTCTTTCTATAAATAATGTTTTATACCGGTCTCTTTCTATTTTGAGATCATGACAAAAACAAAACCAGCATATCCTTAATTGGAAATAAAATATGTTCTATATATAAATCATGTTTTAGTCCCACCCTTTAAGGCATTTAGAGTTTTAACATAGAAGCTAGGGCTATATATATCCTTGGAAAAGACAAAGACAGTGCCATTCCACAACAAATGGAAGTTTTTAACGACCTTGACTGGCTATACAGCCTTTGCACGGTCGGTACTTATACTCCAATTAACCAGATATCGATTTTATACTCTATTTTTCTACCACGGAATTTATCCTTTACCGTCTTTGATCCCACAACAATTAATTTTCATAACTTCCGGAAAGCGGTCAAAATGAATTTAGAACTTTTAGGTTTGTAAAATTATGAATTAAATGACAATCTACACAACTGTTTGGTAAGCAGGCATATAAAATACAAATAGGTACACTGTGTTTTTGAAAACTACATTGCAATAGGAGTTTAACGCTGATGGTACAGCTTTTCGGATTCTGTCATTGTAAAAAATGTTTTGTTTACATCTCGAATATAATAGGGCTCTTCACGGTTAGTTCGGCCATATTGGATAGGGGGCAAAAATACGGGAAAACATCATAGAAACAGAGCAGTTGCTTGGAAACACACATAGGATTTCCCATACTTTCATACTATTTCCACCTCTTTCTAAGAAATCTGCCCCCTATCCAACATGGCCGAACTAACCGTGAAGAGCCCTATTTTTACTGATCAAGTTAAAAAGCATAAAGATATATCAGGACCGGATCCAGCCATTTCAAAAGAGTGGTTCCCAATCCAGAATAAAAGGGGAGGGTTCGAACCCCAGCACCTTCTGCATTTGTTCTGGATCTGACACTGTATGTATGTATGTACAGACATGTAGATCCGAAACCGTAGATCCCACTGTTTACTGAGACCCCTCGAGATCTGTGAGGCTACAGTGAAATCCGTATACACTTCCAATGGGTATTAATGTAGAGTAGCCACTATCATATTTACAATGTTTAATATGTACATATATGATGTAAAATGACAATTCCCACCCCAACACCAGGAAGAATTAGGAAAATGGACAGAATCTGTCATTATGGTGGAGAAAGCCGAAGTACGCGGGATAAGACAAAGCAAAGTGATTTCTGAAAATTGATCTCTAGGTCAAAGTTGGAAGCAACTTTGACCAACTGAGACCCCCATACAATTAATGTAGTATCCGTTCTACATTTGTAGTTTAAACTCAGGTCTGAGTTCCAGAGATGTGTATATCAAAATTTCCTGTTTCATGAAAAATAAAATCCTTTTTAGTCTATAAAACCAAAATTACAAAATGACAAAATGCATTGCATTCCTTGAATGAATTTTTGTTTCTTTTAATTACAGAATCTTTTGGACAGAACTATCCAGAGGTGAGTTAATCTGTTCAAATATGAAATTGGGTAAATGATGTTTAAAAGCAGACATATTTTCTCCAAAGTTATATTGAAGTATTAAATTAAATTGTTATGCCCACATGTACAAGTGAGTGAAGGCAACAGGGAAATTAACCTTGACCTTCCCATTTTCATTTCTGTACTTTAACTTTAGTCATTTGTCAGTTTGCCTCATGCAAATTTTCTGAAATTAAATGGAATATGCTCAAAATAAAAATTAACCCTTTTTAAAGAGTTATGCCTCTTTATAAAATTGCAAATGTTTTCATATGTAAGTAAGTAAGTAAGTAAATTATTTATTATAGTGACATGTGTAAATTATGTACAGATTATAAACATATAATATACAATGATATATGATCAATAGCAATACACCCGGCCCAATGGACCTATAAGTCACCTCAAATAAAGTAAAACAATTATATCACGTTCTAATCGTTCGTTGACGTAAGTAAATTTCAAAAATATATAGACATAAAAATATTTGTAAACAAAAATTTAAGCTTTAAATATGTAAAAAAATTAAGTGTTATATAACAACTGACGTCTGATATGAAATGCATGAACTATATATTTTGCTAATTTTCTTATGTGGAAAGACATTAAAAAGTTCAATTTGTCAGCATGATTCAAATCTGTGAAATTTTCCTCAATTAAAAGTTTACCAAAAAAGTTAACTCGACATTCAATATACAATGGACAATCAAACATAAAATGGAACTCAGTTTCAGTTTCTTGATTTTTACAAAATATACACAGTCTTTCTTCTACACTTTCGTTTGAGTATCTACCAGTTTCCACTCTTAATGGTAAAATTCCACTTCTAAATTGCGCTAAATGTGACCGCTCAATTTTACTCAAGTTCAAATTCACATAATTTTCAGTTTCAAAGACTGTTTTAAAGTTCCTATATGTTCGTAATTTTGAAACGTCTTGGACGGAATTCCTCCATATATCTGAATACAGACGAACAATGTTAGTTTCAACCAAAGATAAATCGACCTCTGATTTCAGTTCGTAAAAATGTCCTAGTTCAAGCTGGTCTAGTATATCCTTTACTTCACTACACCAGTTACTTTTACAACGATCATAGTCAATATTGAATGCTAATTTGGTGATGCGGTTGTTGTCAAATCGAATGAGTCTATTCCAGTATCTCACCATATTGATCCAACGCCGATACTGACTCAGGATCCAGCCGATATCTCCGTGTATAGCAAGGATAGGTGCAAATCTGTGTACTCCTAAATAGTAACGAATAGCCCTGTTCTGAATATTGTCTATTGACTGATATTTTCGGTATCCCCATACACCAGAGTCAGACGAATAATCAAGTATATGAACAATACATGAGTTGAATAATTTTTCATATGATTTATATCCAAAGTCCTTAATATTATGAATTTTAGCAATTATATTCCCAAGTGCTCGTCCGCCACTTTTCGCAAGAAGATCCACATTTGGCAAAAAACTGCCGTTGTAGCTAAATGTTATACCTAAGTATTTGTACTCGTTAACTAATTCCAACTGGTTCCTGCCCACGGTGAAATTAAACTCAGTTTGTTTCGATTTCCCTTTCCTAAAATGAATACATATGTGTATAATAACTAACAAACGCATACATAATGCTAAAATGTAAGTTAACAAAATTGGCACTGCCAATTTGGCAGTCAAAATTCAAATTTAAGCAGTGAGTCACTTATCGTTCTAGAATTATGCCTCTTTTTAACTTTTTAAAATAGCAAAGCTTGAGCTGTGGCATTCCTGACCTCAGACACATTCTTCTTTTATTATTGTAAATTTAACTAAAAAAGGAGATTTAGAGCATGTTATCAGATCACACAAGAAAGATTATTATTTGTCAAGTACAAATGTAGTTCATTGAAATGTGTAGTTTTAATAAAAGATATACCGGTATACATTTGTATGTCTGTATTTTAAAAATCTGAAATGATAAAAATTATTTAAAATTAAAAGTTGTGCAGTTTTACAGCTATGACCAAAAATGATGACATTACCAGAACTATAGTTATTACAAAATCATTTTACTTGGTAAAAAAACAACTTTGTAAATGTTTGTGTTAAAGTACATTGTACATTTTTTGTATTTGTTGTACATATACGTGTACATAGATTTTGGTTCACTGTCGATTATTATCAAGCTGTTTTCAGATTTGCAAAGATTGAGCCTATGCAAGATCAAGGTTGATAATTCACATCAGTGTTTTAAATAATATTAAAACAGTATCATGAGTATGTCTCATATATATTTACATGGTTTATGTACATGATGTACAAAATGTATTTGCTTGTTATTCCCTGCTCATGTTTTTCAACACATACTTTAAATATACAATGTACATGTATATACATTATATACATTTTATACTGTAAAATCTTTGTGATATTTACAAAATCTGAAACACTTTTCAGCTCTAAGAATAGAACATCTGCATGAACATGAACCTATCCATCATTTTAAATCAAAATTTAGATGATTTTGTAGCATAGGCGGAACCAGGGGGCCCACCTTTTGTGGGGAAAATTTAGTTGATTATATGGGGAATCACTGAAGCGTGACTGGAGTGGGGCCCACCTTAGGTCAGTCAGCAGGCCCCCTTACAAAAAGTTCTGGATCCGCCACTGTGTAGGACTTTATATTTTTAAGAAAAGTATGGATTCTCCTTGTTTTATGTACAAAAATGATGTACAAGCTTACACTATCAGAATAACAAACATAATTGAGATATCTTTCTTTTTACAAATTCTTGACAGGAATCTCAGTATTATTGGATGAATACATTAACTACATGTAGACCATAAACAACAAAATTATTTTTTAATACAAAGAAACATCATCACTTGATCATATATATTTTTATTGGCTATATTTTTAGTGACAGGCCTTTAAATAGAACCTTTTTAGACATAGCATTTTTCCTTGTTTTCGTTTTTGATTTTGATTAATAACATGTATATATTCAGTATATTTGTTTACATTTATTGTGTACATGTCATTGTTTTTTTCCCCACAGGAATTTGATGGAGCATTAGATTGTGTTAGTATAGCTATAACATGTGCATTCAATAGACATGGGACATTATTAGCAGTCGGTTGTAATGATGGACGTATTGTTGTGTGGGATTTCCTTACAAGAGGGATTGCTAAAATCATCAGTGCTCATGTACATCCAGTGTGTACTTTGTGGTATGTATCAAATATTTTTTATCAACTACTGCACCTAGTTAATTGTCGTTCTGAAATTAAAAACCTTTTGGTTGTAGATTTTGTATATATATTATATAAGTCTAAAAAAAACAGCACTTTTGGACGATGGTTATATACCAAAAAGATGTTATAAAATCGAGATGACAAATTTTTCAGCTTAACAAATAACCTTTAACAGTGTCTATAATTTTATCAAAATAGCATTGATATATACAGTTTTTTTATAGTTTTTTTTCAATTAACACCAGTTATTGAAATATTACTATCATGCTTTGAATATGCACATGATATTTGAATACATTTTTAACAAATATTAATTTTTCAGTTGGAGCAGAGATGGACATAAATTACTGAGTGCAGCGACAGATAATACAGTATCAGTATGGGATGTAGTGGAGGGGGAGTGTGATAAAACATACAGATTTCCCTCCCCTATCCTTAAAGTACAATTCCATCCTAGATACAGGTAACTAGATAACAAATCATACATGCTAAGAGACATCTTATAAAAAAAGTGGTTTCAAATTTTCTATCAGTGCTTTTTCCATCTTTGTGTGTTAGAAATAATTTGAAGATGAATATTGATATGTTAGGATTTTTTTAAGCCACATTACATTTTGAGTTTACTGTAGCTCAAAAGTGAGTTAACTTTTTTTGTAGAACACAGTTTTTAGTATGTCCAATGAAACATCCTGCAGTTAAAATGGAGATTGATGGAAAACACTCAGTTATTCCCCTTGATGATGATGTAAGTACTAAGTTATTCCCCCTTGACTATGCTATTAGTATATAGTTATTCGTCTTACAGCACATTTCAGTCAGTATGTAGCTAATGGTAATATCTTTGGTTAGCTTGCTTGTTAGCTGAACCGTGAAGTCACTGCAAGGTAAGGTAAATTTCCCTCCTTTAATAGTAGACTTGCCCAACTGATAAAAAATGTATCTCTCTGTAGGACTAAGCTACTATTAAAGGAGGGTAGTTTACCTTACCTAACAATAACTTCACGGTTCAGCTAACAAGCAAGCTAACCAAGATATTACCATTAGCTACATACTGACTGAAATGTGCTGTAATGACGATGTATATTTACAACTTTTTGTTATGAATGATTGATCATTTTGATTTTTAGAGTTATTTCCCTTTTAAAATGCAACAGTGAAAAATTGATTCAAACAAAATCAGAAAGTTGGTATAAACAATGAAAATAATGCAATGAATCACTTATTATTCTTTATTTCAAATGAAAAAAATCCTTCAACATATATTGACAATCTGTCTCTTTTGCTGATTTAGGTAAAGAACTAGACCAATTGTGTTTCGCTATTTTACAATCTAAGTATACAGTTTATGTCATGCATATTACAGTTAAAACAAAATTAACAATAAATCCAATTGGTAGGTTTATTTACATGCAGAGTTTGTCAAAACTACAAATTAGATATCCAAAGGAAAAAAAAACCTTCTATCAGTCCATTAATATCAGTGTCAACAAAAACTAAAAAATGCATAGAAGTCAAATTTTCAGTCTTTTATTGTCTTTTTTTTCTTCCTTTGTAGTCAGATTTAAACATCGTTGCATCATATGACAGACGAGGGACAAACATTTATACAGGAAATGCTAAAGGAAGGGTGAGTCTGTCTGTAAAAATGAAACACAAATAATTCAAAAGATTGGATGAGTTATTCCTTACTCAGACAATCTGCTGAGTAAGATAGTGTTTATGTCCCTTTTTGTGCAATTTTTGATTTCTTATTCCATTCTGCACATTTAACGGTTTAGAAGAAATATTTAACACTAATAAAAAAAAATCAAGTTAGAAATCTGAGACAATATTTTGTAAATTAATTTCTCTACCATGAAAAATTCTTGTGTTAGGTCAAATTAAGGTATCATTTCAGTGTTAAAAACTATGGCAAAGTATAGAATCAAATATGTGTAAAATGTTTTATATCATTCTAACATGCCTTATCAAGTGCAAATTTACAAATTTTACAAAAATATACAAACTAGACGATGTTTTCAAAGTTTGTTGATGAATTCATAAGTGTAGACATGGAAAGAAGTCTGACTATAAAATATTTAAATTATAAATTTCATATAAAAAAAAAGATGTGGTATGATTGCCAATGAGACAACTATCCACAAAAGACCAAAATGACACAGACATTAACAACTATAGGTCACCGTACTTTCTATCTTTTAAGCAATAACATGGTCAGGTATGGCACTAAATCCTCAAGTGGTATATCAGTCTCTAGGTTCATTTTAGCAATTTTGATATAACATAAGGAAACAAAATAAATATTCCATAACATTTAAGGATTCTTTAGAGAAATATTGAGATTGGCTTAATACATTTAGTTCAGATTATAAGGTTTCATGAGCTAGAATAATATTATTATACACTGACAGAGAGGAAATATATATATGGCATGAATGGTAAAAAAACACTGTTATTTTATTCTTAGTTATTTACACATGTATTGAAGTTATCTAATTGATGAATATTATGCTGTTTTATTTGTAGTTGTTGCTGTTCCATAAGTAATTTCAAGAGTATTGTAAAATAGATATATTGATTTTATTGTTTATATTTTTTCAGATCCTTGTATTTTCTGAATCAGATTTAAAGTTACTAGCATCATTCAGGGTAACCACAGGAACATTAAATACAACAGCAATTAAATCTATAGAATTTGCAAGGAGGGGGAGGTAAGAATGTTTGGATGTTTGGATGTAGCTACAGAAATTAAAAATTACCATGTTTTCAATATCTTAATGTGAAAGCTAGATACAAAATGACAAGGCACATATGTGTATAAACTCATAGAAGCAAAATGTTGATTTTCTGTAATTTTAACATTTCACATAAAGAACAAACTGTGAATAAAAGGCTTCAAAATTTTTTTCAGACTGAAAAAAAAGAAAAATAGAACATCATTAATTTTATTCCACAAAAGTTAAAATGTTTATTCAGAAGTGATATGGTATTAGTATCTGCATTCTTGATGTATTATTTATTTATTAATTGATATTTGTATGCCCCACCTTCCATATTGAAGTGGTAGACATTACCTTTTCCAGTCTGTATATATCCATCTGTTTGTCTGTCTGGTTTGAGATAGTTTAAAGTGAAATTATAGTCACATCAACATATGAGAGTTATAATGTACTTACTGAAAAGCTCAAAATAGATGACAAATTTTAAAGGGTTTGGTTCTTATTTAATGTTTCAATGAACATAAACCTGTGATAATCCGCAGTAGAAAGAACAGCGTCCTGATGATGCATTTTCTTTTTTAGCTGTTTCCTGGTAAATTCAGCCGACAGAATAATCCGTGTATATGAATGTGGTGAAGTATTGGCTTGTGGTAAAGATGGGGAACCAGAACCTGTACAGAAACTACAAGATCTCGTTAACAAGTAACTTATTATTATGGAGTATATATTCAGAACTTGAAGTAAAATATCCTATTTATCATTATTGTGCATTAGCTTTTCATTTGAATTTAAAACACTATCATATCTTCTTTCTTTTAGGACATATGCAAAAATATACGAATAAAAAATAAGTTTCTTAATACACCATCAAAGATTTTTTTTAAAAAGACCGACAACCAAAACAGAACAAGTTACATGCTAGATGTATGTACACATAATATAAAAGGACAGACAACTCTGCATTGAAATCATAATGACATAGAAGTTAATGACTTTTAGTCCCTATACAGCCTTGTTAGTCCCTATACAGCCTTGTTAGTCCCTATACAGCCTTGTTTGTCCCTATACAGCCTTGTTAGTCCCTATACAGCCTTGTTTGTCCCTATACAGCCTTGTTAGTCCCTATACAGCCTTGTTTGTCCCTATACAGCCTTGTTAGTCCCTATACAGCCTTGTTAGTCCCTATACAGCCTTGTTAGTCCCTATACAGCCTTGTTAGTCCCTATACAGCCTTGTTAGTCCCTATACAGCCTTCAAATGGGAACAAAAGATGGTTCAGTTTAAAATCAATCTTAGATAATGATTGGTTGTTTTTTTTCGTTGAAAGACCATAGCTAATTTTTTGGATGCTATTTTCAAGGCAATGTAAAGGATGTTATCATGTTCTCATTCTAGTGGACTGAGAAAAAACACATCTCAGTCAGGAGGCTTGAATTGAAAAATTATCACACAAAAAGATCAAAGCAAGAAAGTATAGATATATCCTAAAATAATTACACAACTGAAAACTCATGTTCAGAAATATGATAACCTCTTATGTGAACAATGACATCAGATACTGCAGATAATACTGAAATCAACATTAAAATACTGTAAATTCAGAAATTATTGCGAGATTTTTATTATTGCAAATAATGCGACTGAGTTGTAAACGCAATAATTCAAACTCGCATTTTGTAATTTTTTAACTGAATTAAGCCTGACTTTTCTCAAAATCGTAAAAATTAAAATCGCATTCAAGTGTAAAATGACAAAATCGCAATAATAAATGAACGCAATAATTTCTGAATTTACAGTAATCCACTAACAATGAAGCTAGCTAAGTTATCTATAATCATTGGTTGAATACTGCTACACGACAATACAGTTTTTTCTATATCTTTATATTCACTTTGCAGTGTGTGACCAATATTTGAAATACATGTATAATAATAATCCTTTTTTGTAATAATTGTCAAATTAATGTTTTTATTTCAATCTACAGAACATTATGGAAGAAATGTTGTTTTTCTGGAGATGGAGAGTACATTGTAGCAGGATCAGCCAGACAACATTCTCTGTATATGTGGGAAAAAAGTGTGGGAAACTTAGTCAAGATATTACATGGAACGAAGGGAGAATTGTTACTGGATGTTGTGGTTTGTATCATCATTTTACTTTTAAATGAAACAAGAATATTGTGTATTTCTAAAAAACTAAATTGATTTATACACTATTTAAATTAAAACTGATTTACTGCACTGTATCAGTCTAAAAATGGATTGTAGGACAAACATGACCATTAAAGACTAACACTCATTAACTCGTGTACTGAATTATTAGTTTATTATTATCTGTTCAGTTCTTCTCCTGAAATAAAGATAACTAGTGTAAAATAGCAAATAAATAATATTCTAAATTGTAAAAGGTTTTTCCATCTTTATGGTGACACATCTTCCGCCATCTGTGTGCAGAACTAAAGATAAGTTGAAAGGTATACTGAAATTGTTGCTTTGAGGAATATCATTTTATAAAATTACAGTGTTTGCTTAATTAATAATCCTATATTTAATTTCAGTGGCATCCTGTAAGACCTATCATAGCCTCCATATCTAGTGGTCTTGTATCTATATGGGCTCAGAATCAAGTGGTAAATATACATTGTAAATATTAGTTAGGTGGAATGCAAAAATTTACCACAATATTATTGTTCATGAAATATAATGCCATATAAAACTACAAATCAACTTACAAGAAAAAAACAAACATATTTTTTTATATAATTGTCAAGTTTTTTATTTTGGGTTTATATCCTTTCTTTTTAGAATTCTTATCTTTGTTTATATGATCCACTTTATAGAAATATGATCACAAGTAGATTATGCTGTATTGTCATAAATAGGACAATTAGTTGGGTTTACATATACCAGTGTCCTAGGACTCTGAAGATTTGTAATAAAATGAAAGACAGAAAATTTTCAATAAATGGCAATTTGTTAAATCTTTTCAAAATGTAGATACCATATTAACATGTTTTGTATGAAAACTGGAGTGCATTTACAACAGATACTCTATAAATATGTATTATAGGAAAATTGGAGTGCATTTGCACCAGATTTTAAAGAATTAGATGAAAATGTAGAATATGAAGAAAGAGAATCAGAATTTGATATTGAAGATGAAGACAAAGAAAAAGAAGAAACAAAAGGTAGTGTAGAATCATTCAGTGTACTAACATACACCAGAAGGAATTTAAATGAGTGAAACAAGTAGAGAGAAGAACATGTAAAGTTGACATTTGAGGACTTTTTTCATTTTCACAACAATATTTTCTTACATTATATTTTATAAAGATTACGCTGATGTTAAAAAACAATGTTATACTGCTTTGCAATACCTAACCGACATGTTTTAATATGCCAATTCTATTTTATTACATTTAGGAAATGTGTTGAGGAAATTTCATCCTGAAAAAAGAGCTGCTTTTGCACTTTTGTCCATTTCAATTTTCTAATTGATAATTCTTAAGATTATTTAAATTATGAGTAAAAATAAATACATAAAAACAATTGATAATTTTTATTTATTTTAGGTCCCTATGATGAGGATATAGAGGTTGATGTAACAGCTATAGAACCTATACAGGCTTTTGTCAGCAGGTAGGAATTAAGATATACCTGTCTTTGAAGCTTTGTGGCTTCCATCAGCAGTTTTACCGTCACACATCAAGTTTACCTAGTGAAAATATCAGATCATTTAATTTTAGTCGTGATGTCAGTAAAAATTTTCATTCAACAAAAGTTCTACAAAATTATGTTTTCTTCTTTTGGTGCCTAAACTTGGTGGTGTCATAGGCATGTTTCAATATCACACAAGGAAACCTTCTGGCTTCTTGTTTGCCTGAAAATGTAATAAATTTGAGGAAAAAGGGATTTTCGGATGTAAAATGTTGTTTTTTTTAGTTGGACTGTAATAATAAGTGTTGATTTTATTACAGTGATGAAGACGATGAGGATGATGATGCCTTGTTATATTTACAAGTAACACCAGAGATAGATGAACCAGAGGAAGGTTGGCCATCTACCACAGATAATAATGTAGGTAAAATAACTATTAATACCAAAGCCATTTAGTTTTCACCTTCAACATTGCTTTATTTTGTGATAACAAATTGTTGTTCTATTAAACAAACTAAATCAATAATTCTGTGTTAGATATAGTGATTGTTTGGGTTTAGTGGTAGTACTTCGCTTTTATTCTTAATATGACCAAATTTTGGCTCAGACTCACAGAACAAAATAACTCTCATTAAAGAAGCATTTGAAGAGTCCAAAATTTTATCTAAAACATATAAAGACAATTGGTTGGGAAGCATTTATTCATTATTTTTAAAAATATCTTAATTTAACCCCAGAATATTTGTTAAATCACAAATCTCATATAAAGTCAATTATCATTAAAAAACTCCAAATTAAATATGATGAAATTTGGCTTAACCAACTAAATAATGACAAACCTGGCATGGTGCAAGGAAATAAATTAAGGACCTGTAGACTTTTTAAAAATAATATAGGCCTTGAAAAATATTTATTGCTAAATAATTGTAAAACATTAAATGAGTTAACCAAATTTAGAATTAGTGCCCATGAACATGAAATAGAAAAGGGAAGACATAAAGGAATACCCCAGATAAAAGATTTTGTAAATTATGTAATATTAATGACATTGTTTAGGATGAAATTCATTTTCTTCTTCAATTTCCATCACTTAAAACTGAAAGATCCAGTTTCATTTTAGATTTATCCTCTAAATTTACTAATTTTAAAACTTTAAATGACCAATCTAAATTTCTATGGTTGATGTCAAATGAAGATCCATTTGTTAATAACATAACGATTAAATTAATAGTTTAATTATAAAGACTAGAAGAGTAAAATTTAGTATTAACGCATGAGTAGTCCACAGCTCTTCTTTTAATTATAAAACGGTATTGATTGTGTTCACTCGCTCATTATCTTTGAGAATATATACTGTGTTTGTTGTCTCCCTTCTCTTATATAATATAGTTTTAGTTTTATTGTCATGTATTGTAATTCCAATGAAAAAAATCACCATAATTATTTGTTCACTTTAATTTAAACTGTAATTGTACTGCTCCACGGGGTGTCTTGATTGACAAATAAAAATTGTTGTTGTTGTTGTTGTTGTAGAAAGACGTGTGTATATTTCAAACTTGAGATGTTATGCATACAAAGCGTAATAATCATATGACGTTACAATACGTTACGTTAACAATAAGAGCTGAATAAGTTATTGTCTCTGTATTGTGGCTAATTTGTTTTGGTGATCATGAGATTGAACCTGTAAAACACTAAACAGATAATAAAACATTTTAAAATACCTGCCCAAAGGTGTCTTAGGGGCTGTTTGGTCTAATATTTCATCTACAGGAATCAATAGCCTGTCAAAGCTGAGGTTTGTGTGAAACCCTATTAATGGCAAGGTGTGTATGACTATTAGGTTACCATTTATCCTGCCAGAAGTCTGTGTTGGTCCAACTTCTCTGTCTACCAATAAAACTGATGTCACAATAATGTCAATGTTTAAACCCCACTTAAGTTTATATCCAAGTAACTTAAGTGTGGTTAAAAAATGGAACAGACGAACACAAAACTTAACGATGTATAGAAAGTTTCAAGAAACAAGTCACTATTTATCATTATTGTTTCATGTTAGATTTGTTGGGAACACCACGTTTTGTATACTTTAGAATTATTTTAATGCAAATGTACAATTCATTTTATTTCCAACAGGCACCTGAAGATCAAAGTCAGAATGAGAAAAAAAGAGGCCATAGTCAATCAAGTAATGCTCCATCACCGAAAAAGAAAAGAACCAAAAGTCAGGAGATATCTATAAATCTACCTAATGCTCCTTCAGAAGGTAAGCTTTATTCCAATACTGAGGGGGGTTGGAGGGGTCCCGATCCTGAAATCCTGGGCTTAAAAACATGAAATCCCAAGATCCTGAATTTTAAGAAATGTAAATCCTGACCTTCCAAAAGTCGAAAAAAGAACCCGAGCTTAAAGAACCTGATCCCGACATTATGAGAAAAGTTCCCCCCCACTCAATACTGATCTGTCATATCTAAGACAAAATTATTTGATTTATGTTTCAAGTTAATTAATTAAAGTAATCAGACAATTTTCATTTAATATTGAAGATTTTGTAAATATATTTTTTTCCTGTCAGATTTAACAAAGAACATCAATATGTCATACTTTGTATTCATTATTATTGGTTGGATTCAAATTTTCATGGATTTTGTGGGTACAGGTAAACCACGAAATAAAATGTTAAAAAAAATGTTATAAAAAATATAACAGATCTGATTTGTCTACATTATAAGGCATTTTTATTGTTAGAAAAATCCTCTGTAATACATGTAATATAACTGATCATGACTGCTGTATATTACCTCTGATTATTAAATAATTTTTTTTAAGGTATAGACAATCTCATAAAATCTACAGATCGTGAGCATCTGAAAAATAGTGAGAATTGATGTTTCTCTAGTTGAGATGTCTAAGATGATAATAAGGCTTACTAAAAACAAACTCAGCAATATCTTTACCCAACACTAGAATGTTAAAATACATAAGTCATTTGGGCATGATTCATAGGTTTTAATACATAAGTCATGAGGGCATGATTCATAGGTTTAAATACATAAGTCATTTGGGCATGATTCATAGGTTTAAATACATAAGTTATTTGGGCATGATTCATAGGTTTAAATACATAAGTCATTTGGGCATGATTCATAGGTTTAAATACATAAGTCATTAATACATAAGTCATGAGGGCATGATTCATAGGTTTTAATATATAAGTCATGAGGGCATGATTCATAGGTTTTAATACATAAGTCATTAGAGCATGATTCACAGGTTTTAATACATAAGTCATTAGGGCATGATTCATAGGTTTAAATACATTAGTCATGAGGGCATGATTCATAGGTTTAAATACATTAGTCATGAGGACATGATTCATAGGTTTAAATACATTAGTCATAAGGGCATGATTCATAGGTTTTAATACATAAGTCTTGTGGTCATGATTCAAAGTTTAAATACATTAGTCATGAGGGCATGATTCATAGGTTTTAATACATAAGTCATTAGGGCATGATTCATAGGTTTAAATACATAAGTCATGAGGACATGATTCATAGGTTTTAATACATAAGTCATGAGGGCATGATTCATAGGTTTAAATACATTAGTCATGAGGGCATGATTCATAGGTTTAAATACATTAGTCATGAGGGCATGATTCATAGGTTTAAATACATTAGTCATGAGGACATGATTCATAGGTTTAAATACATTAGTCATGAGGGCATGATTCATAGGTTTAAATACATTAGTCATGAGGACATGATTCATAGGTTTAAATACATTAGTCATGAGGGCATGATTCATAGGTTTAAATACATTAGTCATGAGGACATGATTCATAGGTTTAAATACATTAGTCATGAGGGCATGATTCATAGGTTTTAATACATAAGTCATTAGGGCATGATTCATAGGTTTGGTTGTCAGTTGTAATGTCCTGATTTCTTTATTAATTTTCAGAAATTCATCCATTGCTAAATGTTAAGAAACCAACAGACAAAAACCAGCAGAAGAAAGTGAGTCGAACAAACAAAGGAAAACCATCAAAGTCTGAGAAATCAAAACACAAATACAGATCAGATGAGGTAAATTTACATAAGTTATTTATTTATACACCTGACTATATCATGCTGGGGCTACTGACTTATTCTACAAAGGACACATGGACTACAATGAAATATTATATATTAAATTCAGGGTTTTCATTAGTAATTTTTCATGTTGAGTCCTGAGACTCATCAATATTTGAAATCATTATTCTCCTAGAACATTGCTTAGTAAAGGTTTTGTATGTATTCTTCAACTACATAGTACCGAAAGCTATGATACTGAAAATGTATTCATTTACCTCTGTCAATGAATCAATAACAAATGGTATACATTGATATTGTCTTTTTGTTTTGAGAAATTTCTGAGGTTATGTTTGTCTATAGATATATAAGGGAAGATGTGGTATGAGCACCAATGAGACAACTCGCCATCCAAGTCACAATTTGAAAAAGTAAACTGTATTAGACATATACGCTTTTGAAGTATCAATTTTGATGTCATAGAATTCAATTGACATTTCCTGTAACTTTGACACATTTACACAATTCATAATATTGAATGTTTTTTTTTTCCAGATATGAATGGTCAGTGCTTTTAATGCGATGTTGGGAAAGTTCTTTGACATTTGACAGAATGTTAGTCAGTGATGCAGTTCCAAGACAAAACCTGTATGAGCTAGATATGCTCAGATATTAATTAAAACTAAGCAATGCTTATGGGCATGGATAACAACTAGATCGTCCCCATATTTATTATGTAAATAAATAGAATGAAAAACTGTGACAATGACTTTATTATTGTGGTTTTTAAAAGAGCTTAATTATGCAAGGATAAGATGTTGTATGATCAATTCGACAGCCTAATCTTAAACAAAAAATGTAGACTTTACTATACTGCCTTCAACTATGACAAGCAGCCAATTAGCCAATAACAACCAATAAGTGGTTATCAGTGACTGCATTTTAGTAGTTTGCTACATCCAGTCTGTGTTTTTGTTAGATGTAAGATGTTTTTTTGCTCTTTGTCCATCTTATGATTTATTTTATTGTCTACTGATTTTTTGTTTGTTTTATACCACATCTCCCAAATTTTTAAAACATTTGACAAAAAAATAGTGTATTGACAAATCAACCACCAGGAAAACACATACACATATATATTAACTGTGGCCAATATTACTTAATATGTATGCAATAACCCTTTTGTAGTATCAAACACATTTTTATACGCCCGTCAAAATTTTGACGGGACGTATTATGGTAAACACATTTCCGGTGTCCATCCGTCTGTCCGGCGTAAACATGTCGCACAGTAACTTGAGAACGACTTATCCAAATTTCATGAAACTTAATATAGTTGTTTCTTATGATGGTCAAATGATCTGTATACTTTTTGGTGAAAATTAGATTTAAACTTTTTGATTTACGGCACTTTGTAACTAAAACAGGGGTGTGGTTTTTTTCACATGTCACACTGTATCTCAAAAACGATTCTTGATTATGGCTTAAAACTTTAAACACTTCTTATTTATATTAATCTTAATATCTGTATACTTTTAAGTGATGATTCAAAATTTCATTTTTGAGTTATTGAGTATTTTTTTAAAAAGGGGGATTTTTTTTTTACATGTCCCGCATATCTCAAAATCGATTTATGATTATTGCTACAAAGTTTACACATGCCTTTTTTATATTAATCTCAAGATCTGTATACTTTTTGATGATGATTCCAAATTTCATTTTTGAGTGATTGAGTATTTTGTAAAAAAGGGGGAGGGTTTTTTTTACATGTTGTGCCATATCTCTTTTACAATTTATGATTATTGCTTACAACTTTACACACTTCTTTGTTATATTGATCTAAAGATCTGTATACTTTTTGGTCATGATTCAAAATTTTATTTTTAAGTTATTGAGTATTTTGTTAAACAGGGGAGGTTTTTTTTACATGTCGCGCCGTATCTCTTTTACAATTTATGATTATTGCTTACAACTTTACACACTTCTTTGTTATATTAATCTAAAGATCTGTATACTTTTTGGTTTTGATTCAAAATTTTATTTTATTGATATTTAGTTTTTTGTAAAAAAAAAACAGAGTGGGGGTTTTCCCGCCGTGTCTCAAAAACTATATATGGTTATTGCTTTAAACTTTCTCAGAAACTATTTATGATTATTGCATATAACTTCCACATAAGACGTCGGGCGTATCATGCGCTCATGGCGCAGCTGTTTATTCTGTATTGGTGCAGAGTAATTTGAAAAAGAACAAATGTTTGTCTTGCATGCAACAAAAGTTGCAGAAGTTAGGACATAGGTTTTACAATTAACAATTGTCCTTGTCCACATTATCATGGTTCAGTGAATGCCAGAAAAAAATATATAGGATAACTGTATTTGGTGTTTGGAATCTTTGCAGTTGACATGTCTGTCTGACGGTCCACCTAACCTCAACCACATATGGATCAGTGATCAAGGTAAGGTTTTGGTAGTCATTTGGGTATCTCAGATACTATATTCTATAAGCAATAGGTCAATTGTATTTGGTGTATGAATTGGTTGTAAGGTGTACATATCTGACTGGCAGGTTTTGTTTTTAAGGTGTGCTGTTACACAACTGTCCAGATAATATAGAATTGACACTCACAAACAAGTTAAACCCCACAACATTCTGTATGTACCTTTCCAAATTAGGAAACTGTAATTGATGTATTAAACTAAAGTGGATGACTCAAGCTTGAAGGATTTAGGGTCAACTAATTTACGGTGACCTATAGTTGTTAATGTCTGTGTCATTTTGGTCTTTTGTGGATAGTTGTCTCATTGGCGATCATACCACATCTTCTTTTTTATAATGATGCTTACATCTGTCATTTAATTTCAGGAAAATAGTTATATCATTGGCAATCATACTACATCTTTTCTATTTCATATTGGGACCAGCTGAATTATATCTGTTTAATGTAATGACACATTTTCTATTATTTGTGACTTGTGTTTGAAGTTCATTTATTAAGGATAATCTTATAAGGGCTATTCCAGAAAAAAATGTATGGGGGTTGGAAGGCAGTTTTTGTCAGCACCTGCCACCCATACAATTGTAATTGAGAATTAAAGTGCATTATAGTGTGAAAAGTTGCTCTGATATCCATCACCCATGTATTATTAATACAATGTGCCTTCCAACACCCCATACATTTTTTTCTGGAATAGCCCTTAAGCAAAAAATGGAAACTGCTGTTTAAATGCAAGAAATGAAATCATAATTTTTGTGACTTATAACATGGATGATTTGATTGATTGGTTGTTGTTAGTGTCTGATGTCACTTTCAACTCTGCTATTTTGTGGCATTTTGTATAGGTTGAAGAAGCCAAAGTGCTTGGAGAGAACCATTGACCTTTGACAGGAGAATTAACTCATACTCAATATTCAAACTAACACCAGTGTTGACAGGCTATTTTCTATCACAGCTGTATATGAACTACTAAGACCACTTAACCACAAAGACCCCTTGATGAAATGGATACTATATGAATGTTTCAGTGTACTGATAATATTTTTTTATGATTAGTAAAGAATTTCTATGGGCCAAGTTAATGAAAAAAGATGAATTCAGGAAGAAAGTAAATTATCTCCCTTCTGTGAGAGAACCAATTTTGACTTTTAATGGCACACTACATTATTAACTGAAACAAAAGAGCACTTCAGCTAAATATAACTTTATTCATAAACATTTTGTTTATCATTCAAATTGTATATTCGGTACCAAAAATTTAAAAATCAACTAATTAAAAATAACTGGATGTTGGTTTTAATATGTAAATACTTCTAAAAGATGTTACTTATTTTATTCTTGATTCTTTCATTTAATCTACATATTGTTCATTAAAATTTTATCATGAACATAATATTATATTTTTAAAGAACCAATCAAAATAGGACAATTACAATATTTGGCTTGACAAAAAGATGTACACATTACTATATCAAAACCAAAGGGAATTGAAAATCAAAGATGTGATTCTACAAATTGCACAGTGAACAAATATAAAATTTAAAATTTAATAAATATACACATAGTAAATAAATAAACAACAGTATCACAGATCTCTCCATAACAATATAAAATTTACTTTCAAAGTAAATATATTCACCGATAATCATGGAAGAATACACAAAGACATTTTTGACAACAGATTTCAAAATAACAGTTACTTCCCTTAAAGATAACTAATATTTTGTCCATTTAACATAATAAGTTTATATCATCCAGCTTTAGATTTTGTGTGTTTTAATTGGACAACTACTTCACATCAATGAGTTGCCACCACCAAAATATATATTTATTAGATAAAAAAATTAGATGAGGGTTAAACCCATTTCCCTTGAAAAAAACTTAAAAAGAGTGAGTAAAGTTTCAACATGTTAGAACAAACAATTCACATAAACAATAAACCGGAGACTGGGCTTAACTACTAGTATATAATCAGTATCAATAGATCAAAATGGCATGTAAATATTTCCAGCATATATTTAAGGCCAAAACCATTCCCCCCAAGTTGCAGGCATATATATTTGTAATTTTTAAATATACTGCATATTTTTCATATAGGTATATAGTTTAAAAAGTAATCAAGTGAAAAAGACTTGCAACATATCAAATTCTTATTTCCCTAAAAAGAGGGTAAGAAAAATCTCACAATATATTTTGCTCTAAATTATAATTACAAGCATTAAAAATATAATCACAACGTCATATATTGAATTACAATTTATTCTCATGATTTAGAATGTTTTATTAGGCTATTAATTAGAAAATGCATTTTACTGTACTCACAAAAAAATGGCAGTGAATTTTCTATTAAAATAACCACCAAAAAGTATTATTATTTAAGTATGTGTATACACTACTTCTACTGATAGACTTTTAAAGCATAAAAAGTGAAACTAGTGTAAGTTTACATAAACAGTAAAATTTACTTCTTAGAAATTTCATCATAATCTGATCATTTTCTTCTTTTAACATAACTATGTCTGTTATTCCCGTTTTTCAGTGGACTAGGCATTATTCCAAGTATACAACTACTAATTTTCAAAATGTCTATGCTTGTACTGGAGGCTCATATGATTTAGGAGAGGGCCAATTAATAGGAGTTCTTGATGACAGCACTGGCATATCTGGTTCATATGTTCCAGCTACGGCACAATTCGTTGTGGCTGGGTATTGTCCACTTCTTCTGGATCCTGCCGACCTAGCTGGTGACTGTGGGTGTGGCCAGTTAAGTGTTGGAGTAGGCGGTTTGGAACGATAGGTAGGTGTCATTGGTTTATATCCTATTGGTGGCATCTTTGGACTTGTGGATATTGGCTCTGGATTTCTAGCACCTGATCTTCCTCCTGAGCCATTCATCAAAAGAGTTTCAAATGGTCCTGGGCCAATACCACCATCAGCTTTAATATCTTCCTTTACACGTAAGGCATCTGGAACCTGCAAATCACATAGTAATAAATCATACATATTGAGGTATATCAATATATCAAGCGAATGGCAGATGTTTCATGGAATTTTGTGCTGATGACTTTTATTCTTTCTTTATGTTCTATATCTATAATTGTCTATAATACTTTTATTTGCAATTCTTTTTGTAGATTTTAGATTTTGATATTGTAAATACTCCTATCTTTAAAAATTGAAGATTGTGTGTTGACCACAGGCCGGTACTAGCTACCTTTTGGTCTATAAGGTTCAAATACCTTCGTATGAGAATTAGAAGTTCTTAGAACATTTAACTCGTATACAATTTATGCATTCCGTAATCTTCAAATAATGTATAAAAACTTCCTTGATAACAAATTTGGTTTATAAACATGAACAATCAGTTGTTTTCTTTCCCAAATAAAATTATATATTTATCATAATATATAATATAATGATATTAAGTGTAGTTAACCTTTTATTAAACCAGTTTTGTTTTTGTTTTTAACCGTACCTTTAAAAAAAAAAATCTCAAACAAATAAACAAAATTTTCATTTAACCTTGAGTAATCTGATACATATACCTCAGACATTAGTGTTTTTACCTTGCATCTCTTTAATTTTCCTCTAAGAACAATATCACCATCTGTTTTAGATCTCAGTAAACTTTCTACTGCATGTCCAGACCGTGCTGTGGGGTTTGTGTTACCTGTGGACAAACAAAATATATGATATATCATTTATTGCTAATTATAAACCCTCATTAAATAGTGGTTATACAGAGATTTCTGGAAAACATGCAGGACATGTTATATCACATTAATAAAAACAATGATCAATCCACAGGTGACAAATTATATGTATCTTACACAAATACACTGGATCTTTAATTTTATCAACACAATTATTGGTGCATACTCTCAACTGTTATCATTATACTTTGTAAGTTTATTTGAAATCCCCAAGTTGCTACTCTTCTTTTCATCCCAAAAATTACAAATCACAGCAGTTCTGTATTTTGATATAAACAATTTAAGTGTAGTGATTGATACTAATTCTTTCATACCATTTTATTTTACATATTTGATAAAAACATGTCTTATCTGTTCACATATTATTCACAGAAGACAAACTTTAAACATCATCGTCTAACTATAAAGTCTTTTTTTCTGACCTGGAATTTTCAGTGGCATATCCCAGGTTCCTACAAATGTGCCCCATGGCGAATCTCTTGATCTTTTGACCCCTGGAATCAAATGTCCTCTGTTGTTGGCAACTATCTGGGTAAAGCCATCAAATGATCTTGGCCTCTGTAAAAATAGAAGATAAAATAATCAGAAATTCAACACTTTTACAAAATAAACATAATACATTTTTTTTTAATTTGGAAAATTATATCACTGAAATATTTTAGCTAAAACTATAAGAAAATTCCATAAGTCTTACTGTTTCCTTCGCGTTCATGATACAATATTACATGTGTGATGACAAAGGAAAGCTATACACTATACCAATCATAAAAATATACATTAACTTTAGAAATGTCGAGGGATGTGGATTTTAAATTTTAACAACTGAAACCATTCACTGTGACTTTCCAAGTGTAACTACCTAAATATGAATACTACCATTATGTTAGGTCAATGGTCATAAATGTGTTCAAATAACATATAACTTATTAATTATATTCTGATCATAATAGAAGTCTTCAATATTAAGAAAGATTTTACTTGGTAAATAAATGCCAATTTCTTGTGATATAATTAATCAACAAAGGTAAATATGAATGAATAAGTGCACATAGGTCATTATTGTTAAAAATACAATAGGACAATAACTTTTTGGTGTACAATGTATACATGAACATTTAAATTTAACATTAACATGACTAAATAAGTCATTTATAAAAACTCCACTACCTTGTTTATTCAAACTGTAAAAATATCAAGTTTTAACCACATAAATGTATATAGCCCTTCAATGTACAAAGATTTATTTCTAAATATCCGATCTTAAATTACAATACTGTAAGTTCAGAAATTATTGTGTGCATTTATTATTGCAATATTGAGAAAAAAAACTGTTAAATTCATAAAAAAAAAATGAAAATCAAGTTTAAATTATTGATATTATAACCTTGTCACATTTTTGCCATTAAATTCTGAATCTACAATATGACAAATGTACATGTATTACCTCTCTGTATTCTCTTGCCACCTGCCAGTTCTGTAACTTCACAGGATCAAAAGCATTTGTGTACTGGAAAAAAAATATTCTACAATTATTGTGTGATGCTCATGGTAAAAGTGCTTAATTTCTACATGTTCCAAATCTGTAGTTTCTGTTTGGTTTTTTGTTTTTGTAAAAATTATTAAATAATAAATTTTATAAACATTTATTAAAACAAAACCAATATATGGACAATGTCACCTTTCTTTAAGTAGGTTTTTCATATGGGAAATGGGATCAAATTTAATAGTGTTTCTTACAGGTTTTGGCTTGATATCATTGGTATGGCACCCTGCACTTATGCAAGTATGTGGTGTCATGCTGCTTTTTCATCATAATTAATAATGCCCTATTAGTATTACTGTTGAAGATCAGGTCCATAATAAGCAGCATTTCTGTTCACTTTTCTTTCAACAAAATCATTAATTTTAATTATGGATGATGAATTTTTTTTAAATATATGCTTGAACATTTTTGAAGCGACTTATGTTTCATCATGAGTTGAATAAAACTTAATGCCGTCTGCACATCAGAGAATTTTAAATAGGCAATTAAAAAAAAGGAACCATGTGATTGTTAGAGTTGTAATTTACGATGCAGCGGTCTAAAATTATGTAAGCAATCAATTGCACCAATTCTTTTTGTATATTAAATTTCAACATCATTGTATGCTCTCACTCCTAAATGTGGCAGAATAGTCAACCAGTTGACGGTGGCCACTTTAATAACCGAAAGAAGAAGCTGTTTATGTTAAACTGATTTACCTTTTAATACTGGAAATGAAAACAATAAATCTATTATAAATATACTACTTTGTATTGAATTTGTAACGAAATATGTTGAAATAAAGCTTAAGATTATTTTTACTATTCTTATCCACACGCAAGATTAATATTAACAACACACTTTGAATTCAGGATAATGTTTAGCTGTGAAGAACATTTTATGGGTGACTGCTGCTGCTGATAAAAGTTTCTTTGTATGTAAACAAAGGGGCACTGTTTCCCTTCATTTTTAAACTCTTCAGCAATACAATGTAGTTTTTGTTGTTCAACAAATGCTAGTTTATAATTAACAGTCTATACTACCCTAACCAATTTGAAATATAGGCTAAAGACATTTCTATAAGCATAACATTTTGCACCTTCAGACTAGAGACAGTAGAGTGACATGTATCAAATGCAATATAAAAGTTATAAAATTTGCATTTATCAAGATGACAATACAAACCTGATTTGCACTAAAGTGTAAAGACATCACGAAGGATTATTTTTATAATATACAACGGTTTTATGAGAGGCTTAACGCCTTTTTATCAGCTCAGATATCCCTTATCTTGTTGGATTCTTTCACTCGATGATGTTCGCCATAACAATACAGTATCGTTGCCCATAGAAACGGGTTCAGAAATGGTGATGAAAAAATAAGATTTATATGAAATCATAAAGAATAAATTAGTAAAGAAGTACAGAATTCCCTAGATTTGAAGAAGAATCTTAATTTCACTTTTAAAGATAACATTTACCCCGTTAATCGCGGAACCGATACGCACTGAATATATCTATTTCTACTTCCGGTTAAAGAAGCCGGCGACTCTTGCATCTAATTTCGCATTTATTTAACAGTTGATACGAGAAAATGACGTTATTCCACTTTGGAAATTGTTTAGCGCTTGCTTATGTGCCTTATATGATTGTTTACAAGTTTTCAGGATTGTAAGTAAAACTAGCACAAAAGAAGTGTTGCAGTACAGCTGAGACTACTAATGTGTTCTAGTTGTCTCAGAGTACAGCCAGTATAAGGGGTCTCATTGGGGTGTTCTGACTCCAGATCAAGCTAACTTAGTTGTCAGATTCCTGTATCCCACTTACACAATGTATTGTAAGTAAGCAATAGACAACTTTCGAGTTCAATGCATTTCTAATCTTCAATCTTTGTCGTGATGACAGAGTATACTCTCTTGTAAAATAAGATTTGCATTTCCCTCAAAAACTCTGGTTTTAGTGAACGTCATTTGTGTGTTTAGGGGCATCGTCACTCCCATTCTAATGTTGAGCGAGTGGTTGGAAACTATATTTCTGTATTGTACGAATTATTCCTCAAATTGAATTCTCAAAATTGACAATCAGCACTGCTTTCATTAGGGAATTTTCATTAAGAACCTACAGAACAACAATTATTTCTAGTTTATCCTGCACAATGGCGATCACGAAGACGCTTGATGAACGTTCATAGTGCAGGGATACAGGCGACTCCCTCTATCAGGTAAATGACGTCATAAAGGCACATATAATTGATGATTTTTTTCCAGTGAGGGATGAACTCGAAAGTGGTCTATTCTCATATTTTGGTAATTTCCTGAGTCCCGCTAGACTTCATTTACAATTTTTACAACACAATAATTTGTCTTTCACGTGTCACACTTACAAAAATCGTCAATCCTGCATCACGTCTAGGCGTTATGTATGTACATTCTTTACCTAAATTTTGTCTGTATAGTGTTTTTTCCAGGCTGATAATGAGGCTGTGGGGTTCACGCTGCGGCACCGCAGCGCCTTCATAATAATGCAGATCCTGCAGCATCTTAATTGGCCGTTTTCCCTTAATTCTTGATCCGGCAGTGTGTTAATTTTCACATTTTCATTTTGTATGTTGGTTAAAATTGTCAATTGCTGATCACCGCTGAGAGGTCTTTCAGTGTTACGCAATAACTGATAATTATTTTTACCTGAGCCTCTTATCTCAGCATTATCAGACTATGTTATCATGTAAAAGCGTTAATGATCATCAAGATATTTAACAAATTATTAAAAACTTCAGTGCAGATATTGAAGAAATAGACAGCAAATACTTTACACATTGTCTGTAAGATCACTGGACCATTTAAATAACGAGTTTGTTCATTGGTCATGAAAAAGAATCTATTTAACAGTGTTTTCCATTCCGCATTCAAGCCTGGTCTGCCGACCACCTAAAAGGCTTTCCATTTAAGGAGGTGGTAAGCTTTTTTTTTCGGTTGCAAAACGTAAGAATTTAAATACATGTACTAATCGCGCCTCGCAGTTTGTTTTCATTGACAAAAATGGGGGATCGTCAAATTTCAATGTTTTCTTTTATAAATGGGGGGAATGGAAAGGCAGTTGACAATTGATAAGGAAAATTCTAAGCCATATAAGTCAACTAAAAAGGATAGTTGAATTGAAATTGTTGAAATAAAAAAAAAAGTAACTAAACAACAGAAAAGGCACACAGGCGATCGCGAAGATAAACAGGTTGGGAACGATCCCAAAATGAGGGATATTCCTTAAATGAGGGACTGTCCATCAGGCAAGGGGTCATATTACTGTTTAAGAAAAAAAAGAAAAACTTAGATTTATTAGCATAAAAGGGGGGAAATCGTTTTATTTGGTACAACTTTTCTAAATGAGCGTCCATAATGATAAAAAGGCCAGAAACAAATATGTCCTCATTTGTTTCTCTTTAAATGTACCCTACATAAAAGGGATAGTCATTACATGGAGAGGTAACCCCTCATCTGTTTCTCTTTAAATGTACCCCTCATTAAAGGGATAGTCATTACATTGAGAGATTACCCCTCATTTGAGGGTTGGTGATAAATATGAACAGGACTTTAAATGGATAATCGTCACAGAAGGATATTACTGTTCTCTGTGCCAAAAATATAGCACTAAAGCGAGGAACATGACAGAAACTTCAATGGTTCTATAGGCCATGCATTAGCAGACTTCTTGGAGGAGGGAGTCCTGCGAAAGCCATTATGATCTGCTATCCCAGATGCACAAAACTAATTTGTCAAATCATTTAAAGAATTTAATGAAAGGCTAGCAGTGATAGCAGAAAAATGGTTCAATTCCATTAAATGTGAATACAATACTTATCCTTCTATTTGTGACCCCAACCCACAGTAAAACTGAAAAAAATAAACCCGCTTGAAAATGTTAAAAAAAATCACCCGGTTGCCAAATCCAGCTAAGGTAATCTATGCCTGAGGTAAAAAAGCCTTAGTATTTAAAAAATTCTAAATTTTGTAAACAAATAATTTATGAATATAACCATATCAATGATAATTCATGTCAGCACAAAAAGTGCTGACTACTGGGCTTGTGATACCCTTAGGTAAATAAATCTCCACCAGCAGTGGCATCGACCCAGTGGTAGTAAATAAACTCATCATAGATACCAGGACTAAATTTTGTATATAAGCCAGACACACGTTTCGTCTACAAAAGACTCATCAGTCTTCAAATTGATAATAAAAATATCTTTATAATTAATTCCCCAACTTTTATTCAGAAAAATATAATGTTTTTTGGTATATACATGTACATCTAGAAAAATTTATCTAATAATAGACCACTTTCGAGTTCATCCGTCACCGGAAAAAACTCGTCAATTATACGCGCCTTTATCACCATCATTTGTGCGTTTAGGGGCGTCGTCACTTCCATTCAATGTTGAGCGAGTGGTTGTAAAACTATAATTCTATATTGTACGAATTATTCGGCAAATTGAATTCTCAAAATTGACAATCAACACTGCTGTCATTAGGGAATTGTCAGTAAGTACCTACAGAGCAACCATTATTTCTAGTTTATCCTGCACAAAGACGATCACTAAGACGCTTGTTGAACGTAAATAGTGCAGGGATACAGGCGACCCCCTCTATCTGGTAAATGACGTCATAAAGGCGTGCATAATTGAAGAGTTTTTGCCGGTGAAGGATGAACTCGATAGTGGTCTATTCAACTGGAATTTGAATAACAATTGGGTGTGAACTCAATTAGGGGGCGAGCGTGTGATGTGTGAATGTATAGGGTGTGAACTCAATTAGGGGGCGAGCGTGTGATGTGTGAATGTATAGGGTGCGAATGAGAAGTGATACCTTCACTCAAACCACATTCTTATCAAAGAACTATTTAAAATGAAATTGTTATTGTGCTCCTTCCTATACTTTTTTAAAACTGATAAATACATAATTTATATATGTCTCACCATCATGACAAACGAGACCAGACATTTCTTTCTTCCAGATAAATTAGAAGTTATCAATTTTGAGTTCGCTAGAAGATTTTATAAAAATAATAAAAAAAAATCTACTGTGTATCATTTTGTAATATTCCTTTACTTGCATTTTTTGTTGTCCCATGATGTTAAAAAAAAAAAAAAAATATTTTGAAAATGGATCTATTTATTCTCTTAAAGTCTGTTTGTTATTTAAAAAATAATAAAACACTTTTAAATGATATTTTACAAAATATTAATCCATGAAATAGTGTCTCAATGCATCTGGATGATCTCCCTTTAACCAGTGACAGTCAAATTCAAAATTGTCTATCTATCAAAAAGACCAAATTTCATATTGAAAATTGTCCTACTCAATTAACAGTTATTTACGAAAAATAATTGTACGTCAAACATATTGACATAGAAGCACTCTACTTTTAGCGCAGTGAATATACTTTTTCAGTAGGTGAATGTGCTTTTATTCAAATTTTTTAAATTTTACGTCTTTAATTTATGTTGTGGTAATTTGATCTTTATAAAAACACACAAATGTGTAAGCTCTATTAAGAATAACCCCATGCCAAATATTGTTGCACATGGAATTTTTATCACATATTATTATTGTTATCCTCATTTTGCATGTTTTGATCACATTAGGGATACTACAAATGTGCCTCAATGAAAATTTTCTCAGAATTATAAGGATGTTCCTGTATAAAAGAACACTGAAACATGCTGAACAAAATATATACTGAAGTATTTACACATCCTACTTTCAAATTTTCAGATCTTTATTTCCATGTGCAGGTGGTAGTATATATATAAAAAAATACCAATTTTTGTACACATATTCAAATGCCTATTTTATGTTCATTTCAGAGCCGAATATGGAGCATTCTGGAAGTGTGTACAGGCTGGAGGAACCTACCTGTTTACACAGTTATGCAAGATGTTAATTTTGGCGACATTTTTCCCTGCCACTGAAGTATCAACAGGCTTGGATGTTGTTGGGGTAAGTACAACTTTGACAGAATATTCCAGGACGTTGTTTGAATTAAGTAGTACATCCACAAAAGTATTGACAGGACTAAGTATAAGAGAAACAGTCACAGTACATGTATCTCTACATGCTTGTATGTTGTATGAACCTGACTGATACATTTCACAAGCACAAAGAATTTTAGATATAGCACTTTTTACTGTGAAAGAAATAATTTCTTCTTGGCTGAAACTAAAGTATTTAGATTTCATGGTCTTCTCTAATAATGGAATTTAGTGCATTTTTATGTACCAAACAAAATTAAAAAAAAATTGTGTTAATTATGGAACCAGAAATTTAAAACACCACACAATTTAAGTACTTACTATCACAGTATGTGTTCCTTCTCTTTAAAAAAGGGAACACTGCTTTCTCTTATTCTTTATACTGTGGATTCATTTATTTTTCAGGGATTAAAAAAAATTGCATGATCTTGAATACTTAATTTCATGGTTTTTATACCACAGTCTACATACAATCCTATTCATTGAACCTTGATTTCGTGGTTCACCTGTATCCATGAAATACACAAAAATTAGGATCCAAATAATAATAAATCAACAGTAATTAGTCGATTTTTTGTTGATTTTGTATGTATTGGTGAACTTATGCAATGGTCAAATCTATATTCAGCTTTCTCAGATCATCTATCAAACTTTGTCATCTTATAATTTTTTTCCCTGAAAACCTACACATTATCCATGCATTATTTGTGAAAGTTATTTTGTTTGAAATTTTGTTAAATTACACATTGTTACAGTACAGATGAATAATATAAAAAAGAAGATGTGATATGATTGCCAATGAGACAACTATCCACAAAAGACCAAAATGACACAAACATAAACAATTATAGGTCACCGTACGGCCTTCAACAATGAGCAAATCCCATACCACATAGTCAGCTATAAAAGGCCCAGATAAGACAATGTAAAACAATTCAAACAAGAAAACTATGTTCTCTGCAAAATGTGTATATGTACAAAACAAGGCCTTTTTAAAGTATTTACCAAGCATAATTTTACAGTTCAACTCATTCCTTTATTCCACACTTGATCACATACTGGGTGTGTTTGGATATCTATAGGTAACATATAGACAGAAAATAAGTAAACCTTGGTTAAAATGTAGACAATCCACGGGCTACCCATAGGTTTTGCTTTAGAACATGTTGGTACCTATGGTTTGCAAAGCAATTCCAAAAGATTTTTTATCACCTGTGGCTATTAAAATTAAATTTAATGATGAATTTGACTCAAATGGAACTCAATGTCATGGCATAACTCTCTACCATTCATATGAAAAATGCACAGCAGATATTGTTTTTTTTGACAACAAAAACAATTTACCGTATAAGTACACAAACAACACATAGAAAATTAAAGACTAAGCAACCCAACCCCCACCAAAAACTGGAGATGATCTTAAGTGCTCCGAAAGGGAAAGCAGATCCTGTTCAACATGTGCCACCCATTGTGCAGTTCATATTAGTGTAAACCCAGTATTAAGACTAATTGGGTAAGTTTCTACCATGTTTGTGACTAATAATTTCATTTAACCATACTCTTAAATATGGGTAGGAATGGCAACCTATAGTAAGTAAATGAAAAAAAACTGTGGGTAAACCCTAGGCACAAAAGGTCATCCATGGTCAGATTTATTTCTCGAAATAACTAACCATAGGTACCTAGAGCTACATATAGGTAACCATAGAACGCATTTGGCGTATATCCAAACACACCCATATATATTGCAGTATCAATCTTATATGATATGTACATATAAGGTGATATCTTAATCATTATATTAAATATCTTTGTGAAATGTCTTCTAAATCTTAAGATTATTTTTTTCTGTAGGAATTCATGAAGTCAACAGTAGATTTTGCAGACTTAGTTGGTATATATTTTGTAATGTCTAAAATAGCAGGAAAAGGACAGCTTAAATTTATGGTGGCAGGTCTGGGATGGGCAACGGCAGAACTCTTAGTTACAAGGTAATAAGAAAAAATTGTTAAGTTGAGCACCTGCAGAACTCTTGATAATAAGAAAACAATGTACATGTACATAATGTTCTTAAAAAGGGGGTGTTTACAGACAAGCTTTATAATCATAAAATTTCTTAGTCATGATATTTACAAAGATGAATGCTTCAAGCATATTTTTTTTACAATTTAAAAAAAATTGAAATATACATTCTCCTTTTCAATGTAGTTCTTCATATTTTTACTTTTTAACTGGATTTTTGTGACAAAAATGTCCGTTATTGATTTGGGGATGTACGGCAGGCAGGCGGGCTGGCGACAATCAAATGTTGTCCGTGCATTAACTCATGAACCGTTCAACCAAAGCTTTTAAAATTTTAATATGCTGTTACTGACAATTCAATGAAGGTCAAGTTCAATAATGGCCATTTTCACTTTTATTGTTCAGGAGTTATGGTTCTTGAAAGATTGAAAAATGGAGTTTCTAGTCTTGTCCGTGCATTTACGCATGAACTGTCCTACCAAAGCTTCCCAAAATTTAATATATTGTTACTAATAACAAAATGGACGTCATGTTTAATAATGACGATTTTGACTTTTACTGTTCAGGAGTTATGCTTCTTAAAAGATTGAAAAATGGTGTTTCCAGTCGTGTCTGTGCATTTTCTCATGAACCATTTAACCAAAGCTTTTGAAATTTTTATATGTTGTTACAGATGACAAAATAGAGGTCAAGTTTAATAATGATGATTTTGACTTTTACCGTTCAGGAGTTATGGTTCTTGAAAGATCGTAAAATGGCGTTTCCATTAACGTTGTTGCATTTACTCATGAACCATTCAATCTAATCTTTTCAAATTTTAATATGTTGATACTGACTAAAAAATGGAGTTCAAATTTGATATTGACGATTTTCACTTTCACCATTCATCAGTAATGGTTCTTGTGATATTGCCAGAACACAAATAAATGTTATTAAATCCGTTTTGCTGTCATTGTGACAGCCTCTTGTTTTGTATATCCCCTGCTGCCAAAAACTTTTTATATATAAAGGCATCACCATATCTGTCTATCCACACATGTTTGTGCACACAATCACCCCTAGTAAACAGCTGGTCAGATGTTGAGGAAACTTTACACAGTTGTAGAAAACTACCTTATGATGTGCCAAAAGGAATATTATCTTGGTCTAAACATGTTAAAGGGGAGATAATCCTGGTCTAACATGTTAAAGGGGAGATAATCCTGGTCTTACATGTTAAAGGGGAGATAATCCTGGTCTAACATGTTAAAGGGGAGATAATAAGATTCATATCTGTAATATTTTTTGAAGCGCTTAAAAAAAATTGTGGCATATTTCATTTTGTGTATCACATTTTAATCAAAAATAGTATTTCCCCGAAAAGGTAATTACATTATAAACATATTTCAGAATATTACCTTTATGGGTTGGTGCCAGAGGAGTAGAGTTTGACTGGAAATATATACAGATGTGTTTTGAATCTAATATTAATTTGGTAAGTATGGAAAGTCTTGCTCACATAGATTTTGATACGTGGTGCATAGCAGGGCATAAAAAAATATATATATATCTTGTTGCATTTAAGCACTTAAAAAAGTCTGAACTTGACCTGATCTTTATGGTTCAATGGTCAACATTAACTTGATAAAGGTTTCGTAATTAGATATGTTTCTCAGATGCTATAAGCAATAGGCTAATTATATTTGGTGAATAGTATGATTGTAAGTTGTAAATGTCTGTCTTGGTTATACTTGAAAATATTAAGCTGATATTGGATAACTTAGTATAAAACATAATGATGACCTATGCATCACAATTATGTAAGCTCCTTTTAATTTTTTATAAAATTCTGATATGACATAAAGAGGTAATGGAAATTCTTTTTTTGAAATTGCGATGGGCATATCATGCTCTCATGATGCAGCTTTTTATTTGCATTTTGTTCTGGTTCACTCGGGTTGATGAACTTGCTGCAAAAGAGGCAGGGACATTTTTGTTGTACTAGAATGTCTAGCTTACATAAGGATTAAAAGCTTTAAGAAAACTGACAATAATTGCTCTCTTCTTTCCCAAAGATTTTTACTTTTTACAGTACTTGTATTTCTAAACATTGTTAATAATAAATACATAATTTATCTACAGGGACATCATATGTGTTTGGCTATGTTAGTATGGTTATACAGTAGAAATGACCTTCAAAAGACATATGTTCCTATAGTGATGACCTTGTTAGCACTAAGTTGCTACAGACCACTTATTGTAGAGTAAGTATTCTAAATGGTTCAATGGGATGACGTATTAAAGATAAGCTTTTATTGCAAAGTGTAAAATTACAAAATATAAAATCCAGAAATACATCAATAACCTGAACTCAATTGAATGACCAAAATATTTTCTGAACATATTTTTTTCAAGCCTTATAAAATCCCAAGTTGTTTGGCAAATATGAATCTTTCCAGACCAGATGAATTCATTTATTTCCGTGGGTTCCAACTTTCGTGAATTAAGGACAATTTAGAATTTTTTGAAATACTAAGGCTTTTATACCTCAGGCATAGATTACCTTAGCTGAATTTGGCAACACTTTTAGGAATTTTGGTCCTCAAAGCTCTTCAACTTCATACTTTATTTGGCCTTTTTAACTTTTTGGAATCAAGCGTCACTGATGAGTCTTATGTAGACAAAACGCGGGTCTGACATACATCAGGGTTTTAGCTAGGATTTTGAGGGCTTTAGTCACTTTTGCGCGTGATAAAAATCAGCCTTATTTTTTTATAAAGCAAGGGATCTAGGATGTTTATCAAACTAGCTATACATATATGTCCAAGTCCTTCAAGGACTAGTCTAGGATCTTTGAAGACTTTAGGATTACTAATGTAGGCAGTTATTGGCCATATTGAATGAATTGACTGATGTGATGCTAAGATATGAAGATCAGAACAGGAATCTGGTAATATGGTCAAAACTTCACTTCAGTTATTTTCAGGGCACACCCCTTATCAACAAAAGTTGGGTGCCTTTTTTTTTTATCCACTGCACAAATGAACTTGTAACGACTTTTTCACTTCACAATCAATTATATCCTTGAAAATACGTTTTGATATCTATTTGGAATCAATTTCTTTAATATTGGATAGCAGGATCTGCATCTATACTTAATGTGACGATTCTAATGACTGTAGACTGTAGATCACGTTTACTTTCGATCTTAAAACGAAATGAAATGAAAACGGGAAGTGACAATTGATTAATAATTTCAGAATAAAACCGGATTCATCTACGAACTTTTACGCATGCGCAATGCATAGAACAGGAAGCACCTGTTTGCAAGTGAAAATATTTTCGTTTTGAATAAAGTTCATTCTTTTTAAACGAAGTTGTCGAAAGTTTTTGATGAATATTTATATGAAGTATGACGAAAATACGTTGAAATGACGAAACTACGACAAGAAAACTGCAAATTATGATCGTAAGGGAAATATTGAAATTAAAATAAAGTTGAAATGTCCGGGAAGTTTATCAATTTTGTTCAAATGACGAAAATACGACTGAACTGTGAGAAATGATTTAAATGAAATGCTGACTGACTGATTTATCTTAAATAGATTATCATGATGGTCATTTATGAGGTTTTATAATGATAATTAAGGGATTAGTGACCCTTCTGATTGGCGATAAGCGGATTACTTGTCATCACAACTTTTAACACCTTTGGTTAACGTTAATTACCTGAGGGTCATAAACTTGTCACAAACATAAAGACAGGTAGAATGATCACTTTCCAAATTTAAGTGACGAAATTGATATGAAATATTTTCGTCATTTCGAAAACCTTTTCGTAAAATACGAAAGTGACGAGCGCTAGCTAAATCACTGCATACATACAAATTTTAGTTCTGATATCTATGATGAGTTTATTTACATGTTCGTGGATATATAATTTTGTGGATTTGCTGAAGTATGCTTACAAGCCTATAGGAAATTTTCTATTCTATGAACATTTTATTGCGTGGTTCCCATATACCCACAAAATCCAATGAAAATTGGTATCCATTGAATAATAGTGAATCTACAGTATTTGAGATATATGTTATAAATATCACAACAAAAATTTATTAGGAAAAAAATCATGTCCTTAGGTCTTCCTTTAATTTATCCTTGCAAAACATTTTATTTTTGTACAGTTGTTATATTAGAAAATATTTGACTGTGGTCCAAGTGTTTGTTGAATATAACAACTGATCAGTGATTTGGAAGTTGTCCAAAACATTGTAGGAAATTAGAATGAGATTTAGGACAGATACTTAACTAACGTGTATGGATCTATCAACGGTAGCCAGATACCTGTTTTTGTTTACTACATGTAATGATACATGTATGTGTATATGTTCAGGTGTTTTGATTGGCTGATGAAATAAGGACAAGACCACGGATATAAGATTTGAATTTCCTTCACCTCTTAATCAAGCTGATCCTTTACCTTACAACTTAGAATTGTTTGTTTACTTTATAACACAATTCAGGAAATCATGCTGTATGTTTGTTTGAGTCTCCAGCTAATGAGATCATTATCATTATAAATTGGCAGCTGGTTTAAGGAAGTGATATACCATCTTCCTATTAAGACTACTAAGTGGTATTGTAATTCAGAACATAGATATATGTTTTTTTCTCATGTTTTTCACACTAAGGTTCACTGTTGTTTTTTGTTTTTTTTATCAATTTATGCAATAGGAAGTTAGAAGCAACAAAAACAACTTGCCTTGTAAATCTTGTTTGTATGTTGAACTTTCATAATTACATTCATGTATGTGGCTCAATTACAATGATACATACATTTGATAATTTCTATATTTTCAGTATACAATGATATGATGCATGTTTTTATTTTTCAGAATTTTAATCCATGCAGTTGGCCTAGGATCATGGACATTATTAGCAGCCAAAGCTTTATTTACAACAACAGTTGGGGTGATTGGACTTCAGATATTCCTAACAATGACTGTACAGACATCTAATAACCATTACTAATGAGATTAACACCTTGTATATGGAGTGCCTAGAACAACTGGAGTCGGTTTCACCAAAAAACTTACGATTAAGGTTAATAATAAGTCATGAACAATTCAGAATATTTAGGATAAATCTTAGTTGTACGTATTTTGGTGAAATTAACTCCTGGTCTTAAACAATAGACCAAAACTATAAACACACCCTATTACTGGTTATCGGTATTGGAGATTTAACACAGTATAAAATCAGCTATACCCTGTTGCAAAATCCATTGTATTGCAATGGCAGTCAGAAAAGCAAACATGAATCTGCTGTACATAATAGTATGAATAATTGTAGTAAATACAAAGGAAAAATTGCAACATCTGTTTTTCATATGATTAGGCACGATATAAAAACATGTTTTTGAACATATGAAAACATGGAAAACACATATGAAAACATCATAACACATATGTTACAATTTTTCCTATGTAGCAATGGGAACACATATCCTATTATATCTGCCATACCAATGGACAGTAATACGGTTGGGTAGTAAATGTGTTATCCTATTTTCTTATGAACGTTTTTATTTTGATTTGTCAGTCTGGTAGTTTTATTAAATTGACAATTGCTGAACCTTATTAAATGGTCTTGTAAAACTATGGTCGGGAGAAATCTAGAATATTGTTTGAAATAAGCTGTTTTACCTGACCAATATCAATCTCGGTATTTAATCATTGTTAAAATAGCTCTAGATGACCATACATGATTGTGTAAATGTTAGAGAGATAGTGACTTAGTGTTGCAGTATAAATGAAGAATTCAGATTTTAGTTTTTTAGGAAATGTGCTTTTCACTAAACATTCTAAAGTATCCTAAGTTCTGTTGTGTGTGATATATTTTATCTATTGTTTTTATTGTAAATCATTTTATATATAAACTTTTCGTTGATGAATGAAATTTCATACTACAATCATGTCATCATAAAGTATATTGTACCGTTAATTTAGGTAGTGGTGCTTGCATTTATTGTGTCGCCTGGCTGCATCCATATCACACTGTTTATTTATAACTTTGTAAAAACAACTGGACAGTATTTAATCAAACATGCTCAGATTATTCTGCTAGGCATGAAGTTTTGCACAGCCTATTTTGCTTTTGAACTGAGTGATCTTTTGGGGTTTCACATACTAAAACAGGAAATTAATCATTTTTGCTTGTATTATCTGTCCAGCAGCACACATCTTCATGGAACACTCATGCATTTTTGACACTTAATACTGCATATTTTATTACATTATGTTACATATTTGAAATATTAAAATAAATAGGAAGAAAAGTGAACTTGACCTGAATTTACAAATTATATTTTATTCTAAATGGAGTTCACACACTCAGTAGTTATGGTGATTCTGTTCAGATAATGATTTATAAATCTTTATACAAACCAAATATAGGAAAATATTTAGCTTCACTTCTCCCTTCCTCAATATTCTGTAAATTATTATTTTAAAACACTGCCATTCCCATGATATTGTTTCAAAAATTTTAAATCATTTCATTTATATTTGACATTTAGTGTTACACTTGGTTTGCCTGGTCTGTGAACATGTAAAATCTTTGTCCTTTTTCACTACAACTAGTGAATAATTTGTTTGTATAGCTATGTTATTTAAAGAAAATAATGTGTCACTTATGTTAGAAATTGTGCATTTATATATAGTATTGTATTCTATTCAGAATAAAAATTAAGAATTTTAACATTTTTATTCATTTTTGTCAAGCCTGCAGAAAGCTTGACACAGGGAAAGTGATCCAGCAGCAGCGTAAGCTAACTTCTTAAAAGCTTTATATGTTCAATGAATAAAAAAATTTCTATAGGCTTGTATGTAGACTTATGCAAAACCATAAAATTAAATATCTATGAACATGTAAGTTTTCCTTAATCCACGAAAATTGGTACCCACTAAAATAAATGAATCCACAGTATATGCAGTAGGTCAACTGTATTTGGTGTATGGAAATATTTTATGATCTATATGCCATTCCCACAGGTTTTATTTGACCTTGACCTCATTTTTACAGTTCATTGCTCATTGTAAAGATTTGGTGTTTTGGTCAGATTTTATTAAACAATAAGCTAAAGGTCAACTGTATTAGATGTATGGAAGAATTGTAAGCTGTACATGTCTGCCTGGCATGGTTTTTCTGACCTTTACCTTATTTTCATGGGTTATTGGTTCATGTTTAGTCTTCTGGTAAAGTCTTGTTTTTTAGAAACCATAAGCAATAGGTCAACTATATTTAGTGTATTTAATCATGATTATAAGGTGTACATGTATTTCTTGTCTGGTTTATATGACATTGACCTCATTTTCTTGGATCATGTTTAAGTTAATGTTATACTTACATAGTCTGGTCATTGACCTTGAAAGTCTGGTCCTAGTGTTCTAACTAACCATGAAAAGTTTGGTCATAGTGTTCTTGTTAACCTGAAAAGTGTGGTCATTGTGTGCTAACCTGGAAGGTCTGGTCATAGTGTTCCTGTTAACCTGGAAAGTTTAGTCTTAGTGTTCTTGCTAACATGGATAGTCTGGTCATATAGTGTTCCTGCTAAACTGGAACGTCTGGTCTTAGTGTTCTTGCTAACCTAGAAGGTCTGGTCATAGTGTTCTTGCTAACCAGGAAAGTTTTGTCGTCGTGTTCTTGCTAACATGGAAAGTCTGGTCATAGTGTTCTTGCTAATCTGGAAGGTCTTTTCATAGTGTTCTTGCTAACCTAGAAGGTCTGGTCATAGTGTTCTTGCTAACCTGGAAAGTTTAGTCTTAGTGTTCTTGCTAACATGGAAAGTCTGGTCATAGTGTTCTTGCTAATCTGGAAGGTCTTTTCATAGTGTTCTTACTAAACTAGAAGGGTTGGTCATTGTGTTCTTGCTAACCTGGAAAGTGTGGTCATAGTGTTCTTGCTAACCTGTAAGGTCTGGCCATAGTGTTCTTGCTAAACTAGAAGATTTGGTCATAGTGTTCTTGCTAACCTGGAAAGTGTGGTCATAGTGTTCCTGCTAACCTGTAAGGTCTGGTCACAGTGTTCTTGCTAAACTAGAAGGTATGGTCATAGTGTTCTTGCTAAACTAAAAGGTTTGGTCATAGTGTACTTGCTAACCTGGTAAGTGGTCATAGTGTTCTATCTAACCTGTAAGGTCTGGTCATAGTGTTCTTGCTAAACTAGAAGGTATGGTCATTGTGTTCTTGCTAACCTAAAAGGTCTGGTCATAGTGTTCTTGCTAACCTGGATAGTCTGGTCATAGTGTTCCTGCTAACCTAGAAAGTTTGGTCATTGTGTTTTTGCTAACCTGGAACATCTGGTAAAAGTGTTAGCGCTATATAACCAAGTTTAATCCACCTTGTCTACATTTGAAAATGCCTGTAGCAAGTCACGAATATGACAGTTCTTGTCCATTCGTTTTTTATGCATTTTGTTATTTGATGTTGCCATGTGATTATGGATTTTCCGAAATGATTTTCCCCTAAGTTCAGTATTTATGTGATTTTACTTTTTGCTAACCGGAATGTCTGGTCAGTGTTCTTGCTAACCTGAAAAGTCTGGTCAAAGTGTTGTTGCTAACATAGAAAGTGTGGTTGTTGTGTTCTTACTAACCAGGAAAGTCTGGTCATAGTGTTCTTGCCTACCATGGAAAATTTGGTCATAGTGTTCTTGCTAACCATGGAAAGTATGGTCATTGTGTTCTTGCGAACCATGGAAAGTTTGGTCATAGTGTTCTTGCTAACCGTGGAAAGTCTGTTCATTGTGTTCTTGTTAACATGGAAAGTCTGGTCATTGTGTTCTTGCTAACATGTAAAGTCTGGTCATAGTGTTCTTGCTAACCTGGATAGTCTGGTCATAGTGTCCTTGCTAACCTGGAAAGTCTCGTCATAGTGTCCTTGCTAACCATGGAAAGTCTCGTCATAGTGATCTTGCTAACTGGAAAGTCTATTCATAGTGTTCTTGTTAACCTGGAAATTCTGGTCATAGTGTTCTTGCTACCCTGAATAGTCTGGTCATATTGTCCTTGCTAACCTGGAAAGTCTGGTCATTGTGTTCTTGCTACCCTGGATAGTCTAGTCATAGTGTCCTTGCTAACTTGGAAAGTCTGGTCATAGTGTTCTTGCTAACCTGGAAAGTCTGGTCATAGTGCCCTTGCTAACCTGGAAAGTCTGGTCATAGTGTTCTTGCTACCCTGGATAGTCTAGTCATAGTGTCCTTGCTAACTTTGAAAGTCTGGTCATAGTGTTCTTGCTAACCATGGAAAGTTTGGTCATAGTGTTCTTGTTAACCATGGAAAGTCTGGTCATTGTGTTCTTGCGAACCATGGAAAGTTTGGGTAAAGTGATATGTCTAACCTGGATGGTCTGATCATAGTGTTCTTGCTAACCGTGGAAAGTCTGGTCATTATGTTCTTGCTTTCATGGAAAATTTGGTAACAGTGTTCTTGCTAACATGTAAAGTGTGGTCATAGTGTTCTTGCTAACATAGAAAGTGTGGTTATTGTGTTCTTGCTAACCTTGAAAGTCTGGTCATAGTGTTCTTGCTAACCATGTAAAGTCTGGTCATTGTGTTGTTGCGAACCATGGAAAGTTTGATCATAGTTTTCTTGCTAACCTGGATAGTTTGGTCATAGTGTTCTTGCCAAATGTGGAAAGTCTGATCATTGTGTTCTTGCTAACATGGAAAGTTTGGTAATAGTGTTCTTGCTTACCTGAAAAGTTTGGTAATAGTGTTTTTGCTAACATGGAAAGTTTGGTAATAGTGTTTTTGCTAACATGGAAAGTGTGGTCATTGTGTTCTTGCTGACCTGGTAAGTCTGGTCATAGTGTTCTTGCTTACATGAATCTGGTCATAGTGTTCTTGCTAACATGAAAAGTGTGGTCATTGTGTTCTTGTTAACCTGGACATTCTGGTCATAGTGTTTTTGCTAACCGTGGAAAGTCTGGTCATTGTGTTCCTGCTAACCTGGATAGTCTGGTCATTGTGTTCTTGCTAACCTGGAAGGTCTTGTCATAGTGTTATTGTCAACCGGAAAGTGTGGTCATAGCGTTCTTACTCACCGTGGAAAGTCTTGTCATAGTGTTCTTGTTAACTGGAATATCTGTTCATAGTGTTCTTGCTTACCTGGAAAGTCTGGTCATAGTGTTCTTGCTAAACATGAAAAGTGGGGTCATTGTGTTTTTGCTAATCTGGAACTTGTGGTCATAGTGTTCTTGCTAACTGGAATATCTGGTCATAGTGTTCTTGTTTTCTGGAATATCTGGTCATAGTGTTTTTGATAACTGGAATATCTGGTCATAGTGTTCTTGATAACCTAGAAGGTCTGGTCATAGTGTTCTTGCCAACCTGGAAGGTCTGGTCATAGTGTTCTTGCTAACCGTAAAAGTCTTGGTTACTACAAATAGAGTTTTTAAAAGGTTTGCTGAATTTTAAATTTGTTTTACTTGATTGATTGAAACGAAACTTCAATTGTAGAAAAAGGATAGAATCCTTTTTATTACGGGGTCGAAAGTCAAGGTCATTGTAATTAAAAAAAATTTTCAAATGGTTTATGGATGGAAACTTGATTTTCACCTGCTTTATCCTAATAGAGACGCATTCAAAGGGAAGGAGAGAATGGTTTTGATGTTTTGGAGTACAATCAGCTACGGAGCGGCAGTGTGGGGAGATAGAACATTTTCATGTATAAATTCGATACAAAATAAGGCAATTCGTTTTTATATGGGAGTCGGACGGTATACACCTAATGTAGCAGTGAATGGAGATTCAGCCTGGAAACCACCTTGTGTAAGGCAGTGGCGAACTGTTATAAATCATTGGAATCGTTTAAGGTATATGCACACTGATCGACTTAATAAAAGAATCCATAACTGGGCGGAACATAGTTTTAGGCGGTATAAAGCATGTAAAAATTCAAATTATAGACTTTATCAGCAGTTTGAATTGTGTAATATTAGTGACTGGTATAATGAACACGAACATTCACAAAACTACGGTGTTAGCCAAAATAGAAGATAAACTGTTAATTGATTTTAAAACTAAGTGGACCGAAGATCTCCATAGAGTTTCTGCAAGACGTGTGGATGGTGGTTGTAACAAATTAAGAACATATAGAACATTTAAAACCGAAATTAGTTGTGAACTTTATTTAAAAACACTTTTATCTCCTGCTCAACGTAGAGCATATTCGCAATTCAGATGTGGGGTTGCACCCATACGAATCGAAACCGGGCGCTTCGAACATTTACCAATGCATGAACGGACTTGCTTTATGTGTGAAAGTAAAACTGAAACTGAGGAACATGTACTAATTGAATGTCCGCTTTATGACGATTTAAGGAACGAACTTTATGAATATATAAACAGTGTAGATGAGAACTTTAACATGTTAACGAACCGTGAGAAACTGTCTTTTGTGTTGGGATGTCAAAACGTTAATGTTATTTACAAATGTGCCAAAACCTGCAAATCTATTTTAGACAGAAGGAGACGTTTTTTATATCGATAATATTTTTTTTAGACTGTAAAGTTATTTAAATTTGTTTTAGAAATTTTAAATAGTACATGTACATAGTTTTATAAAGTCCTTTTATTGTTTGATGAAATTTTACTTTTTGTCTCTCATAATTCTTTTTAGAATGGCATTAATATATATTTATGTTTTTATGATATATGTAAATATTGTATTGTGTATATTAATGGTGAGACGTTAATAAACTATCTATCTGTAAAAAAAAAAAAAAACAGGCAAAGTCAAAGTCCAAGGTCACATTAAAAAAAAAATGGAACAAAAGTAAACAAACGATCAAACTTTAAAAACTGATTTTTGTTGTTGAAAATAATAATTAGTTTTTCTGGAGCAATACAAAAAAAAAACCGGCATTACAGTACTTCGATACTTTGAGTACAGACTATTTTCGAAACCATATTTTACTAGTTGTCAAGCCAGATACTGTATGGATATTTCTCACCGTTCCAAATCTCCTTTTATTTATATTTATAAGGATGATATAATCCGGACACACGAGTGTCACTGTTATGTCATAAAATTGATATTGACATACAGTATTTCACCTAAAATGGTCATTAACTCATAATTGGATATAAATGATGGTCTTATTTAAAAATAAAACTTTTTACCCGAATTAACATCTTTCAACGTAATAAAAATCGTGTTAATTAAAAGATTTCTTTTCGGGGAAAACCACAGGTGCTTGGGTATATGATACAGATATCTTATTTTTTTGATTTTTTTTGTTTTTGATTAAAATATTCAATTTCTTTAATATAATACATATCTATCACTTCTTTTGCATGTCTCACCTAGTTTCCAGTGATTTAAACGATTCAGAGAAAAAAATCAAATTTTACTATTTTTTTCTTAAATTTTTCTTAGTATGGATGGTAAAATGGTTTTTCTGAGTCGTGATAGATATGTATTATATTATAGAAAATTGAATATTTCAATCAACAACAAAATGAAAAATTAAAAAATTATCTGTATACCAAGCGCCAGTGGCCTATTTTAGTAATATTTTTTTATTTTATTTTTTTCTACAACCATGTGTAAAGGATGTTACTTGATATGTATGTGATACTTTTTTTCATCTTCAAGTGACTAAGAAAAGTGGCCTAATTATATATTATACTTTTCCAGTCATAGAAAACTGGTAATGACATTCAAACGGAATAATTAAATATATGTTCATATCGATGCACGTTAAAGGAAATTAATTATGCAGCATGAGTATGTTGAATGAGTTCAGTGCAACAATGTTGTACACATGAAAATCGACATATATAGTCGTCAGAAACACTATCGCTATATGAAAAAGAAATATAATATGGCGTGTTTACATTTCAAATCACACATAGAAGATGTTACCTTATTGGGTAAGTAAAGACCCATAACGAGTATCCCCTTACAATACATTATTTATCACGTGTGTCAGTTCCAATTAGTTGCCAATTAAATCATCACAACAGATGATGATTAATATCGTACCATTGGTTACTATAAATAAATTATAACATTTATAAAAGCTTAAACAAATTAAAAGAAACAAGCTTCGAGAAATGTTAATTTGTCAATATATGTATCATCTAAAAATTTATACCTTAAAATTTATCAATTTTTACATTTTGAATCTACAACAATATCAAAATGGTAGCGACGTCGACGTGTAGCATAATTAAGAAGCGCCACCTGTTTTGCTGCTGTGTGTGTGGATTTATCTTTGGTTGTGCCGCAACTATTGGTGGCATCGTCGGAATAGTATGGTACTTTCAAAACAGCATATCAAATCATTTGAAAAAAAATAATAATGGTAAGTTTCTCATATAACCCCGCCTCATTCTGTATATATGTATATATATATACGTGTTTTCCGTTTCTCGTTATTTTTTATATAGATTAGACCGTTGGTTTTTCCGTTGGAATGGTTTAGTAATTTGGGCGCCCTTTATAGCTTGTTCGGTGTGAGCCAAGGCTCCGTGTTGAAGGCCGTTCATTGACCTATAATGATTTACTTTTTTTAAATTGTTATTTGGATGGACAGTTGTCTCATTGGCACTCACACCACATCGTCCTATATCTATAGGTACCTAGGCTTGTTCCAAGTCAGGATCCTGTATTCAGTTGTTATCATTTGTTGATGTGTTGTTTTTCGTTAAATTTTTGCACGAAATTAGGCCGTTAGTTTTCTCGTTTGAATTGTTTTATATTAGTCATTTCGGGCATTATAGCTGACTATGCGGTATGGGCTTTATTCATTGTTGAAGGCCGTACGGTGACTTATAGTTGTTAATATAGATCTGTCTCATTTGGTCTTTTGTGGAGAGTTGTCCCATTGGCAATCATACCGCATCTTCTTTTTTATAAATATTTCTCCAGTTTTTCTCCAAAAGAGATGATGTTTGAATGCGTACTTTCATATTTCTATAATACATTAATGAATTAAGTTTATTATCATTAATTATCTCATGCATAGAGGGTATTGTCAGACTATAAAGAACAACATTAAGAAAAAGGAAAAAAGTTAATTAGAATTTAACGACACAAATATTTTTTTATAAAATTAGAAATGACCTTGTTTGACCTTGTTTGATGAAATGTCAAGTTGGCATAGCAAAAGTTATTGGCATATTGCAATTTACGAGACAAATTGTGTTGCCTTTAAGTTTGAATTAATTTTAACAATAAAAAAACCTAAATTTATATCCTCATTTGCTCCTGTGTTGAATTAAAATGATACAACTCATGTCATCCTTTTCCATATCACAAGGACTTAGATTTCCGGTACAGTCACTACAAAGTTATATTTTTATATCTTCCCAGTGAAACATTTAGTTTGTATTGTTATCTCGTCAGAAACGAATTAAAACATGGAACTGTACGCAAACACGACAGAATACAATTTCGACGATCCATGTTATGAAAATGGAGACACTCTAAAAGAAAAACAAAAACTACGATTCGATGATTATCACAAAAACGACACAAAAACGGCGCCTGTGTCTAAACGTTATAAATTTGTTGGTAACTTGTATGATACCGAAGAAAGTTTAAAAGCAGAAAGAGCTACTCGTTCTGTTCGAACATATAGTTGCTGTTGTTGTTTTCTTGGTTTTACATTAGGATGTGTATTTGCGACTAGCGTCTGTGTCTTGGTGTATTATTTTGTATTGCCTTATTTAGTACCGTCACCAAAAGGTATGTTGCATGGTTATTATTTTTCTTATTTGTTATTTTTTACTTGTTGTTTAGAACTGTATAATTTTTGATTCACCAAATGGATATTTTAATAAACAACGCTCTAGTATGCCACGCCTCGAGATCTTAATTTATAAAAATCACAACACGCACCAGACAAATCACAAAACAATTTAACAACACGTTTACTGATGTTTTAAGTCATAATGAGGGGTTTAACATCACAAAACAATTAAACTATACTTTTACTCCTGTTTCAAGTCAGACAAAAACAATGAAACAACACTTTATTTACTGTCTTAAGTCACGCTAAAACCATTAAACAACACTTCTGTACTTCTGTTTCAAATCGCACAAAAACCATTAAACAACACTTCTGTACTTCTGTTTTCAAATCGCACAAAAACAATTAAACAGCACATGTACAGCAGTGTCGCTGTGAGCGCTCCAACGTAGAGTGATTATTTAAGATAAAACGAATAAGAAATGCTGAACCAAAATCGAATCTATTTGAATAATGACGAACTTATTTAGTAAATATTCAAATCATCTAAAGTCCACTTCATATATGGCCAGTTGTATCCTGATTTTATTTGCACTGCATTCTTCCTTTTCTACTTATCTTTCGATAATTGTTGGTATTGTTCATGAAATCGGAGTCAGTGTAGATAGAGTGTCAAAGTATCAAACTTATAAAGGAAACACGTCATCGTATATCCTGTCTGAAAACAGTAAAATTGATAATCATAAATACACAATCCTAGGGGGGTTTGACGAACCCAAACAGAAAATTGATCACAAATAAATATTGTCCGATCAAATATGCATTGCATAATGATTTTAATTAAAAACTGTTTAACGGTGATTTATGATAACAGCATGACCTATTGGCCTGTCAAGTGATATGATTTCATTGACCGTAAAAGGTTTTTTTTTTTTAGCGGAATCATGTATATATATTTTTTTATGTACATGTATCCTTTGTGTATCGGCTAAAGCACATGAATTATGTTATCTACTTCCCCCAGATATGTGTGCAATAATTTCCAAATATTTCTATTAAACTCCGTGGATGATAGCCTTGTATTTTATTTAATTCCTGTTGTTAAGTCAGCCCCACAAATGTATAAGAAGAAAACTATTTTCTTGTTATATTGCTCAGGATTCCATTTCGAGTTTTTAGAGTTATAATACAGACCAGAGGTCGAACGACTATTTGTTTTTGGGTTTACACTCATCTTTTTTGGTTTTTATATTACTGAAAAATTATTACATAAGAATTTGCGAAAGTATCACAAACTAGTCAAAACAATTGCCAAATTTAATCATCGGTACAAGGACATCATTCGTATAAAGCAGACATCTTATACGTTAGGTATTTCATATCCAATATTTTTATGGTAATATTCTATACAAAGCACAACAATGTCGCCATTCACCCCAAAAGCTAACCAAACCTTTAAACAGAATTATTCAGAACGGACATAGTTACTTATAAAATTGAGAATGGAAAAAGGGAATGTGTCAAAGAGACAACAACCCGACCAAATAAAAAAACAACAGAAAAAGGTCACCAACAGGCCTTCAATGTAGCGAGAAATTCCCGCACCCGGAGTCTTTCAGCTGGCCCTTAAGTAAATATATACGTATATTTTTTGGACACTTTAAAGCTTACTGTTCGGTGTGAGCCCTAGCTCCGGTGTTGAGTATAAAAATGGCATATTTTGGAATTAATATTGATTCACTCTTATATCATGTATATGATATAGGACCTTTGCATCGGAAGTAAAACACGTGTATTCTAAAACTGGTTGTTGGCATGATACGGGTGCTGAGCGTTTGTTTGACCTACATTGGCTAAAGGTATAGGCGTAGGGCTGAGATATCACAAAACAGGTTTAAACCACCACATTGTTGTACCTGTCCAAGGTCTTTTAATAATTAGTCTTGCATGTTTTATTTTTATTTTAGTACATTTATATGTTTCTGAGTTAATTGTGAAGTTCATTTTCACTGAACTAGTAATCATTTTAGTTAAGGGGCCAGCTGATGCCCGCCTGCCCTCCAGTTGCGGTATTTTCTCGCTATGTTGAAGACCCATTAGTCGCTATGAGCTGTTTTCTGCTGCTTCGTCGGATTGTTGTCTCTTTGGCAACAAAGAGAGATTACAGAATTTCTTTTTATATTGAGTTTAATCATGTCTACTATTTTCAGGTACACAACAGATTGGATGTTTAAAAGGCTGGGAACGATACAAAGGGAACTGTTATTTTTTCAGCAAATTCAATATGTCATGGACTGACGCTCAGGTTAGTAAAGATTAAAACCGTCAATTATGATATACATGTTGTTTAAAATTGAGAATGGAAATGGGGAATGTGTCAAAGAGACAACAACCCGACCATAGAAAAAACAACAGCAGAAGGTCACCAACAGGTCTTCAATGTAGCGAGATCTTTCCCGCACCCGGAGGCGTTCTTCAGTTGGCCCCTAAGTAAATATATACGTATATTTTTGGGACACTTTATAGCTTACTGTTCGGTGTGAGCCATAGCTCCGGTGTTGAAGGCCTTACTATGACCTATAAAGGTTGACTTTTACAAATTGTGACTTGTATGGAGAGTTGTCTCATTGGCACTCATACCACATATTCTCATATCTATAGACAATAAATACAGGAAAGGTGAAATAGAAAATTAATAATATTAATTGCTGATTCTTTGTCAAAATGTAATAGTTACCTTTCTATTATACTATAGACACATATTCATAATAAAATGAATTATGTTAACCAAATATGAAAACAGATAACCTTAATCGTTTGCGTATTTATTAAATCAAACAAATAAGAAAGTGCAAACTAATATTAATTATCTTTTACTTAGTTACCTGCATTTCTTATACATTATTATGTAGTTAAAAGAATGACAAGTTTTCTATATTTAAGAAAAAATGCATGCTTTTATAAATATGCTTAAACAATGAAAATGTCTTTATGTAAAAGAAAGATTTTCAAATGTGTTTTTAAACTGAGTGTATTTTTTATACAGACAAATTGTACCAATATGAAATCCCAGTTGACGGATATAGAGGACCAAGAAGAGGCTCTTTATTTTGCATCATTGACGAACTATTTTATAGGCAAGTATTTTTCAAAATAATCTCGTTCACAAAAACTCATAATTTGTTATTTTGAAAGCTGGAAAACATAGAATGATTAAATTGAGAACATTAAGAACTATTTTCGTTTCCCATTTCCTCGTATTACTTTTTTTTATCCCATTTCTCTCGTTCAATCTTCGTAAACTTTTCATGTACATTTTGAATGCTCGTGATTCTTAACACATACATCGTCTGTGTGTATGTGCGTTACTGGCGATCGGGAAACACTTACCATATCTAAATATAGAGGACGACTGTTTGATATCTTGGGGGTGAGGTGGGAGTGGCAGTAGAATTGTTTCAATAATTAATCCAGAGTAGATGATTTAATTATTTTACGTTCCCTAAAGTCTAGGATTATTATCATAAAAAGGTTAAAATTGTCTCATTGGCAATCATACCACATCTTCTTTTTATATAAGATGCTGGTTTTACAATAAGGCTGATACTGTCTGAGCCTTCTTTTGAAAAGAGGTGGTAAGACCAATTTCCCCTGAGTTAATAACACTCGTGACTGATTTAAATACAAATATAGATTCTCAAGAAGTGAACTTGCAATTCGCGGGTCTTGTAAACTAATTCGAAAACAGTTTTAAAGAAAAAAAATACTAGAATTTCTTATTAATTCGTAATGTATGGAATTTCTTATTAATTCGTAATGTATGGAATTTCTTATTAATTCGTAATGTATGAAATTTCTTATTAATTCGTAATGTATGGAATTTCTTATTAATTCGTAATGTATGAAATTTCTTATTAATTCGTAATGTATGGAATTTCTTATTAATTCGTAATGTATGGAATTTCGTATTAATTCGTAATGTATGGAATTTCTTATTAATTCTTAATGTATGAAATTTCTTATTAATTCGTAATGTATGGAATTTCGTATTAATTCGTAATGTATGAAATTTCTTATTAATTCTTAATGTATGGAATTTCGTATTAATTCGTAATGTATGGAATTTCTTATTAATTCGTAATGTATGGAATTTCTGTTTCAGGTGATGATGCATGGATAGGCGGAAGAGGAACAAATATTAGTAACTTTAAGTGGTTTACTGGTGTCCATGGCAGTATTCCTAAGGTCATGAACTTTACATACTGGGCACAAGACAAACCTTCATCATTAAAAATTGGAAAACAATTAAATTCTTCCCCGCCAATAGAGAATTGTGTTCTTGTCTGGAAACAGAAGAATTACAAATGGACTAATGAACAATGCTCGAAAGAAAAACCATTCATATGTAAATATGTATATAATAAATGATCGTTAAAAAACTTTGGTTGATTTATTATTGAATTATGGTATTTAACCATTTAACTCTGAAATAGTGATAATATCTGCTTATTTCTGGTTTTGGACAAATTCAAACAAAATATACGTTTATATACAAATTGATTTTAAAATTGAGAATGGAAATGGGGAAGATGTCAAAGAAAAAACAACCCGACCAAACAGCAGACTACAGCGGAAGGCCGCCGATGGGTCTCCAAAGCAGCGAGAAAGTGCCGCAACCTGAGATGGTCCTCGTCTGGACACTAAATAAAATTGTGTACTAAGTCAGTGAAAATGGACGTCACACAGAACTCCAAAACATTTAAATGAACTAAAATTAAAGAATCTACAAAACTAGCAAAGGCCAGAGTCTCCTGACTTGTAGTGTTTTGCTTAAAAATGACAGCAAATGCGTATGATAAAGAATGTCCTAGTAATTTGTTGGTGACGAGAAAGAATGTCCTGGTAATTTGCTGGTGATGAGAAAGTATGTCCTGGTAGTAATGAGTAAGCATGTCCTGGTAATTTGTTGGTGATGAGAAAGAATGTTCTGGTAATTTGTTGGTAATGAGAAAGTATGTCCTGGTAGTAATGAGTAGGAATGTCCTGGTAATTTGTTGGTGATGAGAAAGAATGTTCTGGTAATTTGCTGGTGATGAGAAAGAATGTCCTGGTAGTAATGAGTAAGCATGTCCTGGTAAGTTGTTGGTAATGAGAAAGAATGTCCTGGTAGTAATGAGTAGGAATGTCCTGTTAATTTGTTGGTGGTGAGAAAGAATGTTCTGGTAATTTGTTGGTAATGAGAAAGTATGTCCTGGTAGTAATGAGTAGGAATGTCCTGGTAATTTGTTGGTGGTGAGAAAGAATGTCCTGGTAGTAATGAGTAGGAATGTCCTGGTAATTTGTTGGTGGTGAGAAAGAATGTCCTGGTAGTAATGAGTAAGCATGTCCTGGTAAGTTGTTGGTAATGAGAAAGAATTTCCTGGTAGTAATGAGTAGGAATGTCCTGGTAATTTGTTGGTGGTGAGAAAGAATGTTCTGGTAATTTGTTGGTAATGAGAAAGTATGTCCTGGTAGTAATGAGTAGGAATGTCCTGGTAATTTGTTGGTGGTGAGAAAGTATGTTCTGGTAATTTGTTGGTAATGAGAAAGTATGTCCTGGTAGTAATGAGTAGGAATGTCCTGGTAATTTGTTGGTGGTGAGAAAGAATGTTCTAGTAATTTGTTGGTGATGAGAAAGAATGTCCTGGTAGTAATGAGTAGGAATGTCCTGGTAATTTGTTGGTGATGAGAAAGAATGTCCTGGTAGTAATGAGTAAGCATGTCCTGGTAAGTTGCTGGTGATGAGAAAGAATGTCCTGGTAGTAATGAGTAGGAATGTCCTGGTAATTTGTTGGTAATGAGAAAGTATGTCCTGGTAGTAATGAGTAGGAATGTCCTGGTAATTTGTTGGTGGTGAGAAAGAATGTTCTGGTAATTTGTTGGTAATGAGAAAGTATGTCCTGGTAGTAATGAGTAGGAATGTCCTGGTAATTTGTTGGTGATGAGAAAGAATGTTCTGGTAATTTGCTGGTGATGAGAAAGAATGTCCTGGTAGTAATGAGAAAGAATGTTCTGGTAATTTGTTGGTAATGAGAAAGTATGTCCTGGTAGTAATGAGTAGGAATGTCCTGGTAATTTGTTGGTGATGAGAAAGAATGTTCTGGTAATTTGCTGGTGATGAGAAAGAATGTCCTGGTAGTAATGAGTAAGAATGTCCTGGTAATTTGTTGGTGATGAGAAAGAATGTTCTGGTAATTTGCTGGTGATGAGAAAGAATGTCCTGGTAGTAATGAGTAAGCATGTCCTGGTAATTTGTTGGTAATGAGAAAGAATGTCCTGGTAGTAATGAGTAGGAATGTCCTGGTAATTTGTTGGTGGTGAGAAAGAATGTTCTGGTAATTTGTTGGTGATGAGAAAGAATGTTCTGTTAATTTGCTGGTGATGAGAAAGAATTTCATGGTAACTAGTTGGTAATGGGAAAGAATGTCCTTGTTATTTGTTCGTGATGAGAAAGAATGTCCTGGTAATTTGCTGACAATGATAAGGAATGTTCTGACACGATGTTCTTTTTATTTGAGTCTACAGTGGTATAATTGCAAATAGATAAAACATTATATCCTAGGAATTGGTCCATCCATGACAAAACTGCTGCAAATAGATAAAACATTACATCCTAGGAATTGGTCCATCCATGGCAAAACTGCAGTATTTGACTTATATCTCAAATACTTCAGCAGAAATCTTATATGGTAAATAAAGCAAGACAACTTTGGAACTTTTGATAAATCGGACAAAAATAAGGAGATTGGTATAATCGTCAAAGAGAAAAAAATCCACGAATATTCAAATGAAGTGGATATAACCAATCATTGGAAATCATACGGCCTTCAACAATGAGAAAACCCCATACCGTATAGTCGGCTATTAAAAAAAGGCCCAGAAATAACTTTTTTCTAAACAATTGAGAAAACCGTTGGGTTTATATACTAAAGGAGCAGATATGGCCATTTTCTTAGTTAATAGCTTTGACCCAATAAGAAACCAAATTAAAACATCAGATAATCGTCAAAAGTCATCATTTTCGTCTGTGTTTACATATTGTTTTAATGACAACTAGCAACCGTTGTGGACAAAACCACCATCGAAGAACATCATTTCGGAAGACAATATTATCCGCCGCGAATTAGCAATGTGTAGAATATACTGAAACAATGGTGGGCCTGTCGAAAAAGGCCTTATTTGACTGTCGTTAACGCTTAGTATTATATAGTATCCGAAAATGGTCGCCTATGAATACATCAAATATGTAGGATGCAAGAGCACGTGAGTGTGCTTTCCTCAAAATTTTCTTTTTTATAATTCGCTCGATATTCGGAACCCGTCGTGACTGATTTTCTCAATTCAAATCAAGCTGTGCCCTATTACAAGAATCATGTAATCCTATAGTGGTATAATATATAAAAGCAAGTAATGAACTAAGCGACCTAAAAACAAACCACAACGAAATATTTATGGTCATAGTTGCGTGGTATCTATATCAAATCTCAATTGAAAATGGATTTCCCCCATTTTCAACACAAATATATAAACTTGGATTACGTCCATGAGAACATTACCACTCCGGCATAACAAATCCAATATAGATATGACTCGGAAACCACTTTCCTGTAACTTAAAACTGTTATAAAAGTTCAAGTTTCCTTATTGATATTCGTACGGAAACAAACTAACAATACAGTTTGACTACACAGTTCCTATATAAACAATTACATAGCATTATCAAAATATAGTCATTTCAACAGAGTGTTCAACACTTAAGTGCACTAGAGAAATCGAATACGGAGTAGAGGTGGAAGCTACGGAAGCCGATAAGGGCCATTCAAAAAAAAAAATTTATGTCGTTATTACGACATAGCATGTCGTAATTTCGACATAACATGTCGTTATTACGACATCTCTATGTCGTAATTTCGACATAACATGTCGTTATAACGACATCGCTATGTCGTAATTTCGACATATCATGTCGTTATAACGACATCACTATGTCGTTATAACGACATCGCTATGTCGTAATAACGACATCGCTTAATATAAAAGAATATGTATTATGATTGCCAAGAGACTAAATGACACAGATATTAACAACTATACGTCATCATAATGCCCCCAATAATTAGAAAAGCACCCGCATAGTCAGCTATAAAAGAGGGAGGAAAGATACCAGAGGGAGAGTCTCCGAAATGCTGTGTTGCGGACAGTGTTATTATTCAATTATTAGCTCCCTTGGTAAAACTCCAAATTTCATATTTAGTGCATGCTATTGATAAATAATTTACATGATGCTTAATAAGTATATATTTGTTAATTGCATAGCTTTGCTATTTGAATTCATTGGTTAAAGATATTTATTTATATTGTAAAGTTTAATATTTGCATCGTCGCAAAATCTTTGGATACCTTCTTTGAATACTTTCAGTGAGAAACTTATATATTTTATAATATACAATCGAGGTTAATAAATTAACGAATTTCACATGGTGGTACAGACAGATTATGTAGATAATACTATGTGAATATGCGAGCCAGCTAAGCATCCCATATCCCTCAAAATAAGCGCATACTACATGGCTTCTTGTAATGAGGGTGAATTAAAGTTTCAATTGCTTTAATGCTACTTTCAAACGTTGAGCACGATATTCCTACAACACGTTACACTTAAAATGTGACGTCGAAGAGGATCTTTGACTTCGATTAATTTTTGCAAGTTTAATTCGTTTTTTTTATATTGTTGGTTGATTCTGGTTCTGTTCGTTTTGTGATGTCATTTTATCAAAAAATTACCTCGAGTTGTGGAAATCGATATAATAATGTTTACCCTTTAAGTTATTTCAACATAAAATGCATTATCGCTATTATCTGTATTTTTCCTTTGATGTTTTTTTGTGATAATTTTCATATCACTCGTGTAGAGTGAGAATGAAAATTATCGCTAGTTTCTAAGGTCCTTAGCAACAGCGTATTAATATAATGCATGCGCTAGAGTGTCGGCCAATCAGAAAAGATTAGCCAGAACTATACAAAAAAACTGTTATCGGATGACTTCGCTGAAATGTCAACAATAAAAGATGATTTCTCGTTTTCATATTTTACCGTGAATTTCGCCGTTAACTAATTTATTGGAAGTTAATAAAAGTAATCACATCATGTTATTAACAAATAAAAAAAAAACTTTTTTTACATAAGTCTACTTCAAATCATCGTAGGTCTGTCTGCATGTACATTTCTTCATGCATGTATATTTCTTCGTCTGCTTTGAAAATACATAATATATTCAACCGTTCACTTCATTTTGAGACGTGGAAACACCAAATTACAGCTTATCAATAGTGAAAATGGTTTTCGCCATATTTGAACACGTCGGATGGTCAGATGAGACATCTTGTTTTAAATGAATGAACTACCTGAGCGACTACATAAATATATCAAATAAGCCTACGCCAAAAAAAATAGTACCACAAAAGAAAATGCATTATCATCGTAAAAGATACTTTTTTTTTACTGAAATTTAAATTAAATGATATCCGAAAATACAAATAATAGCGATAAATAGATTATTTATGTTTTTTAAACTCGATGCATTTTCTCATTCTCATCTCATCTCAGGGCTCCGCCCTTCGATGAGATGAGAATGAGAAAATGCATCTCGTTTAAAAAAACATAAATAATCTATGAGTACTGTCGCAAGTAATGTAGGAAGGAAAGATGGGACGGAAGTACGGTTTTCATAAATTTTTTTTATCATAGGATGTTTAACTTTCAAGTTGCATATCATCTGTCATTGTAAAATTTCTATATCTTAATTCATCACCAATATAAATATATCTGACACTCTGCAAAAAAATAATCGAACATTTTTTTCCCTTGGTTAAATTTGAATAGAATGGTATTTTCCCTGACATATAAGTTGTCGAAATACACCCCTTCAATTACTTGAACCTTGGCTTGAGAATTATTTCCCAGTCATCTTCAGATATATACACTTTAAAATATAGTAATCTACTCCTGGGTCGTCCGCGAAAACGGCAAATAAAAATATAATCCCAGTTTTTTTTTAATTCGATGAAACGGTTTTCGTTGCTGTTTGGGATTCGTCTTTCAATTACCTCCATTTCATGCACAAGTTTATATTGACGAAAAGTTCCGGCTTCGCTAGTACAGGAATTACTTTCATCACGAAATAGCAGGACAAATCGCGAAGTAAAACATTCCGTGAACTGGTATTAGAGATTTCCAATAAAATGACTTTACTAGACAAAACCGACCTAACTCAACGTATTTCGTCCTACTGCATTGAAGCATGACGGAGGGGAGCATACACTGCATGCATGTGTTGCTCTTTGAACACGCATTGTTGCTGGAATAAGCCTTCAGTAAAAATCAACCACAACTATTTTTTTTACTCTTTAAATATTTTGTCATTAAACTTTGAATGATTTTTATTAACATAAATACTTTAAAGGAACAAGTACATTACCAACTTGTAATCAAACACACCCATCATTTCTTGTCATTTCACTTGACCCATATCTTAGTTCTTCTCACATTAATTGTCCCCTGTTTTAATTCCATGAGTGAAGAAAATAAATTTGATTTTATATTTTCCTGCGAAGAATGTGATATTTTACTTATCATTGTTAACTACATAAGTGAAATGTATAATGAGAGAAACAATTATAATGTCAATATATGAACTGTGTAATGTATATTATAACATATTTTTTGATACATAAGCATAATATTTTAATACATAACTTTAAAGAGGAGGCATGCTGTCAAAAATAGTATTATAATTAATACTATTGATCTATGTTTTTGTTTTTCTTTCAATGCTACATGTTTGTAGTGTAACTGTTTATTGACTATCGTTTTGTAATTTTAATATGCCTGTTTGTTTGTTTTTGTTGTTGTGTATTTTAGTAACAATCCTATTGTTTGGATTTCAAACTAATAAAATTCTTATTCTTATTCTTATTCTTATTCTCACATTATGAATTTTAAAAACTACCAAGATGACATTTAGCATACAAATATTAAAATAACGAATTCCGAAGCGATAAGGTTGCCTTTTTGTTGTTTTAAAAAGATTTAACGCGTAAAGTAAATTCCAACACACCCGAATGTAAAAGGTGTACTCGACTTGTATAACAAAATAATATTTTTCTATAATTTAATTGAAGATAATTTGATGAGGGCAGAAATTCATATCAATGATATATTTTTCAAAAGTACTTTTTCGTCTTTAACTATACCAAATTATGGGGCGAGGTTTTCGTCTAAGTATACCTAAACTTGCATCCGAGGATACAGGGGTAGAGGGCGTACTCCCCCTTGTCGATCGATAAATAAGAAATTAAATATTATAAAACATTAAAAATCGAAAAGAGGAATATATCTGATAACGACACACAAAATCAATACAAATATCAAATAATAAGTTCATTAAATTTTGCAATTATATCTGAAAATCAAAGTCATTGTCAAAACCATGAAAGACAACTCCAATGAATCGTATGATAGGTAAAGATACGTATATATACGTGGTCTTATGACAGTGAAGTTTAGGCGGGAATCTCAAGAATCACGTGATATATAAATATCATGATTTCTTTCGTTTTTCATCATCTTAGAAATATTTGATATTGATTAAATTTATCATGAATGGGTTTCCTAGTTTATGAATACTTAGTTAAAACTTGAGTAACGCATTTTAAAAAATTAATTGGTTAGCAATAACCGGTCCCGTTACGTGCGTACGTCAAGTTAGGTACGTATGTCATTTTATTGGAAATCTCTATTAAGTCTTTTGTTATTGGTGATTTCACTGAAGTGACGACTTTAAATGATCAATTTCGGAGTACTTCCGTAACATAAATTTCAATTTATTTTATATAATGGGATTTTCCCCCCATTTCCAAATTCTTTTAAATAAATCGTTAAAAGTTATACAATTAATATAAATTGCAAAATTTAACCTGTGTCGAACCTATGCCCCCGGGCGGAGTCTTTAGCAAAATCCACTATTTTTTTTTCGGCAGCAATCATTAACATCTTTCTCCAAATTTCATAACACGATTTGTTTTAATTATCATAAACATTTAATTGAAACTTTAGCACGTTTAACGTCGGAAATTAGCGTCTTTAGGATTTTAGACGTTTTCAGACATTTGGAAAAATTGGCTACCGTTTTGTAATGTATGGAAGCATTTTATTCCTTTAAGACCCAAATATGTAGTTAATAAGGAAAGAATCTTGGCATTTTTTACTCTTCGTATATCTATAACTTTTGTTTTGATCAATTATAAAAAAAACGCCTTAACTGCTTTGAAAAATGAAATATCAACTTGGACAAAATGGCTACCGTTTGAAAAACGACTGTGTAGAGAAGATTTTTATTGAATAAGCAATATTTGAACTCACATGAGGCAAATATTTGTACTTTTGTTAGATATTATTATTGTCTTACTATTTTTATTCATTTTGGTAAAATAACGGATTTAACGCCACAAAGAACCGACACATGTCGTTGTTCCTGTCAAGAATCAAGAAGATCAGAGAATAAGAAATAGGATCACTATACATAAAAGTTAAAACAGTTTTTCATAAATGTAACGTTGGATGGGGACATCCGTTTTTTTCACATAGCTTTCTTTTTTTAATCCTCAAATATACTAGATATTAATTAGGAGATGATCAAGAGCTGTAAAAACATAATTTAAAACATATATTGAATTTGTTTTAATATTGGTTCGTGTTTTCTAACATTTTAATTTTGTTTTGCGGATGAAATTTCGAAGATTCTGTTTTAAATCCTAGGGGTTGTAGGAACATCGCGCGTGCCCAACGTTTGAAAGTAGAAATAGAGCTATCAATATTTTAATACACCCTTATACCAAGAAGCCATGTAGTTTGCGCTTATTTAAAGGGAGATGGAAAGCTTGGCTTGACTTGGTTGTACAATTTCAGTCCTCTGATAATTCACATTTGATTTACGACCGGTAACTTGGTAATTTAAACGACTTTTACTGACTGTACAGCCTTAGCAATATGGGCCATGTTCATCTCAATTGGTATCTATAACATATATAACTTTCTCATTGAAGGTATCGAAAGAAGGTAACCAAAGATTTTGTGACGATGCAAATATTAAACAATATAAATAAATATCTTTAACCAATGAATTCAAAAAGCAAAAGCTATGCAATTAACAAATATATACTTATTAAGCTTCGTGTAAATTATTTAACAATAGAATACATTAAATATAAAATTTGGAGTTTTACCAAGGGAGCTAATAATTGAATAATAACACTGTCTGCCACACAGCATTTCGGGGACTCTCCCTCTGGTATCTTTCTTCCCTCTTTTATAGCTGACCATGCAGGGGCTTTTAAAATTATCGTGGACATTATGATGACGTATAATTGTTAATTTCTTTGTCATTTAGTCTCTTGCCAATCATAATACATATTCTTTTGTATAAAGCGATGTCGTTATTACGACATAGCTATGTCGTTAAAACGACATAGTGATGTCGTTATTACGACATGATATGTCGAAATTACGACATAGCGATGTCGTTATAACGACATGTTATGTCGAAATTACGACATAGCGATGTCGTAATAACGACATAACGACATGTTATGTCGAAATTACGACATGCTATGTCGTAATAACGACATAAAATATTTTTTTTGAATGGCCCTTATCGGCTTCCGTAGGGCTGTATTTGATTTGATTCTTCTGGGGGAAAATCAGTGGCCACTGGCGGATCCAGAAATTTTCATAAGGGGGGCCCACTGACTGCCTAAGAAGGGGTCCGCTCCAGTCACGCTTCATTGATTCCCTATATAAGCAACCATTTTTTTCGAAAAAAAAAGGGGGGGCGGCCCCCTAAATCCGCCTCTGGTGGCTGGATGTCAAGCAAACACAACACAACACAATACAACAAAATAGATAAGCTTTTCTTTATAATGATCATGTCTAATAACTGTTGCTACACGTCCAGCGGAAAGTATTACGGTATCGGATAACATTTTGATGGCAAAATACATAATTCTCGAAGATCAAATTGTCTCTAATTGATTTGCTTCGCTATGTTCTGCAATAATAATTAATTTTTTCTGGAATAATCCCATTTCAAATATCCTGATTCCGCCACGGAATATACATTTGTGTGTACCATACACACTCAGAGGAGCCACCCTTATATGGAACTAGATACATGGTAAAGGCATTGACTCTTACAAGTATCTTTACATACGTTGGCTTTCAGCCCCTTTTCAAAATCCTGGATCCGTATTTTCAGTACTATACCTACTTGTCTGACTCGTGTATGACATAAGCTACTTCAAAGTTAACTGTCATGTCATTCTGAATGATTGTAATCTATTCAGTAACTTATTTGTAAATATGACACTATCTACTTCAATACACTTGGAAACTTTCAAGTGTTTAAACTCATGCAAATGACAATACCAACTCTCATAACATATCTTGGTCATGTTTACAATTTTCTTGTTAAATTGCCCATATTACATATTGTTTGATAAAAAAAAGTAATCCCACGAAAAAAACTAGACAAATTAAAGCAATTCATTTTGGAAATTGTAAAAAACAGTATTGAAGACCATTAATTATAGATGAACATGATTAAAAAACGTTTCTTTAATAAAAAAAGAAAGAAAAAGATCAGGACTTTAATTATTTATTGATTTTTTATAGCAGGTTACAGCTTCCTAGTTCATCAAATGATGTTTTTGTCATTTTGTTATCATATGGGATGATCATGTGCACCTTACAACACATTTTCAAAGTATAAATTACCTGTTCAACATACATATGTAGTAACTTGTTCCATATCCGCGAGTCTGACATCAAAAGTCGAACATAGATAAATGAATCACAAATTATGATACCACAAGACTGTCATACACATCTCACAACTATTTCTAAGTAACAACTTCAGTTGACTTATAAAATAATAAATTCACGTTGAGTATTTCACCAAGAAAAGGAGGTCAAGGCCAGCTGATGATGCCAAACATAAATGTTCAAAATGAATAAGTTGTAATTGTGATACACCTTTTTCTGAATATTTTTGCTGTTCCTAGTTTATACCTTTCTATCGGAGATAATAGGCATTAACACTAAAATTAGCCAAAGATCGTCATTACAGGCAATAGCTCCTTCATTTGGTGACTTTAAAGAACTTGTACAGCTCAACATTATGCCTAAAACAGATTATGCCTGTCTAATATATTTTGAGGTAATAGTCAATAGATATATTTTCCAAGATATAAAACAATTAATTTATTTATCTTGTTTTTAATTTCAGCCATGGTGGCCATGTTTCTTGAACAAAAATAAACACAATTTGTGTATACAAGACAATTTTTATTTATTCACAGCAAAAAAGGGGGAAATCGTTCTTGTAGTTTAAGAGAACGACCCCTGAACATCAATCTATGGCATTAGTTTACAGGTGATCTAAAAAGGGAGGATTACATACCATAGAGGTAATCAAATACCAGCTGTCAAAGAACGACCAAAAGAGAAAAAGAACATATCAAGTCCAGAAAATTAAATACTCAGCAACATGACCACATGAACTCCGTTGTAAGCCTTTAAGTTGGAAAACTATTTTACATTTCAGAATATAAAAGAATGATGATCATTTCAATGGGATAAATTCTCAAAATGTCTCACTTCTGGGTCCCTAAATAGGTGAAGATGGTGAAATATGTAGCGGTACAAAACATGTGATCACTTCTGCAATTTTGTTTGCTGTAAACTATCTTTACAAATAAACTGGCTGTACCATGGCCTATACTTGCTTACAACCACTACATTTGAATTATTGTGGATAGTTTTTCTCATTGGAAATCATATCTCATTTTCTCAATTTTATATTTATAATATATATATATTGCTATATTTGGGTACACAACAACAAACAAATGACTGTAAATATTTGATAATCAATTTCACCTGCATATAGAGGTAATATAAATGTATTTTACAGTCTCTCATAACTATTTTTAGAGTGTCTCTTTGATCAGTGAATTTTATATTGTGTTTTATATCAAATGTTTTAAACAGGCGAGACTCTAATTAACTTTTTGCTGTTGTTGTTGCATAAAAAGAAATAATACCATGTCAAACTATGCTTTTAATGGTTTTCATCACCAAAGGAACAATGTTGTATAAATTATCACACATTCTTAAGTTGTATTTATACTTCATGGTAATTCTTGTCATACAAGAACATAATAAATATATATATGTATCCACAAGAAACAAATCTAATCAATGTGGAATCAAAAATGACAATGCTATATACAAACAATATATTTCAGAAGTGCCTTCTTGTATAAGTGAAATGTTGGTGGTATAAAAAAATTAGACAATGAAAGTTCATGAATTGTTGAAGCGATGATATTGTAAACTGACTATACTAACACAAAAAAGTAACAGAACATCATTAACAAATCAGATTTTCTACTCTTTAAAAAATAAAACTTAAACCATGTAGTGAAAAGTTCACTTACACATATACATTTTGTGTACAAGCCAGAAAAGCTAAGAGACTATGTTTTTAAGGAAAAATTTCTACCAAAAGTTAATAAATTTGAACAAAATCTGTTTTTAGACTATCATCTTATAATAACATTGCATCATAAAAAGTATCACTAAATTCAATGTTGCATCATTTCTTTGCACTTGAAAGATTTTGTCAGCATGATTCTGTGTACATTCATATAGCATGAGACCAAATCTGTGTCCGTATCACTATATATTTGGCTGAAATCCACACTTTAAATTTATAAAATTTATTTACATACAATTAGTATTATACCTCTTCATTCTCACTTCAGACATATTTAGACATAAACATGTAATAAGGGGTTCCACAAAAATGTTCAATCCAAGATTAATAAAAATGTCACATTATTTATTTTACATAAGGTTCTTAAATTAGCCCCTGATAATTTTTCATGTTCTAATTCCATTATTTTATCATAATTTGGCATAACGCAAAATACAATAACCTGCAATGCAGAGATTCACATTCAATATTATCAAAAGAATTCCATTTTACAAATACCATGCAATCATCTAAGAAACACACAAAAACAGAATCTTTGTCTATTGCAAACAAATTAAGAAAACTAAACAAATAATGTATCAGTCCCAAAGGTTGGTTAAGTACTAAATAACTTTACACTGTTACACACAAATGTTTTTACCAAAACAAATCACTCCCTTCATCAAATAACAATATTTACATTCACAAGACTAGCAAACATGATCACTGCTTACAAGCCTTTCAGGACAATTAGAGTCTAATGAATTCTGGGAAATATTTCCAAACTGTACACCAAAACAGCATCCTAAACAATGGATATCCAATTATCGGTGAAATGTCATGCTCATTTTGGTGTACACACAATAAAATTACCCACAAGCACTTGGGTTCTGCAATCACCAAGAATGTCCATCAAATCTGACAGATTAATTCTCTGACTAGGAGTAAACATTCAACAAAAATGATATTTGTGATTTTAGGAAAAATAAATGTTCCAAAAATATTTCATATTATGATTTAAACATTAAATGCTCTCAGTCAACATGTCAGAAACAAAAACCATCAATAACTATGAACATGTATATTGTTATATACACAAGCAGAATTATGGTTTGATATATAATCTGAATACCATAACAACAATTCAATATGTTGCAAAAAAATGGAAAATCAAAACTATGGTATAAACAAACAAAATCACAAAATGACATATTTTCAATAAAATATTTGTTTCTTTGTCAAGACTGAATTCAAAATGCATATCTATCCACAACTTTAAACAGTAAAAATGAATTTGAAAATGAATGTATTTTTGAAACAAAGATAACATGAATACCTTTACACAAATAAAAGAAACACCGGTATTGTTATCATATATAAAATACTTAAAAATAAATTGAATTTTTGCTTTAATATATCATTTTATAGACTTTGACACAATGCAGGATTGACATGAACTGTTCATTATATTACAGCATTTCTACCTATCATTTTATTAAAAGCTTTATAAAAATGGGAGACATTGATTGGACAAAACTGTATGAATAAAAACACATTGTTCAACAGTTTTCTCCTAAGTTATTTACTGACAGTTTTTGTTTAACAAATTGAATTTGTAGAAAACATGACAAAGTGAATTTATGGCACAGGAAATGTCGAGTTTACTATGATGGTGCACAGGGAATTCTGGGAATATCATCTGAATCGGAAGAATCATTCTCACTGTTCTCTGTGCTGGTTGAGTCTCTTTCACCTTCAGCTTCTCTTTCTCTCTAAAAAAGAAAACTTCATTATAAACAAGTGGAACTATCAGCTTCTACTCAAAAATTATACCACTGCTTTAATTGTACAATAAATGGGAAGTTAAAGAAGAATGGATGTATAACCCTCACATTATAGTTGTTGGTCCACCATGATAACATGTAACAATAGAACAGTGCACACCTGCATATTTTTAGCTCACCTGGTTTTAATTTAACTGGGAAATCAATGTAATTTATTGCAACCAATGTAATAAAGATAGAGATAACTGTAAGCAGCAAGAATGTTTAGTAAAGTAAGATGTACAAACACATTACCATCACCAAAACACAATTTTGTCATGAATCTATCTGCTTCCTTTATTTAATATTCACATAGACCAAGGTGAGCGACACAGGATCTTTAGAGCCTCTAGTTAAGTTAATCAAGGATTATTTGAATATAGGGTTAGTTTTCAATGCATTTTTGTCAGTCTAATAACAACTTTCAATTTCTTGTCAGAGGCATATGTTATATGTCTGATCATAAACCACTTACCCGCCTTCTTGCCCTTGGCATGTGGTGCATAATATACCATAACATTTGCCCGTCTATCATATCTACATCATGTATTCTTTCATCTTCTCTTTCTTTCATATTCCGTTTTGTTGCCTTATTTTGTAATATAAATATGTAGGAACATATAGATACAAAGGAAAATAGTATTTTTTGTTTATACAGCAATGAATTTCATTTTGATGTGTACAGTAGGAAAAATACATATTTTAAATATACTGAAATTATTATCAAATACCATACATGTACTTTTTTTTATAATTTATACTGAAATAAAATATGATCTTATTTATGCTGAAACATAATAACAGCATTTAAATTACATTTTTATTTTTTATTAAGGTGGTACATAAAACTACAGGGAGATAACTCTGTAAAAATCAGAAAAAAAAAGTAACAAGAATTACATAAATGGTCATTATCGAATGGAATTTATAAGATTTGGTAAACAGGAAATATATCAGCCATCAATCTGGTAATACATCACACAGTTAGCATGTTCACATGTCACATGAAGCTTGATACCAAATAGAAGATAGCACTGGTTTGTAGTTCCTCATAAAAATGTGACTTCGGTTAAAGTGACGAACAGAAAGACAGATGACAACTTGTCATTGAGAAATGGTATAATACAGATTTATCAGATTTTTAAAGTATAATATATTGTAAAATATCAGCCACTCCACACAATATGATTTTTAGTATCTTAATTTCACTCACTCACTAATATAAAATCAAAACAAGCACACAAAAAAATACCACACTTATCTTTACATGTTATTAAACTGTCAACACTAATATTTGTACCTTTTTAATTCCTTTGAGATCTGTAGGCTGTTCTGCCATAGGAGACCATATCTTGACTTCATGGTCCAATCCACTGGTAGCTAGTACTGGCAAGGTTGGATGGGGTTCTAATACATTTATCTACACACAAAAAAAAAAATGTCATGCCTTGCAAATTTTCAGTAAGAGAAAAAAAAATCATACATTGAAAATAAATGACTTAAGATATTATAAAGTATATTGTTTTATAGCTTGTATAATAAGTATATGATACAGTTTTACCTAATCATAATATGTAACAAGGGGGATAACTACAGCTAAAATATGGATTGCTGTATTCTTTATAGAACATAATTTGGCCAACATAAATTGTATTTTCTTTCTTTTGTTGGAAGTAACTGGCAAAGAATTTATCTATTAACAAAAACACTGGCTAATTTATTCATACCAAAATGAACTACGCTATAATGTGATAATGCAGATTTGTTTATTTTGTAAAAATGAGGGACAATTGTATTTCATAGAAAACATGATTTTGTGATTATGAAAATTACTGCATAAGAGCCTATAGAAAATGTGTATTTTGAGTGATGGCTAATTCACATCATAGGGATATTATCTGTATAACTTACTGCCCCATTGTCATCTCCAGTTAGATATTGTACAATCTGTTCTGTCTCTTTGTCCCACAGGAAAACATGTCCACAGTCACTCCCACTCACAATAAACTCACTCTTGGGGCCATAGAAGTTCACTCCCTTTACTAAAATAATAATATTACATATTTTAAAATACATTCCGCATGACCTTTGAACTATGATCCTATGTTCACTATTAAATAAGCATAAATCTGTAATTGCCTGCTGTAAAATAATCTTCATTAAATTTAATAGCAAAGACAAGCATACTATTTGTCTTCATACTAAAACTATTCTATTTGAGTAGTCAACATGTGTTCAATGTAAGTTTTTACGTGATATCCTGTCACTGACTGTATACTAGATCGTCTTCCACGTTTCTAAGCCTTATCCTTATATCTTTAATATGTCAAGTCAATACAATTTTATTGTCTATATTTTTTATGCCTTATCTTAGAGTATATTCTATTTGATCTACTGGTGTGGTTATTTCTATATCCAGTGTAGTGATTAGCTGACCTTCCTGTGTGATTATTTCTATGTGACCTACCGGTGTGGTTATTTCTATGTCCAGTGTAGCGTTTAACATATTCTGCACCGTCAGTATGGTAATTATTAAACATGTAGATATCTTCATCATTATAAGATCCAATTATTTCTACAAATATAAAAAAATTAGTTTGTTTTAGCTTTATTATTATAAATTTATCATGTTTGTACATTAACTATTTTTAAGATTTAATGAATCAATGCAAATGACAAAAGGTAATAAAGACCAATTGAAACACCAACAGATAGATATTTATAACAAAACCTGTACAAATCTATATGTTATTTACACACATTTGACCAATAGACAAGCACTTTAACCAAAGTTTTAAATGGTTTCTAAAAATTTCCACAAGCTCACTGTAATGGAAATTCAACTGAAATACTGTTTTATTCTTGATATACATAGAGATAAGAAGATGTGGTATGAGTGCAAATGAGACAACTCTTCATCCAAGTCACAATTTGTAAAAGTAAACCATTAGGCCACGGTTTTTTAATTTTTTGGTTTACAGATTTTCTCAATGAAAAAGTCGGGTCGGTCGGTCGAGGAAAAAAAAGATTTTTTTTTTTTTTCAAGACATAAAACTGATATGCAAAATAAATATATATATTTCACCTTTCTTATAATATGTTTGTCATACTATTTTGTCATCATTCTTAAATTTTAGTTCGATGAAATAGTATTTCTCAGCTGTAATAAACATCGCATGACATTGTCTAATAATTTCCCGTAAAAAAGGGGTGCATGGACAAAGTCGAAATTATATCGTCATTTCACAGACAAGAAAAAGAGATTTATGTCGGTAGCTCTTAATTGAAAAATATTTGCGCAAACAACATTTCAAGGTCATTAATAATTGATTTGTCTATTTTTAGAAACGTAAACTGAGTTTTATTTTTTCACAACAGAAAGTGTCATCACTTCTGTAAGTGATTTATGCATTTCGTTTCATCAAAAAAGGATATTTTAATTATTTTTCAGGGATAGCATTTGTTAGGGTCGGCGTGAATAAAAAAGCATGAAAAGTCAATTTTATTTTTATTCTGAAAATCGGCAAAATTGGGTCAGGGGATCCGTAAACCAACAAATTAAAAAATCCTGGCCTTATAAAACGTACCTGTTCCATTGTAATTATACACAGCACATGTAACATTGGCCTTTACATCACTGTCTACCTGTTATCATAATAAAAATAAAATTACAACAGAATTATACTATGATGATCATGACAAGGAACTAATTCATACAACTACAAGTAACTTCTATTTTGGTGCTTGTTTCTCTTTCTTTTATGTTAGTTATTTCGTTGCCTTGTACAAATCTTTTTGAGTTAAGCCAGTTTCAACTTATTTTTAGCTCACCTGGCCCGAAAGGCCAAGTGAGCTTTTCCAATTACTTTGCGTCCAGCGTCCGGCGTCATCGTTAACTTTTACAAAAATCTTCTCCTCTGAAACTACTGGGCCAAATAAAACAAAACTTGGCCACAATCATCACTGAGGTATCTGGTTTAAAAATTGAGTCCGACAACCCGGTCAACCATCCAAGATGGCTGCCATGGCTAAAAATAGAACAATTTGGTAAAATGCAGTTCTTGGCTTATAACTCAAAAACCAAAGCATTTTGAGCAAATCTGACAAGGGGTTAAATTGTTTATCAGGTCAAGACCTATCTGCCCTAAAAATTACAGATGAACCAAACAACTTGTTGTTGGGTTGCTGCCCCTGAATTCGTAATTTTAAGGAAATTTTGCTGTTTTTGGTAATACATTTGTATCTTGAATAATATTATAGATAGAGATAAACAGTAAACCGCAATAATATTCAGCAAAGTAAGATCTACAAATAAGGCAACACCACTGAAATGGTCAGTTGACCCTTTAGGAGTTATTGCCCTTTTTAGTCAATTTTTAACCATTTTTCATTTTTCGTAAATCTTAGTAATCTTTTACAAAAATCTTCTCCTCTGAAACTACTGGGCCAAATTAAATAAAACTTGGCCACAATCATCATTGGGGTATCTAGTTTAAAATTGTGTCCAGTGACCTGGTCAACCATCCAAGATGGCTGCCATGGCTAAAAATAGAACAATTTGGTAAAATGCAGTTCTTGGCTTATAACTCAAAAACCAAAGCATTTTGAGCAAATCTGACAAGGGGTTAAATTGATTATCAGGTCAAAATCTATCTACCCTGAAAATTTCAGATGAATCGAACAACCTGTTGTTGTGTTGCTGCCTCTGAATTGGTAATTTTAAGGAAATTTTGCTGTTTTTGGTTATTATCTTGTTTAATATTATAGATAGAGATAAACAGTAAACAGCAATAATGTTCAGCAAAGTAAGTTTTACAAATAAGTCAACACGACCGATATGGTCAGTTGACTCCTTTAGAAGTTATTGCCCTCTATAGTCAATTTATTACATTTTCATAAATTTTTGTAGACTTTTAGAAAATATTTTCCACTGTAATTACTGGGCCAAGTTTATTATAGATAGAGATAATTGTAACAACAAGAATGTTCAGCAAAGTAAGATCTACAAACACATCACCATAATCAAAACACAATTTTGTTATGAATTTATCTGTGTCCATTGTTTAATATGCACATAAACCAAGGTGAGCGACACAGGCTCTTGAGAGCCTCTAGTTACAGTTTTCTAATCGTGTGTTGTTATACCCTTATCCCAGATTATGGTGAGGGTTGATTGCTCACAAACATGTTTGAATTTGTCTAACTTTTTAAGTGCCTGTCCCACGTCAGGAGGAAGTTGTTCAGTTCATTTGATCATGTCTGTAATATTTGTTTCTCATAAAAAAGTTGTTATAAGTTATCCCTTTGGTTCTTTGAAACAATTCACATTTTTCATCTGATTCTTATATCCACTATAGAGATTTGTTTTTCTCATTAAGGCTGCATGATGCCTATAATTGCTTAAATCTCCTTTATTATAATTTTAGTGGATAGTTGTCTTATAAGCAATCATACCACATCTCATATTCTTTTTACTATAAATTTGGTTGTAAAACTACTCTGCAGTCCATTATCATATCTAGTACATGTATTGTCATGTTATCTCTATAAATTAAACTTACCAGATGATGAGGACAAAACTTTTTCAGTAGCCCTGAAGATGGATCTTCCTACAACAGACAAAAAAACAGAATACACATGGTAATTCTCTGTATCGAGGCAATGATTGTTAGGTTTTAAGGTGTGTACTTCACGTGACTTTAGACTAGGTTTGACTCTCAAGAAAAATACATGTGTACAGTTCAATATTCATTCAAATATAAGCATATAATCATAGTTACAATATAACATTGATACCTGACGTCATATCTTTGGTGGCAACATAGTTCTCAAGTTAGTTGATGATTTCATGCAGAGTTCACACGTAATTAGAATTCGATTTGCTTTAACTAATTCAAATTAGTATTATTCGCATTCAAAACCTTTGACATCCTAACATCAATTATAATTCAAATTGTCAATTCGGGTCAAATTCACTATACTGTCCAAACAACGTTAACTTGTATTAACATAAGGGTATTTCTAATGCGAAATTGGATAATGCAAATTAGCCATTTGAATCAATTCGAATTAAAAAAGAAGAGTGTGTGAACACATTCAATTCAAATTAAATGTACCTGTGCATCAAATGATCTGTAAACTACTATTCCTTTACATGTGTATATAGTATATTCAATGTATCTTCAAAGGTCTAAATTAATAGACCACTTAAGGGGGCTCGCGGGTCTAAATGATTTTTTTTATTTAATATAAGATTTCGCTATATTTTTCTATAAATGAACTTTATCTTATCCTGAATGGAAAAATGAAATAAAAAAATGGGGTCACCGTTCATTTACGCTCACAATCTGCCTTCGACAGAAGCATACATTTGTGTTAATGTCCCTTTTTTCTGTTGAACTAATAGGAGAAATAGCGGTAATATCGAAATAAAAAAAGAACTAAATTACAGAAATCGTTTAAATTTTACAATTATTTAGTTTATGTACAGCTTATTCGAAAACAACAATAAAAAATATAGGTCACCGATGAGTTAAAAAAGATATTTCTATTTTAATGCCAAAAAATGACATTTTTCACCAAAGGGAGATAATTTAGAGCTTTTTCAATGATATCGACATTTTAAAAGTCACCTGGGGTCAACACGAATTATTTTTTGGAATGATTTTTGTACCATATGATAAAGTTACAACTACTTAAGGTAATGTATCGAATTTGTAATGTAAAATAAAAGTTTATTTTTTTTCGGAAAATCTTATACCCGCGAGCCTCCTTAAGGTAGATTGATGGTATACCACCATCTTGGATTGTACAATCACAGTACAAAATCGGTCTAGTTATTTGCCCAAATCAGCAAATTTGGAAACAGATTTGCAATTTTATGGTTAGAATGTGTATTTATATAAAGAAAACTTGTTAATTTATTGTATTATCCAAAATATTTTAACAAATATCAACCTTTTTGGTTTTTAAAATCATTTTTTGCAAATGAGCCATTTAAGGGGAGATAACTCTTTTAGTACAAAATTTATACTAGGCTAATAGGGAATTTTTTCATTTTGACTTCTGGCAAGAAAACAAGTTCGGTGACATTATGTTTTATTTTTATTTTCTTAAAGCATATTAAGAAACCTATCTTCTCACAATTTATTTCAAAATTCTATCTCATAGAACTTTTTTTATGCACTCTTATGTGTTTTTCCATGAACAAACTAACCAAATTTAGGCAATTTTCAACGAATAATAACTTGAAAAATAGCAAGGTGACCCATACTTTTTATTATTTTTTTGAAAAAAGCATAGTAAAATCTTCATTTTGGCAAATTATAAGAAAATTCTGTCTCAAAAAACATTTACTTATGATCTACCTTAAGAGTTTCTTGCATTTCCATCAAAAACTTTAATTGAACATCACTCGTGCGTTTAAGGGCATCTCTAGTTCCATCCCATGATGAGCAATTGGGTGAATAAATATGAAGCTAAATTGCACAAACTATTTGGCAAATTAATTTCTTATAATAGAGAATCAGCACTGCTGCCAAAAGGAAATTGTGATTTAGTACCGTCAGACCAAACATTATTTCTAGTTCATTCTGCATAATGAAAATGATGAAGAGGTTTGATGGAGTTTAATAGTGCAGGGATACAGGTGATCCCCTCTATCTGGTGATGTCATAAAGGAGCACATAATTGATGAACTTTTCCCATGAAGGACATCAACCGAAAGTGATCTATTTCTTTTGAATGCAGTATTATCATTTATTAATTGCATTAATGTTCTTGTAATTGAAGATCAGCATGATCAGCAAGCCCAGTAGTCAGCACTTTTTGTGCTGACATGAATTATTATTGATATGGTTATATTTAGAAATTAACTGTTTACCAATTTTTTTATTTTTTTTAACTTTTTTGGATTCAAGAATTACTGATAGGGTCTTTTGAATACGAAACGCGCATCTGGCCTATATACAAAATTTAGTCCTGGTATCTATGATGAGTTTATTTATTTCCTACCTTATCAATCTTTCTTTTATCATACACCCTAAAACATAAGAAAAGTATATAAATATATTCTAATATGTATAATAGTATATATGCAAGAAATCATTGGTACAAAACAACAATTTGGTATTGTAAGATAAAACTATAAATTAGGATAAAACAAGAATGCTTTGTTGGTGTGTTCACTCATTTAATCCACACCTTCTTATTTTTATCCCCAAACTAATAATTAAAAGTGTCTGCTCACATCTGATAACATACTACTGTTAAGCTCCTGACGAAACAGGAAGTCATACTGTTTAGTATCTGAGAAAATGTAATGAATATATATATATATTGTTGGGTTGATGTTTAGACGAGGTATATATATATATATATATATATATTTGTTTGAATAGAAGGAGGGAGGAAAAGGTGAATGCAATACATGTTTATCCCTTACTTGAGAAATTATATAAATAAGAGCTAATAATTGAAGGCTACTTTCAATTTCATTAGTGATACATGTAGTACCGTCATGCAAGATTTGTGTGAATCCTAAAATATCAAAACAAAGTCAAGGTTTCGCTTAAACATGTTAAACATGTTTATGCAATTAAAGAACCTTTTTGAGCACACTCATATACTCTTAACCCAAAAATGTTAGTGGGCAAACAAAATTTGAACAGATTTTCTAAGTTCAAAGACTTACAAGTAAGACACAAGTCAACTACCAAACCATAAACTTTACCTGATGAAATGATCACGCCCACCAACACAGAACTCAAATGAATTGCCAGGATTTGAATGGATGGAATATAATGGTATTCTTTTATCTCCTTCTTTCGTAAGAGCCAGTCTGAAATACATTAAAATCATTCTAATTTGTTTAAGAACATCTTTTAATAACATGTAGTTAAGGCTATAGGAATTATATTGGAAAAGTTTTTTTATGTTTTATTCCTATTGGTCTTTTAATGTTTTAAGTAAAAGCCAAAGAGCAGTATTTATATGAAAAATAAGATGTGGTTTTATTGTAAATGAGACAACTCTCCACAAGAGAACAAATGACACAGAAATTAACAACTATAGGTCACCATACAGCCTTCAAAAATGAGCAAAGCCCATACAGCATAGTCAGCTATAGACTGCCCTGAAATGACAATGTAAAACAATTCAGATGAGAAAACTAGCTGCCTAATTTATGTACAAAATTTGAAGGAAATACATATATGTAACACATAAACAAACGACATCATCTGAATTACAGGCTCCATTATAAATGTAGTATATTCTGACAATTAAACAAATGTTATGAATATTATTGATCTGTTGGTCTGAATTAATATTTAACAATTATTAGTAATAGAAACAAACATCTCAAAATTACTGCTGCAGTACTTGACATATAATGTTTGACGAGATTCCATTAGTATTATCATTGCTTACTTCTCGTACTAACTTACTTAGTTGGTTTCTCTTCTCTTAAGTCTACACCATACACTAAAGCATCTTCTCCACAACTTAGGAATACATGGGGAGAATCATGCTCTAAAGCCAACTGTAACAAATATTTAATATCTGTATTGCAGTCAGATCTTTGTAAGCATGAAAAATCTTTCAAACAGAATAAATTTGAATTGTTTAAACATGTAACAGGTCAGGACCACTACCTTATATGGAAATGCATAAATTAGCATACTTATGTTCTCGCACATGTAATTGTTTATTTACATGTGACGCAATTTATTTTTACCTAGGTTTTTGACCAATCCACTAAATGAGTCACAATGCATGATGGACTACTACGTGTTTACAATCAACCAAGAACACGTGTTATTTACTGAAATACAACACATTTTTTCGTGCAATGCTGGATTCACAATTTCGCTTAGTTTTTCATTTTGTGTATCCTTATTTATAGTTCATGATATAATGTATTACTTCCATGCTCAGATTAACGAAGAGTTGTTTCTATGCGAAGAAAAAAGGGTTTGAATTACCCGATATATAGCCATTAACATGTTTGATGATGGCACAGATATTTCATGTATTTGTCCACCAGACAACAACGAAACAACAGCGAAAAAACACAATTACCCATATGACAACTTACTAGTGTAAATAAAGTAAGCCGTCGATAACAGCCGGTGCTGATATTCATGGGTACAGCAATTTTTTTGTAGATAATTAAAGGCTAATGTGTGATCCTTGAATTTTGTGTTCGTAAAAAAGGCGAAGAGGTATTTACATACATTGCAGTGTTTACAAAATCTATAAGTATTTATTTTTTTCACATTTCAGTATATGGGACTTCCAAACTGTTCCCTTAGTTTTGAAGGTAGTAAAGGTCAGCAACTGTAGTTTCAGTTTGTTTGTTTTTTAACGGGCTCGGACATTTGCCAAACTGAATAAAATCATTACAGCTGATTTCTTATACCTGCAAAGTAAAACTTTGGTTGGCTTGCTTGCTTTGATTGTATAGTTGTTTATACAAGCTTTGAAAATAAGATCGACATCTTTAAACAATATACATGTATAGACATAGTTTAACTTGTATATTTTATATTTTGTACAATATACAAACAAAGCAAGCAAGCTAACCAAAGTTTTGCTCTACATGCATTAGGAAATAAGCTGTAATGATGTTATCCATGTGTATGTGCGACAAGGTGGAAAATTTGATATGTTTTGTGAAAATTGTAGCGTTGGCTCAATAATAAAATAAAAGAAGATGTGGTATGATTGCCAATGAAACAGCTTTCCACAGGAGACCAACATGACACAGAAACTAACATTTATAGATCACCGTACGGCCTTTAACAATGAGCAAAGCCCATACCGCATAGTCAGCTATAAAAGGCCCCGATATAACAATGTAAATCAATTCAAACGAGAAAACTAACGGCCTTAATTATATATAAAAAATGAACAAAAACAAATATGTAACACATAAACAAACGACAACCACTGAAATACAGGCTCATATACAATTTATTTTTTATGGGATAGTTTTTTTCTCTTTTTATATATTTAATTGGGCCGTTTTGGTTTTTTTTTTTGTAAATTGTTTTACACAAGTAATTTTTGGGTCATTTATGGCTTACTTTTCAGCATTGAACCTATGACTGCTTACTTTACTAGATTATTTTTTTGTTGGAAAGATGTCTCATTTGGCACTCATACCTCATCTTCTTATTTCTATATACAAAGCACGTTTTAGAAGGAAAAAAAATAGGTAATATGGCACCCACTATGATCCAGACTTTTAATATTGGAGATATTTTGTGATAAAACTAGCAACAAACGGATGTTATCGATTGTTGAAACTATAAAAAAAAATGTATTGAGCTATATACCGTACCCGCTCAGTGGCGTATCCAGGGGGCGGGGGTTCCGGGTTATGGACCCCACTTTTTTTGAAGGATCAGTGCATTTGAATGGGGACATGTAGTTGGAACCCCCTCCCCTTTTGTCAAGGGTTAGGACCCGCCTTTTTGAAACGGCTGGATCCGCCCCTGCCGATTTCATAACACCTATTTTTAGCATAATGAATATTATGATGTCCTTATTTTAAGTTCAGGTCTTGATAAAAAAAAAATACACATTCAGTACAAAAAGAAGTGTTTCAATAAAAGTTTTCGTGTTTTTCTAGGCAGAAATGATTTTGGAATGACATAATATCGGTTTTAAAGATCTCAAATGATTTTCTTACTGGACAGTGGTCACTTCACTGGATATTTCACTGTTTCATGTCTTGAAATTAATGTAGGTTCAATTCATAACAATGCACAAAACCGGTTCCACTACTTTTGCAAGGCGAAAAAGAAAGTCGAATCGTGAAGCCAGTAAGCAATATTTTTTTAATCTGAGCATGCAAATTGAGGATTACGTTATATATTTTACATTAAATATATTTGCAGAATAAACACATTGGTAATGAGAGTCCCAGACAATATATTAGTTGACTGTTTTCCCACTAATTCCACGTGTTTTAAGTAGTAGTTTACTCGTAGTAGCCCACAATGCATTGTAGTTCATTGAGTCGATTGGTCAGTTTTTCAAGGCCATATTGGCCTTGTGTTTTGGAAATTACTATGCAAATATATTCTGACGTCAGAAAATCTAGAGTTCTCGACCTGTGTAACATTTATTGTTTAGCCATAAAACATCAATATGTCAATAAAAACAACTTTTACAAAATAACATGTGATGTCCTGCTAAGAATACCCCACTGTCAGTTCTTCTTATGGTATCTGAAAATAACTTGATTAAAAAAACTTAAATGTAACTTACACACAAGAATGCAATATTTTTATTTAAAACAAGTGAAACTGTGAGCTACTGCTCACTGATGGTACCTACTCCCAAATATTTTCGGTAAACAGGAAGTTGTTAAGCGATAAATCTAAAACTGCATCACATGGTAAATCTAACTTTCTTTTCTCAGCACTTTACTGTCAGTGTCCCCAATACTTTTAAACAACCACAAAGTTTTTAGAATCTACAGCTCACCTTATGAGCAGCTCCTTTGTGTTGAGCTAACTTTTTTGTATTTTTACACACACCAGTCAGTGAAAGTTCAGCCAATCGTATCTGTCCATCCCTGGCACAACTCACCACATGACAATCACCACTAAATGGCATAAACTTTGCCTAAAATTAGATGGAAATAAAATTTATGGTAAAAAAATCACAGATAGTAAAGTAGAACATGTAGAAGGTGAACTCTAATTGACAATTGAACTTTGAATATGGGTTTATGTCTTAGTGTCATGGAACCTAGATTATGTAATGTCATCTATATGTTATCTATATATTAGCTTAGTACAAAAATTTGGCAGTCTGACTAATATCCTTTGAAAAAAGTTTTTCCTCATTTATACATGTTCTACAAAAAGTTGATGATGCAGAGCACTGATATTAACCATGATTATTCTTGCAATCTTTGAATCAGTCTAGTTCCTATTCATTGACATCACTTTTCTAATCTAAAATAAATGCAAAGCAGTCGAAACTTTAACTACAGGTACAACATGTATCTCATAAACTTAATATTCTCTTACATTTTGACTTTAGATGAAAATGGAGTAGTACTTATATATCTACTTAATACCTGAAACACATTAAATCTACTTACCTGAAACACATTGCTTCTGTGTCCACTGTCATAATATAATGCTGGTCTTTTTCGTATCCAATTCCAAAGAACTATATTCAAATCATCTGATCCACTGGCTAAAAGTGTACCTAAAAATATATCATTTAGTGTAGATTAATTGATTGTTGATTGCTTAACATACATTGGCAAATATTTAATGCCTACTCTAGAAGTGAGCAAATTAACGATAAATACAATAGGTACAAGTCATGCTATTAGGTCCAGTAAACAAGAGGCTCTCAAGAGCCTGAATCGCTCACCTGATTTTTTTTGGTTTAATCTCTCATCAATGATTATTTTGGCTTTTCAAATATTTATTTAAATGTTCTTTGAATCATCATATTAACTTCAAAAGCAAAAAAAAAATATTTTCTCCTATGTTCTATTTTAGCCATAGGAGCTATGTTTCTTGATATACAAGGAAATGAAATATAAAATTTATACTAAATACTCTGAAACTCTGAAACTCATTTAGCCTAAGTTTGGCTGAAATTGATACAGCAGTTTCAAAGGAGAAGATTTTTAAAGTAAGTCAACATGATGAACAAATTGTGAAAAAAGTCTTTAAAGGGCAATAACTTCATAAGAGGTCAATTGACAATTTTGATCAAATTGACTTATTTGTAGATCTTACTTTGCTTAACATTTTTGCTATTAACAGTTTATCTGTATCTATAATAATATTCAAGATAATGACCAAAAACTGCAAAATTTCCTTAAAATTACCAATTAAGTGGCAGCAACCCAACAATGGGTTGTTTGATTCATCTGAAAATTTCAGGGCTGATACATATTGACCTAATGAACATTTTAACTCCTCTAAGATTTGCTCTAAATGCTTTCATTTTTGAGATATAAGCCAAAAACTGCATTTGACCCCTATGTTCTATTTTAAGTAACGGCGGCCATGTTTTTTGATGGATCAAAAATCGAAGCACACACTTTGTGCAGAATAATCTAAGGAACAATCTTACTAAGTTTCATCCAAATCCATTCAGTAGTTTCAGAGGAGAAGATTTTTTAAAGTCAGCAAATATGATGAATAAATTGTGAAAAATTGTCATTAAAGGACAATAACCCCTTAAGGGGTCAATTGACAATTTTGATCAAATTGACTTATTTGTAGATCTTACTTTGCTGATCATTTTTGCTGTGTGCAGTTTATCTTTATCTATAATGATATTCAAGATAATGACCAAAAACTGCAAAATTTCCTTAAAATTACCAATTAAGTGGCAGCAACCCAACAATGGGTTGTTTGATTCATCTGAAAATTTCAGGGCTAATACATATTGACCTAATGAACATTTAACTCCATCTCAGATTTGCTCTAAATGCTTTCATTTTTGAGATATAAGCCAAAAACTGCATTTGACCCCTATGTTCTATTTTAAGTAACGGCGGCCATGTTTTTTGATGGATCAAAAATCGAAGCACACACTTTGTGCAGAATAATCTAAGGAACAATCTTACTAAGTTTCATCCAAATCCATTCAGTAGTTTCAGAGGAGAAGATTTTTTAAAGTCAGCAAATATGATGAATAAATTGTGAAAAATTGTCATTAAAGGACAATAACCCCTTAAGGGGTCAATTGACAATTTTGATCAAATTGACTTATTTGTAGATCTTACTTTGCTGATCATTTTTGCTGTGTACAGTTTATCTGTATCTATAATAATATTCAAGATAATGACCAAAAACTGCAAAATTTCCTTAAAATTACCAATTAAGTGGCAGCAACCCAACAATGGTTTGTTTGATTCATCTGAAAATTTCCGGGCTGATAGATCTTTAGCTAATGAACATTTTTACCCCATGTCAGATTTGCTCTAAATGCTTTAGTTTTTGAGATATAAGCCAAAAACTGCATTTGACCCCTATGTTCTATTTTTAGTAACGGCGGCCATGTTTTTTGACGGATCAAAAATCGAAGCACACACTTTGTGCAGGATACTCTAAGGAACAATCATGCTAAGTTTCATCCAAATCCATTCAGTAGTTTCAGAGAAGAAGATGTTTGAAAAATTGTTAACGACGACAGACGACGACGACGACGGACGCCAAGTGATGAGAAAATCTCACATGGCCTTTTAGGCCAGGTGAGCTAAAAAGGCTGTCAGGAATATTTGTAGTGCCACCTGCACTTAAAAAAAATAAGGGTACATTGTTGTATATTCGAAAGGGACACCAAAGAGTTACTAGTATTGCAAAAGTTCTTAATGTGCAGATAGTTTGGCACTCTCTCTACACAACCTACAGGCCCATTTTGATAAAACTTGGCAGCATATTTGTACATCCAGAACCTGTACATCCAAATGGACACCAAACATTGACAAGGATTTTACTGATTGTCTGGAGAAGACCTATAGCTAAGTGACCTAAAAAGATACATGTTTATTTCTGTTTTACATGTTTTAGATATAAATGTGTCACAGAAATAAATTAGGGTTATATTTTGGCCCTACTTGACACGACTAGCAAAAGTTTGGATTTTGTAAAAGTTTATCAATTTTTAAGCAGTGTTCTTGTTACCTACATGTATTGTGATAGAAAAAAATCTTTCCTTGTATTTGCTAGTCAGACTGTCTGTTTACAAATCATGTCACGATGATGTTTCAACAGATCATTAACCAAGTACAAGATTAACTTACCAATTCTGTTGAAATGTAATGCATTAACACATCCATCATGATAACTTACCAATTCTGTTGAAATGTAATGCATTAACACATCCATCATGATAACTTACCAATTCTGTTGAAATGTGATGCATTAACACATCCATCATGATAACTTACCAATTCTGTTGAAATGTAATGCATTAACACATCCATCATGATAACTTACCAATTCTGTTGAAATGTAATGAATTAACACATCCATCATGATAACTTACCAATTCTGTTGAAATGTAATGCATTAACACATCCATCAATCCTGATAACTTACCAATTCTGTTGAAATGTAATGCATTAACACATCCATCATGATAACTTACCAATTCTGTTGAAATGTAATGCATTAACACATCCATCATGATAACTTACCAATTCTGTTGAAATGTAATGAATTAACACATCCATCATGATAACTTACCAATTCTGTTGAAATGTAATGCATTAACACATCCATCATGATACTCAAGTTTGCATTGTAATTCAAATCTCTTCACTAGATTTACACTTCCCTGAACTTTCTCTCTAAAATGTGATGGTGGAATCTTTTTTGAATATCCATATTCTCTGTTGCGCAGATCTTTTATTGCTTTGAATGTTTGTTTCAGATTTTCATTTTCAAATGCCACTTCTTCTTCTGATTCTGACTCACTACTTTTTTTCTCTTCCACATCAGAATCGTCGTCAGAATCAAGAACATCTTCACTCCTATGAACACTTGAATCTAAATCCACATTGTCACTGCTTTCATTGTCACTACTTTCGTTTTCACTACTTGAGTCCACTCTGTTCATTCTTCTCTTGCGTTTTATTTTCTTTGTCCTCACAATAACTTCATCGTCTTCATCTTCACTTTCACTTTCACTTTCATTGCCTGTCTCTTTAACATCATCATCATCACCTGACGGCATTGTTGCATCACACGACGGTTCACTTTCATCCATGTCCATGCCCTGTCCAACTATGGAATTGTATGATTCTCTAGAAGAGTCTTCGTTTTCTGACAACTTTGAACTTAATGCAAGACCTGAGTCTGTTTTTGTAGACATGGCGCCACTTTCACTATGAGATTCACTTACATCCAGATCTGATACACCATCTCTCCCTGGGGACCTATGCAAATCTAGACCACTGTCATCTTTTTTTATTCCAATACTTTTGTCGGTAAAATTGTTTGTTCCCTCACATTTATCAGTTGTTTTTTTGGTTTCATCATTTTGCTTTATATCACACATTGTTTTAACATTGTTTGAATCTTCACAGACAATCGTACATTTATTAGTATCATCTGTTTCTTTTAAGACACCATTTTTACTGTGCTCAGTCATATCTGCACATGGACTGTCTCCCAAAATAGATTTATCGCAATCGTTAGAACAATTTGTCGATCCTCCAATCCCATCACATAAACTGTTGTTGCAACAGAGATCTCTCCCTATGCCAGACTCATCATTAGTCAAGTATGCTTTCCCAGGAGTGTGTATGATACTGGTGTCTTGACCAATTCCAGACTCATTTAGGGATACCTTATCTTTATTTTGACCAATCCCAGACTCATTAAGGGATATCTTGTCTTTATTCCTGGGTTCTGTAATTTCATTTTCTACTTCAGCCATGTTTTCTTCTTTAGATGACTTTACTTTTATTTCACATCCTGTAAAAACACAGATATATATGTACATTGACAACTATTAAAGTTATATTAGCTAATGGCACTGCGTTAAAGAAGTTAAACATACATGTAATGTCTCAGTGCATAAATGAAAGTATGATTATCAAAATTAATTTGTGATATACATTTGTATTTCTTATCCTATGTTTAAAGACATTTTTAAGTTAATATTCTTTATCTTATACAATTTAGTATTCAATTTGTATATACATGTATGCAAGTACTATTTTAGGAGCACACATATTTGTTATAATTTTTCGCACTCATGTGACATTTATATAAAGCAAACACCAATCAATCAATTATAATTCAAAAAATAATTTTAAAGTATGAAATACACAAACATGTATGTGACGTACAAATGTATTATTTATAACCTATAAGTCTGAGGTAAGACGTCTATTTGCGGTTCGTCTGACTTCCAAGCTGTCAATTGAATCCAGTGAGTTCAACTGAGTTGTCCAGCAAATTTGCTGGAACTAATCAGATGTATGATGTGTGCTTAAAGCCACTATAAGACTAAAGACATTAGGTATAATTTGTTAAAAAAAAGCAAACTGATTTGAAACCTTTTATTTTCAATTTTTCGTTTCTATATGGAATACAATTAGATTTTCCTGTCCCTTTGCACCCCGCACAATTAAGCTCCCCCTTCCCTTTTTGCTCAAAAGCCCTCACTAGTGGCCGAAAGAAAGGTACAAGACAGGCAACAGTGGAGGGCGTTGGTAGTGGCCTCATGTGCAAGTATGCACGAAGAGGATTAAGTAAGTAAGTAAAGTGGCATGACTGGACATGCTATATGTCACCTACACATGATTGATGTTTGGGTACCATTTTGGCTTCTTAGGTGAAGTGCATGCCTGTTGCCATCATGGCCATGAAGAAAAACAAATTATTATATTGAACATGTAGTGTGGGGTGCTCATTTTCGCCACATCTTTTCATGTTTTCTACAGTTTATGTTCAGGTCGAAATGTTTTTGAAGTATACTGATATTTTTCTATATGAAGATAACTTCAAACGCAAAATATTCTTAAGCTTGAAAACCTGTTTGTTAGAATATAATCATCTGAAAAGTTAGATTAAAGGGTGTATGAAATTTCCTGATTTTTTGTCAATGGGGGACACATATACGCCGTTTTTACATATCTATTTAAAACCAAAAAACCGCAGCCTTAAACAACATTGATCAAATCAATTTCATTATAGATGAATAGCTGACATTTCAAAGGTGTTAAAAGAACTGAAATTTAGGGCATTCAGACAAAGAATTACTAAGAAATACTTCTTTGAATTCGGGTATATTCTTCATGAAATTGGCCGAAAATCGTTGTCCATTTTTCCGTCCTTTTCAGTAGGTGCCGCAATTTTGTCTCAGTTTTAAAAAATAATCATATTTGTTATATAATATCATTTTCTGGTATATGTCTTTCATTTCAGCCATCCCTTGAAGTTTTTACACCTCAAAATCATAAAACGGCGAAATTGTGTCCCCGGCGAAATTGGGCACCCCATTCTACATGTACAAATGTATAATGTCTAAAGTTAAAGTGTCACAGATTCCAAAACAGTTCATGTCCATGCCATGGCATAGTCCAAATAATTATGATGCTGGCAAGGCTGTATTATTTTTTTTCCAGGACGCCTTCCTATGCCAGACATCATAGTCCATGCAGGGAAATAACTCCTATAAAATTTCTGAACTAAAGTGAAGTAAAGAAAGAATCAAATGCTAATGGATATCATACTTTTAATCTAAATAATAATGAAGGGATGGGATCTTTAGATGTTTTCCTGTACATTAATTACAAGTGTGATAAACATTGTTGGGTCAACATGGTCAAGGATGACTGAAAATTATTGAAGTTGTCAACAAAACAATTTTGTGCCAAATTGTGGAAAGAAATGTCTATTTACGACGATAAAACTTGGCAATTGTTTATTATGTTGTTTGTCACTGACATGTCAGACTGTATCTGTATGGTTGAAGCTATGCTTGTTTTAAAACAGACTTGATAGTTCAAAGCTGTCAAAGTCTGTTTCTTTTTCCACAATCAGCTGTGTTTTTCTCTCTCTCCTTCTTTGATGAATGATAAACTGCTTTTTGATTGGTTCCTGAGTATGTTTAGAAAGTTATTTAAATTTGTACAGAATAAAATTGTATCAATCGTTTATGTATTATCACAAAACATAATAATTTCTTAATATTTTCTAAAGTTTTTAATAAAATTGTTTATTTTTGTTTTCCTCGTCATTTACTGCTGTGCTGTATCATGGACGAATTTGTCAACAACCTGTCAAAACAAATCCGAACTTTGGACTCGTGACCTGTTGTTTTAAGGATAGACAATGTTTTCAACGCTTCTAAGAGATCTTCGAGCTCACGCTATTAACAACATTGAATATTATCAGAATGGAACCACGACATCGACGTCATTATTTCACAAATCCTTTAGTCTCATGCATGAGCATCTGGAGAGAGGGATTCAACCCTCCATAGAAGAAATCACCCCTCGTTTGGCTGATTATGATTTATCCCCTGATATCCAAGCGAATGGGTATCGTAGTTTGATCAAAGTTGTTCACAAATGTTGCCTTCATCTTTTACAGTTATCTCGACACATTTCAAATAATAGAACTGGTATGTTCTTCCGTGGTCACCACTATTCAAAGGAACTTGAAGCTTATGTTTCAGTTTTGGGACAACTTAGAGCTAGTTTACATTATGCTAATAAGCTTATTCCGTTTTGTGATCAAGGAAGTCTTTTTGCTAACGAAGCCTATTTTGACAATGAAGTTGCTGAAAATTTATTGAAGGATGTGGAACGATTAAGTCAGGACTGTTTCTATGGAAGATGCCTTGGTTTTCAGGTATAAGAATATTTTATGTTTCTCAGAAAGTTTAACTTTGCTGCTTGTCCATGTTGCCCATTTGCCAGGGTGCCTGTTTAAGTAATCATGCAGCTTATCTGATGGGACATTACAGTGGAATCCCAGGTGTCCACGTGGCCCGTGATATCGTGCATTAACTGATTTTGTCATATCAACACAGTAACATCAGGGCTCACACTACCAGGCGACTTGGGCGAATAAGTCGCTTTCCTGACCGTCACTTCGCTTTCCCTGACCCCAAAAAGCGAAAACAAGTAGCCCTGATCTTGATGATACTCGCTTTCAGTCACTTCCGTCATCGGACATTTTCAATTTTTACCCAGTTGATGAAACATCAATTTTTTATTGATAATTAAAGAAATTAAGACATAAACGATTCATTATCTTAAGAAAAGAGGTTGATGCATTGTATTTGCAGTGTGTAGCAGGTTATTTGATAAAACTACATCTTTTTATCACTTCGTGCATTTTTGCAAGTTCCAGTGCTTGTTACTCGAAAACGTACATCAACCTAATTTTCGGCGGCAAAATAAGTTTGTAATTTCATTTAAACGTGATAAAAGTTGCCTCCAGTAAATGTTTAATCCATTTATTGCATTAAAAACGTCATTTTCCTTTTCAAATAACTTGTCAAACATCGTTTCTTTTTGTAAATTTTCTCACATTCATCCGCCATTGACCAATTTCTAATCTACGGATCTAAACCATTTTACCATTATAACTACGGACGCACGGATGGAACAACTGACTAATATTGACCCAAAAGGGAAAAATTACGTATTCCACACGCATTAAGAGACTTTTGGTTACTTCTAATTGATTGGTGTATATAATTCCCTATATTTTTATGGATTGTTTCAAACTATTGACTAAAGTTGCTTAACTCTGAGACTATTAATCTAATATCAATATATTATGGCCCAGCTTAATAACTTTTATATTTTTTTTATGAGAAACACTGAATTTCATACATAAGATAGTTTTGAATTAAATTGTAATTGATATATTATAATTTCTTTACATTTTTTAAAATAAACAAATTTTGATTTTAGTGCTACATGTAGATATTAAATGTTTAGTTGAAAGTTTCTCACAAGAACTTTAGTAAAACTTAACAACTTTTCATTTGAAATCTTACTATAATTGTATACTCAGATACATGAGATATGAATTGAACAATATAAAAAGAACATTATTTACATATATATGACCCTTTATACTTTAGTAAAATCCAAACATTGTAGTGCACTGCGCGAATGAGCACTTCTCTTTCAAAACTCACCACTTCTCCCTATCAGTTTCAAAAAGAGAAGTCACTTCTCCCTATAATTCTGAAGTAGTGTGAGCCCTGTAACATAAACAAAATCGTTTTTGTTAAGTTGTTATTGTTTTAGCCTTCCAAAGGGATAAAAAAGAATAAAATTGATAAGTTCAATAGTTAATTAATAACTGCAATCCCGTGATTTGCCATATTTGGCTCATTTCCATAAAAAAAATACATCCTCAGAAAAATTTGTTGTATTTAAGTCAAACTTATAAGTTATATCAGACTGAAATAATTTTTGCTCTGCATCCTTGGCAGTGTATTGAGAAAGTCGCAATTCTTAGGTGCACAAATACACCAGACTGCACTGTAATTAATGATCATCAAAAATAATTCATTTTTAATCAATGAGTGCAAGACAAGTTGACCTGGAGACAACTTGGACTGTCTCCAAAAAAGACAACTCAAACTTCCTTTGAAGACAACTCGAACTGTCAATAAGAAACTCGGACCGTCTACAGACTAAATATAAAATAAGGCGAAAGTAATGATTTAAAGGAAAAAAGTATGTGTCTGATGAAAAGTTTTGAAGCCTATTTTGAGTATACATGTACATGTACCATGTGTACAAATAACACTAAATCAGATGTCTATGAAGAGATGTCAGTCGTCTATATATATATATGGGTTTGTCTCTATAGACAGTTGTGTGTTGTTGCCAAGTATGATCACTTTCTTGATAAATTTAATAAGTAGAATAATTAAATTTACATTTTACTGATTGTTGATTAACATGATTAAATTCTGATGATGACAACAGTAAGTAAGTAAGTAAGTAATTTTTATTGGGTGAAATCCAAAATTACAGGATTGATACCAAGACAATACAAAACATACAAACATATATATCATACCAAATTCATAAACATTGTGTTTATATATAGATATGAGGAGGTGGTACCACAAACATGAATATTTTTATTAACAGATTAATTTAGTTTGTTTATTGAATTAATGAAGATTTTATTGAAAATGTAGAATCACTATAACGAAGTAGCCTAGGTTAAGGATAATTCTTTTCATTTTATTACAAACGAAAGTGAAGAGCTGGAACACTGATTACTCCTGACCGAACAACACTGATAATAAACTCATGCGCTACACACATTCAAAGGTGTACATATGGAGCTGCACATACAAGTACAATAAAAAAATTAAAAAACTGATTAAAGTCCATATAACTCATGTAATTACCATTTTCATCTCCTTTACTTTCAGTTTTGTGAGTCAATGGTAAAACCCTTACATGGAGTTGGTGTTGCCATGGCATCATTTAGTGATGGATACCAAAATGAATCACATTTGTTACAACTGACAACAGCTTTGTTTAACAGTGGAAAATACTTCTTAGACCCAGACCTAAGAGCACAAAGAGTAAGTACAAGTACATGTATGTATGCATTTTCAAATTTAAATGTAAACTTCATTCAGATTGATACTGTGGACTATTAGAACAATAGTTGACTGTACAATGTATGTAACCTTTAATTCTTACATGCAATTAGATCGCGCAGACTGAGTCCAATTGTAATGCAATGAAGGCAAATACTGTCTGGTATACAGTAAAAAAAATCATGCAGCCTTTTTTTGGTTGTGGTACATTATGCATGCATATGAAAGGAGATAATGCTCATAGTTCCCAACTTTCCAACATCAGGCAAAGTAATTAATAGAGTCACAGATACTCATTATGCTGCTTAGAAAGCATTTTATATATATTTATAATCAATTTATTGGATACTCCAAGGAAAACAGATTGGGAGGGGAAAAACAGGTAATGAAAAGTATCCTGAGAAAGATAAAAAGATAATGATTATGAAAAAGAAAGAAGTATATTGGAATGACATAATTGTGAACATAAAAACACTATGGAGAATTAAACATTATGTCTTTTAACTTTTATAGGTTGTAGATGTCACTAGAACAGCAGATATAAGTTTCTGTAAATCTTTCTGGTCCATACCTGAATCAGATTTTATGCAGGTTTGTAGTGTTATTAGTAAATGTTTAAAAAAAAAAGAGAAAAAAAAATATTGGATCCTCAGAAATGCTCAGCTTGTTTAAGCTACAGAATTAATTAATGCGCAAGGATCCGGAAATTTGTTCACCTAATTTCGGTCATTTTCATACAACTTAAAAGTTGATGCCCTTTTCAAAAAATGATTGTCAAAATCACATCACTGCATGAGACTCATTATGAGTATGCTCATACTCGATCGTCATGTTTGTAGCATCAACACACTTGTTTCACTGTTGCATCGCGTTTGCTTCATGATTTGTCCTACCATTTTCCAAAATCGATCAAGAGCAATTAAGGGAAGGCAACAGTTTAAAAATAAAATGATTTTAATGACTCAAAACGATAATATTCTCAGTTATCACTTATGTTTCTTTCGATTCTGAAGTCAAAATTAAAACCAGATGTAATGCGACAATACTAGAACGAACAATTCCGGACTCATTTCCGGGATTAGTTTTGTTTACCCAAATCACAAGAAATCATTGGCTTTTTAATATTTTACCTTTAATAGTGCAAGAATATTAATTAAAATAGTTGCACTAGCTTTATTTAGGATGAAATTATTTTAAAATTACGATTAATTGTCTAAATCTGTGGAAGAGAATTTCAAGCATGCGTATTACATAGTAAACAAAGCACGTGTATTAGAAGTAAAAAAATATTTTATTCTACGAAAATTAAACCAAGTTTTAATTTAATTTTAAATCATAATTGACAATTGTCTGACCTGTTGGGTAATTAAATAATGAAGCCAGTTGGAATAGAATTTTTATTTCTTTATAATAATAGTTTGGAGCTTGTGATTAATTGGGGAGAAATCCGTTTGCGCCAAAAATGCGTCCTATTGCGCCACAACTTTTTTTCTCCAAGGCTACGTTTGCGCCACCTGTTTTAAAATTACATGGTATCATTTGCGCCAAAAATAAAACATACGATTGCGCCAATTAGAGGAAAAATGACTTCCCTCCACCTTTATTCTGACTTAGAGCCGGCAATTTACACGACAAATGTTTCCTTTTCTGAAACATATCTTCTTCTTACTGCTGCTGCTTGGGTATACTTCCCTAATTATTTTATGTAGTTAATAGCTTGTAACTTCACTTTATTGAAAAAAAAAGAACAAAAATAAAAGGATGAAATGCAATAAACAGTTCAATATAATTCTTGTGGAATGCTTCTGCTCTGTTACTGATACGTCTTGCGGTAGATACATGTAGTTTCAGCCCATACGCATCATGTGTCATCAACATATGTGACTAAAACATAATCTGCAAATGCTTCTATGTTCTTCTCTTTTGGCATATCTTGTATTCAATATTCAGCAAAGCAATAAGTTTTCTCCTGTTTAGTTTTACATGGACTGTCTAATGCATTTTAAGTCATTTCTCTCCAGATGCTCATCTACATGGTGAAATATTTTCGAACATATGATACTGTTTAAGCCAAAAATAAAAATAAATATATATTTATGATAGATATGTGCATGATGCGTACAGGTTAATTGGCGCAAATGAACTCCAAATATCGGCGCAATTGATGCATTTGGAAAACAAAATTTGGCACAAATGATACCCCTGAAAAACAGTAATTGGCGCAAAGGGACTGCCATTAATTGCCAGGTGTGAATTAAAAACACAGGTAAAGAGATTAGCAATCATTAGCCAATAGCTCCCAGAGGCATTAATATAGTTATTAGGAGGGCCCTCAGGATTATAACACTTTATTGGAGTGGCAGTTTAATTACAGGAAGTCGATTACAAAACAAAAATATGTTCAAAATGGCGATTTTGAAAGTCAATCTCAACGAAATGACCGAAATAATTACTGTTGAAAAATAAAATTTGACCTAAATCCCAATTAAAAGTTTAGGACATTATAGTTTCAGTTTAGGACATGACTGGCAAATATGACTGTTTCCGGACCCTTGTTAATGCTACACTTATATTTCACCTTCAAAATCCATCAATCATATTATTTATGTTACAGGGTCATGTATGTACAAATGATTTTCCCTGTATGTGAGGTGTAAGAAACTTAAAGCTGTGTGACTGAGCAAATGTATCACTAATTAGATCCTTCAATACATATTGTAAACTTTATCATTACATTTATAATACTTTCGTTTGTAATTGATTTATAATATTTGTACACATATTACGAATTGTTTGCTCGTAATTTTTTTTTAAATTTCATTTTAGTTGTCACATCTTGCATGTCCAAGAGTTCATGTAAATGAAGTTATTACAATTCAACCAGGTCCCTTTGAGATGAATTGCCATAACAGTGTGGAAACAGTTGTTATAACACCTCCATGTGCCTACACAGGGCCAGGCAATATCAAAATGAGGCTATTCTCAAATCATTGGAGAGAAGGACAGGTCAGTATATACTTTAACTGTATGGAAACATAACACCTCCATGTGCCTACACAGAGCCAGGTTATATCAAAATCATTTAAATGAGGCCCTTCTCTAATCATTGGAGAGAAGGACAGGTCAGTATTCACTTAACATTATGGAAACATTACACCATTATATATATATATGCTTACACAGGGCCAGACAATATCAAAATGAGACTATTCTCTAATCATTGTCCAGAAGGACAGGTCAGTATTCACTTAACATTATGGAAATATAACACCAGCATAAGCCTACTCAGTGCCAGGAAAACCAAAATTAGACTATTCTCAGATAATTGGAGAGAAGGACAGGCTAGTATTCACTGTAACAGTATGGAAACATAACACCTCCATGTGCCTACTCAGGGCCAGGAAATATTAAAATGAGACCCTCCTCAAATGATTGGAGAGAACAACATGTCAGGAAACATAATACCAACACATGCCACTGTTTCTGTAAATTCCTTTTAATTTGTTGTTTCTTTTTCATGACATCATCCTATCACTATTTTTAATTATGACCTTGAGACTTACAAGATAAACAAATTTAAACAGTTGTTTTGCTTAATTAAGAATGTCAGTGTTATAACATCTTTTATTTTACAGAAAGTTCCACACACAAAGATGAAGAAGAAACCAAACCCCAAATCTTCAGGATTAGTTCTACATTGTCATGGTGGAGGATTTGTAGCTCAGTCTTCAAGGTCACATGAGGTAATTTATAGAACTTAGACAAAGTGAAAACACCTGCATGTATTTAACAAGAAAAATTATCTGCTCAGAATACATTTTATTGTTTAATTGTTAAGCATCTCTATTTCATGCAGTACATCCTGACTTACAATAATGCTTGAAGGCAATCAACAGAATACTGATGGATAGTTATTAAAGACCACTATAAGTAACCAGTACAACTGGCATTAATAACATAAACAGCACCAATTTGAATGCACTACATAAACATTTATAAAGTTGATATCTCAGTGATGTTAGAATCCAAAATATTTAAATATTTAATATCTAATACAAATGTCGAAGACACATCAAAACAGAGGACATCATGTTCTGCAGCAGTCTTTTTAAGAATTGATTATTGAATTTTTTTGGAAACAGTTAAATTATTCACTATTTAAATAATGTCTAAGTAAAAAACTATAACTGTTGTGCATTATGGGATTGTATTGTAGGTATATTTGAGACAATGGGCCAAGGATTTAGATGTACCTATATTATCTATAGACTATTCATTAGCGCCTGAGTATCCTTTCCCGAGAGCATTAGAGGAGTGTTTTTATGCATATGCTTGGGCACTTGAGAATGCAGAGCTTCTAGGTATTACATTTACTTAATTAAATAAGTCAGCTTTTTTTTCCAAACTCATTCATAATATTCTAAATATTTCATTTGGAAAAGTTCTTTAAGAATATTTTTTAAATGATATATTAGTACACAATTGCAAGTATATGTTACAGCAAGTTTTCAGAAAAAAGTCTCGGTCTTCTTTTATTTATGTTTCAACTCATTCTGACTTTTCTATTATTGATATATGATGGTAGGTTATACTTTAAAAAGGGATTCACCTTACATATAAAAAGTACCTTGATAACATTTTAGGCTGGACAGGTGAGAGAATATGCTTTGCTGGAGACAGTGCTGGTGGTAACCTGATGATGGCCACAGCAATCAGAGCAGCATCCTTCCAGATCAGGGTACCAGATGGAATCATGGCGGCCTATACACCATTCATGGTCAGATATACACCATCACCATCAAGGATGATGGGATTGATGGATCCCTTACTCCCTATGGGGATCCTCACCAGATGTTTAGCAGGTAAATACTACCATACAGGATAATAAGAATAAAGGTTTAAATAATACAATGCACTAGCATCAGAATATTTGGATTTCATCAAACAATTATAAATGCAATGTAAATAATAAGCAATTATATTTAGAATATTACTCCTAAACCTCTTAATATATAAAGTGTATGGCAAGAGTTATTTTCAATCTTCACTCGACACTGCAATGTTCTACTAAATTCCAGTAAAAGTTACCTAGTTTAAAAAAAAGTTGAAAACAAAGATATATTAGACAATTTTTTTCTCAATATTGAAATTTGCTGCAGTCAACATAGTCAAGCAACAGAACAGATTTTAAGGTAGAAAAAACTAAATTAGAAATAAGTTTTACATTACAGATAGTGCATTGTTGTTGCAGGCTGTGGCATATCATGTATTTATAAAAACTATACAGTTTTTTTTGAGAAAAAATATCTAAATTTAGATCTGTCAGACACTTTCTTCCTGTATAACATTTTAAATTAGAGTTGTGACAACAGGTTCATAATTTCTTGTTTTAACTTAAGATGTCAAGTCAAAGAGCTTTTAAAAACACTTATTAAAGCAAACTACATTATTGCACTATGAGATAAATTGACAAGCCATGATACTTTTGTTACCAGTGTAACCTGTAGCAGTAATCTTGAAGACATAATGAATACTTTGTGACTGAATTCTTATTGATTTCATTTGTTTACAGCATACGCTGGGGTTTCCACATGTTTTTCACCAAAAGATGACAAATGGGTTATAGTAGAATATAAGAAGACTGACCACTCATTTGAAGAGTGTGAAAAATCTACAAAGGGAAATAACTCTCCAACAGATACTTCAGCATCAAGTTCATTACGTAACTCTGCAATGGATACTCTGACATCTAGTTCTGAAATGGAAAGCAACAGTGGAACAGAATCATGTTTTGAAGAGGTTGAAATTGACAATGGACATGTACATGTACCTTCTATTAATGAAGAAACAACAGAAAAAGAGGATGTAAAAAGTGTAGAAAGTTTTGAAGTTTTGACTGTTTCTAAAGATGCTATGGGAACTCCTGATTCAACAGACTCACAGTTTTCAGTGGAAGATTTTGATTCTGAAGGTGCTGATCATTGTACTTCCCCGAATGTAAATGTCAATGATTCTGAACAAAATGGTGCGGTAATGGAACTGTCAGAACTCAAAGTTGAAACAAACTCTGTAGAAAATGGTGCTATTAATGAGCCATCACAGGATAACGTTGTAATGAGTCCTATGGAAGATGGAACTTTTGATGAACAAAATCTCTCAAAGGATATAAGCAGTCAGTTAGATAGTGTAGCAGACGGTCAGAGTAACAAACATAAAAAGTTAGCAAGAGTCAGCAAAGGGATTACCAAACAAGCGTCTGTTGATTTACCTAAGGAGGTTTGTCAATCTGTTCCTCCCCGTCAGAGCATGACATCTCGGTCAAAAACATTTGATTGTGGTGTCCAAGGTGATTCAGATTCCAGTTTTGTGACAAATTGTACTGGAACATTGAACTTTGTGCCCCTAAGAGCTGCCAAACATCACATTCAACATAGTCCTCTGACAGCATTTCGTCATCTACCTATTGTCAAGAATCCTTATATGTCTCCATTGTTAGCTTCAGAGGAGTTGTTGAAAGATTTGCCTCCTGTTTATCTTGTGGTAAGTGTTTTTCATAATACAAATGATGCAAACACTATGATGTTGTGAAAGTACATGTATGATACATAGGAAACAAAAAAGAAGTATTGTCTTTCCAATGATTCACACTCTCTGTATAAGCCTGGTTCGGTAGTAAGCTGTCTAATACAATGTACACAAGCAGTATTCAATGATTAAACAACTCGATTCACATATTTTTTAAAAATCAGGTCATCATGGTCATACATGCACAACACACTCAATGACATTCCTGATTATCGACTAAAACATCAAATATTGAAAATTAATGACTGAAACATCAAATATTGAAAATAACGACTGAAACATCAAATATTGAAAATAACGACTGAAACATCAAATATTGAAAATAATGACTGAAACATCAAATATTGAAAATAATGACTGAAACATCAAATATTGAAAATTATGTTCAATACTACTTGAATAAGAACTTTGAGATAGATTGAAAGATATTCACAAAAGATGTCAAGGTCATACATGCACAACACACTCCTGATTAATGACTTAAACATCAAATATTGAAAATAAGGACTGAAACATCAAATATTGAAAATTATGTGCAATACTACTTGAATAAGAACTTTGAGATAGATTGAAAGATATTCACAAAAGATGTCAAACTGTTACATTTTTGTAAAAAGAAATTAGTACTTAATAACATGTATTTGATTTACACACATTGATGTGTTTCACATTTACTGGTATAAAACTTGCACTTTTGTTCTAATTTTAGGCCTGCCATTTGGATCCTCTCTTGGATGATTCTGTGTCATTTGCTAAAAAGCTGAGAGATCTGAATAAGAAAGTTGACCTTCACCTTATTGATGATTTACCTCATGGGTTTCTAAACTTTTCAATGGTCAGTAAGGAGGCCAGATTAGCATCTGATATATGTGTCAGTAAAATAATGACTGTTCTTGGATAATTAATGAAGTATGACTGTTCATTGAAGTGAAGTGTTCCCAGGAAACCAGTGACATTCTAAAATATGACTGTTCCTGGCTGAAAAACCATGGCATTGTTGTTAAATATTGTCTTTCACTAATTTATTGTTAATTTGTGATATGAATTGTTAATATTTATGTTATAGTTATTGCCTTATAAAATGGCACTGTTACATGTAGTCTTTTTAGTCAAGTTGAATTTAAATTAAATGCACACTTTGCAATTGTTGTGATACATGTACACAGTATTTTATTTTTTAAGAAATTTTATAATTCTAGAATAAATCACAATAAATTACATAAAAGAGTTATCAAGTTGAAGTTCACTATTTTATTTTTATATTTTGGCTCATATTAAAAACTAGAATTATTTCAAGCTGGTGTTTAATGTTTGTTACATAGAGGCCAAATTAGCCAAGTTTGTAGTACATGTACAAAGAGATTGTAGCTGAGATGCACCCTCTTGTTTGAAAAATATTCAATGATATATAAATATTCTGTTTTAATATTTTCTATTTTTCATTAATTGTTATGTTTTTTACAGATCTTCTATTTTAATGGAATATATGCTAAATGTTATGTTAAATGTAATTGATTACAGATCTGAAATTTACATTTATAATGATATTACATCAATAATACCAGGTTAGATATATTTTGATGTTTGTTCAGATTTTCAGTGTTTTGGCCCAGAAATCAGATTAATCAGCAAAGAACAAAATTGAACTCTTAAATTCTATCTTATTGGTGTATTTCAGATGGTTTTAGGATTCTGAACGCAAAATAGTTATTTTTATGAAGCTTAGAACAAATTATACAAATGAATATGAAATACTACACCAGAAATACTGAGTGCAGTAACAAAAACACTATATAAAGGAACAATATTATCATGTGTTTAATTAATAATGTCTGCAATGTCAAATCAGTCAAATTGGTGTTCATTTATTAATATTTAAACTAATTACCATATGCTACATGTGTTTAAATGTATGAGTTATAGATTTTTTTAATGTCCAAATATTTACACTTTCATGTTGTTAGTCTGCTAACCTTCAAAGACTATGCTCTACATTGTCATTACAGTGCATTAAGTCTGAAGGTGAGAAATCTTAAATATGTCATATAAATATTTACTCAGGTGATGAGTCTAACAATGTAAACAAAGTCATTGAATGTCCAATATATTTTTCCTTCAGAAGATAAAAAGAACAATGGCCCCTTTTAATATAGCAAACATAAGACATACATGAGTTTAAGTTTTATATTTTAATGTTGGTCAAGCACACATACAAATTATAATATCTTATGAAATGGAGACTTACTGTTTTATGCTTATCCTTGAAGTGTTACAGAAGCTTGTAAATTATATTTTCAAAGCTTTTCAGTGTTTAAGAAGCTTGCATTTTGTATTTTTCCAGCTTTTATTGTTAAAGAGGCTTATATTTTGTTTTTTAACATGCTAGCTTTCAATGTTAAGAAGCTGCTACTTTGTATTTTTTCAGCTTTCAATATAAGGATGCTTGTACTTTGTATTTCTTAGCTATCTGCGTTACAGAACCTTGTATTTCTTAGCTATCTGCGTTACCATGGTTACGGAAACTAGTAAAAAAAATGTATATTCATAGCTTTTAGTGTTTAAAAGGCTCTTATTTTGGTATAAACCTGGCTTCCAGCGTATAATATACTTGTATTTTGTATTTTCCTAGCTTTTAGTGTTTTTAAAGAAGCTGGTATTTTGTATTTTCCTAACTTTTAGTGTTTGAGAAGCTTGTATTTTGTAACTTCCCCAGCTTTCAGTGTTGAAGAAGCTTGTGTTTTGTATTTTGGTAGCTTTCTGTGTTAAATACGGTTGTAAATTGTATTTTGTATTTTCCTAGCTTTCCCTGTCAAGCATGCTAAAGATCCTTGTATTTTTATATTTTTCTAGCTTTCAGTATTATATTAGCATGCATTGTATTTTCCTAGCATTCAGTGTTAAAGGAGTTTGTGCTTGTGTTTTGTATTTTCCTTATTTTCAGTGCTGTTAATTTTAACTACCTCAATTGAAACAGAAAAGTGTTCACACTATCAAATGTCCTTTTGAAACTAGCAATACAAATTATGATGTTTCATATGGATAATTGCTCTGTTTCCCTTTTAAGCTCACCTGGTCTTAGTATGAGCTAAGCATCTGTGGTATTATTCCGAAGAGACATACTTAAGTGTTTTTAAAAGTACTTACTCTAAATTGGGTATTTGGGATGTGCACACTGTGTCATGGTGCTAAGTATTTTGATGTGCAATTTATCTTTGTTTCTTGGACAGATAAGGATATTTGGTATATTTTTGTATTGTTTGCTAACAAGATATAGCGAGGAAGTTCAAAATATTCATTTTTTTTATTTAGATATCTTGATAAGGACAGAGTATATAAAAAGAAACACAATTGCTTTTCTTTTTTTATCCAATATCATCATTTGCTTACTTTCTTCTTCTTATACTGTCCATACCCTTTATATTATCTACAAAAGGCATAGAATACTTAAAATTTATTATTATTACATTAATGACCATATAGGTTTAATCACTGCCTCATTGACCATTATAGTTTTTGATAAAATTAAAGATATTCTCGTTTCGAAAGTTATAATGATACTATAAATTCAATTCTTTTGTCGTCATTATAATTATTCCTGTTGAACAACAGACAAAAGTGTAAGATTCAAGTATTATGAATTTAGGAAAAGCTATATTCAAACTATGCTATTAAAATACCTGTCATGTTGCAATTTTTGCAAAACATTAAAAAAACATCGCAAAAATGGCTTAATTTCATTGCAAAAATGACTGAACTAACAGTTTTATTATTAAAGAAATATCTTTTCAATTTCGTTTGAATTTTGAAAGTTGGCTGAAGAAGCTTAATTTTTATATTGTATAGGTTATTGCTTATAGGTAAATTTTCCTGCAGTATCAGAAATCTATGTTTTTTATATTGTAAGTTACATCAAGATTAATATATACAATGCATGTGTTATTAATTCATGGAGAAATGTTTGCTCATTGTTTTGCCAATCATTGCCGTACAAAATTGTCTACCATTTTTTCAGTGCTTTGTAATGTCTTCCTCAGTACAACATTTATTTTAATTTGTTCAGTTTCTTTTAACATGATTTTAATTTTGTAACTTGATTTAAACCTCCCCCTATATAGCTCAATCATTGCCGTACAAACTTGTAACCATATCAGTGCTTTCCTATTGTCTTCCCCAAAACAACTTTAATAGTAATTCATTCATATTGCATTTTATATTGTAGCTTCCTGTGATTTTTAACCAAGCCCCTTTTTTTCTTTGTAATGGGTGTAAATATTGAGCTGGTTCTGATTATAAGGGTATATATATATAATGTATAATGGTTAGTCGAAAATCAAGTTTGCGTATGAATTGACATCATTATGACCCTTTGCAAATTGTACATGTCTGAACCTTTTGGTTGTATATTGATGCTGTTGATTACATACTTTTGACTACAGAGTTCTTCCAGTCATTCCACAGGATTGAGCTTTGTTGATATGGATAACATACTTTTCAGTATAAAGTTTATTTCTCCACAATACAGGCCAATAGTTTGATCTGTTGTCAAAAAATGTTGATTATAATTTTTCATTGTTCTTTTTACTTTTGTATCATGTTGGATATATATGCATCATGGTCGCCATATTTTTGGGGTGTTCATGACAAAAATGTAACATGCCTCAATGGTTATATAAAAATTCTACTTGAGCCAAGTAAGATAAAACCTAGTCATCAGTGGCGGATCCAGGGGGTGGTCCCACGGCGCACCGGACCACCCCCATGACGAATCTCAATTTTTTTTTAAAGTGTCTATTTTTTCAAGAACTAGCTAATTAACAAATTAATACTTAAAATTAATCCTTTCATCGCACTATTTGGTTAGAGATTACCTGGATACCTGGAGGTGACACAATGATAGAATACGGATCAATGCGTTTAACCTGTATTCATGTAATTAAATTGTCAAAACAGCTCGTCAATATACAATCAGATGAAGTTTGCGATAGTCGAGGTAGCTCATCTTAGGAGTCACTTTTGGATACAATTGTTAAACCTTCATGTTCACACACTCAGCCATTGCAGGTTTCTACTAAAAATGATGTTTGTAATTTTTCGTATAAACTGCAACTCAGTGATGAACAGAAATATCAACTTCTTAGGAACCATTTTATTCCGAATAAAACTTGAAATTTGTATTTCCAGTTACCAAGTATGGGGGCTGTAATAGAACATTTCAGAGTACTTGGTTGGAAAGATATGTAGGCCTTGTATATTCACCTTCTTTAAATGGATGCTTTTGCATCTATTGCTTCTTATTTGGATCAGATGATTTAGGTGTTTTATCATCCAAACCTCTTTTAGATATGGCCCATGCTCGATTTGTGGAACGACACAATGCGTTTGAGGTTTTTTTGGTGTTATATTCCGCTATTGAGGCATCTTTAACCGAAATGATGTCAGCACGAATTTTCAACAGAGAGACGTCATCCGAGTCCTCAAAATTACATGCCTAAATGACTAACTTTCAATTTTTGATTACACTGGTCATAGTGAAAAACTGTATGGCGTTCACCAGAGGCTAGAGCACAAAATTTCAGGGACGGACTTTAGACATCGTAGCAGCTTATACTTCTGGCTCAGTTGTCAAAGAAGCTCTAACCGATGTACGCAAAACTATCGACGAACGGTTTAGTGAATGGTTTGCAGAGACCGCAGAACTTGCAAAGACCGTCGCTGTAGAGCCCTCAATACATAGACGGTGCGGTCGACAAACTCAACGGGAAAACTGTCCTGCAGACACACCAGAAATTTACTACAGACGTGTCATCGGAATCCCATATCTTGACGATGTATTGAGTGGCATGGAAGCAAAATTTTTCGCGCCTTACATCAACAGCAATTCAAGCACTGAAGTTGGTACCGGCATTTGTACAAAGCGCAACATTTGATGAAATTAAACATTTTGTAGACTTTTATCATACTTTGCAAGAAAAAACCCGCTACGGATGATGTTGAATGACCTGATAAACGACTCTTTGTTAAATTAGTGAATTTTGAACAATTTTACGTAGAACTATTTTTACCGATTATGAACATTTTAGCTAAACTTTTTTTACAGCTTGCCTAATTCAGACGACAATTGTATGTTGTGCTATTTTAGATTGCAAGATATTGTATAGAGGCTAAAATAAAAATCAGTTTTACATGTCTTTAAATTCCTTTACCTAGGAATATGAATATTGCATGGTGTTGTCCAAATTCATGATATTCCATAATGTCGAAGGTATTTTTTAACCTTTTTCATACCATTCAATATTCATTTGGGACCACCCCCAAATTTTTTTCTGGATCCGCCACTGGTCATGCAATACATTTTTTTATAATATCCTAAAATAAATGAAACGATTTTTATTGCAATAAAAGCCAAAATCAATATGACATGAAAATAGAAACACTACAATATACCAGAATATTTTCATACCATATTATTCATTGGATGTTTTTAAAGGTTTTCCACATTTTTATGGATAATGATATTTGTTTTATGTATAAGTGAGATATATATGGATGAAGTCAGAAAAGTAGTGAATATTTTCTGGTCGCTAATTTCTCCCATGTGCAATTAATTGTTGTAAAATGTATACCCTATTTCAATTGATTACAATATGTTGATTATAAGTCTTTTTATAATAGTATAGCATTGTTTTGTTGACTTTTTTCTTGTGTTCTGAACAAAACTGGATAGCAGTAGCAAATTCAGAAATCATTATTTCTGAGGAATTCATTTTTAAAAATAATGCAAATAAAAAAAATAATATTTAAAATGTTGTTTTGTAGTTTGTCTTATCAAAATATGTTCCCTAAAATTGTTGTTCTGCTCTGCAGCAGTTATCATTTTGATCAAAACAATTTCCAGGAGTCTTAATTTAATGACAGTCATTTGATTCATGGGATGTTGTATTAAATATCAGAGGTTACATTTGAAACAGTTTACAGAAATGTCAGACTGATGTGTTGTTTGTTGTTTGCTTGATACTTTTCTCCAATACCACAAAAGATAACTTTATCTTTGGTGAGCAGCTTGACAGCAATGTGTTTGATAGTGTCTGTTTTACACCTACTTCGGGTTGTGGTACGGTTAGCATTTAGACAAAAAGTAAAATCACAAAAATACTGATTTTAGAGGAAAATCAATTCGGAAAGTCCATAATTACTTGGCAAAATCAAATAACAAAACGCATCAAAAACGAATGGACAAGAACTGTCATATTCCTGACTTGGTACAGGCACATTAACGAAAACGAGAGAGAATACACCAATTTACCATTGCGTATTAAAGCAACGACGCAACGTGACGGAATGAATAAGTGTCGAGCCACAGTAAAAGTAATAATGCACTAAAGAACATTTTAAACGATATCAATTTGACAAACAATGTCAGTACCTAGAATCTCTATTTCAAGACCATCGATTATTATGTGTGAAGATGATATGGAATATTTCTCAGTAAGGTCTTCGTATCTTCAGATGAAAAAAGACTAAAAGGACATATTAAATCCAAGTTCCATCAACTTTCTGTTTAGACACTGATGATGCTTTACAAAGTTTGAGTAGCTCTTGAATGCGGAATGATTCGGTTAAAAAGTAAAATTACAAAAATACCCAATTTCGAGGAAATTTCAAAACGAAGAGTCCCACAAATCTGTAATAGATTAAGATATCATTGGTATACTAAACCAAATATTTTTTTAAAACTGCATTTGACAAAGATAACAAGAAAATGGAAAGTCTCTAATCATGTGGCAAAATTAAAAAGTGCAAACACATCAAACGAATGGACAACAACTTTCACATTTCTGACTTGTTACAGCCATTTTCGTATTTAGAAAATGGTGAATTTAATCTGGTAATGTATATTGCATATGCAACTTAATTTGGTGCAGTTCTCGTTTATCACAGATTCTAGTACTGAGATGACCACTTATGTCAAATTCGAGGTATAAGTCCAAATCTTAGCCAGATGTTTCTTTAATTTCTAGTTTGTTCTGGAGGATCTATTACTGGAACCCAATCAGAAAAGTATGGATTGTTAATGGAAAGAACATCATGGTTATACCCGAATGTAGAATGCAATGACATGGTTTCTTTGATCTTGTCTTTGACAAGTGTTCGAAGGAACCCAGACTCATTTGCATATAAGAAGAGGTCGACACTTTACTATGCCTTGACTATAGGTGTTGCCTTAACCATCACCTATTGTTTAATTAGAATGTAAAATTGACAATATAATTGGGACATTAATAAAATTAACGGCACCAACTTTCTTGCACCAGATGCGCACTTTGACAATACATGTCTCTTCAGTGATGCTCGTGGCCAAAATATTTGAAATCCAAAGCTTATATAAAAGATGAAGAGCTATAATCCAAAAGGTCCAAAAAGTATAGCCAAATCCTTGAAAGGAATCATAGCTTTGCATGAGGGAGATACATTCCATACATAAATTGCCCGGTTGGTATTCTTAGAATTGAATCTACTTTAATGTCACTTATACAGTTTCACTCACCTAACCCAAAATTGCATCATCCTTTTTTCATGAAGTGCTTCCATATCGTGTTCCTCAATGTAAGAATGAACGTGAAGAAAATATTAATGGTTTTCATCGTTTTAAATTTCCAATATACCGATTGTTCTTACTTTGATCCAAAAAATTAAAGCAGGATAAGACTTTCATAATTGCATGTAAATATGTATGAAAATCAAAACTGTTTTTACATAATAAATGAAGGTATAAATTTTTAACCCTTAAACATAGTATTTAACATTTGTTAATGACAGAACAAATAGCTATTCAGGTAGTTTTAGTTTCACTTTCCAGATGGATATGTTTTGCATTGCTTGAATCAATATGCATTAAATATTAAATTTCATATTTCGTTTAAATTCACTATCTAGATGCTATCTGATTTTGCCTCCTATATATGACTGGATTTCCAAGAATATATGAAGCAGGAAATGATTTATCCATTTATTTCGTGTTGCTTTGATTATGTACATGTAAAATCAAAATATTTTTGGAGTTATTGTATACATTGCAGTGTTTTTCTTTGAAATCTATTAGAATAAGTGTGCATTAATTATTGTTGAGTGTGAATTCACATTTCTATAAGACGTGCCACGGTACTTATCTGTCCCAAATTCATGTATTTGGTTTTGATGTTATATTTGTTATTCTCCATAAGGATTTTTTCTAATGCTTAGTCCGTTTCTGTGCGTGTTACATTTTAAAGTTGTGTCGTTGTTCTCCTCTTATATTTAATGCGTTCCCATCAGTTTTAAATTATTACCCCGATTTTGTTTTTTGTCCATGGATTTATGAGTTTTGAACAGCGGTATACTACTGTTGACTTTATATAAAATACTGCGTTAACTCGTAAAACATTTTATAGAATGGATTTGGATTGAGTTTTCCAAAATGGAAACACAATTCAAAACTGGAATACATGTAAGGGAAATGATACAATCCCACATGTTTCTTTGGCTTAAAATGTGATTTTGAAAATTATCATCATCATATTATGAATTTAACATGAAGATGATTAATTAGGATATATATCTTGGAAATGAAAAAAATGTTAATAAAAGAGGGACGAAAGATACCAAAGGGACAGTCAAAGTCATAAATCTAAAACAAACTGACAACGTCATGGCTAAAAATGAAAAAGACAAAAAGACAAACAATATTACACATGACACAACATAGAAAACTAAAGAAAAACAACACGAACTCCACCAAAAAATAGGGTGATATCAGGTGCTCCGGAAGGGTAACAGATCCTGCTCCACATGTGGCACCCGTCGTGTTGCTTATGTGATAACAAATCCGGTAAATAGTCTAATTCGGTAGGTCACATTCATGAAAGGGAAGGAGATTGTAGTTACGACGTTAGGAACATATCCGATATCATTTTTGAAAGGTTATTCCATAACGGTCAACCAACTCGTGATGGCGTCCGTAAGATTTACGAAGGGATGATTTGAACTTCACCATTTGGAACTCTTGGTTTAATAGCTTCCTTGTGAGCAGCAACCCCCTATCAAGAAAAATCATGATAGGAAATGCAAGCACAGGAATATCGTATCAATTTGGAGATATATACCCCGTATGCAGGTGCTGCTGGAATGTTGCTACTTAGAAATGGAAAGTCCACAATTGGAAAGCTGAAATCATCTCTTTTGTCGTAAAGTTTTGTTTTCAATCGACCCTCATTGTCAATTTTTAGATGCAAGTCAACATATGAAGCCGACCTGACTGTATCTGTAGTATCCTTTATCTCTAGTTAAATGGGATAGATGCGTTCCACATAGTCACCAAATTTTGAATTGTTTAGTGAAAGGACATCATCTAAGCGGAAAGTAGAGTTAAAGGATATTGCTAACTTCTTATCTTTCTTCCTAAGAAGTTCCTGCATGAAGTCAGCCTTATAGTAATAAAGAAATAAGTCGGCTAGTAGAGGGGCACAGTTTGTTCTCATTGGAATGCCGACAGTCTGTTGAAAAACACGTCCTCCGAGCGTTACAAATATGTTGTCAATCAAGAAATCAAGCATCTTGATAATATCAGTTTCAGAGATTTTTTTGTTTGAATCAGAGTGGTCCTTTACAAAGTAGGATTTATTCCTCCTTAAGACAAGATACTTGTTTTTACGTTGGCCATTATTTTTTTATGAAGCAAAGCTATACCAACTCTTTCAATTTGTCTTTTAGTTTGGAATGTGGAATACTTGTGTAAGGAGTAGAATGTTTTGATACTGTTACAAGATGATAGAGAGTTAGATTGCATGTACTCTAAAAGATCTTTGGAACTTTTAAGTATCCACATCTTTAATAAAGTGGATAAAGACAAATCTGGTGATGAATTTAATAATAAACATAAAATATTTCAACTATTCATAATGCGAGGATACACTCTTGAATGTGATATTGAAATTATCATTTTAAACTTCTGTATTGCAAACTTACATTAAACTACATCGGCGATCGTCACAACACCAATCAACGATGGCTACTCTTCAAAAACTTCATTTCTTATTTTTCCTATATTTGTCTATGAAATGCTTAACGAACTCTTTTTCTAATTATTAATATTTATTTCATCAACAATCAAAGTTTAGCTTCAAAGTCACTGCCAAACTATACTCTAGTTTTAGTGGCAATGTGAACATTACAGGTTAGTTCGCCACCTACATAATTGTTATGCATTGTCCAAATATATATGGTGTCAGCTTTAATATCTAAATAAACTCATCATAGATACCAGGACTAAATTTTGTATATACGCAAAAAAGTTTAAAAGGCCAAATAAATTACGAAATTGAAGAGTATTGAGGACCAAAATTCCTAAACATTTTACCAAATACAGTTAAGGTAATCTATGCCTGAGTTATACAAGCCTAAGTATTTAAAAAAAGTCATTAATTTGTAAACAGTAAATTTATAAATATAACCAAATCAATGACAATTCATGTCAGCACAGACTAACATCTAACTTTCTGTATTAATAGTTGACTGTAATCTTCACATTATTACATGCTGGTCATATGCACCTGTGATCTTATCATGACTATCGTGCATTGTATAACCGCTATATCAGGTAATATTTGTATCATACTTCTAAATTACCATTGATCTGTTGTTGACCTTTCTACAAGAATTTGTAGGCACTAACATTGTGATTGAGTATGATTCTACTGTTATCAGACAGTTACTTAGTATTTATTTCACTTTAATATCTAAGGCGGAATATGCACAACTGAAGTTACATGTGATTTGTCTTTATGCAGGCCATGGTACATATACTGTACCTTCGTTGTGAGTGAATAAGTGGATTTCATTTTAAATATCATACATATTGTTTGAGTTAGGGACAGATTTGAATACTGCTACTCTGATACAAACAGCACAATTATTATATGAAACTTGCACCAATAAATTAATTGATTTATGATAGACATTCGCTTGGTTGAGTTGATGGTGTGTTTTGACAACCCAGTCGGTTTTCCATAAGGTAACCAACCACTTATGCTTCTCTTTTCTCTAATATTGCGCCTTTATTTGTATAAGGCAGACGTTACGAAAAGAGACTGTGATGCTAGCTGAGATCATGTCAGTTTTCCCATTGTAAACTCTCCATCTCACAACATGCAGCAACATTTTTGCTGTACGTTAGAAAGAGTTTAAATCTCTAAATTGGTACGATGTACCAGAGCTAGTGTTTACTGTGATGATTTCAAACAATCTTCTATTGATACATTTCCTTGATAGAACATTGCTTCTCACAGGGAAGCTATGGAACCAAGTGTTAAATTCAAATAGTAACTTCTTTAAAGTCATTAGCGTCATTGTAAATTGTTAAAACAATATGGAATAACTATGTCACTGATAACGAGGCATATGTTATATTTGTCGTTACAACTATTCCGTCCTTTTTTTCTCGTTTGTAACATCACCGAAAGCAAATAATATCCGTGTTTTTACCTACAGCAATATCAAATGAATTTATTTCTACAAGAAAGCTGAAGTATTTACATTCGATGTATGCACACCGTTAGTAAAGATAAACATGACGAAGAAAACACCGGAAAAAAGTATTAACAAAAATCAACAAACGGAACGAATGGGAAACAACGATGTCGAAATGATTCTACATTATGTAATTCCATTATGTAACATATTGTTTTAAACTATCTAGAAAGAGAATTTCATATGGCTAAATTATTTATTTATTGACATAACCTTGATGATATATGTAATCAAAATAGGATACTGTTGACTTCCTATCAACTGTATAATGTCAACAAAAGTCTTATATACAAAGGTATTGAAAAGTAAAGATGCACGAGTCATTTGATAACTTTCAGAAACATGGAGATGTATGTGATATTAGCTGTTCTTGGTATATATTTTTGTGGAGTACTTTCAAAAGGTAAATCATAATATCTTAACACTTACCAAACATGCCAAAGAATCACAAAAAAAAAAAAAAAAAAAAGTTTCCTTTACCTTCAAGTTCCGCTATACAAGTCTTTGAAGGAATGTCGTTTTATTTAAGTGTTGAATGAACTCTCAAATTTGACCCGAAAAAATGTGCATTTTAAAACTTTACAAGTGTCCTATAGTTTAATTTGATATGATATAATTTCAGAATTTTTTTTTAAGGAACCCCAAAGTACACACACTAAAGTTGCATTTTAGTAAGATGAAATTTTAAATCGTCCTAGAGAAAAATAAATTTCAAGGGAATATTCTTGCCGCTTTTCTAAAATAAGATAACACACCAATTTCCGAGCGAAAGGGATTTTAAAGATATGCGCACATTATTCATCTTCTGTCTCAATCTTGAAATTGTCTCAATCTTGAAATGGTCTCAATCTTGAAATTGTACTCACTAAAAAAAGATGTTTTCAACAAACATTTTTCAGACATCAATGTAAGGATAGAGCCAGAGATTGTTTACCTAGACACCGACGACTTGATGATTACATGCGAGTACAATTCACAGTCTGTCAAAACTCCTAGATGGATAACCATCGTCAGGAACGGTTGGTATGGAAAACATGACATGGTTACCATAACTGATGGGAATCCACCTAGTATTGGCTACTTCTTCAGTGGTATGGAATTTACTAACAGAATGGAAGTAACCGGTAGTATTAAAGAGAAATTTGTAAAAGTATCGATGAAAACCGTGGAATGTTTGGATGAGGCCCATTACGAGTGTACTGCTGGTGGATTTAATGCGCTGGGAGGTCTGGAAAGGTTTACAGATTCATATTCCTTAGTTGTGAATTGTAAGTGAATTGATATACTTATTATACCATGTTTTATGTCATTTAGTTGTTTAAACTATTATTCTTACTAGTTTGCCTAGTTAGGAGTATCTTTAATCGACCTTAATATGCTTTTTGGTGTGGTTAGTAATAATACTGCACGTGCACACACTACATTTCTTCATCCTCTAATCAAAAGAGAAATTTCAAAGTCCTTTAGAAAAAAACTGGATACAATTTCAACTTCTTTAATAATTATAAAGCGTTGCCAAGTATACATCGTAAACGAATGCTCTGCATGATAAAATACGTGAAAAATAATTTGTACTAGTTATGTTTTCACCGATGTCGATATTCAAGCTTTTCATATATTGGGAATGCATTGACCTTTTAAAAGTTTTCTGTTTTGATCTTTTAAAGCACATGCACAGAGACCGATTGTGAAAATGAATAACTTGATTGTTCCTCCAAAGATGGCAATAGGTGTGGAAGATGGTGATGAGGTTAAAGTGGAATGTGATGCTCTGGTGGGGAAACCACCAAAACCTATGTTCTGGTACCGGTATAACAACAATAATGGTTCCTATGTTATTGAAAGAGATATGATAACCAAAAGTTAGTATTATCGATTAAACACATAATACATTGCAAGAACCATACCTTCTTCTTTGGAGTTAGTCAGCAATATTTAAAAATGTTCCATTTCCCTTGACACTGTCATATTTCGTGTTGGATGATGTTGCCTGAAAACCTGTTCCAAATGCCTTCTTTCAGCTGAAGCTCAGTAGGTGGTGACATAGTTTTTGAAATAGCTTTGTCAGATTATCTGATTTCGATGAAATGTCTTGGTTATTGTCAATGGGTTTCTATTTGACATAATTAAATACTAACTCATTATCGTCAAGTTGTACAATCTTGGACGCAAAAATTTGCAGAAGATGGTTCAATTAAAGAATTGGTGATTGTGTCGCCATGTTGTATGAAATACTGATATAACACATAATACATTGCAAGAACCATACCTTCTTCTTTGGAGTTAGTCAGCAATATTTAAAAATGTTCCATTTCCCTTGACACTGTCATATTTCGTGTTGGATGATGTTGCCTGCAAACCTGTTCCAAATGCCTTCTTTCAGCTGAAGCTCAGTAGGTGGTGAAATAGTTTTTGAAATAGCTTTGTCAGATTATCTGATTTCGATGAAATGTCTTGGTTATTGTCAATGGGTTTCTATTTGACATAATTAAATACTAACTCATTATCGTCAAGTTGTACAATCTTGGACGCAAAAATTTGCAGAAGATGGTTCAATTAAAGAATTGGTGATTGTGTCGCCATGTTGTATGAAATACTGATATAACGTTCATTATTTGAACTTATTGCATTTTTTAGTCAGACGTTCTCTAAACCTACAGTCAAAGAAAATTTTCATTTCTAATAAAAATCATCGAAAAATAAGTAAACTATGAATTTTAAGTCTTTGATGAATATAGATAAAACAGGGACAAAAGATACCAGAGGGACTGTCCAACTCATAAATCGAAAATAACCTAAAATCCCATGACTAAAACATAAAAAGACAAACAGACAAATGATAGTGCAAAAGACACAACATAGAAAACTAAAGACTAAGCAACGCGAACCCCACCAACGCTGGGTGCGATTGCAGGTGCTCCAGAAGGGTAAGTATATCCTGCTGCACATGTGGCACCTGTCGTGTTGCTCATGTTATCATAAACCCGGTAAATAGTCTAATTCAGTAGTTCACATTCGTGGTGAAAATGGAAGGGATTGTAGTTCCGACACAAGGCAGATACTCAACATAATTTGATCTTTTGAAACCCACATCACTAGTGATCAACGTTCTGTTTTCTCGACAAAGCGAAAATTCTTAATTCTTATTGTTTTTTGTGTGCTATATAATTTTTCAATTAAACAAACGAATGTTCTATTTACAGTTGAACGCAGATTGTTGGAGCGAGACCTTTGCAGATGGTATACAAAGTTTTCTATAAGGTTCATCGCCTCCTTAAGTACACCGGAAGTAAGACTTAGATGTGCCGTAGGCAATCAAGAGGAGGACGTCATTATAACAGTATACCCATCCATGCGTCCATAGAACATTTCAAACATTGTTACGTGTACCAAGATTAGATTTTCTTTGCTGTTTTGAATTCAGTATTTTGCAATATCTTTATTTAAAATTCAACAACTGATGCACATGTACTACTCAGTTGTTCACATTAGTACATGCGTGCATTTTGTTCGTAGAACTCAAATTAAAATTGAAACCACATGATATGCCAAATCTGTTTATATCTAATATTTTTCCAATTTATAAATATGCATTAGAAAATATTTCAAATATTACCTTTTATTATTATATGTCTATATCATTATATGTAATACGTACACACATAAAGTAATAAGATTTAAGCGTTTCCTATGAAGGTAAATCTAGAAAATTTATAACGTCAATGGGTGGATACCTCTGCTGGTGAACTCCTCATTTAGTAGTCGTACTTCGATACAGGCATAATTTATAACAATCCTAATAAAATTGTCTATTTAAAATTTTGAAATTAATTAAAAGCTAAAGTTTCAACTCCCGAAAGCAAAGCTGACCATAGATAGATTTGTACTGTTTTTATTTTATCGTAGTGTCTTCAACTGTTTCGATTCTTATATATCCCTGGCTTTCAAATGTTTGACATTTAGCGTTACTGATGAAGGTTAATCCAGAAAAGCGCGTCAGACGCACAAAATGTATAACGTGTTGTCTCCATTGCTCATAACCAATAATACGTTCAATAAAATCAAAAAGCTAAAATTAAAAAAAAACAGTTTCTGATGAGTACTGAATTTTAACTATAACTTACCTCGTCCTACAGTGACATTTTTTCATCAATCCCTATCGTTAACGACGTTAATGTCCCAACCATAAAAATAGTGTACATCATTTGAAAGCTTTTTATCCATACTTTCAGATTTGTCCGGTCGTAAAATATTCGTAAAGTGTGACTTTGTGTGTTTCTTTGGTACATATCACGCGGCTCTGTGCTCTTAATGATCCCGCTATTATGTTATTGTTCTCTTATAATTTTGAAAATACTTTGAAAGACATTATTATTTGACTTGCGAAGTGGTATTAACCTTTTATGGGTTCTTCAAAATTATAAAGATCTTCTGGATAGTTTTTAATCTCGGTCTTTTTTCTAAAATCAGTTCTAACAAAACTTTTGATTTTTCAACCCTATTACATGTTACACCATTATTAATGTAAATTTATAATATTGAAATTACACCGAACGACAAAATTACTTTATATTTTTTCCTGTGTGACGTTTAAATTTTCTGACGTCAAACACGCGACTACACTTAGAGTTGATGTGAATGCAGGCATATGGCTTCAAATATTTCAATTCTTTATGGGTTGATTTTAAATACTATATAAGTAAGAAATGCCTGTGGTTGTTAAATTTGATAGATGCTTTTTGTGCTGCTTTTTTTTAAATATTTGTTTGTTTTGAGATTGTGACACAGTGATGACTGCTTTACCCATATTTTTTTACCATTTTCAGTATTTATGTGATTTTACTTTTTTCCATTCAATTTTGGTCAAAGGACTTTAAGAAGGTTCTCGTTTGCTTATTGTTTTATGAAATGGTATGAATTTTATAAAATGAAATACAATAATTCTTTATAAAAAAATAAATTGCACAGTATTCACAGAAATGGCAAACTTTGCCTTAATTGGGACAACTTATTGGAATTAAGGATCATCAATGCTCTTCAACTTTGTACTTATTTGACTTTATAAATATTTTGATCTGTGTGTCACTGATAAGTCTAATGAAGACGAAACGCACGTCTGGCGTATTAAATTATAATGCTGGTACCTTTTTCAGATGGCTTATCCTTATACATGTAAAGGATTTTCAAAAAGAAAAAAGGGGGTCACTGGACAAATTTTTTCAAGGCATTCAAATGGATAAAACCTGAGGATTCCGAAAATCTGACAAAAAATCCAAAACATGACAAGCCAGCTTCCTTAAGGGTCAAGGAACGTGAGTTCAATAAATTGTATCGGAAACATCCTCTTATTGAAGCTGTCACAATTACCGAAAAACAAAGCCATCTAAAAAAACTGTGAAATATGGACCTTTTTGCTGCCCTTTGCTTTCCGACTAATTTTATGATTTATATACTGCTTAGGTAACACAAAAATGTAAATCTGTCTTAAAAAAAGGACAACGATTGTGAACTGCTTTAAACCATTCCAAGATGGCGGTTTACAGTGAATAAACTCATCATAGATACCAGGATAAAACTTTTCTATTTTGGCCAGACGCGCGTTTCATATACAAAAGACTCATCAGTTACGCTTGAATCAAAGTGTGTTAAAAAGGTCAAATATAGTACGAATTTGTAGAGTATTGAGGATAAAAATATATCTAAACAGTTTGGCCAAATACAGCTAAGGTTATCTATATAAGTTTTGTAAAAGGTGGTAACACATTCCTGTTGGAGAAAAACATTAGTATTTAAATTTTTTTCTAATAATGACCATATCAATGATAATTCATATCAACATAGAAGTGCCGACTACTACCTCAGGGAATAAAAAATTCCATCAGCAGTGACATCGACTCTATGCTTGTAAATGAACTCAACATAGATACCATGATAGACATTTTGTATTTGCGCCAGACCTACGTTTCGTCTAAACAAAAGACTTACAAGTGACGCTCGAATCAAAAAAGGTTATAAAGGTCAAAATACAGTACGAATCTACCGTAAAATATCCTGCATCAAGTCAGGAATTTGACAGTTGTTATCCAATGTCCGTTTCTATGTATGTTGGCAATTGTCTTTGCTTCAGTTCGGTGTTTCTGTTATTCCGTTGGTTTCCTCTTTTTTTTTGGTTTGTGACCCGGATTTGTTTTCGATTAATCGATTTATGGCTATTGAACAGCGATATACTACTGTTACAATTATTCACCAAACTGTATAGCACTAGGTATTATAGCAAGAATAAAAATATCTAGAGAAAATATTGATAGAGTGATTCAACGTTGGACAACGGACAATCAGTGACATGAAGTCTACAACCTTCCATATTTATCTGTAAGTATGATATTGTATACTTCCTATCTACTATAATTTAACTAGGACAGGAGAACATGTATTCAGATATCTATTTAGAATTCCAAAATTTATGAAATATGATTACATATGTGAGATTAGCTTTTATAGCTCTTTATTTGGCTGAAGCAGGGACAAAAGGTAAGTCATAGTCTTTTTCAGGTGTTAACTATTGTTTTATCTTAAAAAAAAATAACTATACCATGAGCTTTATATTTAAGCCTGACTACGATTGTAGAAGGCAATTTGTTTTCGGGCTTTTGCGTCCGTTCGTTAGTCAGTCTTGTGTCAGGTCAAAGTGTGAGGTTAAGGCAGTTGACAATAAACATGTTTATTATGATATGAATCTATGCTAAGTTACTGTTGACCCGATTCACGGTTCCTGAACCTAGAAATGAGATGCTGTCAAATGGGCTACCATAGGCTTTGGGTATCTATAAATTGTCCTATTCACAGTTTTGTTTCAATGATTGTTCTTTTTTAATTTGCTATTTCCTAAATCTTAAAAAATAATTTAAATCTATAACTTATTTTCACTAGGAATTTAGATCGAGACAATCTAATGCTGACTCTTACAATTATAAAATAATGTTTACAATTCTTACTTATCAGATATCAACATTAAAATCGTACCAGAACATGTTTACCTTGATTCAAGAGATGTTAATATATCATGCGAGTTCAATTCTAATTTGGTTAAAACTCCACAGTGGATAACTATAAGAAGAAATGGTCTGTTCCTATTACATGACGTCGTTATTGCTACTGGTAATAAAACAGAGCTGGGCGAGTTTTTTCGTGACAGTAAATACAGATCCAGGATGGAGATAAATGGAAGTGTGGCTGACCAACGTGTAAATGTTATGATGAGAACCATGGAATGTGAAGATGAAGCACACTATGAGTGCGTTGTTGGTGGTCACAATGACAATGGGTCACTGCAAATGTTTTCAGATTCGTATTCTTTAGTTGTTAATTGTGAGTATGTACACAATTTATTTTAATATTTCATATAAATTTTTGTTACTATTTTCAGTGTGTCATTTACTTCTAGAATAAATGCACTGACTAAAAATCAAGATTTCTAAAATAAATTGAAAAAGTCGAGAAAAGGGTAACTTTAACTTTTTATTTTTATAAGTCGGTACTATATACTATGACGTGATATCCGAAATAGATAGCACACTATCTGAGAATCAAGTTATTGATTTTGGAGAAGACTAAAATTCTTCCTACCACTATTTGTCATGTTTAACGTGAGGGTATCCAAATTGCAACTATTTTTAGTTTTTTAACCTACATTTATTTATGCTCAGATAAAAGTTTCCATTATGTGTTTATTTTGTAGATGTATCATTATTTACTATATGGTTTTACCAATTTAATTTTGAATCCATATGGAATCATAGAACAAATGATCTGAACTGACCTCCAAATCATCAATGATTCTGTAATAAGGAGTACCTAAATTGCATACATGCTTAAATTCATATCGTCAAAAGTTGAATAACAGAGTTTTTGTTTAATTTCTTCAAATTGTTTGAACCATTAAATATCAGTCCATGCCTACTCTTAATTTTTTAAGAAATAGATACTTGTAACATATTTTATTTGCTAATTTTAAAAAAAGATGACGTTTTGATGACGCCGCATGGCGATGTTTCCGTACATTTTGCTATTTCAGTAATTACCTCAACTGTTTGAATACTGTGGGCGTATTGTGTATATCTAAAATACGTTTACCTATACTGAAAGACGTGCGTAGTATCAAATCATAAAAATACAAATTGTTTTGTTTCTAGGAAATCTTGTAAGATTTCCGCTGCTTGTTTTGATAAAAAGTTGCAATTTGGGTACTTGATGCAATTTGGGTACCGCGACGTTACGGTCATTAGAATGTCCTTGTTTTGTTGTTGGAAACCTAAAAATTAATTTTAAAAATAAAATAAAAATAAAACTGCAGGTGCACAATGTCATTAAGTAAGGCAGAAAAGTGCAGTCAGACAATCGAATGACCGGAAGAAAGATCGCACGGACATAATGTTCAATATGCACTACCGAGGAGAAGCTTAACAGAGATTAACAAGAAAATGAGTAATGATAAACAGTGCTAGCTGAATGTTTTTTTTTATATTTCAAACTGTTAAACTTTGGTATACAAATGGGTATTAAAAAGAACTATTTAACCAAAGCTTGTTTCGTGTTTAGGACCAATTATGTATGTTTAATCTTGCTTCATTCAATGTGAAACACAGGTTCCTTTTACATTTTTTTATTTTACAGCTCATTCGGAAAGACCAACAATAACAGTAAACGGATCATCGGTTCTTAATAAGACATTCATAGGGGTAAAGGCAGGTGAAGAAGTTCATATAGAATGTGATGCTTATGTTGGTAAACCGCCTATAACTATGCACTGGTACAAATATGATGCAAACAATGGTTCTTATATCACTGAAAGAAACATGACAGGCAAACGTAAGTTTTATTCTAAAAACGTCATGTTATCGGAATTTGTCCCAAATGATATTGAAAATATATGTTCAGAATTATTTAGGACAGATTGTATTTTAAATAGGGAAACACCAATGGTAAAATAACTCTACAAACTGGAATGGAACTCTTATATTGTAATAAGCTCGTTGTAATCCATTTTAATGGACATCTTTTAATTTTTTATTTTAATCATCATAAATACAGAAAATTCTATATTAGTAATAGCAACAAATTTTGAAAAAATCTGATATGATACTAATGACAAACCTTTGAAATGTTCTAAATATTAAGGATTTTCTACCAAAGGGATAATATCACCAGCCCGGTAGTCAGCACTTCGGTATTGACATGAATATCAATTCTTACATGACGTCCTTCAAACGCTTTGAGTACACACCCGTGGTAAAATATGAATATATTTCATTGGCTGTTCCGATCGTACTTCCACGTCATATGTTTTTTTATGAATGAAGTACCCGACGTCATAGAATGATGACGTAATAATTTAAGCAATTTACGGGAGAATACACGCTTCTGATATCAAAAATTCTACAACAAGGAAACGTAAACAAACGATGCTAAAAAGTGGTATAAGCCCATTTTTTTTATACATAGAAGACACATAAGTAAATTCATCCAAATCCATCTAAATACGTTATTGTAAATAGTTTGATCATGTCACTAATTATGTTTGCTCCGTTCTTTTCCGCCAATCTAAAAGTGCGTAAATTTATGGGAACGGCAAATATTTGCCTCCACCTAGAGCGCTTCGATCCAAAAGAAGTGCCGTTTTTGTCCTATAAGAATCGAAATAATTCATGGGGGCTTGAATATATCTAGATTTTACCACGGGTTGTCCCTTTATGCCGATATTTTACCACTCGCTATCGCTCAGGGTAAAATATTTGTCATAAAGGGCCAACCCGTGGTAAATTCACGAAATATTCGAGCCCCCATTAATTATTTCTTAATTATATGGTCATTTTAATAAATTTTCTTTTACAAAATTTTGAATTTTTCGAAAAAATAAGGATCTTCTTATCCCAGGAAAAGATTACCTTAGCCGTATTTGTCACAACGTTTTTTGGAATTTTGAGTCTCAATGCTCTTCAACTTTGTTCTTGTTAGGCGCTAAAACTATTTTGATCTGAGAGCGTCACTGATGAGTCTTATGTAAACGAAACGCACGTCTGGCGTATGAAATCATAATCCTGGTACCTTTGATAAATATTTACACCCTTTGGTCAATGCCATTGCTGGTAGACGTTTCGTCCCCGAGGGTATCAACAGCCTAGTAGACAGCACTTCGGTGTTGACATGAAAATCAATTATATGGTCATTTGTATAAATGTCCTGTTACAAAACTTTGGATTTTTCGAAATACTAAGGATTTTCATATCCCAGGAAAAGATAACCTTAGCCGTATTTGGCACAGCTTTTTTTTTGAATTTTGGGTCTTCAATGATCTTCAACTTTGTACTTGTTTGGTTTTATAACTATTTTGATCTGAGAGCATCACTGATGAGTCTTATGTAGACGAAACGCACGTATGGCGTATTGAATCACAATCCCGGTACCTTTGATAACTATATATTACCTTAAATGTGTTTCGCAAACATTTCGGAGATTTGGGTCCTCACTCCTAAGTGATCTTTGATTTGTACTTTATTTTTCCTTACAACTTTGTTGATTTGAGCGTGATGTGTGAGTCTTTTGTACACGAAACGCGTCTGTCATACACAATTGTTACTTGCATTTATAAACCTTTAGATTATTCCTTTGTTAAATCATAATTATTCTATCAATAGTTTTAGTGTATAACAAACAAGTACACGAAAGTTGCATACTTAGTTTTTCAATAATAAATATTTTAGTAAGATGAATTGATGGATAAATATTTAACATCCAGAGGCAAATAGTGTATGTATATCAGGTATTAAACAGTCATATTACTCTTATTTACACAAGAGTTCGTATTTTGCCACTATATTTTTCGCTGAAAAGAAAATCCCCTGCCTAGTTTTGAAGATTTATTTTATTTTATTTTAACAATTTATTTTGCAGCTTCACGAAGATTGCCGATTGGAAACTTTTGCAATTATTACACAACATTTCCTTTAGGATTTATTGCCTCCCTTAGTACACCGGAAGTCAGACTTAGATGTGCAGTAGGAAATGAACAAGAAGACGTGATTATAAATGTTTCGACCTGAATCGGTGCTTTATAATATTAAACCACAAACAATTTATCCTAGATCAAACTGTTCAAGTATATAGCTAAAGTGCCAGAACGCATACATAGAACTATTGTGACTTGAATTGTTCATGTTGTCATTGATATGGTCTTAATTATAAATAAGCTCTTTACAATCTTTTGATTTTTTTGAAATACTAAGACTTTTCTACCTCAGAAATAGATTATCCTCGCTGTTTTTGACAAATCTTTTATGAACTCTTTGTCATCTATGCTCTTCAACTCCATACTATGTTATGCCTATTAAACTTGTTTTATACGAGCGTCACTTATGAGTCTTTTGTAGAGGAAACGCGCGTCTGGTGATCAAACTTCTTGGTATCTATGATGATTTTATTTTCAAGAATTGTATACTAAAAAACCCATCAAAGACACTTATTTTTACTAAATGCCGTAAATATCATTGTAGCTTTAAAAATCAAAATGTGATTAAATAACACTTTATTCATGTTTATAAAATTATGACTTCAAATTATTGGCATTAACAAACCATATTATACTGTGCCTTATTCTCTACTGCAAGCTAGACCACGGGAAAGTAAAAAATATCTGATAAAAAATGAATTCTACATTGGCTAGAGGTAAATGGGGGAGGTTTCAGATCTCACAAAACATGTTTAACCCCACAACATGTTTGCGCCTGTCACAAGCCAGGAGCCGTCTTGTGTGGTTTTTTTTTAAATTTCTATGTTTTGGAGTTTATAGTTATCAAAGGTACCAGGATTATAATTTAGTACGCCAGACGCGCGTTTCATCTACATAAGACTCATCAGTGACGCTCATATCAAAATATTTATAAAGCCAAAACAAGTACAAAGTTGAAGAGCATTGAGAACCAAAAATTCCAAAAAGTTGTGCCAAATACATCTAAGGTAATCTATGCCTGGGATAAGAAAATCCTTAGTTTTTCGAAAAGTTCAAAATTTGTAAATATGAAATTTATAAAAAAATGAAATAAAAAAAAGACCATATTATTGATATTCATGTCAACACCGAAGTGTTGTCTACTGGGCTGGTGATACCTTTGGGGACGAAACGTCCACCAGCAGTGGCATCGACCCAGTGGTGTAAATAATTATCAAAGGTACCAGGATTAGTGTGACCTCCGTTTTCACTGAACTAGTACATAATCTTATTTAGGAGCAAGCTGAGGATAACCTCTGGTGTGAGATTTTCTCGTTACGTTGAAGACCCATATGTTGCCTTCGACTGTTGTCTGCTCTTTGGTCGGGTTGTTGCCTCTTTGACATATTCAGAAACATGTATTGTAATGTTCAGAGAGGACATCATCATGGCATGCCAAATTGTCGGTTTGTTTTCCTGTCAATTTACCCGGCTTTCTGTCGATTTCGTTTACAATATCTGAGCCATGACCTTTTACTGCCTGGATACAAAACACACTTTAATAAGTTAGCACCAATGATCAACCAAATAATTCAGGACAAAGTAACAGGTTGTAGTGTATAACAATGACAATTAAGATAATATCAATGACAATAATATTAATAAAAAACTTAAAATCTATCACTTCAATAAACATTACCTCTCTTGATGCGTTGGTAAGTTGCAAATGTTATATATCTTAAAGACATAATATTGACGCTACCACTTTCTTAGTTGTCTTAGTTTACCATTACGTATGTCTTTAAAAAAAATATCAAACTTCAAAACCTATTTAGTGAAGAAAACTGAAAATTTGAAATGACATGACTTTCAAAAATGTGGAAAACCCATCGCAAACAAATCTACACGTGAAATCGATATAAGAGTAAGATGTGGTATAATTTCAAGATAACTACCCATAAAGGAATTACAGTTACCGTATGGCTTTCAACAGATATAACAAAACTTAAAGTAAGCCATGGACGCCCATGTGATGACAAATTTTTAAACATTTCGAAAGAGAAAACTAACGCCCAAACTTACGATTTACAATGATAAAAAAAACCAACGTAGTATGACAACTATGATAGACAAAAACCAATGAAAATCACGTGATTACAGGTTCCTGGCAAAACAAAGACAAGACAGAATGGTTATTGTGTTGTGCATCTCTATGATCTGTTTAAAACGATGGAATAGTCAATATCACCTTTCAAATAAACGAATGGATCCATTATGCGCACTGATAAGTGCCCCCAAAAACAGGAAAGCTGTAGGTAACATGACCAAAATACAACAATAGAAACGAATAATACAATAAAGTACTATCATATCTAAGACTATTGAAATTTTAATTCAAGTGTTCTCCCACAAATGAATATGGACTAAACAAAATTAAAGGTAGATACTAAATGTATAATTCAATTCCGAAGTCAAAAATAACCTGACACCGCCATGGAAAAAACTCAGAGAGAAGAAAAACAACCAAAAGACCAAAAACATAGTTTAGTTAGTACAATACAAAACACATTCTCTCATTTACGAAATGGAAATACATTTCTAAAACTTTTATTTTATTTCAATATATTAGTCGTGCGCATGGCTTGTTCCACATTAGAATGATAAAGAATAAAAAAGAAGTATCCATGGTTGAAAAAAAACAACACAATAACGGTTGAAATACGACCTCGATGTTGAGTGGCTCATAAGACTCTTCAATCTACCATTTTCTAAATAAGAAAAGCCTGCACCAAGTCAGGAATATGTCAGTTGTTATTCATTCGTTAGATGTGTAAAAAGTTAAATCCTAAATTTACTGGTCTCTGAGGAAAATTCAAAACGGAAAGTCCCTAATCAAATGAAAAAGTCAAATGATGAAACACTTCAAACGAATGGACAACAACTGTTATATTTCTGACTTGGTACATACATTTTCGTATGTAGAAAATGGTGAATTAGCACTTTTTGTGCTGACATGAATTGTCATAGATATGGTTATATTTATAAATTTAATGTTTACAAATTTTTGAATTTTTTTAAATACTTAGGCTTTTCTACCTCATGCATATATTACCTTAGCTGTATTTGGCAAAACTTGTAGGAATTTTGGTCCTCAATGCTCTTCAACTTCGTACATTACATTTTGTATTTGGCTTTTTTTTTTTCTTTTTTTTTTTAAACTTTTTTGGATTTGAGCGTCATTGAGGAGTCTTTTGAAGACGAAACGCGCGTCTGGCGTATATACTTAATCTAGTTCTGGTATCTATGATGAGTTTATTTATATATGGTTTTATAGCGCTAAACATCTCACTTGTACGATATTCGCACCAAATTCCATTATATTGACAATGGTGCGTGAACAAAACAGACATAATATGAGTACAACAACAATACGAACCCCTTAAAAAACTGGGAATGATTTCATGTGCTCCGGAAGGGTAAGCAGATCCTGATTCACATGTAGCGCCCGTCGTGTTGCTAATGTAATTACAAAGCCGGTAAATAGTCTAATTTGGTAGGTTATATCGTGAAAAGGGAACGGGATTGCAGTTTCGACATAGAGAACATATCCGATACTATAGGTTTAACGGATTTTCCATAACGGTCCATCAAACTGTGATGGTGTCCATAAAATTTACGAAGTAATGGTTTTAACTTCACCATTTGGAACTCTTAATTTAAAAACGAAATTTGAAAGCTGAAATCATCTCTTTTGTCGTTAAGTTTTGTTTTCGGACGACACTGTTTTAACTTTTTATTCTAATGATTAGGGACATTCCGTTTTGATTTTCCTCGGATTTCAGTATTTTTGTGATTTTACTTTTTGCATTGCATGGGATGTTATGGCACAGTTTGGATTAGAAAATAGAGAAGGTGCATTGTGATGAAACCATTTAATATCGATTGTACTACAATAATATAAAAGACAGCGTAGTGGTATTAAAAAAACCATAAATTAACAGACTTTTTACATACACATGTTCATGTGTTGGGTTTAATCTAGTGTACTTTAACCCTCAACCATCATCTTTGTATTCTCAATCAATGGAGTAAAAGCCGAAAATGCCTTAAGAATAAAAAAAACGATAAATGAAAAACACAATTATCATATTACTGATACAAGTAATAAATACACAAGCACACATCAAAATAGGAACAGTATCATAGGTTCATTTCAAAGGGAATGCTACCATGTTTGAAATTAGACACAATCTAATATTTGCGGGTGTATTTCGTCGTAGTCGTCTTCATATACATCTAAATCGTGACCAGAACCGGCGCAGCCATACGACCTTGTGAAGTGCAGAAAGCAAAGGTTTAGAAGAAGCAATGATCGAACAACGACAGTCTCATTTAAATCGCTATCGATAAATATAAAAAGCCAAATTAGAAAATTTCCTAAAAGAGACAAGTCCTTAATAAGGGCAACAGTAGTATAAACTCAAAAATCCATGGACAAAAAAACAAAATTGATGGCGTAAAGAATAATAATAAATCAGAAACAGCTGCTTGAAATACCACAAATGTTTCCTGCAGTTTGGATCCTCATAGAATTGCATAATTTATTTCTGTACTATTTGTGATAAGATTTATTGAATGTTTTGTCTCAATCTCTGTTGTAAAATATTGAATTGAGAAAAGTATTACACTTTGTAAATTAAAGGTAATTAAAACATTATCTTCTAGTTACAATGGAGAAATATACTATCCAGTAGGGAGGTCATTTGAGTTATTTGTAGAAGGCGAAAGGATAAGATAGGGTATATACAGAAAGAATGTTTGATGAAGAATTTGGTAGTACTGATACTTGTATTTAATATATATTGATAAGATAGGTCACGTTTGTTAGTTAATGTTTACAAGCTATTAAAATTTGGAAGTAAACAAGAATTGTTTAGGAAAAATGTACATGTTTATTATTTTCTTTTGTGGTAAGCGTATTTATTAAAATATGATAGTCACAACCTACTTTTGTAGTTCAAAACTCTTTTTTAATCATTTAAAGCACGGTGTTTGTTTTAATTGTGTTTTCTTATTTTGATATAGACAACACTGCATGTGTTTAATGTATGTTTTTCAATATAGTTTTAAGGAGACACTTGAAATTATAAAAGATGTTTCAACATTTTTATAAGATTTTTTGTTGTGTAGAGTTTATAATTTTTGATTCTGCTCTTAAAAAACATAAAAATTTGATAGAGTTAAAATAATGTAATGATAATATGTACAAAAATGCTCGTTAGTTAAACTATAAAAACTTTTCTTCGAAGAACTGCATTATTCACATAACCCTTGTTTGGGTAATTTTTCAATGGCACTATTTCATACCACAATCATACAGATAAATAAGTTATTTTTTTACGACTTTGTAGTGTTGTTTGGAAGGACATCTGCTTTCTTCAATAATGGTATGCCATGTGACGTCATCTTAAGTTTTAATTGTGACAGATTCAGTGTTGATACGGATGAAAGAATATGTGACACAAACGGATTCTTGTATCACAACTTGTGAGTAAACTGTATGAATTTCATTTGCATGTCATTCACAGCTATTTATAAAAGCCAAATATACATCAATTTAATTAAGTTGTTTAAACTAAAAATCAAACAGGTATTAAAGATACATATGATATTGTGGCAAAAGAACCGGTTATGTTACAAATAAAGGCAACAGTAGTAGTATAACGGTGTTCAAAAGTCATAAATCAATAGAGAAAAAACAAATCTGGGTCCAAACCAAAACCGATGGAAACGAATCAACTTTTAACAAAAAAAGGAATAAAGAAAACACTATAAAAAGAACACTAAAGTGCAACGAAACCAACCGGCAATATATATAGAAACGAACTATTTGATAACAACTGCCATATTCCTGACTTGGTACAGGGCATGCTAATTAATAATAATATCTAGTATATAGTATTTAGTTTTGAGTTGAAACACAAACCACAAAATAGCAAAGGAATAACAATGTATACGGCTACTGCCTTCAGTTCGTATGATTTTGATCGATCGAATGTCCAGTGCCAATTATTTTCTGCATAGTAACTATGAGATGAAATACACAATAAACATAATAGGTAAAGGTTTTGAAAAGTGGATCCACTGAAAAATGAGGATGTATTTGATAAGGACCGGATTTTTTTTGTCTGCAACTTGCCTTCTCGTGATGTATAAAAAGCTATGTTGCTATGGATGTACTGTTGGATGGAAGATTGATTGATTGATTGTTGGTTGTCTTACTCCGCATTAGCACAAAAAGGCTATATCGCGGCAAGTTGGATGGGAAAAGTCAAGGACCAGTCAACCTTGTGTTCTTCTTAAAGTGTTCTGTATCATTTGAGTACTAATACATAAATTTTGATATATAGGTTTTTATTTCGTCCTTAAAATACATAATGTTCTGTTTGAACACTTTAATTTGTGAATAACATATGATATAAAAGGGGCACTAGGTACGAGATATATAGAAAATATAAAGTTTGATTTTTTTCTGTTCAATCAATAATGAAAGTGAAATAGTGAAATAACAGTTCGCTTTTTACTGCCAAAAAAGTTCAATTTTGTCAAATTACGCTAAGAAACATTGATAATTAGTTATTCTCTTGCAAGTGAATGAGTCGACCTCTTTAAATCCGTATTTATGTGAACTTCAATTTAACCCCTAGCTAGAGATTGACAACGCATGCATTGTACGTGTACTGGTTATTTAAAGAAAAAGAATGTCAACAATGAAAGTGAAACTACGGTAAATCATTTGGTTACTAATTCGATGCACATTAAATCATTCTTATATGGTTAAAACAATGAGAAACATCTATTTTTCATCTATAAAATAAAATAAAGAAACCTATAAAAAATACACACGAAACGAACCTATATATTATCTACCACATGCTCTGTAAACTGTTTATTTTAGACTTTTGATAGTTTGGATAAATGTTTTACATTGTTATAAATCTAATATGAGAATTTGAGTCAAATCGGTGACCGGGCACTAGCTGTCAAATTCATGGTCACCGATTTGACTCAAATTCTCATATTTGATTTATAACAATATAAAACATTTATCCAAACTATCAAAAGTCTAAAATAAACAGTTTACAGAGCATGGGGAAGATAATATATAGGTTCGTTTTGGTGTATTTTAGTCCAGACGCCATCTCATTACCTATCCATTTGACCTCAGATGACCATATGAGTGATGTAAACATAAACACATATATAAATAGATTAAGCAATTCGTGCAGTTGGACTTTAAAGGTCTTCTTAATTTTGTATTATAGATTAAAACAATGTGTTTATTGTCGTTTTTTCCAAAATAAGAATGATTTTTTGTGGATCGAATTAGTCAATCAAAGTATTTACCTTTGTTTCACTTACAAATGTTGACATTATTTTCCTTTAAATAACTGTACACGGACTATGCATGCGTTATTCTATGTGTTTCTCCGGGGTTAAATTAGAGTTCACATGAATACAGGTTTAATGAGGTCGAGTTATTCACTTGCAAGTGAATAATTCATTATAAATTTATATTAACTTCATTTGACAAAATTGAACCATTTTAGCTGCTTAAAGTGAATTATTATTTCACTATTTCTTTTTCATTAATGATTGAACAAAAAAAATCATACTTTAGATTTTTTTTTATATATCTCGTAGCTAGTGTCACTTTAAATGTCTTCTTATAAAAGAGAGGCGCACTATATCAAAGGGACATACAAACTCATAATCCAAAAATTTATATACAGCACCATGGCCCAATAAGAAAAAGACAAACACAAAACACAACATATAAATGTAAAAACGGATCAACACGAACTTCACTAAGTACTAGGGTGTGGATCTCATGTGTTCCGGTAGGGCAAGCAGACCATGATCCACATGTAATTTTTCTATAACTATTTTGAACTTGAATACGATTAGTAGTATGTGTAATTGTATATTCAATTAAGATATTTAGTTAATCTTATTTTTATCTAGCTGCGCATTCGATCAAGCCGTTTGTAAAGACAGCACATTAGAGATAGACTCGTCATTCTCATGTTTACTGTCGCCAGCAACTGCAACGGTAAAACCACCAACAACCACAACGATTAAGCCACCGACAACAGCAACGATTAAGCCAGCGATAACCACAACGGTTAAGCCACCGACAACCGCAACGGTTAAACCATCGACAACAGCAACGGTTAAGCCAACGACAACCACAACGGTTAAACCACTGACAACAGCAACGGTTAAACCATCGACTACCATAATGGTAAAACCAACGACAACCGCAACGGTTAAACCACTGACAACAGCAACCGTTAAACCAACGACAACCGCAACGGTTAAACCACTGACAACAGCAACGGTTAAACCACCGACTACCATAACGGTAAAACCAACGACAACCGCAACGGTTAAACCACTGACAACAACAACGGTTAAACCACCGACAACCACAACGGTTAAGCCACTGACAACCGCAACGGTTAAACCACCTACAACCACAACCAAAACGACGACGACGAGTGGCACAAAAATGTCTACAACAGCACAAATCTTAATGACAGGAACAACGGCTATACCAACAACAAAAACCTCAACGACACCAAAGCCCCAACCAACGACTCCACAGCCTAATTCAACGACACCAAAGCCACAATCAACGACTAAACAACCGAACACAACGACACCGAAAACAAACTCAACTGCACCATTAACCACAATGGGCAGGACAACAGCACTGCCAAATGATTCTGGACCATCGACAGCCCGGCCTACACGTAGTCTGTTAGAACAAATGTTTTGTGACAATAAGAATACCATTGTATGTCATGAGGATCGAAACAAAGTATGTGGTACCGATGGCGTTACGTATGATAACAAGTAAGTACCACTCATGTTATTTTGTATCATTATATTTCAAGTTAAAATGCCTTATATTGACGGGTCATACAAAGGAGACAATTCACATTATCACATGGCTCGGCAATGCAATGAATTGAGTTTCAGCACATGCTAAAGATTCCGGTGTCAAAAGAACAAAAATACATCTTGCTTTACTTTTGTTACTTTTTGAATGGCTGTAACGTTATATTAACGAAGTCGTTGTTACGTTCAAATAAAAATTTAAAAGACAAAATGACAGATAATTCAGGATAGTTACTCATGAAAATGGGTTGACAGTATTTTATTGGGGTAAAACTTGATCAATCTGATATTTATAGAGTAAAAGCATCGTAATTTTAATAACGTTTGTAGAAATATAGAATGAAATATGAGAATTCAATTATGTACAGTAACACAATCATAATAAAAAGGTTACATGTAAGTTAGAACCGCATTTTGTTCGATGGTTCAATTATTAAAAAAAAATCTATCTAAAACTAAGGAAATTTCGTGTGAATGCCAAGGAGACAACTATTAACTAATGATCTGATATCGTAAATGAAAGCAATATACTAGTAGGCCACAGTTCAGCCTTCCAACTGAGAAACGCTCGTCGTATAGTCAGCTATACACACAACATAACACAATACTATTAAAACAATTCAAACTAAAGGCCTGATTTATGGCTGTTTCATATTTTTTTTCTACATTTGGGTGTAATCAATCTATTGTTATTTTTCTACAGTTGGTAATTTCTAGAAATTAAGTGCCAATTACACAATTAATATTACTGTTATATGCTACTTTTTCAGTTGTGAGTTTGCCAAAGTACAGTGTGACAATATCTACTTACAAATAAAGAACACTGGAGATTGCAGTTCATAGACTATTTCACTCAAATAAATATACTGATTTAAAACTATGGTTTTATTTCTGATATAAAAACTTTAAAAACGGTTTTAAAAGAGGGACGAAAGATACCAAAAGGGACAGTCAAACTCATAAACCTAAAACAAACTGACAACGCCGTGGCTAAAAATGAAAAAGACAAACAGACAAACAATAGTTCACATGACACAACATAGAAAACTAAAGAATAAGCAACACGAACCCCCAAAAACTAGGGGTGATCTCATGTGCTTCGGAAGGGTAAGCAGATCCTGCTCCACATGTGACACCCACCGTGTTGCTTATTCGATAACAAATCCGGTAAATAGTCTAATTCGGTAGGTCACATGCATGATAGGGAAGGGGATTATAGTTAAGACGTAAGGAACAGATCCGATATCATTTGTGAAACGGTTATTCCATAACGGTCAACCAACTCTTGATGGCGTCCATAAATTTTACGAAGCGATGATTTTAACTTCACCATTTGGAACTCTGGTTTAATAGCTTCCTTGTGAGCAGCAACCCTCTATCAAAAAAATCATGATAGGAAATGCAAGCACGGGAATATCGTATCAATTGGGAGATATATACCCCGTATGTAGGTGCTGCTGGAATGTTGCTACTTAGAAATGGAAAGTTTACGATTGGAAAGCTGAAGTCATCTCTTTTGTCGTAAATTTTTGTTTTCAACCGACCCTCATTGTCAATTGCAATATGTTTGTCAAGATATGAAGCCGACTTAACTGTATTTGTAGTATCCTTTATCTCTAGTTCGATGGGATAGATGCGTTCCACATAGTCACCAAATTTTGAATTATTTAGTGAAAGAACATCATCTATATAGCGGAAATTAGTGTTGAAGGATATTGCTAACTTCTTATCTTTCTTCCTAAGAAGTTCCTGCATGAAGTCAGCCTCATAATAATAAAGAAACAAGTCGGCAAGTAGAGGGGCACAGTTTGTTCCCATTGGAATACCGAGCGTCTGTTGAAAAACACGACCTCCGAACGTAACAAATATGTTGTCAATCAAGAAATCAAGCATCTTGATAATATCAGTTTAAGATAATTTTTTGTTAGAATCAGAGTGATCCTTTACAAACTGTAAACTTACATAACGAAAGGGACATCTGGAGGCCATCCCATTGTCTTCAATAACAGACAAATTATCTGAATGCCTTTACCCTATGTGGTTAATTTTAACAGGCAACGTCGTTATTGTATACTATTTTCACCTTTGGAAGGAGTAAAAAGCACCAATGTGAGAATAATCAGGCCGTGACACAATTTGTCCATCAATACAAGAACTCGAAATGAGCTTTATGTCATGGATACTTAATTGGTTTTAAAAGGAATGTTTTCATAAAAAGGTAGATTTTTAAGTGTTGTTCTTGCTAAGAAATTATTCAAGTTTATATGGAATATTTGCCTTACACAGAAATGTATTGTTCTTTTCGAAATATTATCTTACTGAATGGACAATCAGTCTTTATATTTTGAAGACCGAACTTTGAACCTATAAATGGCATGTATTGTTATCTTGTATATAGTTTGGTGGGTATCTAATTGTCTCTTATCCAATATCTCAGCTTATTCATATAACGAAATTCTGTTCATTTAGGAATTAATAATGTTAACGAACACGTGGACGAATTCTAAATAGACGAACTTTGCACGCTGAGAATTTTGACTGCCCATTTTTCATGAAAATTTTAGATGAAAAAGAAACGTCAATCCTTTTGTTTAGCTTTTATGCAGCTCATTGGGTACCTTAAACACCTAAATTCTTTTGATTTAGAGTACCTATTCGATTTAGAACTATTCCAAGTCAAATAGTTTTCATAGATATTTAGTGTTTTTTTTTAAATCATTTGGAACAGAAATAAAATTTGGTCAGATTTATCGTCTATCTATTGTACCATGTGACCTTTTACACTCTGAATGAATATGATTGTCATGATATATATGACGGAACAGTTCCATGGATGAAAACATTCCTCGTATCATACAATACAACAATAACCAGATTGACTCAGGTCTAAGACGTCATGATAAGATCATAGATAAGTCACGGATATAGCACATAAGGAACACTTATAGGTGTGTAAAGGAGATACAAAAAAGGAAACGTCACTACAATGACTGTTTTAATTAATCTGTGTTTTGGTAAGTATAAAATATTTAATCTGTTTTCCCTTTCCACATGAATTGGTACTGCTTATTCCGTATAAAATGGTTCCACAATTATTATTTCAAAGGACTTTTTCATAGCGCGGAGTAAAAAAATCGAGAAAGAGATGAGTAGGCTAGCCTAGTGAGACAAAACCACAACAACGAAAAAAACGATCAAAAAGACATATAAGGGGCAGCATGCATGCAGTCTTCATCATTTGATAGATTTCTTTACGATAAATCAACTTTTTTTGATCGATTGCTGGTTTTTCAACTTACAAGGCGTCACGTATGTCTCAGGCGCTGATCCAGTATTTAACAGTAGAAAGAGAAAAATTTAGAGTTAGATGACCATATTTTGACAAACAATTGGCAATTATTTTAACTATCATTTACCTTATTTCGTTTTTACGTGGCGCGGCCAGGTAACCCTCGTCTGAATCCGCTTCTAGATCTTGCGATCTTGGAGAAATAGCAACTCTGCTTCCCTTGTAGACAATCGTACAAGAAGGCCAAATGTTACCTTGCAATGTATTGCATGAGATACAGGTTTATTTTAAATCACGACGATTCACTAAAAAGTCTATAGCATCGTTCAATGTTGTCTCTTATAACTATAAAAAGGTTATTGTTCGAAAAGGGTAAATTTACCCCTTCTCAATATAATGCTGTACTCAGGACACATTTCACCAACTTCTTACAACCGTCTGTGTTTCTTTGTCAATTGTGTTCACCAATTTATTTATATTGCAGTCCTGTGGTGTTGTGTTGTCATTTTGATGTTATATTTCACATGGCAATGAAAGAGGGAGATTTGGCATGCAACATAACCAGTGTCCTGTACCAAGTCAGGAATATGGCCATTGTTATATTATTGTTCGTTTCTGTGTGTGTTACATTTTAACGTTGTGTTCTTGTTCTCCTCTTATATTTAATGCGTTTCCCTCGGTTTTAGTTTGTTACCCCGATTTTGTTTTTGTCCATGGATTTATGAGTTTTGAACAGCGGTATGCTACTGTTGCCTTTATATATATAAAAAAACATTTAATATATTTACACACTTATGTATACCCGTTTTTGTGCCCACCTACAATAGTAGAAGGGCATTATGTTTTCTGGTCTGTGGGTCCGTTCGTTCGTTCGTCCGTATGTTCGTTCATCGTCCGTCTATTCGTTCGTTCGTCTGGTCCGCTTCAGGTTAAAGTTTTTGGTAAAGGTAGTTTTAGATGAAGCTGCAGTCCAATCAACTTGAAACTTATATTGTATACATGTTCTTTTATGATCTTTCTAATTGAAAAGCCAAATTAGACTTTTGACTCCCCAATTTCACGGTCCACTGAACATAGAAAATGAAAGTGCCAGTTTCAGGTTAAAGTTTTTGGTCAAGGTAGTTTTTGATGAAGTTGAAGTCCAATCAACTTGAAACTTATGGTATGATATTTCTTATTTAAATGCCAAATTAGATGTTTTTCCCAATTTCACATTAAAACATGGAAAATGATAGTGCAACTCAGACTGCCAAGTGGGGCATCCGTGTGATTTGGACACATTCTTATTATATAATGCTACATGTACTGTGGACAAATTACCCTTCCGGAGCACCTGGTTTCACTCCCGGTTTTTAGTGGATTTCGTGTTGTTTCTTAATTATTATTTATAACTGTTGCAGAACTGTTGATGTAAATGTCCTTTGGTTTTGTGAGTCTTTGTTTACTTCTTTGTTTTTGATTGTTTTTGTCTTCCACCAACTTTGAATATAGGACTAAGGTCAAGCCTAAATATAAGAAAATAAAACTTTCTTTATTACAGTGATAAGCGTGATCTATGGAGCATCAGCCACAATAAGTTTTGAAGAGTTATGCCGTGAGATAATACTACTAGACTGTAGTCAGCTTACAGTCGACACAGACGAAACAGTGTGTGACTCTAATGGAAACTCGTATATAAATTTGTGAGTACTTAATATCTAACAAGCCTTATGGTATATTTATGTATGTAAAAAGAAGATGTGGTATGATTGCCAATGAGACAACTCTCCACAAGAGACCAAAATGACACGGACATTAACATATATAGGCCACCGTACGGCCTTCAACAATGAGCAAAGCTTGTGTTCATTAAGTTTTGATAGAAAAGCAAGGCATATTTTAGTAGCATTTTTAATATTACTCAACAGTTATCTGTGGTAATGAAATTAATATGTTTTAGACTAACACTGTTAGACATTGGCTTGCATGACATACTAAGGGGACATAACTGTTGTCGTTCAATCATTATGTCTAGTATTTATTGTATGAGCATCTTTTCATGTTTCTTTTGTTTTTTAATTGATTTTGTTTCTTGACAATTCCCAAGGTCGTGTTTTCCTGGGATTTGGTGTTGTGGGGTTTGATAGTCTCTGTGTTTAATTCATTCTCAGCCGATCATACTCGATGCGATAAAGAGCTGGTATGTTTTTTGCACTGCTGACTATTTTGAAGACCATAGACTGAACCCTAGATGTATTCATAGTGTTTTTATTTTCTCCGTGTTGTCTTATTGATATGTTCCATCAAAAACTTACATTTATGAGCAAATTATATAATTAATCGTGCGCGGACTGTATAGCCAGTCAAGGTAGTAAAAAAATTCCTTCATCATTATTGATTAGTTAGTTTACAATTTAATTTTACAAGTTCAAGAATAAACTTTTTGTCTTATTGGGGCCTTTTATAGCTGACTATATGCGGTATGGGCTTTGCTCATTATTGAAGACCGTACGGTGACCTATAATTGTTTTAATGTTTGTGTCATTTTGGTCTTTTGTGGATAGTTGTCTCATTGGCAATCATACCACATCTTCTTTTTTATATTTCTAAATGAAATATCAATATCAATAGAACATTTTTAAATGCTGCCATTACATATTACACCTGACGGTTTGAGAGGTGAATATCAATTTTTCAACATTTTCCTCCGGTGAATTCGCTGTCTTATTTACAATCCAAATGATATAAATGCAGCTGAAACTATGCTAAAGATAGAAAATGAATATCATTATTCTTTATTTCAGCTGTGCTTTTGATCAGGCCAGATGTAAAGACAAAAGAATAGAAATAGATGCTAAGTTTGGATGTGTTACGACAACGAACAAAATGGCATCTACAACATATGCTGCCATGACAACCAAACCAGCAACCCTAATGAAAACGACACCTATGCCTGCAACAACGCCTATCCCTACTACAACGACGACCAAACCTACAACTACGCCCAAGCCAACACGGGACCAGCTTGGACAATTGTTCTGTGATAACAAAGGCATAGTAACATGTAGCTATGATCCAGTTAAAGTTTGTGCCTCTAATGGAGTTACACACCAAAATAAGTAAGTCTGATGTTACAGAGGCATTAAAATAGTTTCACATTCCAATATTAGAGGAAAGCCTATTATGTCATGCGAAATCGGTCACGGGCGATTGAACATGTTGTGGGGTGTAGGGAGGTGTACTATTCCCCATCACAAACACTGACATTATTGCGATTCAAAGCCAATGGTTTTACATCTTAGTATTAATAATTGAAAACAATCTTATTGGTATTTCATGGGTATGTCATAAGGGGAACGAAAAGTATCTTCCGTCACCACTAAACATTTAGTTGAAAATAAAGGCCTCGCCACCATCGAAGTAAAAAGTGCTTTCAAATGAAAAAAAATTCCCACAAAATCAGAAAGTTTTATTAAATGAGTAAATAAACTCATCATAAATACCAGGATTAAATTTTGTTTTTACGCCAGACGCGCGATTCGTCTACAAAAAAACTCATCAGTGGCGCTCGTAACCAACAAAGTTAAAAGCGTCTAAAACATTAAGCAGTTGATGGGCATTGAGGACCAAAATTCCTAAATATTTTCTAATAAATATTTTTAGTAGGCAAATTATAATTCACAAACTGAAAATACTTTATTCATTTATTAATCTGAATCTAGCAATCTTTTCTTTTTTTCTTTCAGTTGTGAGTTTCAAAAGGCACAATGTGACAACATCTGGTTAACAATAGTAAAGACGGGTCAATGTTGAAAAAAGCTTGAAAAAAGAATGTGACGGAAGAAAAACTAATACAGTATCGTTCAATAAAATTGATCTGATCACTTCTAGTTAACCAAAGCTTTACAATAATAGAAGTAATAGACGTGTAAGATATATTGGAGAAATTAAAGAAATAAATGTTCAATAGAGATTGGTTGCAGTTTCTCCGTCTTAGAATAAAGACGTGTCCTAAACGGGCGTATGCTTGCTGTGCGGGATGTCTAAATACGCAACCACGTCCGGTTTGTCGAAATGGGGGAGTGAAATTCTTTGCGCTTGAGAAACATTGCAACATTTGTTTGATGGTTCTTTATACGGGGCGCCGAATGGGACTCTTGTGATTTTGTACTCAAAATTCAATTTTGTACGGACAAAAGTGACTTTTGTTCAACAAAAATGAGTTCAGTTTAACAAAATTTGTATCATACTACAAATTTGAAATTTTGTCATACAAAATTATCTATCAGCGGACAAAAGTCACTTTTGTCATGACAAAATTCATTTTTGTTACACAGACTTGACTTTTGTTACCTAATTTGAAAATTGAGCGACAAAAGTCAATTTTGTATTTAAATTAGTTTAGTTTGGTTTCTGTGAACTAATTTGCATACAAAATCGACTTTTGTTACACAAAATTGACTTTTGTTACACAAAATTGACTTTTGTTACACAAAAATACTTTTGTTACACAAAATTGACTGTTGTCTCAACAAAATTAACAAAATTGAATTTTGTCTCAACAAAATTGACAAAATTGAATTTTGTCTCAACAAAATTGACAAAATTGAATTTTGTCTCAACAAAATTAACAAAATTGAATTTTGTCTCAACAAAATTAACAAAATTGAATTTTGTCTCAACAAAATTAACAAAATTGAATTTTGTCTCAACAAAATTGATTTTTGTCTCACGAAAGTCAATTTTGTCTCACGAAAGTCAATTTTGTCTCACGAAAGTCAATTTTGTCATCACAAAAATTAATTTTTTCGTCACAAAATTGACTTTTGTCTCAACAAAATTGACATAGTTGACTTTTGTCTCAACAAAATTGACAAAATTGACTTTTGTCTCAACAAAATTAACAAAATTGACTTTTGTCTCAACAAAATTTACAAAATTGACTTTTGTCTCAACAAAATTAACAAAATTGACTTTTGTCTCAACAAAATTTACAAAATTGACTTTTGTCTCAACAAAATTAACAAAATTGAATTTTGTCTCAACAAAAATGCAAAATTGAATTTTGTCTCAACAAAAATGACAAAATTGAATTTTGTCTCAACAAAAATGACAAAAGTCAATTTTGTCTCACAAAAGTCAATTTTGTTTCACAAAAGTCAATTTTGTCTCACAAAATTAAATCTTACCGTACACAATTGACCTTTGTGATCTAATTTCCATATCAGGTAACAAAAGTCAATTTTGTATGCAAATATGTTTATATTTGCATACCTTTAAGACAAAATTGACTTTTGTCATGACAAATATGAATTTTGTCTACAAAAATGAATTTTGTCTACAAAAATGAATTTTGTCATGACAAAAATGAATTTTGTCTACACAAATGAATTTTGTCATCACAAAATTGAAGTTCTCACAAAACAAGTCTGTAGCACATAGTTTTGTAAGACAAAAATGATTTTGTTATGACAGAATTGAATTTTGTACAAAACCACAAGAGTCCCATTCGGCGCCCCGTACTTTAGGTGATCCTTTACAATAAATTAGGTTTTTCTTCTTTCCGACATACTATTTTTTCCATGGCCCAATTCCCGTCCTTCGTCATGGTCGACCCAATTTGCAAAGTTGGTTACTTATTCCTTGTTCCATACTTATTACTTATTTCTTGTTCGTTACTTATTTGTTACATGTTACTTATTCGTTATGTATTCCTTATCTGTTACTTAATCAACACGACGGGTGCCACATGTGAGCAGGATCTGCTTATTTTTCAGGAGCACCTGAGATCACCCCCACTTTTTGGTGGGTTTGGTGTTGCTGATTGTTTAGTTTTCTTTGTTGTGTCGTTTTTACTATTATTTGCCCGTTTGTCTTTTTCATTATTGGCCATGGCGTTGTGGGTTTATTTTCGATCTTTCAGTTTGAATGTCACTCTGTTATCTTTCGATCCTTTTTTACATACTTTTTATTGTTTAGTTTACGGTACTTCGCTTATAGAAATAATTCGATCTTGTTCTGATGTCTTTTGAAAAATGACTTGATTGGTTGTCGTTGGTTATTCATATGTATATCCGCCCATAATTAATGTGTTCTTTGACTTTTAAATTGGGAAGCTTTCTCGTGAACTTTTACCTTATTATACTATACACAAAACTAACACTATGTTTAAATAAATTACACTGCACCAGACATAAAAGATGCTTAGTCGTGTTTACACGGGACAATCAACTCAGGTTCTGGTAGAACATAGTACTTGGCAGGAAGTTAACAAAAAATTTAATGTCAGAACTTGGAATATCTACATTGAATGTTCATTCTATTGAACAATTCCTCATTTATACACAATTTTATTGATTAAATCCACAATAATTTAATATCTATAAATAATATCATATTCTACAAATAATAGCATTTGCGTACAACAATTTTATCTCCATGTTTTGTCCTTTCGTAAGAAGGTTTAGGTGTTCTATACTTCTTGTGTCTCTTTGACTTGCACACTGAAGTTTTGTCATGAGGGTCTATATTTGATGACTTAGCAATAATTGTACTTCCAAAACTGAGTTCGTAATCAAATGACGGGTATAACTGGTCGTTGGATATAGTTGTTGTATTGGCGGGAGATAAGTAAACTCCTGTGTCTTTTAACGTGTAGTTTAGCTTTCTCCTGGTACCCTTCAAGGGGAGATAACTACTGACATACGAGAGCGTATCTTCATTGTCATCAAGGTTATAACTTTTGGCTACAGATCCAACAATGTCATTTTTCGACTTAAGTGATGCTTGTATATTATCATAGCACTCTGTCGAACGATAATAGTTCTGTAAACTACAAACACTAGTTCTAGATTGCTGTTTCTGGTAAGCCACCATACGTCCGCTATCTGAGTTCGATCTTTGTAAGGCAGCATGATCGCGAAACGTTGGTACCTCATTAACATTAGAGACCTCATTTGTTCCTGGAATAAGTCTCGTCATACTGGTCTTTATTCTTGTTTTACCATATCTAATAGACAGTTCATCATCGGTGCTAGTAACCTCGGACAAATCGACATCGAGGCCACTGTCAAGTTTAAACTCGGATAAATCAACGTCAAACTCGCCATCCAATTTGAAATCTTTTTCCGACATACTTTTGAGTGTCTGTTTAGCTGTCTGTAAGTTCTCTTCCAACTTAGACAGTTTAGATGCTTTCTGAAAATTGGTAATGAATAAAATAAAAATACAAAACAGTTCTAGATTCGTGGTGGTTATTAAGAACATCATAAATAAGCAGATATTATTAAATGATATCAATGGGTCGTCAATGTTTACTTAACTAATACGACAAACTTTGACCAATGTGGTATGTATAAAGATAATCAAGTTTTGTATAATTCAATAAAATCCATGTTCCATGTATAATCTGTAAAACACAGTAATCTATTTTTAGTTTATGTTTGTATCGTTTGTCACTTTGACGTTTACCCTACATCTCCTTTCATGCGTACTTATTTTTTCCTTTCATGCGTATTAAAAAAGAAGTATTTTTCTCCTTTCATGCGTATTAAAAGAAGTCTTTTTTTTCTCTGTCCATGCGTATTAATAGTAGTATTTGTTCCCCCTTCTTGCATATTAACAGTATTATTGTTTTAAACTCTATTAACGATTACCTCAGTTAAAGACTTCTTAAGAGCTCTGTTTTCTGCAATAAGTTGGTACATCTCCTCTTCAGAATTAAGCCCTCCATACTCGTACACTGATGTAGACAGACGTACCGTTTTTTCTATTGGGGTCCTCCACCAATACAGAACCTAAAATGTTCAAAATGAATTTTGAAATAATTCTTAAGAAAGCAGAGTTGTGTGCTTGATAATTCTTAAATGCAACCGGAGAAAAAACTGTCTAAGGTTCTCGCCTTACCTCACATAACCTACCTTTTGTTTAATATGTAGCTTTGTTAAAGTCTTGACCATGCATGAAATATTTGCTACTGAACCTTAGGCAAATAACAATCAATTAAAACAGTGTTTTTCTTACTTTACAATGAAATTATTGATAGAATCGTAATAGCTAGTCGTTTACTTTATTGTAAATATTATTGGAGTCTTACCTTAGGCAAAAATACGGTTATTTGAATTACCACACAACATATGGTTATGGCTAATATATGGAGAACATAAACAGCATCCGGGTCGTGACGCAATAATGACGACAACACAACAACTAATGATGTAGTACACATGCTGAAAATAACACTGATAATGATACTTGGAGAGTCTTTCATTGGAGGCAACAACACGTTTCTCGTCTTCCAGGCTATATAAAGTCCATAGGAAAATGTAAGTGACTTCCAGATAAAGATAAGGCTTAGCCATACGTCAACCCTTCCACACGTGCATTCCTGTATATAACCCAGATCTTGAAGACTATGCGTGTTGTTTGTATTCGATTTCTGAAATGGATTTAAAATGAAATGCAATAAACCTCAATTGGAAATCACAATGATATACAAACAAACGATGAAAATATATCAACATGATAAAAAAAAAATTCAAAAATTATTTTTATATTTTATTTTAAATACTTTTTTTTACGTTGCCTTTTTCAACAAATGTCAATGAATAGAAACATGTTTTTCTTAAAAGTAGTATGTTTCTGGTTGAATTTTCATATTTTTTTTTCCTTTGTGGATATACAAAAAGACTATTTAGAATTTCACATACCTTTAACAAGACAGCAACACGTTTTGATTGGACGAGATCAATGATTTGCCAGAGGAACAACCAGAAAGCATCCAAACACAGCACAATACCACAAATCATAAATAGCTTCTTGTCTTTGATTACCTAGAAATTGAAAAATAGTAAGTATGAAAGGTTTTATATCATTTATTTATTCATACAAGTCTTCAAAATACATTTTTGTTTCTGATTTACTAGGTTCAATCGAAAAATATAGTACGTTTATAATTATCTTTATACTGTGATGATTGAATGTAATAATCACGGTACCATTGACTAGAAATTGAAAGTGTAAGTCGTTTTGTTCAAACAAAAGTTTACGTATCAGAGAAATAAAGATAAATTGGAAGATAATTACCACTTTCTTGATGCCAGCATTCCGGAATATTTTGTACACTCTCCAGCTCTTAGAGAAAATCGGTCCAAACACCAAGGATACTCCAAACACTATCATCCATAGTCTCATCTGAAAAAATAAATATTCATGTTTACAAAAAAACATATAAATAATGTATATTAGTTATTTGATAATTTTAACTGCTTTGATACATTTTTTAAGTCCGCGTTTTTATTTAATTTTGATCCTCTACACACATCAACGGTATTGTTTGGTTATGACACAATAGCGGAAATTAATATTGTCGAAAAGTCGATAACAAAAAAACTGTCCGTTATGTAAGTACACTGCTATATTTTAACTACTACAACTCTGATTGTTGGGTTAGATGAACGTATATTGCAAAAGGAACGAATACAAAATTGAACATAACCGCAAGAGAAAATGGTTAAAGCTGTTACAAAGATACATGATAAAAAAGAGGCAAAAGATACAAAAACGAACAAACAATTAAATCTCATCGAATTTGATAGACTACTGTAATTGGTATTTGAAGACAGGTTGACTTATAGAAAATCTCGAAGCTGTAAGGCCTTAAAAATACATTTCTGTATACCTGACATGTTACTGTAGCCTCCTGATAACGCTCCACAAAGAAATAGTCCATTCCATACATTAAACAGACAATATTTAACAGTATTCCACCAACACTGATCAGTATATTGAGATTCGGACTCGACATTTTCATAAATCTGCAAAAAAGACAAAATAAATACCTGCATATTGCATATAGATTTTTTATTCAGCTACGTATGATAAAAAGCTATATTTTACTCTTGAAGACTTTTGATTGATATATCTGAACAAGCATTTTTCTTTTCATATTTTTATTTCTCAAATGAATTTCGTAAGACAAAATTCAAATTCAATATATGTTGTCAATGTTCTTTACGATGTCATTATATATTGTCAATTTTCTTTTACAATGTAAAACATATTGTCGATTTTCCTTATACATTGTCATAATACATTGTCATATTTCTTTTACAATATCAAAACATATATAATTGTCAATTTTCTTTCACAATGTCAAAATATGTTGAAAATTAATTTTTAATGGAATATTAATATTAATGGCGGTTGTTTAAACCAAATCTGTACTTCGCATTTTTTTCTGAGATGCAAAAGTTTAGATTCCTACCTTTTATGTCTGTGAAACAAATTAAAAGTGAGAAAACTGACTGATACTACGACTCCAATGGTGGTGGCGAAACAAGAGGCCACAAAGGTCCCCACTGATATAGTTCTGGTCTCCATTGTCAGCATTCCAACAGTACTGTCGTTCTTAACTACAAAGTTCATATTTTAACTTATTATTGATCATGCATGTTTTAGCATATATTGTCACACAAGAAACAAATCATAGAAACTAAAAACTCCTCTCAACTGTGATAAACGTATCAATGTTTTAGCTCGAGCAAACTTGTAATAAATAAAAGTGTCGCTTCTATTTGCGTTTCAATTCGCTTTTCGTTCTTATCATTTAAATGTTTTAAATTAGTAAATATGAAAGAAAAAAGAATACGTAAAGAAAATATTTTTGTTTTAAATCGTTTAAATATTTTTGGAGATATTATCCTAGCTTATCGTGATTTTAAACTGACAGAAGAAAGAGTCATGGGAAACAAACAAGAATTAACTGGAAAATTATACTGTCTTTGTGTAAAACTATCGTATAACTTACAAACAAACATTTATCTTATTTTCTCGAAAGTTAATGAAATGAATTTAAAATCAAGATTTTTTTTCATTGATTTTAAATGAAAATTTGAAAGATAAATATCTGCAGACAGGTACGTGAACCCGACAACTCGACTTGATATAAACAATGTTCTAATCTAAATTATAATTTGTCATGTTATACATTTGTTTTAAATGAAAATTACAAGCACTGTTTTCACTATTTTACTTCACATTTTATGCATTCCTTAACAGATAAATATGGCTTTATTTTTGCAAATAGAATAAAACTAAACTTCTAATTAATCTAAATTTTGACATGTTTAAAGAATGATGGAAAATCAATTGAAATATTGTATTTTTTATAAACTTTAATGCATCTTCTATCCATCAATACAAGAAAAACTCTTTCCAGCGAAAAACTATTGCCAAATGAAAACAGTCACACCTCTGATATCAACGAACCTACATATGCATTTGGTTTGGAAAAATAATCAAATAGCTTACCAAATCTATGCTGTATATTTCAGAAAGAGAAATATCTAAATTAAAAGTTAGGAAATATATTTTGATATATATATATTTTACATGTGTATAATATTTCTACTTTGCTACCGCACTAGGGAGAGAATTTCAATAATAATGATCATATTTCTCGTTGATGGGTTTTTATACTATAGATTTTAATGATGTGTGACTTATTGATCCATTTTAAATAATAATTATTGTTAAACTGATAAGTATGTATTGTTTACACCTTCTTACGACAAAGTAAACAATGGGAGGCACTAACAGGAAACACTTATCGTGTTAATCAAAAATTGCAATTATTTTAATTAGGCACAAACAGGATACATGTAACTATATTTCTATACAATTGCCTTCAGACATTGATAGGAATACTTATCTACAAGTAACATGCATTTTTATGATAAGCGAAATAAAATTTATTTTGATAAGTTTGCCTATTTAGAAAAAAATATATAATGTACAGACCTGATCGCCAATAATAAAACACTCCTGCGTAACAGCCTTTCTAAAATTAATGTTTCATTGCTCGAAATGATCCTCTCAACAACAAAAACACTGTCTAAAATACAATACATGATTGGTGAATTCTATTATTTATTTATTACTTAAAACCTCTCATATAAATACCCGAATAATATTAATAAAATCAATTCATAAATTAATTACAAAAACAACATGTCAAACGGATTATTTTTTTTAGTTGTGTCAACATTTTTTACTTTTAATTTGCATACAAATATTGCCTATTATTCAATCCATCTGTTTCTATTTTTTGCTTATAAACATTAATAAGGGGTGTTACTTGTGCTTCCAGGATGGAAGGATTATTATTTCTGCATTCTATAGATAATTGCAATTACATCGTTTTGGGTGTCCGCATTATAGACTGATACAAGACTCAGTTTGGCGTGTATTTCAAAATCTATTGACCATCTCATACAAAAAAAGAAGACGAGGAATGATTGCCAATGAGACAACTCTTCACAAGAGACCAAATGACACAGAAATTAACAACTACAGGGCACCGTACAGCCTTCAACAAAGCCCATACCATACAGTCAACTATAAAAGACCCTGAAATGACAAATGCATATTACAATTCAAACGAAAAAGATAAAGGCCAATTTAATGTACAAAAAACGAATGAAGAACAAATATGTAACACGGCAATATACGACAGTCACTGAATTACACGCACCTGGCTTGGGACAGGCACATACGTACAGAATGAAGCGGGGTTAAATATGTTAGCGGGATCCCAAACCTCCCCTAACCTGGGACAGGCACATATGTACAGATTATGGCTGGGTTAAACATGTTATCGGGATCCCCCATACCTTGGACAGTGGTATAACAGAACAACAAAAGAAAAAGGCTCGACTCATCAGATGGATATAAAACATCTAACACAAACATAGTTGGACTTGGCCGGGTACTTGTACATCCCAACAACAAAAGACACACTGAGAGTACTTGCAGTAACTGACAGCTAGTTCGTTCAAAGCATCTAAGACTAAATTATCAATCGCGTATAGATTGATTGATGGTTGCTTTACGTACTGTGAAAATAATGTAAAAAGGTGTTTTAAGTCTATTACTGTAACAATACAAAGGCTGATATATCTTATTTAAAAACAAAATGTAAAGAAGTATTAAAAAAGCTGACAGAAAACAATTAACAGAAAGATATTAACGTTTTGAACTGAACCAATTAACCTACTTACATTTCATTTGGTCGCACATGAGAAAAGTTGAGCTTTGATCATAAACCCATGTAAAAGTTATTGTTCTTTTGCAATATCAACTTTCACTAATGCTTTCAAATCACACAAGTCAGGTATATGCTAAAGTTACATCAGTAGAAATCTAGATATTTGTCACAGGACGTTTAGCAAATAAAATAAGAAATCAGTTTAAACAATACTAATAACGCAGGATAGACTGGTTAGTCGAAAGGACCACGACATGTAAGAACTTTTATATTGACTTTTCCTTCGCCGGTCCGGCTGGAAATTAATCCGAACCAGTTGAAATTACTAGACATGTTCCTTTTAAGCTCACCTGGCCCGAAGGGCCAAGTGAGCTTTTCCCATCACTTGGCGTCCGGCGTCCGGCGTCGTCGTCCGTCGTCCGTCGTCGTCGTCGTCCGTCGTCCGTCGTCGTCGTCGTCCGTCGTCGTTAGCTTTTAGAAAAATCTTCTCCTCTGAAACTACTGGGCCAAATTAAACCAAACTTGGCCACAATCATTATTGGGGTATCTAGTTTAAAAAATGTGTGGCGTGACCCGGTCAACCAACCAAAATGGCCGCCATGGCTAAAAATAGAACATAGGGGTAAAATGCAGTTTTTGGCTTTTAACTCAAAAACCAAAGCATTTAGAGCAAATCTGACATGGGGTATACTTGTTTATCAGGTCAAGATCTATCTGCTCTGAAATTTTCAGACGAATCGGACAACCCTTTGTTGGGTTTCTGCCCCTGAATTGGTAATTTTAAGGAAATTTTGCTGTTTTTGTTATTATCTTGAATATTATTATAGATAGAGATAAACTGTAAACATCAATAATGTTCATCAAAGTAAGATTAACAAATAAGTCAACATGACCGAAATGGTCAGTTGACCCCTTTAGGAGTTATTGCCCTTTATAGTCAATTTTTAACCATTTTTCGTAAATCTAAGTTATCTTTTACAAAAATCTTCTCCTCTGAAACTTTTGAGCCAAATTAATCCAAACTTGGCCACAATCATTATTGGGGTATCTAGTTAAAAAAATGTGTGGCTTGACCCGGTCAACCAACCAAGATGGCCGCCATGGCTAAAAATAGAACATAGGGGTAAAATGCAGTTTTTGGCTTATAACTCAAAAACCAAAGCATTTAGAGCAAATCTGACATGGATTATAATTGTTTATCAGGTTAAGATCTATCTGCTCTGATATTTTCAGACGAATCGGACAACCCTTTGTTGGGTTGCTGCCCCTGAATTGGTAATTTTAAGGAAATTTTGCTGTTTTTGGTTATTATCTTGAATATTATTATAGATAGAGATAAACTGTAAACATCAATAATGTTCAGCAAAGTAGGATTGACAAATAAGTCAACATGACCAAAATGGTCAATTGACCCCCTAAGGAGTAATTGTCCTTTATAGTCAATTTTTAACACTTTTCATAAAATTTGTAAATTTTTATTAACATTTTCCACTGAAACTACTGGGCCAAGTTCATTATAGATAGAGATAATTGTAAGCAGCAAGACAGTTTATTACAGTAAGATTTACAAACACATCACTATCACCAAAACACAATTTTTTCATGAATCCATCTGCTTCCTATGTTTAATATTCACATAAACCAAGGTGAGCGACACAGGCTCTTTAGAGCCTCTAGTTTCTATTATTAAAACTTTTCTTTCATTGTAACATAGACATGAATGGATAAAAACAGTAGACTTGTCAATCTAAGTTCGAAATAAGTGTGTATTGTAAATCGTCACCCGTAGCTATCTTTTGTTTTTCTGTCGTCACTTCGTAACATAACTTAACACCACATTATTATGTTTACGAACGATTACCCAAGGTCTAAATCTGATATGTCTGTTTTAACATTGATACGCGAGGGTCTATGCATAAGTTTGCTCAGATTCTATTATATCATCAACATAAAGATGACAGTTCGATGATCTTACTGCACAATAACGCAGTTTTGATTTATCTAATCCTAATATACAAATACACACCATTTTTGTAGTATTCGATATACATATAAGATTCTAATCTTCTTTGCAATGAAGCCCCTCGTTTTGCTATGCATGAAATATGTTACTAAAACAATATGATAGGAGAAAATTATGTCATGATTTTACTTAAAGAAATGTCAATAAGCAATGTCGATAACTATTAGTAAATAATTTATAGTTGACAAATATGGAGTCTATTAAGATAACACCATGACGTTTTGGCAGGGATGGTTAATAATTCTGTATATTACACAAACATCAGGTAAGAAAGTTTTAAGTTGCTGTTAGAAAACAAAAAACAAAATTAAAAAAGTTTCCAAAATGCCAAGCACAGCAGTAGAAGTCAAAACTAAAACCATCATACTCGAAGCTAACAATACTGTCCTCATTTGGCTACATACCAAATTAGTTTCTTAAATTATTTGATAGGAGAAAATTATATTATATTATATTAAAGCTGATGATGATATAAACGTGGATTTGGTCATTTCCCAAGCCGGGAGCCTATGTCCTTTGTTAGTCTTGTATTTTTTTTCTAATTTAGTTTCATTTATATGTTTTGGACGTTCATCTTCCCTAACCTATAGTACACTATTTTATGAAGGTGCCAGCTTAGGATCTCCTCCGAGTGCAGATTTTCTCGATGCGTTCAAGACCCATTGGTATCCTTCGGCTGTTGTCTGATCTTTGGTAGGGTTGTTGTCTCTTTGACACATTCTCCATTTCAGTCCATTCTCAATCTCATTTTTATGTCGATAAATCAAAGAGATATATTTTTTACAGGATAAACTTGAATATGTACATTTTGGTCTTCATACAACAGTGAAACCCAAACTTAGATAATTTTATAAACCAACATTTTCTAAAAATAAAAGACATCTTTCGAGGATGTTTTTTTCAAAATTGTTAAACCGCAATTTTCAGTTTTTCTTGTGACTGTTGCAGTTAAACAAGTGAAAGAATATCCTCTTTCTCTATTAATGCGACACCGTCGTACCAAACTAGAACAACACGTGCGTTGATGCAACAAGTAACACAAATTAACCCATCACATTTTCCAGATACCATTTAAGTCAGTACTGTATGCCTTTTTATGATTGTAAGATTGTCGTATTTATTGGTTGTTTCTGGTTGCTGTCCTGTCGTATTTTTGGTATACATTATATTTATAAAGTTTTTATCCACGCCTGTACTAAATTCCAGGGTATGTAAACCTTCAAACAACAGACAACCCCTTATGGACAAAGAAATCTAGATCGTTCAAACTGTCATGTAATGGCGATAAAGAAATGTTTTGGTACAAAGGTTCCGAACTCTTGGAAAGCAATGACAATGTAGTTATCTCAAAGCAACGTCTGGTAACCGGAAGTACAGAGAAGCACGAGACGAAGATTGCGATCGACAAAGCCACTCCAACGGACAGTGGAACTTACAACTGCTCAGATGGAACAGAACAAAAGAGCATACAGATCAAAGTTGTTCAAGGCAAGATAACTTCCCACGTAAAACTCAAAAAGAAGTTTTATTCAGAAGAACATTTGTAAACTACATTAGAAAAATTATACTCTTATATATGATAGATTAGTCATAAGAATGAAAATACAGAACATTAATTATTTCAATCATTGACCTCTGATGGACAAAATGACACTGTAACTACAGTTTTGGTAGAGCTGAAACCGTCATACAATACAACCATACAAATACTATATAAAAAGACATAAACTGTCATGCTGTTAAGAAACACAACCAAAGCTATAACATTAATTGCATAGCTATTATAAAAAAAGTAACACGATACACTTTTGGTGCATCCGAAACGATTTTAAGGATTTACATTCATCAGGAACGCTCAAACCTAAAAAAAATAAAAGCCAGAGATGTAGAAGCATTTAAACACGTGAAAATCTAGATGACCAAAAGGGTACAAAAAGAAATAGCAAAAACCGTAATAGAAAAATAAGGAGTTTTGGCATGATTGCAATAAGGCAACTATCTATCAAAGTTAAAATGAAGTGGATGTTAGATATTGTCAATAATACGACAATGTCAATTACTAGTACAGTATATAAGAAGAAACATTCTTATTCATCTATATTAAGGTCGTGTAAAGACAAATCCCTCCAGTGGAATAACAGCATTTGAAGGTGAAACGTTAACTCTTGTTTGTGAGTATGAAGGGGATACCAGACTGGATGTAAACTGGTACAAAGACCAGAAAGAATCACTAGCTAGTCGCGGATTTGTGTCCAGCAGACGAACAGTATCCAATCAGAATGTTAAAACTACCTTACAGACAACTAAAACCCGACTCTCAAGTTCTGATAGAGGTTCTTATTACTGTGAAGCTGGTCCGTATACCAAGACAATAGCGATTAATGTTCTTATCGGTTAGTATCATTATTTTATTGTACAAACAACACAACATATATAGAATAACACAACTGACTGTATTGCATTATTAGAGGGAAAAGGTCGGTCAGGTTATTTGGATAAAAATCACATGAGATACAAGGTATACATCAATAAGTCAGAAACTCGACGACAAATTAATTACCAAAAAGACTCTAGACGATAACATGTAGCTTTTAACAAAAAGACATCTAAAAAGAGGAATTTTGTTCTGGTATTCTTAGGATTTGATTTTAGTTTCATTATACATAGACATCATACAATTGTATGTTGTATGGACACATTTATATTATATAAATCATAACTTGTCCATACAAATACGTTTTCTTAGATCTGAATGGCACATAACTGAAAACTACCGGCGCAAATGACGATGAGTTTATTCGAATGAAGCATACTGTAACTCTATATTGTAGATTCTTGTAATAATCGTCTGGTTTCTGGAATGACTGGTATACCAGATGACAAGATTACAGCTTTATCATACTACAAAGATATTCTGCATGACGACTCGCCGTATTGCGCTCGTCTCAATCATACAAGCAAACCTCTTTGTGGTGGATGGTCTCCCATTGCTATGAATACGAGACAGTGGATACAGGTATACTCCACATCTCATTTATTCATACAATATCTTTCATCATGTGATGCTCACTATCCCTACATCTAGCAAACCGATCAATCTAAAGACATAGGATATCAAATTACAACGTACTTTTTCATCAATAATGTATTGTAAAGATTAATTGAATGATTGTTATTTGCCTTCTTAGTCCAGTGACGAATATTTCATTCATGTTTAGGACGAGAACCAATAAGAAGTTTATTCGATATTAAAGTTCTGCAAAGTATGTGTCGACCAGGATTAAGGATGGATCCGTTGAATTGCCGCTAGAAAATTAGGATATGCGATAGGGAAATATGCTGCCTGACAACAGGCCACCTTCGGGTCCCACAGAGTTGTTGCAAGGAATTTTTACTGTGCATAGAAAGAGGCCAGGTTTTAACTGTCGTAACGGGATAAGTCAAGAGATGACTAAATTTATATAAACATCAGAGAAACTAGTCTTTAGAAAAAAGTCTTTAGATGTTGAAAGCCAAAAAAACAAAAACAAAAACAAAAACGAAAAAGAAAATCAAAGAAGCACAAAATATAGATTTTGTAAAGTAGTGTGCTCATTATATGTACCGGCATATTTGCTGCTTGCAATCTACTACTATTATTCAATGTTTGCATCACAGAAAATGTCATGCTAGTTTATTTTCGCAATCAATCCTAAAATACTTTTTGTAGGTGTCATTTCCACATTTTACCGTAGTACGATCTATAGTGACTGCGGGGAGATATACAACCGAATCACGAAATGAATGGGTAACGGCTTACAGAGTTATATACAGTAAGGATGGAATAAACTGGGATAAATACAAAGATAACAAAGGCAAAATACTGGTGAGTTGAAATGGTAACCTTAGAAATACAAACTAATATTTGCAAGACAAAAAAGTGTACTCTATTGTCTTCTGAATGCACACCTTCGTTGATATGTGTTATTGGGGTGCTATCTCAATAACAAAATCGAAATGAAATTCATCCACAATTTGTGTATATATTACAATCTTTAAAATATCTATATATTCCATAATATAAAACAATAGATTCTTTTTATAAAATGCAAATATAAATTTGAAAGATCATATTAACTTGTCTAATTTGATAAGCTATAGAGGAACAGAGAAATGGTGACTATTAGCAAACCTAGTGCACGTCCTATTATAAAAAGCAAAAAAATCTAGAGTGAAAAATTAAACCATCTACGAAAATGTATTTCATTAAAAGTATTTTTTTAAAAGATCTTACAAAAGTGAACGACAAAAATATATTACATTTTTCGATACATTACAGAATTTTGCAGCGAACTTTGATAAATCGACCCCGGTATCTACTGTACTACCCATACCTGTTGTTGCTAGATATCTTCGTCTACAACCGACATCATGGAACCAGAAGATATCTCTCAGATTTGACGTGGTTGGATGTTTACTACCTAGAGGTAATATTTTGTAATGATTTTTTTCAAATTAAGTGTTACTGTTTTTTGGAGGCGTCATTTTGTTTTTATAGATTTTACATGAGATACATAAGAAAAAGAGACTTAAAATATTGTATTAAAATTGTATATTTATAATTTGTTTGCAAGAAATAAATTGATTTCATATTGATAAAATTTTAGAAGGTTTTTCTATATGAATTGGATTTTGAATAAATAAGCATATTCACCTGCGGAAAAGGATATTCACCGCGCAAAACGTCGCGTGCTTTTACGCGCATAATTTTGATGAAAAAACGTTTGATGTACAATTGGTTTTGGTAAATAATTGCCATTACATACATTTCTCTCGGAATATGGAATAAAACAATTACTGTCTTTTGTTTCGGTAAAAATGTAGTTTAATTGACTTTTGAAAAACTGATATTCACTTCGGCCGTTGGCCTCAGTGAATATCAGTTTTTAAAAAGTCAATAAAACTACATATTTACCTCACCAAAAAGACAGTAATTGTATAGTATTCAATCATTCTCTATTGATAACAATTAACAGTCCTCTTCCATATCAATAGCTGAAGTTTCCATGTTCAAATTTACACGAAACACTGATTTTGTTGAAAAAAAGGTCTTTAAAAAAAATGTTTTTGACTCATTCATAATTTAATGATCTTTAATAAATGGTTTTTTTCAGAGCTGCGTATAACAAAGGAAGACACTGGGAAATTAAACTTGCTCATTCCGAATCATTTAGACATCCAATGTAACTACACTGGTCCATTCAGACCTAACATTGTGTGGTATAAAGATGGCGTTAGAATCTTGGATAGTTCTGGATTCACGCAAACAGTAAACACGTCTTGGCTTGACGACAAGATTGTGTCTACAGCTTCTCTGACAAGGGAGATAACTATGTACAATGATTCAGGACTGTATACCTGTGTCGACAGAACGAGCAAACAAAATAAGTCTGTCACAGTGGAAGCTGGTAGGTTCTGTAAAAACATTACATAATCTCTAAAAACATATTCAGAAATTATTATTAAACAAGATAAAAATGATATGACTACTGACAGTTATACGCTTTATAACAGTAGGAATTTTGATCTATACTAGTATTTTATTTTATTTTTTACAAGTGTTTTGCTAGCCTTTGAATAACGTATATTTTCTATTCGCGGTTTTAATTGAAACTTCCCATACAATCTTTCAGTTTTTGTATAAAGGTTTAAATACATGCAACAGTTTGAAAATATGTTAAATGCAGAAATACCATAAGCACTAACATCATAAGATCTTAGAATTGAGTAACTATTTATCATTTCATTGTACATTTAAACCTTACTGTTTTGATTTCAGCACAATTGAAAATGAACCCAAATTTTAAACGAGTATGGGTTCTAAAAAATACGGAGCTTGAAATTTCTTGTAAATATTCTGGTTCAAAGACCAAACAAATATCATGGACTCACAACAGCAATAGAAATGTACAAAGTTTAGGATTTAATGTGGTGACAAAAACCAAATTTGAGCACAGTGTTTCCCACACTACATCGACAATAACCAAGGACACTACCACATTGAATAATGTAAACAATATCACGTGTTCTGAAGGGGATCTGTCTAGGACTATACAAGTGAGAGTGTTGACAGGTCAGTAAAACATAAGCTTATTGATCGGCTACTATAATCTATAACAAAAGTGATAATTTTAATTTCCAATTTGTGAATTTTCCTATTCTGAGTAGCAACATACCTTGCTTATATGCAAAAGTTCACTTCCCACTAGAATGAGGATAGTCAAGGAATTGGCAATGCACTTATAGTTGTCATATCATTCAGTTACTTGTGGTCTTTTCATTTTCTTTATCTTCTTGTATCAAAGTACATGTAAAATTTCACTTCCGAAGAGCTCAACCGCATGAGGATAGTCAAGGAATTTGTCACAGATGACGGTCGACAAATGTATTTCATTTTTTTTTACTATTTCAATCCTTGTAAAATGTGAATAATTACAGGCTTTAGCGATTGGACAATACCACATATTTCCCATGCGATACAGGATATGCTTAAATACACAGGCATTTTTTTCCAACGTGATTTTAACATGAGAATCACGTGATATTCACGTTGTCCACACCACGTGAGTAGAACGTGAAACGAGCAGAAACGTAATATTCACGTTGTGAGCACAAACGTGACAAAACGTTGTTCACACGTGATATTCACGTTGTGTATAATGCCACATGATATCAACGTGATAATACAACGTGATATTCAGGTTTAATATATACCACGTGATATAAACGTGATAATACAACAGGATATTCATGTGAAGCAGCCATTGGAAAATATGAAATATTGTCTTTGTTGTACTTATTGACATATCATTTTTTTCTTGGTCATCTCTATTTGAAGATGATTCTCTGGTTCTTTATCTTAAAAGTCTTGGTCATCTCTATTTGAAGATGATTCTCTGGTTCTTTATCTTAAAAGAGGGACGAAAGACACCAAAGGGACAGTCAAACTCGTAAATCTAAAACAACTGACAACGCCATGGCTAAAAATGAAAAAGACAAACAGAAAAACAATAGTACACATGACACAACATAGAAAACTAAAGAATAAACAACACGAACCCCACCAAAAACTAGGGGTGATCTCAGGTGCTCCGGAAGGGTAAGCAGATCCTGCTCCACATGCGGCACCCGTCGTGTTGCTTATGTGATTACAAATCCGGTAAATAGTCTAATTCGGTAGGTCAAATTCATGAAAGGGAAGGGGATTGTAGTTACGACGTAAGGAACATATCCGATATCATTTGTGAAACGGTTATTCCATAACGGTCAACCAACTCGTGATGGCGTCCGTAAAATTTACGAAGGGATGATTTCAACTTTACCATTTGGAACTCTTGGTTTAATAGCTTCCTTGTGAGCCGTAACCCTCTATCAAGAAAATCATGATAGGAAATGCAAGCACGGGAATATCGTATCAATTGGGAGATATATACCCCGTATGCAGGTGCTGCTGGAATGTTGCTACTTAGAAATGGAAAGTTCACAATTGGAAAGCTGAAATCATCTCTTTTGTCGTAAAGTTTTGTCTTCAACCGACCCTCATTGTCAATTTCTAGATGTAAGTCAAGATATGAAGCCGACTTAACTGTATCTGTAGTATCCTTTATCTCCAATTCGATGGGATAGATGCGATCCACATAGTCACCAAATTTTGAATTGTTTAGTGAAAGAACGTCATCTATATAGCGGAAAGTAGAATTAAAGGATATTGCTAACTTCTTATCTTTCTTCCTAAGAAGTTCCTGCATGAAGTCAGCCTCATAATAATAAAGAAACAAGTCAGCAAGTAGAGGGGCACAGTTTGTTCCCATTGGGATGCCGACAGTCTGTTGAAAAACACGTCCTCCGAACGTAACAAATATGTTGTCAATTAAGAAATCAAGCATCTTGATAATATCGGTTTCAGAGAATTTTTTGTTTGAATCAGAATGGTTCTTTACAAAGTATGATTTATCCCTCCCTAAGACAAGATACTTGTATCTACGTTGGCCATTCTTTTTTATGAAGCAAAGTAATACCAACTCTTTTAATTTGTCTTTTAGTTTGGAATGTGGAATACTTGTGTAAAGAGTAGAAAAGTCAAATGTTTTAATACTATTACAAGATGAAAGAGAGTTAGATTGTATGTACTCTAAAAGATCTTTGGAATTTTTAAGTATCCACATCTGATTCACGCCACCTCTAGAATAGGCAGTTTCACAATAACTTTGAAGCCCGTCTTTGATTGCTGATAAAATGGATGTTAATAATTTAGAAAGGGGTTTCGTGGAGCACTTGGAAGACCCAGCAATATACCGTTGTTTGTAAGGACATTTATGTAGTTTAGGTATCCAATACAGTGATGGAAGATCCAGTTCTTCATCTTTGGTTGAAATACCAAAGGAACAAAGAACAGACCTATGATTATCCAGGATTTCCTCTTTGGTAAGTGTCGTGAGGGTATATGTTGGGTTTCCAAGTGAATTGTCTATACCTAATTCGTTTATCAAGCAATTAATGTAATGACTTTTACAGATAAAAACGATGTTATTTGGGGCTTTGTCTGCGGGGACAACAACATATTCATCATGGAGGTCAGATAGGTGTTTAGCAACATTTGGATCTTTGAAGATTGACGTAGCATGGGCATTGATGGACCCATTCAGTTTCTTAATTCTGATTTGTATTAACGACCTCACTGCCTTAATCCATTCGGATAGAGTGTCTACGTCTTCCTTCTCGCGCTTAGCCCATTGCCTGGCATAATCCTCGACTGAATCCATCAAAATTTTAAAGTTGTGTTTCCAATTGATGGATTTAGGCTCACGATATTTCGGACCTTTCGATAACACGTTTCGTAGAGAAGTGTTATTAACAATGTTAAGGTCACCGGTAATAACGTGGCCAGCAGGATTATATGTGAATTGGGAACTAGCACAAGTGCAATCAGGAGGTTTAGACTTGAAGTCGTCAATATCGAGATCCTGCAAAACGCGTTTGTAATTGAAAATTTTAGTTGCAATAGGTTTGGTATAGGTATAAGAAATTATTAGTACAGACTGGTCTTTGAAATAAGGAGGTATTTTCGATTGAACTAATTTATGATGAAGGATATTGCCTAGGTTGACGCCATCGAGACCTTTGTTGGCAAAGGAAAGATTTAGAAAAGATCTTTTCTCTTTTTCATCTTTTCCAATGCGAACTGGCTTGAAAAGTCTGTGACTAGCAATATCCGAAATTATAGCTTGTAGTTTGTACTGGTTTGAATGAGGGTTTGTTACAGTGGATTCCAAACATAAATTGAACAGAGAATGAAGTTTTGAAAGGGGTAATGAATAAAGTTTCGTGCGAATGTGATGAATACCTAACGGTTTTTGTATGCATGGCAGCAAGTCATTAATAGAGACATCATGCAGAGAGGGTGATGTATAATGACGATGGCCATGACTACGTCTACGTCGAGGAGTCGAGTTGAAAATATTCATCACATTCACCGAGTTACACGAAGGACTAGATAGAATACCTATACCATCAATTTTGTCATTGCAGCCATACGGTGTTGCAGTTCCCAATTGTCTAATCCAGTAGTCTTCTTTTTGTCTACGGAGAGTCGTTGAAAGATTAGGATTGTTCGAGCTATGGTATATTTTTTCAATAATTCGAACTGTCATAGAAACGATGGAATGATCGGGCTGATTGAAATGCTGGTATAGAACGTCGTTAGCATTGAGGTTAATGTCTGATCTATGACCGCACATACGTTTGTTTAGCCTTCCTTTCGTTTCACCGACGTATACCAAGCCGCAAAGGTTGCACTCTAATCCGTAGACGACATTTATCGATTTACAATTCAGATCATCGTAACTTCTGGTAAAATATGACTTCTTGGTCAAATTGCTAGTGAATTCAGCATCTGTAATTAAAATAGCACAAGTTTTGCAGCCTTTGGTCTCACATTTTGAAATGCGACAGTGTTGTACTGTGTCATCAAAAACCAAAATGTCTTTAAGGAGAACTGAACAAGGCTGTATATGTGTAATATTGCTGTTGTCACTAGGACGATGATCTGAATGAGTCGTGTTTAGGTTATTTGTCATGTCTGGTGATGAGGGGACACCTGCCGTATCAGACGACACCGTGTCCATGGTGACGTCTGTTTCGGACCTTTTTATACTGGGCGACGTCCGAGCCAGTTTCCTGTTAGTTCTTCGTAAGTGTTTAAAAGTAGGGTAAAAGTGATGTAAACATCAATAAATTGTCTTGTAGGTTATAACTGATTATCAGCTACCTCATATGCATGTTTAATGTACCTGTTGTCATCCTGAATATGTATGTAATATTTGCAGCTGGATGTTAAGCATACATCAAAACTCAACTATAATTACAATATATTTTAATCCAAATCTTATTGTCAATGTTTGAAAGGAAGTTGAATTCGAAATTGTACAACAAATTATGCATAACCAAATGTATACCAAACAACATTTCAATACAAACAAACTAGTTTACAATGTCCATTCTTTAATTTCCTCAATGCTCTTCAAATTTGTACTTGTTTGGCTTTATAAAATATTTTGATATGAGTGTCACTGATGAGTCAAGATTGTGTAGAGGAAACGTGCGTCTGGCGTACTAAATTATAATCCTGGTATCTTTGATAACTATTAAGAGTTATGTCCCTTGTATGTTTAACATGATCTAAAAATAATCAGCTTATGACTAAAAAATTGTCCCTATCAAAGACATATATAACTAAATGTTTAATAAGAAAAAAACACTTTCCAACTTGAAATTCAATTATATTTATATTTAAGAATATGTTAAACAGTTCACATTCGATAAGTTAAAATTACTGAAATAGTGACAAATAATATTTGAATGTTCTATCTTCTAAAGGCTCCACTCTTTGATTTCTTCTTCATCTGAAAGGATAAAAAAAAAATTCTATTTATTGTTATAAGTATTATCTTATATTAGCATACGTAATGAAAGCTTTACTAGTATTTTAATTCTAATATGAATGTTGCTGTTGCTTAAATGTAAACAACAATGTGAGGGCTGTTCCAAAAATAAAAGTAGATAAGGGGGAGGAAGGCACTTTTTATTTGACCCCAACATGCATACATTTTAATTTGGATATTTCATTTAAATGTTCAAGCAGTGTTCTTAAATAACTACCACCCATCAAATTTTAATAAAAGTTCTTGGAAAAAGTCCTATTAAAATTCTCAATTGATCCAGCTTTCGGTAAATGGAAGTACTCTCAGATCTTTACTTACTGTCTTTTTGTTGTTGGATGTACAATTACAAATCCATGTCCACTTTGTGTTTTTGTTATATTTGTATTTCTATTTGTATCCATCTAATATTCTGTATGTATGTGCGTGTCCCAAGTAAGGAGCCTGTAGTTCAGTGATTGCTGTTTGTTGCTGTGTTACATAATATTTTTTTTTATTGTTTGGTACATAAATAAGGCTGTCAGTTTTCTCAATTGAATTCTTTAAAGTTTGTGATTTATCATGTAGCTGACTGTGGTATGGGCTTTGCTCATTTTTGAAGGCTATACAGTGACCTATAGGTCATATTTCCTGTTTTATTTGGTCTCTTGTGGAGAGTTGCTTTATCAGCTAACGCTCAGGATAACATTTGAATATCACAACCAAGGCCATGTGTAAATTTCCAACAAATCTATGGCTTCCATGAATTATTTCTTAAATAAAAAAAATTTTTAACCACAGACTGAACTATATATATAGACAACTATACATTATGGATTTTTTTCATTGTTATGGATATACAGTTGCCCATAATTGCTCACATCCACTTTATTTGAACTTTGGTGGATAGTTGTCTAATTGGCAATCATACCGTATCTTCTCATTTTAATCATTTCTATTATAGCCTGTTTTATTCAACTTATCAGAATCTAAATAAGTGCATTTTGTATTCTATTTTCAAAAGTGTGATACACACGTGTGAAAAACGTTATTCTCACGTGATGAGCACAAACGTGAAACACACGTTGGAAAAAATTGCCTGTGTATCTGTAGTACTTTTGTTTTTTTTGAGAGTTCGACACGACGTTTCATTTAAAATTGAGAGTGGATATGAGGAATGTGTCAAACCGACAACAACCCGACATTTGTGTTCATATATATGTTTGTTCTTTGCCAGTTTTTTTCTCCTTTCAGACTGTTTTGTTGTTTCTTTGTATGATCACATTTGTTATATTTTCGTACAATTGTTTTGTTGTTCCTCCATACGACTGTTTTATCGTTTCTCCTTACGAAAAGTGTGTTGAAACTCCGTGCGACTGGTTTTTTAATATATATTTCTGTACATCTGTTTTGTTGTTTTTCTATAAGAATGCTTTGTTGTTCCTCCATAAGACTGTTTTGTTGTTTTTCCTTACGAATGGTTTGTTGTTTCTACTGCATGACTGCTTTGTTGTTTATCCTAATGGATAATTTGTTGTTTCTACATACGACTGTTTTGTTGTTTCTCCCTATGACTGCTTTGTTGTTTATCCTGTTTATCCTTATGGATAATTTGTTGTTTCTCCATACGATTGTTTTGTGGATTCTCTGTAAAACTGTTTTGTTGTTTCTCCTTTCGGACAATTGGTTAAAAACTACAAAAAAGTAAAAATGACTTTGCTTGAATTTTATTCGTTTAATAGGAGAGGGACATTCACAGTATTTGGTACTTGGTGAAGACTTGGTATTATCATGTGAAATAGGGAAAGTAGACGTCGCCACCGAAATGTATTGGACTAAAAATCACAAGCCACTAAACATGATAGAATCATTGAGAGGGAAATACAAATACAGTTCTGACACTATGACCTTATCAATTCAGAATGCAGGTACTTATGGATGTCATACCATTCAGTTAATTGTGGTCATTTCATTTCCCTATCTCCTTGTAGAAAAGTAGTAAAAACATTCTTTTAATACAAAGTATATTAGGCGTCTTGATTTACTTGAAATGACAGAAATACAATTACAACTTCAACTTTAACGTATATAGTATGTATTCTGAATATATGTTAAAAATACACTTTCGAATAATTGGTTAAATATATTTTGGCTTTTAATCAAGTTTTTCAATTGCCTATTGTACGCAAGAAACATGATATATTCGGTTCATTAGTTAAAATAGTATTTTTTTTCTTCTGCTTGTCTACTTTGTTTTAATTCATAGAACTGCAATTGAACTTTATAGACTTCAACAATATTTAATATTTTCGGTTCTTTGCCTGGTTAACAATTTGTTCTTGCTTTTTATACCACAAAATGAAGCATAACATATTGAGAGCTTACATGGCTGTTCGATTACTACTATGTTGGTGTTTTATTGTAGACATAGTAGATGCAGGTCATTACGAATGCAATATACTACTGGAAGTTGGGAGCAGCCAACAACAGCATTTGACTTTACCCATAGAAGTCAATTGTAAGTATATAGCCACTGAAATAGTTACCTCAATATTTTCCCTACAAAAAAGGAATTGTTTGACCCAAATAAAATAAAAACTGTTAGTTTTTTTAATATGTTTGAAATCTTCAAACAAACTTTGTAGATTTAAAGTATCTGAAGCGCTATTGTGGATTAAGGATGTTCGCTACTCTGTTAAAAAAATAACAAAATTATTATGAATTGATAGTATATTAATAAAGAAATTAAACTAGAGGCTCTCAAGAGCCTGTATTGCTCACCTGACTCTATTTGGGTTTTTGAATTCATATAAAAAAAGATAAAATTTGGCTATAAAGTAACAACACTTGGTCAGCACCAGATAAGAAACATTCATGCTATGTTTGGTTGCATTCCATTCAGTGGTTCTCTAAAAGAAGACATTTGTATGTATTTCCCATAGGGTCCTATGTTAAACTAAGTCCCCCGCTGGCGGCCATCTTGGATAATGGATCGGCTACAAAGTAACAACACTTGGTCAGCACCTCATAAGGAACATTCATCCCATGTTTGGTTTCATTCCATTCAGTGGTTCTTTAAAAGAAGTCATTTGTATGCATTTCCCATAGGGTCCTATGTTAAACCAAGTCCCCTGCTGGCGTCCATCTTAGATGATGGATCGGCTACAAAGTAACAACACTTTGTCATCACCTCATTAGGAACATTTATCCCATGTTTGGTTTCATTCCATTCAGTGGTTTTCTAAAAGAAGTCATTTGTATGCATTTCCAATATGGTCCTATGTTAAACTAAATCCACCGCTGGCAGCCATCTTGGATGATGGATCGGCTACAAAGTAACAACACTTGATCAGCATCTCATGAGGAACATTCTTGCCATGTTTGGTTTCATTCCATTCTGTGGTTCTCTAAAAGAAGTCATTTGTATGTATTTCCCATAGGGTCCTATGTTAAACTAAGTCCACCGCTGGCGGCCATCTTGGATGATGGATCGGCTACAAAGTAACAACACTTGGTCAGCACCTCATGAGGAACATTCCTGCCATGTTTAGTTTCATTCCATTTAGTGGTTCTCTAAAAGAAGTCATTTGTATGCATTTCCCATAGGGTCCTATGTTAAACTAAGTCCCCCGCTGGCGGCCATCTTGGATGATGGATCGGCTACAAAGTAACAACACTTGGTCAGCACCTCATAAGGAACATTCATCCCATGTTTGGTTTCATTCCATTCAGTGGTTCTTTAAAAGAAGTCATTTGTATGCATTTCCCATAGGGTCCTATGTTAAACTAAGTCCCCCGCTGGCGGCCATCTTGGATGATGGATCGGCTACAAAGTAACAACACTTAGTCAGCACTTCATAAGGAACATTCATGCCATGTTTGGTTTCATTCCATTCTGTGGTTCTCTAAAAGAAGTCATTTGTATGTATTTCCCATAGGGTCCTATGTTAAACTAAGTCCACCGCTGGCGGCCATCTTGGATGATGGATCGGCTACAAAGTAACAACACTTGGTCAGCACCTCATGAGGAACATTCCTGCCATGTTTAGTTTCATTCCATTCAGTGGTTCTCTAAAATGTTAACGACGACGACGACGGACGACGGACGCCAAGTGATGAGAAAAGCTCACTTGGCCCTTCGGGCCAGGTGAGCTAAAAAGGAGAGAAAAAATGGAGGGTCCGTGTGCTCGTTTTCGAAATATAAGCCATTGAAAATTTGGTGGGAAATAATTTTTCATATATTTAACATTGGTTCCTTATTTGTTTCAAAACATATGAAAAAATAACAAGAATTTATAAAATTTTGAAATATAACTTTTTAAACTTTATGTAATAAAATTATGAAAAAAGTAGGGGTTAGTGGGCAAATTTTTTTAATGACAATACATGGATAAAACCAGAGGATTCCGAAAATCTGAAAAAAAAATCAAAAAATGGAGGAGCAAACATCCTTAACCTTTATCAAAAACGCTCAAGTCTAAACGCCTGAATGACAATGATATATAAGAAACGAAACTATGAAGACGGAGTTATATGTCTAATGCGGGGTTCACACATTGCCGATTATTGCTCCCGTTTGAGATCAGACAACAATACGAAACGAAAGGTGAAAAAGTCGGATTAATATCCTCAATTATCTGGAATGACCTATCATTGTCTGAACGCAGTCGTTTTAGTTTGTAACAGGTTCCTACGAGTCGGGAAGGTTCCGAATAGTTCGGCAAAGCACCCCGACAGTTAGGTGCGTCCCGTAACATTCGGGGCAACTCAGCCGATTTTGTCTAGTCGGATTACAATCGTGGCTATGTCGTGACAGATTCTGCTGTATCGGATCGAATTCCGAACAATGTCTTGTGTATTCTGGACAGTGTCCTGTGGAACGGGAATGATCTGGAGTAATTTTTCATAGCTGTTTTTCTGCCGTTTGAGTCCAGATAGCATCCAGATCTTGTCGATTGCGAACCGCTTTTTCCCGTTAGCGTTCCGAAACAGTCCCGTTATTAATACGATATTCGTCAATGATACCCACGTCAGAGTCCCGATAATTACAGAATACAATACGACTGAGACCCGACAAAGCCGTTTGCAATGCGATAGAGCGGACCGTGATAGGATTACGTTCCGACAGTACCTGATCATCCCGAATATGCCGACAGTTTTCGAACGGATAACTTCCGTCAACGTCGGTTCACTGTCTGGTCACTGTCTGATCTCTGTCGGATTACATTCGGTAGAGTCGGAACGCAGTCGTGACAGACTCGGTCGAATTTTACCTGGCGAAAAATACAAATCGGATTAAAAGCTGATTGAAAACGGGATTATCGGGACTAATTCGCTTAGAAACGGTTGAATATCGACGCTTCCTTAACACTATCTGATTGTTGTCGTGATCAAATTATTTTTTTTACAAATTTTAATTTAAGTTTGAATTTCCATCCACGATTCACAGGATCTTGATCAGACTTTTAATAAATTTTAATCGGGAATGGTCCTGTCAAGGACGGTAGTAAAAATCGTGAATGTGTGACCCCAGCTTAACAGCTTTCTTCCGTCATCTACATTCGAATGGCTGGATAATGGATGTTTGACGATTTATCGGATAATGCTTAAAGCATTCATGCTATCAAACTTATAAGAATACAACAGTTTGGGAATTGGTTAAGTTAATAATGTTTTTGCTTACTCGTTTTAAAAAGTGTTAATTCACAAGCTGATTAAATGGTCAATATTAAACCTAAGCTTAAAAGACCAACTTATGTTCAAGTATAAAAAGTTATAGCAACGGTTTCTAATATGCACTTACTCTGAGTTGCATTCATTCGTAAAATTCAAAGCAAATATATTGTGCAAATATTGAGAAAAGGGAAGCGAAATTAAGACACAGGATTCTTTTTAGTCATGCCTGTAAAACTATTTTGTCACACTTTTTGATATTTCAGCTAAACCTACGATAACCCTGGAAGGACAGAAAGAGGTAAAGTCTGGAGACACGTTACATCTATACTGTAAAGTAACTGGTTACCCTGTTCCTACCATAGCCTGGTATAAAGATGACAACCCAATAACTGGTGGTGACAGATTTAACTTTCTGCCTTACGATGAAGCACAGAAAGGCCATTTTGTTTTGTTTGATATTAATTCGAGCGACAAGGGTAAATACCAATGTCGAGGAACTACAGCGGAATCTGAATTTGTAGAATCGTTTCTGTTTATAACAGTTAAAGGTATGTTAGTTTGTTTGTGTGTTGTTGTTTATTGTTTCTATTTCTTTTTATGTCTTTTTTTATTGTTTTAAATATGTAATGTCTGGACTTCATCAACAGGGTTTTGTTCGTTACAAAACTGCTTCAGTACAATATTTTGATTGTGATAGTTTGACTAAGTATGAACTCGCATAGCAGGAGATGCTTGTCGGTGTTCTCGGTCTCGCTGCTTTTAAGGGACGACATCAAAAGATCAATGAAGGATAAAAAAACTTAATTCAAATAGTTTGGGGGTGGGGGTTAAACTTGCTGCAAGTTTTGTTTATCCTACTTCGATTTTACATATATCCATATGGGTTAATCATTTTTTCCCAAGTTAAGAGGGGGTCATTAAAAAAACTATCTCAATTAAGTTTTTTTTTATCCTACATTGAACTTTTGATGTCCCTAAGTACATGCCATATCTTCATCGTCAATTGTCTCTTCTAGATTGATTTACGATATTTGAACATCGGTAAATTTCGGCCGTATTCATTGACTTCGTGATTCATAGAAATGTATCTAGCTGTTTCTATAGGAAACACTATTGACTAATGGTACACACAGATTTGTCAGTAGGCGATAAAACGATGCAACGTTGTATTGATTTTTATGCCCACCTACGATAGTAGAGGGGCATTATGTTTTCTGGTCTGTGCGTCCGTTCGTTCGTCCGTTCATTCGTCCGTCTGTTACACTTCAGGTTAAAGTTTTTGGTCAAGGTAGTTTTTGATGAAGTTGAAGTCCAATCAACTTGAAACTTAGTATACATGTTCCCTTTGATAAGATCATTCTAATTTTAATGCCAAATTAGAGAATTTATTCAAATTTCACGGTCCAGTAAACATAGAAAATGATAGTGCGAGTGGGGCATCCGTGTACTGTGGACACATTCTTGATTTCTCAAAATAAGAGGTCACTCTGTAACAATCTAGGCCTGTGTAATGCTATTTTGTGTACTTTCTGTGTGTTTTCTGAAATAAGAGCATGATGAATTTTCCGAATTTAATATTGATTTTAGGTAACTTATTAACAGACAACTTGTTGATTGTGTGTGTGGCTGTGACAGGTTCAGTAATAGTTCTAGCTATAGTATGCTGTGCTGCATGTATCAGATGTAAATCAAAACATAGTAAGTGAAATAGAGAAAATGTAACTGTAGATAAACAGATAAACTTTTATATTTACTTGATTTTAACTTTGGTGTGGATATAAAAGAAATAATAAGGTTTTTTTTTAAAGAAATTAATTGAACTTTTTTTAATATTACATTTTTCGTATTTTTTTAAAGCGAAAGACGAACTTAATGTAACATTAAACGTGACAAATTATGTTTGCTGTATGCTTCTTAAAATGTTTCGTCACAGTGCATACTTTCGTTCTCGGTCTGAACGTTTCTAACAATTACTTAAGCCAAAACCCAAACCAAAATATAGCTTGGAAATATCAGTGTTGATTATTTAGTTGTTAACGAACTATTTTTTAAAGCAGAACTTTTTGTCACTTTTAGAGCAACCAATGCTTAGGACTCCATTGCAAAACAAACCTCTTCTGTAAGTATATATATTTTTTGCAACTTCATTGACGTTTTTATCTCATATCCATGTTCATACTTTTTTGGTAAAATACATTTACAACATCAGAATGATTGAATATACCTGTTAAATCGATATAAGCAACAGCAACTCTAATTTTCAATTGCCGTGATATAGCCTAAGCCCTTATCTTTTATATACTAGTAAATGCAGTTCAAAATTGTAGGTTTTCAAAACGGTATACACGTTTATTGATTCTTCTAGAGGTTGGATATAAGCTTGTTCTTGAAGATCTGTTGACCTCTGTTTTTGTATTGTCGTTTTGATACTGACTCATTGACGTGTACCAAGTATATCTGCATTCCTTCGTTTCAATTTTAAAACATAAACAACTGTTAATTTAGTTTACCTTACGCACAGAATTTGCCAAACACATTTTTGTTACTGTTTAACGAACAAATGTTCTTTTTTATAAATACGAAGTCTAACTAACTTCTGCAATTAATTGCAGCAAATGGTTAATCATGGCGTCAATGGAAATTGATTTTTTGCAACAGTGAACCATATAATCTACAGAAATGAAACATAACATACAAACCAATATTTTCAAGGAAAGGGATTCCGAGGAATAACAAATATGAATATCGTGCAAGGTCAGACGCCATTTTTAAAGTTAAACATTAAACTGATATAATTTTAATTTGGCGTTCTTGTCTATTTTACTGTGTAAAAGTCACTATCACTTTTTCTAATATTATTTACACTATTTTCAGAACAAGACGATACGTTGAAATGCAAGTTGTAACGCGTGACAAAAGTATGACGTCATTGGAAGAAATTGACCAGCTTCCGCCTCCACCGCCGCCTGTTGATCCATGGGAGGAAGCATCAACCATAGACGATTCTTCGTTGACATATGAACGAATACCAAAAATTCGCGACAGGCAAATTTCGTCAGCTTAAATAAGCTAACTTGATCAACATTTTCACATTTGCAGAAAGTATTCTACAAGATGGATATTTTGCGTGTGTTATGTGTATAGAATGACACTGATTGAAACATTATGATATAAAACTAATTATCTTGTGTCATTTGTGATTCTTGTTAATTATTGATAAAGTTTATATTTTCTTTATTTCATTCTTTAATTTACATGAGTCATTACAACGAGTATAGGTATCTTATCATAACACTGTAAAACATGTTAAATATAGAACATGGTGGTAAAATGCAGTTGATGGCTTATATCTCTGAAACCTAATCATTTAAGAAAAAATCTAATGTCATCATGAGGAGTTAAAATGTTCATCAGGTCAATCAATATCTATCTGCCGAGAAATATTCAGATGCATTAGACAACCTGTTGTTGGGTTGCTGTCCCTGGATTGGTAGTTTTAATGGCATTTTGCAAAATTGGTTATTATATTGAATATTATTATAGATAGAGATAAACTAAACAGCCATAATGTACAGCAAAGTAAGACCTACAAATTAGTTGGCATAACCAAAATGGTAAATTCACCCCTCTCTTAGAATAATCTTGTTCTGAAACTACTGAGACAAACCAAACTTGGTCACAATCATCATTTGGATATCTAGTTTTGAAAAAAATGGCCGCAATGTTGGAGTGTCTTTTGTCTTATATACACATAGACCAAGGTGAGCAACACAGGCCCTTTAGAGCCTCTAGTTTTAGTATTGTGACATTGTGATTGTAGTTTAAAAGTCCGAATGACGCGTCATTATCAGAATAAAACATTGGAATGACAGAATGACACCTGACACATTACGGTGACTTTCAAACTTTGATCAATGAATTATAAAATTTAAGAAGTTTATGATATAACACAGACATGATTTATTAAAGCAGGCAAGTTCATAGAGATGTCATTAAAACTTTAGTGAATATAACCAAGAAATAAAAATGGGAAGAATAAAAGAACGATTGCATACATACTAATAACATACTAGTTGTAAAAGTCTATTTTATAATTTTAAAGTCACTGCAATTAATTTTTTATAAGATAATTATATATGTAATCGTTATTATTTAGATGAAATTATTTTAAAACTAAGAATATATATTTTATTCTTTTTAACTTATTCCCATACTTTTTTTTAACAATATTCATTTCGGATTTTATTTTTTTGCTCAAGTATATATGCTTTTAAATGCATAAACTCTTTTTAACTTTTTTGATGATAATTTTATGAATTTTACCGTTAAACTATATTAATAATGTATATAACATGTGTTAAGTGTCTCATAAGTCAAATTTATGACTGGGTATTGATTGTTTTATTGTATACTGTGATTTGTAAATATTGTCAATCAATATGTGACACTATAATAAAATATATATTTATTTATTTTATTTCATAACAAAGAGTAATGATTTGAATATAGTATAAATTAATGTGGTTATGTATAATAGTTAAATTTCAGCGAAGTTTCAAAAAGATAATTACTACATCAAAGCCATGATATTACTCCAATCACCAACTAATTATCATAACGGTTTACTCATTAATGAGTAAAATGTAATTAAGACCTTTCACTTATTTAATTTGATTTAAATTTCAACCTTGATTATACTTGATTGAGTTATAATAAAAACAAAGCAGCTGAATGGATGATTTACATGTGAATTGTAATAGCATTTTCTCAAAACGAAATTAAAAGATTTTCATTGGTTAATATAACTGTGTTTTTACAAGTAATTTTTTTTTTGGAAAATAATAGTGCTTATGTCCCAATGATGATTCAATGTAATCGGCCTGGATATGTCTCTAAAGTTCTATGTAAGGACTGCTGCTTTACATACAACCAGTGCGACCTGACCAAGTCCCTAGGTAGGTAAGGTTTTTTTTTATATTTTATTCTATTTATAACATTTTTTTTTTAAAACCGTATTCTAGATCATAAAAGTGAAGAAACATTGAACTTGAATAATAAAATTATTATTGATGTATAGAAACTTTATTTCATTTACTATTTTCTGCAAATTCAGAAACACATTCTGATATTATAGTATTCTGGAAATTAATAAAATTATCGAGCATATCCACTGTAAATTGATTATATTAGATGTTTAATCTTTTGGTCTAACGTTCCGCTTCATTTTTAAAATTTTTTTTTTTTTTATGTCCAATCAACTTTAAACTAAATATATGTTCCCTATGATATGATCTTTCTAATTTTAAGGTAGGTAGGGAGGGGTCTAAATTACATAAACAAAATATCATGCTTTTATATATTCCGTTCTTTTTGTCATGCTATGGATTGTTCCAAAATTTGTCAGATTTTGTATAAACTAATATCTGAGACAATGTGTTACAGTAGTCTCATCTAATATGCATGGACACACACTTCTGTGGGTTATAAAGAAAACTACACATTTAAAGATACAATATTAGGAATACATGTGTCTGTCTAATAATATGCTACGATCAAGATAAGACATAGAAATAAATGACGTCACCGGACTTGTTTTCTTGCTACACTAAAACAATAAGATGAGTTCATGACTATTTCAATTTTTAAAATAACTTAATCGGAGTTATCAACCTTATATCTGAGTAACCTCCCCTTGTGCAGGATATCTTATTAGTTTTAAACTTATACAATCAGTTCTAAATAAAGTGTTTTCGCGAACTACAACACGTTTGCCCATGCCTTGTGCAGGATATCTTCAATTCTAAATAAAGTGTTTTCGCGGACTACAACAGGTATGCCCGTGCCTTGTGCAGGATATCTTAGTAGTTTTAAACTTTTACAATCAATTCTAAATAAAGTGTTTTCGCGGACTACACCAGGTATGCCCGTGCCTTGTGCAGGATATCTTAGTAGTTTTAAACTTTTACAATCAATTCTAAATAAAGTGTTTTCGCGGACTACAACAGGTATGCCCGTGCCATGTGCAGGATATCTTAGTAGTTTTAAACTTTTACAATCAAATCTGAATAAAGTGTTTTGCGGACTACAACAGGTATGCTCGTGCCTTGTGCAGGATATCTTAGTAGTTTTAAACTTTTACAATCAATTCTATATAAAGTGTTTTCGCAGACCACAACAAGTTTGCCCATGCCTTGTGCAGGATATCTTAGTAGTTTTGAACTTTTACAATCAATTTTAAATAAAGTGTTTTCGAGGACTACAACAGGTATGCCCGTGCCTTGTGCAGGATATCTTAGTAGTTTTAAACTTTTACAATCAATTCTAAATAAAGTGTTTTCGCGGACTACACCAGGTATGCCCGTGCCTTGTGCAGGATATCTTAGTAGTTTTAAACTTTTACAATCAATTCTAAATAAAGTGTTTTCGCGGACTACACCAGGTATGCCCGTGCCTTGTGCAGGATATCTTAGTAGTTTTGAACTTTTACAATCAATTCTAAATAAAGTGTTTTCGCGGACTACAACAGGTATGCCCGTACCATGTGCAGGATATCTTAGTAGTTTTAAACTTTTACAATCAAATCTGAATAAAGTGTTTTGCGGACTACAACAGGTATGCTCGTGCCTTGTGCAGGATATCTTAGTAGTTTTAAACTTTTACAATCAATTCTATATAAAGTGTTTTCGCAGACTACAACAAGTTTGCCCGTGCCTTGTGCAGGATATCTTAGTAGTTTTAAACTTTTACATTCAATTCTAAATAAAGTGTTTTCGAGGACTACAACAGGTATGCCCGTGCCTTGTGCAGGATATCTTAGTAGTTTTAAACTTTTACTATCAGTTCTGAATAAAGTGTTTTCGCGGACTACAACAAGTTTGCCCGTGTCTTGTGCAGGATATCTTAGTAGTTTTAAACTTTTACATTCAATTCTAAATAAAGTGTTTTCGCAGACTACAACAGGTATGCCCGTGCCTTGTGCAGGATATCTTAGTAGTTTTAAACTTTTACTATCAGTTCTGAATAAAGTGTTTTCGCGGACTACAACAAGTTTGCCCGTGTCTTGTGCAGGATATCTTAGTAGTTTTAAACTTTTACATTCAATTCTAAATAAAGTGTTTTCGCAGACTACAACAGGTATGCCCGTGCCTTGTGCAGGATATCTTAGTAGTTTTAAACTTTTACTATCAGTTCTGAATAAAGTGTTTTCGCGGACTACAACAAGTTTGCCCGTGTCTTGTGCAGGATATCTTAGTAGTTTTAAACTTTTACTATCAATTCTAAATAAAGTGTTTTCGCGGACTACTACAGGTATGCCCGTGCCTTGTGCAGGATATCTTAGTAGTTTTAAACTTTTACAATCAATTCTAAAAAAAGTGTTTTCGCGGACTACAACAAGTTTGCCCATGCCTTGTGCAGGATATCTTAGTAGTTTTAAACTTTTACAATCAATTCTAAATAAAGTGTTTTCGCGGACTACAACAGATATGCCCGTGCCTTGTGCAGGATATCTTAGTAGTTTTAAACGTTTACAATCAATTCAAAATAAAGTGTTTTCTGGGACTACAACAGGTATGCCCGTGTCTTGTGCAGGATATCTTAGTAGTTTTTAAACTTTTACAATCAATTCTAAATTAATTGTTTTCTGGGACTACAACAGGTATGCCCGTGCCTTGTGCAGGATATCTTAGTAGTTTTAAACTTTTACAATCAATTCTAAATAAAGTGTTTTCACGGACTACAACAGGTATGCCCGTGCCTTGTGCAGGATATCTTAGTAGTTTTAAACTTTTACAATCAATTCTAAATAAAGTGTTTTCGCGGACTACAACAAGTTTGCCCATGCCTTGTGCAGGATTTCTTAGTAGTTTTAAACTTTTACAATTAATTCTAAATAAAGTGTTTCCGCGGACTACAACAGGTATGCCCGTGCCTTGTGCAGGATATCTTAGTAGTTTTAAACTTATACAATCAATTCTAAATAAAGTGTTTTCGCGGACTACACCAGGTATGCCCGTGCCTTGTGCGGGATATCTTAGTAGTTTTAAACTTTTACAATCAGTTTTAAATAAAGTGTTTTCGCGGACTACAACAAGTTTGCCCATGCCTTGTGCAGGATATCTTAGTAGTTTTAAACTTTTACAATCAATTCTAAATAAAGTGTTTTCGCGGACTACAACAGGTATGCCCGTGCCATGTGCAGGATATCTTAGTAGTTTTAAACTTTTACAATCAATTCTAAATAAAGTGTTTTCACGGACTACAACAGGTATGCCCGTGCCTTGTGCAGGATATCTTAGTAGTTTTAATTTTTTACAATCAATTCTAAATAAAGTGTTTTCGCGGACTACAACAAGTTTGCCCGTGCCTTGTGCAGGATATCTTAGTAATTTTAAACTTTTACAATCAATTCTGAATAAAGTGTTTTCGTGGACTACAACAGGTATGCCCGTGCCATGTGCAGGATATCTTAGTAGTTTTAAACTTTTACAATCAAATCTGAATAAAGTGTTTTGCAGACTACAACAGGTATGCCCGTGCCTTGTGCAGGATATCTTAGTAGTTTTAAACTTTTACAATCAATTCTATATAAAGTGTTTTCGCACTACTACAACAAGTTTGCCCATGCCTTGTGCAGGATATCTTAGTAGTTTTTAACTTTTACGATCAATTCTAAATAAAGTGTTTTCGCGGACTACAACAGGTGTGCCCATGCTTTGTGCAGGATATCTTAGTAGTTTTAAACTTTTACAATCAATTCTAAATAAAGTGTTTTGCGGACTACAACAGGTATGCCCATGCCTTGTGCAGGATATCTTAGTAGTTTTAAACTTTTACAATTAATTCTAAATAAAGTGTTTTCGCGGACTACAACAAGTTTGCCCATGCCTTGTGCAGGATATCTTAATTGTTTTAAACTTTTACAATCAATTCTAAATGAAGTGTTTTCGCGGACTACAACAAGTTTGCCCATGCCTTGTGCAGGATATCTTAGTAGTTTTAAACTTTTACAATCAATTTAAAATAAAGTGTTTTCGCGGACTACAACAAGTTTGCCCGTGCCTTGTGCAGGATATCTTAGTTATTTTAAACTTTTACAATCAATTCTGAATAAAGTGTTTTCGTGGACTACAACAGGTATGCCCGTGCCTTGTGCAGGATATCTTAGTAGTTTTAAAATTTTACAATCAATTCTGAATTAAGTGTTTTCGCGGACTACAACAGATTGGCCCGTTCATTGTGCAGGATATCTTAGTAGTTTTAAACTTTTACAATCAATTTTAAATAAAGTATTTTCGCGGACTACAACAGATATGCCCGTGCCTTGTGCAGGATATTTTAGTAGTTTTAAACTTTTACAAAAAAAATGGGTTGACGCGAACTACAACAGGTATTTCCGTGCCTTGTGCAGGATATCTAAGTAGTTTTAAACTTTTTCAATAAATCCTATTTAAAGTGTTTTTGCGGACTACAACAGATATGCCCGTGTCTTGTGCAGGATATGTTAGGAGTTTTTAACTTTCACAATAAATTCTAAATCAAGTGTTTTTGCGGACTAATACAGTATTGCCCGTGCCTCGTGGAGGATATCTTAGTAGTAAAAGGGCTGAGCTTTTATCTCTCATCGCGGGGTTTCTGTAAATAGTTCTTTTCGTTCTAATTAATGTCTAGGCAGTTAACTGAAAAGGGTAATTCAAAAGGGAAATTAGATAGGATATATTAATGGTCTTATTTGGGAGGTGCCCACCCTCACATTGTTCATTGCCTTGTCGTGGCGTGAGGGCTCCACTTTGGTGGTCCAAAATAAACACATTGGGTGGTCGTATTTTTTGTTTACCTAAAATTATTTAAAAACAAATGATTAAAAGTCACCCATATGTGTTAAAATTAAATTTTCATGTGTCATTCCAGCTGTTATTCGTATATGAAATGACGCATCATTTGGTTTTTAGTATACCCTGTTTTAATTCCAATCAACATTTCAAAACATTTTTGGGCCAAAAAGGAAATCTAGATATTTTATTTTCTCAGATATATAGTATCTCCAAGAGACATATTTCTGAATCTGCTACTAAACACATTCATTTATATTCTGGTGAATATCTTCAGAAAGTTCAACTTCACCATTAGTCTACGTACACAAATATTAAAATACATTTGTATAACATGCATGTATAAGCATGAATTATTTGCAGGATCAAAGCAATACTTTCTTTTAAACAATTCGAATTGTAGAGTATTTTCACCTTGCATAATACAGTTTTTATTATTTATATATATTTTTTCTTCGTGAATTAACAAGCGCATTTTACGCCTGTCCCAAGTGAAGAGCCTCTGGGCTGTGTTAGTCTTGTATATTTCTTTCATTTTATGTGTTTTGGAGTTTAGTGTGACGTCCTTTTTCACTGAACTGTATACAATTTTATTTAGGCGCCAGCTGAAGACCACCTAAGGGTGCAAGATTATCTCGCTGCATTGAAGACCCATTGCTGGCCTTCAGCTGTTGTATGCTCTTTTGTCGAAATGTTGTCTCTTTGACATATTCCCCATTTTTATTTTCAATTTTAATACAATTCAAATATACTGATCTTGTGGCATAATAATTAAGCTGGTGAAAATAAATAAGCAAAATATTATTTAACACCATGTATTAAATATAAATAACCCCATCATAGGTACCAGCGGCTTTAAATTGTGACGTTCTTTCCATCTGCCTGGTTCCAACGTCCAACAAGAAGACGTCCAGATTATGACGTTACCACTTTTCGTCGTCCGGGCTATCTTTCCCTCGCTACATCAGAACGTCCAGTTAGATATTTCTTAGTAGCAGTGTTTTCAAGAGATTTCGAAGAAAAGGAAAATGGATTGTGTTTATTTTCCAGATATTTTCAACATTACTTCAGTTTCACACAGAACGTAAGTCTTTTTAAAAGAAAAATTGTCCTTTGATCAATCTTCTTTGTAAATACATTTTTTCACGGTCAGAATTCGGGAAAAAGGGGAAGGGTTACGTAATATAATTGTTACTTCATGAGTTTAGTTATTTGCTTGGAAAATGAATTGATTTAAAAATATATCTTCTTAAATCTATATATAACCTCTGTCTGCTGAAACGAGTTCACAATTTTTGCTCACCATATGCAGTGAAATCGTTCTTAAAAAAAACCCTCAAGGATTATGTCATAAAGAAAATTAAAAAATATGTCTACTACAGGTGTTCTCACTTGGTGTCGAGCGTAATTCGTTTTTTTTTCTTTCTCTACAGAATCGATGTATTCGCTACCATGAACGAGTCCCTTGAGGTGAACTTCAATTCGGGAACTTCAGATTTCCCAAGACAACAGATACATGACATCATGCATGCAATGGTGAATTACAGACAGAATACGGGTAAGATTTTAAGTAACGTTAAGGATTTCTAAGGTAGTGACCATAAACATCCAAATAACCTTACGTGTCCGTTGTTGCTTAATTATTACTAAATAAACTCATATCCAATCTGTAGATAAAAGCTTTGAATAGGCTTACTGAATTGAATTTGAATGAATGAATAAATGAATGAATCTTTATTGCAAAGCATAGACATGCTATGGCAAAATTAACAACATATATATAATCTATACATGTATTTACCAAATGTTTTACAAAATAATGTATAATGATACGTATCATAGATAAAAGGAACTAGAAAAATAAACCTTATGAACTTGGTTTAAATTTAAAATTGGCATCTTCACATTGACCTTAATATTACCTTAGATTTTCCTTTTTAATTTTATTCTTTTTTATTATATCATTTAAGTTTATATTTATTTAATCATTTTAAGTTTTTTCAAATACTCAACTAGAAATAAAAGTTGCATAATTTGTTTTCCAGATTTCCCGGAAATAAACAAATTGCTTTATCTCCTAACTGAGATGGTGTTGGGTGTGGTTGAATCTCACCAATCAGCAAGCTTTAACAGTAAGAAGTCCGTTGCTAGAAGAATCCAGAACAAACTCCTTAAACTGGTTCCATCATCTCACAGCATGCACACAATCCCAACGTAAGTTGTTAGATCATTTAGAGATACAACAGAATTTTTTCTTGTATGATTTTCAAAATTATTCGTTACTAAAAGCATGAAAATATACTTTCTGGATGTATAAGATATGTCGGACTAACTAAAATGAAACCGACTTATATTATAGTTTAACTTCAACCGTATATTTATATTTTTATAAAGATGTACATTTTGTATATCAAAATTATATTCTTCAACTGGATAAGAAACACTCCTGCAAAGATGATTCCTGATACATTTATGGAAGTTAATTACAAGAGTTGAGTTCTATTTCGAATACGCAAATATCTGATATTTTTACGAAAGAAATTTTTCATATCAAATTACACATTTTCAGGTTTGATCATGTTAAAACTGAGGAATATTATACAGATGTCGATGAAATGTATAAACTGATGAGAACACACAAACATATATACAAAGAAATGCAAAGACAACAAGAGGTAATTTCAAATAGAAAACTTTTGTAAACAAAATTTTCTGCAAGTGGTTAGTTTAATTAATAATTATTTTCAATACCTTTTGTTAACAATTGAGAAATTGTAATATTGTTTATGTGACTTTTATTGTGTTTCCTCCTTGTCGAAGGCCGAAATCATCATCAACTACTTTTCGGAGAACTCTATTTAACGACCATTTTAGAATTATTGGTCCATATTACATGGTTTTCCACACAAAATTCTATAGTGTTTTCAAATACTCAACTAGTTTTAAGCTATTGATAAATAATGCAGTGTGCATATGGCTTACAACTAGAAATAAAAAAAAATGTTTTATATTCAAAGATATGTTGGAGTGCTAACAGCAAGGTGCAGACATACGAATTATGCTTAAAGACGGCCGAGATGTCACGAAAGTACATGGCAGATAAAATATCTAGTGCAAAATTGAAAGAACGAGATGACAGCATCAATTTTTTGCAGAAAACACTTAGCGATAAAAAGGAGAGAGCAGCGGAAGCAGCCAACACATACCAAACCTTAATAACAAAGGAGAAAGCAACAAGAAATGCCTTGAGATTGGTAAGTAACAAAAGAATTGCATTTTTTCAAAAATCGTAACAAATCAGAAAAAATATGTAATTATTTAAATTCATTGCCATTGTGAAAGGCGAAATGGTATATTGTTGTAGACTAATTGATAAAATGGTTCATAGCATGTACACGTCAACGTCATTCAACCATGTTATCGGTCCTCGTACACCAATGAAGATTTTTTGATGTGCACTTTCCATCAACTGTTTTATTCAAACAACATAAATAAAAGAAAAACACTTTTTTTTATAAATTAAGAGGTACGTAATTAATCCGACGTACACGGTACAGAAGTTAACATGTGGATGAAAGATAATTTGAACTTACAAAAAGTCAGTATTTAAGTATTGATATGAACACGTCAACGCCATTCGACCATGTTATCGGTCCTCGTACACCAACGAAGATTTCTTGATGTGCACTTTCCGTCAACTGTTTTAAACTAACAACACAAATAAAAGAAAAACACTTTTTATAAATTAAGAGGTACGTAATTAATCCGACGTACACGGTACAGAAGTCCCCTTTAACATGTGGATGAAAGATAATTTGTACTTAATAAAAAGTCAGTATTTAGGTATTGATATGTTGTTTTTTTCTATATTATCTAGATTGAAAGGAACCTTTTGGACGATATCAAATTCAACTTGATAGATCGTATTCAGAGCGGACTAGTATCTATGAAGTACATCTTAGCCTCACAGACTAATAAGTAAGTTATTGATATCAAATATTAATAATTATTTTAAAATTAATACGTTGTATATTGAGGGTAAATTTTAAAAGCAAATGCTTATACGTCTGAACTCTTACAACATACCTAAATTTTACATTTTTAGACTCTGTTGTTTTGTATGAAATTTTACATTTTTAGAATCTGTTGTTTTGTATGTCTTCAATGACAGTTATCTTAAATTGACATCAATTTCAAAAGACTATGTTACTTAAAAAGAATCTTCGTTTAATGTTCTTTATTTCTTGTTCCCGTCTTTTTCTATTAACAATTCACTTATTTTCATTCTTTGTTTTGTAGACTCTATGAGTTACTTCCAATCATTGACGATTTTGACTGCCGACTAGCTGTAGAATCAATTATAGAGAAGTTTAGTTCCAAATACCAATATAATTCGCCACAGGTAAATAGGATTTTTCTACTGAACATTCACTTTTTAATTTCTACTAGAGAACGTTTGTCAAAAAAGACGGTCAAACATCCAAACATACTATCCTCATTGATCTGTGTCCACACTTGTTTGCTGAATAGAAATATGCACCCTCACCTGTGAATGTTTTACCCGGCATATTAAAGTTCGTTTTTTTTAGAGAAAAAATGTGTCAAATGAACGATTTCTATCACGGATACTTTTCATCCAGGGATAGATAATCCATTAAAAGCACGGGGAATGTGTCAGAGACGACTACCCGACCAAAGAACAGAAAAAAAGTCAAACACTTGTTTTCATACTTTTTGCCATAGTATACATATATTTGAAAATACATTTATAATTTGTCGAATAATTAAGTCTTTTTACCATTTTCATGTAGGAATTTCACATTGCAAACGGCTTTAATGCCAAGTTACCAGATATACGATTTGTAAGTTGCAAATCAGCTACACAGATATCGAAGGAACAACCATCTGAGCCTCTTTCTGAACAGACAGAAGAACAACGTAATAATAATAGTAAGTCAATTATCGATTTCACATGCACGAAGGGCATGTTATCATTTCGAATCAGTTTTATGGTCGGCCGTTTTTTAAACAGGAAGAAACCGTTACAATTAAACAACAAGTAAATCCAAAGACATCTACTGTATACCGTGTTTTCCTAGCATTATATGTCAAGCTTGTCATCATTGGTCCTAATGTAAACTCTGTACAAAATTCCTTTATGTCAGTTATCAACTGAATACTTTTACATATCCAGAGGAAATCTCGAACACATAGAATATAGCCCAAGGCGGTATTGTCCGAGAAGCTACATGCTTACAACTAAACATAAAAAAGATGTGGTATGATTGTCTTTTTAATGAAAAAAATGAAATTGTTTTTTTCAGACATCAGTTACCAAGACAACCAGTTCAAGTTTTTAAGCAACACTTACGTGAAAACAAAAGATTTATCAGAGAACCCCAACGAGTGCTTCGTCAATATAACAAAAGGTAAAGTAATAATAAGGCTTTCAATCATGATCGAAAACAAAACAATTGACGACTAGAAAAACAACACCATATGGATAAGGAGAGATGTGAGAAATATGTCAATGAAACCGCAAACCAAAACCAAATAAGACCATGAGAGGACATCTAGAGGTCAAACTGATATTTTCAGATGTTAACAACTTGAAGAAGATTCACATATATGTACCATCTCAATCAGAGAAAATCGCATTTAGTCTTGACACGAGATAACAATTCGACATCAAAAATAGATCATCATCTAGATGATTAAATACAGTGCCTATAAAATACACCAAGCTCTTAGAGATTTGGGTGATGTTGTTTTCTAAAACTAGCAAAATAAATTTGCATGAATAAAATTTTGGCTAAATGAAAATTAAAATTTTGCGAGCCTGAATTTACTTTTCTGTGAATTTGCATTATAACTTTAGAGTGGCTGTACAGTGCTACATGATAGTATTCTTATTAAAGAATCCAGAGTGTATTTTTCAGTAGTTTGGGGTTTCCGGAACATAATGTGTCACAATTTTTAGAGAACAAAGAGTTGTTAACATCGAAATATGTTGCATATATTCTCGAGGGGTTGAATTGTTTGAAAGGCATCTGAAACACTCTCAAGTTAGTTATAGGTTAAGCGCTTTATCATTGCGGCGTGTTAGATTTGCGGCTTTTTTTTATCAGATAATATTCGCATATCACCAAACTAAATTTTCTGAAAATTTGTATGCGCATGTACAGTATTATAAACTGCCTATAATTATTTCAGTAAGTACAAGCTAAAAGTTTTTGAATTAATACCCAGTAAGTTTCTAAAGAATTTGCTTTATATCAATGAAAAAAATGATAAACTTGTCATTTTGTTACTTTCAGGGATGATCGTCAAATTGAAGATTGCCACAGACGAATCACAAGTTGCCTTTGGGTGGTATAAGACAAATCCATGGAATCAGAAGAGATGGGGATTCTTTTGCAAATCTGATGACAACATAAGGATATAAACATTGATCAGATTTTAAATTTTCCAATTCTTTTATGGATGGATCATAACTACGTGTGCTTTGATTATGGTTCATTGTGATTATTTGTATATGTTATCAAATATATACTTGTGTATGTCTGTATACTTGAGAAGATGAGAGGCTTTATATTTCTGTCTGAAACTGTGAAGTTTTTTAGTGTCCGTGTGTGTGAAAATGGGCCTAGTTAGGACGGATTTATAGAGGGTGAGAGAAGTTTGTGTTTTAGAAGGGACAGGGAGAGAGAGAGAGAGGGGGCTTTGTTCTGAGTCTGAGTGTAAATGTTTAAGAGAGTGTGTATGTTTATAAATGATGTAGATTAAATAGTTAATTTTATGAATAGATCTCCATTTTTATCATCTTTTCCAAATTGTATAGATATGTGCCCCACATTTCATATTAAATACGTTTGCGATTATTCTGTAAAGGAAAACAACGTCCACGTCAGTCTATCGCAATTTGATGAAGTGCCGCAAATTCAGACTGTCGCTGGTAAAAGTGGAAACGTTGGATATAGGGACAGATAATTGTTCCTAACGTCACACTCACAAAAAGAATTGTTTACTTCATCATTGGCCCGGTAGAGAGACACCAACGGGACATTTATACTAGTAAGACGGGGAAAAAAATGACAACGCCGCGCCATGGCAAAAAACGAAATCAATAACAATTCAATGAAGACAAAGCACAATAATAATCTAAAATTGAGCAACACGAACCACATAAAAAATTGGGGGTGATTTCATGTGCTCTGGAAGGGCTAGTCCAATAATATAAGACTTCGTAGGTCCATATCGTTTACATCATACTTTTGTTTTATCGCATTCATAGCAAAAAAAATATATCCAATAATTCAAATGTGATAGACCTCATTACGGAGTCTTGTATTATATGGCTACGCAAGGGCATGACTTTCATATGTTGTTGGGTTAACATATTTTGAATTATATCGTGTATCTAAATTATATCAGGCTATCATTTACTACTTAATTGATTATCGTGTATAACTTGTATAATGTACAATGCATTTAGATTGCAATATCCAATTTATCTGATGCATTTTGAGTCATTTATCTTGTTTTTTAGGTTAATTATTATACACATTTGTCCATAAGATACAACAGTCTGTATACAGTTTCTTGCAATAACTATTTCTGATCTATACTTATAAGAAAATCAATGTTTATATACCTAGACAAACACGAATTTCTGCTCGAAAAAAAAAATCATATGGCAACATAGAAAATGTGTTCGATCTTGGCATATAAAGTAAAACAATATGATTTCCAAATGTGAATTACAGTTCATGATTGATAAATTTCATATCGCCATTCATAAAAACATGAAAAATGGGACCTTTAAATAAGTTTTTAACAATTTCTGAAAAATGTGTTTCCGAATGGTGAAATTTTTGACCTGTAGATAACTTTTAACAATAGAGCCACATTTTATCATGTAAAATCTTTATTATCATTGACCACGTGATGTTGTTACAAACATTCATACTAATGGAAACCGGTTTTAATATTTAAAACATTTGCCACTATCTTGACTATTATATAGACATCTTGAATCAATCGATTGAAATTTATTCTTTAATAATTGAGCTTTTTTTATAAAGTAAATTACATTGAGAGTGTGATCGATAAAGCTGATTGTTACTCCGATACCAAAGTTGACAATGTTATCGAGGGTTAACAGTCTTTTCTTAAAGCAGCCTCTTACCAAAAGAGAGGGGAAGATATAAGAATGACAGTCAAACTCATGGATCGAGAAAAAAAAATGACAACTCCATGGCAAAAAAAATAAAAAGACAAATAAACCCATAATAGTAGACAAAACACAACCCATGCAAACACGTTATGTGCTATTGTATATTATAACATTTGAACTTTGCCAAATATTTGCCGTAATTTTTTTTTTACGGATATCATTATATATATAATGTGCGATACCAAAGCATTGTAGGACTTTTTGATGCGAAATACATGCATTGTGTCCTATTAATATCTCGCCAATAATCACTCATGCTTCTTTCCATTAATAACTATTGAATAAACTTATCATAGATACAAGGACTAAATTTTGTATATACGCCAGACGCGCGTTTCGTCTACAAAAGACTCATCAGTGACGCTCGATTCCAAAAAAAGTTAAAAAGGCCAAATAAAGTACGAAGTTGAAGAGCATTGAGGACCAAAATTCCTAAACGTTTTGTCAAATACAGATAAGGTAATCTATGCCTTAAGAGATCAATTGGTTTTGCTCCTTCGTTTCGTTTCGTTTTGAAACAGTCTTGACAACGACGGATATGTTTCAATTGATGTTATTACAATCCAGTTCTCTTCCCCTTGAATGAGTGACCTACCAAATAAGACTTACCACCAGGTTTGTACTTGCATGAGCAACACGAGGAGTACAACATGCGGAGCAGGATTTACATCCATGATACAGCCTCTCAGGCTAAAACGAAACCACCAAAACAAAGTTTAGAAAGCCGTCAGAATAGCTAATTTAATGAACATTTGTCTTAATTTATGAAATAGATTCAATTAAAAACCTTATGTAAAAAATGAAATAAATATTTCTTTCACAGCTATTTGAAACTATTGCTTGCAAACTGTTTAATATTCATTCGAACTCTCTTAAAACTTGAAAAATCATGTAAAATCTTTATTATCATTGACCACGTGATGTTGTTACAAACATTCATACTAATGGAAACCGGTTTTAATATTTAAAACATTTGCCACTATCTTGACTATTATATAGACATCTTGAATCAATCGATTGAAATTTATTCTTTAATAATTGAGCTTTTTTTATAAAGTAAATTACATTGAGAGTGTGATCGATAAAGCTGATTGTTACTCCGATACCAAAGTTGACAATGTTATCGAGGGTTAACAGTCTTTTCTTAAAGCAGCCTCTTACCAAAAGAGAGGGGAAGATATAAGAATGACAGTCAAACTCATGGATCGAGAAAAAAAAATGACAACTCCATGGCAAAAAAAATAAAAAGACAAATAAACCCATAATAGTAGACAAAACACAACCCATGCAAACACGTTATGTGCTATTGTATATTATAACATTTGAACTTTGCCAAATATTTGCCGTAATTTTTTTTTTACGGATATCATTATATATATAATGTGCGATACCAAAGCATTGTAGGACTTTTTGATGCGAAATACATGCATTGTGTCCTATTAATATCTCGCCAATAATCACTCATGCTTCTTTCCATTAATAACTATTGAATAAACTTATCATAGATACAAGGACTAAATTTTGTATATACGCCAGACGCGCGTTTCGTCTACAAAAGACTCATCAGTGACGCTCGATTCCAAAAAAAGTTAAAAAGGCCAAATAAAGTACGAAGTTGAAGAGCATTGAGGACCAAAATTCCTAAACGTTTTGTCAAATACAGATAAGGTAATCTATGCCTTAAGAGATCAATTGGTTTTGCTCCTTCGTTTCGTTTCGTTTTGAAACAGTCTTGACAACGACGGATATGTTTCAATTGATGTTATTACAATCCAGTTCTCTTCCCCTTGAATGAGTGACCTACCAAATAAGACTTACCACCAGGTTTGTACTTGCATGAGCAACACGAGGAGTACAACATGCGGAGCAGGATTTACATCCATGATACAGCCTCTCAGGCTAAAACGAAACCACCAAAACAAAGTTTAGAAAGCCGTCAGAATAGCTAATTTAATGAACATTTGTCTTAATTTATGAAATAGATTCAATTAAAAACCTTATGTAAAAAATGAAATAAATATTTCTTTCACAGCTATTTGAAACTATTGCTTGCAAACTGTTTAATATTCATTCGAACTCTCTTAAAACTTCTCAAAGATGTATGTGAAAAACTTGATAACTCATTTTTTTTAAACTGTGCCACAATTGATATCATTAAGGTATCTAGCTGAAAAAAAGTGTCCGATGACCCTCGCCTACAAACCAACATGACCGACATGGTTAAAAATAGAACATAGAGGTAAAATGCAAATTTTGGCTTATATCTCTGAAACTAAATCATTCAAGCGGGCGGGCTCGTCGGACACATTTAAAAAAAACTAGATACCCCAATGATGAAGGCGGTCAACTTTTGTTAACTTTTGAAAAATAGTTTCAGAGGAGAAGATTTTTGTAAAAGTTAATGACGACCAGTGATATTGTTGGCTTTTTTCAAAACTACCACACCCTTTTTTATTTGGAATATATGCGCAATGTTCATCAAATTAGGAAATTTAGAATTAACCATGAATTTGACTGAATTTCGACGGGATAAAGTGTTTTGCGGTAGACCGTTGAAATGCGCTAAGCTCCGCTCACACCGGCATGAACATGATTATAAAAACAGGGTGTTTGATGCTTTTTATTGAATAATTCCTTTTAACCGGCAGTCTATGTCTGTGAAAATAAGAATAATAATTTATCAAACATTTAAAGGATTTTCCTTTTACCGTGACTGAAGAATAACAAAAAAGACCCATCCGGGGATTGAAGCTGGTACATTTTCAGTCAGTTACACTGAGCCAGATTTTGTAGATTCGACTAAGTTCTCCCTATCTCTTGATTTTGTGCAGAGGCACTTGTATCTGAATTTTGCATAGCCTATATATTTTATATTAATATGCCATTTCCATTCTCAATGCCTCATTAGATAAAATTGAGAATGGAAATGGGGAACGTGTCAAAGCCAGGTCAAGTTAAACACTACTGTATTAAATCAAACATATTTCAACTGTTTAATGTTACTGAAAATCGAGTCGATTTTTTTATATTCAAAAAGGTTTTTACTATTTCACCAAAACATTTTTCAATATTAAGTAGGGAATAATTCAAACCAGTTGCTTATACAACTCGCCTAAACATCAACCCAACAATGTTACATCTGTAAATTTGCTTTCGCAAATTTTTGGTTCTTCCCTCGTCGGGATTCGAACCCATGCTACTGTGATATCGTGACACCAAATATTTCTAGATCTACATCTTTTGGTATCTAATTTAGAAAATCGCTCATACAGTTACTTCGTAATAATTTTTTGAAAATGAGTTTAGTTGAAATGATAGGACTTTTTTGGACTGGGAACTCATTTTTGTCCAATGACTGATATATTTCACTATTTTGCTGTCGTTTTCGGAAAACTTCGGAGAGCTCCGGAAATTGTTCAAATTCACCGAAAGTTGAACGAGACTATAACCGGAAATGCCTTAAAAGACACCGGAAGTGTACAAAAGCACCGAAGCAGAAGAAATATAAAAGAAAGAAAAGAAGTGTCTAAGACAAAATTGACAAGTACACAATATATTGTTAGTTACAGATCAACAGACGATAGGAATGGCTTCTTGTTTAGTTGTTACAGCAGTTTTACTTGTGTTAATCACGACTGTAGCTACGATTGTGTGCTTTGCAATGCCAAACTGGTTACATTTTGTCAACAAACAAGACACCTTATGCCATTGTGTATCAGCTAACTGTGACTGCGGTCTGTGGATCAGTTGTCTTGGCGGACCTGCTACATCTGGGATACTAGATAATTGCAAATGGTTCTTTTCAGACAATTTCCAAATTGAAAAAGATCTCCCAGGTATAAAATAATTCCATATATTGATGTTGTTATTGTTAACGTGGGCGTGGTTTTGTTTGGTACAACCCACCCAATTATTTATTTTGTCTCCCTGGTAATTTAAAAGCAATTGAAAAGGAAATATTTTATACATTTATATATAATTTTATTTTTCACCAAATTAAGAGTGTGTAACGAGCTCGCCTTTCTCTACAATTTTGGGTTCAGTGCATTAAGTGTCTCAGTTGCGAGCATGAACCGATATCATTAATATGGCTAGATAACTCAAGATTTTCTAAGGATAAGTGATTTTATTAGCGGTCGGATTGTATCGACTGCTTTAATTATAGTAATAGTAACAATGACAAAAACAACTGGTCAGTTCTAACCACAATTCTTGGTATAGTTTAACCACAATTCTTGGTAAAGTTTAACCTCAGTTATTGGTATACTTTAACCATATTTAGTGGGATACTTTAACCGGCACAGTTATTGGTATCGTTATACCACAGTTCCTGGTTATCATTAACCACAATAATTGGGTATCTTTAACCACAATTATGGGTTGTAACCAATGTCTACTAATTAATTATAACTTAATTATAAGTGTCATGGCTGCCTTCACCAAGGGTTCGTAACGTTCTGTGTATATCGACAGAATGAACACCCAAGAGTAATTTCAGAAGCCTTTTATAGTAGAACTGACCAGTCACGTGATATCATAATACACTCATACAAGGTAAATCAGCAACATAAAGTCAATCATGTGTAACAAATGTAAACCTGTTTCCTATAGGTTAACAGGTCAACAAGAATAATTATTTACATAAATACACAATAGTAAAACAACATTATAAACATGATGCATAAATAGAAAACAATGATAACATGAATAAGTTAATTGACAGGACATAACATTGCCCCCCTCTTAGTTGGCGTTTGTCCTCAAACAGGATGAATATGATCAGAATAAAAAAATGAGAGAAATGGATTTCACTGCATGTTTTAGGTATAATTGAACTTACTAATCAACTTATTCAGTCCATTATATAAAACAAACACAAACATGAATTATGAAACAATCAAATTAAACACATTATAATAATTCACAAATTGTCTATCTTCAGTATCTCAAAATCTTCGACATCTAAATGAAGGTAAATGTAATTTTTGAAAGTTTAAAGTCTTTTGTATATTGCGGTTTTATTATTCAGTTCACGACCAAACATCTCGGCACTGCGACATTTCGGGTCCCTCACAGTTGGATAATCTTTATGCTATCGAAAGGAGACGAAAATATTCACGGTCCTAGTCCTAATGGTTTTCACAACACAAGAGAGCCAACATGTCTTCCATTGTCTGATTCAATCTCCCAACCACACCATCACTTCCCGGGTGCAATGGTGTGGTTCTAGTTTTATCTATCTCAAGAATGCACTACATCTCTCTAAAGACCTGGGACTTTTAATTAGTACCCTGGTCAAAATGTATCATTTAAAAGACATTTTTGAAACAAGAAACAAGACCACGAAAAAATCTTGACTAAAACACCAGTCACTGATATCATCTATTGACCTTTCTTTAATTTGGATCAATCTTTCAAGATCAGGATCTTCATGTTGTTCTCTCCTTAAAGTGTCGAGTGGTATACATCCATTATGTAACAAACTCAGAATGTATTGATGGTCATCACGGACCTCTACATTGTGCGTAAGTGACTCATCAGAACCTTCTGTTTCCACGTTTATTACATTGATACCCATCTCTTCACCAAGGATTTCAGTTTTAATGAACTGCTGCTCTTTTTGTTAAACCTTGTCGCAATACCCACAATTTGTGTCAGAATATTGTAGTTGTGAGTTCAACTGGAAATTAATTTTTGAGTTTCAATTTGCAACAGAACAACTGTAGATTTGATGGGTACTGTTAACTCCACCAATGATATCACCAACAACAGCTGATTGACCCTTCTTTAAGACTAAAGGTTTATCAGATGCATCTAATATTCTTAAAGGGAAATGCTTGCGGTCAGTTTTCAAAAGTGATCTTGCCGAAAGCATATGATAACTTTCAGTAAATTTCTCTGATGGTTCAATCATCATGGACTCTGATCTAGATAAAACATTACTAGGAATACCTGTTAACAGTACTTCTGTATCAGGATTAACTGTAGTTGCTTCTCCGATAACGATCCGACAACAACTTTTATCCATACATGAAGCAAACAACGGTATCTTAGTTTTATTATCCATTGTCAGATTATAGTCCTTTACCGAAATATCACATCTATATTTGGCTAAAAATCTAAACCAAGCATCCCTTCATTTAAAATGTCAGCAAACCAAACTTCATGTTGAAATGGTTCATCGTACAAATGGAATTCGACTTTACATTTACCAAGAAATGGGGTTGATTCTCCAGGTGCCATTACCAAATTTGTATTAACCTTTTCCAAGTGTTCTGTTACATAATTGGGTAAGTGAGATGATAGGATATCTGATCTCAAAATAGTTATAGTTGCACCAGTATCAACTAACATATTGACAGGTACATTATTAATTTTATTGTTGTATAAAAGAGTATTTCTTCATTGGACCATAAAGTTCTGGCTACAATTTCATTGGGTCTTTCTTATAAAACCTGTGCCGTGTCCTGACCCTTGGACGCGACCCTTCCTAGTGTCTCTCAGACATTTAACCATCTTCTGTTTTGGGACCATCTTTCTTATCTTGTCCCTTTTTACTTTCATTTTCCTGAAAGAATCTATTTCCTGGTTGATTGTTCTGTTTTTGTTCCTTATCGTTATTGTTTTGATTCTTTTGGAAGTAATTTTTCTTCCCTTGTTGTTTTTGATGAAAATCTGAACTCTGAGACAGAGAATCATTTACGAATTTAATGGAAGAAATTTCGTCTTTCACAGTCTTCATTAAATTTTCAAAGAGAGGAACTAGTTCTGTTTTTGCGTCAGTTTTGTCTGAATTTTCTTCAGTGGTGATGCAAACTGTCCTATGCCTAGCCCTATCTGCGGATTTGCATGTTTCCAAACGAATAGCAAGGGTTTCAGCGTGAGTGATATTCTCCGGTTGCGTTTGTCGGAGACGTATTCTCACATCTGGGTCGTCAAGAGCATCTATAAAGTAATCAACTGACAGCGCATCTAACAACCCTGTATTTGCTTTAGGGTATGCTTGTCTAGTTAGTTTCATTATAGAAGTGGCAAGTTCTGATATTGACTCATCTCGCTTACAAAAACGACATTGAAGCTGTGCCCTGTACATTTCTGACTTGAATTCACTCCCAAACTTTCTAGTTAAAGCCATTCTTAGTTTATCATAGTCTCGTCGCTCAAATTGGTTCAAATCACTCAAAACTGCCCTTGTAGAACCCTTTAAACTACTGGCTAAATAAAGACCTTTACTATGGGTTTCCCATTTATTTAAATCGGCCAAAATTTCAAATTGGGAAACATATTCTTCCCAATCTTCTGTACCATCAAAAGGAGGTGGCTTTATTTTTATCTGCCCTGAGGAAAAGTCTGGCGATGTATTTATACTTGTTTTAAGAGTTTTAACCTCTGTCAGAGATTTATCATCTACTGGGGTGCTCCCCAATAGTGGTGAACCGAAACTTGGTTTTTCAAACAATGGTGTTTCATTGATTGGAATATTACTCTTTTGATTTTCCAATGCAGGCGTGTCTGGAATCATGCTAATGGACCCCAATCTTAACTTAGACAATTCACCGTCTGGTAAGGTTGTGGACTTGTTATTACCAGTATCATTAAGTGGTGGTTGTTGTATTTTAATTGATTTAGTTTTATCTGTAACCTCTATTGACTTGAACAGACATTCTACTTTTGGTGTTAAATCAACTTGTGATTGACTCAAATCTCTCACTTCTTGTTTCAATATTTTCACAGTTTCCGCCAAAGAACTCATGTGACTTGCCAAGGTATCTATAGTATTTCCCATAGTATTTTGCGTATCAGCTAATACTTCTTGTGTTTCTTTAACATTAGTAACAGTATCACCAATCGTATTGATGGCTGCAACTAAGTCTGAGAACTGACTGGTAATATTGTCACATACAGCATTAAAAGAAATCTTATTTGAGTGAATTTCTGTATAAACCATCTCAAATATATATATGCATTCAACCATTTGCTCATTTTCTGACCTTCGTCCTGTACCAGATCTAGGTTCAGTTTTATCTAAATCCTCTTCGGTATGAGGATCAGACTGACTCAAATATCCTTCTTCAAATTCATTTAACTCAGCCATATTTACGACAAAATAAATTTATGTATAAATATTTAATTTGAAAACACTTTTTTAAAGTGTACCAATGTAACGAGCTCGCCTTTCGCTACAATTTTGGGTTCAGTGCATTAAGTGTCTCAGTTGCAAGCATGAACCAATATCGTTAATATGGCTAGATAACTCAAAATTTTCTAAGGATAAGTGATTTTATTAGCGGTCGGATTGTATCGACTGCTTTAATTATAGTAATAGTAACAATGACAAAAACAACTGGTCAGTTCTAACCACAATTCTTGGTATAGTTTAACCACAATTCTTGGTAAAGTTTAACCTCAGTTATTGGTATACTTTAACCATATTTAGTGGGATACTTTAACCGGCACAGTTATTGGTATAGTTATACCACAGTTCCTGGAAGAGATTTGATGCACTGAGAGCAAGGGAAAAATAACAACAATTTAGGTCTTTCATGTACATTTTGTAATTATGTCCCCTTCATTAGTCATGTGCATTAATGTTTATCCTTGTCTGTATGCATGGAAGTAGTAGATTTAAATCATGCCAAATGGAAGCAATGATTACTGCCCTATGGCACCCTGAGAGACTTATCGTCTTCAAGTAATTCTACCGACCAACTGGCAGTAAAACATAAGACACGATTTCCATATGATGCACAAACAGTTTTGTACAAGAATTGCAGAAACTCATTTTTGGAATAAATATAATCTTTATGTGCATTCAAGACCAAAAGTTAAGAGAACTGAACAAATCTTTATATTATTTATTCATTGGTTGCAATGACTGCATTGAGTTCCAAGTGAAATAAAAACTGATGATTTCACAAATGAAATAAACATGAGTACAATATGTATGTTAGAAAAAGACATAAAAAAGAAGATGTGGTATGATCAGATCAGTTTCTCTTGATCTCCTCCCCAAATTTTATGTAGCAATGTGTAAAAAGATTTATTTATACATTATCACTAGAAAGGATATTGAAAGGTTGACTGAATTTGATAAATCTGTGGACTAGTGCACCACTCTTGATTTCCATGGACAACTGATTTTTCAAGAAACTTGGCTTATTATTTCTCCACTCTACATGCTCTACAATATTCTATAGATCAGATTCTCTAAGTTTTGTCTCTAACCCGTTTATGGTAATTAAGAAATGTTAAGTGTTAAATGGTGTCATTGCCTAGGGGATTACATTGACACCTCATTACATGTTTTTCTTGCTTTTAATGCATGGTTGAACTTTAAACTTTCCAATGACTATATATATTTATATATAGCTAGGTTTCTAACTTTTATTTGATATCTTACATTAAATGTAAGTCATGTAAGTGTTAGATATATAAAATTTCTTTGACTGTGCAGTAAATTGAATACTTAAAATCAAATTAAATTAATCAATTATTTGATATACAAGTACATGATATAGGAAGATGTGGTGTGAGTGCCAATGAGACAACTCTCCATCCGAATGACAATTTAAAAAGTAAACCATTATAGGTTAAAGTACGGCCTTCAACACGGAGCCTTGGCTCACACCGAACAACAAGCTATAAAGGGCCCCAAAATTACTAGTGTAAAACCATTCAAACAGGAAAACCAACGGTCTAATCTATATAAACAAAACGAGAAACGAGAAACACGTATATATTACATAAACAAATGACAGCTACTGTACATCAGATTCCTGACTTAGGACAGGTGCAAACATTTGCAGAGGGTTTAAACGTTTTAATGGTACCAAATCTTTTCCCTTTTTCTGAAACAAGAGCATAACATCACAACATAGAAAAACACATGATAAAATATCAATTGGCAGGCTTAACTCAATCACAAAACATAAATTTATACACTATGAACAAATGAATTTGATCTGCGATATCTGAATACAAATGCACTGTTAATAAAATTTTAGGGACAACATTATACATGTTAAATTTGTGTTCTTTTGAAAATCAGCAAAATAAAATTAGACTTGTTTAATTCCTTCATAATTTAACTTATGATGTATCATGTCTTCTGATTGGTTGAAAGTTGTTTGTCTATCACCTCAAATATATATCTTGTCAGATGACAGTTAATTAAAGACTAATATTTTTTCTGTGTATTATATACATGTATACATGGTTTAAACTCAAACTGCAATTCATAGCTGAAGGTTCTATTTTAAAGAACCTATGTTATTAAAAGGTTGTGTCTTTTTTATAATTTTGTAGTGTGCAAAGTGTAAAATTCAATTGTTATATGTATTACAACATTCACAATGAGCTACATAAATAGCTAGAATTACAAATTATTAACAGGCTTGGTATCATGTTGCTTTTAGTTTGTGAAAAGAATCCATGTAAACATGAAATTTCCTGTTAATTATCAATTAAAAATAATTCCAGGTTCATGTTACAAGGCTTGTTCTGACTAGTAATGGTAGTCAAATCAATGTTATCTTAAATTCACACTTGTAAAAGTGCTTACTATCACAATTTTGTTATACTTGTGTAAAATGTCATATGTAATTTTTACTGTTAAGCCTTTTCAGCTAGACTGGCTTGTATTATATATATACATGTACTGTAAATTCAGAAATAATTGTGAGGTTTTTATTAATGCGAATACTGGACTGTATGTATAGGTATTCTATTGCAATAAAAAGATCTTGCATTCTGATAACTGAAACATAGAGCTGTAAGCATTTTTTTCGAAATCACAATCATTAAACTCTCATTTTTATAGTTTTGTGAAAAATTGCAATAATGAATGCACAGAATAATTTCTGAATTTTCAGTACAACTCCCTGATGTTTAATTTTTTCTCAAAAATACCAAAAATTTTAGATGATTCTTATCATGAGACTCTTAAAAATGTATATGAAAGAGATGGATACATGATGTAGATAGTATTCAGTAAACAGGAGAGGTGTTCATAAGATGTATGCAAACAATCCTAGTTTACAATGTACTAAATGTGGGATGATATTATTGCATTTGGTAAATAACATGTTTTTATAACCACAGATTGAAATACTGTACATTAGATGACTTGTTGTTTTCAGACTGGTTTAAAGCTGTACAGGGATTGATGTCATGTGCTGTTGCTTCCTCCATGCTGGCTCTTTTGATTGGTCTATTGTCATTGTGTAACGTCTGTAAAGGATGTAATGCTCACCAGGCGGCTGGAGCGTTCGCTAACCTCACTTGTAAGTTATTATATTGTTAGTGTGCGATCAGGCTCAGTTTTCAATGGTTATATACCCATTGATGACTTCTCAATAGTTATATATACTACAGCTGTGAGATCAGACTCAGTTCTCAATAGTTATATATCCATTTATGACAAGTGTTAACTTTGTTAGTTTTGGAATATCAGTCCATCAAAATCTTTTTGAACTACTATTTTGAAGACCAATATTCCAATATGAATGATATTCTTATGTTTTTAAACAAATAGTTACTAGTCCAAATAAAGTTTTAGAGTTTAGGCAATCTGTCTAGTTGCTAATGATTCACTTTCATTAGGTTTATGTAAATGATGTTAATGAAATTATTGACAAAATGACAATGTCTTTCATGTCTCTTTAATAGAATAAGAAGAATTGTGTGGTTGCCAATGATTTCAAATACCATTTAAAAATAATGATTCATGATCCCTACTGACATATCCTACATAAAGCCATGCTAGCTTTCATGTTCATGTTCTTGTGTACTAACTTATACTTAAAATTGGAATTTGACAAAAAAGCTAGAAGAAAATCCTTTAAAGAGCCATTAGTCACAAAACTCTTTGTTAGTGGATCATATACGAGAGTAAAATTCAAGATGTGAAAATGTTTAACATATTATACTAATTCTTGTGAATAATACCATACCATTAGAGCAAATATATTTATAATAGCAGTTCTTTTGCCTATTTAATTATGAAATGACATATTTTCTAATCTATGAAAAGCGTCAAATATTACAATCTGATTCTTATTTCAGTTCTGTTGATTGCTGTTTCGGTTTGTGTGTTTGGTGCTAAAGCCTACCTCGATCATGAAGCTGAAGTTCTGACCAAAGAAAGTTCAACAGGGAACCAGTTAATCTACGGCTGGGGATTCTGGGTAGCTGTAGGTGCTGGCGTGTTTTCTCTATTGTCGAGTGTAATATATTATTGTGTTGGACATGCAAGTAGGAACTATGATGAATGCTAAAAATAGAATTTACATTAACTTATATTGAAAGTAGGTCATGATGACTACATTTCAGCAGCAATTCTTTAATGGCAAATGCAGAAGGTCTAACAATTCTCATGTTACTATGCCTCTGTCTTTAGATCTTTTATGAGCAAAGGTGGTGCTTTTATATGTAATAATAATCTCTTAAGAAAACTTTAAATCCAGTCTAACTATTATTTTTTGGCTTGAATTAAAAAGATGCAGCATCATCACAGATCATACTGTTAAAATCAGTTTTCAACAAAATTGGTATTTGAATTTTCATTAATCTTGTAATTTTTGTAATAACAAAACTTTGCTGCCAGGAAATTTTTCAAATATTTTCTTGGATATATTTAAATATTTTAGAAGAGGTATTTTTTAGACCTTCATTGACTAAGGTATTATTTTATATATGACACAAGTGTAAGTGTCTGTTGTTTAAGAGTTGTGATCTATATTGTACTTAAGTCAAGTCAAACATTATTACCTTCAAATAAAAGATTGATGTTATAAGTAAGATTTTCCATCATGTCCATAGTTAATAGAATATTGACCACATGTTGACGTTATTGTGTGGCTTTATTGGATAGTTAGGTTGCTGATTCATTGACCACTCATACCTCTCTTTTTTTGCATTATGTCAAACGAAATATCAATAGCACACTTTAAAGGAGGAGATATACCTACTGGTTATTGTACCAGTACCTTGATTTTTATTTCCCTGTTTTGTTATTTAATCTTATCTGACTCTAATTCTGTTATCAGAGTTTCTGAAAATATTTATTCACTCAAAATTAACTGTATAATGTCATAAAAAAAAATTCTCAGAAGACTGAAAAATCTGAAAGTCAAATCCAAGTGTGATAAAGAATTGAAAAAAAAATTAATTGCATGAAAGACAAAGTTTTGAAAATAGAGATTTTATTATTCATATATCTTAATAGAAAAACTTTTTTTTTTGAGGGTAACAATGTTTGACTTTGTTTATTGGGATATTTTATATGTTTTTAGAAAACTAAATGTACGTTATACTCATGTTTAAGTCATAAACAATTTTGTATGTCATTATTTTGTAGTGCAAGTGTATGCAAGTTTATTTTATGTTTATATGTTGAGAATAATGATGTCATATTTTTATGTTTATGTTTATATAAATGCTGCTGACATAATATTTTTATTGAAATTTTAAAAATTTATAAAAAGTTATTAAACACATTTTTGAAAATTTCAAACAGTACATAGATGAGACTAAGAGGACTAACTTTTGAATTGGCTACTATTATTAAACTGTGTCATATTTCTGTGAAAACTGTATGCACATAGTTTGTACTGAATATGTAGATAGAGTATGGATTAATGATCTGAAAAGTAAAATGCTGGCAAAGGTAGTTATTGTTCAATTAAAAATTCAAACTTTATAAAACTATAGTGAAACCCTATAATACCAAAAGATTGTTTCTGACTTGAGATTTTGTTTTGATTCAATTCAATTCAAAGCTTTATTTATAGTCTTCATGATAGTTTTATCCAAGGTATAGATGAAGAAAAAATTAAGCAAGTGTCGGAACAAATTTTTCTTTCTTCTAAACTTGTTCCTAGGTAGTGTTTGATGCACACACATTTTACTGAACTTTTTATGCTGTGAGTCATGAAATGTTTTTTTTTGTTCTCAATTTTCATACTATTTCATAGACGATATGCATAATATAAAATAAGGAAAAAGATTATATGTGTGCTTTGATATCCAAACTATTTGAAAAAAAAGTTTGTTTAAAATTGATACTGTCATACAGTTGAGAACAAATTCTGAGAAAACCTGCTGAACAAATGTGTTGCTCAAGCAGTTTTAAATCGTTAGAACAAGAGATGTTTATTTTATGTATTTTTTTTTTACGCCAGCTTAACATTTTCTGTATATGTATTTTCATCACTAATTTTTAGAAAAACTGGCACACATTCTATGCATCGTTTAAGGGCATACGATACAGTTACAGCGAAGGTAATGACGTTGCTAACGTAATTTGTTATTTTCGCGACGTCAAACTGTGTTATATCGGGAAAAGATGCATTTTTCGACTGATTTTTATCATTCAAACTGATTTAATTTGAAAACGAGTTCATGGACCCCTATTTTTCAAAACGGCATTTGGTTTCATTTTGCAGGGAGATTATGTGACCCAAATTTTATAAAACTGTAAATAGAGGATTTTTTTTTAATTGTGATAAACATGCAGTAAAAAATTACGTTTTTTCCTCAACTCATGAACATTTGATAAATATGAGTCATTTCTGAATAAAAAAATGCTAATTTTTTAAAGATATTTATAAAATACAGAAATTACCGATTATTTAACAAAAAACAATTGGTTTTTATCTTTTATAACAAAAAAGTTATGTCTTTCTTTCGAAATAGAAATTACGGCCACAAATCTGAATTTCGAGCAAATATACAAAATTTCGACCTCTTTTTGCGCAAAAAGTAGCACATGATGGTATATTTTTTATTACATATTTGATTTAATCAGGTAAAAAATAGCCTATAAGCAAATTTTCATGAACTTGTAAATACAGGATCAAAACTGTATCGTATGCCCTTAAAACACTTTTACAAAGCAGTTATTGTGAAACGGATATGGTCTAGCTACGCTTTTTACATATTTTGTTAACTTAGAAATACATGCAAACCTGTTGAACTATTATATTAATGTATAAAAGTTTAGAGAATATATCATAGGCATACCCGTAGCCAGGGGGCTCAGTCAATGTTCTGTTCGAATTGTGACTGTTAAAGTCGAGTTTGTGAATCCAACGAACCCCATCTTGGAAATTCCTGGCTACGGGCCGGATAGTAATAGGAATATATTTCAATTATTATAATTTCTTTCCTATACAACAATTCAGTAGATTCTTAAAAATGTAATAGAAACAGTTAACAAATTGAAAGTACTGATTCATTTTGCACACTAAGAGGAATTGATAATATTGTTTTCAGAGAGATAAAAGACCACTTGAATAATAAAAATGTAGACCATATCTTTTGCAATAATGTTTTTCATTTCTGTTTTCTTTTGATATTTTTCAGTATACAAAAACAGGGTTAGATTAGTGCAATAAATATTATGTTATATTTGTAATATTTTTCTGTCAGATTATAGATTAGACATAACAGAAACTTAACTTAGAGTTTAGTCAATGTACAAGTATTATTGTCATACATGTATCTGATACTTGTATATACAGCAAAAACAAAATCATGAGGAAACAAATTTTTCAGGCATGGGGTCATTTCTATTTTGATTTGATCAGAGCTATTTGAAGAATTGTCAGCTAATGAAAGTGTAAATTCTTTAGATTTTTTACTCTGATAAACTGGAGACTTTTTATTATAACTGCAAGCACGAGTTATTAAGCCAGTATAGATTTAACCTTTATTTTTCAACAATCACTTTATTGAATCTAATGCTTTGTTAACATGAATTGTCACCGTATTTATTTTTCACCTTTTTGTTTGTGACAACTTGCTCATGGGAATATATTTTTTGGTTTGTTTAGTATTATTGTGATGTTTACTATCACTTTGTTGTATTATAATGTTGTGATACTTTCATTCTCAGCACAGATTTTCAGGGGCGTTAGTTTCATAGTTTGTTCACTATAGTGAAAATTAATACACTGGGACAGTTGCTTCTTTTGCAGTGTAATGTGGGAAATCGTGTTTCCAAAGGGTTTTGTTATGCTACAAAAGTAGGCTTATGTGAATATTCATCTTGCCAGCATGTTAGGATATTTCTGTTGTTAATTATAGCATGCTGTGCATCTACATGTTAAATGTACACATTGTAATATATTGTTAGGCATTCCTCTTAGAATTTTCAGTGCTCATGGTTTGTTTCTAGTTTTGTGCCAAATATAATGAGGCTTTATATCACTTTTTCTTTTTCACACACTTTTCATATAGTTATTACTTCCAACAAACACCTTTTATGTGTAAAGAATTTGAATATTTTTGTATCAAAGTGTTGTTTATATTTGTACATAATTCACATGTTTAAAAATTTGGTACTTTGATTACCTCTGGTTGTGTTATGAAAATATTTAAACAGAAAAAAAATCTATATTTAAAAAAATGAACTTTATCATGATAAATACTCAGAATTTTCAATATATCCTTATTTTCTTGTGTCAAATTAATTTATTTTAACTCATGCAGATAGCATCTAAGGTTGTCTTTTGTAATGTTGGATATCTGTGCATTTTAATAAAAAAAATATCCTTTTAAGTTATTATTTTTTTTTTTAACAATATAGCTATTTAGAGAAAGCAAATAGTTTGAATTGAGGTTGTAATGTGATTAACTTGTTAATAATTAAAATTGAAGCAAAAGTCATCAATTATTGTTATTTTTACAAGAGCTAATGAAAAAAGTGACATTGTTGGTACTTGTTCACAACTTAGCACTCAAAGATATTTTTGGAGTATTTTATGCAGACATTTATATTGAATTCAGGAAAAAGTACAGGAGTTGTCATGTAAAATGGGCATATTTTAACTTATAATAAGGAATGAATAGTATCAAAATTTTCAGTGAAATTTTTGTTTCTTTTGGATTTAAATTGAAATCTACATATGACCGTTATTTTCATCAACAAATTGTATTTTCAAAATGTTCAGCAGTGTAGTTTATAGTTGTATTATTTTATAATTTGTTATTTATCAATATTAGACATAACCTGGAGACATTACTATAATGTAGAAAAGTCTTAAAAAGTTAAAAACTTCATAATTCTTCACTCTTTCAACCATGTCACCAAACTTAAACAAGTTATCTTATTACAATTTATACTAAGTAGAATATTCATGGTATTGACTGAATGGTTGTGGTAGGATTTATATATGTTTTACATATCAACTGAAATGATAGCTCAGACAATTATATTTGAAGTTGAGTTGAACCTTTCCTTGACTCTCTTACTACATGTCCAACTTATTTATTGTAGGATCAATTGAATATTCAACACATTGCATATTTTATTATTACCACCAATTTTACCAATCAAAATAACTTTAATACAGATATTTGTCAGACTTGCTGCATTTTTTAAAAAGTTTATATATCATTGTTTTCTATTTTTATTTTTACAAAGTTTAGACTCATTATGTTAAAAATAGTTTTTTTTCCCTTGAAATTCAAGCGCCAATGTTGGTTTAAACAAATACATCAATTGATGAGTATGATTTATGCACAAATACAGTTGACAGTTCAAGAATCATATAAAGTAATAGTTTTAAAGTCACATTTGTATGACATTATTTCGTGTAATCATCAATGGTTTTTTTTAGAAATTAATCACAGAATTTCATTCATTGTCTTTTATAGCCACCTTGAGTATTTTACAATATAATATTGTAGATTGTATGATAAAAGCTGTAATAAAGTTTATATAGAAGTTAGTGTATTTATTTATTTTATATAATTTTGCATTCCTACAATGGTAGGAGTTTGTCATACGGTTACTGATCTATTTTGAGGTTAATCTAGCTATAAAATCAGGTTTAATTTATCATTTTCTACTTGAGAAAATGTCTTGTTTCAAGTTAGGAATATGACAGTTGTTATCTGTTCGTTTGATGTGCTTGAGCTTTTGATTTTGGACTTTCTGTTTTGAATTTCCCCCGAGTTCAGTATTTGTATGATTTTTCTTTTTGGACACTTTGTTTCCAACTGATACAGCTGTTGATTTTGAGGACTGTGGGTCAACCAGGTTTTGGAAAGATTGAACTTTTTTCCTAGCCTATTCTTAATTATCTCATCACCTCAAAAAATAGAATATATCCTTATCAATATACATAAATGAATTAAAATTTTGTTATATTGTGGGATTTGCACATTTGTCATTTATTTTCGATATTCTTGTCAATTTCAATATTATTCAGTAACTGCATTAACAGTCTCAAGATATTGTGTTCCATTCGTGTGCAGGAAGTGGTTAGTTCAAATCTTGGACAGGTCAAAGATGTAAAATTTGGTAATAGCTGCTTCTCTACTAGCATACAGCTTTAAGGGGTATACAGCAAAGGCTGGTTGACTCTGAATAAGAATAATAAGTTAGGTTGTCACATGTCATTCTGCTTACTGTTACATTGTGAACTAGCACCTTATAAGTTGACTCAGTGTATTGATCTAGTACAAAATAATAACAACACAATATGAATTTCATGCGCCTCAAACTTTTTTTTTTATCTTCCTCTATCAGGAACGCTCAAATACAAAGTTGTATAAAACTCTAACAGTTGAAAGCTATATCACACTAAATGAACTTGAAACAACCAATTCCATCTAAACAAAGCAGGGTTGAAATTCATAGTATATCAGCATGTTCACGTCCTTAATATGTATTCCATATGCTGCTGGATGATAAACAGCCACTCATCATCATCATATTTTGATATAATAAAATAAGATGCACATATATGAAGATCAACTGAAAAGTAAGGATAAAGAAGGAGTAAAATTTGACACATCCTCTTATATGTCACTCTTAAATGACAAAACTACCAGTGCAATTGTCTACACCAACAACTCTGATCTATGTTAATTGGTGGAATAATTACTCTTAAAGCTGACTTATATACATATGGCTGTTATTTCATGTCCTTTTTGTCTCGTTTGACGGGTTAAAAAGCGAGACATAGGTATGCTGTTTCCGGCGTCGGCGACGACGCGGCGACGTCAACAATGTATTAGTTTGTGATAATGTCTAGTTAATGGTGAACCACTAGTGTTAAGTGAAAGATATTTGGTATGTAGTTGTATTAGTATTGGCACATTTTATTTCCATGGAGATTATTGGCCCAGCCCCCTCAGTTATGGTCTGTTGACTTTGAAACTTTTGCTTAGTTTTTATGTATAAGTTTGTGATTAGGTAAGTTTATGGGGAACCACTTGTGGAAGGTTAATGATAATTGGTATGCAGTTGTATAAACAGCATATCTCATTCCATGGAGATTTTTTGGCCCCGCCCCTCAGTCATGGTTTGTTGACTTTGAAACTTTTGCTTAGTTTTCATGTGTTAGTTTGTGATTAGTTCGGTTTATGGGGAACCACTAGTGGTAGGTTAATGATATTTTGTATGTAGTTGTATTAGCATTGGCATATTTCATTACCATGGAGATTATTTGACCCTGCCCCCTCAGTCATGGTTTATTGACTTGAGATTTTGTTTAGTTCACAAGTTTTAGTTGTATTAAGGTTTGAATAAAGGGAACTTCTTATAACAAGTCAATGGTAAATGGTATTCAGTTGTATTAGCATTGACACATTTCATTTCCAGTGGGATTGTTAAGCCATGTATCTTCAGTCATGGTTCATTGACTTTGAATATTTGTAAAACTTATATGTTCTAGTGTTGCTATTTTAATTTCAACATTTGCATTATTAGAATTACAAAAAAGCGAGACATATCTTTGTGAAAAAGTGCATTGTTATAAGCTCCTCAATTGTTAGTGTCTTGTTAATCATTTGCTGTCAAATATTTGGCTTTGAGCAATCCTAAAGAAAAATTAAATAACTATTAAAAAACAGACCCTAATTGAACTTAAACCTGAAGTATTACAAAGCCCACCTACCTGCATAAAATAGTTAATGTATGCAATGTTTTACCACAAAGTCATTCGAAAAGTAAGTATTTTCATAGATATTTTGACGACCATGTATGTGAACCGTTAATCTGGGGTTTAACAATTAAGGCCACAATTCTTTGATGACTGTTCAACTGCTTTATCGATACTAGTGTTGACTCGAGCGGGATTATGCAAAGGTTGCCACTGCTTATGGAGTTTTAATTTCCGAAGGTGCTGACGTGAACTTTCATTAATATGGTCATATTTATAAATCAACTGTTAACAAAACTTTTGAATTTTTTAAATAATAAGGCTTTTCTACCTCAGGAATAGATAACCTTACCTGTATATGTATATGGCAAAACTTTTTGGGATTTTGGTCCTCAATGCACTTCAACGTCGTTATTTATTTGGCCTTTTTAACTTTTTTAGATTTAAGCGTCACTGATGAGTCTTTTGTAGACGAAACGTGCGTCTAGTGTAAATACAAAAAATTAATCCTGGTGTTTATGATGAGTTTATTTCAGTGTTATAGATTTCAAAATTATTCAATTTCGTTTAAAAGATGGATACAATTGTACATTCTTAAGAAAGGCATGCCAACTACTAGTGCCTAACATTTTATGCTGATTTCACTCGCTTGCTTCAGTATTAACAAAAAAGGTCAAAACATGATTCTAACAAGGTTACACATAGTTTTAGTTTTATGTTTAAAGTGTCCAGTGATAGGACAAGCTTATTCACAGATGGTATCTTTCGTCCCTCTTTTAGTACAAACCCAGATATGTCTGAGTGCCTTTGTCTCTTTACCCCGATCTGGCACTCAGACATATCTGGGTTTGTACTAAAAGAGGGACGAAAGATACCAGAGGGACAGTCAAACTCATAAATCGAAAATAAACTGCCAACGCTATGGCTGAAAATGAAAAAGACAAACAGACAAACAATAGTACACATGACACAAAATAGAAAACTATAAGAATAAGCAACATGAACCCCACCAAAAACTAGGGGTGATCTCAGGTAATCTCAGGTAATCCCACATACTAACATAAGCAACACGACGGGTACCAAATGTGGTCCAGACTTACTTGGTTTCTTACACTTTCATTTCGTCTGAGATCAACCCATATTTTTTGGGGGGGGGGTCGTATTGCTTTGTCTTTGGGTTTCTATTTTGTGCTTTGTGTGCTGTTGTCTTGTTGTCTTTTTCTTTTTTTCATGGCGTTGTCAGTAAACTCATCATAGATACCAGGATTACATTTTGTATTTACACCAGACGTGCGTTTTGTCTTCAAAAAACTCACCAGTGACGCTCAAATCCAAAAAAGTTAAAAGGCAAAAAATTACAAAGTTGAAGAGCAATGAGGAACGAAATTCCCCAAAAAATAATTCAAATACAGCTAAGATAATCTATTCATGAGGTAAAAATCCTTAGTATTTTAATAATTCCAAAGTTTTGTAAACAGTTGATTTATGAATATAACCATGTCAATGATAATTCATGTCTGCACGGATGTTCTGACTACTGAGCTGGTGATACCATCGGGGTATTCAAAATCCACAAGCAGTGGCATCGAACTAGTGGTTGTTAATAAACTCATTATAGATACCAGGATTACATTTTGTATTTACGCCAGACGTGCGTTTCGTCTACAAAAGACTCATCAGCGACGCTCGAACCCAAAAAAGTTAAAAGGCCAAATAAAGTACAAAGTTGAAGAGCTTTGAGGATCGAAATTCCAGTTTATTTTTTGACTTATATGCTTGAGTGATCTTACGATATCCTTGGCTTTTCTCGGTACTAGTCATTTACACAATATGACGTCATAAGTCTGTTTTCCATGAAGTAATCAGTCCTCTTTCTGTGTCAAAAATTAATTACGTGACGTGTTCAAGCACCTTGATTTTTTTGTAAAAAATGAATTGTTTAATTTTGTAGGGGAAAACAGATCCATGATGACCTTTTAAAGTCAGTACTGACATCACAATTAGCCCACGGAAATGCCAGAATCTCGTAACACATTGCAGGAGATACATATGGCAACCAAATTACACTTTTTGGCAAATTTTTAGGAATATTCGTTACTCAATGCTTTTCAACTCTGTACTCTTTTTTTTTTTTGTCTTTTAAACTTTTTTATTCGAGAATCACTAATGAGTCATTTGTAGACGAGACATACATCTAGCGTCCAAAATTTCAATCCTGGTATCTATTACAACTTTATTTCAAATCAATTATTCATGACACATTCGTTCAAAACTACGTTAAAATAGATTTTCTACCATCGTGACAGGTGTGTTGTTGTTTCCGCAGATAAAGTCCCAAAACAACATATTTTTTGTGTGTAAATAACATAACATACATTGTTTGATAAATGATTAAGGTATTATTGACAATTTCGATGAATCTCATCATATACACATAAGACACTTACTAAAAGAAAGTCCTTGATAATCATAGGTCAGTTCTATGTTCCTTTGGAATATCAACGATGTTGAAGAACTGGATCTTCCATCACTGCATTAGAAACATAAACTGCACAATTGTCTTTTCAAACAAGGTATATTGCTATAAGTCTTCCATTTGCACATGTACATCAATACCGCATTCTTAACCATTAACATCAAAATTAAAATCACAAAACCTGAAAAACTCAAAACGGAAGGTACTAAGCAAATGACAAAATTAAACACATCAAACAAATGAACACTAACTGTCTTGGTACACTTGGTACAGGCATTTTCTTATGTATAAAATGGTGGATTGAACCTGGTTTTATAGCCAGGCTTCACAGTTATTGTGAAAATACATATTGGTGTTTATAAGTTTGGCTTGTCTGCTACTTTTCATAACAAAGGATACCAATAACAAAAGGATACAGGTGTCTTGTTTTGAAGGATGCATCTTTTTTTTTAATTATTTTATTTTTTATGATGAAACATGTGAAATTACATAACACAGTATTAGACACAAAGTATAAAAAGTTAAAAAGTAATTAACACTTAAGATCGATTAAATCATAATGATATAATAAGAAATAAATATGTATAATGCATCCTTCTTTACCAAAACAAATTCACTCCGATTCAAACAAATTGATTTCTGAAACTGACGTTACCAGGATGCTTGGTTGATTGCTAACATGTTTGTAACTTTTGAAGGACGTTTTTTTTCCACAAACAATTATGAACTTTCCATTTTTATGTAGCAACATTACAGCAGCGCCTGCATACAGAGTATATATCTTACGGTTGATACGATATTCCAGAGCTTGTATGTCCTATTATAATTTCCTTGATAGAGGGTTGCTGCCCACAAGTAAGCTATTAAACCAAGAGTTCCAAATGATGAAGTTAAAATCATCCAATCACGAGTTCGTTGACCGTTATGGAATAACTGATTCACATATTATAAAAGATTTGTTCTTAATATCATAACGAGAATCCCGCCCTAGTTTCGGGTATTTTGACCTACCGAAATAGACATATTACAGGGGTTTGTACTGACATGAACACCATCACGGGTTCCACATTTAGAGCAGGATCTGATACCTCCGTAGCTCCTGAGATCAGCCCCTTTTTTGTTGGTGATGTTCTTGTTGCTTAGTATTTACCTGTCCATGTTGTGTTTTATGGACTTTAGTTAGTTTTTTGACGTATGAGTTTGAATGTCTTCTTAGTAACTTTTGATTTCTTTTTTTTAATTTTATATTACTCATTCATATCACACTCCATTCAGTGTGATAAGAAAAATATTTGTTTGTACGAGTAGTTTTAGATATAAGGCAACAGCAAACGATAATGCCTCAATTCATGTCATTCTAAATTATCAGGGTCTACCCTTTTAGTGATGAAGTACTAACCATGCATTGATGCCAAAGAGGTTCTGTTTGTAATTAATAATTTTTCTTTTTTTTAATCTGTTATTTCAACCCTTTCAAGTCACAGTTTTTGTTGGTTGTCATTTGAATTTAATCTCTTTAGAAATATAGACAACTGTATCTCAAATTCAAGACATTAAGCATAGGATTTCTTTGAAAGTGTTTTTTTAAGATCGTTGAACTTTAGTAATTAGAAACCCTGAAAGAAACCAAAAACATTAAAAGAGTGGTTTTCACTTCTTTTATAACAAATAGGAAATTGACGACATATTCGTTTCATTTATGCTTAACAATCAATTTGTAGATTTGAATTGTGTAAAGACATTTGAAAAAAGGTGAAAACAGTAGATATAGCAAAGAAATCAAATCACTTCAATCGATAGCGTTGACTGTTTCGTCTTTTTTTTATAAGATTAAATGCAGTTTGATACAAAAATGCATCAACTTTTATTCATACTTCCTTTGTTTATGAAAACATATTTCCAAAAAATCGTTTTACTACGAATTATGATTACCTGTTGTTTAAGATAGGAATTTTGTGTCAATAAGCTTTAAAAATAACTCGTATCACCAACACAGGGTACATTTGTGTATGGACTAATGTCCTCATTACATAATCATACAAATATAAAAACTGATAATAATTAGGATATCTGCTACAAATATACAAAGTACACTCTTACTTACCGTATTGAATCTAAAATGAATGATAAAGCAAAATAATAATGATAATAATATTAATCAGATGTATTGTTACTATCATTATTATTAATTATACTATTATTAATAATAATAATAATTATTATTATTATTATTATTATTATTATTATTATTATTATTATTATTATTATTATTATTATTATTATTTTATTATTATTATTATTATTGCAATATAATATTTCCCATAGACTATTTCCCACAAAAAGTAACCAAAAGTTAGCGTTCAATAAATCCATATTACATCTTCAAAATTCATGACGTCGTTAACAATACAATCTTAGTTTAAACCAATGTTTACTTTCAAATAATATATTGCTATACAATAAAAGAGTAATTGCATGAATATTGGGGAATTTTGTCCCTCGTAGAACATATATTGCACTCGCAAGCTCATGCAATATAAAATTCTACTCGGGACAATATTCCCAATAATCTTGCAATAACCCTATATCATTATTATTATTATTATTATTATTATTATTATTATTATTATTATTATTATTATTATTATTATTATTATTATTATTATTATTATTATTATTATTATTATTATTAATAATAATAATAAAACCCTATTAAGATAAATAAAAACAATAACTATGCAAAACCTATTCAAATAATGGGTGATCTCACAGCGCCCAAGAAATGTGAGCAGCAAAAATTCCAAGGAAATTATATTCAATCATTTAATTCCACATTATATGTGTATCCTTTATTTGCGGGTTAGAAAGTGTTGTCTAACAACACTACCAGCAGTATTAATGACTGATCATTGCATTGACATATTTAAAAAAAAAAGGAAGGTTTCAATGATTTATATGTCGACAAAATTATGTCATGTCATTTTTTTCAAACCATAAAAGTACGGTGAATTTGTAAAGAGAACAAAAATCTTTAAGTTTTAAGGAACGTTGAAGCAATTAAAACGAATGCAAGTATTTTAAAAGTAAAATCACAAAAATACTGAACTTAGAGGAAAATCAATTCGGAAATTCCATAATCACATGGCAAAATGAAATAACAAAACGCATCAAAAACGAATGGACAAGAACTGTCATATTCCTGACTTGGTACAGGCATTTTTAAATGTAGAAAATGGTTGATTAAACCTGGTTCTATAGTGGTAACCCTCTCACTTTAATGACAGTCTCATCAAATTCCGTTATATTAACATTGATGCGTTAAATAAACAGACACAATAAATAAAATAGTCAAAATATGGGTACATCAGTCATCATCGTAAAGGAACAATTTAACAGAACACAAAAACATCTACTATCTACGAACATATTCATTGATTCGAGTGTCTGACGTCAGAAAAATTTATACGTCACATAAATTTGTCGTTCAATGTGCATACATACAATTTTTATTTTTTTTACCAAGGCAATGTTAGCATACAGCGTAATTATTAGCGTAAATTGATTAATAATGCTCATAAAAACTAATGGCTTATAAAAAATTCATCCGAAATCCGAAATCGGAAACTATAAGAGAGATAATATCTGATAAATGAATAGATGTAAATTGGAAATAAGGATTGAAAGAAATATGCAATATAAGGTTGATGTCGAATCCAAACCAGTATTTTTTTCATTTAACATTGACTCAATACTGTTTTATACTGCAGATAAGAATTGGAACAGTAAAAGTTATTTTCAATGCTTAAACAAAAAATTGGCTAAGCCTTACTTTTCTCTCCAACACGAGACCAACACTTACTTGAGAAGAAAAGTGACATAACAAGAAATCAAAATTGCACGAAATATCACTTTGATTATCTATTTACAACATTAAAGGACAACATGTAAAAAAACTTGAATGGACAGCTGGACATTAGTCAATTTAAGAACCTACAGTTAACACTTTAATGTGCACGAAGTGCTTTATTTTTAATAATGATAACAACAAAAGATAAAAAGGCACCATACTATTGACACTGGTTAATAAAAGTTCTTTTGAATGATACAATTTGCTATATGGTGAAACTAGCAGATGTTTCTTTAGGTATTACACTTAAAGTCTAGGAATTTATAGTAACTTCTAGAACCTTTCTTTTTTAAGTCATCTACTATCATTGCCTTGCCACGATTTCACATCTCATGATTCTTAAAATCAACTTATAAATACGTGGTCACATACAATTTTAATCACCCTTTATGTTAAATATTTAATATAAAGTACCCTCTCGTACTCCCTTTCCATTTTTTTATCACATGTTTTCATTTTAGTAATGCAAATGTGTCTTATTCTGAAAAATCATGCTAAAATATGTGTTCACACAATGAAGTTTGAAATATGAGCTAATTCTGATACTTTTGTCATTAGTATGGTTCAAACTACATTTTGTAATATAAAGAATTCATATAATTTTTAAAGTTATAAATATGCATCTTTTAATATGTAGCACAAATAAAATGACAAAAAAAGGAAATGTCAATAAATCAATTTACGTAAATAAAAAAAAACATTTAAGTATACACAAACTAGTCGACTCGAATGTCATATAACATTGCAGTTTTGAATATATAAAAAAGAAATTTTAAATCTATTTAGAAGAGTTTAAATACATGAAATTTTTGAAAACTTTAAACAAGATGACAGCCATAGACGAAAGTAAGTGCATCCATTTGGGTTTTGTTTTATTTGACATTACACAATGCATTTTTTTTAATAGTACGCAGAATGTTCAACCCGGAACAGCAAAGTATATCTACGGTAGAGATAATTTTTATCAGTAAAACTAAATAGTATGTTAAGTAAAAACTGTCCTGATGTAATATCTATGATATAAATTGACATGATATATTTGCGCTGTCGAACATTTGCAAAGACAGCACGACCTCTAGAGAACACATATTTCAGTGTTGTAGTAGTGTTACAATGACACTTATCTGTAAATGCTACCCCAACACTGGGATTAAGTGTATCATAGCAACACCAGAAGTTTGAAGGATACGTATTTAAGGTAAGGTTCGTGAATATATCACAATTTGTTATACACTATATGTTTCTTGTGTACAATTTGGAAATTAGGATGGCGTTCATTATCACTGAACTAGTATATATTTGTTTAGGGGCAAGCTTAAGGACGCCTCCGGGTGCAGGAATTTCTCGCTTCATTGAACACTTGTTGCTGACCGTCTGCTGTTCTTTTTTCTATGGTCGGGTTGTTGTCTCTTTGACACATTCCCCATGTTCATTCTCAATTTTATTTATAAATATCGGTATATGTTGTATAATTGCCAATAAAACAAATATCCACCAGAGACAAAATGACGAAGGAGTAAACAATGACATTTTTTTCCACAGACCGAGCTAAAAAAACACCGCGAAATGATAAATACAAAACAAGTCGGCCGGATTACACTTTAGATATCCTATTATTATATGAGTGTCTTTAGATTTAGAACATTAGATCTACAGAGGGAATTCTTTTTTTTTTATATTTCGGATATAAAATCAGAAATTTTATACAACTTTGAACACTATGGATGTGAGTTGATCTTTAAATTGGGTGTCATATATAAGTAAGATATAGAAGACTTACATAGGAGAGTGTCTACCAAATAGCAGTTATCCATTGTAACAAAAATGACAAGTCATGAACTTTCCATTTTCCGCGAATGAATTTGAAATAAAATAACAATGACATTGTGCTTTTTCTCGTTCCTAGATATCAGTTCAAAGTTTGGTGCAGTAGAAAGTTTACATGTTTTAAAAAAAAGACCCTTAAACACTAAAAACGGATTTAATCTGAGAAAAAATGTTTTCATTTTGGTTAACCATTATCAGATATCCAATCTGAATTACTGTAGATAAATAAATTTTTAATTACTGTAGATAAAACAAAGATGCACAATTTAGACTGATTGACAGTAAAGAAAGCTTCATACAACCAAAATGTTTATTCAATTTGTACCACTTTCCTAATAGTACAATGTAGAATGGCAATACTTATCTCTTACATTTTAACTTTTTTCAGGTGCTCACGTGACCAGTAACAATCATGGTGATTGCATTATTAATTATCTAACTGAAACTTTCACGTTGATAAATACATTGTAATAAGCAAGTGTAACATTTTATTCTAAATATGAACAATACAAATTTAAAGCTTATATATTATTAACAAGAAACATGCCATGCTTTCTGCTTTTACGTCAGGAAAGGATGACAGAAGATCTCTGACGTAATGTTTATGGTCCGTTTGGGAAATGATTTACCTTGATGGTTGACTCATAAGTGTTGTCACTTGCCAAGAACGAACAAGAAAACTTTGTTTAGATATTTAAACATTGACACTATACACACTGATGATATTTTTTGTTTTTAAACGTGGTTCAACTAGCATAAATATCAAAAAGATTCCGCTTTTGATATATTGACGAACGTGTAAACGGCAGGACAAGAAATACAAATTGTGACTCTTTTCGCACAGTTCAGACCTCACCATAGAAGGAAAATGACATTGTAATTTACATTGTACTTGATAAGCCTGTAAAGCAGGAAGAAGAAATTGCAGCGTCTATCACCATTTTACTTTTGATTGCCGGTTTCATTCGGTGCATATTTGATACTAAATCAATTCAATACAATTATTTGCATATCTTCCTAGGTTTTGATCTCATTTATTCCCGTATCATCTAATTGAAACATATTGATGTTGTTGCTTTTTCTTCTCTCAAACGTGTTTGATCAAAGTAGACAAAGCCATTTCTGTTAAGAATAGATATATTTCTTTAAAAAAGTTAGAAAAAAACATTAAGAGTTGATAATAGTATATAGCTTTTAAGGCATTCATAATATATCGGATATAATCGCATTAACATGACAGCATTGAGGTAATCTCTTTCATATTTCAGTACAATCTTTCTTGTTTCGATATAATTACCATAATTAAGCTGATAACAAGAATGCAAATCTTATAAATAATCAAATGGATTTAATTTCACCAAGAACTCTCAAAGCTGAATATTTGAAAGTCAATGATATATAAGAGCCGCAACAGTTGAAAAGCTGTATGACAAAAAAAAAATGTAGCCACACCAATCTACGTTTAGCTTAGCCTAATGGGTTTGTCAATCTTAGTTTCATAATAGTTTGTAAACAGTCAATTTGTAAACAGTCAATTAAATAAATGTTTGTTATAAATCATAATAGTTTTCCCATGTACAGTTATTTGACTATAACATCGTCATATACTTCGACAGCCAACGAACTTAATGAAACCATACTACAATATGTTTGAAAGAATCACTGAATAAAGGAACTGTAATGCAGGTCAGCTTTGTCACGTGGGACGGATTTTATTTCTTGTCCTGGCTATCACGATGGCAGCAACAAGTGTAAATATCTGTAATAAATATTTATAATTGTAAAAAAATGACGTGACATTCAACGGTCGGGTACAACAGTTCAGTTAGATAAAAAAAAATTGTTCTAAATGTACAATCATTAAATACGATTTCTCTTCTGAAATGTGTTAATCAAATACAAGATATCTAAAAGAGATAGCATAGATAAAATATTATCCTGTACTGTTTTTCGTTATATTGCAAATACATGTAGATGTACTTAAATGCAAATGATATGTGTCTTTGTATATTATCTTACGTGTTACGTGTCAGCCCATTCAACCCAAAAAACATGTTTTGGCATTCCGAATTAGACGGCGTTTTTTTTCTTCTTCATTTATTATAATTTGCCATATAACAGTATCCGATATAAAATAGGACAACTAACCAATCAAAACTATGGAATATAATCAGAGTTTAAACCCAAAGATACGATACTTAATATTTAAATTTCTTTTTATGTAATTTAAGAAAAGATAAGTACGATAATTTCGATAAAATTAAACAGCTGAATCAGTATATTAATGAGACTAACCTGCAGTGTAGCAATCGCAGCTGAAATGCCTAGTATATAATCGTTGTATTGTAATATCAAGTCCAGAATAGATTCATAACAGCCCTAGATAAAAAAGATAAAATGCCATACAAAATAATGCAATTACTACATTTATCCATAAAAAGTTGGAAACACTTCAAGCACAGTTGACATGTTTAACTTTGATATAATTACCTTTATTAGTTTGAAATCATTACTGATGTATTTTGTCATTGAATTCATGCATAATAGTTAGATTTTTGAAAATCACATGTTTAATTAATACCATATTTTGATACACTAGAATTACGAAAAATGACATCTGAACAACAAGTATAACATATTCAAAAACATTTTAGTATCTCTAATAAATATGATCTCATTTGTCCACATATTTCCAAACATAATATCGTTTTTACTTTCAGCAAAAGATTTGTAATCAAATGGGCCTGTTAATGACCATACGTCTTTCCTCCCGCTAGTCCATACCTTGTGTGCATGAGAGTTTCCTGTTGTAGGTTTCGTGGGACATGAAGGATCTGTAGGACCACTCTGATCAGGAAAATCTCCTGTTACAATACAGCACGTGTCTGGTACTTTGTTTGTTGAATTCCATTTCTTAGCTGACGACAAGTCAGTAGAATTATACACACCGCAGCAATGAAACTATTAAGAACATCATACATATTCACATTACAAAAGAACGATTAATTATTCTAAATATTAATTATCTTCAAAGTTGAAGCACAATATATGGGAATTATGAAGTTTGTAGATTTATTACTTGTGTTTTTGTTATTGCATTTCCTGTACAAAATCATTTGTAAAATAAAATTACTATAGGAATATCATTCAAGGTATACAAAATCAGCATAAGGTATTACTCCCGGGTATTGACACACGAATAAAACTATCCTTCATTGGGTCTATAAAATAATCTAACAAGTACTTTCTTATAGTGACCTGTTATCTATTCCCCCTATGAATACATAGTTATTTTAGCACTCTGAACAGACTGTGGTATTGATAATATATTAAAAAACTCTTAATTTCCGTAGCGTTTCCTACATTGTGGCACGAAATTGCAATATTTTTTATGACTACTCGTAAGATAAATAACGGCTGTCAAAGATCATGAAGATCACCAAGTACCATTGCAAAACGTAGTCTGTGATTTCTTCCATAAACACAAAACACTGGCATTTATCATCTAAAGATACCTGTATTGACAATGTTTGTGTCATTCTGATGCGTACAAAAAGGTTGGAGAATGTAAAGAAAATAAAAATACCAACCTCAAAGGAAAACCCCTTATCAATTTGCAAAACCAAAATCTCAAAAACATCAATCGAATGGAAAACATCTGTCATCAATTGATTTATTCTGTATTTTCTGTGTGTGTTACATTTTAGTGTTCTGTCGTTGTTCTCCCCTTATATTTAATGCATTTCCCTCGGTTTCAGTTTGTTACCCCAATTTTGTTTTTTGTCCATGGATTGATGAGTTTTGAACAGCGATATACTACTGTTGCCTTTATTTACAATAGTATGGGTTCATGACACACAATTTCAATATTGTGAGCGGAAAAATATATCTGAAATACAGCTTGTGAAATTGGAAATATTTTACCAGACTTTTGGTTTTTAAGTAAATTAAAATATTTTTGGAATGGAATAACTCAAGTTGATCACTAACGATATTCAAAGGAAAAATCACAACGGAAAGTCTCTAACCAAATGGCAAAACCAAAAGCTCAAACACATCAAACGAGTCATATTCTTGACTTGGTACAGGCGTTTTCTTATGTAGACAATGCCAGATTAAACTGATTTAATAGATAGCTTAACCTCTCACTTGTATGACGTCACTATGCGGTATGGGCTTTGCTCATTGTCGAAGGTCGTACTGTTACCTATAGTTGTTAATGTCTGTGTCATTTTGGTCTTTTGTGGATAGTTGTCTCATTTGCAATCATACCACATCTTCATTTTATAACATCAGATTCTATTATATTGACAACGATGCTTCAACAAAACAAAGAGACATAATAGGTAACAAAGTCAAAAATAGGAGTACAGCAGTCAACATTGTGTTATAATCTTTATCACGATAAAAACAAACAATATAAAAAAGAAGATGTGGTAGGATTGCCAATGATACAACTATCCACAAAGACCAAAATGACACAGACATTAACAACTATCGATGCCACTGCTGGTGAACGTTTCGTCCCCAAGGGTATCACCAGACCAGTAGTCAACACTTCGGTGTTGACATGAATATCAATAATGTGGTCATTTTTATAAATTTCCTGTGTACAAAATTTTGAATTTTTCGAAAAACTAAGGATTTTCTTATCCCAGGCATAGATTACCTTACCCGTATTTGGCACAACTTTTTGGGAATTTTGGTTCTTCAATGCTCTTCAACTTTTTACTTGTTTGGCTTTATAAATATTTTGATATGAGCGTCACTGATGAGTCTTATGTAGACGACACGCGCGTTTGGCGTACTAAATTATATCCTGGTACCTTTGATAACTATAGGTAACCGTACGGCCTTCAAACATTTAACAGAGAAGCACAAAAGGGCATATATCTTTAACAATCACATTCATTGCTTTCTTGTTTTTGTATTTAATTATTTTTGTTAAATCCAACAATAAAGTCTTGAAAGATTTATAAAACAGGGGCAAAACGAATAGATAAACATGGAATCGCGCGTATGACGTACATCAGTTGATCTGAACGTAAACGCATTTCACACTCATTATGAAACATATGAACATGCATGATGAAAAAATCTTTTGTTTTGTTCTGTAAGTCACGTAAATGTTCTAAACTTTAACCAAACTCATATTTTTAAGACGAACGAAAAGCGCAGAACAAAATAAGATGTTAAAAATTCAATCCGATTTTCATCTGTGCATCCAACAAGAAAAATTGCAATGATGTCTAAAATATAAACAGATATTTTTAATTGTTCAAATTAGAATAATCATTTAACTTTGTAAATATATGTACAAAAACAGTTAAGTGAATAAAAATAAATGTAGGTACGTTAATGTGATAATTTTATAGACTCATAATACTCAAATGACAAAAGGGTTTTATCAACTCTTGAATTTTGATAATGTACAGTATTGATAGTACATACCGTTACAAATGCATAGTTCCATGCCACGGATATCGGATCTGTTGCTGTTGATCCAGCATATTGGTCATCTATGGATATCTGTAAGGCACTTTTCAGTTGAGATTCAACCTTGATAAGGAAATAAAGATACATGCTTTAGAAAATTGTTTGAAAATTGATTAATTGCCACAGAACATACAAACATACAGCATCACACGTTCTACACTTTTGAGCTAAAGTAAAAATATGCCCATTCTTTTGCCTCCTAAATGAAATTGAACTGTTAATCTAGTGTTTCTTGTTGCCTGTACTACCTTAACATTATATAATCATATTTCTATGTCTGGTGTGAAATATTTTAGTATTTCGATTACTATAAATTCAATATTTTAAGAAACATTCTAAACGGAAAGTCCCTAAACAGATTGCAAAATCAAAAGCTCAATTAAATCAAGCAAATGAATAACAACTGACATATTCCTTACTTTGTACAGGCATTATCTTCTGTAGAAAATGGTGGATTAAACTTGGTTTAGCATGTCAACAAAAAAGTGCTGACTGCTGGACTGGTGATACCATAGAGTGGCAAAACGTCCGCCAGTAGTCTCATCAATACACTGAATATGTAGTATAATTTTGTTCACTGTGCGCGAGTTACGTCTATATCAGACCTATCAGTAGCACTCGAACAGTGAGAAGGCCAAATCAAATCAAATCAATTACAATATTGAGAAACATAAAAACAGAAAATTCACTAATGTGACCTTCCAAATTATACTATTTACCGGATTTGTAATAACATAAGCAACACGACGGGTGCCAAATGTGGAGCTGGATATGCCTACTCGTTCGAAGCACTTGAGACCAACCCGAGTTTTTGGTGGGGTCCCGTGTTGCTTAGTCGTTACTTTTATATGTTGTGTCTTGGGTACTATTATTTGTCTGTTTGTCTTTTCTGTTTTAGCCATAGCGTTGTCATTTTATTTTCGATCAATGAGTTTGACATTTTTGTATCGTTCGCCCCTCCTTTATGGGGAACGATTAAAATTAAAATGTTTTAACTACTATCCAGACCCCTTTTTCCCAAATATGGCCTTCATACAAAATTTGACTTACGTGAGTGATTCAACGGCTGCCATATGTGGAGCAGAATCTGCTTCTTAGATAACACCCGTTTTGTTTTATAATAGTGCTCAGTTTTTGTTTTTCTATGTTGTCTTTGGTGCGATTTACCACTGTTGCCTTTATGTATTGTGTACTATTCTTTATCTGTTTCTTTGTTTTTCTTATTTGAAATGGTAATTGAGTGACAAGACATTCTAAACATTTCTAGTAGTGAGTTTAAATAACTTTTCTGGTTGTTTTTCTTTTAGAAAGTATGAATTCTGATTCATATGCGTACAAAAACGAGTCTATTAGTAAGTAACGAATTTAAGTAAATAAAGGCAACAGTAGTATACCGCTTTTCAAAACTCATAAATCCATGGACAAAAAACAAAAATCGGGATAACAAACTAAAACCGAGGAAACGCATTATTTGTAAGAGGAGAACAACGACACAACACTAAAATGTAACACACACAGAAACGGACCAAGCATCAGACAAAATCCCACGAGAATAACAAATATAACATCAAAATCGAGATATCGATCTACCAAACTCAAAAAATATGTTGTCAAATTAAAAGTCAAACACTTTGATGTTTTAGATGTATTTGTTGTTGGATTCGGTATGATTCTTCACAAAGGAAGTTTTTCATAACCTAAATGAAGGAATTTTTACCTAAGAATCCATTTATTGTGGAAAAGTCCTTTTAAAAAAAACACTTTCAATTGAGCATGGTAGTAATATTAGTATAAAGCGTAGAAAATCGTTTTTTGTAATAGCATAAAATTGTAGATTGTAATTGAATGTATTAGAGTAGGAATCCGAACCTCACACAGAGATAAGGACGATATTTCCATGACCTAATCACCAAATGAGCTCAAACTGAAAGGTTCAGTCGTCAATCAGTTGTTGTTTTATGGACATTTGTAAACTTTGAAGATACATTGTTAAAAACACAAAAGTTTAAAATCTAACTTACCCAATCCCATTTCAAAACACAGACAACAACTAACGCTATCTCAATAACTAAGATGGCAACCATTGCTGCAACAAACTAAAAAGATAAAAGTTTGGTTAAGAATTATGAAATGATTTTTTATAGTTGTGATAACCTAAATAAAGAGCTGTTATAAGAACTCTAACAATTTATTTTAATTACAAGCTCTATACAGCCCTAGTGCTAAGATATTACAATATCATAATGTTTCATCAACATTTGAAATATGAAGTGTCTGCAGAATATCACGAAACAGCACTTCAAAGATACATAAATCATTAGTTGCATGTCTTAAAATGCTATTGTGGTAAAACATGATGGATTCATGTACTGAAATAACCGTTGATCAATGTTGACGCTATTTTAAGTTTAGTATTCAAAACGAATATCGTGTTAATTTGCTATTTGATCAGAACAAAACATTGTTGTCCGTTCTTTTTTTACTGAAAGAACGAGTTAGAGTAAACAAAATATAACAAACAAATTAGCAAGAAGAACTGAATAGTTATCAAAGGTACCAGGATTATAATTTAGTACGCCAGACGCGCGTTTCGTCTATATAAGACTCATCAGTGACGCTCATTTCAAAATATTTATAAAGCCAAACAAGTACAAAGTTGAAGAGCATTGAGGATCGAAATTCCAAAAAGTTATGCCAAATACGGCTAATGTAATCTATGCCTGGGATAAGAAAATCCTTAGTTTTTTTAAAAATTCTAAACATTGGTGCCTATGACATTTAAAAATTTCTGTTCCACCTAAAACACCCGTCAGAATACTAATGTCAAGTTATCTCATTTAGAATTAGATTATTTACCGGATTTAAAATGACATAAGCAACACGACGGGTGCCACATATGGAGCAGGATCTGCTTACCCTTCCGGAGCACCTGAAACCACCCCTAGTTTTTGGTGGGGTTCGTGTTGTTTATTCTTTAGTTTTCTATGTTGTGTCATGTGTACTATTGTTTGTCTGTTTGTCTTTTTTATTTTTAGCCATGGCGTTGTCAGTTTATTTGAGATTTATGGGTTTGACTGTCCCTTTGGTATCTTTCGTCCCTCTTTTATCATTTGGTGAAAAGTCGTTTGCACAATGATAATTCATGAACGAGAGAAAATTAAAAAGAAACTTAATTGCATTGTCCACTGAAAAACAGATATTTAGATACAGCAAACCAATCCCTGATATCTTCACGAGTACTCGCCGTCACGAAATATGATTTCACTTTTGACGTTAACAAACCGTGTTCCATGGTCAAATTGGTTGGAGATATGTACAAGCAATCGACTAATTGCTGCAATATGGAAATAAAGTTACCCTTGGAATTAAGATGAAAGTCATTTTAAGTACAAGGCCAATTTCGAGATACATCTTTACAATATTGTGGCAGGATGTTGAACCTATGAAAATGAATTAGATGTTACCCATATTATCACTATTCATTAGTCTCATAAGCAGGCGGATACTATTGCAGGATTTAAAATAAGCACCAATCCTATATTTATTGTTTAAAAGGATTTCAATCCTGATATTCTATCAAGTTGATTGTTACTGCGGTTTAGACTCGTTGGAGCAATAACATAATTAATTGTTGCGTGTATTGAAATTTTAACTAGCTGCAAAAGTAATATATCGCCATTTGCATCTTAATGAGGTATTAGCATTGTGATTATACTTTAAGACTTAGAAGGATAATATGATCTGAAAACTGTCAGCCTGGCTGTTAAAAGTAGATTATTTTGTTGCTGCTTGTATATATGATCTGATAAACAACCGTGTACAGATAAACAAGATGCATTTTAAGTTGCTTTTAATCCGTATTACGTCATTGTCGATATGACATTGACTTCATTCAATACGGTTAAGTGCATTTTATTATGTGATGATCGTGGTGTTATTAACTCTCGTTATTAGAAAAAAATAAACAATATATTTTTTAATGAACTGATGGTCATTCTTGCTGAGTTTTTATCTTTTTTTCACGTATAGATCTCTATTAACAGTATCGATATGTCAATGCTATAAACATTTTAATTATTGCTTTTCTTTTGAATATTTGTCGACAAGTTTAAAAATAATGTTTAGTCTCATAAATCTAATGGACCAAAACAATAACACAATTTCTGTTCTAGAACGAATGACGTACAGAAAAGTTAACAAACCAGCTGATATGTTTAATTGGTCTTTGATAACCATAAACACTTAGTTATTCTCTCTTTTTACATGAAGTCAGTTGTTATTCATTCGTGTGATAAAATGTAAAATAACAAAAAATACTGAACTCCGAGGAAAATTCAAAACGGAGAGTCCCTAATCAAATGGCAAAATCCCAACTCCGGGGGGATGGAATTTAAACTGGAAAGTCCCCAATCAAATGGCTAAATCAAACGTTCAAACACATTAAAAGAACGTACACCAACTTTTATATTCCTGACTTGGTATAGGTATTTTCTAATGCAGGAAATGGTGAATAAAACGAATTTGACATTTGATAAGGAAATTCCGTTCTAAATTTGTAATCCTTTGCTTTCCTTTTTTCCAAATAAAATGAAAGATAATCTTTTAACTTATCAAATAATTGCATGCGTAAATAAACTCATCATAGATACCAGGACTAAATTTAGTATATACGCCAGACGCGTTTCGTCTACAAAAGACTCATCAGTGACGCTCGAATCCAAAAAAGTTAAACAGACCAAAAAAAGTACGAAGTTGAAGAGCATTAGACCAAAATTCCTTAAAGTTTTGCCAAATACAGCTAAGGTAATCTATGCCTGAGGTAGAAAAGTGTAGACATATCGCGGTACTACTTGATAAAGGTCTTCAGACTTATGAAAAGTACAATACATCTTGATTTCTTTTAAATAAGAATCCACAATTGGCTAACACCCCTATTGAAATACTTAGAAAACACGCCGTTAACCGAAATGAAGAAAGAGGTAAACAGATTTTTTTAAAAGCCTTGTTTGGAAGTCACTAGTATCACCAATAACATAAAGAAATTTAGTTAATTTCTTTGGAGAATGTTTCATACTAAAACCTATGCATAGAACAGTATATAGCTCTGAAGTACACAGAGTTTTATTTTGGTTAAGAATATCCTTCTTATACCTTTTTGGTATAAAATTGCTAAAATATGTCAAAACTGCAGTTTTTTTAACTGAGGCCTCTATGTATCAATGTTAAAACCACATAAAAGGGTTGATAAGATGCAAATCACGGTAATAGACAAAACCTGGGAGAATTGTACGTACTTCAAAAGTAACGAAACCTATAGTTTCGACAGTCTAAACGTCTCCTTCTATAAATGCATCACTCAACAATATGTTCGAAAATAAAACTAATAATGTACAGTGTCTTTGTTACACAAAAATAATGAATAAAAAATGATAAAATCCAAACTCTTTCATATATTAAGTCGAAAAGCTTTTGATTCTGTGTAAACTTTCTTATTAAAATGTAAAATCACAAAAATACTGAACTCAGAGGAAAATCAATTTGGAAAGTCCATAATCACATGGCAAAATAAAAAAAACAAAACGCATCAAAAACGAATGGACAAGAACTGTCATATTCCTGACTTGTTACAGGCATTTTCAAATGTAGAAAATGGTGGATTAAACCTGGTTCTATAGCGCTAACCCTCTCACTTTAAAAGCGTACGGAAATATTTAGAGAGAGAGATTTAGATAAAGAGAAATTTAGGTTGGCATTTCTAACCAATGGCCAGTACATGTTGAACTTACTTTATAATCTAATGGATCTACTGATGTTACACAATATGGAGTTTTTTATATAATGGATTGTAAAATCAGCAAATATATCAGTGATCATTGAATTTAGTGGACTCATGTTAACGAAATCGGTACATCCACATTAGATATAAACGTAATTATACTAAACGGGAATGCTTGAATGACTTATCTATTTGCCAGTTTAGTATTGTTTAAAACATTATAAAACATAGATAACATTTTTATGGCCATTTTTTATTTGTCGTCGAATCATATTTCTTTTACTCTTGTTATGGGAACGGAAGCAATCATTCATTTAAAACTTTTGTACAGTGAATTGACATTTCAAACATTTGTTCCTTTATAATATTTGATTTTCCACTTTTGTTCTTGAGCTGTTTGAATATTTCGATCATTCGATCTAATTGTTTTTATTTGTCAGAGCTCGTGTAAAAAAGACATTAGTATCTTGATTTACAAAAGAATTTTACTACAAAATTTCTATGCATTTATCATCCGAATCATCAAACAACATTAACAGAAACATTTAGATACGTATCAGACTTCAGTAGTTCCGAAACAAGTCGAACAATTACATTGTTCATAACAAACAGTAACTATATCCTAATATGCCAGTGGAACCAACAAGAATATTATATTTACAATAAATAAAGGCAACAGTAGTATACCACTGTTCAAAACTCATAAATCCATGGACACAAACTTAAACTGAGAGAAACGCATTAAATATAAAGGGGAACAACGACACAACAATAAAATGTAACACACACAGACTAAGCATTAGACAAAATCCTATGAGATAAAAAATATAACATCAAAACCAAATATATGAATTTGGGATAGATAAGTTCTAAGACACGTCTTATAGTAATGTGAATTCACTCTTAAAAATAAGAGAAAACAAACGACACAACGGAAACATAACGTTAAAATGTAACGCACACAGAAACTAACTATAATATAACAATGGCCATATTCCTGACTTTGTACAGGACATTTTTAAAGGAACAAATGGTGGGTTGAACCTGGTTTTGTGGAATGCAAAACCTCCCTTTTTTATGGCCATGTGAAATATAACATTAAAATGACAACACAACATTACAGGACTACAATATAAATGAATAGGAGAACACAATTGACAAAGAAACACACGAATAATAGCTAACAAGGCAACAAGTTTAAAATTTTAATAAGCCAGAAGTGCATTTTGTCCACACAAGACTTACTAGTGACGCCCAGATACAGAAGTTTGAAAGCCGAAACAAGTACAAAGTTGAACAGCATCGTGGAAAAGTTGTGCCAAAAACGGCCAGGGTTTTCTGTTAGGTACCAGAACATCCCTATTAGTTAGAATAATTCATACTTTTGCAAAAAGTAAATTTTATAAAATGATTATACAAAATGTTTGACTGTTTCTTGTTCAATCTCGTTTGGTGGCCTACGTCATTAATATATGGTCAAATATATAAGCATACTCGAATTTATTGATAATGTAATATAATTATCAAACGGTGTTGTACATATTAAGGATTGATAATATATTAATACTCGTAAGTATAAGTCTGAGGTAATATGCCAATACATTCCGTAAAGAAATAGAAATTGTTGCCAATAAATTCAATTCCGTTTTCTCTCAATAATTTGGGTCTATATCCAAGGTACATCACGTATCGATGCATTTTCATCAGTGTGTATATCTTCAACAGAAAAGCCCGCACAAACAATTGCTTTTATTTGACGCCTTGGTGTTTCACATTGCCTACACCTTTACGTAAGAAATTAAAGCTTGAATCAACTTAAGTTATGTCATTGTGCGATTCATTCTTTTGTCTGGGTGTCAACCAGGCCTCCCCGAAAATGACAGTCAGAAAGGTCTTGAAATGGTTGATGCCGGAATGAGGGTTGCTGACATCATGACTTGATTTAATGTGCACAAGGCAACAGTTTAGAGACTAACAAACAGATATCGACAAATTACAACTGCACAGAATAAGTTGATATCTCGTAGACAAAAAAAACCTATCGTCATGGGAGGAGTGCTTTCATCGCTTTACGTCAACACGTGACAAGATTTTTTCGGCTAAAAAAAATAGTGCATTGACTAAGGGAAGCTGCTGTTGTGCCTGCCAATCCTTCATTGGTGCACTTAGAGCATGATTGAGAAATTGATTTTGAGAAACACTATACTCATTTACGCATTTTGACGTTCCCGCGCTCCATACAAAGAAAATCCTAATTAATGTGAATGATAAACATTCATGTTGCTTATAACATATCATAAATCCATTCTTTTAAAATTAAAATTAAATTTTGTTATGATTTTGTTATAAAATAAAATTTCACATTTTTGTTGCTAAACTTTTTTGGCTCAGTATATATAAAAAATAAGGAGATGGGGTATGATTCCCAATGAGAAAATTAACCACCAAAGTTCAGGTGGATGTAAACAATTATAGTCAACCGTAAGGACTTTAACATATCATTTCATACTTTTTTTTCTTTAGTACCGTTCGTTACAAATATTTGTACTGTTCGTTGGTCTAATGCTGATTAACATAGAAGATATAAATATGAAAATGACTGACAATTTCTCAAAGCTATTTTAAGCAAATCTGCCATAAGAATACGTTGTATTCTTGTATGTTCTACTCCAGTATATTTTGATATGCATGAAACACTAATAGCAAGCTCATAAAAAATATGTGTATATGCATGATATGAATGTGTACTTCATTAAGACAGTACATGTTGATCGAGATATAGTCCGATATACTAGTAGTAGTATCCCCTCCACGAATGTTTCGTTTTTATCATGATTTATTTTGTTTGAAATTTTCTTAAAAAGTAAATTCTGCAAATTTAATCAAGTTAACATTGCTAGTCATTCAGTCAATATTTACAATTAATGTTTAAATACTCAGCTGTTTGTCAATTGCTTTTGAATTATTCATAAAACAGCTATTTTTACGTGCGAATACTGTAATTAAAGTACAACTTCCCTTGTATTTATTCTAAATGCAGTTAGTTTTAGATGTATAATGGAAATTTGTGCAGAAAAAGGCAAATTGATTTAAAAGAACACACTCACACATGCTTTATAGCCAAATAAAAATAAAAATCATTCTACCTCTTAATCATAATGTTTTACCTGTTCCAATGTTCTTCAAAACACAATCTTTTCAACAGTTCATTATGTTTTACTTAAATCGCATAAAATGCTTGGCATTGTTGCTGCTCTACGTGTTTTGGAAGTCTTTTATAATGACCCAAACTAAGCTTACCAAATTTTATTTTATACTCTGTTACATATGCGGAAATCGATTTAAAGATTTGAATAAGTTTTTCATCAGTATACGTAGTATATAAGTAATAGGAGATCTGGCGGATACGTCAATGAGACCCCATCCCAATGACATAATTAACCAATAGACATATTTAAAAAAAATATATAAATAGAGTTGATTTTGAGATGCTTAATTGCTGTATTTAACAATACTAACATGGCGGGTAAACCTATTTGAGCAAGAAATTCTTACTAATCCAAAGCACCAAGTACATCCCCGGTTTGTTGGTTGGATTCATGCTATAAATTTACTGTTTACAAAGTTTTTGAATTTTTCGAAATACTAAGGCTTTTCTACCTCAGACATAGATTACATGTATTTGGCAAAACTTTTAGGAATATTGGGTCTCAATGCTCTTCAACTTCGTACTTTATTTGGCATTTTTTTAAAAACTTTTTTGGATTCGACCGTCACTGATGAGTCTTTTGTAGACGAAACGCGCGTCTGGCGTATATACAAAATTTAGTCCTGGTATCTTTGATGAGTTTATTTAGTGTTCTATTTACTCTTTGGTGGACTGTTGTTTGTATTTTCTTTTTCCTTCTTTTTGTTCGTGATAGTTTTATGTTGACCGTTAATTGCTTACATATACCTCATTTGGTCACCGTTTGAACTGGTATTATTGGCAGTCGTACTAGATTTTTTTTTCATATATTGCAACATACATTTAATTTATAATTGGCTTGATACTGAGTTTAGATTGATCAATAGACTAAAGGAAATTTCCTGATATTTCAAAAGAAAATCATATCAACATGTATTGATTATCAATAATTTGTCATTAAAAATTTATTCATGTTAAACTGTTTCCCGTCTCTTGAAGATCAAATATCTCACTTGTCAACAAACCAATTTTATAAAGTCTATATAATTACATTTTAATCAAATACAATGCTTAGGAACAAAGATCATGTATCTACATTATTATGGAAAATCTATTTTAAATATATCTCCAAAAAGTTTATATTAAAATTTTATTGGTATCGGATCAAGGATTTTCGATCAGTAGGATAACTGCCAAATGCTACTGATTTCTATGGTGAAATTTGTAACTGAATTCAAACACAAATTGGGTATAATCAGAAAAGCTAAATAAAACCAGTTAAGAGGCATATGTTTCGAAAGGTCAATATCGAATTTTGCCCCAAAAAATCCATATTCATGAAATGTCATAAAGATATCTGCATATCTTTGAATGTGTCAAATGTTTATGAGATTTTCTAAATCTTGTTTCCTTCCAAACCTTCCCAATCTGCTTCCCCGTAGTCGCGATATAAGGGGAAAATGACAACATTTTCCAACATTTCAACACTAAAACCTGCATTTACACTAATCAAATCAAGACACATGCATCACGCATACGCTTTTCAAATTAAGATCTCCAATCTAGGTTATTTAAAGATGTTGCACAAGAATAAACAGGAAATTAGTTATAAAATTTTCAACTGTCGTCATAAAGCGCCTGTGTTTGTCCCAGACATGAGCTTTATTAGCTTGTAAGCTATATATTAGTTGATATGGTACAATATGTATCAAAGGTACCAGGCTTATGATTTGATACGACAGACGCGCGTTTCGTCTACATATGACTCATCAGGGACTCTCCAATCAAAATAGTTAGAAAGCTAAACAGGTTTAAAGTTGTTGAGCATTTAAGAATCAAAATTCCAAAAAAGTTGTGGCAAATACGGCTAAAGTAATCTGTGTCTGGGATAAGAAAATCCTTAATATTTCGAAAATTACTTTTGCAAATCGTTAATTTAAAAAAATGACCATATAATTGATATTCATGTCTACTCCGAAGTGCTGACTTCTGGGCTGGATATACCCTCGGGGACGAAACGTCCACCAGGAGTGTCCTCGACCCAGTGGAAAAATATCGAAAAGTAAAAACACAAAAAAACTGAACTCCGGGGAAAATTCAAAAAGGAAATTCCTAAATCAAATGGCAAAATCAAATTTTCAAACATATCAAACGAATGGATAACAACTGTCATATTCCTGACTTGGTACAGTCATTTTCTTATGGAGAAAATGGTGGATTGAACCTGGTTTTAAAGAGCTAGCTAAACCTCTCACTTATATGACAGCCACATCAAATTTAATTACATTGTCAACGATACGTGAACAAAACAAACAGACGCATTAGGTAAAAATGTCAAAAATAGGGGTACAACAGTCAACATTGCGTTATCCTCTTAATCACTATAAAAACAACAAATGTAACGAAGAAGCACAAAAAAATTACCCTCATAAATTGTAGCATCCGCTTTTCATTGCTTATTTGACTTTAAGCTTACTGATTATGTCATATATGTGCATATATATGTTATCAGACTCTTCGATAGATTTTATATCCAGTAGTTAAAATGGTACGATATCATTTCTTTTTAATGTCTTCTTGGCAACAATCTGCATTTATTTGTTATAAAATATTGCAAAAAGGGAGGGTAAATAAACTCATCATAGATATCAGGACAAAAATTTGTATATACGCCAGACGCATAAGACTGATCAATGACGCTCGAATCCAAAAAAAGTTTAAAAGGCCAAATAATGTCCGAAACTGAAGAGCATTGACGATCAAAATTCCTAAAAGTTATGCCAAATACAGATAAGGGTGTTATATATTTCCCCAACATTTGACCAGAAGAATTTTAATCTTTTGAAGAAATACCTTTTCTAAAACTGTTTTCATATATCTATCAAAAAATCCAATAAAAATTATATGTTTTTCATCTCATTTTGTTTTGTAAAATTGCGTCAAAAATTTCGTGTAAAAAAAGTGTTTGTAAACATTGCATTAATTCTGGCCAAAGTGCGAAACCAAACTCCTTACTATGTTTTGCTACCTAAATAGTTATCAAAGGTACCAGAAATATAATTAAGTACGCTAGACGCGCGTTTCGTCTACATAAGACTCACCAGTGACGCTCATATCAAAATATTTATACAGCCAAACAAGTACAAAGTTGAAGAGCATTGAGGATAAAAAAAATTCCAAAAAGTTTTGCAAAATACGGCTAAGGATATATATGCCTGGGATAAGAAAATCCTTAGTTTTACGAAAAATTTAAAGTTTTGTAAACAGGAAATTAATAAAAATGACCACATTATTGATATTCATGTCAACACCGAAGTGCTGACTACTGGGCTGGTGATACACTCGACCGAAACGTCCACCAGTAGTGGCATCGACCTAGTGGTGTAAATAGTTATCAAAATTACCAGGATTATAATTTAGTACGCAAACATTTAAGTTATAAAAATTATCATGTAATTGTAAAAGTGCTGACTACTCGGGCTAGTGATACCTTCTGGAACGAAACGTCCAAGTGGCCTCGATCAATTGGTGTAAATAGTTATCAAAAGTACCAGACATATAAGTTCATATGCCGGACGCTCGTTTCGTCTTCATAACACTCATCATTGACGCACCGATAAAAAAAAGTTAGACAGCAAAACAATTATAAAGTTTAAGAACATTGAAGACCTAAAATTCCAAAAATTTGTGCAATAGACTATAGCTCTTCATCTTTTATATAAGCTTTGGATTTCAAATATTTAAGCCAAGAGCATCACTGAAGAGACGTGTTTTGTCGAAATGCGCATCTGGTGCAAGACAATTGGTACTGTTAATGTTATTACTACCACTAGATCGATGCCTCTGCTGGTGGACTATTAGTGCCCGAGGGTATCAACAGCCCAGTGGCCAGTACTTCGGTACTGGCATGAAAATACGGATTTTTTGTGTTACTAAAATTAGCTGTTACGAAATAAAGGAAATTATTATAAATTAAGGAATGTATCTCCCTCATGCAAAGCTCTGATTCCTTTCACGGAATTTGGCTATACTTTTTGGGCCTTTTGGACTATAGCTCTTCATCTTTTATATAAGCTTTGTATTTCAAATATTTTGGCCACGAGCATCACTGAAGACATGTTTTGTCGAAATGCGCATCTGGTGCAAGAAAATTGGTACCGTTAATGTTATTAAGGTACTCCATTCCTGGGATAAGAAAGTCATAAATATTTCGAATAATTCGTACATTTGCAAACACTTAATTTGTACAAATGACAATATAATTGATATTCATGTCATGATTGAAGTGCTGAATACTGGGGTGGTGATGCCAGCATCGACCCAGTTGTGTAAATAGTTATCGAAGGTACAAGATACAAAAATATGCCATTCAAATATCAAGTTATTTAAATCTAAAACGTAGATTTCTCTCCTTTTAGAAGGACAACTTCCAGCCATACAATACGTGAAGTCTGATTTTTTTTATACAGTCTTTTTAAAACACAGTAAATTAATTATTTTGAATACATTTGATGACACATAGGGGTAACAAAAATCGGAAAACATCACATTGAAGGGGAGACAGACAATGCCTTTTACAAAACAAAACAAAAACCGGCAAAGTCACGAGTATGGAAGAGTGTCTAAACTTTGTTTAAATTCGGAACCCATGACATATGGAAACGAATTATGTCTTTATATGTCTATTATGATCTATTTTAACTTTGTTTGTTGTTGTTTGGTGATTTCCTTAATATCTAAAGTTTAAGTTATATATTGTTGAATATTTAATTTCCTCCTGAAACTTCATAAATAATTGTAATCCTTGTCCAACGCTTATTTGTCAATTAAAAGTATAATTTTGACAGCCCACGTTTGCAAATGTCATTAAATTTATGGTATATTAAAGAATTATGACAGAAATACGAAAGATGTACCAAGAGGATATGTAAGTTCACAAGTCAAAATCAAACTAACAATACAGAAACAAAACAAAAACTATAAAGGAAAAAGTAAAAAACATCAACTCCTATACAATCCTGTCTAATATAAATAAAAGCCCTCGGACAAGTTGGGGTACGGACGAGGCAGCAAACCATTAAAACAAAATACCATATGACACTTTGATGATAACATACGGTCTTCAACACTAAACAGTTGTTTTAACAATATGTCAATTTAAATTTAAATAGCACCGAATCTAGGAAAAAAACCCAACATAGACCGAATTATCAATGAAATATGACACCTTGAAGGTATTTCCTCTGACAAGATTTCAGACGATAAAAGTTTTTCAGAATATGCACTTTATATCTCTTCAATATCGATTATATAAGAAATACAGATGACATAATACCGTATTAAAAAGTAGCTGCTCTTATCCAAGTCACTAGGTCATATTACATGGTTTTTTTTTTTATATATTTTTTTTAACTCACAGTTACTCAAAGTAAGTTCGAATTAGATTTACTAAAACAACTGATTACTCTAAACAAAGGCAACAGTAGTAAACCGCTGTTCGAAATTCATCAATTGATTAAGGAAAAAAAACAAATCCGGGTTACAAACTAAAACTGAGGGAAACGCATCAAATATAAGAGAAAAACTACGACACAACAGAAACACAACATGGCTTTTTTCCTGACTTGGTACAGGACATTTAAAGAACAAACTGGTGGATTGAACCTGGTTTTGGAGAATGCCAAACCTCTCGTTTTAATGACACTGTTAAATATAACATTGCATAGTACTATCGTCTAAAATCGACGATAGTGCTATGCAATGAAATCCGCACAGTGAGGCCTTAAATCATTCTGTCCTGGATAAGGTTGTCGGAAGTTTTAACATAAAATAACAGAATAAAGGATAGTAGACATATTACAGCATTATAGATTTCAGATCGGTACTAAATAGTCTTTCTGGGATTTGTGAAAACAATTTAAGCAATTCCCACACGAGCGATTTATGATTTTTTCTTTCCATTAAATTCTATAAGGCAAAACATGACTATAAGATATTTAATGTTACTTAGGTGTTTGTGTCTGTGTTTGTAAGTATTTTTATCTTAAAAATATACTTCATATTTTAATTTACGACAAATAATTATATTTTATACACACCAAGCAACAGCAGTCAGTTAGACACAATTTGGATTGCAAAACACTACATACTGAGATAGATAAAAGTGCAACATAAAAACTTACCGAATACAGCAAGCATTTCTTATTGCAGCAGGCACCACAAGCTCCAACTGACGCTATAACTAGAATAAAGCTGCCTAAAACGGCAGCAGATATTGCTACATAGAGAAAAAAGGAACCAACAGATTCACTTCCACCTGCATCTCGAAATAAAGGTTCAATATAGCCTCCAAATATGTTACTTCCGGAGGCAACTACAATCCCGAATGCTGCTATAACAAATCCTATAGCCTGTAAACAAAAGATAACATTTAAATTAGTGAATTTATTTACATTTTGTTCTTCAAATACCTTGATTCTTCCCCAAAATCTACATAGTTGAAATTAAATAATAAAAAAATTACAGTTATTTATTTAAACAAATAATAAAGTAAGTTTTCTTTGCTTTTGTCGCGATTAAATGAAAAGTTTTTATGTCAGTTGCAAGTTATTAAAAAAGTTTAACAAATGCACGTTGTTTGATTTTTTATTTAATTTCTTGTTGCCTTTTGCACTTTAAAAAACGGCTTAATGTTGCTGTATGCAGTTTTTTTTCAACTTAAGTAAACTTTTGAACAATTTTTTAAAATGAAAATTTAAACAATTCTAGGAATCTTACCAATAGTTAAAAAATATAAATAAGAAGACTTACAATAAATATGACGTTGATTGTAATGAGAATAATTTTTGATATCGTTTCGATGCTGCATTTTCCCATTTGCATTAATTTAGTGGTATCCTTCCATCGTAGATCTTTAAACAGCTACAGTGAAATTGACTCTCAGTAATCGATTAACACGTTCAGTTGGATGGATTTTATCCGTGGAATTGGAAATATGTTCAATTTTAAATGGCTGAGAGGAATATATTCTTTAATTTAGATATTGATTAAATTGTCAGTATTATGTTAAAATCTATGTTCTGTTTGGTATGCTGTCTATTGCGTCATAGAATGTTATTGTACAATGGTGTAATAGTTTTAAAAAAGAATTCGTTTTATTCTTAGAGTGAAGCATGACGTATAAAACAAACAATATTCCATACGGTAAATAAATTATAAGAAAGATCCAGCAGCGCTAACAAAACTATGACACTAACCTACTCTTATATTAGGATGTGTCAAACTAATTGAAAAGAATTGACAAGCTATTTCTGACTGACATTTTAAAATTGATCTTTCCATTTTTGTGTCATTTATTTAACAATCATATTGTAACATTAAATGTTAAAAAAATGTTCTTTTTAAAAATGTGCATATTTCCTGTTTCCTTCTAAACTTATCCTGTTTTCTTTTTTTTTTTTATATTCTTGTGAATGAAAGGTAGTCGTCATTTTGTGATAACTTGGGATAACTTTAATCCTAGCGAAGTGAAAAGGGCCAACAATAATTCATAGCTTCGGAGCAACAGTATATCTGAGTAATATTAAAAGTTAGTCTTCAAAAACTAATTATGAAAGTGAGATGAATAGTTAAAATACCTGAAAAATAAGAAAGCCACAAACAGGTTTGGACTGATTACAAAATCCTGGTATCTATGATAAGTTTATTTTATTGAAAGATTGTTACATGATGCAATACAACATATAGCAAGACTGGCATCAAAAAGACGCATTCAGCGCTCACAAAATAAAGCTTCAATTATAGTAATGCCTGGTTTGTTTACATTTTTGTCAAACCTAAATGAGTATATTATACTTTCTATATCCAATGTTGTTGGGTTTTTTTCCTAAAAAAGTGTTTAACACTACAATTTTACTCTTATGATGATAATGAAATCTTTTACGATGCTTTTCCCAAAGTGTGCTTATTTTGTATTTCTTTTTGTATGATATGATTTTTTTTTACGTTTCAGTTTATCTGTGTGAACTTATACTATATTATAAATTTGCTTCAAATTTTGTGTAATCTTTATCTCAGTATTAAATGCTTTTTTTAAATTTCTTCGGATGTAAAAGCGTTGGCAGAAGTACATTTTGAATGAAGTGCAGAAGTTATATCAGTTTTTCCGTTTGTTTTCTATGCATTGTTCTGACGTTGTTACCATAAACTCATGCTGCTTTAAATGTTTTGGTTTAATTGCATATAAATATCATATTCGTATGCCCTTCGACTGTTGTCAACCAATCAAAAGTAGGAGTTCTTATGAAACATACATGTGATGTAATAATTCTAGTTAACATGCTGTAGAGTATAAAGGACGAAACATGATATGATGTGACGCTTCAAAACAACAATGTTGTTACGTGTGAGTCATATTACAGCACAAAACGTCATTTTCTGATAGAAGGAAAATAAATAAATAATGCATAAAAAACGTGGGGAAAAGATGACAAAAAAATCGTCAGAAAAATTACAATGAAATATCAATTACACTAAATTTCAAATGTGCTTGAAGTTGGTCAATACAACTATGAATATTGCTATTGAATTAATTGAATGTAAAAATAATTTATCACTTTCTACAATTGTTTGTTTTCAGAAATGTATTACTTAATGTTTCTAATGATCATCAAATATGTATAAATAGCTATTAGAGTATCATGATTTATTGTATTGGGGGCACGTTATATGTTGGTTAATTGTGTAAACATCTTAATGATTCTGGGTATTTCTATACTATTGCATAGCATATCTGTCACTAATCCAGAACATTCCAAAAGGAAAAACACGGAGAAACCTACCAAAATAAATGAAGGCGGTAGTCAAATATAGAAAAAGAAACATATTGAAAGACGCAAATTTTCTACCATAAGAAGACGCCTGGGTCCATCCCTGCATAGCATGTACTTTACTACTGCACTTTTAATGTATACAGTCTTATTAGAAGTTACATAATTGAACTGAACTTAAAATGATGTTTTTGCGTGTGCAATTGTTTTCTTACTTTTACTGAATGTCAACGTAATCTAATTGTGTTTCAGTTTTAAAAACATCTAACATTACTACTTTTAGTCGAGCAATCAGTGCTGAAAATCAGATTTAAATTTACAATTACAATATAAAACATCGGAACATGTATAGTAATACACAATATAAAGACGCATAAAATACATGTCGTCTTCAATTTCGAGACCAGTAAAACTACAAAGAAGGTCATTTCCTTTTACATCTTCTTTTTTTTTTTTCTAATTTTAATTAATCTGCAGGATATATCATATCATCAAAAGCCTACTAAAAAAATCAACAAGCAAGTTAAAACAAAATGTAAAGAAAAAACCCAATTGGTTAGATACTTCATTATCTAAATTAAAAAATAACTTAAATGATAAAGAAAAATTATTACAAAAATATCCTTTTGATCCAGTAATACGGTCATCTTTTTTCAGTCTATTTAAACATTTCAGAAAAACAAGGAAGAAAAAAATAAGGGATTTTCGACAAGATTTAATAGATAAATTAGATAATTTAAAAGACAATAATCCAAGTCAATATTGGGCACTGCTTCATGAGTTATCATATAATAATAGGTAAAATACCACATCTGATGTATCAACAGATGCTTTGTTTTCTTATTTTAAAAATTTAAATGAAAAAGACACTAATGCATCCTGTGATTATTTTAAAGATAAGCTAAAAGATATGGAAAGAGAAAAAATATTTACTGAACTTGATAATTTGATTTCAAAAGCAGAAATAGAAAAGGCGATTAGTACACTAAAAAATAAAAAAGCCAGTGGTTTTGACTCAATTTTAAATGAAATGTTAAAGTCCAGTCAAATATATTTAGTTTCTTGTTTTCAAAAAATGTTTAATAGTATCTTAAACTCAGGAAATTTTCCAGAAATTTGGGCAAAAGGATATATAGTTCCTTTATTTGAAAGTGGTTCAAAAGATGATCCTTCAAATTATAGAGGAATTACCATTGAAAGTTGTTTAGGCAAGTTATTTGTGAAAATTTTAAACATTCGTTTAGAGAAATTTTTGGCAAGTAGAAATATTATTAAACCGGAACAAATTGGTTTCTGTAAAGGCAAGCGCACCAGTGATCATCATTTAGTTTTGAGAACTCTTATAGAAAAGTATACTCAACAAGGCAATAAAAAATTCTTTACGTGCTTTGTTGACCTACGAAGAGCCTTTGATACTGTTAATCATGATTGACTTTTTTATAAACTGAGTAATATTGGAGTCAGTGATTTATTTTATAACACTCTAAAAGATATGTATAATGATACTGAACTTTGTGTAAAGGTAAACAAATATTCTATGACTGAAAACTTAACATCTAACATAGGAATCAAACAAGGGGGTAATTTAAGCCCCACTTTATTTAAATTTTTTATAAATGATCATATTCTTGACTCTTTTGATGAGACATATAAACCTGCTATTTTAAATTCCTTACACCTTAATCTGATGGCCTACAGAGGTGTATTGATAAAATATATAATTACTGTGATAAATGGGGGCTCCAAATAAATATAAAGAAAACTAAATCAGTATTTTTTAATAAAACAGGAAAACTAGATGAAAAAATATTTAATATTAATAATATACCTATTGAAAAGGCTAGGGGCTATAAATATTTAGGAATTTATGTAAGCGCAAGTGGAAGCTTTACAGAGGCTAAAGATGATTTATATAAAAGGGGACTGAAAGCTTTATTTAAATATAAAAAAAAGTTTTAACTTATATAAACCTAAAATTAACACACTTTACATATATTTGATCATACTGTGAAACCTGTGTTGTTATATGGGAGTGAAATATGGGGATCTTCAGTAATAAATAAACTAAATAAATATGAACATAATCTTTTTAAACTATGCAAGGACATGAAACAAGAAAGTATTCATGTCAATTCTGTAAAAAAAAAATCTTTGGTTTTAGGTAAAAAAAATCTACAAATATAGCTGTATTGGGTGAAATGGGAAGATTTCCCTTATTTCTTGAAGTAATTTTAAATGTTTAGATATTATAAATATATATTAAAGTCTGATGATATCCTTCTCTCAGAAGCCTTGAATGTCTCTAGATCACTAAATAGTTTAAACAAAAATAGTTGGTATAGTTGTATTGCTATTCTTATGAAATATCTTGATATAGATCTTAAACTTATTAAAAATTCAAAGATGGATTTAAAATCACTAATTTACCGGAAATTAAAACCGAAATATTCTTGTATTTGGAAATCTGAACTTTACAATGATAGACAAAATAAACAGCATGGAAATAAACTAAGAACTTACAGATTATTTAAAGAAAATATGTATATGGAAAAATACTTATTAATTTTAAATGAGGATGAAAGGCGACTGCTCACTAAGTTTAGAGTCAGTGCACATAAATTCGAAATTGAAAGAGGCAGATATGTGGGGCTTCGAGTGGAGGATAGAATATGTAAATTATGTAACACTGAAGTTGAAGATGAAATTCATTTTCTTCTTCAGTGTCCTGTTTTAGAAAATAAAAGATCTGAATATATAGATTACTTAAATAAAGTTAACAAAAACTTTAAAAGCCTCCCAAATAAATCAAAATTAATATGGTTAATGTCATCTGAGGATAATGTTATAATTAAAAAAGTAAGTTTATTATTGTGTACTTTATTCAAAGAGAGAAAATCAATTCTAGAAACAGTTTAGTCACCGGTAGTTTGTCCATCTATATTATATTGTAAAACTATATATATATATATATATATATACTCATGCCAACAACATACATCCAAGTATCAAATTTACTCATTAAAGTCTAAATCCTAAATCGCCTTCCTCGATACTTCAAGTTCGCTCACAGAGGGCATCATATCTACAGATTTATATTCTAAGCCTACTGACACTCATCAATATTTGTCCCCTAAAAGTTGCCATCCTGCTCATCTTACCAAGAGCATTCCATACAGTCAGGCACTTAGAGTCAAGCGAATATGCTCCAACACAGAAACAACTGAAAGACAACTGCGTAAACTTGAAACTCGCTTGAAGAAAAGGGGCTACAAACACAGAAATATCAAAAAAAGCTTTCAGAAAGCGGAGTCAATTCCGAGGAGTGAACTATTGGAATACAAAGTTAAAAAGAAAAATAAAAGGACTCCATGTGTTCTTACTTATCACCCATCTCTCAAAAACAGCTTTGGTGTCATTCGTGAGCATTGGAAATCAGTTGAAAAGAATTCCATACTGTCCAAAATTTTCCCTGAGCCTCCAATGATAGCTTTTAGGCAACCTAGTAGTCTGCGGAACCTACTAGTGCGGGCTGAAGTGTCTGATAATAGAAGTACTCCTGGAGAATGTCGTTCGTGTGGAGAAAAACGCTGCAAATGCTGTTTACAGATGCAGCATTCGTCAACATTTCACAGTAAGGCAACCGAAAATAACTATAAGATATTTTGCAATGTTACCTGCAAAAGTATGAATGTTATTTACATACTAGAATGTTCGGTTTGTGGCCTCCAATATGTTGGTGAGTCAAAGCAGCCTTTCCACAAACGCCTCAATGGCCATAGGAGTGATATCTCTAAGAAGCCACTTCTTCCAGTCTCTCAGCACTTCAGACAGTCGGATCACAAACTTGATGACTTTAACCGCATGAAAATTCTAGTGATTGAACAGAACATTCACTGGAGTGATGCACAGCGACAGGTTCGAGAAAGCTTTTGGATAAAGGAACTTAATGTACATCACCCAAACGGCATCAATAAGAAATACTAGCAGTTTTGTTTTTCACTTATTTTTATTGTTAATATACACATACACGTATATTGATTTATAGTGTTTTGTTTAAATTATGATATTCAGGATTAAAATCAATCGACCAAAACTTACCTGTATTATCACTGATCTATTTTCACACCTTATACATTATGTATCAGTATTGTTAAAACTTGTGACACAAGAAGAAGGCCATTTGTTGAGCCGAAATATTTGTCAACACAATTTTATAACAACATTTTCGTTTAATAACACCTTATATCAGTACCGTCGTGCAAATCTTTAGACTGATATAATTTTTTCCTTATCTGCATAGTATCGCCTATTCTAGACGATCCGGTACATAGTAAATTTGCTGGTTGGTCCTTTTTATAGACTTTTATATATATATATATATATATATATTCATCTTTTTTGCAGATATTATTTGGGTGAAAAAGACTTGACTTTGTTTAATTGTTAAATAATCAATGTAATCAATATGTAATCACTTGTATGAAATTGAACTTAATTGTACTGCTCAAATTATTTGGCGTCATAATTGACAATAAAAAAACTTTGTATTGTATTGTATTGTTTCTCTTATGTGTTATATTTGTTGCAATTAGCCAAGCATTATATTATAAAACATACAATACTGAGTCGAAAATCTAATAATATGCATTAAGCTTGGAACATATCAAAACATTTAAACCCACTGCATTTGGTTGCACCTGTCCCAAGTCAGGAACTTGTTGTTCAGTGGTTGTCGTCTGTTTGTGTGGTTCACAAGTGGTTCTCGTTTTTTATAGATTAGACAGGTGATATTCCTGTATCATAAATTTACCTCAACACTGCAGTGACATGGAATGCCAATGTTGTGTTATTTTTTTGGTGTCAACTTTTTGTAAATAAAATTTCATTTTATTAATTTATTCATTGTCGGAAATAAATGGCTTTTATCAGATGCGGTTCATTATTATTTTTTTATTTTTTTTCATCTTCGTCAACTTCTTTCTTGATTTATTTTGTTTCACGACTACGTTGGACCGAGCGAGCGCCTCTTGTGCGTTTTTTTGTAGACACAACGCGAGTTTGGTGTAAAAAAAAAAGGCAACAGAAATTTTCCGCTGCAAACTATTCTGATCCTACTATCTTTGTGAAGTTTTTTTTTTGTATCCGAATTGCCGAGTTCTGACACTGTAGAAATTTGATTAAAATCTATATCTGTATTTCTGGAGTCGATTTCACAAAAAGACTTACGACTAAGAATTGTCATAAGTATACTAAATTGTTCACGACTTACGGTCAATATTAGTCTTAAGTTTTTTTATGAAATCAACTCCTGGATTGTGGCAAAAAAGGAATAATTTCTTTTAAAATGTTGTTTTTCATGGCAGTAATAGAAACTTTTCCTACTTAGAAACCGATTTTTTTATGTCTTTATATCAGGCAATGTGGAAGAACAAGATTAAGGAACTTAAATCTGTTTCAAAATACAACAGTTATCACCATACAAGCTAAACAATTAATATCAGCTAAATTATAAAGAACAAATATGTGTCCTAAGTACACGGATGCCCCATCCGCGCTATCATTTTCTATGTTCAGTGAACCCTGAAAATAGGGTAAAATCTCTAATTTGGCATTAAAATTACAAAGAGAATATCATAAGGAACATGTGTACTAAGTTTCAAGTTGATTAGACTTCAACTTCATAAAAAAACAACCTCCACCAAAATTTTTAACCTGAAGCAGGACAGATGGACGAACGAACGAACGAACGTACAGAAAAGAAAACATAATGCCCATAAATGGGGCATACAAATCAAAGAAACTATGAATTTTGCTTTTTCAATACAAAGTTTCATACCCCGACATTTTTTCATAACATATGCTGGAGAAAAGTTAGAAATAAAAGAAAAGATGCAATACATAATTCATATATACACAAATAGACTTAACTTTATTTTCAAACATAATCAGAAGAATTATTCGGTTGTGGTACTATGCAGGATGTGAATTATAGAAAATGCAGTGAATCGGTTACACTTTAAAGTCATTTAAGGATATTAGTTGTTGATTGTATCCTTTGAACTTCTGTCCAAGAATAATATTCCTAATAGAATGATCAAAATAGCTTTAGGTGTAATACTAACAAATCATGGAACGTCACATCCAGTTGCATACGAAAATAGGTCGAAAAAAATATTCGCTTGAATTTGACAGCTGTAGGATTTAATCCTACATTTTATTGCAGCAAAAAATATCTGGGTCATGAACATATGTCTTCGTTTTTTCAAAACACCATTTTTTTTTTTATTTGGAGTTTCTATAGAATATTTTGGAAACTTGAGGTTACATGGTTACTATAGCTTTCACACAGGTTTTAAACTTTCTAGTGATGGTTATAAAAATCAATGCAATTAAATTGAATGTGCATTTTTTTTTCTATACTACTGGACAGGATACAACTGTACTTATACCAAATATTGAATAAAGATAAATTCTGCCCTATTTTTTGAAAGGTACAAATTTAGCAAAGACTACTAGGGGAAAATCAATGGATGTATTACACCTGTATACAGTAAAACCTTAACAAAGCGAACCCTGCATAAAATACCAGTCGGTCTTATGAAAAGCTTCAGTATTTTGAATTATGTAGTATGAAAACCTTTTTTTATCCGACACAATCCACTCTGTTTTCCCATTTATGTTAATAAATTAATGAAAGATTGCTATAAATTCCTTCGTCACCAGTTTGAAAGAAAAAATCAATTTCTATCCGACGCAGCTCAACTGTTATATGATAGCATCGTCAAATACGTGATAATAAGCGGGATAACTCTATTTGCATTAAATATTGGTAGGTGCAGGCCGGTTCAAACAGTTTGAAAGTAATCAGGTAATTGATATCTATCAACATGAAGATCATTTGAACCGTGATGATACTTTATCATTACTTGCAGAAAGAAAATCGTTATTTATATGCTTTTATATTTATGTAATAATATTTTAACAAGCACATGGGTCGATGAGAGATATAGACGTTTCGTCCCAAAGCGTATAATCAGCCCATGATTTGATGTCCCTACTGGAGACGTTTCATTCCAGAGAGTATCATCTGCCAATTTCTTAACTGATTTAAAAAAAACAATCCGGGGATTCATAACGGGTAAGCTTGGTAAAAAAAAAATTTTTTTATTATTTGTTTCCCTGGCTTATATGATAAGGGGTCGATGAAGAACCTTTACAATCAATGCAAACAAAAAGGAAAAATCACAAAATACTGAACTCCGAGGAAAATTCTAAATAAAAAGTCCCGAATCCAACGACAAAATAAAACGCTAAAGCACATCAAACGAATGCAAACAACAAGAAATAAATTATGATGCTTTGTTTTATCTGTACACTTGCTAGAGGTATAGGGGGAGAGTTGAGATCTCATAAACAGGTTTAAACCCGTCGCATTTTTGCGCCTGTACCAAGTCGGGAGCCTCTGGCCTTTGTTAGTCTTGTATTATTTTTAATTTTAGTTTCTTGTGTATAATTTGGAGTTAAGTATGGCGTTCATTATCACTGAACTAGTATACAATTAGTTTAGCGAACAGCTGAATGACGCCTCCGGGTGCGGGAATTTCTCGCTACATTGAAGACCTGTTGGTGACCTTCTGCTGTTGTTTTTTATATGGTCGGGTTGTTGTCTCTTTGACACATTCCCTATTTCCATTCTCAATTTAATGTACATGTGGCTTAACAATTTTCGACAAATATGAATATCGATCGAATGCAAAATTAGATGCAGATCGTTTTGATGTTTTGTCTTCTGAAACAGTTTAGGGATAGGGACTAACTGTGCACCACTTATTGCGGACCTGTTTTTGTATGCTATGAGTTACAATTTATGACAAAAATCAGCAAAGACCCATCGAAACAACATCTGATAAACAAATTTCATAATACTTTTAGCTATTTGGATGACATTTTGGCTCTCAATAATGACGACTTCAGTGTGTATACTAAAGAAATTTATCCTGTTGAACTTACTTTTAGTAAAGCTAATATTAACAATGAACACTGCCCTTTCCTGGATCTTGATATCTATATCACTAACTGAATTACTAAAATTTATGATAAAAGAGATGATTGTTCATTTCCTATCGTCAATTATCCATTTTTAGATGGTGACGTTCCCTTGTATAAGGACATCATTCGTAAATATAGCTCAACATGCAGACTTCTTATACGTTTAGATATTTCACATCCATTTTTTTTATGGAAATATTCTTTTTAAAGCACAAAAATGTCAGTATTCACCGCAGAAACTAACAAAACCTTTAAAAGTAGACTTATTAAGAAGGGATATAGTTACGATACTTTGTCAGGTCATTAAAGATCGCATTTTTGGCGTTAATATTGATTCACTTATAGGGTCTTTGCATCGGAACTAAACACATTTATTAAAAAAAACAGGTGGACCTTGTTTATATAACCTAATTATCATAGGGGAGAACATTTTTATTGATTTGAAATAGTAAAAAAAATCAACAAAGATACCAGAAGTATAGGTTTGTTGACAAGAAGCGGGGTCAGTCTTCCGAATCATTGATCATTGACGCTCCAGTAAAAAATGCAACAACAAAAAAGTAAATTAAAAAAGGGATGTCCATATTAAATGGCTAAATCGAACGCTATCAATCAAATAATCATAGATACCAGGATTAAAATTTCGTATTCGCGCAAGACGCATTTTGTAAACAAATAATTTATAATTATGACCATATCATTGATAATTCATGTCAACACAGAAGTGCTGACTACTTGACTTGTGATACCTTCAGAAAATAATAACTCCACCAGCATTGGCATCGACCCAGTGGTTGTAAATAAACTCATCACAGATATCAGAATTGAAATGTTGTATTTGCGCTAGACGCGCGTTTCGTCTACAAAAGACTATTCAGTGACGCTCGAATAAAAAAGAAGTTGAAGAGCATTAAGGACCAATCAATTCCTACAAGTTTTGCAGCAAAGGTAATATATTCCTGAGGTAAAAAAATCCTTAATTGGTATTTCAAAAATTCAACAGAACAAGTGAAAAAGAGTTTTTGACTGGGTAAAGCATGTTTGTAAAGCTAGCCAAATCTCCTGTTTATAGATCCATTATATTGACAAAATAATAAAAGTTTTAATGTTAAATGTACGAAGTTGAAGACCCTTGAGGACGAATTCAATATCATAAAATGTTTACGAAATGGAATTACTTATAAAGTATTTTGAATATGCAAAAAAACTCTTGGCAATAATAAGGCAACCATTGTATATTCGGGTCAACTGGAGTATACGGACATAAGGTCTTTGTGAATGTTTTGTGACAAAACTGGTTGAATAAAAAAAGGAGTATTGAGATCTCCAAAACTATTATCCAAGTAACCTTGCAAATAAGGAACCTGGCTAATGGTTGATTTATTAACGTGTTCTTTTTTATTGGAGAATTTGATGAATATTAAAAACCTTTAATTGTCTCTGTTTTATCAATGAGATACTGAAGTGGACCATCGGCGATTAACAACTTGCCATTGTATAGACCTACCAAAAGTTGAAGACTACATGATGTTATCTAAAAATTCTTTGGTTAGTTAAGGTTTGGCGCGCAGGTCGGTATGGAATTTGTTTAATCATCACATTCTACAGTTTGCGGTCTATTTCCCTGAAATGTCTTAAACTACTGCTAACATGCTGTTAATAAATGATTAAATGTGTAAAATATTCATCACAGGTTGGTTGGCCAATTAGTTGGTTTCTTGGTCAAGTATAGTAAGTCGAATATACGTTATGTGTTGTCTAACTGAGAGTTTCTTGTGTTGTCTTCATAAACAAAATAGAAAATATAGTTACGTTTATATAATCGATCAAAAGAGTGTCGAACAGAATGAAAAAAAGTACATTTCACATGGAAAAGGTGCTGAATTTGACGACATCAATGCTACTAAAATAACCGAAGAAACGGATGAATATAAATCTCTCTATTCTTTCATGTTATGTTGCATTTTTATTGTTAAAAAAGATTATCTAATAAGTAAAGACAAAAACGGAACAAAAAATACAACTTTCAAATTTGGTGTCAACACCCATGCTGGTTCATGAGCAACTCCTTCTGGGACAGTTTTTAAACTGTTTGGATCTTTAGGGCAATTTTTGGTTCCAGTAGACTCAATATTTTAGTCTTTTTGATAAACCGATGACATACGAAAAGAAAATGCAATCTTGCTCTTTTGGCAAGGTAAGTACAAACGAATAAAACAGTCAGACGAAACCAGAAACTGAAAGAGGTAGGAAAATGTTATAGCATCGTCGTTCATTTATACTGTTTATTGTAGGTATAACGCTGAAAGAATGTATATTTCAAAGGATCAAGTTAACACAGATGATGCTATCAAATAACAAATGATTATTTTGCGTGACATTTTGTTGTTTAAACTTTTATATGTGTCAACAAATGTCTACATGATGAGCATCCTCTACAATGCTACAAGATTCTGTAATGGGAACATTAATATTTGTGGTTTCTTTGTTATCTTTGTATACTCTGTCTTCTGGGTGTCATATAACAATTTCAGGCAGAAATGGTGAAGGTGTTATGAAGTGTGATGATTCAAATCTACAAAAAATGATGGACTTCGTTAACTCGACAATTACAAAACAAACACAAATACTACAAGATCTACTCATTAAAAACAGCCAAGGTACGTAACTTCAGGTAAACATGCTGATTTCGTATCTTCAAAATGATTAATTCAAGTTATATTTTTAAGATAGACATTCAATTCGAAGACGTTATGAAATGAAGCAATCGTATATCTTGTTGTGTGAGATTACATGCAAGCAATTACAAAATAATACAATGAACTGATAGATACCAAAACAACTACAAATTATTTTTCTTTTGAATAAAAAATCCAGTAGATTAGTGACAACTGAAAACCATAAAAAGAATTTACATACGTATTTAGTCACATTGTCATACTTTCAAAATCTTTTAAAGAATTCAAAATTTTGCACAAAAATGAGGTCTGCGTCATCAAAACTAGAATCGTTTGAAATATTTATGATTTTACATGATTGTAATGTTTCCAACAAACAGGGACCAGAATCTGCAAATGCGTTGAAGACGTTGCATACAAAAAGCAAACAGGTCAAAGCTCAACACTGAGTAACTCCAGTAGATTTAGCTCTAGCAACGGTGTCGATGGACTACTTCCTAGTGGAAACGAGTATATGATACACACTAACGAGGAAAAAAATCCTTTTTGGTGGGTGAACTTAGGAAGGGAATATCTGGTTGAAAGAGTAGAAATATGGAATCGTAAAGATTGCTGTGGTGAGTACATTTTGATAAGATTTTGAAACGTTATAAAAGAGGGACGAAAGATACCAAAGGGACAGTCAAACTCATAAATCTAAAACAAACTGACAATCCCATGGCTAAAAATGAAAAAGACAAACAGACAAACAATAGTACACATGACACAACATAGAAAACTAAAGAATAAACAACACGAACCCCACCAAAAACTAGTGGTTATCTCAGGTGCTCCGGAAGGGTAAGCAGATCCTGCTCCACATGTGGCACCCGTCGTGTTGCTTATGTGATAACAAATCTGGTAAATAGTCTAATTCGGTAGGTCACATTCATGAAAGGGAAGGGGATTTTAGTTACAACGTAAGGAACATATCCGATATCATTTGTGAAACGGTTATTCCATAACGGTCAACCAACTCTTGATGGCGTCCGTAAAATTTACGAAGGGATGATTTCAACTTCACCATTTGGAACTCCTGGTTTAATAGCTTCCTTGTGAGCAGCAACTCTCTATCAAGAAAATCATGAAAGGAAATGCAAGCACGGGAATATCGTACCAATTGGGAGATATATACCCTGTATGCAGGTGCTGTTAGAATGTTGCTACTTAGAAATGGAAAGTTCACATTTGGAAAGCTGAAATCATCTCTTTTGTCGTAAAGTTTTGTTTTCAACCGAACCTCATTGTCAATTTCTAGATGTAGGTCAAGATATTAAGCCGATTGAACTGTATCTGTAGTATCCTTTATCTCTAGTTCGATGGGATAGATGCGTTCCACATAGTCACCAAATTTTTAATTATTTAGTGAAAGAACATCATCTATATAGCGGAAAGTAGAGTTAAAGGATATTGCTTACTTCTTATCTTTCTCTCTAAGAAGTTCCTGCATGACGTCAGCCTCAAAATAATAAAGAAATAAGTCGGCAAGTAGAGGGGCCCAGTTTGTTCCCATTGGAATGCCGACAGTCTGTTGAAAAACACGTCCTCCGAACGTAACAAATATGTTGTCAATCAAGAAATCAAGCATCTTGACAATATCAGTTTCAGAGAATTTTTTGTTTGAATCAGAGTGATTCTTTACAAAGTAGGATTTATCCCTCCCTAAGACAATAAGATATGTTGAAAATGGAACTTGCCAAGTATACGACATGATATTTGATCAATTATCTCGCAAAAGCACCTGTTCTAATAAGTTCAAAACCAAATGAAAAAAAAGTATTGTGTGAATGTGCCTTTACAACATTTCACATAGAATTTCAATAAAAATTTTCAAACGTTTCAAACAGACCTACGACTCTGCTGTTATTTTTCGTAATATTAATATTATCCATGTCACTGTTGATTTCCTGCTAAATGTTGGTGCCTCTCGCCTTCTTTCTCTACCGATACAAACTTGTCTCAACTAAATAGTCAATAGTGATGAAAGCGGTGTAAAACACATGAAATCAATCTATCAATCATATCATTGTATAAAAAATAAGTTATTTACTCTTATGATAATCATAGTAAATGTGAATACCATCCCTCACAGATGATATATGTGTTAATTTAGGGGGGGACACATATATTCACGTATGTTAGAAAAAGGTCTCCAAAATAATGAAAATAAATAATGCAATAAATCTAAAATAATTTCTATGTCAGGTCGATTCTTATTTACAATAAATTCTGTTTTATATTCAGGTGAACGAACTCGAAACATGGATGTTACTGTTGGACCAACTTTGAACGAAATGAAGTTATGTGTACATTACAAAGGTCCAAGTCAGAAAGGTGAACACCTAGTGCTCGGGTGTAACAAAAGAATGAGAGGTCGCTATGTCAAGCTGCAAATGCAAGGGACAATAGCTATGAATCTTCTTGAAGTCAAAGTATTTGTTGTCAAAACATGTTCGAACTAAAATAAAAATCAATATTATTAATGTTATTACTATTTTTAACCAAAACGTTGTTTAGCCTCCGCGAATATATCGCCTTTTTAACAGTTCTTGTCTATGCTTTAGGACTTCTTTAGCAAAATCTGTTGGAATCGGTGTTACTGTATGGCGTGTTCTAATCCGTTCTGACGTAATTTTAGAAAACAGATATGTAAACACCGATGGTTGTCGCTTTATCCTTTAACGTAAGAGGCTGGGCAAATGTTAAAGAGGCACTATAGCTGTCAAATTCGTGTTCACCGATTTGACTCAAATTCTCAAATTAAATTTACAACAATGAAAAATATTTATTAGTATCCAAACTATAAAAAGTCTAAAATAAACAATAAACCGGACATGGACATACGTTTGATGATGTCTTTGATATTACGGTGTGGCATATAAAATGATGCCAAGTATAAGTCCTTCATACTCTGTAGTTTTACTTTTGTCAAATAATTTCACATTCAGTGACAAGTTCGACTTTTTCATCGGATACCAAGTTTGATTTAATACTGTGAATACGCCTTTTCCAATGAAGTCTCGATCATAACGGTGAAATGTAATTCTCTAGGAAAACTTAACAAGATTTTATACAATTTTTCTCTGGGTCCCTACCTGGTTTAATGCCTTTTAAACCATGATTCAGTGTCACATATTAGATCTGGTTTTACATATTCAACAGCTGCCCTAAATTCAGATTTGTAAGTGTTTATGCTGCAACAGTTCACTGTTAGAAGCCTAAGTTTTAACTTTTAGTAAATACTGTGTACTTGAGAAAAAGTTGTTGAACCAGGCGTATGTCAAAGAACGCCTCGTCCTTTTCCTTAAAAAAAGTTCATCGGGAAGTACTTTGTTGATAAATTTTCCGTATCAACTTCAAAAATAATTAAAAACCAATTGTTCAGAGAACAATTGAAAGTCTTTCCAAATCAAAGAAATTTTAATAAAGAGATTCATTCTGATGCGATAAATAATGGTTTAATTATATTTTTGAATGATATAAAGGAGGTAATATGCTTCTTTTGGTGAAATGAATGTCACTTCCGGTCTCATATGAAGCTTCTTTCACACTGATTCCAAAAATATATAGTTTCTATATACTTTTGTATGTAGAATGGGAGATAATTGGCCACTTCCGGTTTGTTGGGAGTCATTTTAAGTTTTCAGTAATCACTTTATGTATCTATATGACAAAATACATGGATTCTGCGTATTCTGATATATGAGAAAAATGCAAAAAAAGGCTACTCCCGGTTTTCTCAAGGTCAGTTCCGGTAGTCATTTTTCAAGGTCGTTTGTTACCTTACCTTTTGTACAAGGTCAAATGTTGAAGTTATAATGAAATAACCTCATATCAAGACATTTCAGGGGCATCAACTCCTATAAGATGCCATTAAATTGTATAAGTATAAATGTAGCATATCTTCATTACAATAAAGCAGACTTTTTGCACTTGTTCTTTTATATCTATCTTTCAAAGTGTCAGAGAAAATGCAAAAACAAGCAAAAATCACAATTGAGAACTTGACCTTGACCTTTGACCTTGACCTCATTTTCTAAATTAGTGCCTAGGGGACTCATATAAAAACATTCCAGGGTTGTACGGTTAATAGTTTATAAGTTAAAAATACATTCCGACAAATTTATTGTTTAAAGGTAGATAACTCCTATAAAATTTGATCAAATCGCTTTGATCCAAATTAGCCAAAAACTCCTAGGGATATAACGAACAATTAAGAAAAAGAATTTTGTTGATATCTTTTTTTGTTACAAAGAAGATGCACACAAATGATAAACAGTGAATAGGGAGATAACTCTTACAAAAAATCATTTCCTATCATGATTTTCTTGATAGAGGGTTACTGCTCACAAGGAAGCTATTAAACCAAGAGTTCCAAATGGTTAAGTTGAAATCATCCCTTCGTAAATTTTACGGACGCCATCACGAGTTGGTTGACCGTTATGGAATAACCGTTTCACAAATGATATCGGATATGTTCCTTACGTCGTAACTACAATCCCCTTCCCTTTCATGAATTTGACCTACCGAATTAGACTATTTACCGGATTTGTAATCACATAAGCAACACGACGGGTGCCGCATGTGGAGCAGGATCTGCTTACCCTTCCGGAGCACCTGAGATCACCCCTAGTTTTTGGTGGGGTTCGTGTTGTTTATTCTTTAGTTTTCTATGTTGTGTCATGTGTACTATTGTTTTTCTGTTTGTCTTTTTCATTTTTAGCCATGGCGTTGTCAGTTTGTTTTAGATTTACGAGTTTGACTGTCCCTTTGGTATCTTTCGTCCCTCTTCTTTTACAAAGAAAATTGTTCGTCTAAGCAGGATGATATTTAAAACCGTATAAACTATACGATACAATATACAAAATATCGAAGCGACATATTGCGAAACAAAACTTTCAGAATGTGCCGGGGAAAAAAATAATAATTAAAAACCAATTGTTCAGAGAACAATTGAAGGTCTTTCCACCATAAACAATGTATTTTAATATTGTTGTAAAATTAAGTTTAAAATGTCATTTCAATTGTCAAATAATAGATTATTTTTCGCTGATTCCAAAAATATATGATTTCTATACAATATTTTTTAAATAAGGGAGATAATTTGTTACTTCTGGTTTGAAAAATGTTACTTCCGATAATATTTGAATATTTATTTGACACTGATTCCAAATATATCTGGTTCTACATACTTTTATAATAATAAAGTACAAAAAATAGCTCCTTCCGGTTGTTTATTTCAAGGTTAAATGGTTTGATATATATTCCCAAAAGTCTCATGGCTTTATCATGTATACATATGAGGTAAAAGCAAAGGACTTTATTTATATATCTAAGAAGCGGATTCTGCTCCACATGTGTCAGCCGTCGAATCGCTCACGTAAGTCAAATTTTGTATGTAGGCCATATTTGGGGAAAAGGGGTCTGAATAGTAGTTAAGACATTATAATTTTAACCGTTACCATCACGAACTGGTTGCCTGATAATATGTGTGGCTTAACTCACTAACGACATGTTTTCGCGGTCTTGAATCTTTTCATGCTCGTTTGCTTCATTTTGACTGAATGAGGATCCTCATGACGGATGATAGATACAATGCAGGATATACATATTCTACCCTCTACGTCGACACAACCGGCCTCGTCCTTTAATTTGGATTTAATGATATTCCCTCACATTTATTTATATATCCACTTAATCGATTGATGACGCAGGAAAGTCGTTTTACTACTGTTGCCAACATGTATGACCGATTGTTGATGCCTCTTAATGTTTTTGTTGTATGGGTCCTACCAAACTTTAAAACAGAAGTGGAAGGTACCAAAGGGCTATTAGTCGATGACAGCCATAAGGTATCGGGGTGTTGAACGAAAAAGAAACAACGTTAATGTGACAAGAAAACTCATAACTATTTTACTTTCATTCCAAAATATTACTGTTGATAATCTCAGAATTTCCAAGGCGTCATCTATCAAGAAAACATATCAATAATGTGGTCATTTTTATAAATATCTGTTACAAAACTTTGAATTTATCGAAAAACTACGGATTTTATTATCCAATGCATAGATTACCATAGCCAAAATTTGGATCCTCAATGCTCTTCAATTTTGTACTTGTTTGGCTTTGTAAATATTTTGATATGAGCGTCACTGATGAATCTTATGTAGACGAAACGCACGTCTGGCGTACTTAATAATGGCAACAGTAGTATACCGCTGTTCAAAACTCATAAATCCATGGACAAAAAACAAAATCGGGGTAACAAACTAAAATCGAGGGAAACGCATTAAATATAAGAGGAAAGCAACGACACAATACTGAAATGTAACACATATAGAAACGGACAAAGCATCAGACAAAATCCCACGAGAATAACAAACATAACATCAAAACCAAATACATAAAGGGATAAACAAGTACCGTGACACGTCTTATCGCAATGTGAATTTACACTCAAATATTAAATTATATATCTGGTACCTTTGATAGCTATATACTCTTAATATGATTTTAATCATGATTGTGATTTCTAATATCTAACTGTACATATTTCTTCTGTGTCTGTGTCTTTTAATCTGTGTATTGTTCTTATTGTCTTTTTCATAGTCTTTATTATTTCAAGACTTCAATGTTTTAGGTAGTTAGCAATTTGTTAGCGGACATGACGTAAAACCAGTGAGTTCAACTTTATTTATAACTTATATAGTTAAAATAATCCATTCAAGGACTTTTTGATTTCCAAATAATTAATATTACCAATAATTGATAAGTTCCAGGTCGACGGGTTCAAACAGAAAGATTTTCCAAGCAGAAAGATTTTGAAAGCAGAGAAAACTGTGCATCATATAATCGGCATGACTTTATCTGATGACAATATCAATACAACAATAAGACTCACGCATAGTTATATACTTTAATGCAGTCACGGACCCGCGATTTCACGGGTGTGTTCTAGTATATCTTAATTGGTACAAATTATCCTTCTAATTCTTAAAGTATAATCACAATGCTCATACTTCATTATCTTAGATGCTCATAAAAAATAACAAGATTGGTATTGGCAGGAAATGACCACAGCATTTATTAATAGATATGATATATAAACTGTTATATGAAATGCAATTTGCGATATGATATATGTACTATTATATAATTACATTAGATGTAAGTTTCATTATAATACGTTATTCTGATTGGCTAACATGTTATTCCGTAAACAATTGCATCAGACAATAACATTTATCATGCATGATGACACGAGGTCCCACAAAAAAGTGCACAGGTGAATTATTCTAAACTGGATAAAAATCGTGTTTTCATGATTTTAGCTTAAAAAAATGTAATTATAAGTATTGAATACTTCTTTTTGCAACTTTATAGGGTTGTAAAAGCGTTGACCGTGCGTACATTTTTAGAATGAAGCGCTTCCGCGCTTCATACAAAATGTACTTCGGTCAACGCTTTTACCACCCAATAAATTTACAAAAAGAAGCATTCAATTCTTAAATGAAATGCAATTTGTGATACATGTAGATATATGAACTAAAATTAACTGATAAAAATGCATATGTGTCTTTGAAAATGTTATATGATGATCGCCGAATATGTTTGAGGTGGCAGACCATATATGAAAAGGGGAAGTTCAAGATAAGCTATTAACCCTGGAAATCAGAGGCTAATGCTATCATACGATTACAATAAGTCTGTCAACTGCAAATATGTTATCTAAGCGCAGCGAAATCTGCCATAATTCAAGCGACTAACCCTGGATATCAGAAGTTATCGCTACCAACGCAAAGTTTAATAAAAATCAGAAAAAAACAACAACAAACTAATAAATTTCTTTCCAAGTTATCCATTCAATTTCTATATGCTTGCACGTCCACTCCTCGTCCAGGATTATTTTTTTATCTTGAATGACCGTCACGTGGAACTTTTGTACATCTTTCCACATAGAGTGATGATTTAATTGATGTAGTCTAGACAATACAATTCTGAAATAAAAAACAAAACCAAACAGCAGTATCTTCCGTAGGAATTGCATTCTACTAATAAATTTAAGGGAGGGTGGGCGGGTTTTAGAAGATAAATCTATGGCTAAAAAATGCGTCTGCTTTTCCTAAATGTCGACGTCAAAAAGGAGGATTATGGGTAAATCAATCACTTGCAAAGATCGATAATCCAACTAGAAACCAAATACTATTACTTGACGATGTAGTATAACGACGGACAGTGGTATGAGCACTACCGATAACTGATTTAAATTTTAGATTTTAAATTCTATTATCTTAGATGCTCATAAAAAATAACAAGATTGGTATTGGCAGGAAATGGCCACAGCATTTATTAACAGATATGATATATGTACTGTTATATGAAATGCAATTTGTGATATGATATATGTACTATTATATGAAATGCAATTTGTGATACATGTAGATATATGAACTAAAATTAACTGATAAAAATGCATATGTGTCTTTGAAAATGTTATATGATGATCGCCGAATATGTTTGAGGTGGCAGACCATATATGAAAAGGGGAAGTTCAAGATAAGCTATTAACCCTGGAAATCAGAGGCTAATGCTATCATACGATTTCAATAAGTCTGTAAACTGCAAATATGTTATCTAAGCGCAGCGAAATCTGCCATAATTCAAGCGACTAACCCTGGATACCAGAAGTTATCGCTACCAACGCAAAGTTTAATAAAAATCAGAAAAAAACAACAACAAACTAATAAATTTCTTTCCAAGTTATCCATTCAATTTCTATATGCATGCACGTCCACTCCTCGTCCAGGATTAATTTTTTTATCTTGAATGACCGTCTCGTCATTAGAACTTTTGTACATCTTTCCACATAGAGTGATGATTTAATTGATGTAGTCTAGACAATACAATTCTGAAATAAACAAACAAAACCATACAGCAGTATCTTCCGTAGGAATTGCATTCTACTAATAAATTTAAGGGAGGGTGGGCGGGTTTTAGAAGATAAATCTATGGCTAAAAAATGCGTCTGCTTTTCCTAAATGTCGACGTCAAAAAGGAGGATTATGGGTAAATCAATCACTTGCAAAGATCGATAATCCAACTAGAAACCAAATACTATTACTTGACGATGTAGTATAACGACGGACAGTGGTATGAGCACTACCGATAACTGATTTAAATTTTAGATTTTAAATCCTATTATCTTAGATGCTCATAAAAAATAACAAGATTGGTATTGGCAGGAAATGGCCACAGCATTTATTAACAGATATGATATATGTACTGTTATATGAAATGCAATTTGTGATATGATATATGTACTATTATATGAAATGCAATTTGTGATACATGTAGATATATGAACTAAAATTAACTGATAAAAATGCATATGTGTCTTTGAAAATGTTATATGATGATCGCCGAATATGTTTGAGGTGGCAGACCATATATGAAAAGGGGAAGTTCAAGATAAGCTATTAACCCTGGAAATCAGAGGCTAATGCTATCATACGATTACAATAAGTCTGTAAACTGCAAATATGTTATCTAAGCGCAGCGAAATCTACCAAATTGGCGGTGCTGTGACAATTTTAGCCTATAGTTAAAATTTTCACAGAACCGTCAACCGCCAATAAAATTGGGGGGAGCTGCGCATAGCTGTGCCATTTCAAGCAAAATTTGATTAAAATAATATTCTGATAATTGAATATGCCATTATATGATATAAATTGTAAATTAACAAGCAACTATTTGTCTTATTTATAAAACAGCCCAATAATGTCGATGTTTCGTTTAACTGTTCAATAAGAACATATATAGGCAACTAAAAACTGTCAAATAGACATAGGAAGATGTGGTGTGAGTGCCAATGTGACAACTCTCCATCCGAATAACAATTAAAAAAAACGTAAACCATTATAGGTCAATATAGGCCTTCAACACGGAGCCTTGGCTCACACCGAACAACCAGCTATAAATTGCCCCAAAATTACTAGTGCAAAACCATTCAAACGGGAAAACCAACGGTCTAATCTATATAAATATATAATGCAATGTTTGAAGACCGTCATTGCAGTCTTGGCAATAAAACTCGAGACCAAATCAAGTTGTAACAGGCAAATCAATATATAACCTTGATATAAATTGACTAGCTAATGATGAAAGTAACCTAGTTTGATATTTTAAATATATCATTTCCCAATGTGCACTGTAATATAGCTGTGAGGATCTTCCAATCTTCGCATTAGAATATTCTTCACCTTAGAGATAGTTAAGCCATCGGTAAAAACAAACCTACCATAAAATTTTCACTTCCGACCTTTTCAAAGCCAAATTACCTCCTCCCGGTCGTTGTCTTGCTTCCAAAATCACATTCTTAATAATTGACCACCTAACAATCCAAACCCTTATAGGAGAATCGGCAACATACACACAATTAACTGGGAATTCGTATATGTAACGCAAATATGCACCCGCTTTCAAATGACCTAAATATTTTATTGGATAATCCATCACAACACAAGTTCTCTCCATATATAGATATATGAAGATGTGGTATGAGTGCCAATGAGACAAATATCCATCCAAGTCACAATTTATAGAAGTAATCATTATAGGTCCATACCTATGTTGAAGAGTTCGACGAACAACGAGAATGTTAAATACCTAAAACATGTAGAGATCATATTTTTAGTATTGTAGAAAATTGGTATTTAGTCAAACTAGCTAACCATCAAAAGACAAAATAGCGGTCCACCTACTACAACATGTACAAGTCTATCTGGCAAATAGCCAAGCAATAAAAGCCACTGGACAAACACATTTGTCTAATTGCTCATGAAGAATGTGTATAGTTGTATATTATTTTGAACTGTTTTACCATCAGACAATCTGTGATCAACTGATAACGTGCCTTGCTATAATTTGCGTGTAAATTTGAACTATATTTATTTATTTAACTTTCAATAATGATACACAATGTACAGTGCATCATAAGCCTATTTGGCTGGCTGAAAATTACTTGTATATATGAATGTAATTGTTTGTTATAATTCAGGTTGCACTTTAATATTAAAATACTCTATTCTATAGTTAACCCTCTACCAAACTGATCGGTCTTAGATGAAACCAAATGAGTTTCTACATATTTCTTGTAAATTTTGACATCAGTCTTGTTTAAAGCATGATTTGTAGACCATGTATTGCTCATATTTTGAACTGTCAACTCCCCAACAATACACAAAAAGACCACGACAAGCCAAGGAAAAACAGCCTGGAATATCATAGCTTTGTATGCAGAACTTCATATACCTGATAATATTGACAAATTACGATGCAATATCTCTCTTAAAAAGTCAACCTACTGTCCATCTGAAGCAACCTTGAACGCTCCAAACCAACGCTTACTGTAAATTTGAGTAAAGTCTTCATAAACATTTAGCTTATTGTAAATGCTTAAGCCAGATCAAGCTGATCGATGTGATGTATGTGAAGTTAGCAGCCGGTTCGTTATTCGATATTCGATATTCAATATCCAACCGGCTGCTAGCAGTCGGTTGGATATTCAAAAAATTGTTGAAAATCTTGGAAAAAAAGAAATACTTGATAACATTAAAAACATGATTTTCATAGTTATAATGACTGATAAGATACGTAGGAAATCGTAAAATGACCTCTCCAAGCTGTTGTAAGTTCTCGTTGTCCCGAAAATAAACCCTTTTCTATGTTGCATATTTGTCTTTATATAATATAGATTGTTGTCAATAAAACAACTTCAAAGATTTACTTTTATACATGCTATTTCTTTAAACAAGAAGAAAAACCACTAACTCTAGAAAACATTATGAATTATAAATAGAAATATTTATGGAATGCCCAAAAAAGAAATATATAGTGAAAACCTATCTGAGACCGCTTAAATGAGTGTGAGACCCCCCTGGTCATTCAATGTTCATAAAATTTAATTAAATTATAGACTCTGTATATATAAAGGTTGTATTAGAAGGATTTCCCAGAATATTGTTATATTCGATATCTATGGAGGGCTTATATTGTCACTTTATAGTTAAAAATTATTAAAATGTTAGGACAAAGGGCACAGGACAATGGTGATAGCCCCCTGATCGTTCAATCTGCCTAATATTAAGCAGACATCTAGTCAATCGGTAGATACAAACGTGACTCAAAGGAATTTGGGTACACTTCCTGTCTTTCATGTTTACGGAGCGCCCAAAGTGCCAATTGGATATTCAAAATATACAGTGAAAACCTACCTGAGACCGCTTAAATGAGTGTGAGACCCCCCTGGTCATTCAATGTTCATAAAATTTAATTAAATTATAGACTCTGTATATATAAAGGTTGTATTAGAAGGATTTTCCAGAATATTGTTATATTCGATATCTATGGAGGGCTTATATTGTCACTTTTCAGTTAAAAATTATCAAAATGTTAGGACAAAGGGCATAGGACAATGGTGATATCCCCCTGATTGTTCAATCTGCCTAATATTAAGCAGACATCTAGTCAATAGGTAGATACAAACGTGACTAAAAGTAATTTGGGTACACTTCCTGTCTTTCATGTTTACGGAGCGCCCAAAGTGCCAGTTGGATATTTAAAATATACAGTGAAAACCTACCTGAGACCGCTTAAATGAGTGTGAGACCCCCCTGGTCATTCAATGTTCATAAAATTTAATTAAATTATAGACTCTGTATATATAAAGGTTGTATTAGAAGGATTTCCCAGAATATTGTTATATTCGATATCTATGGAGGGCTTATATTGTCACTTTTCAGTTAAAAATTATCAAAATGTTAGGCTAAAGGGCACAGGGCAATGGTGATAGCCCCCTTATCGTTCAATCTGCCTAATATTAAGCAGACATCTAGTCAATAGGTAGATACAAATGTGACTAAAGGGAATTTGGGTACACTTCCTGTCTTTCATGTTTACAGAGCGCCCAAAGTGCCAGTTGGATATTCAAAATATACAGTGAAAACCTACCTGAGACCGCTTAAATGAGTGTGAGACCCCCCTGGTCATTCAATGTTCATAAAATTTAATTAAATTATAGACTCTGTATATATAAAGGTTGTATTAGAAAGATTTCCCAGAATATTGTTATATTCGATATCTATGGAGGGCTTATATTGTCACTTTTCAGTTAAAAAATATCAAAATGTTAGGACAAAGAGCACAGGGCAATGGTGATAGCCCCCTGATCGTTCAATCTGCCTAATATTAAGCAGACATCTAGTCAATCGGTAGATACAAACGTGACTAAAGGGAATTTGGGTACACTTCCTGTCTTTCATGTTTACGGAGCGCCCAAAGTGCCAGTTGGATATTCAAAATATACAGTGAAAACCTACCTGAGACCGCTTAAATGAGTGTGAGACCCCCCTGGTCATTCAATGTTCATAAAATTTAATTAAATTATAGACTCTGTATATATAAAGGTTGTATTAGAAGGATTTTCCAGAATATTGTTATATTCGATATCTATGGAGGGCTTATATTGTCACTTTTCAGTTAAAAAATATCAAAATGTTAGGACAAAGGGCACAGGGCAATGGTGATAGCCCCCTGATCGTTCAATCTGCCTAATATTTTATGCAGACATCTAGTCAATCGGTAGATACAAACGTGACTAAAGGGAATTTGGGTACACTTCCTGTCTTTCATGTTTACGGAGCGCCCAAAGTGCCAGTTGGATATTCAAAATATACAGTGAAAACCTACCTGAGACCGCTTAAATGAGTGTGAGACCCCCCTGGTAATTCATTTTTCATAAAATTCAATTAAATTATAGACTCTGTATATATAAAGGTTGTATTAGAAGCATTTCCCAGAATATTGTTATATTCGATATCTATGGAGGGCTTATATTGTCACTTTTCAGTTAAAAATTATCAAAATGTTAGGACAAAGGGCACAGGGCAATGGTGATATCCCCCTGATTGTTCAATCTGCCTAATATTAAGCAGACATCTAGTCAATAGGTAGATACAAACGTGACTAAAAGGAATTTGGGTACACTTCCTGTCTTTCATGTTTACGGAGCGCCCAAAGTGCCAGTTGGATATTCAAAATATACAGTGAAAACCTACCTGAGACCGCTTAAATGAGTGTGAGACCCCCCTGGTCATTCAATGTTCATAAAATTTAATTAAATTATAGACTCTGTATATATAAAGGTTGTATTAGAAGGATTTCCCAGAATATTGTTATATTCGATATCTATGGAGGGCTTATATTGTCACTTTTCAGTTAAAAATTATCAAAATGTTAGGCTAAAGGGCACAGGGCAATGGTGATAGCCCCCTTATCGTTCAATCTGCCTAATATTAAGCAGACATCTAGTCAATAGGTAGATACAAATGTGACTAAAGGGAATTTGGGTACACTTCCTGTCTTTCATGTTTACGGAGCGCCCAAAGTGCCAGTTGGATATTCAAAATATACAGTGAAAACCTACCTGAGACCGCTTAAATGAGTGTGAGACCCCCCTGGTCATTCAATGTTCATAAAATTTAATTAAATTATAGACTCTGTATATATAAAGGTTGTATTAGAAGGATTTTCCAGAATATTGTTATATTCGATATCTATGGAGGGCTTATATTGTCACTTTTCAGTTAAAAAATATCAAAATGTTAGGACAAAGGGCACAGGGCAATGGTGATAGCCCCCTGATCGTTCAATCTGCCTAATATTTTATGCAGACATCTAGTCAATCGGTAGATACAAACGTGACTAAAGGGAATTTGGGTACACTTCCTGTCTTTCATGTTTACGGAGCGCCCAAAGTGCCAGTTGGATATTCAAAATATACAGTGAAAACCTACCTGAGACCGCTTAAATGAGTGTGAGACCCCCCTGGTAATTCATTTTTCATAAAATTCAATTAAATTATAGACTCTGTATATATAAAGGTTGTATTAGAAGGATTTCCCAGAATATTGTTATATTCGATATCTATGGAGGGCTTATATTGTCACTTTTCAGTTAAAAATTATCAAAATGTTAGGACAAAGGGCACAGGGCAATGGTGATATCCCCCTGATTGTTCAATCTGCCTAATATTAAGCAGACATCTAGTCAATAGGTAGATACAAACGTGACTAAAAGGAATTTGGGTACACTTCCTGTCTTTCATGTTTACGGAGCGCCCAAAGTGCCAGTTGGATATTCAAAATATACAGTGAAAACCTACCTGAGACCGCTTAAATGAGTGTGAGACCCCCCTGGTCATTCAATGTTCATAAAATTTAATTAAATTATAGACTCTGTATATATAAAGGTTGTATTAGAAGGATTTCCCAGAATATTGTTATATTCGATATCTATGGAGGGCTTATATTGTCACTTTTCAGTTAAAAATTATCAAAATGTTAGGCTAAAGGGCACAGGGCAATGGTGATAGCCCCCTTATCGTTCAATCTGCCTAATATTAAGCAGACATCTAGTCAATAGGTAGATACAAATGTGACTAAAGGGAATTTGGGTACACTTCCTGTCTTTCATGTTTACGGAGCGCCCAAAGTGCCAGTTGGATATTCAAAATATACAGTGAAAACCTACCTGAGACCGCTTAAATGAGTGTGAGACCCCCCTGGTCATTCAATGTTCAGTTCATAAAATTTAATTAAATTATAGACTCTGTATATATAAAGGTTGTATTAGAAGGATTTCCCAGAATATTGTTATATTCGATATCTATGGAGGGCTTATATTGTCACTTTTCAGTTAAAAAATATCAAAATGTAAGGACAAAGAGCACAGGGCAATGGTGATAGCCCCCTGATCGTTCAATCTGCCTAATATTAAGCAGACATCTAGTCAATCGGTAGATACAAACGTGACTAAAGGGAATTTGGGTACACTTCCTGTCTTTCATGTTTACGGAGCGCCCAAAGTGCCAGTTGGATATTCAAAATATACAGTGAAAACCTACCTGAGACCGCTTAAATGAGTGTGAGACCCCCCTGGTAATTCATTTTTCATAAAATTCAATTAAATTATAGACTCTGTATATATAAAGGTTGTATTAGAAGGATTTCCCAGAATATTGTTATATTCGATATCTATGGAGGGCTTATATTGTCACTTTTCAGTTAAAAATTATCAAAATGTTAGGACAAAGGGCACAGGGCAATGGTGATATCCCCCTGATTGTTCAATCTGCCTAATATTTTATGCAGACATCTAGTCAATAGGTAGATACAAACGTGACTAAAAGGAATTTGGGTACACTTCCTGTCTTTCATGTTTACGGAGCGCCCAAAGTGCCAGTTGGATATTCAAAATATACAGTGAAAACCTACCTGAGACCGCTTAAATGAGTGTGAGACCCCCCTGGTCATTCAATGTTCATTAAATTTAATTAAATTATAGACTCTGTATATATAAAGGTTGTATTAGAAGGATTTCCCAGAATATTGTTATATTCGATATCTATGGAGGGCTTATATTGTCACTTTTCAGTTAAAAAATATCAAAATGTTAGGACAAAGGGCACAGGGCAATGGTGATAGCCCCCTGATCGTTCAATCTGCCTAATATTAAGCAGACATCTAGTCAATCGGTAGATACAAACGTGACTAAAGGGAATTTGGGTACACTTCCTGTCTTTCATGTTTACGGAGCGCCCAAAGTGCCAGTTGGATATTCAAAATATACAGTGAAAACCTACCTGAGACCGCTTAAATGAGTGTGAGACCCCCCTGGTCATTCAATGTTCATAAAATTTAATTAAATTATAGACTCTGTATATAAAAAGGTTGTATTAGAAGGATTTCCCAGAATATTGTTATATTCGATATCTATGGAGGGCTTATATTGTCACTTTTCAGTTAAAAAATATCAAAATGTTAGGACAAAGGGCACAGGGCAATGGTGATATCCCCCTGATCGTTCAATCTGCCTAATATTTTATGCAGACATCTAGTCAATCGGTAGATACAAACGTGACTAAAGGGAATTTGGGTACACTTCCTGTCTTTCATGTTTACGGAGCGCCCAAAGTGCCAGTTGGATATTCAAAATATACAGTGAAAACCTACCTGAGACCGCTTAAATGAGTGTGAGACCCCCCTGGTCATTCAATGTTCATAAAATTTAATTAAATTATAGACTCTGTATATATAAAGGTTGTATTAGAAGGATTTCCCAGAATATTGTTATATTCGATATCTATGGAGGGCTTATATTGTCACTTTTCAGTTAAAAATTATCAAAATGTTAGGACAAAGGGCACAGGGCAATGGTGATAGCCCCCTGATCGTTCAATCTGCCTAATATCTGCAGACATGTAGTTTATAGGTAGGCAAAAATTATAACCTTATGTTGGAAGGGGGCAACTGTCTCCAATTGGGATTGTGAGAGATTAAATTAGCAGCTGACCACCGTTTTGGCAAAGAGAGAGACCAATTGAGCTCGGCTAATTGTGAGCTTTGGGATGAAAAAAAACAGGCGCACCGGGTATGATTACCACGAATTTTATACTTTTTGAAAACCCATTGAATTGGGGATACTAGTAGTTGTTTTGGGTGACCTAAAATGATTTTATTTTGGATTGTTAGGATGAAGACATAGATCCAATAGCTTAAAATAGCTGGAATTAGTTGTTGAAAACGTTAATGCCCTGAGAGGTATTGCCAAAATTAACCACCTCCGATGGTACTCTCGGATGAGGAAGGATCAGTTGGTTCAGTTGATCGAAACGAGGATCAACATTATTTGAGCTTTGTCCCAACCCTATACGAGGAAGGATATTATCACCCAGGCCAAAAAGGATGAGTCGATAGGGGTTAGCAGGATGTCGAAAGATCAACTACTGGAGAAGTTACAGGAAAATTCAGAGAAGATAGGAAAGCCATTGGGGATAAAATTGAGGTACATCCACCATTCGTCCACTGAAGAAGGTATTTTTAAAACTACTTGAAAAATGACCCCATTATTGACATGGATGTGACGACCTACCTTGAGGTCTCTCGGGTGTCAAGGGTGGAACTTATAGACGATTGTGCATTGAAAGGATAAAAAGGATCAAAAAGTCAATGTATTGCTGCACAGTGAAAATTAACCAAACAGGTAAGATGGATGATGAGAACGAGGGATACTTTCACTCGGGTAAACCAGATTTTCACCTTAACCACGGACTTGCTTGAAACCTAGACCTTGAGGAGATGGATGAAAAGATCGGAGAAAAGATTGCACAGTGGACCTCTGAAAAAAGGGCTGGACATCGAAGGCAATTGTAAAACTTCAAGTCAATATTAACAAACACCGACCGCTGGCCGGGTGAGTCCTAGTACATTGATTAGCCGTAGTGGATCAAAGCCAAGAAGACTGTAATAAAAATAGGCAGAAAAAAAAGTAGACCCAAAACAAACGGACAAGGTTAAACAGAGCTCAATCTTGTTAGCCTTAAGGATATTAATGAATTTGAGAAGGCCAATTCCACCCTGGCGGTTACTGTATCTAGAATAGATGATAGTGAAGTATACCCGCTGCACATTTCAAACGTTGGTAAACAGCGGGAGAGAGAACTCAACTTATTGCTGATCGAAGGCTGCAGGTGCTCGAAACACTTATATAGCAGGAAAGTCCTGGAGACCAACAAAGAGTGTTGCGTCAACCGTAAGGCAGTCAAGATCGAGCTGCCTAAAAAGGGAAATACCAGCTGACCTTTGTCAACACCACTCATTCGATGAGAGTCTCTTTCGTGGTGTACGCGGACTTTGAGTGCTTTAATTTACCGTTAAGGTTGAAACCAAAAACGATAAGGTAGCAATACACAGTTAGAAGTTTAGTTACGCATTATGGACATGGTGATTTTTTTTAATATGAAAGTTTTTGTACAATAAGATAGATTTTTAGATAATTGAAGAATAATATAGCCTTCATAGTGGGGTTATATGAACATTTAGATTGTTTTTAGCATGTTTTATATGGCATTTACCTGTTTGACAGTCCGTATTTTCCTATTCCTACCACCCATAGGTCCATAATATAAGTTATATGGTTCGCTACTGACCCCCTACGGATCCATGGAGGGTTAGTAAAATCCATAGGGGGTGAGGCCGGAGGCCGAGTCCCCTATGAATTTTATTCACCCTCTATGGATCCGTAGGGGGTCAGTAGTTAACCGTATAACGAATTTACCGGACGCTGGACTTTTTCTGCGGCGTTTTGTTGAAAAAAAAACCAAGGAAACACAACAACATTAATAGATGACGTCGCCATTAACGCGTCATGAACCCCATATGAAACTTACTAACCCCATACGGTCTCATAGGGGGTCACCACGTGACGGCGTTTAACCACTCACAACGTGATAATTCATCTGTGGTCAGATAAATTATTGTAGTGTTTATCAACAAAGATTTATCGCTCGATCTTTTCAATTCAATTTTATGGAAAAACGAGCAGAAATGCATGTATTTTTTTATTTTTTTTACCTTTCGATAGATTTTTGCCTATGGTTTCAGGAAAGGTATCACTGTTCAAACCAACGCTTAGGGACGTTAAAAACAAACGCTTAGCAGTGTTCAAACCATCGCCTAGGGGAGTTCACGTCAACGCTGTAAATAAATAACGTTGATAAAGATTACAGACCCTAAACAGTGTGAGGCGCTCGCCAGGGAGTTGCAAGAGATCAAGCGAAAGATTTAAGCCAGTAACATGCAGCATCGACTCGAGAAGATTGAACTCAACCGGGACCTTTCCAAGGTGTTAAGCATGTGGTTGAGGCTCTGCGAGAGGCAGCTTCACCGATCACCAAAACGATCGTATCCGTCCTGCAGCAGTGACAGCCATCCCTCCTACACCGCCCAAGTTTGACTACCCACTACCCATAGCACCACCTACAGACATCATCCTCGGACCTCGAGCACAGCAGTATTTGCAGATCAGTAACAATCCTTCCGCCGACCACACCTGAAACCGATGGTACCTTCATCGGAAGCTAACCAGCATGCAGTTACTTCTGACGGCGATGATATTTTCGTGGATGGTGTAAGGTACAAAGGAACCCTTGACCTCTGGGAACTCATGGTGAAAAAGAAACCAGAATAGTTCGAGCCCGAAGTTTTTAAGACCTTGTCGACTATTCAGAGATCCTGAACAGTTCCGGTGCCATGTATCAAGGCAGTTAAACCTCTCGAGAACCCAAAGGCAATAAAGAAGATTGTGTCGCATATCTAAAGCAAGATGAGCAATGTAGCGGACTTCAAACCTTATTTCTACCCTCCGACTTTGACCAGCTCCTCTATCGCTTGGATCTGTGCAACGCTGCCTACAGTGCTGGAAACAATGGTATGCGCAACGCAATTGTAGCGATCCTCGATGCCGTGAAGAAAGGTGAACACATCAGTATCAAGGAATATAAGCAACTCCATCGTAATATCATGCGTTAAGAAAGGTTTTGCTCGAAAGTATGCATATGGTGGTAGAAGTTTGTTTGACACTATCTGCGTTATCTATCGCTGGTCGCATGTTCACCTCCTTTGCTGCCAAGACCTTGGAAAGTAAGGCTATGAGCGCTGCCACCAATGCAGCAATGATAGGAGTTAAAAAGGTGGTAGCTAAAGTCGTCGACCATGTCGTTGACAAAGTGACCCGCCCTCGAAAACCCATTGTCCAACGCAGCAAACCCAATCAACAGCTAATTGTTAAACGCAGTAAGCCCCACAACCAAACCCAGTAAAGCAATCTCATCTCTGGTCGTGGCATCGCTATCATCCACAACTTCCTCCAACGCTATAAACAAATACATAATGTCTGAGATCCTTACAATCACAGAAGTGTTGACCTTCGATGAAAGTCTTCATTAATATAAATACCAAGTTCACGTATTCGAACCTTGAGCCGGCGCCCAACTAACCAACTCTGGAGCGGAGACTCGAATCAACATCGAAACGCAGGACCTGTTCCTCCACCAAACCGGGCGTTATCTCTTGGTAGGAGGGCGACTTCAAAAGCACGACGGCACTCCATATGCAGACGTTGATCTCATTCACAATGGTATCATGTATCTCTTCAAAACTATCTGTTATCGACTCTCCGGCCATCAAATTGAACACATTAACGACCCTGGCATCGCCACCACTTTGCTGGGAATGTTAACCTACCCCGACGACTTCTCAAAATCGCAGGGTCCCAACTGTGGCATAAGGATTCTTCCACCGATGCCGAGGCTGAGAACACTGGATTTGCAGCTTGCCATGGATTCATTATCACCAAGACCACCAACAAAGGATCATACTCGTTTGCCATCCCCTGAAACATATTTTGGGATGATTACAACAAAATATTGTACAGGCACAAACTCCCACTCGTTCGCAATTCAGATTCAAATGTCATTCTTAGGGCAGCCGCCGTCAATAACGTGGCAAAAATAATCCTGATTTAAATCTCTTGGTTCCTCCCTCACGTCACTTCTGCAGACGAAAACAAGATGCAACTGTACAAAACCATCCAGAATAAATCCAAGATCCACTGTGGATTTTGCATGAGACATTGCGATTTCATAGCCGTTCCCCAAGCCTCACAGTTTAAGTGCTGCCTAGCTGCCAATAGTGGTCGCGAAAAGCCTAGATATATCACCATTGCCTTCCAAACCGACAGAGATAATGACAAAATCCATAATGCTTCCGTGTTCGATCACTGCTCAGTCGTCCACTTTAATGCCGGTTTCTCACAAAACAAGGTTGCCATAGTGTTCAAGAAGGCTGTAGACTTCAGAAAGAAATTCTACAACATTGACACCCTCTTCAGTAACGGTGGCGTCAACCCCTCTGGTTTCATTGATTTATAGCCGCTGTTTGTCATCGATGTAAATCATCAGTCCGAGTGGACATCCAGATTCGAGCGGAATTCGAGCGTTATGTTCCCGCCAACACCGAAGAATTTGCACTTGCAATGTCCTTCAGTTCGAATCGAACGGTCAGAAGTTGAACGTCGTGTTTTAATAAATAAATGGACACCATACTGTTGCAACAAATCTTCAACAACACAGACCCAAAACAAGGGTTTTCCATTCTTGTCTCTGGAAACGATAGTCGCATTCTTACCTGGTTTGACCCCCTTACCTAACTACAATTTAAGGAATCGAACACCATATTGGGATTTAAGCGACATCTCTACACGACATTTGATCGGGCAACAATCGGTTACAAAGAGGGTGAATACATTGTTAGCATCAAAAGCATCAGCAGCATCCTGGTGAACAGTAGCATCATCAATGGAAGCTACGTACACGTCACCCAACAGTCCACTATCTACAGCTTTTTATCCCGCAATCGATCCCGGGATAAAGATCATTCAAAAGCCAAAAAGCATGGTTTACTTACCCTTGACCTTGAGAACCATCAATCGCATGCAGACATACCTCACCGATCAAAACGGCGATCCTATCAATCTCCGAAGTGAACATCTCACCATCCGCTTCCATTTTCGCGAGGTATGCATAAATAGTCTATCAAAATACGGTTTGAACTTGATAAAAGGTCAAGCTAATAAATTACAGAAAGCAGTCAAAAAAGGTTGCCCGGTCACCATTCGTTTATCCCACACAAACCTGCAAGGTGCATACAAAATGTTGCTTACCCTGCGACAGATAGAAAAAGCTCCTAGAAAAGGTTATAGTGGTATGACTCTGAAAATAAGCACTACCCAATTGAAGAAAAACATTCAAAAAGAAAGGGGCTTCCTACCAAAGTTAGCGGGAATGGCTATGCGAGCCCTTCCTATGTTGGCGAACACAATTCTGCCAGCATGAAATGTTGGAGCCCTTATAAGTTGCCTGTGTGAAATATAGCCGTAAATAACGCATTTGGACCTGGATTTTACATAAAACAGGGTGGTTGTGTAAGCTGTGTGAAGGTGCGTGGTATAGGTCTGTATATCTTCCCCCGCCAAGCTAACTTCAACCTCTGGTGACGGTTTGTACTTGAAACAACTCGATTCTACTAGGGTTCTGGTTTGATCTGATCTGGATCAAACAGTCCGTTCAAGAACATCCCCCTTTTAATACAATCTTTATATATATATAGAATCTATGATTTGGTCGAATTTTATGGACATTGAAAGACCCGGGGGGTCTCAACCTCATTTAAGCGGTCTCGGGGAGGTTTTCGCTATATATTTTGAATATCCAACTGGCACTTTGGGCGCTCCGTAAACATAGAAGACAGGAAGTGTACCCAAATTCCTTTTAGTCACGTTTGTATCTACCTATTGACTAAATGTCTGTCAAATATTAGAAAGATTGAGAGATCAGGGGGCTCTCACCATTACCCTGTGCCCTTTGTCCTAAAATTTTGACATTTTTCGACTGAAAAGTGACAATCTTAGCCCTCCGTAGATATGGAATATGACGTTATTCTGGTAAATCCATCTAATACAACCTTTATATATACAGAGTCAATGATTTGGTCGAATTTTATGGACATTGAAAGACCCGGGGGGTCTCAACCTCATTTAAGCGGTCTCGGGGAGGTTTTCGCTATATATTTTGAATATCCAACTGGCACTTTGGGCGCTCCGTAAACATAGAAGACAGGAAGTGTACCCAAATTCCTTTTAGTCACGTTTGTATCTACCTATTGACTAAATGTCTGTCAAATATTAGAAAGATTGAGAGATCAGGGGGCTCTCACCATTACCCTGTGCCCTTTGTCCTAAAATTTTGACATTTTTCGACTGAAAAGTGACAATCTTAGCCCTCCGTAGATATGGAAGATGACGTTATTCTGGTAAATCCATCTAATACAACCTTTATATATACAGAGTCAATGATTTGGTCGAATTTTATGGACATTGAAAGACCCGGGGGGTCTCAACCTCATTTAAGCGGTCTCGGGGAGGTTTTCGCTATATATTTTGAATATCCAACTGGCACTTTGGGCGCTCCGTAAACATAGAAGACAGGAAGTGTACCCAAATTCCTTTTAGTCACGTTTGTATCTACCTATTGACTAAATGTCTGTCAAATATTAGAAAGATTGAGAGATCAGGGGGCTCTCACCATTACCCTGTGCCCTTTGTCCTAAAATTTTGACATTTTTCGACTGAAAAGTGACAATCTTAGCCCTCCGTAGATATGGAAGATGACGTTATTCTGGTAAATCCATCTAATACAACCTTTATATATACAGAGTCAATGATTTGGTCGAATTTTATGGACATTGAAAGACCCGGGGGGTCTCAACCTCATTTAAGCGGTCTCGGGGAGGTTTTCGCTATATATTTTGAATATCCAACTGGCACTTTGGGCGCTCCGTAAACATAGAAGACAGGAAGTGTACCCAAATTCCTTTTAGTCACGTTTGTATCTACCTATTGACTAAATGTCTGTCAAATATTAGAAAGATTGAGAGATCAGGGGGCTCTCACCATTACCCTGTGCCCTTTGTCCTAAAATTTTGACATTTTTCGACTGAAAAGTGACAATCTTAGCCCTCCGTAGATATGGAAGATGACGTTATTCTGGTAAATCCATCTAATACAACCTTTATATATACAGAGTCAATGATTTGGTCGAATTTTATGGACATTGAAAGACCCGGGGGGTCTCAACCTCATTTAAGCGGTCTCGGGGAGCATGGGGAGGTTTTCGCTATATATTTTGAATATCCAACTGGCACTTTGGGCGCTCCGTAAACATAGAAGACAGGAAGTGTACCCAAATTCCTTTTAGTCACGTTTGTATCTACCTATTGGCTAAATGTCTGTCAAATATTAGAAAGATTGAGAGATCAGGGGGCTCTCACCATTACCCGGTGCCCTTTGTCCTAAAATTTTGACATTTTTCGACTGATTTGTTTTTTGTTTTTTTGGCTTTCCATATATATTTCTATTTATAGTTATAAATATTTCTAGAGTTATGGGTTTTTCTTTTTGTCTTAAGAAATATTATACACAAAAGTACATCTTTGAAGTCGTTTTATTGACAAAATTCTATATTACATATAAACAAATATGTAACATGAAAAAGGGTTTATATTCGAGGACAACGAGAAATTACGACGAGAAATTACGCCAGCTTGAAAAGGTCATTTAACGATTTCCTACGTATTTTATCAGTCTTTTAAAATATGAAAATCATGCTTTTTATGTTATCAAGTATTTAATTTTCTTATAATTTTTTTCACTAAATTTTGAATATCAAACTGGCTGCTAGCAGCCGATTGGATATTGAATATCGAATAACGAATAACGAACCGGCTGCTAACTTCACATACATATCGATGTGTACGTATTGTTGAATTAGCAAATCCTAATTTAAAATATATGCAGTAAAAGCACAATGTCCTGCAAGGACATAAGCCATACATTGGCAAGACCGAAATATTTCCCGAAACTGTTTAACAAATGTAAAGCCCGTGTAAACTTTTCGTACTATCTACTACCGAATTGTGTATTTGAAAATCTATTCCAGTTATGAAAGTTATGTGTGGTATAATAAATGCTTCCGGTCCCAATGTACGGGATCGGATCACCCGAAAACGAGACAGAGAATCTGCAGCTGCATTACTTGAGCTTGGAATATACAACGCTCAAATCTGAAATTAATTACCATTAATAACAATACTAGAGGACGAATCAACATCCTTACTAACTTTGATATTTGCTTGTTAATCATCAAAAATAGTGCTTGGTTTTAATATAATTTAATAAATAATAATAAAAAAAAATTGTTGCTAAATTGAGAGGTTAGAATTATCTTTTAACAAAAATTTTAATAAGATTAAAAGTATCTGACCCAGTATAGCTCTTGATTGATTTTACATGATAGTAATACGAATTTACGTTAAATTTATTTGCGGTAGTTTGATTTTTTATTTATTCCCCGCTTTTCATATGATAACCTATAACTAATATAGACTAAAAAAAAACGCATCTGTCCAGTTACCCAATGTACCTATTGAGTAAATTTCTGTTTTGTTGCTGTCTTGGTTGTATTCCGGGGGAGGGGAGTTACTGACTATCTTTTCAGGTATAACTGTGCCGACAGCACTTTCTAAATCATACCCGTTCTAACCAGAAAACATTGCAATACATACCCTGTTCTAAACAGAAATATTGTAGAGAAAAAAAAATCACCTTCTAGACATGCTTAGAATGCGATAATGTATACCCTGTTCTAGACACGCTTGTAAAATGTATACCTTATTCTGGCCAGAGACCTTTATTTTCTAGACTAGTTCAGAAATATAAATCCTGTCACCAAACAGTTTATCAATGTAAGCAAAAAACATACGTGTTTCAATATCCAGTATCCAATCTGTTCTTTTTAATTCAATTGTTTAAAAATTAAACCCGTTCCCGACAGCAGGGCAAGAAAAAGCAACCCTGTTCTAATCAGCAAGACATGAAAATAAGGGGCCTGTTTCTGTGACACATTCTTACATATAAAAATAAAGGAAGACCCCCCTTTTTTGGGGGGGTAACACAAGTCCTGTGAAATAACGACTTTCTAATTATCCACAGAAAAGGCCTCTGAATAAGCTAATGGTAAGGCCAGATCAACATATTTGACTGAAATGTTTTAACTTATCGACATTTCTTGCAAGCTCATCATTGTCCTTACTACACGGAGATGGATTTTGAAAAACTGGAAAACTGATTATCATCAGCAGAACTAGAAGTAGCGGTCGTGAATACCGGAGCCATAGTAAGTCATAGACATAACCTCTGAACTGTGTAAAGTTGTTGCTACTGGACCCTCTATATATATGTTAACACTCGAATCTCCATCAATGTTTGAACGCAAAATAGTTTTCTTAGCCTCTTCCTACCAGATACCTTGAGCATTTTAAACTGAAAAAGACATGCTATGATAAATTATGTAAATATGTTTATGAACATATAAGAATTAAAACAATGCAAAAGAAACAAAAAAAAAAAAAAAAAAAAAAAAAAAAACCCAACGCATTTGCTGATTCTGCTGTGGCCGATCATGTCTCAAAGCACGAGAACAAAAAAAAAATGAATATAAGATTTGCCAATGCCAATGGCCCATCCATCGTAAAGCAAACAATATTTTATTTTGTATTCAATAATCCAGCCATCTTAACTTTTAACGTGCGTCTCTAATCAACCAAAATAATGCTAAATTTAGATTTAGAAGTTTGCCCTCAATTTGAACTAAATTCAAATTGTCAAAATTGCATATCGGAAATAAAATTTAGAAATAATTCGATGTAGAAGTAATCTATTTTCTTCTCGGAATGGCGATTATGATTTTTAGCAGACGGCATGGTCAGGTTTTGTGACAAAACCTGACCATGCCGTCTGCTAAAAATCATAATTTGCCATGACCCTTCGACAATTGTATCCATCGAGTCAAAATAAACGGCAATTAAATCCTTGATAAATATTTTTTGAAACAGTTTTAAAACAAATAAGGTTTTTAACAACTTATGTGTCAGATTGGTTCCGATTTTTTAGAAGATAAATCTATGGCTAAAAAATGCGTCTGCTTTTCCTAAATGTCGACGTCAAAAAGGAGGATTGTGGGTAAATCAATCACTTGCAAAGATCGATAATCCAACTAGAAACCAAATACTATTACTTGACGATGTAGTATAACGACGGACAGTGGTATGAGCACTACCGATAACTGATTTAAATTTTAGATTTTAAATCCTATTAAGATGCAAATGGCGATTTATTACTTTGCAGCTAGTTAAAATTTCAATGCACGCAACAATTAATTATGTTATTGCTTCGACGAGTTTAAACCGCAGTAACAATAAACTCAGTAGAATATCAACTTGAAGTCCTTTTAAAACACTATATAAATATATAGGATTGGTGCTTATCTTTTGAATCCTGCAATAGTATCCGCCTACTTATGAGATTGCGACTAATGAAAAGTGATAATAAAGGCAAAATTTAATTCATTTTCATAGGTTCAATATCCGTCCACAATATTGTAAAGATGTATCACAAAGTTGGCCTTGTAATGAAAATGAATTTCATCTTAGTTCAAAGTATAACTTTATTTCCATGTTGAAGCAAAAGTTCGATTGCTTGTAAATATCTCCCACCAATTTGATCATGGAAAACGGTTTGTTAACGTCAAAACTGAAATCATATCTCGTGACGGAGAGTACTCGGGAACATATCCGGGATTGGTTTGCTGGATCTAAATATCTGTTTTCAGTAGACAATGCAATCAAGTTTCTTTTAAATTTTCTCGTTCATGAATTTTCATTGTGCAAACGACTTATCACCAAATGATAACTTGACATTAGTATTATTTATAAAAAAAAACACAAAAAGATGTGATATGATTGCCAATGAGACAACTATCCACAAAAGACCAAATAGTTATCAAAGGTACCAAGATTATAATTTAGTACGCCAGACGCGCGTTTTGTCTACATAAGACTCATCAGTGACGCTCATATCAAAATATTCATAAAGCCAAACAAGTACGAAGTTGAAGAGCATTCAGGATCCAAAATTCAAAAAAGTTGTACAGGATTTCAACATTGAGATCATTTGAACCATGATGATACTTTATCATTACCTGCAAAACGATAATCGTTATTTATATGCTTTTATCTTTATGTAATAATATTTTAACAAGCACATGGGTCGGTGAGAGATAGAGACGTTTCGTCCCATAGCGTATAATCAGCCCATGGTTTGATGTCACTACATGGGACGTTACGTCCCAGATCGTATCATCTGCCAATTTCTTAACTGATTTTAAAAAAAATCCGGGGATTTCATCACGGGTAAGCTTGGTATCATTTTTTTTTTATTTTGTTGTTTATTATTTGTTTCCCTGGCTTTTATGATAAGGGGTCGATAGAAAACCTTTACAATCAATGCAAACAAAAAGGCAAAATCACAAAAATACTGAACTCCCGAGGAAAATTCTAAAAAGAAAAGTCCCGAATCCAATGGCGAAATCAAAAGCTCAAGCACATCAAACGAATGCAAACAACGAGAAATAAATGTCTATTACAAATTATGATGTTTTGTTTTATCTGTACACTTGCTAGAGGTATAGGGGAGGGTTGAGATCTCATAAAGATGTTTAACCCCGCAGTATTTTTGCGCCTGTCCCAAGTCAAGAGCATCTGGACTTTGTTAGTCTTGTATCATTTTTAATTTTAGTTTCTTGTGTATAATTTGGAGTTTTGTATGGCGTTTATTATCATTGAACTAGTATAAATATTTGTTTAGCGGCCAGCTGAAGGACGCCTCCGGGTGCTGGAATTTCTCGTTGCATTGAAGACTTATTGTTGACCTTCTGCTGTTGTCTGTTCTATGGTCGGGTTGTTGTTTCTTTGACACATTCCCCATTTCCATTCTCAATTTTATATGTCATACTGTCCATCAAGGGCCCGTGCTTGGAATCTATTATTCTTAATGAATTTTTAGAATAAAAAGAAATCATGACGTGTACTTGTTATATTATTTTAAATCTTTACTTTTGTACTATTGCGATAACATGAGTTGACATATTCTGTAGCGGTATAGAATGGTACGGTAACAAATGCCCGTTGATAGCCTGAAAAATTCAGATCCTTCATGTAGATGGAACGTTCTCATATAGTTTTCCACTTGCAAATTAAAAAAGAAAGAAAGTCACCGGAAAGCCAATATATTTATTCGCTATAATCACTATCATATATACACAAATGTATGTACATGTGCCTTAACAATTTTCGACAAATACGAACATCAATCGAATGCAAAGTTAGATGTAGGTCGTTTTGATGTTCTGTCTTCTTAAACAGTTTTCATAATAATGAAGGAACTCTGTTTTCATCCCAACACTAAATGTGTCATCATACTCACTGTACCCATGTTTAGCACCGTTACCAAAGTTTTTGACTCATGCTGCATTTAGTTGTAATTTTAAGGTTTTGTCGACTACAGACTGTCTTCTCGTCTTTGGTCACTATTTTGTTTGTTTTACTACTTGAAAAGAAATAGGGTCAATTTCCCTTGTACTTGTATTTCAAACATGTTCGAAATTAGAAAGCTTTTGAAACTAGTTTTAATCATGTTAAGTACTAGAAGTCTATTGTCTAAATTTGGAGAAAAAAATGCAAAACGTTTGATAATTTCAAGGAATTTCATGCAGCTGTCATACTAGTTTAGCTAGCTTACCACGTTTAAAACACTGTTTTCTGAATAGGAAAATGCCCGTACTAAGTCAAGTGTATGACAATTGTTTTCTATTTTTTTTATGTGTTTGAGCATTTGATTTTGCCATTAAGGGGAGTTCCGTTTTGAATTTTCCTTAGAGTTCGGTCATTTTGATATTACACTTTTCCACACTATGAAAATGATTTGTTATTCCTTTATTGCAAATTTCTCAGTGACATCGTCTATTCAAAACTTTATTTTTGATAATAAAGGTTGCTGTTTTGAAGCATTTAAAGTACTAGTAATAATAATTTGTTCGAAAATACAACCAAATGTTGTCAATACGATGTATATGAATCTTTCGAAAAACTAAGGATTTTCTTAATCCAGGCATAGATTACCTTAGACATATTTGGCACAACTTTTTGGAATTTTACATCCTCAATGCTCTTCAACTTTGTACTTGTTTGGCTTTATAAATATTTTGATTTGAGCGTCACTGATGAGTCTTATGTAGACGAAACGCGCGTCTGGCGTACTAAATTATAATCCTGGTATCTTTGATAACTATTTGATACATCAATTTTAGTAAATGAAATTAACATTTAGAAAATAAAACCTCTGTAGAATGGATTCAGGGGATATTGGCTTTACATCTTTTATTTTAATTAGAATGTCTTAACTGAAAGGGCCTATCGATAGAAGTGTACATATCGTAGGGCGATGATGATTATAAGCTGTCTGAAACTACTTGATTATACAGCATGTGCTGTTTCACCAAAGATGGACCTTGTTATATAACCTATGGAATTATTGGATGTGAGAGACATTGCTATTTATTAAAAAATAGTAGCAAATAAATCATTAAAGATACCAGGCGTATATTTTTGTTCGCAAGAAGCGGTGTAAGTATTCCGAATCATTGATCATTGACGCCCAAAAATTGCAACAACAAATCAAAGAACTCCAAAGTAAATTGAAAAAAGGGATGGACATATTAACTGGCGAAATCGAACTCATCAAAGATACCAGGATTATAAAAAAATATTTGCACTAGATGCGTTTAATGAACAGATACAGTGATAACGCATGTCAACACAGAAGTGCTGACTACTATGCTGCTGATACCCTCGGGGAATAAAAACTCCACCAGCATCGACCCAGTGGTTGTAAATAAACTCATCTAGGATACCAGGATTAAAAATATTGTACTTACGCTAAACGCGCGTTTCGTCTACAAAAGACTATTCAAAGACGCTCTAATCAAAAAGAGTTATAAAGGCCAAATAAAGTAAGAAGTTGAAGAACATCAAGGACCGAAAAATTCTTAAAAAATTTTGCAGCAAAGGTTATATGTTCCTGAGGTAGAAAATCCGTAATTGGTATTTCAAATATTCAACAAAACAAGTGAACAACGTTTTTGTCATGGTACAGGAATTTTACAACGATGATTATAGGTAAAGCCTGTCAGCACTTTTGTGATGACATGAATTATCATTGATATGGTTATATTTATAAATTAACTGTTTACAAAATTTTGAATTTTTGAAATTCTAAGGGTTTTCAACCTCAGGCATAGATTACCTTAGCTGTATTTGGCAAAACTTTTAGGAATTTTCATCCGTACTGCTCCTCAACTTCAAACTTTATTTGGCCCTTTTAACTTTTTGGATTCGAGCATCACTGCTGAGTCTTTTGTAGACGAAACGCGCGTCTGGCGTATATTCAAAATGTAGTCCTTGTATCTATGATAAGTTTATTTGTAAAGCTATCTAAAACTCCTGTTTATAGATCCGTTATATTGACAAAATAATAAAGGTTTAATGTTAAATATAGTACGAAGTAGTTGAAGAACCTTGAGGACGAATTCAATTATAAAATGTTTACGAAATGGAATTACTTATATAGTATTTTGAATGTGCAAAAACACTCCGAAAACGTGTGACGTTATTGAATACAGAATGTAACGTTATTCCTACTCAGATAAATAGAAAACAAAATATGTGTCGGAATCTGAATGGTGTTTATTTTATTTTCATTTCTCCTGTCGGGTGTCGTAAATTACCTAGTAATGCAATATGAAATATTTCGTCCTGCACATGGAAACTTCACTCAAATGAATTAACATTAATTTTGTCTAATTTTCACACCAAACGACCATATTGTAATTCAGTGGTTGTTGTTTGTTTATGTGTTACATATTTGTTTTTCGTTCATTGTTTTATATAAATAAGGCCGTTAGTTTTCTTGTTTAAATTGTTTTACATTGTCATTTCGGGGCCTGTTATAGCTGATTATGCGGTAAAGTCTTTTTTTTTTTTTTTATTAAAGGCCATATATATAGTTGTTAATTTCTGTGTCATTTAGGTCTCTTGTGGAGTGTTGTCTCATTGGCAATCATACCACATCTTCTTTTTTTATATATACTTGAAACTTGCTTGAACTGGTTGGTTCAACGTGAATCTTATGATAATAGTTCATGAATAAATTACCGGAAAGATACAAGATCTTAATTCTAAAATTTAAATAAAATCATGAAAAATACCTTCAAATTTTTATAAAGTTCACGTGGAAATAAAATGAAAAATGACACGTGTGATTTGAATAACTGAGTTTTTATCTCCATCCTTTAAGACAAAGATGGTATCATCATCCATGCAGAAATAGTGCACTTTAAAATTTTGATCCGGTTTACAGTTTTATGAATGCTCGGCCACGTTTTTTTGGTGGTTGTTTAACGTTCAGTGGCAAATAGTTCATGCATGTTCGGGATGATACAATACAATATTGAAAACAGTTGTTTATAAAAGACACATTTAATGCACCAGTAAAAAAGGTTGAGCATTCTGTTAGTTGTGAAAATTATGAGTGAAAGTAATTATCCTGATAAAATACACATTCAAAAAAATAAAAAAACAAAACTCAAAGGAAATTTTAGAACTCACATTCTTGATTTGCTACATACATACGTGTAGCGTACTCTGCGTGGTGTAAATGTATCAGTTGGTTGATAAGCAAGTCGGACAAACATTGCGAGCTGTACGCAAGCTTTCACAAAATTCAACAGTCCCTTATTTGTGGAAAATTATTTACAAAACAAATCTTGAGATCAGATATGCATTCTTTATAAGTAAAACAAACTGCGAAATATATAAGGATCCAGCTTAAAATTGCACATGTAGGAGATGTAAGCCGGAGTCTGTACTCTGCGTGCCTTATATATATATATATACATATTTTTTTTTAATAAAAATGCCTAAAACCTAGCAACCTGTCATGAACAAAAAATAAAGAAAATCCAGACGATATGCGCAGCTTGAATATAAGTTTTAACACCATGTAAATAATTTTAACTTGGAGCAAAAAGACTGTCGTGCTACATTCTTAGCCGTATAACCCTATATATATATACCAAGTGCGGGATTGACGGCTAAACGGACACAAGTGACACAATATGATGATACGTGCCTATTAGAATTTGGTGACAAAACGTATTTTTGAATATCCAGTTCATATAATGGAATAGTTATTTGGAGATCTAAAATGAAGGAACAATGTAAGCAAACTTAGGTTTCCGTCATTTTGTCTTTGGTGGAAAGTTGATTAAATGGCAATTTTACCGCACCACCTTCTTTCATTATTTGTTTGAATTTTCTACCGAAGAATAAAAGTTTTAAGACTTCAACAAATATGTACTAAGAGACTGAAATGTTACTGTGATAATTATACTTATCAAAACTTTCAAATCTAGGGGACCAACGTTTACTAAAACTAAAAATTAGAAATAAAAAGATACTCATCCAATTAGCTTCAGTCACAATTTGCTTGATTTCTTAGGTTTTGATGTCGTGAGGTAGATATAGGAAGATGTGGTGTGAGTGCCAATGAGACAACTCTCCATCCAAGTCACAATTTTAAAAAGTAAACCATTATAGGTCAATGTACGGCCTTCAACACGGAGCCTTGGCTCCAGATGTTGCTTTCTTATAAATTGCATAAACCATATCTCGATTTATCATTATAGCAGCCAACTGTTGTACAAATAACATGTTCCATATAATTGTTTGCTTTATTTATACTTGTACTTTTACTAGTCTCATGCCGTTACCCTCTTCCATAATGAGCAAGCGGTAACGTAGATATTTCTTTTTGCGTAATAGTTTGTAAACTTTGTCGATTTCTTAGAAAAATTAGAGGCAATGATTTGAATTTTAACAACTAAAGTTTCAAGTGACGATTGTAAATTGTCGGATTGATTGCGGTTTGCTTTACGTCCAGTGGCAAATAGATCATGCATGTTAAGGGCGATAACAAGTTAACAATAAATACAATAGGTAGGTTGGTATAATAGAGGCTATCCCGGGATTATGATCGAATAAAATTGGAATGACACTGAAAAATGAAGGTATATTGGATATGGACAGAAATTTTATCCTGCAACAGGCCACCTACGGACCCCCCAAAGAGTTGTTGCAAAGTTGTGATTTTCAAAGAGCATAGCACTCTCTTTAATCGAGGCATCGGATCTAATGTCCCCACTCTGACCAGATGTGGCTGCAAACTTGATACATCCCGCACAGTCAAATAGACGTCTCACTTTCGAAGCATTTTACTGCTGGTCGGAAGAAGACCAAGTGATCGTTTCTATTCCCTATCCACCCTTGTGGTGTAATAAGTAGAATAAAAAAAAAAAAAAAAAATTATGTAATTGTCAGAAATATAAAATGTATGTGTTCTCGCTACGAAACAAGTCTCTTTCTGTCGTTTTAATAAAAAGTTAGTCAGTCGTCAGCTTGTAAATTTCAAGAGAAAACAATTGTAACGAAACCAGTTTATAGACGCAAGTGGATACATGGGACTGTCTTTCATCAGACTTTAACTGGACCTGAATTGTTTTTAATTTTATGTTTGTTCTCATGTATTTCTCAGTCTACGTTAACTTTCTCAGACCTCATTCCGAATTTGCTGTCTGTCCCGTGAGATTTGGTCTACAGGATTACAAAGCTAACACTTTATTTTATAAATGTGTCAGAACTACCAACAATATTTTTTTTTAATTCAAAATCACCTTATGATTGCAGAACCTGCTACATTAACTTGTATACATACATCATGTGTGAACGTTATTCGATAACGTCAGGAACGATAACTCGTGGCGTAACGTCATTCGGTATCGTGTTACCTTAACCAAAAGTAAACCCCTCAGTCGGAGCTAGGAAGCTACACTTTTGTATAACCCCAAAGTTACATTCTTTTTTTTTTCTTTTTTTTAATTCAGTTGTGTTTATTGAAGTCCACCCTTTATCCAATAGATGATACACCAGTTTGGATTCGAAATCAATGCAATCCAACTTCTATACAAAATTAAACATAAGATTAATATAACAAAAATTCTTAATTTGATATCTCTTAAGATCAATTGTAATAGCATTTGCTAAAAATTCACTTCATATTTTGCCCAGTATACGAGTTCGTTTTGACGGGATACTGCAACGAGTTGCTTACACGTGCCTTAAATCTCGGTCTAAACAGAGGCCTAGTTTGCTTAAATCTTACATTTCTGCCTGCCTTCAGGAAAACAGTCTTGTATGGGGCACTGAATCATAAGTGGGTGTTCCTCAAAGCAACTTAAACAAGAATGAGTATAAGCACATGAATGATTCCCGCACGAACCTTGGTAATTGAATGCGTAACATTTTAAGCGCCCCATTCTTATTGACATTACCAATACTAGACGGAGGATACATAATCAGTAGCCATAAGTCAGGGTCAACAACAGCCCAAAAACCAGCTGGATCCTGTGACATTCTGACACGAAATTTTTCATCGTACGACTTCCATCCTAGTGCGCACTACTTAGCGCCTAGCCGTATACTATGTATGTACTTGAGTAAATCTTGAAAAACAGTCGAGTGATCAGTAGTACAAAATATACTAATATAGACTAAAAAAAAACGCATCTGTCCAGTTACCCAATGTACCTATTGAGTAAATTTCTGTTTTGTTGCTGTCTTGGTTGTATTCCGGGGGAGGGGAGTTACTGACTATCTTTTCAGGTATAACTGTGCCGACAGCACTTTCTAAATCATACCCGTTCTAACCAGAAAACATTGCAATACATACCCTGTTCTAAACAGAAATATTGTAGAGAAAAAAAAATCACCTTCTAGACATGCTTAGAATGCGATAATGTATACCCTGTTCTAGACACGCTTGTAAAATGTATACCTTATTCTGGCCAGAGACCTTTATTTTCTAGACTAGTTCAGAAATATAAATCCTGTCACCAAACAGTTTATCAATGTAAGCAAAAAACATACGTGTTTCAATATCCAGTATCCAATCTGTTCTTTTTAATTCAATTGTTTAAAAATTAAACCCGTTCCCGACAGCAGGGCAAGAAAAAGCAACCCTGTTCTAATCAGCAAGACATGAAAATAAGGGGCCTGTTTCTGTGACACATTCTTACATATAAAAATAAAGGAAGACCCCCCTTTTTTGGGGGGGTAACACAAGTCCTGTGAAATAACGACTTTCTAATTATCCACAGAAAAGGCCTCTGAATAAGCTAATGGTAAGGCCAGATCAACATATTTGACTGAAATGTTTTAACTTATCGACATTTCTTGCAAGCTCATCATTGTCCTTACTACACGGAGATGGATTTTGAAAAACTGGAAAACTGATTATCATCAGCAGAACTAGAAGTAGCGGTCGTGAATACCGGAGCCATAGTAAGTCATAGACATAACCTCTGAACTGTGTAAAGTTGTTGCTACTGGACCCTCTATATATATGTTAACACTCGAATCTCCATCAATGTTTGAACGCAAAATAGTTTTCTTAGCCTCTTCCTACCAGATACCTTGAGCATTTTAAACTGAAAAAGACATGCTATGATAAATTATGTAAATATGTTTATGAACATATAAGAATTAAAACAATGCAAAAGAAACAAAAAAAAAAAAAAAAAAAAAAAAAAAACCCAACGCATTTGCTGATTCTGCTGTGGCCGATCATGTCTCAAAGCACGAGAACAAAAAAAAAATGAATATAAGATTTGCCAATGCCAATGGCCCATCCATCGTAAAGCAAACAATATTTTATTTTGTATTCAATAATCCAGCCATCTTAACTTTTAACGTGCGTCTCTAATCAACCAAAATAATGCTAAATTTAGATTTAGAAGTTTGCCCTCAATTTGAACTAAATTCAAATTGTCAAAATTGCATATCGGAAATAAAATTTAGAAATAATTCGATGTAGAAGTAATCTATTTTCTTCTCGGAATGGCGATTATGATTTTTAGCAGACGGCATGGTCAGGTTTTGTGACAAAACCTGACCATGCCGTCTGCTAAAAATCATAATTTGCCATGACCCTTCGACAATTGTATCCATCGAGTCAAAATAAACGGCAATTAAATCCTTGATAAATATTTTTTGAAACAGTTTTAAAACAAATAAGGTTTTTAACAACTTATGTGTCAGATTGGTTCCGATTTTTTAGAAGATAAATCTATGGCTAAAAAATGCGTCTGCTTTTCCTAAATGTCGACGTCAAAAAGGAGGATTGTGGGTAAATCAATCACTTGCAAAGATCGATAATCCAACTAGAAACCAAATACTATTACTTGACGATGTAGTATAACGACGGACAGTGGTATGAGCACTACCGATAACTGATTTAAATTTTAGATTTTAAATCCTATTAAGATGCAAATGGCGATTTATTACTTTGCAGCTAGTTAAAATTTCAATGCACGCAACAATTAATTATGTTATTGCTTCGACGAGTTTAAACCGCAGTAACAATAAACTCAGTAGAATATCAACTTGAAGTCCTTTTAAAACACTATATAAATATATAGGATTGGTGCTTATCTTTTGAATCCTGCAATAGTATCCGCCTACTTATGAGATTGCGACTAATGAAAAGTGATAATAAAGGCAAAATTTAATTCATTTTCATAGGTTCAATATCCGTCCACAATATTGTAAAGATGTATCACAAAGTTGGCCTTGTAATGAAAATGAATTTCATCTTAGTTCAAAGTATAACTTTATTTCCATGTTGAAGCAAAAGTTCGATTGCTTGTAAATATCTCCCACCAATTTGATCATGGAAAACGGTTTGTTAACGTCAAAACTGAAATCATATCTCGTGACGGAGAGTACTCGGGAACATATCCGGGATTGGTTTGCTGGATCTAAATATCTGTTTTCAGTAGACAATGCAATCAAGTTTCTTTTAAATTTTCTCGTTCATGAATTTTCATTGTGCAAACGACTTATCACCAAATGATAACTTGACATTAGTATTATTTATAAAAAAAAACACAAAAAGATGTGATATGATTGCCAATGAGACAACTATCCACAAAAGACCAAATAGTTATCAAAGGTACCAAGATTATAATTTAGTACGCCAGACGCGCGTTTTGTCTACATAAGACTCATCAGTGACGCTCATATCAAAATATTCATAAAGCCAAACAAGTACGAAGTTGAAGAGCATTCAGGATCCAAAATTCAAAAAAGTTGTACAGGATTTCAACATTGAGATCATTTGAACCATGATGATACTTTATCATTACCTGCAAAACGATAATCGTTATTTATATGCTTTTATCTTTATGTAATAATATTTTAACAAGCACATGGGTCGGTGAGAGATAGAGACGTTTCGTCCCATAGCGTATAATCAGCCCATGGTTTGATGTCACTACATGGGACGTTACGTCCCAGATCGTATCATCTGCCAATTTCTTAACTGATTTTAAAAAAAATCCGGGGATTTCATCACGGGTAAGCTTGGTATCATTTTTTTTTTATTTTGTTGTTTATTATTTGTTTCCCTGGCTTTTATGATAAGGGGTCGATAGAAAACCTTTACAATCAATGCAAACAAAAAGGCAAAATCACAAAAATACTGAACTCCCGAGGAAAATTCTAAAAAGAAAAGTCCCGAATCCAATGGCGAAATCAAAAGCTCAAGCACATCAAACGAATGCAAACAACGAGAAATAAATGTCTATTACAAATTATGATGTTTTGTTTTATCTGTACACTTGCTAGAGGTATAGGGGAGGGTTGAGATCTCATAAAGATGTTTAACCCCGCAGTATTTTTGCGCCTGTCCCAAGTCAAGAGCATCTGGACTTTGTTAGTCTTGTATCATTTTTAATTTTAGTTTCTTGTGTATAATTTGGAGTTTTGTATGGCGTTTATTATCATTGAACTAGTATAAATATTTGTTTAGCGGCCAGCTGAAGGACGCCTCCGGGTGCTGGAATTTCTCGTTGCATTGAAGACTTATTGTTGACCTTCTGCTGTTGTCTGTTCTATGGTCGGGTTGTTGTTTCTTTGACACATTCCCCATTTCCATTCTCAATTTTATATGTCATACTGTCCATCAAGGGCCCGTGCTTGGAATCTATTATTCTTAATGAATTTTTAGAATAAAAAGAAATCATGACGTGTACTTGTTATATTATTTTAAATCTTTACTTTTGTACTATTGCGATAACATGAGTTGACATATTCTGTAGCGGTATAGAATGGTACGGTAACAAATGCCCGTTGATAGCCTGAAAAATTCAGATCCTTCATGTAGATGGAACGTTCTCATATAGTTTTCCACTTGCAAATTAAAAAAGAAAGAAAGTCACCGGAAAGCCAATATATTTATTCGCTATAATCACTATCATATATACACAAATGTATGTACATGTGCCTTAACAATTTTCGACAAATACGAACATCAATCGAATGCAAAGTTAGATGTAGGTCGTTTTGATGTTCTGTCTTCTTAAACAGTTTTCATAATAATGAAGGAACTCTGTTTTCATCCCAACACTAAATGTGTCATCATACTCACTGTACCCATGTTTAGCACCGTTACCAAAGTTTTTGACTCATGCTGCATTTAGTTGTAATTTTAAGGTTTTGTCGACTACAGACTGTCTTCTCGTCTTTGGTCACTATTTTGTTTGTTTTACTACTTGAAAAGAAATAGGGTCAATTTCCCTTGTACTTGTATTTCAAACATGTTCGAAATTAGAAAGCTTTTGAAACTAGTTTTAATCATGTTAAGTACTAGAAGTCTATTGTCTAAATTTGGAGAAAAAAATGCAAAACGTTTGATAATTTCAAGGAATTTCATGCAGCTGTCATACTAGTTTAGCTAGCTTACCACGTTTAAAACACTGTTTTCTGAATAGGAAAATGCCCGTACTAAGTCAAGTGTATGACAATTGTTTTCTATTTTTTTTATGTGTTTGAGCATTTGATTTTGCCATTAAGGGGAGTTCCGTTTTGAATTTTCCTTAGAGTTCGGTCATTTTGATATTACACTTTTCCACACTATGAAAATGATTTGTTATTCCTTTATTGCAAATTTCTCAGTGACATCGTCTATTCAAAACTTTATTTTTGATAATAAAGGTTGCTGTTTTGAAGCATTTAAAGTACTAGTAATAATAATTTGTTCGAAAATACAACCAAATGTTGTCAATACGATGTATATGAATCTTTCGAAAAACTAAGGATTTTCTTAATCCAGGCATAGATTACCTTAGACATATTTGGCACAACTTTTTGGAATTTTACATCCTCAATGCTCTTCAACTTTGTACTTGTTTGGCTTTATAAATATTTTGATTTGAGCGTCACTGATGAGTCTTATGTAGACGAAACGCGCGTCTGGCGTACTAAATTATAATCCTGGTATCTTTGATAACTATTTGATACATCAATTTTAGTAAATGAAATTAACATTTAGAAAATAAAACCTCTGTAGAATGGATTCAGGGGATATTGGCTTTACATCTTTTATTTTAATTAGAATGTCTTAACTGAAAGGGCCTATCGATAGAAGTGTACATATCGTAGGGCGATGATGATTATAAGCTGTCTGAAACTACTTGATTATACAGCATGTGCTGTTTCACCAAAGATGGACCTTGTTATATAACCTATGGAATTATTGGATGTGAGAGACATTGCTATTTATTAAAAAATAGTAGCAAATAAATCATTAAAGATACCAGGCGTATATTTTTGTTCGCAAGAAGCGGTGTAAGTATTCCGAATCATTGATCATTGACGCCCAAAAATTGCAACAACAAATCAAAGAACTCCAAAGTAAATTGAAAAAAGGGATGGACATATTAACTGGCGAAATCGAACTCATCAAAGATACCAGGATTATAAAAAAATATTTGCACTAGATGCGTTTAATGAACAGATACAGTGATAACGCATGTCAACACAGAAGTGCTGACTACTATGCTGCTGATACCCTCGGGGAATAAAAACTCCACCAGCATCGACCCAGTGGTTGTAAATAAACTCATCTAGGATACCAGGATTAAAAATATTGTACTTACGCTAAACGCGCGTTTCGTCTACAAAAGACTATTCAAAGACGCTCTAATCAAAAAGAGTTATAAAGGCCAAATAAAGTAAGAAGTTGAAGAACATCAAGGACCGAAAAATTCTTAAAAAATTTTGCAGCAAAGGTTATATGTTCCTGAGGTAGAAAATCCGTAATTGGTATTTCAAATATTCAACAAAACAAGTGAACAACGTTTTTGTCATGGTACAGGAATTTTACAACGATGATTATAGGTAAAGCCTGTCAGCACTTTTGTGATGACATGAATTATCATTGATATGGTTATATTTATAAATTAACTGTTTACAAAATTTTGAATTTTTGAAATTCTAAGGGTTTTCAACCTCAGGCATAGATTACCTTAGCTGTATTTGGCAAAACTTTTAGGAATTTTCATCCGTACTGCTCCTCAACTTCAAACTTTATTTGGCCCTTTTAACTTTTTGGATTCGAGCATCACTGCTGAGTCTTTTGTAGACGAAACGCGCGTCTGGCGTATATTCAAAATGTAGTCCTTGTATCTATGATAAGTTTATTTGTAAAGCTATCTAAAACTCCTGTTTATAGATCCGTTATATTGACAAAATAATAAAGGTTTAATGTTAAATATAGTACGAAGTAGTTGAAGAACCTTGAGGACGAATTCAATTATAAAATGTTTACGAAATGGAATTACTTATATAGTATTTTGAATGTGCAAAAACACTCCGAAAACGTGTGACGTTATTGAATACAGAATGTAACGTTATTCCTACTCAGATAAATAGAAAACAAAATATGTGTCGGAATCTGAATGGTGTTTATTTTATTTTCATTTCTCCTGTCGGGTGTCGTAAATTACCTAGTAATGCAATATGAAATATTTCGTCCTGCACATGGAAACTTCACTCAAATGAATTAACATTAATTTTGTCTAATTTTCACACCAAACGACCATATTGTAATTCAGTGGTTGTTGTTTGTTTATGTGTTACATATTTGTTTTTCGTTCATTGTTTTATATAAATAAGGCCGTTAGTTTTCTTGTTTAAATTGTTTTACATTGTCATTTCGGGGCCTGTTATAGCTGATTATGCGGTAAAGTCTTTTTTTTTTTTTTTATTAAAGGCCATATATATAGTTGTTAATTTCTGTGTCATTTAGGTCTCTTGTGGAGTGTTGTCTCATTGGCAATCATACCACATCTTCTTTTTTTTATATATACTTGAAACTTGCTTGAACTGGTTGGTTCAACGTGAATCTTATGATAATAGTTCATGAATAAATTACCGGAAAGATACAAGATCTTAATTCTAAAATTTAAATAAAATCATGAAAAATACCTTCAAATTTTTATAAAGTTCACGTGGAAATAAAATGAAAAATGACACGTGTGATTTGAATAACTGAGTTTTTATCTCCATCCTTTAAGACAAAGATGGTATCATCATCCATGCAGAAATAGTGCACTTTAAAATTTTGATCCGGTTTACAGTTTTATGAATGCTCGGCCACGTTTTTTTGGTGGTTGTTTAACGTTCAGTGGCAAATAGTTCATGCATGTTCGGGATGATACAATACAATATTGAAAACAGTTGTTTATAAAAGACACATTTAATGCACCAGTAAAAAAGGTTGAGCATTCTGTTAGTTGTGAAAATTATGAGTGAAAGTAATTATCCTGATAAAATACACATTCAAAAAAATAAAAAAACAAAACTCAAAGGAAATTTTAGAACTCACATTCTTGATTTGCTACATACATACGTGTAGCGTACTCTGCGTGGTGTAAATGTATCAGTTGGTTGATAAGCAAGTCGGACAAACATTGCGAGCTGTACGCAAGCTTTCACAAAATTCAACAGTCCCTTATTTGTGGAAAATTATTTACAAAACAAATCTTGAGATCAGATATGCATTCTTTATAAGTAAAACAAACTGCGAAATATATAAGGATCCAGCTTAAAATTGCACATGTAGGAGATGTAAGCCGGAGTCTGTACTCTGCGTGCCTTATATATATATATATACATATTTTTTTTTAATAAAAATGCCTAAAACCTAGCAACCTGTCATGAACAAAAAATAAAGAAAATCCAGACGATATGCGCAGCTTGAATATAAGTTTTAACACCATGTAAATAATTTTAACTTGGAGCAAAAAGACTGTCGTGCTACATTCTTAGCCGTATAACCCTATATATATATACCAAGTGCGGGATTGACGGCTAAACGGACACAAGTGACACAATATGATGATACGTGCCTATTAGAATTTGGTGACAAAACGTATTTTTGAATATCCAGTTCATATAATGGAATAGTTATTTGGAGATCTAAAATGAAGGAACAATGTAAGCAAACTTAGGTTTCCGTCATTTTGTCTTTGGTGGAAAGTTGATTAAATGGCAATTTTACCGCACCACCTTCTTTCATTATTTGTTTGAATTTTCTACCGAAGAATAAAAGTTTTAAGACTTCAACAAATATGTACTAAGAGACTGAAATGTTACTGTGATAATTATATTTATCAAAACTTTCAAATCTAGGGGACCAACGTTTACTAAAACTAAAAATTAGAAATAAAAAGATACTCATCCAATTAGCTTCAGTCACAATTTGCTTGATTTCTTAGGTTTTGATGTCGTGAGGTAGATATAGGAAGATGTGGTGTGAGTGCCAATGAGACAACTCTCCATCCAAGTCACAATTTTAAAAAGTAAACCATTATAGGTCAATGTACGGCCTTCAACACGGAGCCTTGGCTCCAGATGTTGCTTTCTTATAAATTGCATAAACCATATCTCGATTTATCATTATAGCAGCCAACTGTTGTACAAATAACATGTTCCATATAATTGTTTGCTTTATTTATACTTGTACTTTTACTAGTCTCATGCCGTTACCCTCTTCCATAATGAGCAAGCGGTAACGTAGATATTTCTTTTTGCGTAATAGTTTGTAAACTTTGTCGATTTCTTAGAAAAATTAGAGGCAATGATTTGAATTTTAACAACTAAAGTTTCAAGTGACGATTGTAAATTGTCGGATTGATTGCGGTTTGCTTTACGTCCAGTGGCAAATAGATCATGCATGTTAAGGGCGATAACAAGTTAACAATAAATACAATAGGTAGGTTGGTATAATAGAGGCTATCCCGGGATTATGATCGAATAAAATTGGAATGACACTGAAAAATGAAGGTATATTGGATATGGACAGAAATTTTATCCTGCAACAGGCCACCTACGGACCCCCCAAAGAGTTGTTGCAAAGTTGTGATTTTCAAAGAGCATAGCACTCTCTTTAATCGAGGCATCGGATCTAATGTCCCCACTCTGACCAGATGTGGCTGCAAACTTGATACATCCCGCACAGTCAAATAGACGTCTCACTTTCGAAGCATTTTACTGCTGGTCGGAAGAAGACCAAGTGATCGTTTCTATTCCCTATCCACCCTTGTGGTGTAATAAGTAGAATAAAAAAAAAAAAAAAAATTATGTAATTGTCAGAAATATAAAATGTATGTGTTCTCGCTACGAAACAAGTCTCTTTCTGTCGTTTTAATAAAAAGTTAGTCAGTCGTCAGCTTGTAAATTTCAAGAGAAAACAATTGTAACGAAACCAGTTTATAGACGCAAGTGGATACATGGGACTGTCTTTCATCAGACTTTAACTGGACCTGAATTGTTTTTAATTTTATGTTTGTTCTCATGTATTTCTCAGTCTACGTTAACTTTCTCAGACCTCATTCCGAATTTGCTGTCTGTCCCGTGAGATTTGGTCTACAGGATTACAAAGCTAACACTTTATTTTATAAATGTGTCAGAACTACCAACAATATTTTTTTTTAATTCAAAATCACCTTATGATTGCAGAACCTGCTACATTAACTTGTATACATACATCATGTGTGAACGTTATTCGATAACGTCAGGAACGATAACTCGTGGCGTAACGTCATTCGGTATCGTGTTACCTTAACCAAAAGTAAACCCCTCAGTCGGAGCTAGGAAGCTACACTTTTGTATAACCCCAAAGTTACATTCTTTTTTTTTTCTTTTTTTTAATTCAGTTGTGTTTATTGAAGTCCACCCTTTATCCAATAGATGATACACCAGTTTGGATTCGAAATCAATGCAATCCAACTTCTATACAAAATTAAACATAAGATTAATATAACAAAAATTCTTAATTTGATATCTCTTAAGATCAATTGTAATAGCATTTGCTAAAAATTCACTTCATATTTTGCCCAGTATACGAGTTCGTTTTGACGGGATACTGCAACGAGTTGCTTACACGTGCCTTAAATCTCGGTCTAAACAGAGGCCTAGTTTGCTTAAATCTTACATTTCTGCCTGCCTTCAGGAAAACAGTCTTGTATGGGGCACTGAATCATAAGTGGGTGTTCCTCAAAGCAACTTAAACAAGAATGAGTATAAGCACATGAATGATTCCCGCACGAACCTTGGTAATTGAATGCGTAACATTTTAAGCGCCCCATTCTTATTGACATTACCAATACTAGACGGAGGATACATAATCAGTAGCCATAAGTCAGGGTCAACAACAGCCCAAAAACCAGCTGGATCCTGTGACATTCTGACACGAAATTTTTCATCGTACGACTTCCATCCTAGTGCGCACTACTTAGCGCCTAGCCGTATACTATGTATGTACTTGAGTAAATCTTGAAAAACAGTCGAGTGATCAGTAGTACAAAATATACTAATATAGACTAAAAAAAAACGCATCTGTCCAGTTACCCAATGTACCTATTGAGTAAATTTCTGTTTTGTTGCTGTCTTGGTTGTATTCCGGGGGAGGGGAGTTACTGACTATCTTTTCAGGTATAACTGTGCCGACAGCACTTTCTAAATCATACCCGTTCTAACCAGAAAACATTGCAATACATACCCTGTTCTAAACAGAAATATTGTAGAGAAAAAAAAATCACCTTCTAGACATGCTTAGAATGCGATAATGTATACCCTGTTCTAGACACGCTTGTAAAATGTATACCTTATTCTGGCCAGAGACCTTTATTTTCTAGACTAGTTCAGAAATATAAATCCTGTCACCAAACAGTTTATCAATGTAAGCAAAAAACATACGTGTTTCAATATCCAGTATCCAATCTGTTCTTTTTAATTCAATTGTTTAAAAATTAAACCCGTTCCCGACAGCAGGGCAAGAAAAAGCAACCCTGTTCTAATCAGCAAGACATGAAAATAAGGGGCCTGTTTCTGTGACACATTCTTACATATAAAAATAAAGGAAGACCCCCCTTTTTTGGGGGGGTAACACAAGTCCTGTGAAATAACGACTTTCTAATTATCCACAGAAAAGGCCTCTGAATAAGCTAATGGTAAGGCCAGATCAACATATTTGACTGAAATGTTTTAACTTATCGACATTTCTTGCAAGCTCATCATTGTCCTTACTACACGGAGATGGATTTTGAAAAACTGGAAAACTGATTATCATCAGCAGAACTAGAAGTAGCGGTCGTGAATACCGGAGCCATAGTAAGTCATAGACATAACCTCTGAACTGTGTAAAGTTGTTGCTACTGGACCCTCTATATATATGTTAACACTCGAATCTCCATCAATGTTTGAACGCAAAATAGTTTTCTTAGCCTCTTCCTACCAGATACCTTGAGCATTTTAAACTGAAAAAGACATGCTATGATAAATTATGTAAATATGTTTATGAACATATAAGAATTAAAACAATGCAAAAGAAACAAAAAAAAAAAAAAAAAAAAAAAAAAAACCCAACGCATTTGCTGATTCTGCTGTGGCCGATCATGTCTCAAAGCACGAGAACAAAAAAAAAATGAATATAAGATTTGCCAATGCCAATGGCCCATCCATCGTAAAGCAAACAATATTTTATTTTGTATTCAATAATCCAGCCATCTTAACTTTTAACGTGCGTCTCTAATCAACCAAAATAATGCTAAATTTAGATTTAGAAGTTTGCCCTCAATTTGAACTAAATTCAAATTGTCAAAATTGCATATCGGAAATAAAATTTAGAAATAATTCGATGTAGAAGTAATCTATTTTCTTCTCGGAATGGCGATTATGATTTTTAGCAGACGGCATGGTCAGGTTTTGTGACAAAACCTGACCATGCCGTCTGCTAAAAATCATAATTTGCCATGACCCTTCGACAATTGTATCCATCGAGTCAAAATAAACGGCAATTAAATCCTTGATAAATATTTTTTGAAACAGTTTTAAAACAAATAAGGTTTTTAACAACTTATGTGTCAGATTGGTTCCGATTTTTTAGAAGATAAATCTATGGCTAAAAAATGCGTCTGCTTTTCCTAAATGTCGACGTCAAAAAGGAGGATTGTGGGTAAATCAATCACTTGCAAAGATCGATAATCCAACTAGAAACCAAATACTATTACTTGACGATGTAGTATAACGACGGACAGTGGTATGAGCACTACCGATAACTGATTTAAATTTTAGATTTTAAATCCTATTAAGATGCAAATGGCGATTTATTACTTTGCAGCTAGTTAAAATTTCAATGCACGCAACAATTAATTATGTTATTGCTTCGACGAGTTTAAACCGCAGTAACAATAAACTCAGTAGAATATCAACTTGAAGTCCTTTTAAAACACTATATAAATATATAGGATTGGTGCTTATCTTTTGAATCCTGCAATAGTATCCGCCTACTTATGAGATTGCGACTAATGAAAAGTGATAATAAAGGCAAAATTTAATTCATTTTCATAGGTTCAATATCCGTCCACAATATTGTAAAGATGTATCACAAAGTTGGCCTTGTAATGAAAATGAATTTCATCTTAGTTCAAAGTATAACTTTATTTCCATGTTGAAGCAAAAGTTCGATTGCTTGTAAATATCTCCCACCAATTTGATCATGGAAAACGGTTTGTTAACGTCAAAACTGAAATCATATCTCGTGACGGAGAGTACTCGGGAACATATCCGGGATTGGTTTGCTGGATCTAAATATCTGTTTTCAGTAGACAATGCAATCAAGTTTCTTTTAAATTTTCTCGTTCATGAATTTTCATTGTGCAAACGACTTATCACCAAATGATAACTTGACATTAGTATTATTTATAAAAAAAAACACAAAAAGATGTGATATGATTGCCAATGAGACAACTATCCACAAAAGACCAAATAGTTATCAAAGGTACCAAGATTATAATTTAGTACGCCAGACGCGCGTTTTGTCTACATAAGACTCATCAGTGACGCTCATATCAAAATATTCATAAAGCCAAACAAGTACGAAGTTGAAGAGCATTCAGGATCCAAAATTCAAAAAAGTTGTACAGGATTTCAACATTGAGATCATTTGAACCATGATGATACTTTATCATTACCTGCAAAACGATAATCGTTATTTATATGCTTTTATCTTTATGTAATAATATTTTAACAAGCACATGGGTCGGTGAGAGATAGAGACGTTTCGTCCCATAGCGTATAATCAGCCCATGGTTTGATGTCACTACATGGGACGTTACGTCCCAGATCGTATCATCTGCCAATTTCTTAACTGATTTTAAAAAAAATCCGGGGATTTCATCACGGGTAAGCTTGGTATCATTTTTTTTTTATTTTGTTGTTTATTATTTGTTTCCCTGGCTTTTATGATAAGGGGTCGATAGAAAACCTTTACAATCAATGCAAACAAAAAGGCAAAATCACAAAAATACTGAACTCCCGAGGAAAATTCTAAAAAGAAAAGTCCCGAATCCAATGGCGAAATCAAAAGCTCAAGCACATCAAACGAATGCAAACAACGAGAAATAAATGTCTATTACAAATTATGATGTTTTGTTTTATCTGTACACTTGCTAGAGGTATAGGGGAGGGTTGAGATCTCATAAAGATGTTTAACCCCGCAGTATTTTTGCGCCTGTCCCAAGTCAAGAGCATCTGGACTTTGTTAGTCTTGTATCATTTTTAATTTTAGTTTCTTGTGTATAATTTGGAGTTTTGTATGGCGTTTATTATCATTGAACTAGTATAAATATTTGTTTAGCGGCCAGCTGAAGGACGCCTCCGGGTGCTGGAATTTCTCGTTGCATTGAAGACTTATTGTTGACCTTCTGCTGTTGTCTGTTCTATGGTCGGGTTGTTGTTTCTTTGACACATTCCCCATTTCCATTCTCAATTTTATATGTCATACTGTCCATCAAGGGCCCGTGCTTGGAATCTATTATTCTTAATGAATTTTTAGAATAAAAAGAAATCATGACGTGTACTTGTTATATTATTTTAAATCTTTACTTTTGTACTATTGCGATAACATGAGTTGACATATTCTGTAGCGGTATAGAATGGTACGGTAACAAATGCCCGTTGATAGCCTGAAAAATTCAGATCCTTCATGTAGATGGAACGTTCTCATATAGTTTTCCACTTGCAAATTAAAAAAGAAAGAAAGTCACCGGAAAGCCAATATATTTATTCGCTATAATCACTATCATATATACACAAATGTATGTACATGTGCCTTAACAATTTTCGACAAATACGAACATCAATCGAATGCAAAGTTAGATGTAGGTCGTTTTGATGTTCTGTCTTCTTAAACAGTTTTCATAATAATGAAGGAACTCTGTTTTCATCCCAACACTAAATGTGTCATCATACTCACTGTACCCATGTTTAGCACCGTTACCAAAGTTTTTGACTCATGCTGCATTTAGTTGTAATTTTAAGGTTTTGTCGACTACAGACTGTCTTCTCGTCTTTGGTCACTATTTTGTTTGTTTTACTACTTGAAAAGAAATAGGGTCAATTTCCCTTGTACTTGTATTTCAAACATGTTCGAAATTAGAAAGCTTTTGAAACTAGTTTTAATCATGTTAAGTACTAGAAGTCTATTGTCTAAATTTGGAGAAAAAAATGCAAAACGTTTGATAATTTCAAGGAATTTCATGCAGCTGTCATACTAGTTTAGCTAGCTTACCACGTTTAAAACACTGTTTTCTGAATAGGAAAATGCCCGTACTAAGTCAAGTGTATGACAATTGTTTTCTATTTTTTTTATGTGTTTGAGCATTTGATTTTGCCATTAAGGGGAGTTCCGTTTTGAATTTTCCTTAGAGTTCGGTCATTTTGATATTACACTTTTCCACACTATGAAAATGATTTGTTATTCCTTTATTGCAAATTTCTCAGTGACATCGTCTATTCAAAACTTTATTTTTGATAATAAAGGTTGCTGTTTTGAAGCATTTAAAGTACTAGTAATAATAATTTGTTCGAAAATACAACCAAATGTTGTCAATACGATGTATATGAATCTTTCGAAAAACTAAGGATTTTCTTAATCCAGGCATAGATTACCTTAGACATATTTGGCACAACTTTTTGGAATTTTACATCCTCAATGCTCTTCAACTTTGTACTTGTTTGGCTTTATAAATATTTTGATTTGAGCGTCACTGATGAGTCTTATGTAGACGAAACGCGCGTCTGGCGTACTAAATTATAATCCTGGTATCTTTGATAACTATTTGATACATCAATTTTAGTAAATGAAATTAACATTTAGAAAATAAAACCTCTGTAGAATGGATTCAGGGGATATTGGCTTTACATCTTTTATTTTAATTAGAATGTCTTAACTGAAAGGGCCTATCGATAGAAGTGTACATATCGTAGGGCGATGATGATTATAAGCTGTCTGAAACTACTTGATTATACAGCATGTGCTGTTTCACCAAAGATGGACCTTGTTATATAACCTATGGAATTATTGGATGTGAGAGACATTGCTATTTATTAAAAAATAGTAGCAAATAAATCATTAAAGATACCAGGCGTATATTTTTGTTCGCAAGAAGCGGTGTAAGTATTCCGAATCATTGATCATTGACGCCCAAAAATTGCAACAACAAATCAAAGAACTCCAAAGTAAATTGAAAAAAGGGATGGACATATTAACTGGCGAAATCGAACTCATCAAAGATACCAGGATTATAAAAAAATATTTGCACTAGATGCGTTTAATGAACAGATACAGTGATAACGCATGTCAACACAGAAGTGCTGACTACTATGCTGCTGATACCCTCGGGGAATAAAAACTCCACCAGCATCGACCCAGTGGTTGTAAATAAACTCATCTAGGATACCAGGATTAAAAATATTGTACTTACGCTAAACGCGCGTTTCGTCTACAAAAGACTATTCAAAGACGCTCTAATCAAAAAGAGTTATAAAGGCCAAATAAAGTAAGAAGTTGAAGAACATCAAGGACCGAAAAATTCTTAAAAAATTTTGCAGCAAAGGTTATATGTTCCTGAGGTAGAAAATCCGTAATTGGTATTTCAAATATTCAACAAAACAAGTGAACAACGTTTTTGTCATGGTACAGGAATTTTACAACGATGATTATAGGTAAAGCCTGTCAGCACTTTTGTGATGACATGAATTATCATTGATATGGTTATATTTATAAATTAACTGTTTACAAAATTTTGAATTTTTGAAATTCTAAGGGTTTTCAACCTCAGGCATAGATTACCTTAGCTGTATTTGGCAAAACTTTTAGGAATTTTCATCCGTACTGCTCCTCAACTTCAAACTTTATTTGGCCCTTTTAACTTTTTGGATTCGAGCATCACTGCTGAGTCTTTTGTAGACGAAACGCGCGTCTGGCGTATATTCAAAATGTAGTCCTTGTATCTATGATAAGTTTATTTGTAAAGCTATCTAAAACTCCTGTTTATAGATCCGTTATATTGACAAAATAATAAAGGTTTAATGTTAAATATAGTACGAAGTAGTTGAAGAACCTTGAGGACGAATTCAATTATAAAATGTTTACGAAATGGAATTACTTATATAGTATTTTGAATGTGCAAAAACACTCCGAAAACGTGTGACGTTATTGAATACAGAATGTAACGTTATTCCTACTCAGATAAATAGAAAACAAAATATGTGTCGGAATCTGAATGGTGTTTATTTTATTTTCATTTCTCCTGTCGGGTGTCGTAAATTACCTAGTAATGCAATATGAAATATTTCGTCCTGCACATGGAAACTTCACTCAAATGAATTAACATTAATTTTGTCTAATTTTCACACCAAACGACCATATTGTAATTCAGTGGTTGTTGTTTGTTTATGTGTTACATATTTGTTTTTCGTTCATTGTTTTATATAAATAAGGCCGTTAGTTTTCTTGTTTAAATTGTTTTACATTGTCATTTCGGGGCCTGTTATAGCTGATTATGCGGTAAAGTCTTTTTTTTTTTTTTTATTAAAGGCCATATATATAGTTGTTAATTTCTGTGTCATTTAGGTCTCTTGTGGAGTGTTGTCTCATTGGCAATCATACCACATCTTCTTTTTTTATATATACTTGAAACTTGCTTGAACTGGTTGGTTCAACGTGAATCTTATGATAATAGTTCATGAATAAATTACCGGAAAGATACAAGATCTTAATTCTAAAATTTAAATAAAATCATGAAAAATACCTTCAAATTTTTATAAAGTTCACGTGGAAATAAAATGAAAAATGACACGTGTGATTTGAATAACTGAGTTTTTATCTCCATCCTTTAAGACAAAGATGGTATCATCATCCATGCAGAAATAGTGCACTTTAAAATTTTGATCCGGTTTACAGTTTTATGAATGCTCGGCCACGTTTTTTTGGTGGTTGTTTAACGTTCAGTGGCAAATAGTTCATGCATGTTCGGGATGATACAATACAATATTGAAAACAGTTGTTTATAAAAGACACATTTAATGCACCAGTAAAAAAGGTTGAGCATTCTGTTAGTTGTGAAAATTATGAGTGAAAGTAATTATCCTGATAAAATACACATTCAAAAAAATAAAAAAACAAAACTCAAAGGAAATTTTAGAACTCACATTCTTGATTTGCTACATACATACGTGTAGCGTACTCTGCGTGGTGTAAATGTATCAGTTGGTTGATAAGCAAGTCGGACAAACATTGCGAGCTGTACGCAAGCTTTCACAAAATTCAACAGTCCCTTATTTGTGGAAAATTATTTACAAAACAAATCTTGAGATCAGATATGCATTCTTTATAAGTAAAACAAACTGCGAAATATATAAGGATCCAGCTTAAAATTGCACATGTAGGAGATGTAAGCCGGAGTCTGTACTCTGCGTGCCTTATATATATATATATACATATTTTTTTTTAATAAAAATGCCTAAAACCTAGCAACCTGTCATGAACAAAAAATAAAGAAAATCCAGACGATATGCGCAGCTTGAATATAAGTTTTAACACCATGTAAATAATTTTAACTTGGAGCAAAAAGACTGTCGTGCTACATTCTTAGCCGTATAACCCTATATATATATACCAAGTGCGGGATTGACGGCTAAACGGACACAAGTGACACAATATGATGATACGTGCCTATTAGAATTTGGTGACAAAACGTATTTTTGAATATCCAGTTCATATAATGGAATAGTTATTTGGAGATCTAAAATGAAGGAACAATGTAAGCAAACTTAGGTTTCCGTCATTTTGTCTTTGGTGGAAAGTTGATTAAATGGCAATTTTACCGCACCACCTTCTTTCATTATTTGTTTGAATTTTCTACCGAAGAATAAAAGTTTTAAGACTTCAACAAATATGTACTAAGAGACTGAAATGTTACTGTGATAATTATACTTATCAAAACTTTCAAATCTAGGGGACCAACGTTTACTAAAACTAAAAATTAGAAATAAAAAGATACTCATCCAATTAGCTTCAGTCACAATTTGCTTGATTTCTTAGGTTTTGATGTCGTGAGGTAGATATAGGAAGATGTGGTGTGAGTGCCAATGAGACAACTCTCCATCCAAGTCACAATTTTAAAAAGTAAACCATTATAGGTCAATGTACGGCCTTCAACACGGAGCCTTGGCTCCAGATGTTGCTTTCTTATAAATTGCATAAACCATATCTCGATTTATCATTATAGCAGCCAACTGTTGTACAAATAACATGTTCCATATAATTGTTTGCTTTATTTATACTTGTACTTTTACTAGTCTCATGCCGTTACCCTCTTCCATAATGAGCAAGCGGTAACGTAGATATTTCTTTTTGCGTAATAGTTTGTAAACTTTGTCGATTTCTTAGAAAAATTAGAGGCAATGATTTGAATTTTAACAACTAAAGTTTCAAGTGACGATTGTAAATTGTCGGATTGATTGCGGTTTGCTTTACGTCCAGTGGCAAATAGATCATGCATGTTAAGGGCGATAACAAGTTAACAATAAATACAATAGGTAGGTTGGTATAATAGAGGCTATCCCGGGATTATGATCGAATAAAATTGGAATGACACTGAAAAATGAAGGTATATTGGATATGGACAGAAATTTTATCCTGCAACAGGCCACCTACGGACCCCCCAAAGAGTTGTTGCAAAGTTGTGATTTTCAAAGAGCATAGCACTCTCTTTAATCGAGGCATCGGATCTAATGTCCCCACTCTGACCAGATGTGGCTGCAAACTTGATACATCCCGCACAGTCAAATAGACGTCTCACTTTCGAAGCATTTTACTGCTGGTCGGAAGAAGACCAAGTGATCGTTTCTATTCCCTATCCACCCTTGTGGTGTAATAAGTAGAATAAAAAAAAAAAAAAAAAATTATGTAATTGTCAGAAATATAAAATGTATGTGTTCTCGCTACGAAACAAGTCTCTTTCTGTCGTTTTAATAAAAAGTTAGTCAGTCGTCAGCTTGTAAATTTCAAGAGAAAACAATTGTAACGAAACCAGTTTATAGACGCAAGTGGATACATGGGACTGTCTTTCATCAGACTTTAACTGGACCTGAATTGTTTTTAATTTTATGTTTGTTCTCATGTATTTCTCAGTCTACGTTAACTTTCTCAGACCTCATTCCGAATTTGCTGTCTGTCCCGTGAGATTTGGTCTACAGGATTACAAAGCTAACACTTTATTTTATAAATGTGTCAGAACTACCAACAATATTTTTTTTTAATTCAAAATCACCTTATGATTGCAGAACCTGCTACATTAACTTGTATACATACATCATGTGTGAACGTTATTCGATAACGTCAGGAACGATAACTCGTGGCGTAACGTCATTCGGTATCGTGTTACCTTAACCAAAAGTAAACCCCTCAGTCGGAGCTAGGAAGCTACACTTTTGTATAACCCCAAAGTTACATTCTTTTTTTTTTCTTTTTTTTAATTCAGTTGTGTTTATTGAAGTCCACCCTTTATCCAATAGATGATACACCAGTTTGGATTCGAAATCAATGCAATCCAACTTCTATACAAAATTAAACATAAGATTAATATAACAAAAATTCTTAATTTGATATCTCTTAAGATCAATTGTAATAGCATTTGCTAAAAATTCACTTCATATTTTGCCCAGTATACGAGTTCGTTTTGACGGGATACTGCAACGAGTTGCTTACACGTGCCTTAAATCTCGGTCTAAACAGAGGCCTAGTTTGCTTAAATCTTACATTTCTGCCTGCCTTCAGGAAAACAGTCTTGTATGGGGCACTGAATCATAAGTGGGTGTTCCTCAAAGCAACTTAAACAAGAATGAGTATAAGCACATGAATGATTCCCGCACGAACCTTGGTAATTGAATGCGTAACATTTTAAGCGCCCCATTCTTATTGACATTACCAATACTAGACGGAGGATACATAATCAGTAGCCATAAGTCAGGGTCAACAACAGCCCAAAAACCAGCTGGATCCTGTGACATTCTGACACGAAATTTTTCATCGTACGACTTCCATCCTAGTGCGCACTACTTAGCGCCTAGCCGTATACTATGTATGTACTTGAGTAAATCTTGAAAAACAGTCGAGTGATCAGTAGTACAAAATATACTAATATAGACTAAAAAAAAACGCATCTGTCCAGTTACCCAATGTACCTATTGAGTAAATTTCTGTTTTGTTGCTGTCTTGGTTGTATTCCGGGGGAGGGGAGTTACTGACTATCTTTTCAGGTATAACTGTGCCGACAGCACTTTCTAAATCATACCCGTTCTAACCAGAAAACATTGCAATACATACCCTGTTCTAAACAGAAATATTGTAGAGAAAAAAAAATCACCTTCTAGACATGCTTAGAATGCGATAATGTATACCCTGTTCTAGACACGCTTGTAAAATGTATACCTTATTCTGGCCAGAGACCTTTATTTTCTAGACTAGTTCAGAAATATAAATCCTGTCACCAAACAGTTTATCAATGTAAGCAAAAAACATACGTGTTTCAATATCCAGTATCCAATCTGTTCTTTTTAATTCAATTGTTTAAAAATTAAACCCGTTCCCGACAGCAGGGCAAGAAAAAGCAACCCTGTTCTAATCAGCAAGACATGAAAATAAGGGGCCTGTTTCTGTGACACATTCTTACATATAAAAATAAAGGAAGACCCCCCTTTTTTGGGGGGGTAACACAAGTCCTGTGAAATAACGACTTTCTAATTATCCACAGAAAAGGCCTCTGAATAAGCTAATGGTAAGGCCAGATCAACATATTTGACTGAAATGTTTTAACTTATCGACATTTCTTGCAAGCTCATCATTGTCCTTACTACACGGAGATGGATTTTGAAAAACTGGAAAACTGATTATCATCAGCAGAACTAGAAGTAGCGGTCGTGAATACCGGAGCCATAGTAAGTCATAGACATAACCTCTGAACTGTGTAAAGTTGTTGCTACTGGACCCTCTATATATATGTTAACACTCGAATCTCCATCAATGTTTGAACGCAAAATAGTTTTCTTAGCCTCTTCCTACCAGATACCTTGAGCATTTTAAACTGAAAAAGACATGCTATGATAAATTATGTAAATATGTTTATGAACATATAAGAATTAAAACAATGCAAAAGAAACAAAAAAAAAAAAAAAAAAAAAAAAAAAACCCAACGCATTTGCTGATTCTGCTGTGGCCGATCATGTCTCAAAGCACGAGAACAAAAAAAAAATGAATATAAGATTTGCCAATGCCAATGGCCCATCCATCGTAAAGCAAACAATATTTTATTTTGTATTCAATAATCCAGCCATCTTAACTTTTAACGTGCGTCTCTAATCAACCAAAATAATGCTAAATTTAGATTTAGAAGTTTGCCCTCAATTTGAACTAAATTCAAATTGTCAAAATTGCATATCGGAAATAAAATTTAGAAATAATTCGATGTAGAAGTAATCTATTTTCTTCTCGGAATGGCGATTATGATTTTTAGCAGACGGCATGGTCAGGTTTTGTGACAAAACCTGACCATGCCGTCTGCTAAAAATCATAATTTGCCATGACCCTTCGACAATTGTATCCATCGAGTCAAAATAAACGGCAATTAAATCCTTGATAAATATTTTTTGAAACAGTTTTAAAACAAATAAGGTTTTTAACAACTTATGTGTCAGATTGGTTCCGATTTTTTAGAAGATAAATCTATGGCTAAAAAATGCGTCTGCTTTTCCTAAATGTCGACGTCAAAAAGGAGGATTGTGGGTAAATCAATCACTTGCAAAGATCGATAATCCAACTAGAAACCAAATACTATTACTTGACGATGTAGTATAACGACGGACAGTGGTATGAGCACTACCGATAACTGATTTAAATTTTAGATTTTAAATCCTATTAAGATGCAAATGGCGATTTATTACTTTGCAGCTAGTTAAAATTTCAATGCACGCAACAATTAATTATGTTATTGCTTCGACGAGTTTAAACCGCAGTAACAATAAACTCAGTAGAATATCAACTTGAAGTCCTTTTAAAACACTATATAAATATATAGGATTGGTGCTTATCTTTTGAATCCTGCAATAGTATCCGCCTACTTATGAGATTGCGACTAATGAAAAGTGATAATAAAGGCAAAATTTAATTCATTTTCATAGGTTCAATATCCGTCCACAATATTGTAAAGATGTATCACAAAGTTGGCCTTGTAATGAAAATGAATTTCATCTTAGTTCAAAGTATAACTTTATTTCCATGTTGAAGCAAAAGTTCGATTGCTTGTAAATATCTCCCACCAATTTGATCATGGAAAACGGTTTGTTAACGTCAAAACTGAAATCATATCTCGTGACGGAGAGTACTCGGGAACATATCCGGGATTGGTTTGCTGGATCTAAATATCTGTTTTCAGTAGACAATGCAATCAAGTTTCTTTTAAATTTTCTCGTTCATGAATTTTCATTGTGCAAACGACTTATCACCAAATGATAACTTGACATTAGTATTATTTATAAAAAAAAACACAAAAAGATGTGATATGATTGCCAATGAGACAACTATCCACAAAAGACCAAATAGTTATCAAAGGTACCAAGATTATAATTTAGTACGCCAGACGCGCGTTTTGTCTACATAAGACTCATCAGTGACGCTCATATCAAAATATTCATAAAGCCAAACAAGTACGAAGTTGAAGAGCATTCAGGATCCAAAATTCAAAAAAGTTGTACAGGATTTCAACATTGAGATCATTTGAACCATGATGATACTTTATCATTACCTGCAAAACGATAATCGTTATTTATATGCTTTTATCTTTATGTAATAATATTTTAACAAGCACATGGGTCGGTGAGAGATAGAGACGTTTCGTCCCATAGCGTATAATCAGCCCATGGTTTGATGTCACTACATGGGACGTTACGTCCCAGATCGTATCATCTGCCAATTTCTTAACTGATTTTAAAAAAAATCCGGGGATTTCATCACGGGTAAGCTTGGTATCATTTTTTTTTTATTTTGTTGTTTATTATTTGTTTCCCTGGCTTTTATGATAAGGGGTCGATAGAAAACCTTTACAATCAATGCAAACAAAAAGGCAAAATCACAAAAATACTGAACTCCCGAGGAAAATTCTAAAAAGAAAAGTCCCGAATCCAATGGCGAAATCAAAAGCTCAAGCACATCAAACGAATGCAAACAACGAGAAATAAATGTCTATTACAAATTATGATGTTTTGTTTTATCTGTACACTTGCTAGAGGTATAGGGGAGGGTTGAGATCTCATAAAGATGTTTAACCCCGCAGTATTTTTGCGCCTGTCCCAAGTCAAGAGCATCTGGACTTTGTTAGTCTTGTATCATTTTTAATTTTAGTTTCTTGTGTATAATTTGGAGTTTTGTATGGCGTTTATTATCATTGAACTAGTATAAATATTTGTTTAGCGGCCAGCTGAAGGACGCCTCCGGGTGCTGGAATTTCTCGTTGCATTGAAGACTTATTGTTGACCTTCTGCTGTTGTCTGTTCTATGGTCGGGTTGTTGTTTCTTTGACACATTCCCCATTTCCATTCTCAATTTTATATGTCATACTGTCCATCAAGGGCCCGTGCTTGGAATCTATTATTCTTAATGAATTTTTAGAATAAAAAGAAATCATGACGTGTACTTGTTATATTATTTTAAATCTTTACTTTTGTACTATTGCGATAACATGAGTTGACATATTCTGTAGCGGTATAGAATGGTACGGTAACAAATGCCCGTTGATAGCCTGAAAAATTCAGATCCTTCATGTAGATGGAACGTTCTCATATAGTTTTCCACTTGCAAATTAAAAAAGAAAGAAAGTCACCGGAAAGCCAATATATTTATTCGCTATAATCACTATCATATATACACAAATGTATGTACATGTGCCTTAACAATTTTCGACAAATACGAACATCAATCGAATGCAAAGTTAGATGTAGGTCGTTTTGATGTTCTGTCTTCTTAAACAGTTTTCATAATAATGAAGGAACTCTGTTTTCATCCCAACACTAAATGTGTCATCATACTCACTGTACCCATGTTTAGCACCGTTACCAAAGTTTTTGACTCATGCTGCATTTAGTTGTAATTTTAAGGTTTTGTCGACTACAGACTGTCTTCTCGTCTTTGGTCACTATTTTGTTTGTTTTACTACTTGAAAAGAAATAGGGTCAATTTCCCTTGTACTTGTATTTCAAACATGTTCGAAATTAGAAAGCTTTTGAAACTAGTTTTAATCATGTTAAGTACTAGAAGTCTATTGTCTAAATTTGGAGAAAAAAATGCAAAACGTTTGATAATTTCAAGGAATTTCATGCAGCTGTCATACTAGTTTAGCTAGCTTACCACGTTTAAAACACTGTTTTCTGAATAGGAAAATGCCCGTACTAAGTCAAGTGTATGACAATTGTTTTCTATTTTTTTTATGTGTTTGAGCATTTGATTTTGCCATTAAGGGGAGTTCCGTTTTGAATTTTCCTTAGAGTTCGGTCATTTTGATATTACACTTTTCCACACTATGAAAATGATTTGTTATTCCTTTATTGCAAATTTCTCAGTGACATCGTCTATTCAAAACTTTATTTTTGATAATAAAGGTTGCTGTTTTGAAGCATTTAAAGTACTAGTAATAATAATTTGTTCGAAAATACAACCAAATGTTGTCAATACGATGTATATGAATCTTTCGAAAAACTAAGGATTTTCTTAATCCAGGCATAGATTACCTTAGACATATTTGGCACAACTTTTTGGAATTTTACATCCTCAATGCTCTTCAACTTTGTACTTGTTTGGCTTTATAAATATTTTGATTTGAGCGTCACTGATGAGTCTTATGTAGACGAAACGCGCGTCTGGCGTACTAAATTATAATCCTGGTATCTTTGATAACTATTTGATACATCAATTTTAGTAAATGAAATTAACATTTAGAAAATAAAACCTCTGTAGAATGGATTCAGGGGATATTGGCTTTACATCTTTTATTTTAATTAGAATGTCTTAACTGAAAGGGCCTATCGATAGAAGTGTACATATCGTAGGGCGATGATGATTATAAGCTGTCTGAAACTACTTGATTATACAGCATGTGCTGTTTCACCAAAGATGGACCTTGTTATATAACCTATGGAATTATTGGATGTGAGAGACATTGCTATTTATTAAAAAATAGTAGCAAATAAATCATTAAAGATACCAGGCGTATATTTTTGTTCGCAAGAAGCGGTGTAAGTATTCCGAATCATTGATCATTGACGCCCAAAAATTGCAACAACAAATCAAAGAACTCCAAAGTAAATTGAAAAAAGGGATGGACATATTAACTGGCGAAATCGAACTCATCAAAGATACCAGGATTATAAAAAAATATTTGCACTAGATGCGTTTAATGAACAGATACAGTGATAACGCATGTCAACACAGAAGTGCTGACTACTATGCTGCTGATACCCTCGGGGAATAAAAACTCCACCAGCATCGACCCAGTGGTTGTAAATAAACTCATCTAGGATACCAGGATTAAAAATATTGTACTTACGCTAAACGCGCGTTTCGTCTACAAAAGACTATTCAAAGACGCTCTAATCAAAAAGAGTTATAAAGGCCAAATAAAGTAAGAAGTTGAAGAACATCAAGGACCGAAAAATTCTTAAAAAATTTTGCAGCAAAGGTTATATGTTCCTGAGGTAGAAAATCCGTAATTGGTATTTCAAATATTCAACAAAACAAGTGAACAACGTTTTTGTCATGGTACAGGAATTTTACAACGATGATTATAGGTAAAGCCTGTCAGCACTTTTGTGATGACATGAATTATCATTGATATGGTTATATTTATAAATTAACTGTTTACAAAATTTTGAATTTTTGAAATTCTAAGGGTTTTCAACCTCAGGCATAGATTACCTTAGCTGTATTTGGCAAAACTTTTAGGAATTTTCATCCGTACTGCTCCTCAACTTCAAACTTTATTTGGCCCTTTTAACTTTTTGGATTCGAGCATCACTGCTGAGTCTTTTGTAGACGAAACGCGCGTCTGGCGTATATTCAAAATGTAGTCCTTGTATCTATGATAAGTTTATTTGTAAAGCTATCTAAAACTCCTGTTTATAGATCCGTTATATTGACAAAATAATAAAGGTTTAATGTTAAATATAGTACGAAGTAGTTGAAGAACCTTGAGGACGAATTCAATTATAAAATGTTTACGAAATGGAATTACTTATATAGTATTTTGAATGTGCAAAAACACTCTTTGCAAATAATAAGGCAACCATTGTATATTCAGATCAACTGGAGTATACGGACTTGTATACGGTCTTTCGTGTATGTTTTGTGACAAGACTGATTGAATAAACAAAGGGGAATTGAGATCTTCAAAACTTGTATTCATGTGACCTTGCAAATCACGAACCTGTCAAATGGTTGATTTACGGTTCATATTAACGTGTTCTTTGTTATTGGAGAATTTGATGAATATTGAAGACCTTTGAATGATTGCCTCTGTTTAGTCAATGATATACAGAAGTCGACTTGCGTCGATTAAGAACTTGCCATTGTATAGACCTGCCAAAATTTGAAGACTACATGTTGTAATCTAAAAATTCTTTGGTTAGTTTAGGTTGGGCGGACAGGTCGGTAGGGAATTTGTGTAATCATCACATTCTACAGTTTGCGACCTATTTCCTGAAATGACTAAGACTACTGTGCTAACATGCTGGTTATGAATTATTGAATGGGTATAATAAAATTAACGGTACAAATTTTCTTGCACCAGATGCGCATTTCGACAATACATGTCTCTTATAATATATAGTACAGGTTGGTTAGTCAATGTGTAAGTTTCTTGATCAATTATAGCAAGTGTGATATGCTTTATGTGTTGTCTAACTGAGAGTTTCTTGTGTTGACTTCATAATATAGTTACGTTTATACCATCGATCCAAAAAGTGTCGAACACAATGAAAAATATGGGCATTTCACATGGAAAAAGATTCTGAATTTGACGACATCATTGATTACCTTAGCCGTGTTTGGCACAACTTTTTGGAATTTTGGATCCTCATTGCCCTTAAATTTTGCACTTGTTTGGCATTATAACTGTTTCGATATGGGCGTCACTGGTGAGTCTTATGTAGACGAAACGCCCGTCTGGCGTACTAAATTATAATCTTGGAACTTTTGATAACTATTTACAATACTGGGTCGATGCCACTGCTGGTTGACGTTTCGTCCCCGAGGGTTTCACCAGCCTAGTATATAACATGGAAAAAAAACGGTACAAAAAATCAACTTTAATATTTGGTGTCAACACCCCAGCCGGTTTTTTATCAACTACTTCTGAAACAATTTATTTTAAAACTGTTTGGATCTTTATGGCAATAGTTATCAAAGGTACCAGGATTGTAATTTAGTACGCCAGTAGCGCATTTCGTCTACATACGACTCATCAGTGACGCTCATATCAAAATATTTATCAAAAGTACCAGGATTATAATTGTATACGCCAGACGCGCGTTTCGTCTACGTCTACATAAGACTCATCAGTGACGCTCAGATCAAAATAGTTAAAAAGCCAAATAAATACAAAGTTGAAGAGCATTGAGGATTCAAAATTCCTAAAAGTTTTGCCAAATACGGCTAAGGAAATCTATCCCTGATATAACACGAATTAAAAAAATAAGGAAATTTATAAAAAAAATGACCACATTATTGATAGTCATGTCAACACCGAAGTGTTGACTACTGGGCTGGTGATACCCTCGCAAGGTTTGGTTCCAGATGACTGATAGTTCTAGTATTTTTGATAAACCGATGACATAAGAAAAGAAAATGCAATCTTGCACTTTGGGCAAGCTGAGTACAATCGAAGAGAACAGTCAGTCGAACCTGGAAACTGAAAGAGGTAGGCAAATGTTATGGCATCTTCGTTCATTTTTGCTGTTTATGGTAGGTATAACACGGAAAGAATGTATATTTCAAAGGATCAAGTTTACACAGATGGTGCTATCAAATAACAAATGATTCTTTTGCGTGACAGTTTGTTGTTTTAAACTTTTATATTTGTCAACAAATGTCTACATGACGGGCACCCTCTACAATGCTGCAAAATTCTGTAATGGGAACATTAATATTTGTGGTTTCTTTGTATACTCTGTCTTCTGGGTATCATATTACAATTTCAGGCAAAAATGGTGGAGATTATAATAAGTGTGATGATTCAAATCTACAAAAAATGATGGACTACGTTAACTCGAAAATTAAAAAACAAACACAAATACTAAAAGATGTAATCGTCAAAAACTGTCAAGGTATGTAACGTTGGGTAAAACCATTCAATATTTTAAAAATTATTAATTCAAGTTTTACTTATATTTTTTAGTTGTCCTTTCAATTTGAAGACGTATTGAATCAAAGCAACTATCCTGCATGTAACTTGTTTGGTGAGATTTTATGCATGCGATTAAGTCAATTAAAACCCTACATATTCTTTTAAATAAAACAATCAAGATTTTAAAAAAAGCTGATATCGATATAAAGAACTTACATATGTACTTTACGATATTGTTATTTTTTATATTTTCTCACTCTTTTCAAATAATACAGATTTTCTCACTCTTTGAAGATAATAAATATTTACACCAAAACGATTTTGTTGGCCCCCGAACTTTAACCATTACAAATGGAATTAATTTAAGATATAAATAATTTTCCACCAAACAGGGAGAATAAGTGAAAAATGTGTCGAAGACGTTGCACATAAAAAGCTAACAGGTCAAAGTTCAACATACAGTCCTAGTGCACAGTATAATTCTAGTCACGGTGTAGATGGACTAATGCCAAGTGGAATCGTAAATATGGTAGTTACTAACAGTGAAAGAAAACCCTTCTGGTGGGTAAACTTGGGAAGGGAATACCTAATTGAAAAAGTAGAAATGTGGAATCGTAAAGACTGTGCAATTTGTGGTAAGTGTATTCCAATAAGATGAATTGTGTTCGAAAATGCGAATGATAATAGAACTTCTTATGTGTAATACATAACGATTTTTTTATATTGTTTTATTGGAAAACGCCGGCTTAAATCTGAAAAAGAGTTTATCATCATAAATGATATCATCAATGTTTTTTCACATCGTTATAAAACATCAAAAGAATATGTTTAACGATATAGGTGTGTTCATTGTTGAATGATGTACGATATTTTATTTAGTCATTGTTTGACTATATCTGAATTCTATATTTAATGGTAGTGTGATTACCATCCCTCACAGATATTACATGGAAATCTTAAGCTCGTGTAATATGATATGTAATTTATGACAATATCCATGTTTGTAAGAAAAATGATAAGGAAAACTCCTTTAATGCCAAAAAAAAAAATAATACCAATAAATCTTGCAATTAACTTTTTCATTTGCAGAAGTTCAGTGATTTTTTTGAAATACTAAGGCTTTTCTACCTCAGGCATAGATTACTTTAGCTGTATTTGGCAAAACTTTTAGGAATGTTGGTCCTCAATGCTTTTCAACTTCGTACTTTATTTGGCCTTTTTAACTTTTTTTGAATTCGAGCGTCACTGGTGAGTCTTTTGTAGACGAAACGTGCGTCTGGCGTATATACTAAATTTAGTCCTGGTATCTATGATGAGTTTATTTAATATAAATTTCTCTGTTAAACCTCTACATATCAACATTTATTGGTACTTATGTCTTATATTTAGCTAAACGAACTCGAAACATGGATATAACTGTTGGGTCAACTTTAAACGCTATGAAGTTATGTGCACACTACAAAGGTCCAAGTCATACAGGTGAACACCTAGTTCTCGGATGTACCAAAAGAATGAGAGGCCGTTATGTCAAGCTTCAAATCCAAGAGACGGATTACTTGAATTTTCTTGAAGTCAAAGTCTTTGCTTTGAAAACTTGTTCAAATTGAAATAAAAGTAGATTTTAAAACTGTAGTGTTATATATGTATTATCATTATCAACCAAAAACGTTTTCCTCCGCCCAAGTTATAACTTGAAAACGTGGTCTATGTTATAATTTATGACTCTCGGTATTGGAATCACTCAGTGTTATTGCATAGTGTTGTCGTGTTCATTATGAAGGTTATATTGTAAAATAGATTTTTACCGTCTAAATTTCTTTGATAGCACATTTCTATTGATATATGGCTGTTTAATATAAGACCAAATGTTGAATATATGATACATTTTTTTAATGGGTGTTTCATAACAATACGGTTTGTTTTATCAGCAAGATTTATCATAGACGATTGTCAGCTTTGAATACTTTAATTATATTTATTGTGCTTCGAACCTGGCACTTTGATGCGTTTCCCTCAGTTTTAGGTTGTTACCCCGATTTTGTTTTTGTCCATGGATTTATGAGTTTTGAACAGCGGTATACTACTGTTGCCGTTATTGCTCTCCACCTTCATACTTTATTTGGCCTTTTAAACATTTTTTTATTCGAGCGTTACTGATGAGTCTACAGTAGACGCTAAAATTTCAATTCTGGTATTTATGATGAGTTTATTTGCAACAGTTTTATTTTAATGATTATGAACATGTTTTTTTCGCACTAATTGTTGCAAATTCCATGTCTTTCCTGTGAGAAAACTAGAACAGTCCTAGAAATTTCTTTTGATTTCGACTACAGGTAGTTCAGGCATAGCAAATTGTTCATGTAATGTGCTAATCAGAGATAAAATTTGCACATTAAAATTACATTCTCAGATAAATAACATGGTACCTCATACGTGTTTTTACCTTAGCCGTATCTGGCACAACTTTTTGGAATTCTTAATCCTCAATGCTCTTCAACTTTGTACTTGTTTGGTTTTATAAATATTTTGATTTGAGCGTCATTGATGAGTCTTATGTAGACGGAACGCGCGTCTGGCGTCTTAAATTATAATCCTGGTACCTTTCTACATTTGAACATGCCTGTACCAAGTCAGGAATATGACAGTTATTGTCCATTCGTTTTTTTATGTGTTTTGTCATTTGATTTTGCCATGTGATTAGGGAATTTCCGATTTGATTTTTCTAGGAGTTCAGTATTTTTGTGATTTTACTTTTTTTGTAAATAATCTGTTATGACATAATCTTTCTCTCAAATCTAGGATTTATTTAATTTCAGTTAAAAACCGAGAGCAAAGTTCACAGAAAATTAGTTTGGCAATTGCAAAATATATTTTTGCACTGTCCATGACATTGTTTTGATGACATATGCATAGAGAATGCATCAATTTCTGTATATTTATGGTCCCTTGCAACAACTCTCGAATGGACCGTCGATACGAACTGATACTTAGCCTTGTTACAATCTACATTCTATAGAGTTGTATAGTAAACAAACAAATTATTTCAGGTTTTGGTGGAGTTCGTGTGGTTGTTGTATCCCCATTTATGACACTTTGTTCACGCATCTTTGTCAATATAGTGGAATTTGATGCGACTGTCGTACAAGTGGGAGGTTTAGCGCTTTAAAACCAGGTTCAATCCACCATTTTCTGCATTTGAAAATGCCTTTACCAAGTCAGGAATATGACAGTTGGTGTCCATTCATTTGATGTGTTTTTATCATTTGATTAGGGAATTTCCGTTTTGAATTTTCCTCGGAGTTCAGTATTTTATGATTTTACTTTTTTTCCAAACATAGCAGGTGTGCTTCATGATCCTTCATAGCCAATAGGACAGACAGTTGGCTAAAATAACAGCAAAAAATGAATCAATACATAAACATGTTGGGATAATTTCCATGTATTATCACAAATTTGGTCTTTTTGAAGACTTTTAGTGTAAATTCTGTTACTTTTCTTATTCCAAAAAAAATGTTTAGAGGAGGATGGATGAATCTCAAGGACTTCGTAGTGATAAAAAGGCTTGATGGTTGGCGATCTCATTGATGTATGCTCCACATCATTTAATTTCAAACTGGGATATCGACGTTCATTTCTTATATAGAGGTTTACTCCTACTGTTTGTCGTAACTTTTATTTTGGCATTGCACAAGTCACATCACGTCTTCTTTGACTGTCCACGACATAAAAATACTTAATCCCTGGGATTGGTTTTAGTCTCTGGTGCATGATTTTTTATTATTAATTGTAGTTTGGCTTATACACTGTTGTAACTTGCTTTCAGTAACTGCGAGTTTTCTGAAATCGTACTATCATGTTAATTTGACCTGTTGATACAATTTGTAATGCTCTTTGTGATTTAATGTATATATACCAGCTTTGAAGGTGGCACGGTAGTATTTCCTGGCCCATAAGGGATAATGATAGCCTTTTTAGAATTTTTACCACTTTCTAAAATTGCAGAAAATTCTACATTCACCGTTAACTGAAGTACTTTCATTTAACTATTCAGAAATGAATTTGAATATGCATCATGACCGTTTACTTAATTTTTGCTATTTTTAAAAACCTAAGGCCACTTGTACTTTTAGGTCTTTTATGGTGCAGTGAATACAACATTTTTTAATTCTCAAAAATTCGTTTTCATCTGTAAGTAAAATTATTTCATATTTTTCTACACCTGATTCAACCCTCAGTTTGTTAAAGTATGTTCAGTTGATACTGTATTTTCTGTCCAATCAAACTGCTTGGATACATTTACCTAAGTAGGATACACAAAAGAGCAACCTAAATTCTGGAATGCAAATACTACCAGGTCACCTTAAGTGTTTGGTATGACTTAATTTTCTTTTCTGTTCTCCATTACTGTATACCTTACAACAAAATCATTTTCATATACCAGTGTACATTTTTCTTTTTGTCCAAGGTTATGGTCGTCTTTCAGATATTTTTTAACATCTCATCCCTTATTTTCTTGATTTTGCATTTATGCGTCACATAAATTAGATTTTCTGTGTTAAACACCACTTTTGGGCTAGTTTAAGGCAGACAGTTTTTATAGGTGGAGGAAGCGTGGGTGCATGCAGAAAACAACTGACCTTTGATAGTAAAACTGACAATTCTAGTAAATTAAAATTGGAGTCAAGTGCACCTGCACAAGTAAGGTTGGAACTCGCAACATCAATGTTGACGGGCTAGTGATTACAGAAGTAACTACTTAGATCACTGTGCCACTAAGCCACTATTCATTCAGTGTATGTTCACTTGTTTGTATTAATGTCTTTTGATTGAGAGTTGAGCCATTTCAATAAATAGTTGCTGGCTCGTCTTTCTATGTTGTGATGCTATACTATTGTTTTAGGTAAAGATGAAGTTTGGTTCCTATTAAAATGTTTAAACCCACTGCATTGTTTTGCACCTGCCCTGTCCTGAGGAACCTGAAGTTCAGTGGTTCGCAAGTTTCTGTGCTTTCATATAGATTATTTGTTGGCCCTTTACAGCTTGCTGTTCGAGAGATCCAAGGCTCTGTGTTGAAGACTACTTTGTTGACCTATAATGGTCAACTTTCACAAATTGCGACTAGGATGGGGAGTTGTCTCAATGGCACGCATACCACATCTTGTATCTATTTACATATTCAAAACAGCAGTTCCCAATCCAAAATGTTCCTTAGACTGATCAACTAAACCAACAGTAACATGTACTACAGATAAAACATAACACTGAATTATTTTAAAGTTTTTAATGAAATTTATTCTGTAATACATCCAGAAGAATCTGAGGTACAAAAACAGGTTCACATGAATCAGATGATATGTGACAAGTGAGATTCAAAAGGCTTCTTATTGCTCTGGAGTATTGCCTAGTTATGTTTAAAATATCACCTATACTCGTCAGCATGTAGTCACAACCAATTCAGATATACATATAAGTAGTAAGATCAACCTGTCTATGGAGAGTTTGGGTTCAGAACTTTTATCTAATAATACAGGTAGGATGATGTATAGGGAATATTTTAAACATGTCACATATTCTTTTTTCTAATCTACATTTCACAAGTACTACAACATTCTGAAGGTCCCCTGTAATATTATGTTAATTACCTTGATTATACGTTACTCTAAACTCTTCTTACAAATTTTGTATACAAAACTAATTCCCCCTAAAGGCATATGGTTTTTTTATTTTTATATTTCTCTCTGTTAAATGTTATATAGATATATTTAAATGATTTTGCTATAAGCCCCGTAACCATTATTGCACTCTGACAACAAAGGACCTTCAAACTATTACAGTAAATGTATTAAGCTAAAACCTAGACTGACATCAGCTGTATTCTTGGTTATTTCCAACAAACAATAATTATTATCAGAAATGAGATTCCATTTTCAAACTTTATAAATTTACTTATGCTCCATAATGATTCTATTCCTTATAATGATCCCCTTGACTTAATTAAATTTTGTCAGCTTTGTCATAAATCTCATTTGAACTGCTTTTCCGTATCTGAATATATTATGCCTTGAAGTTCATGTTTGTGGAATGTTAGCCAGATTATATGTACAGATATGTGAGCAATTATACAAAAAAAACATTTTGGTAAAAGACTACTTTTCTATAAAAGTTTGCATTCTACATGACATTAATACACATTCAACCAAAACATACAAATTTCAACTGTTCAACTGAATGAATCCAGATTTCCAATTTAAAATGTTGATTTCAAGTCGAATGTGAACAATAAAATAATCTGATTCTAAAAATAATAAAAAAGATGTATTTACAAATCTTACAACATACATATGGTGTGAAGATGAAGTTGGTTTATCACATGACGCATGACACATAACCACTGTGTGCATAACTCACAAAATCATTGGAAAAGAAAAACATAAAAAAATGTCATCAAATCTTACTACTACACATTCATCACCATTTTATTAAATGCAAAATAATCCTGTTACTTCGATTTCTTAATCATGCATCTTCCACAATAGTTTCAACAATATATTAAAACGGTATAATGATCTGGATAAAAATTTACTTAAGAATATCTTTAAAATGACACTTTTCAAAAAAATCTAAAATTTTTGTATCACTAAGTACAAAGTTTGTGTAGGTCTTTTTACAACACAATGTTTTTAATAGTAGGTTTCTCTCTCTACCCATCCACCAGGGTTTCGGCGCAAAATAAACTTTCTACTTTCATCATATATAAAGATGGCTAAACTGAATGGCATGGCTGGGAACCACCATGAGGCCCTGCAATGAAGAAAATAGAAAATATTATAATTTGTACAAATAAATTGCAGACAAAAATATCAACCTGAAATTATAATTGATGATATCAAACAATTGGAGGAGAAATATTATCAATAAAATTAAAACTGTAACGAAAATTAACACAAGTTAAAGAAAAGAAATCCCTTCAACTTGGAATCACAATTTTTTTTCTACACAAATTTTAGTAACCCACCCACCACGATTTAAACACATTGAAAGACTGTTTTAGCTGTAGTAAACTCTTGACACAAAAGTACATAGTTACACAGCACAAGTACAACCTCTGAACTAAACTGACCATTATGACCCTATAGATTTGGTTGAGAAACTTTATTGCAAAAGATCCTAATCATTTCTGTTATGCTAATAGTATTCCTTTACTGTAGTCCTCTATACAATAAAACCAGTACATACCTGAGGTTTTGCATACGAAGTCCCTTATCAAACCAGTACATACCTGAGGTTTTGCATACGAAGTCCCTTATCAAACCAGTACATACCTGAGGTTTTGCATACGAAGTCCCTTATCCAATCCTGGACAATAACACATAAATGCAGCAAGTGCAGTCTCAAAGAACAAACCGAATGTCATATGATGATTCCTGGAAAAAAAACAAGTAATCCGTTAAATATATGCACTGTATTCTGTATCAAAACAAAGTTACTAAAAATATAGAATATTTTTTGCTACTCCAAAAATCATTTTAATTTTAGAACATCACTTTGGAAAACTGAATATGGCTTTTTGTCTAGTGAAAATTTAAGTTCAGCATTCTAACCATAAAGCACTTCAAAATTACAATAGATATTAAAGTTTATGATGATGACCTCACCATATATCAAAACACTTGATAACTTACTTTAATCCTTGTTGAACAATGGACAATCTTCTGGTCTTGCAGATCAACAAATCAGCCCATTGTACTACGACAATGGAAACAAAGAAAGCTGTGTGGCAGGTGTATTCCAGAATCTTTCTTTGTCCATATGTCTGAAAAGATATATAGCAAATAATAATACTTTAACTTTTATAGTATAACTTATTTTAAATATGCATGTTTGGTTTTTTTATTTAACTCAATTAATTAGATGCAGGTTTACTACCATTTCAATAAAATGCTTTTACAAATCTTACAATTTTAAAATATAAAAATTTTCAGGATCAACTAATTATGTTGAACCAGTTATTGGCTTAGGGATAGTGGTTTGCAGTAAAACCTGATCAAAATATAAATTATGTTATCTTCACTTTGGATAACTAAAACAAAATTGAATTATCTCCCTTTGTATACAGCATTTGAAAAAGTGTAAAAATCAATACATAGCTGGTACTCTATTTTCTCTAATTACTTCAAGCACAAGATGTTATATTCAAAGATTTACTAAAGATTACTTTGACTTGTATTTGATGTCTGTTCTGTAATGATTGAATTGGCTTTTTAAACATCACTTTCACATTTACTTTGAAATATTTGGAACATTTGGCATTCAATTCTTAATTCTTATAAACAAGTAAAGCTTCATCTAGAAATCTTACCCATTCCTGTCCGTAAGAATCTTGTAGATCATTAACAGCCTTGGAATCCCATTCTTCACGGATACCTAACAATCTGGATACCCAGAATCCATTCTCTACCATGATGACAAAGTAGACAAAGAAACCAGCTGAAGCCTGGATCATACCAATCTGTCCATATGCCATACTGATCAATCTGGAAACAAATTAACTTATTTTAAAAAAAATTCTCACCAAAACAATCACATTTAAAATACAGGATAATAATAATCAACTTCAAAGTTCTTTTTCTTTATTGAGAAAAACAATAAGGTATTTTGTAACAAAAAATCATTAAACTATAGACTTAGAAGACAGAAAACTTCTTTATTCAATAATCAATGAATGATATGACTGACCTTTCATTTACAAGTTTGTCCTTGGTTGGATCACGAGGTTCACGCTTCATGATGTCAGATTCTGGTCCTTCATAAGCAAGGGAGATAGCGGGTACCATGTCAGTTCCTAAATCAATACACAGAATGGTGATGGTTCCTAATGGCAGGGGAATATCCAATAAGATGAAGAACAAGAATGGAGAAATTTCAGGAATGTTGGAGGTCAAAGTGTAGGCAATAGACTTCTTCAAGTTGTCAAAAATCAAACGACCTGTAAACATAAAACAATAAAATATAAAATATCAGTTCTTCTGTTATATTTTTTTTAACTATAAAACTTTTGTATTCTCAGACAGTAGAATCAGTCAGTTTTTGAAGGTAAACATAATGGTTAAGTTGAAATCGTATTTTTTATACTGTTAATGTGTAAATATATATGAAAAAATACATGCATAACAAATAACGAACTTCTTCAACAAAGATACTTATTTATACACACCTTCTTCAACACCAGTTACAATGGAGGCAAAGTTGTCATCCAACAAGATCATGTCAGCTGCTTGTTTACTGACATCACTACCAGCAATACCCATAGCAACACCTGAAAAAGGCAAAAAAAATATTGTAATATGGAACTAAAACTGTAAAACTTGTAAATATCTGCTTTGTTTTCTCCAGATACTATCAAACAACAATTTTTAAGAAAAATCTTCAATAGTTGATAATTTAACAGAATTAAAGTAGATTCAAAATTTTGCACTGTGCATGATGAATATTTGTTGAATCACAAATTCTATGATAAAATATTACTTCAAGAACAAATGTACTCTAAACTTTATGTTTAACATGAAAGACGATAAGATGTTCTGAAATCCAAAGCTAATCCTCACCAATATCAGCCTTCTTGAGAGCAGGGGAATCATTGACACCATCACCAGTTACAGCTACAATCTGTCCCTGTCTCTGACAACCTTCAACAATGATCAATTTCTGTTGGGGGGAAGTTCTGGCAAATACAATCTCAGGATGGTTCTTAAGGATCTCATCAATCTGTGCTGGGGTCATGTCACGAAGGTCAGAACCATGGACAACAGCTGCTGTAGCTTCACTGTAAACAAAAGTCATCATTAGTTTGTGAATGATTTTTTTTACTTTACTTTTCATATTCATATGCCTCATAAATAGAATTCTTGTATAGAGGAATAATTTCTAAAAGAGACTAATTAAATTTGTAAATTAGACTGTTTTTATTTCTTCAAGTATTTCAAGCAATAATCTAATACTAACGATGGTTCTACTTCTTCGATTGGACATCCACGTTCATTTGCAATATCTTCAACAGTCTTGCTTCCTTCAGAAATGATACCAACACCCTTAGCAATAGCCTTAGCTGTGATTGGATGATCACCAGTAACCATGATAACCTAGAAAAGTAAGGAATTCAAGTCATTATATGTATTGACCATTTGTATTTTTTAAATTCATATATTCATTAAATTATAATCCTGAAGATTAAAGAACTTATTCCTTGAAATTTTTAAATACTTTTTTGTGTAATAAAGTTGAGGGTTTGAAAGTGTATTCATAAAATATCAAATTCAAAAATCTTATATTGAACAAATAATGTACATTTGTTTTTGTGCTAATGTTAAAGTGACCCGATGTTGTGTTTTCCTCACCTTAATACCAGCACTTCTACATTTTCCTACAGCATCGGGTACAGCAGCCCTAGGTGGATCAATCATAGACATTAGTCCCACAAATCTCAATCCAGACAACGGGAAGTTCTCTTCTTCAGGGTCAAAGTTGTAACCCATAGGGTATTGGTCAGCTGGCATGTAATAATCACAGAATCCTACAAACAGTAAACACTTATGTAAAGCCATGTATTCTATATCAATCAGTAAGATGTATTTCACACAGATAACAGGTTTATCTTATATTTGTGTAGTTTCTTTTTCTACTAGAACTAAATGTCTTGAATATTTCAGCTTAGAAATTTAGTAAAGCTGATTTGTCAATAGAATAAGAAAGCAATGTCATAAACTAAAGGATTTAATGTGTATCATTATCATGTAAATATTTAATGGCTGAAAAAATTAAAATAAATTCTGATATAAGTATTTAGTCAACTAATAACAATATAACCGTATCTTGACAGGATCTACTTTAAACAAACAAAACAAATAATAAGTTTTGATCTTGTATATGCTTTTCAATTTCTAAATAATCTTACCCAAAACTCTTTCTCCAAGACCTCCTAATTCCATGTAGGCAGTGTTGAAATATTCCCTGAAGTTGTCGTCCAATGGAATCTCTTTGCCTTGAAACAAGACACTCCCACATCTGTCGAGGATTCTTTCAGGTGCACCTTTCATCACCAAGAGATATCGTGGATCGTTAGGATTATTTGTCTCGTGAATAGATACTTGGTATTTGTTAGTAGAATTGAAGGGAATTTCACAGACTTTCTTGTGCTTGCCTCTGAATTCAGTGACTTTCCCAATAGACAATTCAACACACTTCAATAAAGCAGATTCTGATGCATCACCCATACACTCTCTGAAAAACAAACAAATGAATACTAAGTGTTATCAACCTTCTATTCACTTATATCTATCAGGAGGATTTCAAAGAAACAGAATAAAAAATATTCAAACTGTTTTTTTTTTCATATTTATCCTTTTTAATGAAATTAATTTAACTTGTATAGAGATTGTTTTTGTATTTAACACTCAAGTGTTTGATGTATGATATTGGTTTATCTGTCTGTATTATGTCTTTTAAGGTACTGTACCTCTTTAATACAGGAACATTATCTTGGCCTCCTTTGAATTCAGCACGGTTACACAACATAGAAATTCTTGACAAAGCCATCCACGACTCATCTGCTCTTCCGTATGTAGCGTCTGAAAAAAATAATTTGTTTTTATCTTCAATTCTGTTGTAATACATGTAACTGATATACAATAGTAAATCAGACCATTAATATTTAATAAGCATAAAACAATCCTAGGCAATTATATTGCAATAAATGTAGCTAACATTTAATAACAGACAAATCTAATTACAGTTAAAATTATCAACCAAAGGTGCCTTTAAAATTGTAAGCGTAGGCATAATGTTGTCTCAGTGGCAACCATACCACATCTTCTTTTACATTGAATGAAAATTAAACATTCATTTCAGCTCAAGTCTGTACACCCACAAGTAAGCATTAGCAATTTTGCTCATAATCATGTATGAGAATGAAAACATGTTACTTTAACTAATTATAGTTGGTGAAGATATGTTGTTAACTTACTTGTCTGATCATCACTGGTATCAGCCTCAACAATTTTACCATCAAACCACATGTGAGCAACTGTCATTCTGTTTTGTGTCAAGGTACCAGTCTTATCTGAGCAAATGGTTGATGTGGATCCTAGAGTCTCTACAGCTTCCAAATTCTTTACCAAACAGTTCTTGCTAGCCATACGTTTGGCTGTCAGTGTCAAACATACCTACAAAAAGAAAATGTTATTCAAATGTAAATCAACCACTCCAGCACAAGTTAACAGAATCCAGGAGGTCAGTCTCACAACTAGATTAAGCACACGTTTTTTTAACATTGCAGTTAATTTAGTTGTTAATAACAATTATGTCTAATTTTTACTTTATGCTACTTGCGTTTTCAATTTTTTCCCCTGCAAGTTGTAGGAAAAAAATAACCCCAATTAATTATACATGTGAGATAACTTACAGTGACAGTTGCCAAGAGACCTTCGGGTACATTAGCTACGATGATACCAATCAAGAAGATAACAGCGTCCAACCAGAAATATCCCAAGATAAATGCAATGATAAAGAATGATACTCCTAAGAATACAGCTACACCAGTGATAATATGGATAAAATGAGCAATCTCCTTAGCAATAGGTGTTGCTCCAACTTCCAATCCAGAGGCCAAGTTAGCAATACGTCCCATCACAGTGGTGTCACCAGTTCTTATAACAATACCTCTACATGTTCCTGAAAAATATCAAGAAATTGTAAATTCACATAATCTTTATAAATTTCCTCATCTCCCTTCTACTGTTTGATTTTTTCAAATTGTATTTAAAGGCATTTGTGAGATGTTGTCGAAATTGTGAGATGTTGTCAAAATGTATTTCAAAAAAATTGTGTGATCTTGTCAAATTGTATTTTAAAACAATTGTGTGATCTTGTCAAAATGTATTTATGAGCATCTGTGGGATAATCTTCAAATGGACAGATTTCCATTTAAATTAAAATCAAAATTCAGAACAGATTACAAAGTTCCTGTAAAAAACACACAAATATCTTTTTTTGTTAACAATACAGATTTTTTTATAAAGTAATATTTGATGGATATAATACCTTCTACAGCATTGGTAGAAAAGAAAGCAATATTCTTAGTTTCTAGAGGATTTTCATTGGTGAAGTCAGCATTTCTGGTCTGTGGTTCAGATTCTCCTGTCAGTGAGGAATTGTCAACCTGTAATTCAAAATATCAAACTGTAAACAAAATTCAAACAGTCGAAATATTACTGTTGTTAGCTTTACAATCCAAATGAAAAAGTGCTTTCATCTTTTTAAAATTGATATAAATAAATTTGTCTATAGATTTCATTAATATCAGCAATCTATATTCTAACCTAGTCAAAATCAGCCAATTAGTATAAATGTAAAACAACAATTATCTTAAATGACCTACCTTGAAACTGTGAGCTACAATGACTCTGACATCAGCAGGAACTCTGTCTCCAAACTTGACGTCCACTATATCTCCTAATGCAATCTCTTCAGCTTTAATTTCATATGTATTTCCACTTCGGAGTACTCTTGCATACTACAGAAAAAAATATCAATTCTTTATAACAAAATATATGATCTGCTCCAGGTTATATTAAACTTTTTCTTGGAATTTCTCCTTGAATTTTTCAAAATCAATGTGGAAAAAGAATTTGGCATAAAAAAATATATTCAGTGTTTTATTTGCAATAACATCAGCAAACTAAACAAAACATTTAATTCACATATTTTTTGTTTAGGCTCATAAAATGTTTAACTCAACAGAGCAATTGGGTAGAGGAAATAATAATTACAAGTGTCTCTAATCATAGGAAGTTGTCTCTTTCAGTTCACGAGCTAAACTATTGCATATTAACCCTTTTTTGTGCAAAATAATATTTTATAAGATTTGTTTATAAGTTTAAACTTTCTCTTCTATTCAATCAATCCTTCATCCAGTTACAAATTAAAACAAAAACTTATGGTATATATTTTTATACATACTTGTGGAACCATGTTTTTAAAGGAATCCATAATTCTTGAACTTTTGGCTTCTTGGTAATAAGAGAAACAACCAGTGACAACTACTACAGCTGTTAATACAACACCTAAATATAACTGCAAAATACAAAGAAAACATGTTATAATTATTGCACCTAAAATACATTAATAAGAGCCCAGAATTCTTTAATAAATATATAACATATTCATATTGTACAAAGACTTTGACTTGGAAAAAAGAGAATATATAGCTTTGGTTTTTATTTAAGGAAATGTCTAGGCTATATGTTTATTTTTGAACCATTGATTTTCTATATTGTAAAATAAATCTAATGTTCTTTTTTTTGTCAAATTACAAGTTAACATAAAAACTCTGATATTATATGATTTGTGCCTACTTACATTATCACCTGGTGGACTTTCATCTTGAGAAGCTTGAATAGAATAAGCTATAAAACATAAAATAGCTCCTATCCATAGTAGTAAAGAGAACCCAGTAAACAATTGCTTACAAAACTTCACCCACTCCGGAGTTGTAGGCGGCGGCGTTAGAGAATTTGGACCATCTCTTTCTAAGATACGTTTTGCTTCTTCTAAACTCAAACCCTGTAATAAAACAAACAATATTCTATCATTTTGGTTCTTTTAATGATATTAGGTATTTATAAGTATTTCTTAAGACAACGATGCCTATAACTTAAATGTATTTATTTTTAGATTAGAACCTTGCTCTGAACTATCAGCTACCCTACTATAACCAACAAATTAAATGCTGCTATATAAACCTCTTTAATCTGGTCAGATAACATTTTCTGATCTTCCTGTATTTTAATTTATTATTTATTAAGTGATATTTAAACAGATATATACCGTATTGGGATCAGATCCTAGTCTTTCATATAATTCAGGAAGTGGTATTTTATGCTCATCCATTTCCAATTCTTGTTTAAGTTCATCAAGATTTTCCTTCTTCTTGGTCTTTTTGGATTTTTTCTTGCCATCATCTCCTCCGGGTGTGACAGCATATCTGTAACTGTCTGCCCTCTTGTCCTACAAACAAATATAGAAAATGTTAACTTATGGAAGAAGTACTGATCAAGGTTGATGAATCAGCCATTTAAATTTTAATGCAGTTAAATAAGGAACCATGTCTCAGAGCTGTTTCATTGGTACATATTGCTAATTTCATTGGTACATATTGCTGATTTCACATATGGAATTTAGATCCCTTTTGATCATTTAGCCTGATCAATAATTTGCAACTCTGATTCTATATAAAAACATTGATTATGAAGTTAATTTTCAGCAATAATTATTTTATTTTAAGTATTTTATGAACAGTTCCTCAATGCTGACTTTTATTTCATAATTTCATTTGGAAATATAAAGTAAACGATTGTTTCATATCCAGTTTGTACAATTAAAAATCTTATGACAAAAGGATTATAGTTTTCTTTACTGCTTTGGATCATTGCAAAAAAATTGCATGCATACAAAACTTATTGACTTTCAACCAAACCATTGTTGACTAAAGTTAACCATGTTAGCTATGGTAAAAAAAAAGATGGAATATAAAATTTAAACTGATTCTTTAATAATAACATAACAGTTGTTATACATGTTAAATGTAAGCATTTTTATTGCAGAAGTTTTGTCAGTATCTCTTTTGAAATTGAAGTTACATGTACTGCCTTGCTTGAAATTCAATTGAGATCTACAGTGTGTTATATACCCAGTCTTCACGCTGAGTGGCAGCCTAGGCTAGTAAAATTGTGTTGGGCCTGTAAAAATCATATCTACAGGCCAACAGAATCTAACTAAAACTTATGTATCACAATTAATCAAAGGTATATAAAAAAATTTAAAGCCCAGACAAATAATGTTATAATCAATTATGATAACCTACTGTGATAAATTGACAGACCTATTATGACATTATGTCCCAGCTCAGTACACTGATGAATAATTTAACATTATGTCTTCAATAATAAGATGAATACATTTTTCACCTTCAATAAAAATTTAACCTTAATGTAGACAAAAAATGTTTCAGTAGGTTTTTGAAGCAGTTACAATAAAATAAATATTTGTGAAAAATCTATAATGAATGTTATTTAAAACTACTTGCTTTAATGTCAGGGCATTGATTATGACATTAACAATGAGGATACAATTCTGTGTTGACTCAGAATATTGACATTGAAGACAAACTACCAGTTAACCTTATTTTACCTTATTTGTTAGGTGATAAGTTCACTTACAGTGTACATAAGTTTACTTTGTAAACAGCTGATATCAAACTATCATAAACATTTTATTCCTTTAAAATATTTAGCAAATAATGAAACTAATTTTATCAACAAAATGTTTCACCAATCAAGCAGAAATTCTACTTATCACTGTTTTTATGTAACAACAAAGGGATCTTAAAATCTCATTGTTATCAACAATGTCATTATCTTTTTTAACATTTTGTTAAATTCATGTAATAGTTTATCACACTTAGTGTAAACATTACATCACCATCAATACTTTAAGATAAACCCCTAACAAAGGACATTATGTCATAAAGGTTGACATTGTGTATAATAATTCCCACAACACACAAGCATTATGTAGTACATGTACATTTTATTTATGTTTTCTAGATATATTTTGAAGTGGAGAATAAAAGGGGGATAAAAATCCAGCACATGTAGACATTATTGATGTTAATAACTGATCTGAACTTAGCTGCCAGGAGAGTGATTGAAGTTTTTCACTATAAAAGCATAATGAGAAACACAGGATCAATTATCTGCTTGTCTGATATTGATCTACATTACCTACTATGAAAATTAATCTTAAAACTTATTGAAAATAAGCCAGTTACTCTACCGAAAGAATCAATAATCTACCTAAATGTTTATCTCAAACATATTTCCTCACAAATGCACTAAGATATACAAACAAAATCAGATATTTTTAGTGCTTTTGTTGGCCTTAAGTTTTGCCATGTGTTTTTAAATTCTAAACCTTATCTTATTTCTATTATACTTTTATACATGTACATGGTACAAAAAAGCTTTACACCATATTGCGATTAGGATTGATTAATAATTTATTTGAATAATTAATTATAAAAAATATTGGATGTTTCCCATGAATCAGAGGGTACAAAAAATGTATATGGATCTTGAAAGAGAAAAAGTTTTCCATCTACATGATCTAAGGACCCTCCTGCCAAATTATTACAATAACTATGCCACTGTACAGACATGTTTAGATAAAACTAGAAACCCCAACTAAGCATCAACATTGTCATATCACTAAAACTGCTCTCACACAATGAAATTTTAAGAACAACATTTTAAGAGAAAATTACATTTTAATAAAATAAAAAAAAATATACCTTAATTAATATAATGTAAGAATGTTTCCTACATTGATAATGATTTCTCTTTTACAGTTGTAACAAAATCCAATTGGCCATCGATTAATTTTAAAGTAAATACATTTTGTACATGCATGTACATTTACAATGTATATTCAACCTACATCAAAGAACTTATACATGTGTACAGGTATATAAATCTGGCTGTTAGTTTCTTGTTTTATTTGTTTTTACATTGTGTGTTTGTCATTCAATGCCTTTCATAGCTTGCTTCATCGTATGGATTTGCCTTAATTGACAATGGTTGAAGGTCATAGAGGTTATTCATTTAGTTGGTATTTTCTGTGATTTTGTCTCGGGTTGAGAGCTGTCTCATCTGCTATTGTATCATATCTTATTTTGATAAATTGTGGTATTCTAGATTGTTGTCTTGACAAACTATGACAATATTTGTTAGTCTTCTTGGCCTGTTGTAGCCTGTAATATGTTTATTTTCTCTAGTATTTGTGGTCTGCACCAAGGATTCACTCAAGCTGGTGCTAGAATTGTTTAGACCCACACCACATATCAGTAAAGATATACGTGTAACTTCATATAGATAGGTTGAAGGTCAAAACTTTAACAAGTAAATCAGTACTATCAAAAGTTTTGAAGTTATATTTAATTGTAAAAGATGGAAAAGAAGAGGACAGGGATACAGAAAACATTAATCAGGGAGTCTAGGGGTAACCTAGAAAACCTTGCAAACAAAAAACTTAACTAGTCTTAGCTCCTTCAATGTCCTTTTGTCATGATACATTGTACCTGAATATTCATGGTTAAACCATTTTTAAATATTAAGATCACCAGTTGAATTGAAATGCATGTCTCCGAAAAAAATAATTCAAGGAAAAGCACATACAGGTGAGACACGAATCAATCAACACCAAATTTACTAACTGGATTTGAACATGCTGCATTGTGTCTATATTCTGACAAAAGATTACTTTGCAGCATAATTCAGAGTTCTCACTTAGGACAGTCAATGCCCATGAATTTACTTAACTACTTGAATGAATTTTAAAAGTGCAAAGTTGAATATTCTTAAGAAGAAAAAAGTAAAAAAAATTAGTTGGAGGTCAAATTGTTTATAATATTAATGTGCATCTTAAATGTCAAATGAATTGTACATGTATGTTTTAAAAGCTTTAAATGATGTTTCTTAAAACATGTTGGTTTGTGGAGTGAAATTAAGTAGACCATAGTTTAGTTTAGTTTCAACAGAATTTATTAATGAAGAATTACAAGATAAAATATTACAATGTTACATAAAGTTCAAATATTGGATTCAAGAATGTCTTGGGAAAAACTTATATACATCCATCTCCATAGTTTAGGGTTAGACTGGCATGTGCTTTTTAGTTCTAAATCTTTGGAATGATAAGAAACATGCTTTCATCTCATGATTTCTTTCATCTATTAAACGTTAAACATCAACAATAAACGACCTGTATAAATAGTGTATGTTTGGTGTTGATAAAATTGGTTCAATGTTCATCGCTGAATTGATATATAATTTGGGTAGTCACTATTTATAAGGAACTTTGCAACTAGTTGAAAGTTCCATGCAAAATTTTCAACTGTAATTACATCACTAGCAATGAGTATACACAAAGTATTGACATAATAATGAAATAAGTTCACATGTGTCCATATATTTGCTATTTATTATAAATTAAGAAACTATAATTCGTAGACCTAAGTTCTACACACTTGTGTCATTTTACTATAATACTTCAATGCTACAATGAACTAACGAAAAAGATACTGTGTGATATGGTTCAGTGAAAAACGTCAAATGACCTCCAAATGCTGAGGGAAATGACCTTTTGATTAACCATGTTATTCTGTTTTTTTAGAGCGGTTACAAAACTTGCTTTAGTAAAAATTTTAATCGTAGATGGTTACGACAGTACAGTTCACGTTATCATTCTTTTGCTGTTTGGGGAAAATTGTGAATGCATCGGTAAATGCATCAGAATCAATCAATATGGATCCGGGTGATAAGTAGGTCACTACACATTTCCCAATGAATACAGTTAAATGACTCAAAGCACAATGAATATACTTGAAATAGTTTTTCTCAGACGAATACCAAAATGTTTAAAGCAATACACTTGTTATAATACAGTAATAAATTTCTGAGGACCGGCACAATGCCACAAAGTTGAGGCGGCCGCAAATATTCCCCAAAACGTAACGTTTTACCAAGATGTGTGTACTTAAAATAAAAGTAGAAAAATGCTAATGGTTAGTCTGGCATGCAGTGAGTTAAATCATACCATTTTCTTAATTATTTAAGCAAAATAAATGGTTAATATTTACCTCTTTAGACTTGGAAACCTTCGTCGACGCCATCGTGTCCGACGGTCACTGCAATGGAAAGCTTGATGTGAGGAACCAATGAAAATTACGAATTCTGTGACGTCAACACACTGACTCTGACATTTTTAAATGGAATTGCGAAATAATCACCTAAAATTCCTTCGGATTGCAAATTGTTTTATTTCAAAATAAGAACAGAATTTTATTTTTATCCTGTATTCTCTAAAATATTTTTTATAAACTGATTATTCGAAAGTAAAGAGTATAATGAAGTCACGTGATAATGCAATTTCTTTTGCCACGCCTCCTTTGCCCCTCGGCAATAAATTTTGTGTCACTTTTACAGGTGAATTTTGTATTTGCAAGGACGTTCGTTTGCCCTTGACTAATATTATTTTACAATGTCACAAATTATGAAAGGACACAAGAAAGACTATATGATAATTTGAATCCCTTTCCTCGTCTTCCTGTGATGAAGTGCACTAGCTGTTTATTATTAAGACACACTTTATTGAACTTAATTTATGTTTATTTGGAATAAATTATAACAGTAGCGGATCCAGAGCCGGGGGTTGGAACTGCAACACTCTTTTTTGGGGGACGAGCAAAACAGTTTGAATAGGGACTTAAAGTTGGACCCCCATTTTATTAAATCTTGTTATTCACATTTTCCAATAGCACTCAGAGTTCAAATACATTTTTCTCTTTGAATAACTTAATAAGAAAAAAACCACGCCGTAAGATTTAATTTACAAAAATAGTTATAATACAAGATATTTTATTAAAAAGTTATACTGTACATGAATAATACATGATTTATAGCGGCAAATGAAACTGTCACACAATAGCTTAAAAGTAAATTGGACCTGGACAGGGACAGGGAATTTATCCACAGGCAAATTAATTTATGTAAGATCATGCAATATTTGATGTGTCCTGCAGGTGAATTGTTACGACATCATTGAAAAATTGACGGGGATTATCCTGTCTGAATAAATATGATATGTAATTGTTATTTTATTTCTCAAAGCTATTATATCTTTGTATTTACTACAGCTTAATTTCCCTTTGACACTGACTTGTTAATATATAGAACTCCAACTGGTATATTACATAATCATTATGATAATTTTGATAATCACGATAAAAGTTATCTAAAGATTTATTAACTTCAAAAGTGTCAATTAGCCGTTATTCTTTGAAATCGTCGTTTATGGATTTAGATGAGACACACAAAGAAGCGAATATTATGAGAGTAAAAGAATAATCAGTAGGAGCAACTTATTTTAAATGACAAAATAGTACCCGTCCTATTTAGTATGGACAATTATAGTATATATGATCTGTGCTGACATGTTAACATTATGTCTTCTTTCTTCACAAAAACTATAAAATGATGGTTACGATGGACGACAAACAGTTAATTGATTACCCCGGCTCTCCCTCTCCAGTTATTTCCACTGTCACATTTATAATAAATGATAATTTACATGTTACACAACTGGTACATGTCAAGTTACGATTAATGTTTTAGTTAAGACACGAGAAACACAAACCTTAGTGTTTCAATATTGAAGAAACCGGAGAAAGAGACATATTTTGCTTTAATTGCAAATTTCCGAAAACACATTAATTAATGTTCTTTTGAATATAATAAACATCTATCTGTCTCTTGTAAATTAGATGGAAACATAAATAGCTGTTAATATATATCAAGAGCAAAACCTCGATACAGATATATAACTGGGAAACAAAGGGCTAACAAGGAAGAGGGAGAGAGAGCGACCATTCCAAACTAAATGAAAAATAGGACTCTGATTTCGCACTTTCTTTTTTTATTTTTCGACAGGTAAGCCTGGTAAATGTTGGTATAACGGAAGAAATTTGTATTTTTTTTTTTTATCTGTTTTACACCTACGCTGTGCGGTCAGGTGTACCAGGTACAATGTTAAATTTAGGTTAAGTGAAACAAAAACGACAACCCTTCCCCACAACTCTTTTATGCAGTACTAGATATATAAAAAAAATCCAGGAAACACCAGGAACACATGCCAAACAAAATGCTATATCTTTTATATTGTTAACATATACTTGTTTTCTCACCGTATATTTGTCATTTATGGTACAAGAAGTTTGACATTCGCCGTAGGTGTAGGTGACATTTATAATAAGTTGTAATACGACCGGGCAATGCTGGTTAAACTTGTCTAGTCAGTTTTTATAATTCAGTGACCCTACCTTTCCGGGGATGCGGGTAACAAGGGTACGCATATGATTTACAACATTACGTATTTTAAAATAAAGTGCATACGCTATATTCCAAACATAAGAGACACGGTTAATCAGGGCAGTTTTTGCAAGAAAATAGCTTTAAATAAAGCCAGAAATATGTTGTACTTTTTGTTTCTCTGAAAAAAGTTCTAGTAATTTGATAATTTTGAAACACACGTTTGACCTACTAGTATATGAAATCGAGTGTATTTGCATAGATCGAATAGAGTGCATATAAAAATAAAGAGATGTGGTAATTGAGACTTCTAATCAGAGTTTAAATGACTAAGATGTAAGCAAGGATATGCATCCATATATAGAAATAGTATACAACCTCCAACAATGAGAATAATCTATACCGTAAAGGCAGCTATAAAAAAAAGATACGAACACTCGCAGTTCCAGAGAGTGAATTCCAAATCTACTTAGGTAGCTACCATTTGAATTTTATAAGAGGGTGGGGGTGGGTTAATGTGATTAAAAGTTTTTCTCATCACTAGGCGTCTGTCGTCCGTCGTTGTCGTGAACTTTTACAAAAATCTTCTCCGCTGAAACTAGGCTAAAATTAACTAAACTTGGCCACAATCTTCATTAGGGTATTAGTTTAAAAATGTGTTCGGTCACCCGGCCAACCAACCAAGATGACCACCATGGCTATAAATAGAACATAGGGGTAAAACGTAGATTGTGGCTTATAACTCTGAAAACAAAGCGTTTTAGAGCATATCTGAAGGGTAAAATTGTTTATCAGGTCAAAATCTATCTGTCCTAAATTTTTCAGATAAATTAAACAACCCGTTGTTGGGTTGTTGCCCCTAATTTGGTAATTTTAAGGAAATTTTGACGTTTTCTGGTTTTTATCTTAACTATTATTATGCATGTAGATAAACAATAAACAGCAATAATGTTCAGCAAAGTAAGATCTACAAATAAGTCAACATGACCAAGATGGTCAGTTTTGACCCCTCAAGGAGTTATTGCCCTTTATAGTCAATTGTTTACAATTTTTTATATCGTTTTGTAATCTCTTACAAGAATCTTCTCTTCTGAAACTGCAGAGACAAATTTAACCAAACTTGTCCACAATCATTAAGGTATCTAGTTTTTAAAAAATGTGTCCGATTACCCCGTCCGCGAACCAAGATGATCGACATGACTCAACATAGTAAATAGGGTAAAATGAAGTTTTGGCACATATCTCTGAAACTGACAGGATACAATTATTCATTAGGTCAAGATCTATCTGCCCTGAAATTTTCAGACCAACCAGGCAACCCGTTGTTGGGTTGCTACCCTTGAATTGATATTTTTATGAAAGTTTAGCTGCTTTTGGTTATATCTTCAATATTATTATAGATAGAGATAAACTGTAAATAGCAGTTATGTACAGCAAAATAATACCTAGAAATATGTCAACGTGTCAAAAATAGTCAGTTGACCCATTAAGTAGTTTTTGCCCTTTATAGTCAAGTTTTAACAATTTTCAGAAATTTCATGAATTTTTGTAGAACACAAATTATTCTCCACTGTAACTACTGGGCCAAGTTCATTATAGATAGAGATAATTGTAAGCAGCAAGAATGTTCAGTAAATTAAGATAAAAAACACATCACCATCAACAAAAAACAATTTTGTTATGAATCTATCTGTGTCCTTTGTTTATCCACATAGACCAAGGTGTAGTTTTTAGTTGTCCTGTTTTTTTTTTTTATTTGATACTCTATTCGGTTCTGTCTTTTTTTACGAGTTCATCCTGATGTTTTTTACACAAAATGTCATCCCCTGCCTTTTTTGTTTGCCAAGTTGCAAATCAAATAGTAGCTCCCTTAGTATCACATTCAATATATAAGTAATGTTCAGAGAATCTCAATGGCTAGAAATCTGCTAACTATGTATTTGTTTCTTTTGACAAAGGAACATACCGGTTAGTTTGTGGATGCCAAAGTCACGCCGATACCTATTTCTTGACCTTGCAAGTGTTGTATATCGTAAAAGTTATCTCTTATCTGGGTAGGAATTGGATGTTTTTCAGTTAAAAATTGTATATCAAATATTTAGTCGTTTTTTTTTTAATTGCTAACTTTATGATTGATCTGTTTACATTGTTTTATGATTGATTTTCTTGAAATAATCTCTTTTCTTAAAACGAGAAATGGTATATATAGAAATACACGAAATTGCATTAAATACACTTTCGGAAAGTGGTGACCAGGTATTGGACAAACAGAAGCATTTAACGGGTAAACGGATTTAGCGGTATGACCAATTTTGTGCTCTCACATACATTTATGGTTTAGATCAGCATGCTTTAACATATACCTGTTCGAATTTGAATATTGAAAAGTTTTCATGAACATCTTGCTGTTGCTTTGATGTCTAGCGGAACATTTTTTGCTGTTTATATGTTATTCAACGGTACATATTGCTGTAAATATATTTTATAGCTGTTGATATATTACTCATCGCGTACATATTGCTGTAGATATGGTATGCATTGGTACATATTGCTGTTGATATGGTATGCATTGGTACATATTGCTGTAGATATAGTATGCATTGTTACATATTGCTGTAGATATGGTATGCATTGGTACATATTGCTGTAGATATGGTATGCATTGGTACATATTGCTGTAGATATGGTATGCATTGGTACATATTGCTGTAGATATGGTATGCATTGGTACATATTGCTGTAGATATGGTATGCATTGCGGGTACATATTGCTGTAGATATGGTATGCATTGCGGGTACATATTGCTGTAGATATGGTATGCATTGGTACATATTGCTGTAGATATGGTATGCATTGCGGGTACATATTGCTGTAGATATGGTATGCTTTGCGGGTACATATTGCTGTAGATATGGTATGCATTGGTACATATTGCTGTAGATATGGTATGCATTGGTACATATTGCTGTAGATATGGTATGCATTGCGGGTACATATTGCTGTAGATATGGTGTGCATTGGTACATATTGCTGTAGATATGGTATGCATTGGTACATATTGCTGTAGATATGGTATGCATTGGTACATATTGCTGTAGATATGTTATTCATTGTTACATATTGCTATAGATATGGTATGCATTGGTACATATTGCTGTAGATATGGTATGCATTGGTACATATTGCTGTAGATATGGTATGCATTGGTACATATTGCTGTAGATATGGTATGCATTGCGGGTAAATACTGCTGTATATATGGTATGCATTGCGGATGCATATTGCTGTAGATATGGTATGCATTGGTACATATTGCTGTAGATATGGTATGCATTGGTACATATTGCTGTAGATATGGTATGCATTGGTACATATTGCTGTAGATATGGTATGTTATGTTATGTTATGTTATGTTATGCATTATTAAATAATGCAGTTGATATATTATGCATTGGTACAAATTGCTGTTGATATGTCATGCATTGGTACATATTGAAGTTGATATATTATTTCTCGGGACATATTAATGTTGATATGTTATGCATTTGTACATATTGCTGTTGAAATATTATTTCCGGTACATATTGCTGTTGATATGTCATGCATTGGTACATATTGAAGTTGATATATTATTTCTCGGGACATATTAATGTTGATATGTTATGCATTTGTACATATTGCTGTTGAACTATTATTTCCGGTACATATTGCTGTTGATATGTTATTAAGCGGTATATGATTTGTTATTCATTTGATCATATTGCAGTTGATATGTTGTTACCAATTATGTTAATCAATTGTATCTGATTTTATGCCCTTATGGGCCCTGTAATTTGGGAAATAAAAATATTCTATTCTATTCTATATATTCTATGGTATTCCAAGGCAGAAAATTTACTTTAAAACATTTACAAAAGCACCATAGAAACTTAATATGGTCATTATTATTTATTTCCTAGAAAAGAAGGCAACGTGCAAAATGTGTTTACAAAGTACACAAAGCCAAATCCGTTGACAATTTGTAACTATCAAATCTAAATTTGATACTAGTATACCGATTTTTTTATTTTGTAAGTGACATAATTAATTAATATGAAAAGACAACATATATAAAAGTCACAACGAAGGCCAATCCCACAGTTTGACATTGTTAGAATGACCAGCACACCTACAGCTTATAAAAAGAGAATATGTTGTATGCGATTGCCAATGAGACAACTCTTCACAAGAGACCAAATGACACAAACATTAACAACTATAGGTCACCGTACGGCCTTCAACAATGAGCAAAGCCCATACCGCATAGTCAGCTAAAAAGGCCCCGAAATGATAATGTAAAACAATACAAACCAGAAAACTAACGGCCTTATTTACATTGTAAGAGATAGGCCTTGTTCGTTTTCTTGGAATTTACCTTGCCGATGTAGGTATATAAGTTGGGTGTTGGAAGCCTGTGTTTATAAGTCAGATTTCTTATTATTCTTACAACTTTTGAAAGGGCTTGGTAAAATATCATAGTTGTTAAATAGACAGATCGACTCTTGCGACTTTTGTGTTTAAGAAAATCCAGTACGGGTGACTTGCAGGAAGCTTTTGAAAGTTCATGGGTATTTTTATTTCCATCCAATATCTGAGGTGAAATATATCTGACTGAAAGCAACGGTTCTTGGGTAATACGTTGGATAAGTAAAACTACGGGGAGAGACATATTGGTGTTTATCATCGGGCTTACGGTACACATAGGTAGACATGAGTCCATCCGAACTTACGAAGAAGTATCGAGCGATATGACCATGGAATTTGTTCCAAGAGTCAGATAAGGATTTAGAAAAGGGGGACTTCTATAAACTGAGCAAAGTTAGGAGTGGGACAAAAGTCTATATATATGCATTAACCATATATGACACGCAATAAGGAGCGCTGTTCCCTCTTGTCGGTTTCTCCTAAATCCGCACCTGGTTCCATTATTTTTAAATGAAAGTATTAAAATTCCTGTTCTGACTTATGTCAAAGTTGTCAATGAAACGAAAATACGATGTTAAGTAGAAGAACTATAGTATTGAAAATTTGATTTTTTTTGTATCTGCTTATCTTATTTATTGACATAGGACGAATACATAAATAAGAGGATGCGGTATACTTGCAAATAAGACTATATACACTCAGAACCAAACCATAGGGATTTAGCAACTGAAGGCCCTTCACAATCAAACAAGTCCCATACTGTGTGGTTAAGCTTTAAATGGCATCAGTATGTCAACATATGCATCAAAACAATTTAGAAGATACACCAAACTACCCAATTTATGGTTGAAACTATAACACAAAACATATATGACTGACATCAACCCACAACGAAAATTAACCAATGTATTACAGGCTACATGTCTTTTTTCATCGCTTTTCTTAAGGAAAGCAAGAAATTTGTCCTTTCAAAATGAAAAGAAATTCTTTCATAAACAAAAATAAATCGGAGTAACCAAATGTTTTAACAACACTAAAACAAGTGAAATTGACTTAATAAACTAGTGTAGCGATTTAAGTTTGACGGTATATTTATTTTATATTTAAGATGTCTTTCTTTTAAATACATTTGGGTTAAATTACATTTCTACAAATCAGGGCACCGCCCGGTATTTTATGTATTTGAACGGTATCTATATTATTTAAATTCACCACCCGGTATCCCATCTTTGGAACCGTCGGGGTACCGTCCGGTAACCCCATCTTTGAAACTGTCAGGGTACCACCTGGTAGCCAAACTTTAGAACCGTTGAGGTACCGCCCGTTACCCCATCTTTGGAACCGTCGGAGTACCGCCTGTAATTATGTATATAAGGGGATGTAAGAGATATCAGAAAGAGAATAGTGACTGAATATAGAATTGAGATTGATAGTTAGAAGACTTGAGAGTAATATTGTGTTAGTGAATTAGGATTATTGTTCAACTGTTTTATTATGTCAAACTGATATACATTTAACAGATTACATAGTGATTTGAATTGAAACTTTGTGTTGTGGTTTGTCACGAGTTTTCTTTGTGCCATTTAAGTATGGATTTTACGTAATTTACGCTACCAAAATAACACATCGACAAACACAAATCCATACTTGTAAATACGACAACGCTACACTAGTCTAGCACAAATATTTAAAATACCTCACACTTTAAAATGTAACCTAAAACAAATCCATGGCATTTAGAACTAAAAGTTAAAAGACTTGTCAGCTCGGAATCAGAATATTGTGTCCTGTTAGAGTGACATGTCTTGCCGTGGACATCTTGCTTCACTTGTCTAGGTCCATATTACATTAAATATTTTCATGTTCTCCTGATATGTTTATATGCTTTTGATATTTGCCACTGGACGTAAAATAACAACCAATATGCAATATTGTATATTCTGCTGCATTGAGTCATAAAGTCTAAGTTAGTGATAATATTCATACAAAACAGTATTATTTGATATCATAGAAAAAAGGCCAGCCACTTGGCATTGATTGACATTTTTTGACAATTGGGTTGTCTTTCCTTTACTATAAACTATTGTATATATAGTATAACACCACCGTAAAAGCTATCAATCGCAAACTGCCAATTTTGACGGCATCTTTAACTTATACTCAGGTTCATCTCCGGCTATATCATAAAAAGTTGTACATAAGAATATCTAGTAGTATACTGGTTTTATTGTTTTCACGGTTTTCAGGGATGTTTTTGATGATATCATTCGAAGTAAAAGTACATCATTTAATTTGTGTTTTTATTTATAGTTCCCTTCATTTAATTGAAGAAAAAAACAAAACAATACAATGACTTTTCTGCTTATTAACATTTACATTCACACTAACACAGAGAAAAATATGCAATAAGACAATGATGCACCGGGTACCTCGATCAGAAATCCGCGGAAGGGTCAGAATAACGAGGGTCAATTTATGAAAAGATGGTAACGGAGGGTATAGGTAAAATCTGTGAATCCCAAGGAACATAATTCCTCCGTGGGATTCGGACCGTGATTAACAAACCAACTGTTACACACTTTTCTGTTTATTTGGACCCCTCTGCGTTATATGATCGACATATCCCGATGTGATAATACAGTTTGAAAGGATAAAGAAAAAACAGTCATATTCCTCTTGTCACTGTTCATGTCAGCTACAACGCAATTGTATGATATTTTTTACAACTACCAAAGTTCCAATTATTACTCTTTATTGTTTATGATGACAATCCTATGAATTAATTATGATATCTATTATTTAGTGATCATTATAACCAAATTCAGTCATCTGTATATAATATAATTAATTGTTTCCCTATGTTTTAAGGTGTAAACAGTTGCTCAAACTATACCCTTTGGGTAGTGCTCCACATTTAATGGAGGAATATACAAGAAACTGAACTGAACTGAACTGTTGTAAATATATAAGTCTGAAATTCATACATGTACTTTCTCAATTCAAGTATTCACAGAAAAGCTGACCTTTATTTTTCTACAAAAATCAAATCAATTTACCAAAGAGAATAGGGAGAAAACTGCATGATTTTCATACCATGTCTAATTTTTTTTTATTTTATTATTAACTTGCTAATAATATTTTTTTGGCAAATCTATATTATGTAGAAAATATATTTCTGAAATAAACTTATTTTTTCTTTAAATCTGACAAAAAATCCTTCTCTTATGACATGACTTCAATGATGCATCAGGCAAATTGTGTCAACCTGCTTGGAAAACATTTCCTTTTATGGAAGCTCTTCGATTTGAATGATAGTTTGTGATTATTATACATCCCCCAGTTAATTTACAAAGCCAAGATAATCCCCTAAAATACATCCTCTCTTATAACCTACTGTTTAAAACTGATTTACAAAATTCATAGTATAATCATTTCAAACGACTTTGATAGATACAAAAAGCATGTTTAGTTGCTGTCATACAAACTCTTTCCTTCAGAGTACCTTAGCCAAACGTATACTAGTATACAATATGTGTGTTAACAAATCATAACTTGAAAGGGGACATAGATGCCTTCAAAGGTGATATTCGCATTCAATTTTTTGCGGTAATATTATTCATTAAGCTAATAAACAAGTTCATGAATAGTCTTTCAATTTCTTTTGTAGAAGAATAAGTGATTTTAATATGAATATAATCACATGTATTATTATTATATCACAGTGCTAGAGATTTCTTTCAAACATTGCTTCACTAGCGAAATTGGAAAAACAGTTTTCATTATGATGATACAAATGGATTTTAATGACTTAAAACAGTACGTTTTTTTGTAAACGAATACATATCAACTATTTCCTAAACTGCGCCAGACATTTGTCCTGGTTTGTTATCATTATGGCCATTGGACTTGGATTTCATAGTACTGAAAATGTTATACTTGTTAAATTGCAAGACAAAGTTTACAGATCTGTTGCACTTTTACTGTAAGTAGTTTTGCAATAGACCTTGACAAGTATTAGACATAATTCCCACACTCTAATAATGTTTATCTCGGCGTCGACTCGGAACATCATTTTGGTACGATCGATTGTCTCTTTGTCCTCTTCTATCATATGAACCTCTATCCTCATATCCATTATATGGTTGTCTGTTATGATGTGGTCCCCTGTATCCCTGATTCTCGTATGCTCTAATGGCATCATAAGACCGATCGTCCATCACCGGTTTACCGTAGCTGTCATTTTCATAGTCTTCTTTGTTACTTCTTTCTTTAGAACAAGCCACACAAGCAAATATAACAAGTATTATCTATAAATAGAATATACAAACAACTACATAACTATTCAAATACTCACACAAAACATGACTATATTAGAAAGAATTGAATAAATGACAAGTATATTGACATGTCTATTAACCTTTATGTTCAAACAACCGAACCAAATATTACATTTAAATATTGAGAAGTGAAATGTTGACCAACTGCATGGACAATAGCTATGGAAACACTCATTTATGAATTTAAAATAATCTGGATCGTTTGTTTAAAAAGTATCAACAATTCCTTGTTTATTCATGCACATCCACTCATTATTATTTAGCCTGTCTAAATTCTTACACGTTTATAAGAGTCATATAGTTTTTTCGTGTTGGACAAACGATATGTTGTCTTGTCAAGAATATGACAGTTTTTATCCATTCGTTTGATGTGATAGAGATTTTGATTTTGCCATTTGATTAGGGACTTTCTGTTTTGAATTTTCCTCGGAATTCGATATTTTTATGATTTTACTTTTGTTCATGATAAAATATATGTTAGCTTACCTCAATGACTAGTACTCCAGCACTGGTACCTATAAGTGGTTCCATGTTGTCATGTAACCAGTCCTTAATAGCATCATAACAGCCCTGCAAAATATAAATAGATCCATAATATTAGCAAAAATATAGAATATTTATAGAAAACTAAACCAATGTCATCGATGAAACAAACCTTACACTTCAGTTTCAAATGGATAAAAAATATGGACTAATATTGATAAGCTGATTAAGACTTGCATGCATGTGTGGATTTTTTATATCAATATTTTCTACTATTTTTTATTTAGAATCCATATATTTTATTTCATATTTTCGCCATTCTTGTTGTTGTTACATCATAAATTTAGACACTGGTGCTCAATGCTCTTCAACTTCGTACTTTATTTGTTCTTTTTATCTTTATTGGATTCGAGCGTCACTGATGAGTCAGAGTCTTTTGTAGACGAAACACGCGTCTGGCGTATATACTAAATTTAGTCCTGTTATCTATGATGAGTTTATTTACATGGTCGGATGTATCGCCTTTATCTTGAACAAAAGAATGGATTTCAAAAACTTTATTTATTTAATTACTTTTCCTCTGTGACAGTTTTGTTTTTACAATAACTTACATAGAATTGTGATAAATAAACTCATCATATAGATAATATATATAGGATTGAAATTTTGAATTTGGTCCAGATGTGCGTTTCGTCTTTAAAAGACTCATCAGTGACGCTCGAATCTAACAAGTTTTAAAGGCCAAATAAAGTAAGGGTGTGAAGAGCATTGAGGACCATATAGTCCTAAACATTTTTCCAAATACAGGCCAGGTAATATATTCCTGATATATAAAACCCAAATACTTCAAAAATTCATGAAGTGGACACTAATAAATCTGGTTATTTCTGTTTTGCATTTGTTAATCTTGCAATTTAATTTTATATTCTATTTGAGTTTCATCTCTAACCCTTAAATGATCTTTTAAATACTCGTTTGCATTGAACAAGGGGACATATTATATTTTATAATGATACCATTAATTACCATCTTTCTTTCCCTCTGAAATGTCTTTCATTTACCGTTTTATTGTTTAAGTTAATATTAAGGGTAAATTTTCCTTGTCTCATATTATAATTATATAATATTTGAACTATTTAAATTTAAGTTGACATACTGAGATAGGAAGATACTTAGCAGAGAAGAACACCACGAGTTGTCGAAATCGATAAGATAAAACCAAATACAAGATTACTAGAAAATACTAAAGATAAACGTACGATAACAAAAAGTGTCCGGAACTATTTTTTAATAACAAGCCATAAAAAAAAATTACTCCTGTCTGAAACTGTACTTCACTTTCATGACATCAGTGCATGGTTGTTGAAGGGTTAACATTAATCAGTTAAGTAGCCTTTCTTAAATTTAACTAGCCTTTCCAATTAGCCAGTTAATAATTTAAATACAAAGAAACGAGAGACGACGCACATGGTGCAATCGAGAACAAATCGAAGAAGAACAGATAATACCAAGATCAAAAGATAAACAGATAGTACCATGTTCAAAGGAAAAACAGAAAGTACCATGGTAAAAAGAAAACAGATAATACCAAGATCAAAAGATAAACAGATAGTACCATGTTCAAAGGAAAAACAGAAAGTACCATGGTAAAAAGAAAACAGATAATACCAAGATCAAAAGATAAACAGATAGTACCATGTTCAAAGGAAAAACAGAAAGTACCATGGTAAAAAGAAAACAGATAATACCAAGATCAAAAGATAAACAGATAGTACCATGTTTAAAGGAAAAACAGAAAGTACCATGGTAAAAAGAAAACGGATAATACCAAGATCAAAAGATAAACAGATAGTACCAAGATCAAAAGATAAACAGAAAGTACCGTGATCAATGGAAAACAGAATTTATCATAGTCAAATGGTGAACAGAATAATACTATGGTCAAAAGAAAAACGGAAAATACCATAGTCAATGGAAAAACAGAAAATAACATGACAAAAAAAAAATACCATGGTCAAAAGATAAACAGAATATATCATGTTTAGAAGAAAAACATATCTATAGTTGGTATGCTATAAACATAAAGGTATACACACCGTATCCATGTAATACTTAAAATAAATACAAACCGTATCCATATAAGAATTATTTCTGTTTGGGTACTGCCAACAGTCCGTATTATTTACATCTTTACAACACACAGCCGGTATAGACTTGTTGTAAGTATTTCCATCAGAGCTATTAAACTGTCTTTCCCACTTCTCTGATGTATTAAAGTCTCCATAACCTTCCACACCACAACAGTCGTACTAAAATTATAAGAAATAAAAGGTAAGTAATTTGTTCTGGAATGATCTGTGCTACAATGTATGAAGCTTAATGCTATTAGATTGTAGTTTGTCTTGATGTCCGTTGAACGTGCTATTTAGTTCTTAACATTAAGATAAACTTATAGAAGTTGTATAAGTTGACTGATACAAATTTTATTCTCCAAAATCTTTATCTTTGAAATTCTTTCTAGTTTGACATAGATGGACGTCTTCAAACTAGGATCTATTTCATTTTTTCACATTGTCAACTTTCCGTTTCTAAGCAGTAGCATCATTATTGACTTATTGCACGTCGTCCACATTTGAAAAAAAGCCACGCTGGTATATTAACTTTAAGTAGACTCCATAAACAAGAATTTTGTCCAAACATAATCATTCCAACAGGCATTTCTTTAATCTACTCATGTCTCTTACATGTATCTGAAATTAACTTAACATATTTTTTTTTAAATAAATGATAAATGATACTTATCATAACAATATAATCCTACCGATGAAAATGTAAATTTTGACTTTACACATTTTAAACAAACCTGTGTCATGATGAAATTAAGTCCTAAAGTAACAGCATCTGTACCATCAATACCTTTGTAATCTTCTAAAGTCGATTGGAAAGGTTTCTTCAACCATTCGTCAAACTACAAACAAACATTGAAATAATTTGAGTGGCTGATTCAAATAAACAGAAATAGTAACCAAGATTTTGACAAACGATGCTATTATATTAAATAAAATTGAAAGTTATGTATTGATTTTTAGACGTTATTCTTACGTTTCATTTGAGATGATTTTTATCTTCTTAGCATATTTATCTGATATTAGAAAGCAAACTAGCAGTCGAGTAATGCCTTTCCCAATTTATCTTTTTTCAATCTTTGTTACAGTGCTGTTTTTACAGTACTGTTTAAATTCTGCTTTCAGTAATTTCCACACATTGAACCTGGTTGTCTTTTGCCATTTCTTACGTAATATGTGTGATAAAAACATGATTGAAGATGAATACCATTATATTTTAGTATGTGAGAAATATTCTGATTTAAGGAAAACAAATATAAAACCATTTTATTGGAAAAAAAACCATCATGTTAAACATTAAAGAGCTTAACAATCTAGATAAATACCTTTATTTAGCTGATAAGATTCGTAATTTATAATATTATACTTATATTTCATTATTTATATTATTTGTTGTCATTCTCCGCCATTGATACAAAATGTTTGTAATTATAAAACATGTCCACTTCCACTTGTATGTTTGTCCATCTGATGAGTTAAGCCTTTTTCAACTGATTTTTATAGTTCGTTCTTATGTTGTACTGTTATACCACTGTCCCAGGTTAGGGGGAGGGTTGGGATCCCGCTAACCGTGATGTTTAACCCCGACACATTATTTATGAATGTGCCTGTCCCAAGTCAGGAGCCTGTAATTCAGTGGTTATCGTTTGTTTATGTGTTACATATTTGTTTTTTTCGTTCATTTTTTTACATAAATAAGGCCGTTAGTTTTTTCGTTTGAATTGTTTAACATTGTCTTATTGGGGCTTTTATAGCTGACTATGCGGCATGGGCTTTGCTCATTGTTGAATGCCGCACGGTGACCTATAGTTGTTAATGTCTGTCATTTTGGTCTTTTGTGGATAGTTGTCTCATTGACAATCATACCACATCTTCTTTTTATATGTAAGTATTCACTGGTGCTATTATTATATTTGTATATGTAAATTCTATAAGCTGTATTGCTTCTGAAAAAAAGACTTTTATTATTATTACAATGTTTGTTCTTTGAAGAAGTTTGTTTGTTGGTGGCAGTTGCCAGTTCTGTGTGTGTTTCTATTAATAATTTAGTTTGTTCACAACGTTACCCAATAGGGACGATTTAGGGCTTGGCATGTTCATAGACATGTGTCAATTGCCGCCTTTTGTATGAATATTTGATATGTTTGTCGTTATATTGCTATCTCTTTGACGTATACTTAACATCTTCGTTTTTTCATGGTTATCTAAGTTTTTATAAAAAGTAAAACCACAAACATACTGAACTCCTAGGAAATTCAAAACTGACAGAAAGTCGCTAATCAAATGACAAATTAAAAGATCTGGAACACATTAAATGAATGGTCAAAAACTGTCATATTCCTGACTTTTCTCATACATATAGAAAATGGTGATGTAAACCTGGTTGTTTTAGCTAGCCGAACCTCTCGCGTGTATGATATCACGGTGGGTATGGTTGTCCTGCGAGAGAACGTACTGTGCTGGTGATTCGGTCCTGACGGGTGCTGGTGATCAATGAAAAAATGTAAACAAAGACGAAAATGATGATTTTGGACGTTTTCACTCATAAAAAATGGAAGAAAACAGTTGAGATTTTTCAATTTCGTTTCTTATGGGTTCATATATAAACCATTTAAAAATTGAGCCTCTAAACTGTTTCAGTAAGCGTAACACATAAATGCTCATTTTCAGAAAATCTCGAACTGAAAAAATAAAACAAAACTGCTCATAGAGTCCGCTTTCTATACCGCCATCCACACGACAAAACAATTTTGTGAAAAAAACATTGAAATTTATTAAAATGTAGCATTTTTTCAAATTATTCATGTCCTGATACTGTGCTGGTGGGTCCTGTCATTGTGCTGGTGGGTCCTGATACGGTGCTGGTGATTTTGGGTAAGAAGTTGGTCATATTTGAAACAAATGTTACAAAATCAATAAAATTGGGCAGATAATTGTTGCCAACAGGATCTATGACTCCTATTTAAGCTCTTAAGCATCCATTTGGCTGTTTGATATGTGTTTTCAAATGATCTTAACTTGTATTACATAATAACATAAAAGGGCAACATCTTTCGTCCAATATCAGATAATTATAGGTTTCATAACGAGTGAGAATTAGATATCGCTTGATATCAACTCGAGTTATTTAATTTCAATATAATAATAAACGAGCCTGTGGCGAGTTTGTTATTACTATTTAAATTAAATAAAGAGAGTTGATATCAAACGATATCTAATTCTCCCGAGTTGTGAAACCTATTTCTCTTATGGTAAACATGCTTTTTGTGCTTAATAAAAAAAATCCGCGAAACGTCGACCCAGTCGCTTGAACATAACTGCATTGTGACGTCATATGTCCTGTTCGTCGTCAATCTTCAACATAAGACTTTTTTAAACATTTTGTACGCTTCAGAATGTAATAATATTTGAATAAGAATATATAAAAAGATGAAAAGTGTGCGTATTTTCTATATTATTGAAGAAATCGCTTATCTCCGTTGCAATGGAGGAAATGTACATCATTGTGACCTTTAACTGTCAACAATGACCTAAAGAATAGCCAATGAAAATGCCGCAATATCGTTTCAGGAGGTTTCGTTGGCCAATCAAATTAACGCATTTTTCGTATCACTTTTTCGTATCACACTCCGGACAGTGTGATACGAGAATTATCTATTCATGCGAGAAATAGATAACAGGCCCCAACCATAAGAGAACAATATATAGTATCTAAAATGAGTTAAAAATTCCACAATACTATATAATTCATTTTATGTGTCAATTTGTTCGAAAAAAGTCGAAAAGAAGAGAGTTTTTTTAATGTCATGATTGTCTGTCGCTTTCTAGATCTATGCTTAGCATTTATTTCAGATGACATGGACTCCTCACCCTGGTGACCCTGCTACCTTTCATATACATATATTAATAGATAAACAAAAGGCTTCAACTGGTATTTTTGTATTTAAAATGATTCGTTGTAACGAGAATATTTGTGGTGAATGGAAACTGTGAGGGTCAAAATCTTAAATTGCTTTTCTGAAATGTGGAAGGTAGATAGACATTTTGATTTTTTTTACTCGGTAATGAACCCTTGTGTTGATCCCATGCTAAACATAACAAAAATCTCTGTACAAAGGTATATATCTGGCTTTAGATTAAGTTTTTTTTTAAATATAAATTAAGGCTATATTTTAATATAATAATTCTATGAATTCACAATATAAAGTGAAATATCTTAGTATGGAGTCATTACTACAGAGATCGTGTGATTGACACACAAAACTTAAAAACTTAGGGATATTACCAATATTAAAATAAAAGTGTATTTTAGTTGGGTATTTTTTCCATTTACTCATTTTCAATAATAATCAAGGCACATTTGATTTTTATTCATGAAAAATATTTAAATATAGATAAGTAGGACACATTGTTCACTCCCCCCCGTAATTCTTTATCAAAAATATTTATTTTGAAATGAAAAAGTTAAGAAATCTTAGTTCTGTTAGTGTTCTCTATGTTATCTCGTCTTCATTCTCTGACATATTCTAGCCTGCATTTCATAAAATAGAGATTTTTTTTTAATGTTCCATCGAACTTTCGAAAAAAGAATACCTGATAACCGTTTAGACAAAAAAAAAATATGTTGGAAAAATCTTACAAGTGATTCTTAATAGCTTTAAGAGACATTTTCTTTTACAATACAACTTTAAAATCTTACGGGAAACTATTCCAAGCTTTCACTGTAACCTCGCTCTAACTTATCCCCCCCCCAAAAAAAAACCCCACCAAACAAACAAACCCGAAATACTATTGTCATTCTTATAGTCAGCACTCAATTGGTTACAAACAAATGTATTTTAAGCTGCTAAAGACATGATTCAAACGCTTAGAAAGTCCTTTGTTCTATATTTTTGCTCTCCATTTTTATGCAAAACCTTTTACATTTTTATTTAATGGGTTATTGTAGAAGGTCGTACGATGACGTATGGTTGTTAACACATACTTCCTTTGGTTTCTTATGGAAATTTGTCCATTGACAACAAACATACCAAATCATCTACTTTATATAAGTATTGTATAAATTACAACGTATTTTGTTTGGTGATCGTGCAAAATGATCGTAATCCCGAAAATCGTAAACATATTTTCTTATCTTAAAAGGGGGCAAGAAGGGTTCCATTAACAGGCCAATAAACATGATAAACAAGATAACAGTTAATAAAAAAAAATTAAAAAAATAGGGGTATTTTTTATCTCATAATAACAGTAAACAGATTCACAACAATGTCAATTTCAAGAAAGCAGACAACAGCTAATTAGTCAATAACAGTACAGCATCAATGATCTTGAATATATGCCACTTTTAACTAAAATATAAAAGCACAGAACCAGGACATAGGAGCACAGAACCAGGACCGTTTTTCTTATCACCAGCACAGCGTCAGGACAATTCCGTTTAACGAACTTGCACGACTTTTGCAATATAATTTTGTTGTAATATACTTTGCATGGTACTTATGACACATCAGAGAAAAATTAAGCAACAAAACAGTCGTTTTATTGCCGTTCTGATACAATGTAAACAAACCCCCCAGCACAGAATCAGGACCCACCAGCACCCGTCAGGACCAAATCACCAGCACAGTACGTTCTCTCGCAGGACAACCATACCCACCGTGGATATAGCCGCCGAAAATCCATTATATTCTCAACGATATGTGAACAATACAAACAGACATAATAGCTAAAAAAAATCTTAAAACGATGCACTCTGATCATTGATGAAAGGGATAAAAATAGCTGAAAAAAACTAGATAAGATAAAATAAAAACAAACAATAACATGAACTGTGTGTATTATCCTTTCAAAGGAAGCATTATGATAATCACACACGAGTGATATGCTAATGTTGATAAGCATCATTTTGTTGTCATAACATTGTAGGATTGTAGTCGTCGAAATTCGTATAGTGCTGGTCATAATTTATTTTCATTGGATTCGAGTTAAAACTCTTTGCCGTATATATTGATTACCTTGCTTTGGGCAGCGAACAGGACAACCACAAATGCTACTTCAGCTAACACCAAAATGGACAAAATAACAACATACTGAAAGATAAAAAATGTATTAATTATAATACAAACATGGTTTGGGCCCATTAAAACGTTTAATCCCGCTGCACATGTTTGCACCTGTCCTAAGTCAGGAATCTGATGTACAGTAGTTGTCGTTTGTTTATGTAATATATACGTGTTTCTCGTTTCTCGTTTTGTTTATATAGATTAGATCGTTGGTTTTCCCATTTTGAATGGTTTTACACTAGTAAGTTTGGGGCCCTTTATAGCTTGTTGTTCGGTGTGAGCCAAGGCTCCGTGTTGAAGGCCGTACTTTAACCTATAATGGTTTAATTTTTAAATTGTTATTTGGATGGAGAGTTGTCTCATTGGCACTCACACCACATCTTCCTATATCTATGATAAAACTGCAGTTTTATACTCATTAACATAACAAATTTAACTGTGTTTGGTATAACAACATATTGCTAACTAAGACTGTGGGATTACTAGTATAATTTTTTTAGGAAAGCACAAATCAAATCAGACTTCGTTTAATTTCACTGATTCAAATTAAAGTTTTTTGAATCGGACATTAGAAAAATGTTTGATTTGTTTTATTGAAACATTTTTTTAAGATTTAGTAGATACATATAATATAGGCTTTCCTACGTAAAACCAATTGCTGGCCCTTCTCCGCATCGATTCTTTATTTTGTTTGTGTCAGACTTCATACACACGCTTCTCGTGAAGAATGAAGAAAAGCAAGTAATATCGTTTGATTTTCCTTTCCGCAATATAGATAATGTACTCTCATTGAATCAATTCAAAGATTGGTAACAATTTTTATAACATCTATTCCTTACAATTTGAAATCAAGGACAACACAAATACACACAGTTAGGTCTACTTCATATTTTGAAGTTGACAGAAAGGTTTGGTTGAGATCTGAACTTCGTGCACGACAAAAGAGATGAATTCGTTTTTCCTTCAGTGAACTTTCAATTCTTATGTAACAATATATTCCATCAAAACTACACGTGGAATTACCATATATGTCTGAGCAAATGCGATATTCCTGGATTCGCGTATTTTCCTTTTATTTATGTCTAGCTGTTTGCAAGGAAGCTATTGAACCAGGGGTCCTGTGTATATTGTAGAAATTAGTCTACACGTCAAAAGTTTTACGTGTTTCAGATTATGTTACCAACCACTATTACAAATCCATGAATATGAATACTAGATCAAAAGAATAAAAATAAACACGTAAGGCTAATCGTATACATTACCAGTATAAGCATTGGTCTGACTGTACAACATGCTCCTATACATCCTAGAATACCAATGATGAAGAAGAAAGCACCAATTACAATAAAACTTAATGTCACATCCTCAAGCAGATCTGCTATGTTAAAGTTAAGGTCATCATTAGCATCTATAGCTACTCTAAAGTCTTTATACACATCCGATAGATACTGGTTCATTAGATCTGTTCCCCATCGTACTACGCTTCCAACAATCAACAAAGCTATCCCAATCAACTGTAAAATGAAAATATGAACATTTGTGTACACTTCACATTCTGGTTTTTATTTTATCAAAGTTAACACGAGTTTCATTTCATTAGGTATACGCGTAGATAAACACCACTTCTGACGTACTGTTAGTCCACCAAACGCCAACAGTAAGCTGGTTGTTTTAAAGTTGCAATATATTAACATCTCATTTTTTGCTCACCTAGCACAAAGGTCTTTTCTCATCACTTGGCGTCCATCGTCCGTCGTCGTCGTTAACTTTTACAAAAATCTCCTCCTCTGAAAAAACTAGCCCAAATTGAACCAAACTTGGCCACAATCATCATTGGGGTATCTACATGAAGTTTAAAAAATGTGTCCGGTGCCCCGGCCAATGAATCGTCATGGCCGCCATGGCTTAAAATAGAACATAGGAGTAAAATGTAGATTTTGGCTTATAACTCTGAAACCAAAGCATTTAGAGAAAATTTGACATGGGGTTAACTTGTGTATCAATATAAAAAAGAAGATATAGTATGATTGCCAATGGGACAACTTTCCACAAGAGACAAAAATGACACAGACATTAACAACTATAGGTCACCGCTCGGCCTTCAACAATGAGCAAAGCCCATAACGCATAGTCAGCTTTAAAAGGCCCCGATATGAACGACAACAACTGAATTACAGGCTCCTGACTTGGGACAGGCACATACTTAAATAATGTAGCGGTGTTAAACATGTTAGCGGGATCCCAACCCTCCCATAACATGTGACAGTGGTATAAAAGTACATCATAAGAAAGAACAGTTGAAATAGACTTGACTCATCAGATGTAGACAACAATGAAAGTAGACGTGGCCGGGTACTAATACATCCGGCCAACAAAAAGACAGTAGGAACAGATCTGAGAGTACTTGCAGTTATCTGACAGCTACTTCAAAGCCACTAACAACTAATAAAAAAATCACGCATCTAAGACTAACATATATCTGCCTTGCAATTTTCAGATGAATCGGACAACTGGTTGTTGGGTTGCTGTCCCTGAATAGGTAATTTGAAGGAAATTTTGCCCATTTTGGTTATTATCTTGAATATCATTATAGATAGAGATATACTTTAAACAACAATAGTTTTCAGCAAAGTAAGATCTACAAATAAGTGAACATAACCAAAATGGTCAGTTGACCCCTTAAGGCGTTATTGCCCTTTATAGTCATTTTTTAACAATTTTCATAAATTTTGTAAATTTTTGTAAAATTTTACAAAATATTTTCGACTGTTACTAATTGGCCTAGTTCATTATAGATAAAGATAATTGTAAGTAGTGAGAATATTCAGTAAAGTAAGATCTACAAACACCATCACCAAAACATGATTTTGTCATGAAACCATCTGTGTCCATTGTTTGATATGTACATAGACCAAGGTGAGCGACACAGGGTTTTAAGGGCCTTTATTTTTTTTCTCCTTTATAACATTTCTTCCCTTTGGAAAAACATTTAAGATGTAAATTGTGGCTGAATATATAAATTAAAATACTTGATAAAAAATATCATTTTGGAACACTTTCAAGTTGTGTAAAATCTAGAAATGAGACGTATACAATTTAGTGATTTGATTTTCAGAATGGTGTTTGCAAATGAATATCTTGGCCTGGTTAGAAACGAAAAAAGCGAATAACCGTGCCAAATCCACAATAAAAAAATATTTTTTTTCTGCTGAAAAAAATACAGGGACTATTTGAGTACAAAAGTTGAAAATAAATAAGTTCACCTAGCAACAGGTGGATATAAGTATTCCACATAAAAAAAAAATCCTGCCCCTCCTCCTGACTGAAAAACAAATGGTCATCCTTTAACAAAATCTTCTAAAGATATGTCACCAACATCACATTTTTAAATGGGCAAGCAAACCCTCAGTCACAAGTACCAAAAGACAATCATTAATGCTTTTCTTGATAACTTCTGTATGCTTATACTCCAGTTAACAAATACGGTTGTGCCTTTGTTTTTTGTTTCTTAAAGTTATAGAGCGTGATTGCGTATAGGAAATTTGTCAAGAATTGAAACACTATATCCCTCCCTTTAAAAAATACACACAAAAACCGAAGTATATAGACAAGTCGGATGAAACAGTTAAAAGTTGTGTGTGTCGATTCTCACACTTTCTATATGTTTTTATATTTTTGCCGAACGCATGTGGATGTTCAAGCATGCAAGTATATATATACACCACAACTGTTTGTAGATTACTAAACTATCTTACGACCAAATGTGATATAGATACACCTGTACTTTGATAATGATAAATTTGGTACATATTCATACTTACTGAAAACAATATGTTAATAAGTACAAGGATGACGCGAGAACATGACTTACATGCCCCCATGCTTTACAAGTTGTGTTTACTGAAAAAAACAAGAAAAACTATTATAAACAAGTGGATAAATAAACAAACTACGAGGATCTCAACACTAGTCAGAGTTCGTGACAAACTTCAATATTAGAAGGATGACGTGAAAGTATTATTATCGTGAGAGTATACAATAAAATCTAGATCTATGTTTGTAACCATACAAATCCTTGGTTTCATAGGTTTCAGTTGTGTCTTCTTTTTAAACTATAAACAAGCTTGAAAGGTTAGTGCTACTTTCTTATTTCAGGAATAACTTTTGACAAAAAGCAATATCCACAAAAAAGGGTCAACAGTCAGATTTGTTAAAATAGGAGTTATGATAAAAGATTTTGCATGATACATAGCTGTTATAGCTGTTAACAACACTAACATGTATAATGGGAGTGTTGATATAATGCAGATAGGAAGATATTCAGGAATTAGTATCGACACTTTCTTTGATGCTTTTTCTCTCAGGTGTTTAAACGAGAATTGTCAATAGGTAAATACATATTTTAAACGTCAGTTACTTCTGTTTCGTTTAAAAATATTAATATTACGAACTTTTTTGTGTATATTTCCTCATCTTTATCTCATTATTCACTTTGAAATTGTATTTTGCATAAAACGCATTTTGAAGTTTTTAATTATATATTTGGGAATTTAGATAAGGGCTATCGATTTCACTTTATATTACAAAAGAGTGTAAACAAACGATCTGTCGCTATTATCAAACGGTAGTAAACAAAGGTGAGGCTAGAAAAAAAACATACTAACATGACCTAAAAAAATCTTATTTCATAAAATTGGACAAACGGTCCATGATTTCACAGTGGAATGTATAATATAATTGAGAATAGAAATGGGGGATGTGTCAAAGAGCCAACAACCCGACCAAAGACCAGAAAACAGCCACATATTTACTTCTGAAAGGAATTTTCAAAATTATAGCATTGTATATCAATATTTATAATACGTAAGGGTATTCAATTATAGTAAAAAGACAGACAGACTAACATTTCCAAATCGCATGCTTCCAAGTAGAATGAAACACTATAGCCATCACGCTTCACCTGATATGTAATCAAAAGTTGTGTCCAGTGGCAGGTATCACAGCCACATACATATTAACAAGACTACCCGATACAATGTCAACAGGACAACAGGAGGAATATCCGTCTTATTGACACTATAATGCATCATTTTGTTTATCTTTCACTTTTCATACTATAATTACTTAATTACAAATGAGAGAGAGAGAGAGAAAGGGAGATGGAGGGAGAGAAAAATTTCCACTGTTTGTTTTCTTTCTGCATAGAAATATGCTAAAATCATGAATATTGTTACTGGTCAGATATATCATGTATCTATTGAGTGACGAGTTGTAAGAGGTATTATGACTATTTACATAGCTGATTCGTGAACAGTAATAAAACTAAGACATTATTTAGACTAACCCTATTTCAAAGGTTACAACTACAAGCCTAGTTAACATATTAAAGTTACTATACATGTGATATCATAAAATGTAGTGATTACAACTACTAATAAAATAATAAATAATCTTCTTCAAATATTGAACTATTTGTTTTACGTAACATACATGTATGAGTTTAATTACTCATTGTGTATAGATATTATGAAAACTTGCTTAAAAAAAATTAAAAAAATTACGAAGAGCACACCTCGAATATATTAATATCTTTTTTATGTAAGAAAGTTTTACAATAGCTATCAGCAATGTAATAAATTAATTGTTCCTGTATTATTTATTTGTACATGTCATGTTCAATATTACATAATAGCGGTAGATAATGTGGTCATTTTTCTTTGTTTTGGTCAAAGTTTGGACAAATATGACACATCTATGTAGATATATATTAGATAACAAAGCAATAAAAATATTTAACATTTCAACCATCCTTAAGCGATTATATCATTCTTCTTTAGGAAAAATCAAAGAAAAACATGAATATGTAAAAGAGAAAAGAAATTTTGTAAATCCATTTTAAGCGAAAAAATCATAAATACCTTGTTAGGATAGTGGGACAAAAAATTAATCCATGATATGTTTGTTAAGTGTTGTTGAAATAAAAATAATTTAACATGGACGACGTAGATATTTTATCTTTAGTTGAGATAAAAGGAGAAGGAACGCCCAGGGGATACAACTGTGTATGATAATTCTCTTTTACCTTTTACAGGTAAAATTATGTAAATTACTCATGTAAAATTCTTCTATTAATTTTTTTTGTTGTGAATATAACATGAAACTAATTTGTCCACAGAACTATATCATTAAAAATGAATTAGAGAATAAAAATTACCACACGATTCTTAGTCAGTTCAAACAAAGACTTTTATCAGCCCTAAACAACCGACTTACTATATTCAAATACATATCAATCACATATGGATCTTACTAGATCTAAATGTAAATCTAATTTTGTCCTTGGACGTTGTTGAATCATGTTGACTAGGAGGTACGGGTAAAAAAGGGGGTTGGTTTTTTTTGGGGGGTGGGGGTGGGGGGGGGGGGGGGGGGAGACGAGGTCGTTAGGAACTAGAAATTGTATTAATTGAAGAAAAAACTAGCAATTTCCTCCGGAGACTATTTGGCCTTCTTTTACTTTAGAGGTCCCAACCCATATTCTAAACTTGGCTATCCTCGACCCCAATCATTACCATAACCTATACATAAACCTTACACTAGCTCTAATCCTAAAACCTAACCATAACCGAAAACATCTCCTAACCTAACCATAACCATGAAGGAACTATAAAGTACCCTTAAAGTAAAAGAAGGCCCATACGCTTCTTTCTATTTCCTCTTTATTTCCTACTTCCATTAAAATAAAATATCTCGACAAATTTGCCGATACATGCATATCATTGTCAAAGACATATGATACAATTAATTTATATGTCTCGGATATTGTTTAGTCAGGCCTATTCAATCCACATAACACTTTAAGATTTACACAAAAAAAATAACGATAAATAAAACGGGTCTGACATGAAGTTAAGCTAGCTTTCTGTTGTAAAAATTAATAATTCTCTGTGTAACCTGCCTAATCCGGCACTTGAGTATTCCAACATCTTTGTTCTGGTTATCCAGTGTGTCGAATTGCACAGGTTACATTGTACTGCAAACTGTGACCCTAGCTCATTTGTGTCTTGTCACCACATATCCCTATTTTTTTAGGCGTATACCGATATTGTTTTGACTTTTCAATTATGGTGCAATATGCCTATCATTTGACCACTCCAAAATTGAGTTGGTGATTGCTAACTTAACTTCTACTGGCACCGAAATAACCTGCAGTAAGAGAGGGACGTTTGGACTTTCGCTGAAAACAAGGGAACGTACAAAAAGTTTGCCTGGCAACGGACCACCTTCCAAGCATTCAGATAGTTTTGCAACTGTTATATAATGTGCATAGTGAGTGCTTCTCGCCTTACATGCATGATTCATCTTTTTTTAAAAGAGGGACGAAAGATACCAAAGGGATAGTCAAACTCATAAATTTAAAACAAACTGACAAAGCCATGGCTAAAGATGAAAAAGACAAACAGAAAAACAATAGTACACATGACACAACATAGAAAACTAAAGAATAAACAACACGAACCCCACCAAAAACTAGGGGTGATCTCAGGTGCTCCGGAAGGGTAAGCAGATCCTGCTCCACATGTGGCACCCGTCGTGTTGCTTATGTGATTACAAATCCGGTAAGTAGTCTAATTCGGTATGTCACATTCATGAGAGGGAAGGAGATTGTAGTTACGACGTAAGGAACATATCCGATATCATTTGTGAAACGGTTATTCCATAACGGTCAACCAACTCGTGATGGCGTGCATAAAATTTACGAAGAGATGATTTCAACTTCACCATTTGGAACTCTTGTTTTAATAGCTTTCTTGTAAGCAGCAACCCTCTATCAAGAAAATCATGATAGGAAATGCAAGCATGGGAATATCGTATCAATTGGGAGATATATACCCCGTATGCAGGTGCTGCTGGAATGTTGCTACTTAGAAATGGAAAGTTCACAATTGGAAAGCTGAAATCATCTCTATTGTCGTAAAGTTTTGTTTTCAACCGACCCTCATTGTCAATTTCTAGATGTAAGTCAAGATATGAAGCCGACTTAACTGCATATGTAGTATCCTTTATCTCTAGTTCGATGGGATAGATGTTCCACATAGTCACCAAATGTTGAATTGTTTAGTTAAAGAACAACATCTATAAAGCGGAAAGTAGAGTTAAAGGATATTGCTAACTTCTTATCTTTCTTCCTAAGAAGTTCCTGCATGAAGTCAGCCTCATAATAATAAAGAAACAAATCGGCAAGTAGAGGGGCACAGTTTGTTCCCATTGGAATGCCGACAGTTGAACGTAACACATATGTTGTCAATCAAGAAATCAAGCATCTTGATAATATCAGTTTCAGAGATTTTTTTGTTTGAATCAGAGTGATTCTTTACAAAGTAAGATTTATCCCTCCCTAAGACAAGATACTTGTATCTACGTTGGCCATTCTTTTTTATGAAGCAAAGTAATACCAACTTTTAATTTGTCTTTTAGTTTGGAATGTGGAATACTTGTGGAAAAAGTAGAAAAGTCAAATGTTTTCATACTGTTACAAGATGAAAGAGAGTTAGATTGTATGTACTCTAAAAGATGTTTTGAGGTTGTATGGGTGTCTTCCTCCATCTTGGATGGTAAAAAACAGAGAACCAAAGGTCCAGATTTTCTATCAATTTAGCAAAATTTGATGCAGGAATGCAGATATTTAATGTGAATTTTTATTTAAAAGAACCAATCTATAAGAATGTAACTTATAAATATAAATATTTTTGCAAATGTTGATTATTTTTGGTTGTTTGTATATATTTTTGCAAATGTTGATTATTTTTGGTTGTTTGTATATATTTGTTTTTAAATTGCCATTTTAAGGGGAGGTAACTCTAAAACAGTGCATTTTCTGAAGGATTCTACATGGAATTTTCCTAATTTGTATTTTAGCCGGAAAAAAACATACGGCGACCCTATCTTTTCTTTTGATATTCACAAAGCATTGTCTGAAAGCTATCTTTTCCTTAAGAATTTAACAATTCTATAATTTGTTTTAGTTTCTAATCACAACATGGAGGTTTTTTCTTGTATATTCTGTAGCTTGAGAACATGCGCGGTGACCTATCATTGTTATTATATTTTCTCACATATATCAATAGATACGTTTTGGCAAAGTATTAACAAATTCTATCATTTTTATTTTAGACTCCCATACTACCTTAATGTCCTACCTCCGATCGGACATACTCGCCAAATTTCCAAGGGCGTTGTTGTCGGACAGTAGAAGTACAGGAATGAACACATTTCTGTACTCCCTTGGCATTGACCATTTGATGTGGAAATATATGTGGAAAACTTAATTATATATTTATGTTGAATAAACCTAAATTATTGAAATTAAAATTCTATATTCAGTACAAAATTGAATATCAACTGTAGTATGAGAGAACTCCTATGATTTATTTATTATCTGTAAATGACTTTTAACTAGTGTTCAGTAACTACAAGTACTCTTATTTCGGTGCTTTGTGTCTATTGTTTTTATGTTAGCTTTTTGTGCCTCGTACCGATCTGTTGAATTAATTGGATAGAAAAAGATGAGATATGAGTGCCAATGAGACAACTCTCCATTTCAATTGATTTTCACAGTTTGTCTTATGTTGTGCTGTTACGCTGATGTCCTAGGTTATGTGAGGATTGGGCACTACAAACATGATTTGAATATGAAACAAATTGAAAAGGTGGTTCTAACTTTAGAGACAAAAAAACCTTCATGCTATGTAATGCATTTTCAAATCGTCAATGTTTTAAAATTTTGTAAGATTTGAGAAATCTTTCCAGCCACCGATTCATCTTATTAAATTCCTCCGATCGGACGTGGGTGTGTTTTTATAAAGCCAACACATCCATATTGTGATAATTTGCAACTTTAAGTTTTACTGTCGGACGAGACTTTTATGTACAGGGTTGAGAATGTTTTCTGTACTCCATTGCTTTTCGAAAGAATATTTGATAAATCACTACATGATTTTCTAAGATTGATCAACATGACGCCTACCAAATAACGTAAAGTAGCATTTTAATTATTATCATCGAGGTATAAAAATTCGAATGTAGTAACATATATTAATCAAAGATTGAAAGAGAACAGAACTGTAGCTACAACTTACAAGTAAAACATATTCAAGAGCATTTTTTTAACACAGATATGATGTCATGGATGTTCAGACAACAAAGTCATACTAGGTTATGCCAATTTCCAAAGAGATGTTGTTCTACATTTGAAAATGCCTGTACCAAGTCAGGAATATGACAGTTCATTTTCATTCGTTTTGATGTATTTTGTCATTTGATTTTGCCATGTGATTATGGACTTTCCGATTGGATTTCCTCTGAGTTCAGTATTTTTGTGATTTTACTTTTTTCTAGATGCAAGTCAAGATATGGGGCAGACTTATCTGTTATATCCTTTATTTCAAGTTTGATGGGTTAGATGCGTTCAACATAGTCACCAAAGTTTGAATTTTATAGTTAGAGTACATCCAGATATACCGGAAAGTACTGATAACTTCTTTTCTTTTTTTCAGAGGAACTGCCTGTACGAAGACCGACTCATACTGAATAAAGGACAAGTCGGCAAGAAGAGGGACACATTTGGTTTTCAAGTGTGAGATTCCTTCTGTACACTGTATGTATTTAAATTAGTAGATAAGTCTATTGTTTTATACTATTGTCCTAGTAGAGAGATTAAGCATTTATCTTATTTTTGCTTGATGAAGGTTATTGTAATACTTCTTTTGTTTAATTATCTTTGTTTTTGCATTGAAATTCTGTACAGGTTTGTTCTGATAATTTTACAATGTTATATCTGCAATTGTTTACGAGTTTGCTGTATGAAATCCAGACATCGATATAATAGTAAAAGACATGATAGTGCCATATTGGACATGTTTAATTACTTTGTACCACGAACATTATGTTTATACGATACAGTTTATTATTTTCTTTTATATGCTTGGAGTCTTTTTTTGGCCATTCGACCATTATTATTGAACTCACCTTTGTAACAAGAATTAAGAATTCACTTTTGTAACAAGAATTAAGATTTCACTTTTGTAACAAGAATTAAGATTCTAATACTGAGGTTTTGTTTTTGCGTTTTCTGTATTATTTGTTAGTATACTGATCGAGATTGGAGAAGCGGGCACGTTCAGATCGGAAGAAAAAAAGTCCACAAAATGTTTATGTGTCTGCAAATAATCCGGATTTTCAGTCGTGGTCTCTCATGTTATATCTCAGTGTATTTTTTGCCAGTTGATTCTACATTCTATATTGTTGAAGGCGGTTGTAAACTAGATGGTTTGTATTTTTGGAGTCGTTAGATTGCATTCTTAGAGACGTTCACCTTCGACCCCTTTTCATCCATTTGTATACGAGTTATGACTGCTATTTCTTAAATACTCAGAACGAGTATACATTTCAATGCATCTACCTAACATCAAATTGAATGTAAAAAAATATGCGACTTCTTTTCGTCTTTCGCCGCGAAATAGCGTTTTTGGGATGATGCCGCATAAAGCAATCACCAATCAATCATTTCTGTTTTGTGTTCAAACAAGTTTTAAAACTAAAGCTGTGATGCGTTTTGTACCCTTTTTTGGGGGAATATGTAATTGAAATTAATTAATTTCATATTCCTTGATTAATCTAGTTTGATTGTAGTAATTCAACAAAAAACCGGTATAATATTGAAAAACGTGTGTTGTCTTCATAATTTGAATTACTTACTTTCAATGTAAAACTTTCTCCAATATAAGAACCTTCTGACAAGACTTTATTCTACGAAGCCCTGAATTGTTGTTCTTCCTTCCTTATTGCTTTTTAGAATATACACACACACTTATAAGATCATATATATTTCTTATCGACAGAAAAATCGTTACTTCATTCTCACTGAAGTATACAACAATACGAATTCAAGTTATAAGGTGTAAGTTTATCTCTAATTTGTAACATGCAGTTAAAATATAAGTCTAACCTAGACATGTTATAAATTACAATTTATTGCAAGCAAGCAGAGGACAAAAATCTCTATCAACTGGATTTTTTCTTTCGTAGAAAATCTTTACCAATAAAAAGCCGAAATATTTCGAATCACAAGTTTTTCAAAGCTTAATTTTGTGATTCTGAAATTTTACAGATATTTCATAAGCACGATTTCTCTTAACCTTATGACCTTTTTGATCAATAAAACAACGTGTTTTAATAAATTTTTTCAATTGTTTGTTTTTTTCTGTTATCGATACTTCCTTGTCAATATGTATGGTATACATACTAACTAGTTGTTATCTACTATTGTTAACATAGTAAGTATAAACTTCCTGATCAAACCAAACACATTTTTTTATAGACTGGTTTTTATTCCTGATCGTCTTTTTTATCTGAATATATATATAGTTTGTTATGTAATTTTATCGATAAGGTTGGCTTTTGCTAAATGAGACTAATCAAATCTCTAATTAATCTAATGAACGGATGTCCTGCAAATTATAGAATGGGGTTTTATCAGATGATTAAATAGTTGTGACAAACTTTCATGGATCTACAATCTTTCGACTCCTGTATCTTGGGTTTGTACATGGTCATGTTTTTTTCTCGGACTATTAATGACGTCTTTACACTAAATATATTTGAAGTTGGATGTGTACTGATTAATAATTTTGTCTTAGATGCATGCTTTTTTATTTGTTGTTTCTGGATTTGAACTAGCTATCAGTATATGCGAGTAATCTCAGATCTGTACTCGGTGCCTTTATATTGTTGGAATGTACAAGTACCCGGTCACGTCCACATGTTTTTGTAATATGTATATCCGATGAATATAAAAAAGAAGATGTGGTATGATTGCCAATGAGACAACTCTCCATATAGGTCACTGTACGGCCTTCAATATTGAGCAAAGCACATACCGCATAGTCAGATAGAAAAGGCACCGAAATGACAAATAATTGAAACGAGAAAACTAACAGCCTAATTTATGAACACAAATTGAACGAAAAATAAATATGTAACATATCAACAAACTACAACCACTGAATTACGGACTGCTGACTTGGAAGTGGCACATACATACAGAAAGAGGCGGGGATAAACATATTAGCGGGATCTTAACCCTCCACTAACCTGTGTAACAGTACAACATAAGAGCGAACTATAACTAGAGGCTCTCAAGAGCCTGTATCCGCTTACCTGTTTGTACTTGGGTTTTTGAAATCATATAAAAAAAGATAAAATTTGGCTACAAAGTAACAACACTTGGCCAGCACCTCATTAAGAAAGGAACATTTATGTTATGTTTGGTTTCATTCATTTCAGTGGTTCTCTAAAAGAAGACATTTAATATATGTATTTCCCATTAGGTCCTATGTTAAACTAAGTCCCCCGCTGGCGGCCATCTTGGATGATCGATTGGCTACAAAGTAACAACACTTGGTCAGCACCTCATTAGGAACATTCATGCATGTTTGGTTTCATTCCATTCAGTGGTTCTCTTAAAGAAGTCTTTTGTATGCATTTCCCATAGGGTCTTATGTTAAACTAAGTTTCCCGCTGGCAGCCATCTTGAATGATGGATCGGCTACATAGTGACAACACTTGGTCAGCACCTCATAAGGAACATCAATGCCATGTTTAGTTTCATTCCATTCAGTTGTTACTTGAAAAGAAGTCATTTGTATGCATTTCTCATAGGGTCCTATGTTAAACTAAGTTCCCCGCTGGCAGCCATCTTGGATGATGGATCGGCTACAAAGTAACAACACTTGGTCAGCATCTCATAAGGAACATTCATGCCATGTTTAGTTTCATTCCATTCAGTTGTTACTTGAAAAGAAGTCATTTGTATGCATTTCTCATAGGGTCCTATGTTAAACTAAGTTCCCCGCTGGCGGCCATCTTAAATGATGGATCTGCTACAAAGTAACAACACTTGGTCAACACCTCATAAGGAACATCCATGCCATGTTTGGTTTCTTTCCATTTATTGGTTCTCTAAAAGAAGTCATTTGTATGCATTTCCCATAGGGTCCTATGCTAAACTAAGTCTCCCGCTGGCGGCCATCTTGAATGATGGATCGGCTACAAAGTAACAAGACTTGGTCAAAACCTAAAAAGGAACATCCATGCCATGTTTGGTTACATTCCATTCAGTGGTTCTCTAATGCCCGCGTCACACTGTCCCGATTTTACTTCGATGGCAACACGATTATGGAAATGTTCAAAACCGGGAGTGATCGTATCCAGATCGGGCTATTCGTAATGCCATCTTTAACCATCGTAGAAACATCGGCCACTTTTCTAGCCTTCGGGGACAATTTCGGGAAGGTTTCTAAATTTTTTAACATGTTAAAAAATCCCCGAAGTTGCGTCCGATGTTGAGGGTTCGTATTGAGTTCGTATCACCATCTTCACCATCGTAATGTCACCGGGAATGCATCTTTGAACATTGTATTGCGTTCGTGTTTCAATCGTTTCCATCGGGCAGTTTTGACATTACGATGTCTACACGAATGAATCATGAAGCTACCCGAAGGTCTTACGATGGCAACACGACTTCCTGAAGACTTTGTAATCCCGTTGTGTTGCCATCGAATAAAAGTACGAAGGCGAAAAGATGGAACTACGACGGCAATAAATCCAGCTAAATGTAAGTTAATTTTCGCGCTAAAATACATTTAAAGTTCCATGCGCAATATGCACTGGTCAGTCTAATACGACAGTTAGGAAAGACGTTCACAAAACATGCAGCTCATATCATATGAATCTATGAGAACAAGAAAGGCGACAACGTTGTTCTTAATAATTCAAATGGAACAAGAAGAGCAGCTATTACAGGCTCAGGATTTACTTTTACAAGTAAAATATTATTTTTTTGTCAATTTTTCATGTCAAGTAACATAATGAAAATCATAAACGCGCCTCGTACACCAACATTGCAGGTAAACGTATATAGGGAAACCAACTTTTTCTTCATTATTCTGATTTTTTATGTATCGTCTGAGTTGTTGTCACATGAATGTTTACTCAATAACCATTTTGTTTTGTAATGTCATATTTTGTCGCATTTGTTGCTTTCCCCACATCCTTCTTTTTGATTACATTATCTAATATTCTCCTGGAAAGAGCTCTTTTTGAATTTAGTGGTTCTCTAAAAGAAGTCATTTGTATGCATTTCCCATAGGGTCCTATGTTAAACTAAGTCCCCCGCTGGCAGCCATCTTGGATGATGGATCGGCTTCAAAGTAACAACACTTGGTCAGCATCTCATAAGGAACATTCATGCCATGTTTGGTTTCATTCCATTCAGTCGTTACTTGAAAAGAAGTCATTTGTATGCATTTCTCATAGGGTCCTATGTTAAACTAAGTTCCCCGCTGGCGGCCATCTTAAATGATGGATCTGCTACAAAGAAACAACACTTGGTCAACACCTCATAAGGAACATTCATGCCATGTTTGGTTTCATTCCATTAAGTGGTTCTCTAAAAGAAGTCATTTGTATGCATTTCCCGTAGGGTCCTATGTTAAACTAAGTCCCCCCGCTGGCACCATTTTGAATGATGGATCGGCTACAAGTAACAACACTTGGTCAGCACCTCATAAGGAACATTCATGCCATGTTTAGTTTCATTCCATTCAGTGGTTCTCTAAAAGCAGTCATTTGTATGCATTTCCCATTGGGTCCTATGTTAAACTAAGCCCCCCCCCCCTGGCAGCTATTTTGAATGATGGATCGGCTACAAAGTAACAACACTTGGTCAGCACCTCATAAGGAACATTCATGCCTTGTTTGGTTTCATTCCATTCAGTGGTTCACTAGAAGAAGTTCAAAATGTAAAATGTTAACGACGACGACGACAAACGACGACGATGGACGACGGACGACGGACGACAAGTGATGAAAAAAGCTCACTTGGCCCTTCGGGCCAGGTTAGCTAAAAATCAGTTGAAAAAGGCTCAAGTCATCAGATGGATACGAATAGAAATACATATAACATAAATACAGAGTGAACATGGCCTGGTACTTGTATTTCCCAACAAATAAAAAGAAACTAAGCCATTTTCAAGTGATTTTTATAGTTTGTTCTCATGTTGTACTGATACTGATAGGAGAAGGTTTTGGATCCCGATAACCCTCGACATAACCATTTAAAGATTGACAATAGTCATATGGGTCATTGTGATGGGACTAACAGATCTATATAAATAATAAGCACTTTCTGTAGATCGAAAACGATTTTTCGGTTCATAGACAAAAAACATAATGTAAATCAACGATTTGACGGTCACATGTTTAGAATAGGATTTCTGACTTCAAATCTGTCAACAAACCCGGACTTTCTACTGAACATAAGTTTTACTTTACCAGCTGACAACTGAAGTTGTCAGGTATAGGAACAGTCTTGTACAACTGGGTTCACATGCATATACATTTGATTAAGGTCAGTATATAGTCTGTGTGTTTTCTGCTGTTTTCTGCTCTTTGGTCTAGTTGTTATCTGTTTGACACATTCCCAAAGTTCATTCCCAACTTTATTTAACATCAATAATGTATGAGTGAAGGTTTCAGATTCTTTTTTTTTGAGAAAATTTATTTTAAATTGTTTATAACGAATATTTCTTCAATGTTCTGTCATGTCTTGTATATGTTTGAAGCAAAGATAATAAACACTTTTTAAGACAAGAAATACTTTCAAAATCATAGCCAAATCGCATTGAAAATAATTGTGCTTCTGATAATAGTTATCGAAGGTAACAGGCATACAATTTGTTACGCACAACGCGCGTTTCGTCATCATAAGACTCACCAGTGACGCTCAGAATCATAATAGTTATAATGCCAAACAAGTATAAAGTCGAAGAGCATTGAGGACACAAAATACCAAACAACAGTTGAGGTAAATAGGCTAAGGGTATCTATGTCTGGGATCTCATCAATCCTTAGAATTTCGAATAATTCATTCTTTTGCAAACAGTCAATTTATAAAAATGACAATATAATTGGTTTTCATGTCAACACCAAAGTGCTGACTACTGGTCTGGTCATAAAAGTAATTTAAACATTTTCATGGCTATTCCAAGCCAAAAGAAAGCTACAACTTTTGTAACTTCAAATTTTAATAGTGTAACAATTAACACCACCAATACTACTTTTAACTGGAATAAACAATATAAGCTAGTAAAATAATTAAAATGTTTGATTTAGAAATAACACAACCGTTTATGCACGTTGATTGTGGATTAGAATCAGGGGTTGTGAGGCCGTTACCATATGTCTGCAGAATTTCCAAGGCAACACCATTTGTCCATCCAAATCCTTCCTGATTTGTAAAATAAACGAGAATATCAGACAAGAAATGAAATGCTGTTTATATTTAAAATTAGTCTAGTCAATATATAATAATAAGCAAAAAAGATATTTAACATATTTTAGGAAATTGGTAACGACTAAATGATACTAAGAAGGTTATGTCCATCATATAAGTTAGAGGCATGTCGCTTTCAGATTAAGTGCCATTTACTCTATAAAAAAAAACCATCTGTACCGAATCATGACGGAAGAGGATTTCTACACTGACTAAGATTTAATACTCTCCAACTGTCAGAATAAGGACGATCTAGCTAATGTTCGTGTTGTTATAATGCTGCATGTTGAAGAACCCAGACACTTTTAAAGTTTTGTCTTCATCTTATTTGCTTCATTGCTTTTGTTTCTAGTTGTGCCAGCTAATAGAAAATGCATAGAAAATGCATAATTGCATAAGTATACATTATTGTTAAAATCATATTTAATTATCTTCCAACATTTTAAAATCAAAACAAGAATGTATACTAATGGTCGGTTAAAGCCCAAACAGTTTTCATATACAAAATAACGTAATAAATGACGTGAAACGTACCTGTATATCATATTCACCTCCTCCACCTCGAGTACCTGGCTCAAGTACATTATACTGAAATACACAAAGTGTTTAAAAAACAAATTAACCGACATATACTCTGCAGGTGCTGAAACGACAAGTCCATAATAAAAAACAAAAACTCCAAGGAAAATTCAAAACGGAAAGTCCTAATCAAATTGAAAAAATCTAAAACACAAACACACCAATCGAATTGATAACAACTGTCATATTTCTGACTTGAGAGAGTCCGTGGCGGAAATTGAGCAAGTCATGAAATGTTTCCTTTGAAAACACAGACACACAGATGTTATTGAAAATGACAATGACAAAGGAACCTGATTTTCTTAAAAAATAAAATTCTTTTCTGTCTTCTCCTACGAATTTCATTAATAAGTGATTTCAAATTGCATTTTAGGGTAAACAAATCACTACTTTAGTTTGAATTGATAAAGTGAAGTAGAAAAAACTTGGTGGAATTGGAACTACGTACATGGAAAAATACTGTGAAATACACATTGTTGTACAAATAAAGACAACAGTAGTATGCCGCTGTTAAAAAGTCATAATTCGATTGAGAAAACAACACATCTACTAAGTTACCAACTGCTCAATTGTAGATATAATTTCAGTGTATCATATCGTTATATCATTGCTCGTTCATATTATCAAATCAAATGTAACATTTTAACGTTGTTTTTCCGTTGTGTCGTTTGTTTTCTCTTATATTTGAGTGTAAATTCACATTACTATAAGACATGTCACGGTGCTTTTCTATCCCAAATTCATGTATTGGTTTTGATTTTATATTTGTTATTCTCATCAGATTTTGTCTAATGCTTAGTCCGTTTCTGTGTGTGTTGCATTTTTATGTTGTGTCGTTGTTCAACTCTTATATTTAATGCGTTTCCCTCAGTTTTAGTTTGTTGCCCCAGTTTTGTTTTTGTCCATAGATTTACGAGTTTTGAACAGCGGTATACTACTGTTGCCTTTATTTACCTTTTCAAACATGCCTCTAGTTCTTTGCCAACCTAGAAAGTTGCTGTCGAGCCATGAAGAAGCTAATTTTCGAGCCATTTGCTCAGTCTGGTAAATACTTTCCAAAGACCATATCATTATCTGTTGTAGTGGAGACCAACCGTTTGGAAAATCCCACTGTTGTCCAGTGTTATCTAAAGAGGTTGGAACTCCTCCTTTCGATATGTATTCTGATATCTTATTAGTCTGAAAACGTACTAAAATACAATTTAATTTATTCCTTGGAAATATTTTTTTTAAAAGAAAAAAAAATGTCTATAATGTCAAGGTAATTAGAGAAATAAAGGTAAAAAATAGGATGAACAATTAAATTCCTGATTTGAACAAGTCTCATATATATAAAGCAAAGATATTATAATCGATTATAATTTGCTTACCTTTTATCGTGAAGTTTGTCTTAAAAGATTTTAGTGTAAACATTTAAGAAATTATTTGCTTAAATGTAAAAAATGTCACAAAATGTGCACATGATTCCACAGGGAAGGTTAGTAGATTAAACAAAGTTTTATGGTCTCACTTACATTTCATTCTTCGTACATACCAATCAAAACATGTATTCCAGACAAACAGTCACGGAGCAAGATACATTTTTCAATAGATATACAGATTGCACCAACATTTTATGTATCAAATATGTGTTATAAGAGTGTGCATTACTAGACGCAGAATTAAGTTTGTGAAGGGGCATCAACAAGGCGGCATAGTAATGCGACTAATAAGTATATGCATAAGGTTAACAAGGGAGCATATTCCGTCCGCTTAAATCCGCCTCTGATGGCATAGAAGACATACATACTTAAAGCTTTGTGTTAAGTAGTTAAGAATGAAGTACATGATGTAATGGTTCATTTGAAAATACTTTATAATCTCTTTCTTTTGATCAAATTTGTGACATAATCAGTCCCTGTACATGTAATCTATTTCTATCTCAATTTGTACAGAAATAAATGATTCATTTGAAAACCATTTTGAAATTTACCTCTCGTTAATTTGAAAATCAAACACAAACGACAGTTAATTACCTTTAAATATTGTAATATTTTTTCCTTCTTTTCATTGGTTAAATCTGTACACTCCATATATACAGGGAAAATATTGGACATATAAAAATACTCCCTTGATTTATTAGTATGTAGTGAAAAGTCATGCCATATTCCTGCATCTGTATTGTATAACACAGCTTCGATGGCTTCTTTACGATTCGTTAGTTTTTGATAGTAGTATTGTTCTTTTGTAGAATTACCTGAAAATAAAAAAAGATATGGCAAAATAAGAAAGACATATTTGGATGCATGCAATTTATAAAACGTATTGTTTTTTTGTTTTAACCAATAACCAATCGTATGACAGAATGTCATAGCGAACCATTCTAAGATGTTGGTAAAAACGAAGTGTAACCTTAGTTTATGAAAACCCACAAACATTTCCTAACTTAACATTTAAATTAGTCGACACTACGGCTGTTGGAATATTAATCCTTAAGTGTATCATCGGCCCAGTAACAGAAGCTCGGAATTTACATGATATATATTTTGTTTTAATAATATTCTCTGTTGATTCGTTTAGAAATTATTAAGAAACTCAATGTTCCCAACTACTTGATATTTGATTAATTTGGTTTATTCTTTAGCCCCCTTTTGTTTATTTACCTCCTTACGCGTTCAAGCAAATTTATATATACAGCATTAGCTTTAAATGTCTTGGGTTCAGGCATTTCAAAATTAATCCAGAAAAACGATTTGGATGAAGCAAATTTTCAAGTGTTATTTTTAATGTACATATTAAAATTCATAAACGTTGTTACCACACGAGTCATCAAAAAGATAAACTGAAAAAAGTGAATGTAAATATATACTTAGTAGGTGTAGAAAAAAGCAAATATGTGCGTAACATATTAGTATGCAAATATAATAATCCTGTTCTGTCCTTAAAATGTCCTGTACCAAGTCAGGAAAATGGCCATTGTTATACTATAGTTCGTTTCCGTGTGTGTAAAATTTAATGTTTTGTTTCTGTTGTGTCGTAGTTCTTCTTATTTTTAATTTGTAACCCGGATTTGTTTTTTTCTCTCAATCGATTGATGAATTTCGAACAGCGGTATACTACTGTTGCCTTTATCTGTAACAGTTAATTGACATAACGAGACGAACAAGTGAAATCGTACAACAGATGCATATCAATATACATATTTTGCACCCTCTCTGTACCTAACTATAACAGAACAAAATATGACTTAAATTTTTAGTTTAAAACGTTTGTTTATTTCAATAGGCCTAATTCAACTAGTTTCTTATTAATATTTGTTTTAGTTTTCAATACTGATGAAATGTTTTTGAATGGGAGCAAAATTCACAAATGACACGGTTACATAATTTACAGACTAAATTTTGCTTTACCAATAATTCCGGCGAATTTCATTAAGATCCTCTCATTTAAACAAAGTATACTGTTGAGGTCAACTGGAATTATATCCATGGTTGCTATAGTATTCAGTGTTAAATTCTCCCCCTTTCCTCTGGAAAACCAGCGTGAAGAAAAATCCCAACCTGATTCGCAAGCAGATACTAAGTTTGAATACAGTTTGTGTCTGTCAGCTATAAGACAAAAAAAAATCAAAATCGTTAGCTTATTAATGTTTCAATAAATATATCACAGCTTTCAAACACTCTTTTGTCAGTCGTAACTTTATGAAAAAAAAATCTCATAATTATTACTTTCTAGGAATCGCTAGGATATGTATTGCATTGTTTGTTGGTACAGTTTGCAACAAGACAGAATCTTACAGTTAAGATATCCGTCCAAAAACCCATCTGACAAAGCTGAGAACAATACAGTTGATACATATGAAACAATGGTAGAAAGGGCGGCGTATTTTAGACTTTCTTTAGTTATCATTGAGTAAAAATGTGTTAACAAAATATGTTCTAACGTGAAAAAAGTTCTAACAAATTCCATATATATAAATTGTTAAAACCACCCTTTACAGAATAACGCGAAAACTTGTGTTATATAAAGAAAAATAATATTTACTTTGCCATTAATGACATCAACTAAATGCTTGAGTCTGTGCATTATTTTATTTTAAATGTTTAGAGTTTGTTTATCCTCTTCATCAATTTTTGTCTCGTATCAGTTAATATTTACCTATATTTCTTTGCTCTGCCGTCCTTACATCTTCAAAATAAGACTCTGGTCTGCAAATAATGAAATTGTTAGTTGTGCAAGCAAACAATAATAGCGGTAGGAAAAACAGAAATTTCTTGAATTTATTTTCTTGGAAATCATTTTAAATTTACAAATGGAATGCATTACAGTAAACCGTTACGGTTTTAGTTTTCGTGTAATTTCCTTAGACTAGGAGAACCAGATTTATCCTGCAATAAGCCAACTATTGTACAAATAACAGTTATACAAAAAAAATGCCATGTTGAGCAAGCGGTAATAGGAACATTTCTTTTTTCCGTACCTATTCGTTTTGTGGTGCTCTTCGCGGTCTGCGTTTAAACCATGTCGATTTCTTTAAAATATTAGGAAGAATTATTTGATTTCAATAACTAAAGTTACAAGTGTTAACTTCAGTGTAAAAACAATATATGTACATTGTCTAAAAATATAAAATGTGTTTGTACTCGCTACGAATCAAGAGACATGTTCAAGAATATTGGACCCTTTGCAAGCGAGATAACCCAAGTTGTTTAAGATTTTTTTTATAAAAACTCTGATTGTTTTAAATTATTCACCGAGATATAATTTTATTATAACACGTGATATATCGTATGTGTATTTAAATTAAGTCTTTATAATTTTGGTAAATTGACATAACCTATGTTGTGATTTGTAGATTTGTTAGTCATTCGGTGGTATTCTGTTTCATGCCAAATTGTTTTCAGTTGATCTTGAAGTTTGTGTATCTTATTGATATCTTTATTCTAATACCGCATTAATTAATCATATTAATTTATTATCATTTATATTAATGCAACAAGTCATAATTTTCTCAAACTAGCTATGACCAATCATTGCCATATCTCTGTTGAATTATTCTATTGCATGTCGTCATTGTTTTTTTTATCTGTATGTATGTCTTTAACAAATCTTCTACAATGAGATGCCAGGTTTATTTATCTATAACACTAGATGCATATACTAAGTAACATTCCTGCCACCTAACCTCTCAGTAATCTGATTATTCCAGTATAACCTTTCACTTACCTTGGTTTGCTTACGTCTGATTTGTACTGGTTCAATGTATGCATCTTCCCATCCTTTTCTACTGATGCAGTTCTATGGTTCATCCAGAATTGATATTCAGCTTCTAATGTATGCAGATTACTTCTGATGAATTCCGAATCTCCTGTTGCCTTATAATATTCGTACATCATTGGAATAAAAAATGGAGGCTGCGATCTTCTGGAGAAATATGTTCTTCCACCATTAGGTATAAAGCCAAATCTAAAAACATGAAAATGATTTCAGTCACAAATGTTTGACTTAGTAAACTGAGAACTGTTTAGTCATTTCAAAATCAACTGATGTACAATTGGTGAATCTAACAATTGTAGTGTTTTTGACCCAGGCCAGGCTCCAAAGATTTTTTTTAGTTGTATGGTTTTTAAACAACTTTTATTGAATAAAAATAATGTATCATTGTCAGTTATGTGGGACACCAATGCTTATTGCGGCATTGGGTAATATAATAATAATCGCCCTATTTCATGATGTGAACTAAGCATACGAATAACGTATCTGAAAGAACAGCCGCAGTAGGGAAGATTCTGCAGCCGCAGTAGGGAAGACACTGCATACTCCTTTTGAGTGTAGGATTGCTTGAATCGATCTAAAGCTTTAAAACACTCTATATTAAACTATCTTGTCCTGACCAGAATAAAATTACTGCAACCGCATGACATTCTTTGGACGGACTATAACTTTGTGAGCTTGTACGATACCCATCTGACTCATTATATGGGTCTTGTAAAAATATGGATTTATTTAGATTACGTTTCGAATAAATTATCAGATTCTGTCTACAACCGGATATCAAGAATCTGTCAATTAATTTGTGTATGTTTAGTTTAAAAACATGTAATAAAAACTTAAAATGGACAGAAATGCTTTACATTTTAAAACGTAACTTGTGTAAAAGCATTCTGCCAAGGATAGTCTTCTAATAACTTTATTGCACTCTTTATAAACAAGATTTGTTCAACAACAAGGTACATTAGTTTTAACCTTGAATAAGTTGGATCATTTGCACATCCTAATGCGCTTTTTAAAATTTTATTTTACAGTTGATTGAAAATTACAAAAGACTATGTTACATCTTTGAAAACATGTCTCCGTGTTGAAGGCCGTACTTTAACCTATAATGGTTTAATTTTTAAATTGTTATTTGGATGGAGAGTTGTCTCATTGGCACTCACACCACATCTTCCTATATCTATTTATCTGTTTATGGTTGATACGAAAAAAAAGTTATTTGCCTGAAAATACACATATTGTGTAGCTAAAACTCGCTTTTACAAAATTTTGGAAATTATTTTATTAATGAAACATATCTTTCTCATTAAAAGCTTTGATATCTAGTCCGGAATATGTTATCTCTTTAGTCCTGTTTAGTTTATAAGCTCTTAAAAAATTTTTGTATGTTCATATATCTTGACCTCGAGCATTAATGAAGAGACGTTTATTAATTAAATGGGCAGAAAATTTGGACCGTTAATTTTATTATAATGTTTTTTATTTTTTATCAACTTTGCTCTTCAACTTTGTATTTATTTGGCTTTTTTAAACTATTTTGATATGAGCGTCACTGATGAGTCTTATGTAGACGAAACGCGCGTCTGGCGTATAAAATTATAATCCTGGTACTTTTGATAACTAATTATGATATGCAAACTATATACATTTGCCAAGATTTCCAGTTTGCAAACCTTACGTTTTGACATAGTGTATAAAATTTTCCATCATTCCTTTGACTGTAGTTTTCATTTCACATACCAGTAATCCCTTAATTACCCAGTAGGAATCCCTGAAAAAGAATCTTCAAAACCTTAATATTCGTATACTATTTAATGCATGTGTATATATGTTTTGATTCAAATCCAGATCGTTCTTTTTTTGTTAAGTAAACGATCCTGTTTGTTTCTGTATGTTACCAAATCGACTCAGAAACTTGAAGATCGGTACACAACTGTCGCCTAAACAGTGCATACCGCCATGGGATTGGAATTTGATTCCAAGTTTGGCAAAATATATATATTACAAATAAACATAAGGCCAAATTTTAAAGAATAAGATAATGCAATCAGTACATTGAAGGGTAGACAATCCCCATACCTTTTTAGCCATACCTTTTTATTTTCATCCTCTACTTATTTTATAGTGACAGAGTTACATTTTATCGTTTTAATTTTGACATGATGTTTGCATTGATATATTGGTTTTGATGCAGCTACATTTACACATAATATAAAATGACATAATCCATTAACAAATTTAATATCAATATATAAAAGTTCATTGTTTAACCTTAAAAGAACATTTAAAGACTACATGTATAGCATCTATATAAGTATATAATCAGTAGAAATAATTTTGATTTTGTTTGATTTGCAAAATTCAAAACCCAAGCAAAACCCTTGCTAAAGGTATGCGTTATTTTGCCTGTGTGGAATGTATACATAAGAAGCCCCATTCGATTAGAATGAAGACTTTTAATTCAACGCTTTATATAGGATGAGTGTCATGCACCCTGCAAATCCTTGCAACAATTATCTAAAGAAGCTTTTGCAATGCAACATGCCAGCCTCTACCCACAACACTCTAAATTTCCAGTGGCAAAGCTTATTACCCGCATTTCGTTTTTAATCTAGTATATTCAATATAACGGTTCATTTCATATTGATTCAAACTGGTAACTAAGTCTTGCTATCGTATGTTTTCCATACTGAAAATGTAAACGTTCCTGAAACGCCATATATATAGTTAACTATTATAATATTATGAAAATACCAATAAAATGTCTCCCTGAATCGACCACCAGGAACAATAAAGGGTTTCGGTAAATAGATCATCGAATATCGATCTGGATTCAACTTCACATCGTCTTTTACCTAAAAATAAAGGCTGCATACAAGTGAATTAAAACAAAACCGATATAGATATGTATCTAATTTCGCTTTTAAGAAACCGTAGTAGAAAACGGTCTCTTCTTGACCAATAATAGAAAGATGCATGGTAAGTTTCACTTGCACTCCCTCGGACTAACAGGCTGATCTGACCAGAGTGCTTGTGAAATATAATTGAATAGAACATGTAAATCTGTTATATTTGAGGATTTTTTTAAATCAATTGTAAACCATTACTTGAATTTGAAACATTATTCAGTGCTTAGATTACTTTAAAAGATATTATATATTTTTTCGTCAGTAATGAGAAAGGTATACCGGTGTATATAGGATTTACTGTAATTAAAATAAGATGATTCAAACTATAAATAGTAAAATCACAAAAATACTGAACTAAGAGGAAAATCAATTTGGAAAGTCCATAATCACATGGCAAAATCAAAAAACAAAACGCATCAAAAACGAATGGACAAGAACTGTCATATTCCTGACTTGGTACAGGCATTTTCAAATGTAGAAAATGGTGGATTAAACATGGTTCTATAGCACTAACCCTCTCACTTTAATAACAGTCTCATCAAATTCCGCTACATTTACATGATGCGTCAAAAAATAATAAGTCACAATTAATAAAATAGTCAAAATATGGGTACATCAGTCATCTGTTTCCATTCTGATTGTACATACAGTTTCTTCTGTAACAATATGTATAAACGTTTTGGCAATATATAAAAGCAACAGTAGTATCCCACTGTTCAATAGCCATAAATCGATTAAGCGAAAGCTAATCCGAATCACCAAGGAAAACACATTGATAGATTGTGGGTTTCTTATGTGCACCAATTACGCCCCTACAATATCAGACTAATTCCTGTATTGATATAAATTACAGTTATGACAAAACACAGCAAAGATTCGTCAATAGGATGAAATTAATATCACTATCTGTTAATGTGTTGCTATGTTTGCTCTAAGACACAAGAAAACTAGCATTAAACACATTTACAATGACATTTTCTTAATTAAATTACTAGTATTGTTGCTACGATACTAATTAACTATTATTATAAAGCTTACTACTATACCTTTCTTCCCAGATCTTTCCAGATTCTACAAAGGTCCCATCCAAAGTCTTTAAGTTGTGGGTCGTGTAAGTTATTTAGAAAATGTGGTCTAATTATCGGCGAAATGAAAAAAAACACAAATGAAAAAGATAAAGTGACATGAGTTTACGATCTGCATAATCAAACAGATCAAAGATATTTGATTATGAAATGTGCAAACGTTTCAAAATATCCGGGTAGTGTAATGTTTTGTTCTCTTTTGTCAATTTCACGGTATTTTTTCTATTGTAATAATGTGTGTCAAATTTCACGGTATTTTTTCTATTGTAATAATGTTATGAACAATCAGAATGGAATCTTTAACAATGGCAAATGTTTTGTTAATATGTTGGTTAAAACTACAATATACAAGAGTATATATTAAAAAAATATGATATTATTAAGTTGTTAAGTCTTTCTCGTTTGTACAATATATTTCAGTCATGCTTTAAGACTATGCACTAAAACAATATTAGAATCCGTCCTTCTTTGGTCTTTGGTATGCACTTTGTACCAGATAATATTTGGTAGTATTCATAAAACCGCATAATTTCTCAATTGTTTCAATGATATAATTTAGCTGTCTATTAACTTACAATTTCACATAATCTGTTGGAACCCATGTTTCTAATTCTTCACCAGGTCCAGTAAAATACTGAGCGACAAAGTTTTTCAATGTACTCTTAGACTGGTTTGTCAAGTTGTTAAATGCTGAGATTATTACATCTACAATTCAAAAAAAATATTGTTACGTCGTTTATCTTATGGGTTGTAATCAGCAAGGTGGTAAAAAAAGATCGTATTATTACAGCCCAGTAGTCAGCATTTTGATGATGACATGACTATCAATTATATGGTCATTTTTATAAGTTTACTGTTTGCAAAGATATGAACTACTTGAAATACCAAAGATTTTCTTATCAAAGGCATATATTACCATGCCGTATTTGGCACAACGTTTTGGAACTTTGGGTCCTCAATGATCTTCAATTTTGTTATTGTATGGCTTGTATGTGTTTTGATCTGAGCGTCACTGATGACTCTTATGAAGACGAAACGCGCGTCTGAGGTATTAAATTTTAATGCTGGTACCTATAACTATTAAGTGTACCTTATATGTCTTTACGTTTTGTACACATAATTTAAGGTATGTATTACTAAAGATAAGCACAAAAATTTACATAAACACGACCTTGTGTTAAACTAAATCAATAAAGAAACAGTAACAGATGAAGATATATACTATGCGGTATTTCAATATAAACTTTAAAACTTATAAAATTAGTAACACTCTAAAATATTACATTTCATGAAAGTTTTTTTTATACTTTCTCACCTGGATTTTCTTTCATACTCATGTCAACAAAGGTTTTGCCATCAGGAAATATCTTGGCCATTTGTATAGCATGTAATAATGGTCCATCACAGTAAATCTGGCTAATGAAATTGACATTCTATATCAACATTCAATAGAATATATAAAGGATCGTTTTTATAACATGAACTAAGTCAGGAAAATGGCAGTTGTTATCTTATAGTTCGTTTCTGTGTGTGTTGTATTGTCGTTTGTTCTGTTTTGCATTTCAGTGTTGCCGATGCTTCGTTGTTTCTCTCTTATAGTTGATGTGTTTCCTTCTGTTTTAGTTTGTAACCTGGACTAATTTTCTCTCAATCGATTTTTGAACAGCGGTATACTACTGTTGCCTGTATGTATACATATGGCGACCATTTCTACTGATATTTAACAGTTACGTTAATGTAAGTTCTGTGACATTCAATTTTCACATGCATTAACCGACAATTTACTTTAACAAACATTTAATCTTTTATAACTAGTATTTCTGCCCTCAAAATGTCACAGACATAGAGACGTTGTATGATAAACCTCAAACGATGCAAAGTAGACATCAAAGTACTATTTGCAATAAAAATTGAAAATAACTACATGTTTGTTTTCATTTTTCATTGGCTAAAAGTTACCGTCAAATCCACAGTATCGCGAATTTTTTTTGTATGTCAAATTTATACATTTTTTCAAGCTCTATCGTATTAACTTATTTTGTTATTAAGGAATGACTAATATTTTTTTCTGTTTATGAAGAAATAACATAAAAATGTGGTGCACACTAAATAACCAGCGTCGCGGGTTATTTAAAAGTGTGCACCACATTTTTTAGAATAGACAAAAAAATATTACAGTCATTTCTTCTAATTCAATTCTTAATTCCATTTTAAACCGAGAGGTAAATCATGAAAAAACGTTGATGACATCACGGTCACATGACAAAATTATGTATATGAGCTGATAAACAAACTGACGTCAACCAATCAGAAGACGTGTTACATTCACGATTAAATCATTGGATTAGACGGTGACGGTGAAAACTATTAAAACAGTACCGTTATTCCTTAATTGTAGGTCAATACAAAATGACAGTTGTTTTCCATTCGTTTGATGTTTTTAAACTTTTGATTTTGCCATTTGATTACGAACTTAGGGACTTTCTGATTCGAATTATCCTAAGAGTTCGGTATTTTTGTTATTTTGCTTTTTAAATACTATGTACTATATTGGATGTTTTTCGCATTAAAACAGAAGTATCATATTTAATTTTACTTCCCTGTGTAGACGTATCATATATATGAACGGATGCAGTTTACAAATCTGTACACTTCAATACATATCAAAGTTTTCTTCCAATTCTTACCTATCACAAGCGGCCAAATCCTCACTCAATGTATATCCATGATATCCAAAGCAAAGCAAAACAATTAAAATGAACATCCTAAATATACAGTACACGAATCATACTTGTATAAAACAGTGTATATTTGTGTATAAGTTCAGTACTGATGCGTACAGATAGTGTTACATATCTCATTTCCTCAGTGTTGTGTTGACAAAATGTATTTTATGAAAACATGCTTCAAGTTGTTTGTATAAATATTGCACAAATAAAACTTTCATCCAATAGAATCATGAATACATATGTTCATGAGCAAAACATACGCTTTTTATATTAGGTACGGTATTTTCATTCCTGATATAAACATTACGATACGATGGATTGTTTGTTTCCTGAGACATATATATGTAGGTATAACAACCTGCGTTGTTTGGTTGTTATTGGTTTATGACTTTGTCCACGTTAGCGTCTTCCGCTTCTCTTTTGGCTATTATTATTGCAGTATTAACCTTAATTTTCTTGTGGTCTTATTCTTTTTATTGTTGTAGTTAAATTGTTCATTTTCAAATATGTGTTTTTGGAGGAACCATTTGTTTAGAAAGTAAAATATAATACGCCGCTAAAAATGGATTTTTTTTGGCGATAGTCAAATTCGTGATCGACGTCAAATCGTTTAAATCAAAATCTAGAATATCTGTAAATAATTTACTTTTAAATGTTACACGTCTTCTAATTGGCTGAAAGTGTTTTGTCTATCAGCTCCTAGACACGATTTTGTCATCCGACCGCGACGTCATCGACATTTTTATCATCATTTACATTTTTTTTAGAACGACTGTAATAATTGTTCTGTCCATTCGAAATAATATAATGTCTTGCACACTTTGGAATAACCTTCTACATGGGTTATTCAGTGGGCACCATATATTTGATGTTATTTCTTCATAGACAGAAAAATATCAAAGTCCCTCTTCCAGCTAGAAGAGATTTTCTCAACCAGGGCATAACCAGCTCTGTAGGTTTTGCCAAATGCAGTTAAATGTAACATATATATGGTGAAGAAAATCCATAGTATTTTGAAATTTCAAAGTTTTGTAAATAGTTAATTTGTAATTATTACATTTCAATGATAATTTATGTAAACACATAACTACTTACTACTGGGCTGATGGCTTCAACTTGGGCTAAGTGAGTTGAAAGCCTAGTTTCTTAATACTAGTAGGTTATAAATGTATAAGCAGACAATTTTTTAATAGCTTGTTTTTCGTCATGTCAATATCGAAGCTGAGCTGATGATACCCTCGGTGACTGAAAGACCACCAGCTGAGCTAGCCATCCAGTGCTGTAAAAATTTAAAACGACGCTTAATAAATTTTATGGGCTTTTCTAGATTGTCTTCATCATAACCGTCCAATGCCGAATAGTAGTATTTAAATGCCAAGGATCTGTAATGAAAGAGTTTTAGATATATTGATGATGTCCTATCACTGAATATATATATAACCATATTTATATATGGGCATATTTCAGCCTACTTGCATCTCATATAACCCATCGAACTTGAAATTAGGGATACTATTGATAATTGAAGGACTGCTTCATACCATGATTTTTTTTTATCTCTTTATTGACACAGATGGACGACTTCATACTACAATCTATGACAAGCGGAACGATTTCAACTTCCCAATGATCAATTTCCCATTTTTCAGATGAATATATCCTTTTCCCCCATCGTATGATGTTTACATATCTCAGTTGATACGTTATGCTCGAGCATGTTCACACTACACGGACTTCATATACAGGAGTGTACGCCTTACACTGCTCCAACAAAGTAATATGATTGGTATACGTCGGTGAAACGAAGGAAGGCTAAACAAACGTATGTGCGGTCATAGATCAGACATTAACCTCAATGCTAACGACATTCTATACCAGCATTTCAACCAGCCCGCTCATTCCATCGTTTCTATGACAGTTCGCATTATCGAAAAGATATACCATAGCTCTAACAATTATAATCTTTCAACGACTCTCCGTAGACAAAAAGAAGACTACTGGATTAGACAATTGGAAACTGCAACACCGTATGGCTGCAATGACAAAATTGATGGTATAGGTATTTTATCTATTCCTTCGTGTAACTCGGTGAATGTGATGAATATTTTCAACTCTACTCCTCGACGTAGACGCAGTCGTGGTCATCGTCATTATACATCACCCTCTCTGCATGATGTCTCTATTAATGACTTTCTGCCATTCATACAAAAACCGTTAGGTATTCATCATATTCGCACGAAACTTTATTCATTACCCCTTTCAAAACTTCATTCTCTGTTCAATTTATGTTTGGAATCCACTGTTACAAACCGTCATACAAACCAATACAAACTTCAAGCTATAATTTCGGATATTGCAAGACACAGACTTTTCAAGCCTGTTCGCATTGGAAAAGATGAAAAAGAGAAAAGATCTTTTCTAAATCTTTCCTTTGCCAACAAAGGTCTTGATGGCGTCAACCTAGGCAATATCCTTCATCATAAATTAGTTCAATCGAAAATACCTCCTTATTTCAAAGACCAGTCTGTACCAATAATTTCTTATACCTATACCAAACCTATTGCAACTAAAATTTTCAATTACAAACGCGTTTTGCAGGATCTCGATATTGACGACTTCAAGTCTAAACCTCCTGATTGCTCTTGCGCTAGTTCCCAATTCACATATAATCCTGCTGGCAACGTTATTACCGGCGACCTTAACATTGTAAATAACACTTCTCTACGAAATGTGTTATCGAAAGGTCCGAAATATCGTGAGCCTAAATCCATCAATTGGAAATACAACTTTAAAATTTTGATGGATTCAGTCGAGGATTATGCCAGGCAATGGGCTAAGCGCGAGAAGGAAGACGTAGACACTCTATCCGAATGGATTAAGGCAGTGAGGTCGTTAATACAAATCAGAATTAAGAAACTGAATGGGTCCATCAATGCCCATGCTTCGTCAATATTCAAAGACCCAAATGTTGCTAAACACCTATCTGACCTTCATGATAAATATGTTATTGTCCCCGCAGACAAAGCCCCAAATAATATCGTTTTTGTCTGTTAAAGTCATTACATTAATTGCTTGATAAACGAATTAGGTATAGACAATTCACTTGGAAACTCAACATATACCCTCACGACACTTACCAAAGAGGAAATCCTGGATAATCATAGGTCTGTTCTTTGTTCCTTTGGTATTTCAACTAAAGATGAAGAACTGGATCTTCCATCACTGTATTGGATACCTAAACTACATAAGTGTCCTTACAAACAACGATACATTGCTGGGTCTTCCAAGTGCTCCACGAAACCCCTTTCTAAATTATTAACATCTATTTTATCAGCAATCAAAGACGGGCTTCAAAGTTATTGTGAAACTGCCTATTCTAGAGGTGGCGTGAATCAGATGTGGATACTTAAAAATTCCAAAGATCTTTTAGAGTACATACAATCTAACTCTCTTTCATCTTGTAACAGTATTAAAACATTTGACTTTTCTACTCTTTACACAAGTATTCCACATTTCAAACTAAAAGACAAATTAAAAGAGTTGGTATTACTTTGCTTCATAAAAAAGAATGGCCAACGTAGATACAAGTATCTGGTCTTAGGGAGGGATAAATCCTACTTTGTAAAGAATCACTCTGATTAAAACAAAAAATTCTCTGAAACCGATATTATCAAGATGCTTGATTTCTTGATTAACAACATATTTGTTACGTTCGGAGGACGTGTTGTTGAACAGACTGTCGGCATCCCAATGGGAACAAACTACTTGCTGACTTGTTTCTTTATTATTATGAGGCTGACTTCATGCAGGAACTTCTTAGGAAGAAAGAGAAGAAGTTAGCAATATCCTTTAACTCTACTTTCCGCTATATAGATGACGTTCTTTCACTAAACAATTCAAAATTTGGTGACTATGTGGATCGCATCTATCCCATCGAATTGGAGATAGAGGATACTACAGATACAGTTATGTCGGCTTCATATATTGACTTACATCTAGAAATTGACAATGAGGTTCGGTTGAAGACAAAACTTTACGACAAAAGGGATAATTTCAGCTTTCCAATTGTGAACTTTCCATTTCTAAGTAGCAACATTCCAGCAGCACCTGCATACGGGGTATATATCTCCCAACTTATACGATATTCCCGTGCTTGCATTACCTATCATGATTTTCTTGACAGAGGGTTATTGCTCACAAGGAAGCTATTAAACCAAGAGTTCCAAATGGTGAAGTTGAAATCATCCCTTCGTAAATTTTACGGACGCCATCACGAGTTGGTTGACCGTTATGGAATAACCGTTTCACAAATGATATTGGATATGTTCCTTAAGTTCCTTGTTCCTTTACCGGATTTGTAATCACATAAGCAACACGACGGGTGCCACATGTGGAGCAGGATCTGCTTACCCTTCCGGAGCACCTGAGATCACCCCTAGTTTTTGGTGGTGTTCGTGTTGTTTATTCTTTGGTTTTCTGTGTTGTGTCATGTGTACTATTGTTTTTCTGTTTGTCGTTTTCATTTTAAGCCATGGCGTTGTCAGTTTGTTTTAGATTTATGAGTTTGACTGTCCCTTTGGTATCTTTAGTCCTTCTTTAATAAGGGGGAAAGATTAATAATCATACTCCGTAAAGTTTAAAGACACCATCACGAATTAGTTAATCCGTACGATGTGTCTTTGTTTAAACTAAGTAAGGACAGTTTACTTCGTCTTAGATCATAATTTACCATTTACGTCATCATGTCTTTTTAGTACCGAACATGACCTATTCCCAAATATGACTGTTTTGATGAGTGTGAATTCGCAAAAGTGAGAGGCTTAGCGCTGTAAAACCAGGTTCTGCTTCAATCCACCATTTTCTACATTTGAAAATGCATGTACCAAGTCAGGAATATGACAGTTGCTGTCCATTCGCTTGATGTGTTTTGTCATTTGAATTTGCCAAGTGATTAGGAACTTTCCGATTGAATTTTTTCTCGGAGTTCAGTATTTATGTGATTTAACCTTTTGCTACAAGACGTGTCACGGTATTTTATATCGAACTTTTTTGGGAATTTTAGGTCATCAATGCTCTTTAACTTTATACTGATTTGGCCTTCTGACTATTCTGATATGAGCGTCACCGATGAGTGTTATGTAGATGAAACGCTCGTCTAGCGTATACAATTATAAGTCTGGTACCTTTTATAACTACTAGCATGGCGAATTGCATTTATGGGTTGTTTATTTTTGTATTTCTCTGTCCTGGATGTTCATGCATGTTTTTGTATTGTAGTCGTCTCGTGTAATATTGTCCTTTAGTGTTATATTTAACATTGCCACAAAAGCGCGAGGTTTGGTTAGCCACAGAACCAGGTTGAACCAACCATTGTTCCCTAAACTTTACTGAACCATTATAGGGAAATGGCAATTTTTATCGTATAGTTCGTTTCAGTGTACGTTACATTGTCGTGTTTTTTTTTGTTGCACTTAAGTGTTTCTGTTGTTTCGTTGTTTTCATTTTATAGTTGATGGTAACCTCAGTTTTAGTTTGTAATCCCAATTTGTTTTCTTTCAATCGATTTATAACTTTCGAACAGCGGTTTATTATTGCTGCCTTTATCTTATAAGTAAAGAGAGATAAATCCATCTAAGGTCGTCTTTTCCTGCGGGATTCGAAAACTTAGTTTCTTGATAATGTATCATTTTAAAAAACCGGACAATTTTAAGAAGTTCTTGTAAATGTTAGTGCCGAAGTACTATCTAATGATCTGGTGATATCGTAAACACGTTAATTCTACCAGGTATCCTATCGACCTAGTTCTGTTAAAATGAACACAACACTTAATGTCTTTTCTGGCTTTGCACTCATCAGAAATGTTCGATGCCTAATATTGAAAGCAAAGCATGTAGAAACAAAAAAAAAACATTTAAATAATAAAATAATAGATAAAAATGTCAAAAGTAGAGGTACAGCATTGAACATTGTGTTATAATCTTAAAAAGACAAACAAATATGTAACAAAGAAGCATAACATGGCATATGGATCAAGCATGTTAGCTAAAATTGAAGATTTACCATATTAGTGGTATTAAAACAATGACGGAATGTATGAGTACAGAGCCACGTTATATATGTAGATATAAAAAAAAACATAAAAAGGCATATAGACAAAGCACAATAGCAAAAAAGAATGACAAACATACGAGAATTATCATAGAACAATAACACAATGACGAGATCTACAAGTACAGAGCCATGTCAAATGGATATCAATAAAAAAAAAAAAGACTAAACAGTAAACGTAATATTTATAAAGACAAATAAAAGAATAGTTTATTAAAATGATAAACAACGTCAGTACCATTAATCTATACTTCAAGACCATTTGTAACAGGTGCTGTAAAAGTGGTACCGTTTATGTATAGTTGTACATTTAATCTTATTGTGTAAATGTTATCTTCACTAATACTATGTAGATTGAAATCATTCCTTAACCGAATTATACCTGACAAATAAATACAACATAAATATTTATTGATCGTGGTTAGAATTAACCTGTCTAAGTCTTCCTCAGTCTACCCTGGATTTCATACCACTTGGGTTTAATTCAGAACACGTCGTAAAGTACATGTTTATCTATGAATATAAATTGTAATGTTTCGGGGCAATTATATCTAATAATAGTCTATCCCTGTAGAAGAAGTATAATTTAGCAGTATTGTTCAAAACACAGTGCTTAAAACTGATATTAAACATTGTTAAAGGAAATTGCTGATTTCAATCTAAAACAAAAAGTACACACATTGTTTGGATAAAAGGTGAAATAGCAAAAATACCGAACTCCAAGGAAAATTCAAAAACAGAAAGACTTTTCACACAGTTCATTATTCTATTGCGCTGTATTTGTGTTATGTCGTAAATTCGTTTTAGGTGTTCGTTGTTATTCTGTTGTAAACATGTTGAGATTAACTACATGTTTATATTATTTATTTATGTATTTCGCGGTCCTGAATGCTCTTGCATTTAAGTGTACTGATTCCTGTTGTGTAATGTTTTCATTTTAGCGATATTTCTAACATTGCCATACAATCAGGAGGTTTGGTTAGCCATATAACCTAATTCAACCCACCATTTTGTTCTTAAAACGTTCTTTACCAAGTCAGGAATATGGCAGTTGTTATCACATAGCCGGTTTCCATGTATGTGGCGTTTGTTTTTAAAGCAGTTAGTGTTTCTGTTGTTCTATATTGTTTCCTCTTATAGTTTATGTGTTTTCCTCAGTTTTGGTTTGTAACACGGATTTCTTTCATTTAAATCGATTTATGACTATTTAACAGCGGCATACCACTATTGCCTTTATTCTTCAAATGGCAAAATCGTAACGTTTCAAAGCTCAGAAACGCCTGTCATATTCCTGACTTGGTACCGGTATTTCCTTATGTAAAATATGGTGGTTTATGGTGAACATGTGAGCAAAACGAACAGACATAATAGGAAAATCAAATGTAAAGACATATATTCCAAAAAACATACTTCATAGAAATAAAGAAAAAATCTAATAACCCACTAATAGGATGTTTTCGGGGAGGGAAATGTGAATTAAAAAAATAGTTCAAATATTGTATCCGTAGTATGTATATATTGTTTACGTCATTTGGTCCCTGATGGAGATTTGTTTCAGCTATAATCATACCATATCTACTCTTTTACTGGTCACACTCATTTCTAAAACTAAAATTATTATTTGTGAATTGTTATAACAATAGTCATAGTTAAAGTTTGTACCATTTAAGTGTAGGAATTCTAGATTGGTATATACAAGCTAAAAATATACACGCGTCAAATAAAAATCATCTGGTATTTCATTTATTCATTTTTTGTTTGAGGCCCAATTTAAATTCATCTGATGAAACAGTAAACACAATGAAAAGGAGGAATGATATTATGTTTTCATTAGAATTATATTGCAATTAGCAAAAGCAAGCAATATTTAAATTCTTTAAGATGAAAAAAAAACATGTATTATAAAAACGAGAATTGAAGCGAGGAATGAGTCAAAGAGTCAACCCGACCAAACAGATTACACCAATTGGTCTTCGACACAGCAAGAAAATCACGCTCCCGGAGGCGACTTTCAACTGGCTCCTAAACAATATAATGGTATACTAGTTCAGAGAAAATTGATGTCACGTTAAACTTCAAAACCTGGGAACGAACTATAGTGTTTTCTTTTATATATACTAGTATACAGATTTCCTCTAAAATCAAGTACGATTTGATCGCCATTCAGAGTTTAATAAAAGTCAATTGATACAATAGAAAATCTTAAAAATAAAGGTGGTAAACCCATGATTAACAAATATCCAAAGGTCCAAGTAAACATAGAGACAAAAATGAGAGTAAAAACAATCAGAATTACACGAAGAAGACAGGTAAGGTCGATATGGTGAGCTTCAACATAAAAAAAACGCACAAGAAAAATTAAGTTGATACAGCTTGGATGTTGTTCAAAGCGGCATAACCCAATAACAACTTTATATGTAAAATTTAAAAAAATCAATGGCATTTCGTATTAAACCTTCAAAGTTTTTGGTTGTACAGTAAGTGTACTTACAGAAAAGACGCAATGACTGTATCTATATATGTGTTTTTCGCATTAACTATTTGTTAAAAGGACAGATGGCATCAACCTAGTCACCATGCCGATTTAAATGCGGATGCGCTCTTTAAAATCTCCTGTCGACAATATGGCTTTAAACATAAATAACTAACTCTATTCAAATTGTATTTTAATATAGATATCTTTAAACGTATTTTTGATCTCGTAGTTATATGTTTGTATGATGCTTTTTCATGTCAATGATTTCTTTCGTCACTAAATTTTATTTTAATGTGATGTTATTTTATTTTAATGTGATGTTGAGGTTTAAACTCAGATTACAGTGGTGACATTGTTCCATTTGGTGAGGCTTTGATATATGCACCTATTGGTGGCCTTCGCTTGTTTTTCTGTTCGTTGACCAAATTGTTGTATTTTGAAAGAATCACCATTTCCATTCTCAATTTAAAATATTTGAAATACCTAACAATATATATCGTAGAATATATGTGTATAAAGAAGATTATTATAATGTATACAGATTTAAGACCACGAAAACATGTTGATCGTGAGTTTAGACACATAGATATAGTATCAGTTCGTTATGGTGGCTTTAAATCTGATGAAGTGTAGGTACATATGCCTCTATTATTGTTGTTGTTACCAATTATGTAAATCAATTGTATCTAATTTTATGCCCTTAATGGGCCCTGTAATTTGGGAAATAAAAGTATTCTATTGTATTCTATTCTATTCATTTCAGTCGGGTTTTTTTCCTCATAAACTGTTGCAGTTTTTATTGTCAGGGGCACGAGCGTAAGGATATAAAAACGCCATACGCTGGGACAGACAGTATGCTATCGCTTGGTATATAGGGAAGATGAAAATTCATTTTCTTTCATTCACTTTGAAATCATTACGTTTGAAAAAAAAGTTGGTCGGTAGGGTGCAGAATAAGTACCCATTAAAATTCCGACTATCTATTGTAGAAAAGTCATACATTTGATAAACAGATATTTAGAATGTTTTAATATTCAAATATATACGATGAGTTTACAATATGAAAGTCGGGCTTATTCTGTGGACCATTTTGGTAGACCAGCAGTAACTTAACTGTTTCCTTTTAGTTTAAAGACCGAGGCTCTTTGATGGTATAGATTTGTTTACGTATTAGAACGTTGTAAATTTCAAAAAATATGTCAGTTTTATTATTAAATCATACTTGTCACGCATGTTACTTTAATCGCGTGTTTTTTTTAATAGTTTTTTCGTGTTGTGTTGGAATTCATTTTTGCCGGGAGATTCGGTTGTACATGCTGACAGATCTCCGAGGCTGATAGTCTTTGATATTTTTGATTTCACAAATATTTAGACAGTCTCAGAGCAATTTAACAAGAGATTCAGTGAAAGTTATCGTAGGTACCAGTATTATATAATTTGTTACGCCACACGCGCGTTTTGTTCGTCTACATAAGACTGATCGGTGACGCTCAGATCAAAACATCTAGCCAAACAAGTAAAAAGTTGAAGAGCATCGAGGTTTAATAAAATCCCAACCCTTCAAGCTCTGTAAGGCCAGTCAAAGTCGTTAAAAACTTCCATAATCAAACCCAAAATTCCTAAAAAGTGGTGCCAATAAATACGGTTAAGGCCGAGAGTTAAGGCTGAGACTACGTTATAGTAGTCTCAGGTTAAGGTAAAGGCTATGTCTGGGATAAGAAAATCTTTAGTTCGAATTATTCGTATTTTTGCAAACTGTAAATTTAAAAAGATGACCATATAATTGATATTCATGTCCACGACGTGCAGTGCTGACTTTACTGGGCTGGTGATCTTTTCTAACATTGATCTCCACACTGGTAATGATTTTTCTTTCAAATTCAAAATGTTCAATCTAACTTCTGCATTTATTCGAATCATATTTCAAAAAAATTTATAAAAAAACAAATAATAAACAAGCCAATTAGCCTATATGGACAATCACACCATATATTTTTTCTTGTAATCAGAGTTGATGTTACTGAATTACCTGAACAGGTGCTCTGAAGCCAAGATAATCAATATCTATTTATAGCTGGTTAAAAATATTTTAATTGGTTAGTGTGACGTAGTTAAATAAACAAGGAATCCCCTCGGACAAAAATAACCTTTTCGCGAGGATGCACAAGATAAATTTAAGACAGAAGAAACTGTTGGCTTGGCAATATATGGGAGTCAAAATCCTAAAGTAAAACAGATCAGCTTACATGCTACTGCTTCTGATTGGCCAGCGATGGTTGATATCACTGCAAAGTTAATTTGGTATCGGCTTGGGGAGACTTTCGACAAAATGGCGGAAGGAGGCAATAGAGTTACGTCGTGGTTGTTTTCAGATTGGGACGACAATTTGTTGGATGTTTTACTCTTTGGGTGGATAGGATGGGCAGTTTTAGTCGTTCTAGTGGTCAATGCCGTTTTGACATTTTTCGGACCTCTTCAGCCGCGTGTGGCACGCTGGGAAAAGAAGGAAGGGGTTAGTGGGGCACCAGTGGAAGTGGAAACTGGTGCTGAATCAACCAGATGGCTTAACTCGGGATTAAATTGGTTCTATCTCCATTATGATTCTGTGCCGGAATTTATAGAATTATGGGTGAAATCTTTGAATGAGCAAGTTGTGAAGTTAGGGGTAAGTTTCAGTGTTACAATCCAATCCCTTTTGTGTACCCCAAATATTAGTTCAATTGCATGTTTCTATCTAATTACCGTATTTCCTGCATTATGCATTATACATAGTGTATCTAATGTGCTGATGTTTTTTATACAGGAAATATATTACCTTTATTTTCAAAATGATATTACTAATTCCAGGTGTCACAGATGTTACTAGTTCTATTCAGTTAGTTATAACATTTGTAAATTTGGTTCCCAGTATGAAGCTATTTATAAAATAAATCATTATAGATCATTATAGTATTTTATTTTATTTTTTTAAATTTTGCACTTTTTAATATATATATTAAAAAAGACAAGAAAATGAAAATTTTAAAGTGCAAGTGATGGACATTACTACAATGTACATACATGTAATTATCAATTTCAATATTAAATGTATATACATTTGTACATTTTGTACTGTAGCTATATACTAGCCATAAAGCATTACTGTGAATTTTCACCAAAATAAGGGATTACTTTTATAAAAATCCCTAACTTGAAAGCCACTCAAATTAAATATTTATGAAATATGGTGCTTCAATAGTAGTTTTAGAATCATGAATAGTTTCAATTAGTAATTATACTTCTGATAATATTGCTCTCCACCAGAGATTGATGTAAATAAAAGACTGACATGTCTGTATGCATGGTCTATTCAATTTGCACGGTTTTTAACAGTCAGGGGTGCTACTTAAACAAGTGATTTCAGAATCCATCACTTCTTCAAGTGATTTTGACTGTGAAATATTAAAAAAATTCTATAAATACATGTAGACACAGACTTTTTAAAATCACTGAAACAAGTCATTTGAGAAGATCACTTCAATGAGTGTTTATAACTTTTTCTTGATATTTTTCTCACAATCTGGATTTTTTTATTGTTAAAAAGACAAGAATTCTAATGAAAATACAACTATGTACATTTAGAAATTGTCTTTTGCTTGATAAGCCTGTCAGTTTTTACAATTTATTGAAAAAATGCATTTTCTGGAATAGACATAACCTTGAAGTATATCATTCTAACTCTAAAGAAAACCAATCAGGTTACCTGATACCAGGCTAATATTGTTGACCTTTGTCTGATAGTCAGAGTAGTTAATGAATATTTGATTACAGAACAATTCCCAAGGGTACTTTTAAAAGCTTTAGTGCTTACTGCCCCAGTGCACTGGTGAAGTTAATATCCATAGAAAAAGGGATAAATGATCTACATGTATGTAGGAAAATTATAGAAAAGTTTGTGAAAATATGGAAAATCAATGAAATTATCATTTGAAGATCAAAGGAAACACCAAAATCACTTAAATAGGTGATAACTGAATTTATCAAATTACTGAAACAGGTGATAATGAAATCACTTGTTTAAGTAGCACCCCTGACTGTTTAAGGTTCAACTTTTACATCATAATATTCAGACATAGAAAATTATGTTATACTCCAGCCAAAAATAATGTTTTGTGTTGAGGGTTTCCTAATTGACACTAGTAAGTTAACATACATGTATGAGCACTGTCCAATAAATGGGGATTTCCTGTTAAAATATAACAATCGAACCCGACTTGTGAAAGCACTATTTTCTGGATTGGGAATTAAAAAAATCCTGACTCTTTCAATCTTAGATCTTTACATTCATGACACTAAAACTATGTGACAAAATACATGTACATGTATACAATTAAAATGTAGTCATAATACATATGCATGTTTGATTCAAAACTTTTGAATTCCAAATCCATGAATTCCCTGAAGAATACAAATGATATGTGTACTTATATTTTTTGGCATTATTGCTTTCATTACTTGAGATTGTGTCAAGAATATGGTTTGGAATGTGTCTGCAATGTCTAGGTCAAAACAGTTTTACAAATATTACCACAGGGGGGTCAACTTCCTATTATTGGGTTAATGGGGATGTGCCAAAAATATGGGTCATAATTTTGCAAGATTTTATATAAGAATGACCCTCCTTTTTAATGACATCCTATATTAAAATGCATTTACGTTTGATAACTATATATTGATCTACATATCATATATAAATATGCTAAATTGAGAATCTTACATTATAAAATATATGTGCAACAAACGATGTCAATTCATATATAAAACTTAAGGGTAGCTGGTATATTTATGAATTATGATGATGAGTTAGTGCTTATATAAGCATGGGTAATATTTTAGATATTGTATATAAGTAAAGGTCATTCTTTCTTATTTTTTTTATATAACTATAGGTATCGAATTTCAGTGAATGTTATATTAAAATGGGTACGTTTTTTAAGGCAAAAATGGCACACCCCTACCAAAAAAATATCGAAGTATACAAATGTATGTACATATTTGTTTAGGGCCTGCTGAATAAACCCCACGATATCTCTAGGCACTGGATTTTTTGCTCCTTAAATTCTAAAACCATAAAATAGAATATATGTTTGTTTGTCATAACTTTACTTTTATTACAGGGTCCAGTACAGTTGAAGTTTGAGAGAGTAAAGCCTGGAAGCCTCCCGCCAAAATTTAACGAAATTACATTTGAAGCAGGATCAGATAACAAATATGTAAGTTATATTCGTACAAACTATAAATGTGTTGTCATAGTTCTGAACAATACATGTACATGCATGAAATATTTGCCACTGGATGTAAAGCAACCAACAATCAATCAATCAATTCGTCATGGTCATTAAAATATTTTGTTCATTTCATGAGGCACTTTTGTTGTCACAAAGTAAATACACAAAAGTATATTCACTGATGGTTTTAATCTTTGTTTGGTACAAACATGACATACATTTTTGAATTCCAAATCATATCACCTCTGGTTATTTAATTTTAATAATAATAATAAACACACCAAAGGCTTGTCTATTATCATATTGAAATTAAATAACTCTATTAGGTATCAAGCAATACATTTATATATCCAATTGTAACTAGTTATGAAACCTATTTTATGAGCTGCAATTTGTGCAAGTTTTGATGTTTCTGAGTCAAGTTTTCTTTTCCCTTCAAAATGACACTTCACCTGACCAAACTTACATACACTTGGTTTAATACTAGAAGTAAAGTATTGTATGTCTAATAAGTGTTAACCTTGGTAATTAAATTTTCAGTTTTCTTGATGAGATTTAAATTATCACATGAGACAGGTGATGTATTACACATCAACATACAAACACACACACACACACACTTTGACATAACCTGATTTCTTACAAAATAAAATAATAGGACCAGGTTTGATTTTCAATTTTATAGAAGTAAAGCAGTCAGTCACATCAGGATGAGTACATGATTCCTAGACCCATAAAAATTACTAAAAAAAGGGAATTACATGTGCAGTCTAGATCATGAATAAATCATACTTTGGTTTATACCAGAACTTACATAATTCTTAAAGCATTGAAAATGTTCTTTTAGATTTTGGTTGACTGATGAAACCCAAAAGTGAAGAAATATTGAGCTTTTATGAAAACAATCTTAGTAAGGAACCACATGTGTGACAGCCTTCCCTCTAAATTTCAAAACAATTCCTATTTAAAGTTACTGACTTTTATATTTCTAATGGTTCTTATAACTTGTGCTTCTTAATATCTTCATACTTTGTTACCTTTGTAAAGAAAAAGAGAGAAAGTATTGAAGAGTTCTCTAGGTACATTATATGCGTGCATTCCTGCATCCAGTTAGATATTTGATTGGATTACGTAACCATGGTAAATTTGAGGCAACAGTATTACAAATGTATCAGTGTTTGAATCTCCTAAAACCGTCAATTATAGACAGGGATAATCAACACAAACACACATCATGGTTCATTTTGAAGTCACTCTTACACATGAGTTTGATGAAACTATAAACAGTTATTACACTGATGACAGAGGGGGATTTAGAGGGTTTTTCGGAGGGTCTCCCACCCAACTTTTTTGGGAAAAATTTGGTTGATTATATAGGGAATCACTTAAGCATGACTGGAGCAGGCCCCTCCTATGAAAATTTCTGGATCCGCCACTGAGTAATGACTTTAGATTTTTGACACTTTATCAGAATATTCATGGATTTTACATGACAATCATGAGTAGCAAAAATCTCTATTTGAGAAATTAATTCTGATTCATCTGATATACGTGATTTAATACAATTCAGAAGCAATTATATCCATGGAAACAGATGTATTAAACAATCCTGGCAAATATGCAATTTTGACTATTTGTCTTACTGTTCTTGAGAGCTCTATTGTTTAATTAGAACTAGATATCTGCTTGGGTTAAGTGTTTGGTTTACAATGTCTGTCTGTTTCTTGTTATTCCATATACATGTAATATAGATAATACAAAATTCTTGTCACAAAATCTAGTTTTAATTCATATTCATATTGGTATTGGTTAGAATTTTACACATTTCAATTCCTTTATAGGGGGTTTCATTGGGGGGTTCTGATCCCAGATCCTGCTTACTGTTTTGTCAGATTCCCGTTTCTGGCTTACACTATGTACGTAAGCAATTCTCATTTTATTGTCATTTCTTTGGTCCCGCTAGACCTCATTTCCCGTTTTCATAACACAATAATTTGATTTTCCTGTGTCACACTTATCAAAAATCGTCAATCCCTCGTCATGCTTAGACCCTAATGAGACCCACTTTATATAAATGTACAAGTTCCACTCCTATTGGTGTTTATAGTTTGCCTCAAATCACCCCTCCCCCTTTTTCAAAATCCTTGATGTAAATTTGTGTTAATGAACAAATGTAGCAATACCATTCTAATTGAATATTGTTCTAAGGATTAAATAGAAGGAAGCAGAAAGTGTTCTTTTGAGATACATCCAATCTATTACCATGATTACAATCTAAGTAGTGAATCCATTAAGCTGTTACAATGATACACAGATTATCTATGGTAGATGTATATAGTGCTGACATTTGATTGGTCTCGTTTGAAAGACTTTCACGATGTCGACAGCTTGACATCTTAATAGATATTGTCATTACATTAAAATACCAGTGGCTTAAAAAGTGTTGCATACAGCTGTAAAGATTACAGAGGCTTGATATTTGTCTGATTCTTGCATCTCAAAAAATTTTCTCTAGATATTTTGAAATTCAATTAAGACACAAAATCAACTTTTTTAGTAGTTAAACTTTTTTGCTCAATTTGGATCATGAGTCACTGACTTTTAATTGAGTTCAGACATCTTCAGTTTTCATAAGATCTTGCTGTTATTGTTTTTGTAAAGAAAAACAGAAAGAAAATGTTAGAGCATTCTCTAGGTATATGCGTATCTGCATTTATTCAGAAATTTAATTGGATTATGTAACCATGGTCAAATATAAATATAGTACATTTAAAAGAGGAAAAAAACAACTGTGAGGAGTTGTTGCTTGTTATTTCTACAACTTGAACATGTTAAATAGTATCATTTGTCTTGTCCACAGAAAAAAGTGACCATGACCCATATGTCATTAATTGGAGGCATTGGTTGAAATTGGCACTCAGATACAACAACTTCCTTTATATATTATTGGCTCTTCTTTTTCTGGACCACAGTTTGCCCATGTCTGAATTTTTATATGAAGTAAAAGCTTAAGCTTAGTGATGGTTGTTCATGTTGTTTGTTATATTGTCACTACTGTTTATTTTTCCTTTCCTGTAAATATCCTTTTTATGTACTACTGTTTGTTTCCTTTTTAACTACATTATATTCAAACTTTTTTCGATATGATAATTATAGAATAATCAGATGGTCATTAAGATATTTTATATTTATTCTATTTCAGTTATTTCACAGTAAAGTTGATGCCAAAGATTTATCATTTGCTATATTTGCATCCCAACAAACATCAGGAGGGGTCAAACTGACCAACTTGACCGCTAATATACTCAAGCTCAAAGGAACAGTAAGTACAAAGACAGCTCTCCAATGAAATTATTATAAAAAGTGGGTTTCAATTTTGTTGGGCCTGCAGTACAGTATATATAGTTCTTAAAAACATGTTTTAGAAAAATAACTTTTAATTGAAAATTGCAATTAGATTTATTATGAAAGAGAAGTTTACCGTCATTGAATCAATGAACGTGACAATGTTCTAGTTGTTTCGTTTACACTGTTTATACATGTGCAGATTATCTTAAATTTTGTAAGTTATCATGGTTATCGTTAAGGTTCAGAAATTCTTACAATACTAATTGTATGTTAGTCATGGCTCCCAGTTTTTCACACAAATAGATATATACATAGAACTCAGTATTTCTCTGTGTGTGCCTTTCAGGGAGATATTGGTGAAACTCGATGATACAGAAAATCAAACTCTGAAAATTGCTTTGGATTGCATTCAATCTAGGACAAATGTAGAAATCCATACTAGTTCAATAGTATACAGATTAAAAGTTGTATTAGTTTATTGCAAATGAATGGTATTGCTATTGTAGGTTATGCAATTTTTTTTTTATTAGAACACCCCACAACAATTTTTTATTGCATTGCACATACTCCAGATTACTATGGATACATTTAATTAAGCCAAGAGTCACTATTTTTATACGACCGCAAATTTTGAAAAATTTTTCGTCGTATATTGCTATCACGTTGGCGTCGTCGTCGTCGTCGTCGTCGTCGTCGTCCGAATACTTTTAGTTTTCGCACTCTAACTTTAGTAAAAGTGAATAGAAATCTATGAAATTTTAACACAAGGTTTATGACCATAAAATGAAGGCTGGTATTGATTTTGGAAGTTTTGGTCCCAACATTTTAGGAATTAGGGGCCAAAAAGGGCCCAAATAAGCATTTTCTTGGTTTTCGCACTATAACTTTAGTTTAAGTTAATAGAAATCTATGAAATTTTGACACAAGGTTTATGACCACAAAAGAAAGGTTGGGATTGATTTTGGGAGTTTTGGTTTCAACAGTTTAGGAATTAGGGGCCAAAAAAGGGCCCAAATAAGCATTATTCTTGGTTTTCGCACAATAACTTTAGTTAAAGTGAATAGAAATCAATGAAATTTAAACACAATGTTTATGACCACAAAAGGAAGGTTGGTATTGATTTTGGGAGTTTCGGTCCCAACAGTTTAGGAATTAGGGGCCAAAAAGGGACCCAAATAAGCATTTTTCTTGGTTTTCGCACCATAGCGATAGTATAAGTAAATAGAAATCTATGAAATTTAAACACAAGGTTTATGACTATAAAAGGAAGGTTGGTATTGATTTTGGGAGTTTTGGTCCCTACAGTTAAGGAAAAAGGGGCCAAAAGGTTCCAAAATTAAACTTTGTTTGATTTCATCAAAATTGAATAATTGGGGTTCTTTAATATGCCGAATCTAACTGTGTATGTAGATTCTTAATTTTTGGTCCCGTTTTCAAATTGGTCTACATTAAGGTCCAAAGGGTCCAAAATTAAACTTAGTTTGATTTTAACAAAAATTGAAACCTTTGGGTTCTTTGATATGCTGAATCTAAAAATGTACTTAGATTTTTGATTATTGGCCCAGTTTTCAAGTTGGCCCAAATCGAGGTCCAAAATCAAACATTGTTTGATTTCATCAAAAATTGAATAATTGGGGTTCTTTGATATGCCGAATCTAACTGTGTATATAGATTCTTAATTTTTGGTCCAGTTTTAAAATTGGTCTTAATTAAAGTGCAAAGGGTTCAAAATTAATCTAAGTTTGATTTTAACAAAAATTAAATTCTTGGGCCTCTTTGATATGCTGAATCGAAACATGTACTTAGATTTTTGATTATGGGCCCAGTTTTCAAGTTGGTCCAAATCAGGATCTAAAATTATTATATTAAGTATTGTGCAATAGCAAGTCTTTTCAATTGCACAGTATTGTGCAATGGCAAGAAATATCTAATTTCACAATATTGTGAAATAGCAAATATTTTTTTAATTAAGAGTTATCTTTCTTTGTCCAGTATAGTAAGCAAGAAATATCTGCAAGAATTTTTTTTAATTGGAGTTATCTTTCTTTGTCCAGAATCAACTTAAATCTTTGTTATATACAATATACAATGTATATTCACTTTTTACTACCAACTGATAAATTTAAATAATCTTTACCATTCAGTGATAACAAGAAGTTTTTTTACATCTTAATATTTTATGACGTATTTAAATGAGTAGTAATTGTTGCAAACTCCATTAGAATATTTTAATTGAAATTAGTTTAAGGGAAAGGGGGATGTGATTAAAAAATTGGGTTAAATTTTTCTCATTTGAAATTTCATAAATAAAAAGAAAATTTCTTCAAACATTTTTTTGAGAGGATTTATATTCAAAAGCATAGTGAATTGCTCTAAGAGAAAACAAAAATTTTAAGTTCATTTGAATACATTCATTCTGTGTCAGAAACCTATGCTGTGTCAACTATTTAATCACGATCCAAATTTAGAGCGGAATCCAGCATGAATGTTGTGTCCATACTTGCCCCAACCGTTCAGGGTTCAACCTCTGCGGTCGTATAAAGCTACGCCCTGCGGAGCATCTGGTTATGCTTTCCATTTATGCAAATATATTTGACTAATCAAAAAAAAAGAGATACAATACATACAGATGTGTTACCCTTTTGAACCAATTAAAATGTCAATTCTTTGGTAGTTTTTAAAAATATTCCTACAAATTTCAGATCTGTTTTAAATGCTCAAAAGTTGGAAGTGATATGATACTGAACATCTCATTTATTGGACGACCTGATATCAAAGTTCAAGGGAAGCCAGTAAATCCATACCAGGTAAGTTATGGGCATTTATATCAATATGATCAAAGGTCAAAGAAAAGGTCAAAATACATTTTTCTTAAAGTTTAGAATTTTAGATACAATAGTCTTCCTTGTAAGTGTTTAAAATAGTACAAACAGCTTATCTATGTATTAGAACCCCTGATTAGAAACCAAAAACTTCTAAATCTAAATCAAGCACTGCACAAAAGATTAGAAACTTTCTATATAATATACGCAAGCCTGATAGCTAGTGAGACTAAGTATTCAAAAAACACTATAACCAGTTTTCATTATAACTGATTCAATAGGAAATGTGTTCACTGATTACCATTTAAAACAATTATTTTTGCACATTTTCAGTCTGTCTTTTCTTTTGCCTATGCAATACTGTAATATTCCTTTCATTATCGTGTACACCAGATTTGTTTTACATGCTGCATCTGCATTAGCTGTTAGCCTGGAATCAGATGTGTTAAACAAAACCTGTTAAAAATCAGATCCTGGGAAATCAGTTTGTGTTCCTATAATGAATTAAAACAATTGAAGTGCTTGATTGATTTATCTTCAATGTTTGGATTTTCCCTTGTAAACAGTCTATAGATGCATTAACCATAAATGTAGTTCCCTATAAGGCTCCTCCCCCCTAAATCTGCCTCGTCTTTCTGTTTTCTACTGTAACATTGTAAATCAAGAAGATTAGTGGGAATTAATACTTTCCCTTCATCTTGTTATCATTAGATATTTAAAGATTATGTAAGAACAAGATGAAATTATTGCTTTAATTAGTTTCTTTGCTTGAAAACAAATGTTCCATAATGCATGGTTATAACTTATGAGTGCGAATCGCTTTGCTAAATACATTCTATGCTTTTTCAAGCTATTATTTTATTCACCAACCATTTAAATATATTGCTTATTTCAAGGTCATGTTCTTTTCACCAACTAAAAATATATATATTTACTTTGATTCTTCAAGGAAATGTGAGGGCATGTTCAGAAACCTAATTTAGCTTTCCCATTGTAAGCTTCTTACAATAAAATCTATCTGACCTTTACGGTGACATTGCTCATGGCAGTAATCAGTAGAACATATGTTAAAGATTTTTCTCTGTAATGCAAAGGTAATGATATAAAATGATTTAAGGTTGGGCTACAAGGCGTGGAAAACTGTGTATTATTGATTGATATAGATGCAAGTCAAATCTCATTTCTAATTTAGATATTTGATATTTAGAATAAATTACAGTATTTTGAAAGTTTATAACCTCAGGTTTATTGTGGGAATAGTCATTCAGGTATAATGTATCAAAACCAGAATTTCAATGTATTTTTGATGATATTGAAAAAGAACTTGCTGTTATTAAAATATCATATACAAAAGTGTACTTTATTTATTTCTGATACAAGTTCTAATTTAACATTTCAAAATTTGAAAGTATTTTTGATGTTTTTATATAGAAAATTTTATTATTAATATTTCATATAGAAATGGTCATTTTATTTATTCTAATAAAATTTCAATAAGATTGTAAATACAGATCTGTGTGCATGCTTTGCAAAAAAAAAATCAATGTGTGAGGGTTTGTAAACTAGTCTATCTTTAAATCCAAACCTGATAATCCAGAACAGAAAATATAACAGGTCGTTATAAGGAAAGTGTAAAACTTAATTTAAATTAAAATATTTTACTGTACAGTTCAGGTTGATGTCTATTGTGGAAAGTAAGAAAAAGAAAAAAATGTGTTAGTGTTGCCAATTTTCTATACAAAAACTGAGTATTGACTGATGTGATTTTGATGAACCACCAACTGTGTTCTCCCACCTGAAGCCTGAGTGTGTAACATGTGTGATGTTATTATGGTTCAATCAAGTATTGTTACACTACTCTATTGTTCATTACAATCCTCACATCACAGGGGTTTTCACAGTTGTTTCTCTCACTACCTCATGCCAAACATTTGGTGGAACAAGGCCAAGCCAATTATTTGTAGAATTTGTCGGTACTTGTCAAATCCTATTATAAAGGCATAATAATCAAAGCTAGGAGACGTTTGTCTACTGTTAATTTTCGATGCTTTAGTGTTCATTATTATTGAATTGATTTACATATGAGTGTATCAATTTATCAGCAAACAATAAGGTTTTACACATATTTGTCTTAGAATATATGTCATACATGATATGCATACATTGACATGCAAATATAAACTTAAGGGGGCTCCTGGGTATAAATGAATTTTTTTTTCTAATATAGGATTTCGCTATATTTTTTCATAAATGAACTTTATCATATACGTAAATGAAAAATGAAATAAAAAAATGGGGTCACCGTTCATTTAAGCTAAAATCTGCCTCTGGAAGAAGCATACATTTTTGTTAATGTCCTTTTTTTCTGTTGAACTAATAGGAAAAAGAGGCAATATCGAAATAAAAAAATAACCTAATATAAGAAATCCTAAAATTTTACAATTATTTAGTTTATGTACAGCTTATATGCATCATACTAGGGAGTTTGAATTTGCCAACATCTGAGATTCTATGTGCGATGCATGATAGCAGAAAGTTATAGGAGGAAATTATATTTCTTTTCTCTGTTGTTAAAGTTACATTCTGTACAACCACAGCCATTTGAGGTTTTGATCTTTTTTTTAATGCCTCCACCAAAGAGGATGAGGCATTAAGTTTTACCCTTGTTTATTATCTCAAACTCATATCAAGTACACACTTGGGTAGTGTCACTTTTACAGTTTGCGAGTTATGTTTTATTACAATTTATTTGCAAGCAGGGCCTCCCTCATCTGTGATCATTCCTCATTTATTGTTTCTATGAGATATTCATTGCTGAGATTTTGTTAGCCTTCACAATATTTATTGAAGCTTCTTTTGTAATTTTATTGAGGTTTAGAAGTGTTTAAAGAAGCCTATTTTGTTTCTGACCTTCACACTAGTTGTATGTGCACAATCAATGCTTTTACAACCCTATAAAATTTCAAAAAGAAGCAAGGCATTTTTAGTTATAATATTACACTGTGGAAAACTTTATAGTACTGTAAGTTATAGAAAGATCTGTTGTATCTTGTTCTGAAAGCTTATTACCCTTCAAGGTCGTTGCCATTTATTCAAAGACTGGATTAACCCTTATAGACTTTCCTGCTTTCTTTCTAATATTTCCCATCTTTTTTAATTAGAATAAAGAATCTTGTGTTCATTGTTGGCCTTCAGTTTAATCTGTATTGATAGCTGACAGTTAGATGTGAATGATCATTTATTTTCTCTGCAAAATTATTTTATAAAACATATTATGTGTTTTGTTTCCATGGTAATACATTCCATGTAATTACCCGATTTATTATTAGACATGTATTAAGTATTCTCGAGAGATATAATTAATGACATTAAAACTCTTCCACAAGTCTTAAGTAGCAAATAATCAATCCTCTTCCTTCAAATGTCAAAGTTAAAATTATAGATGAAAGTATCATAAAAGTTTATATAGGTAGTTTAGTGCAAGCTCAGAATGATTGATATGATCTGTAGGATGTTGTAAGAACAAACATGTATTCATCAGTGCACATACCTCTCACTAACAGGACCCCCTCCAAAAAAAGCCCAATAAAAAAAAAAAAAAGCAGAAATACCTTCTGGACTCTTTAAATGAAATTGGTTAAGTATAGCTGACTGAATATGAAAATTTTAAAAGGTCTGCCTTTCAGGTATATTCTGAAATTCTAAAATGCTTGTGGAAAAAATATGTATTTCAGAAGGAAGTGGAAAATTTCCTTTTGAAAATAAGAAGCTTATATGTATGTAATTAAGAAAGCAGTTGTTATGAAAGTTTAAATCTGAACATCACACATTGATTTTAAACACGTTCCTGGTGCATATCAGAGCTTCTTGCTGTTCAATATATATATATAACTGTGCTAAAGAAAAACATTTGGTAAATTTGTTTCCTCAAGTTGTATCTTTTAAATTACCTCCAACAAATGTACAAAAATAGCATTTGTTTATGTGATATTGGGTAATATTTTGGCATCAAATTTCAAACAAAATAAATCCTTTTTCAGTTATTTGGCAGCTAGCTGCAATTTGTTTACACCCAATGAGTCTCAATTTATGCCTAGGCCGACAGCTATAGAAATCAGTAAACATGATAAATATTTGATGAAGAGTTGATGATAAACTGGTTGATTTTAATTCCACTATAATTACTTAGACATTGTTATAGACAAATTTCAGTAGGAAACTAATGAGACTTTGTAGCTTGATGGATAACACACCTGACTATAAATAAAGTAATCATTTTTTCACTTAATTTCCTGGTAGAAGTCTCCTCCTGATGACTGTTGACAAATCTCACACACAATGTGTCATTATAAGCTAATACAGAAGCTGTTGATTTAATCATTGGGTGATGATAACAGTCAATGTTAAACCTCGATACAAGTGTTTTCAGGGTGTTAGTGAATTAGTATATCTAATATACATTAAAATATTATTGTCAATAACGAATGATAGTTTTCATTACTTTAAAAAAAAAGGGGGGGGGGGGATTCAGACTTCACATGATAGCCAAGTTTAAAATTTTTCTTCTTATTTTTCTCAGGAACTACAATACAAGGATTTCTGAAATTTGGTTTCAGGGTTTATATAAGTCAGCTATATTGTGTGATGTGTTTTCAGATTCATCACTCGACAACTTCCTGGTTACTGAACACTTGCATGTTTTATACTATCAAAATTATCCACTTGGGGCAAGGGTATCATCAGTGAGCAGTTGCTTGCAGTTTCACTTGTTTTGCCTGCTGTAAACCATATTTCCTTACATTTTTTATGGAAACCAGGAAAAAGCATAGCCTTGCAGTGCACTGGAATATGTGTAACAAATATGTTTTATGCATGGAAAAAGAACATATATGTTAAGCATATCTGTTTGTCTGTTATTATAACTCATTGTATTAGGCATTCATAAAACTGACATATGTAAAACGTGTTTGGCGTTTTTTCCTGTTACAAAACTACTTCAACCAAGTAAAATTGGCACTTTTCTGATTTTTTATTTTTAATTTAGAAATTAGGGGATGAAAGTATATCTTGGTTACCATAATTCTCTACAGGTAAAGTAATTGGATTATTTTAAACTTTTCAATTTATGCCCTTTAAACTTTGGTTACACTGAAGGGTTTTATCCTTTTTTAGAATTTCAAGTTTGGAAAGAAGATCTTTGATAGTATCTGTTAAATGAATGGCTACTTTTTTAGACTCTGGTTGATAAACAGCTTATCATATGGTATAGCTAACAGTTTAGGCCAATATTGAAAGCAATTGTTTTCAGAATGTTGAAATAATCATCTGGAAGTTGAGCCCAGGATAAATAGAAGATAATTAACAACAATGCAGACATTTCTGGGTGATGATATTGTTTAGGCTGTGTCTGCTAGTTCAATGAATTAATAATTGGTCAGTTATTTTCTGATTGGTCAATAATTGTCTGAATGGCTAGTAATTATGCAGATGTATGTCTGATTGGTCACTCATAGTCCAGATGCATGTCTGATGTTAATGGCTATTCATATTGCTGGCATGATGCTCAATTTTATTGGGAGCCTTCAAGGACTTTTGTTAAACACATTAATATTTATTCTACCTGAACATTTCTAAGCTATAAAAATGATAATGCCTGGCAGTATGTAGAATAAATAGACAGAAAGGTTAAAGCAGATGAAACTTTCTGACAGAAGTCTGTACCACTCATCTGATCAAGGTTGAATGATGCATCAGAAACATTTATACTGCAATATGGATAGAATATGTCTGAATACCACATAAAACAGATATTGGAGAAGTACCAGAATTCTGTTTCTGTATGATGGGAGGATGAGTTAACATTGCACACTGTTTATCCTGTTCACAGGAAGATATTTAAATCACTAAACATATTGTACTAAATCAAGGGTTATAAAAGTGATTTTATGATGGCTTTTACTTTGATATATATAAACTGTAAAACAATAATATGAAGTAATTGTAAAGCATGATGAAAGAAATATTTTAATATATTTAGAAGTCCCAATAAAGTGTTGACTATCTTTATACATTTGTGTTGCTTTTGGTTTTTGCCAGGCCAGGCCCTACCGTAAATGTTGTGACAGTTTAATTGTATCATTCAAGATCTAATAATAGTTCCCATTCTCTCTTGAATAGCAGTAAGTGAACAATTCTATAGTAATTAGTTGACCAGTGATACTAGCCAGTAAACATTTAAAATCCATGAGTTATAAATGAATTAGATGCCCCTTGTGGAATATTTTTCATGGTTAATTGTTCTACTGATATAATTGAAAAGTAACATAATGAAATATTTACTTGAAAATTTAATCATACTTTTAGAATCAAGGGAATAATGTTGGTAAAGGAATATCTAAAGTAAGGTATATTTATAGATGTGCCATTTATTGACTTAGTTTCTGCAGGATCAATGGCATGCTGTAGTTTGTATGCTCCTTTGGTCATATCTCCCATCCTTTACAGATACTTGCTGATTTTTGCAGATTTAAAAAAAAAACTTAATTGTAAAAACCGTTTCAAACAGGATCAAAAAATGAATTACAGCTCACAAGACGTCCTGCTCATGGTATCTCCACATGCCATGAATCTGCTAACAACTCTTAATAAGTTTACATTGAAAAGACTATGGTATCTCCACATGCCATGACACTTTTAAGAAAGAACTCTTTTAAACTTAACATTTATTAGAAAGCCTAATAGTAATAACATAAATTTAATGACTGAACAAGTATCTATCTTTTCTTGTTTCAAGAATCTGCTTGGTATTAGACTTGCTAAAAAGGGTGTCATTTTTAACTTCATTGCTGATAATAAATTAGTTGTACTGTTTTCTATTGATGAGTTGATGAATAGAAAAATATAATGTTGATTACATACAGACATATACAGAGCAGCCTGAATAATAAGGTTTTTGTGTTTGAAGTTACATGTGTGAAGTACACATACTCCTTACATTAAATACTGTTATATATTGGTATAAGATTCGAGTGTTAGATGTTACATGTGTGAGTACACATACTCCTAACATTAAATACTGTTATATATTGGTATAAGATTCGAGTGTTAGATGTTACATGTGTGAGTACACATACTCCTAACATTAAATACTGTTATATATTGGTATAAGATTTGAGTGTTAGATGTTACATGTGTGAGTACACATACTCCTAACATTAAATACTGTTATATATTGGTATAAGATTTGAGTGTTAGATGTTACATGTGTGAGTACACATACTCCTAACATTAAATACTGTTATATATTGGTATAAGATTCGAGTGTTAGATGTTACATGTGTGAGTACACATACTCCTAACATTAAATACTGTTATATATTGGTATAAGATTTGAGTGTTAGATGTTACATGTGTGAGTACACATACTCCTAACATTAAATACTGTTATATATTGGTATAAGATTCGAGTGTTAGATGTTACATGTGTGAGTACACATACTCCTAACATTAAATACTGTTATATATTGGTATAAGATTTGAGTGTTAGATGTTACATGTGTGAGTACACATACTCCTAACATTAAATACTGTTATATTTTGGTATAAGATTTGAGTGTTAGATGTTACATGTGTGAGTACACATACTCCTAACATTAAATACTGTTATATATTGGTATAAGATTCGAGTGTTTGATGTTACATGTGTGAGTACACATACTCCTAACGTCTATACTGTTATACTGTCTATACTATATATATTCCTGTAGGATAATGATTAAATCAAGGTTACTGACTAATGATGAGGTTTATAAAGGCATTCTGGCAGTTTGCTAACAAAATGATGAGTTTAATGTATTTCTAACTATCTTATCTGCATCTCAAAAGCAAAACTAAAAAACAACAGATGATTAAAGAGGAAATTGCATGAATATGTCAATATCATGTTATAACTGCATGATATCTTCAGGTTTCATACATGTATGTGTGTTTGTTGAAAGGGTTTACCTTTAATATGGTATTCAGACGAATCATGCTTAGTAGTGCACAATATAAAACACTTAAATATATACATGTATACCTTTATGATTGTAATTAAAAAAAGCCATTCTAATTTTTTTACCACTTAATTATTTACATCTGCTTTCTGATAATAGTTCTTTCTTAATTAGTAGATGTGATCTCTTGCTAAATATGGATATAATTTTTTAAATTGTTATTTGGATGGAGAGTTGTCTCATTGGCACTCACACCACATCTTCCTATACCTTTATAAGAAGATTTGGTATGAATGCAAATGAGACAACTCTCAATCCATTAAGTCACATTTTGTAAAAGTAAACCATTATATATGTTAGTCAAATGCGTTTTGTTTAAATATACTTTTTCACTCTTTTGGTCTTTTGGAAAATGTTGTTTGTGCTGTTTTTAGACCCTTCTACAACGAAATTTGTTTGACATGCACACGTATAAAAATTGCGGTTTTTATCCAACACAGTCATAGGTTTGAATGTAGTTTTCAATTTAGACTCGTGTATATATATATATATATATATATAACAAGTCTAAAAGAATACAACATCACCAAAAACACAATAAAACGAACAATATGTTAGATATTTCGGATAACAGATATCCTTCTTCGGTAATTGCACGATGAAAAATGAATCATGTCAATTCAAATTAAGACTCTATCAAAATCTTGATTTATACAATTTAAGCGAACGCTGGAACAATTTTAAAATTTTCAAACACACCGCAAAGACTACAAAAATATGCCAAAAATAAAAAAAGTTATTTACGATGTGAACTGGCACAACTCTAAATTCCCAAAGGTGTTGACAGTTGAGATGTTAAACAACTGCGTGGAAATACAGTCAGATCGTCAGATCGGTCAGGACTGTTTATTGGGACTGTATTTCCACGCAGTTGTTTAACATCTCAACTGTCAACACCTTTGGGAATTTAGAGTTGTGCCAGTTCACATCGTAAATAACTTTTTTTATTTTTGGCATATTTTTGTAGTCTTTGCGGTGTGTTTGAAAATTTTAAAATTGTTCCAGCGTTCGCTTAAATTGTATAAATCAAGATTTTGATAGAGTCTTAATTTGAATTGACATGATTCATTTTTCATCGTGCAATTACCGAAGAAGGATATCTGTTATCCGAAATATCTAACATATTGTTCGTTTTATTGTGTTTTTGGTGATGTTGTATTCTTTTAGACTTGTTATATATTATATTATGTAGTGTACTGCATCATGTTTATATGATCCATCGCCCCGTAAGATTTATCGTTGACTATTTATTCAGTCATTTAATATATATATATATATATATAAATGGGTCAAAGTACGGTCTTCATCACCGAGCCTTGGTTTACACTGTGCAGCAAGCTATAAAGGGCCCCAAACATTATTAATATAAAACCATTCAAGCAGGAAAACCAATGGTCTAATCTATATAAAAAGGAGAAAAGAGAAACACTTATTAACTCTTCAACAAATGACAACTACTGAATATCAGATTCCTAAATAAGGACAGGTGCAACAAATTGCAGAGGGTTTAAATGTTTTAATGGTACCAAACCTTCACCCTTATCTGATACAAAAGTTTAACCTCACAACATAGAAAGACCATAAGTTGACCTCCAGATATAAAGTGCTGTTTTGTTTGTTGGTTTGCTGTCTCATAAACATATTCACCTTATCTTTTTATATTAATTCCTATAAACTATCACAAATTATAAAGAAAGTGAGCAAATAGTCATTATTGTAGTATTGGGAGTAAGTCTCTAATCCTGACCACATGGACCTTGGAAGGTTGATTGTAAACAAATCCAAATGTACTAATTTAAAGTACATGTAATTACATTGATATCAAACAATAACTAGTGAAGTAATTTGAGCAGGAATATGTTTAGTCATAACATATACATACACAATATTGAAGGGAATGACCTCAGCCGGTAGATGTTAAATAAATGTATCTTCTTCACTCATTCAAGATGGATGTCTAGTTCTTAATTGTCGTTCTTTTTGTTTTTACAGGATCCATCAGACTTGGTAGATATTGAGGTCGTAGAAGAAGTTGTACGTAACGCCATTTGTCTTGCCAACACTGATATTAACATCACTAAGTGGTTGACAGGCTCTACTCAGAATCTCCCCCGCCCAGACACCTCATCCCAACCCTCCAGCCCACGCCATGCTGCAGAACCTGTGTTTGAATCAATGGAAGCCAAGGAACAACACAGTGCTGTAAGTCTTTTATCTAATATTGAGAATGGAAATGGGGAATGTGTCAAAGTGACAACAACCCGACCAAAGAGTAGATAACAGCCTCAGACGACATCAAATGACTAATTAATCTTCATAAAGGGAAATTTTGCAGAAAAATCACAACCTTAAAAAAAGTGAAAAATTACTTGTGTTACTATACAATCTTTGAAAATAGTGCATTATAAGTTCAATTCTAATGGATTTAACATCCTTAGGAAGATGTCTGCTTGTAGACGTTACTTAGAAACCTAATTGAAGTTGAAACACACCAATCAATCTACCACCAATTAATTTGTCAATTATTTATTTTTGTAAGACAGATGTTAATTAACCAATCAACAAGCCCCAAAAGTGCAGCTTTTTTTTGGAAAGACATGTTACATTTGTTAAGTTTTTTCATGTTTTCTCTTGTTTACATTATAGTTCCATGCTCCACCACAACAGCGAGTGCAACGATCCATGTCCGGCGATAAAAGGTTACTGGTTAAAATTATCAAAGCTAGTGGACTTGGATCAAAAGGTTTGTGAAAGATTTATAGAATTATTTTCTAAATTTCGAAAAAAAGATATGGAATGGGTTTATAAGGTGAGCTCTGGTTAAACTGGGTAGTTGTTACATGACAAGTTTGTTGTTGATAATGTAGAGTAATATGAAGTGAATACACCCTTTGAAAACAATTTTCAAAGTGAACCCTACTTTAATATCTAGTTTATAGGCAGCATTTGACATCAGGGGTACCAAAGAAAAAAACCTGGGTTTAAAACACACATTGGTGTTACTGTAAACTTATTTTCACATGAAATTTATCAACCCCACTTTGGCAAGTAGAAATTTAAGGTGAATGTAAATCTTCCATTGTATGAAACATCAACAATGTTAAAACATCACTAAAATAAATCTTAGTGAAGTCTGCTTGATACGATAGCATCCTCATAACCCACATTTTCTAAAGGAAAATTTCTGTAATTTGTCAAGAATTTGATAGTTTTATTCTATTAATTATGCAGTGGGTTCAATGTTTGGTGACCTTTGTTTTATCAGGTTTTTATTAACTTTTGCTAAATCTGTTTAATTACAGTTTGCTATTATGGTTAATGCAAAATAAAAGTTTTCAATAATTAAGGACCCCTGAAGGTCTTTCATCAATTTAACCTTATTCCATGGTAAAGTATGATGAATGTAGGAATCTCTAATTGAATTACATGGCATTGTAAATAATAATATAAAATCAATTAAGGTAGATGTATCAGCTTAACAGATATCATATATTATTATTGACTAAAAACTAGTACAAAAAACTAAGATTCAAATTTGTATGTAAAAACCTGTCGATCAATATGATATGAATTGTACATTGGAATCAATAGGATTTACTAGATCCATTTTAAAACAAAGTTTGCTCAGTGAATGGGTTGTATCAACAATATACAAGTCTTTATGGCAGCTACTTTAAACGAGATTAAACAGTAAATACCTTGGGAATTGTGAAATATGGATTTTTATCAATTATTTATCTTATTTTATCACTATTTTGAATATTATGTCCTTATTTATTTCAAGTAGATGTTATTTTTGTTAAGATTTGATATTCAACATATAATCAAAAACCTTGACATAGATAGAGAGTTTTGAAAATGTTCAAATTTGTATAACTAGCCAGGTATATCAAATTTTTGTATGTTTTGGATTAGCCTTCAAAATTTTGCTATATTTGTATCTTTGAAAGGTTGCAATAAAAATGTTCGCATAAATAACAACTTACATTTTTAAATATGATAGATTTATTTTAAAAGACAGCTTTTATTTTCTTAGAAAAATGCAATAATATTGTTAATCTCACATATTTGTCCATTTTTAACCGGATTTTTGTGACAAAAATGTCAGTTATTGATTTGGGGATGCTCGGCAGGCGGGCCGGTGGGCGGGCAGCAATCAAATGTTGTCCGTACATTAACTCATGAACCGTTCAACCAAAGCTTTTAAAATTTTAATATGTTGTAACGGACAACTAAATGAAGGTCAAGTTCAATAATGGCTATTTTGACTTTTACCGTTCAGGAGTTATGGTTCTTGAAAGACTGAAAAATGGTGTTTCCAGTCATGTCTGTGCATTTACGCATGAACTGTTCTACCAAAGCTTCCCAAATTTTAATATGTTGTTACTGGTAACAAAAAGGAGGTCAAGTTCAATAATGACCATTTTTACTTTTACCGTTCAGGAGTTATGGTTCTCACAAGATTGAAAAATGGTGTTTCCAGTTGTGTCCGCGCATTTTCTCATGAACCATTCAACCAAAGCTTTTCAAATTCTAATATGTTGTTACTGATGACAAAATAGAGGTCAAGTTCTATAATGGCGATTTTGACTTTTACCGTTCAGGAGTTATGGTTCATGAAAGATTGAAAAATGGCGTTTCCAATAGTGTCCGTGCATTTATGCATGAACTGTTCTACCAAAGCTTCCCAAATTTTAATATGTTGTTACTTGTGACAAAATGGAGTTCAGGTTCAATAATGACAAATTTGACTTTTACTGTCCAGGAGTTATGGTTCTTGAAAGATTGAAAAATGGTGTTTCCAGTCGTGTCCGTGCATTTTCTCATGAACCATTCAACCAAAGCTTTTCAAATTCTAATATGTTGTTACTGATGACAAAATAGAGGTCAAGTTCAATAATGAGGATTTTGACTTTTACCGTTCAGTAGTTAAGGTTCTTGAAAGATCTTAAAATGGTGTTTCCAGTCATGTCCGTGCATTTACGCATGAACTGTTCTACCAAAGCTTCCCAAATTTTAATATATTGTTACTGATGACTAAATGGAGGTCAAGTTCAATTATGACGATTTTGACTTTTACCGTCCAGGAGTTATGGTTCTTGAAAGATTGAAAAATGGTGTTTCCAGTCGTGTCCGTGCATTTTCTCATGAACCATTCAACCAAAGCTTTTCAAATTCTAATATGTTGTTACTGATGACAAAATAGAGGTCAAGTTCAATAATGACTATTTTGACTTTTACGGTTCAGGAGTTATGGTTCTTGAAAGATAGTAAAACGGTGTTTCCATTCATGTTGTTGCATTTACTCACGAACCATTCAATCTAAGCTTTTCAAATTTTAATATGTTGATACTGATGACAAAATAGTGGTCAAATTTGATATTGATGATTTTCACTTTCACCAATCATCAGTAATGGTTCTTGTGACATTGCCAGGACACAAATAAATGCTAATAAATCCGGTTTGCTGTCGTTGTGACAGCCTCTTGTTCTGAAGTGTTTGTAAGAAACGACTTGACATTTACATGTGAGTTAATTTCAGTATTTATTTCTTTAAAAATGTATGTATGGATAAAACTTCTAAAGTTTAAACAAAGAGTCTAAATGACTAAGACTTTTAACATTAGATTGTACATGATACAGTTTTAAACAAAGTATCATCAATTGCACCTTTATTTTAAGAAGAATTTTGCGCTGATGTCTCCAAACCTTATAAATTGAGTACCCTGTAGTTGGGAACCTTACCAGTTTTCTAATTGGGATCTGAAAGAGTCTTTTATCAGTATAAGTCAGTTCAGAATTATAAAGATTATAACCTAAATTTTCAATAGATTTAGCAGAAATGGTACCCTATAATTCTACTTTTAGAATGTGTCTTCCCTGTTGACATGCCAACTGGAATGAGATAATGGAGTAGTAATTTTGTTTTATTTTTTCAGCACAAGTTGACCCTACCTGTTTGGTTTACCTGGACACACCTGCTCAGACTTATTCAACCAATGAATGTAGAGGAACTGCCAACCCTTTCTGGGACGAACAGTTCTTGTTGTAAGTGAATTGGATAAAATAATAATGGCTGCTTAAGCCAATACAAAATCATATCATCCAACTGACTATTAAAAACAACACACAGGAGCACAAGGCCAAAACCATATCATGGCATCATCGGTTTCCAAATGACATGTCACAATTTCCATTGAAAAAGGCATGCATAGTACGAATCCATATGATCATCATGTACAAAAACTGTTCTGAACATTAATGTTTTCTTTCTTTTTAATTTAACATAAATTTCACATGCACAGGCACTGGAAATGCTGCATTTTGCTGAAATTCTAACTAGTCATACTCCAAAACTCTCAACAAATGATTTTCATCGGAAATTTCGAGAACAATATCTACAAAGTGTACTGTTGAGATAATGAGATCTTTTTAAAATTAAGCTAGAACTATACATGATTAAAAAATGATTCAAATGAAGACAACCGTATTCATCATTTGGACTGATTTTCTTTATAGTGATGTCAATCAGAATTCCAGCCAGCTGAAGTTTGAAGTACTTGACAGACGCAAGCCAACAACAGGTATAGTGAAATGGAGGAAATGTTCTTTTGCAATGTTTTTGTTTAGCTGCTATGTGTAAAGTTCATTGACATAGTTATTTTAAAATAGAAAATTACTTATACATGTTCCAACAACTTGGCAAATTTCAGACTAATGCCTCGTTCACACGTACCTTTAATTCGAATTGAATTGGAATCGAATGCGAATTAAATTCCCTAATCGCATTCACACACTCTTCTTTTTTTTAATTTGAATTGATTCGAATTGGCTAATTCGAATTAACTAATTCGCATTAGATAAACGTTTTTGTTAATTCGAATTAAAAGTTAACGTAGTTAGGACAGTAAAGGGAATTTGATGCGCATTCCAGTTCGAATTAAAATTTAAGTAAGGACGTTAAACATTTCTAATGCGAATTAAACTAATTAGAATTAGTTAATGCGAATCGAATTCGAATAACGTGTGAACTCAGCATAAATGTAGCAAAACAAAAGTACATTTGGGAAACAGATTCATATCTCAAAGGAATACAAATAACAGCATGGCAAAAAACAAGACAATCTGAAAGAAGACAGTCTACATAAACCTACACAGAAAACAGTTATTCAGGAGCCTGTAAATTCAGTGGTTGTTGTTTGTTTTTGTGTTACATATTTATTTTTTTTCATTTTTTTACAACATAAATAAGGCCGTTAGTTTTCTCGTTTGAATTGTTTTACATTGTCTTATTGGGGACTTTTATAGATAACTATGCGGTATGGGCTTTGCTCATTGTTGAAGGCCGTACAGTGACCTATAGTTGTTAATGTCTGTGTTATTTTGGTCTTTTGTGGATAGTTGTCTCATTGGCAATCATACCACATCTTCTTTTGCTCTGAATTTAGTTTTATTCTTAGGATAACTATTTCTGTGGATTTCAAAGGTAAACATTAACCCATGAATATAAATATTCCATGAAATACAAATTTTGCTATAATCCACAAAAAGTGTTCCCACAAAAATAAATTGATTACTATTTAGACTAAAATATAAATTTTAAGATGCTTTTGATTAATAATCCATTTGTTCATTGTGTATGGCTTACTATTTGGACTTTTGTAGAGAATTTTCTCGGAGAGGCAGTTGTATACTATGATGAGTTGAAGAGAAATCCAAGCAGTCGCCAAATCATATCATTACAAGGACGTCCTGAAAGAGGAAATGATATTGTCTCAGGTTCCATAACTGTGGAGGTACGTACAATTGTCTCCCCTTATTTTCGTGTGATTTAATGGGCTGAGGAATTGTTTTTTCTTTAACAAATAAGTTTTGAAAACAATTTATACTATCCTACCTGCTATAAAGGTCAGTTCTATTAGTAAGAGAAAATATTGTTAGGTCATTGTCTTCTTGTATCGTTGCCTCTTATATTTTGTAAGTTTATAAATCCTTATCTGGTCTCAAATATAACCTTTTAATGCAGATTTAACAACATGTATTAAAATTCTGGTATCCTTTTTTGTCCAAAGAGATTGTGAAAAATCCTTTATTTGTCCTCAGAAATACTGAAATATCCTTCGTTTGCACCGAGATTGCGAAACATTCTACATTTGCACTGAGATTTTGAAAGTACTTATTAATTAAGATTGTTGTTATGTGCTTCCTTCAGTCACACCATAAGTTTTAAACACTTAGTTCAAAATGATCCTTTTGGTTTGGAGTGATTCTTTTTAGCCTGTTTCTTTTCTGTCCTTCATTAGCAGTGGCAAATCCAGAACTTTTTGTAAGGGAGATCCGCTCCTGTCATGCTTCAGTGATTCCCTATATAAGCAACCAATTTTGTCCAACAAAAGGGGGGGGGAGGGGCAAGCCTCCTAGCCCTCCCCCTGGATCCTTCTATGAATAGTATATTTTTATCAAATTTTTATTTTTTTTAAATATTTTTTTTCTAAATAACAGTACATAGAAATAAGTGTTTGAACAGGTTTATATTGATACACACATTAAAGCTTTATCTTTAAATCTATTTTCTATTTTTACTTTGAGTATTTATCTTATATTTTTATTTAAGTAGCTAATTGCATGCATGTAATGAAATATAACTTCTAAATTGTGTTGTTTTTTTTTAATTTTTACTTGTTTTTTATGACAATGATTATATTTATGCACATTTTTACTTGGAATATCTTCAGTCTTTTTGTACTTTTATCTTATTCACGTTGTTATCACTATTTATCTCCCTTTGTTGTAATCCCATCATTTCTGCGGTTTTCAGTTCCACAGTTTGGCGGCCTAAGACACTTCCTTTCTGTTTGATGTGTGTGTAATAGTGTAGAAAAAGTTTTTGTGTCCAGTGTGTCTAAAAATAGCTTTGTAAATAGCAAGCAATCTACATACAGGTGAGTTGTCATGACAACCAATTTCAATGTTTCTATTGTTGTTTTGTAGCATCAATGACAAGAAAATGGATTTTTTATTTTTGGTGTTTACAAAATTTATGAATTTTATTTGGCATTGGGGAAAAGAACACTGTTAATTTGTTGGTTTACATATTGGAATATTATTTCTTTAAAACTAAATTACGCATTCTTGTCAATGATAATGGACTGATAGATCTGTACATAGTTTGCTTGTTATGTCAAAGTGAGACGCACATGCATGGGATCTTCACACACTAACAAGTTTGTTTCCTTATAGATCCCTGCTTTCAATTATGTATATCAGGTTGTTTTATGTTTATTTGTATTGTTTTATGATGGTTTGACATTAAATGTTAATCTTGTCTATTTGAAATTAAGGTAATTCCATGAAGTAAAGGACAATATTGAAATCAGATATGAAATCTTCACGAAATTGTGTAAATTAGTTATTATTTAGTCGGATGAAAATTTGATTTGATATAAACAATTTTTTATTTGAATTAAATATGTAGAGGGTCTTTGAACAGTCTTCAACAAAAGTGTCTTTACATTATGTCAGCTCTATATTGTCCAGAGTTCTTACATAAAAGTGAATAAATTTAAGAAAGCATCAAAGATCTACCTCCAGTGCAATATACTCCATATGACATATATGAAGAAAATATAATGTGTATTTTTTATTTTGTATTTTCTGATATAATTTTTTTTAAAGATTCATTTTTTTAAATGATTTAAAGAGACATCAACCAAGCAATGCAATTTTAACAATTATAGATATTAAGATATGCAGTATGTCATGTTTGTTTTGGTTGACATATTATTAACATGCCTGTATTTCTCACTGCACTTTGTTTTTAAAAGAAGTTAGAATTTCAAAATGTTTCGAGTAAATTGATAGTGAGCGAAAATGACACATGATCAATTTTATGGGGTCAATTAGTTCTTGAATAAATTTAGCATCATTCTGAATGTTCAAACCATAAAAAATAAGAAAATCAGGGATATTGTGTAATTCAACACGCCAAGAGATACATTGTATTTGTCCAAAAGAGACTAAAGAAATAAAGCCAAATCAATCTTAGGTCAATTTTGTTTGAGGGAGTTTGAACCCTAGTTTCTTAAGAATTTCTTACTTTATCAATGGAGAACTTTTTAAGGTTTGTTATAATAAAATTGAGAATGGAAATGGGGAATGTGTCAAAGAGACAACAACCTGACCATAGAAAGAAAACAACAGCAGAAGGTCACCAACAGGTCTTCAATGTAGCAAGAAATTCCCACACCCGGAGGAGTCCTTCAGCTGGCCCATTAACAAATATATACTAGTTCAGTGATAATGAACACCATACTAATTTCCAAATTGTACACAAGAAACTAAAATTAAAATGATACAAGACTAACAAAGGCCAGAGGCTCCTGACCTGGGACAGGCGCAAAAATGTGGTGGGGTTAAACATGTTTGTGAGATCTCAACCCTCCCCCTATACCTCTGGTCAATGTAGAAAAGTAAACGCCTAATAATGCGCACATTATGCAAATCTAGTTTAAACTGAGGCCCGGACTTTTGAGCTGATGATATCCTTTAGTGTTTGAATTAGATGATATAGTTACATTTTATTATAAAAGTTTATGGATGTATTTTTATGCCTCTGCCACAGCAGGCATTAAGTGTTAACTCGACTGTCAATCCCTGTTTTACAATCTGTCCCATTTTCATTCAAAAGCAAGCTTGAATGGGGTCATTCATGCCTTAGATACATTCTTCTATTATAGTTGGTGTTGTGTGCTAGCATCCTGATTATTATTGTTTTATTAAAAAGTAGATAGTATAACTTATGAATATATGAACAACCGATCTAGAGTCACAGAGTATTACTTATATGTTTTATGTTTTAAATAATCAAAATGTAAATTTCTTAATAACCTTCTTTCTATTTCTTTTTCTATCATCTTGATATATTTGATAATATTTGTTCTTATAAATATAAAGAATTTACAGATTCTCTGTCTGATTTGCCTTACTTACCAGGATATGACAATATTGAGTTGTACAATATATTTTAGGCAATATGACATGTAACTATTTGTCAATTGTTAAAATAATGGGATATACTTGACATAAAATAGTATGCATTTTCATGTGTTTTTTTCCTGAGATTTGATTGCTCAAATAAAAAGATAGCACATAGTAAGTGTGGAAATAATTCTCCTTGTAAATATAAGTCTTCATAGATAGAATTTTTTTCGATTGGTACTAGCAGTGTTGTTCTCTATCTGAATTTACAAGTATAATTTGTTTATTTTTTTGTAGTTTCTTGTGTTGGACCCGTTAGAAGCTGAGGCCTACAACTATTCAACTCCCAAAAATCAGATTTCCCCCAAAAGAACAATAGAAGTAACACAGGCTAAATCTCCAAGTGGTATGTTAGTTACCAAGACAACAACAACCACTCAAAAACATAACAACAGACATGAACCAGGTTTAAATAGTAAGTATTGATATTTTGAAATACTTAACAGACGGGCAATGTGTTAAATCTGCAGTAGCAAAAACAACCATAGGCTCATAGTACACAGATCAGATTATGTTGTGTAAATCAGGGCTAATGAAAGTCGAATTGGCAAAAAAAATAAGGCACATATGAATGACATGAAAATAAGTCAATGATGGAACATTTCAACAATAAAAATTGAGAATAAAAATTGGGAATATGTCAAAGAGACAACAACCCAACCAAATAGCAGACAGCAACAGCCAAAGGCCATCAATGGGTCTTCAACACAGCGAGAAAATCCAGCACCTGGAGGAGGTCCAAAAGAGCATTTTTGTGTCAATTTTCACTGATTGCATTCTTCAGCAACATAATTTGTTACCCAATATAGTCTGAAAGTATTTACATTAAAACATGAACTCTCATGAAACACAAAAATTACAAGGCTAAGTGAAGTATTTCCACAGTTATCAGATTACTGTTAATTATATGAACTTTCATTATAGGTTCGCCAAATTATGTAGAAAAACGTCAGAATTTTGATTATGATATATCAGGATCTTCCAGCCTGGATAGAACATCACCAGATAATATGTTACCCCAGGACAGATCTTTATCACAGTCTTCTGGTAAGATTTAGCACATGTACAAATCCATATTAAATATATTTAGAGAATATATGAAGCAGTATAAATGCAGGAAGATATATCTTGGAAGAAAAAAAGAAATTTGATATTGAATGTTGCATTTCTGAAAATGTGCATGAAAAACAATTAAACTTCCTTTGAGCACAAAATGTGATAATATTACAAAGCACCTCACACAAAAATAACATTCTGCATTCACTACATGATTGGTTATGTACATTTTGAATAGAACAGTTTTAGATAAAGACTAATTTTGAAAATACACTTCAATTGAATAATTAAATATAGGTTGCTGTATGACCTTCAACAATGAGTAAAACCAATAGTTTATTTATAAACTTATTATTGAAAGCGTGGAAATAAAAAAAGTTCATAAATTGTATCATAAGAAGGAAGGGAAAATAATTGAATTAGAAATCGACCAACACAGTAAATAAAACTGATAAGTGAATGGTTAGTTTATAAAATGAATCAATGTTTACAGGAGCTACATACAGAGTAAGTCAAGCATGACTTTTACTGAAGCATGACAAACTAGTTCCCTGTTTAGTTATTGCATTCTACATTGAGTATACCCTTAATTTGTTTACCAGGCTTTGTTGATTGTTGCACTGATCTGAAACTTTTATGTTTGAACTATTTACCATAAAAAAGTTATAATTTTGATATTTTCATTTCTTTAAAAAATGGTCTTAGCTTTTGTTAATCCTGATATAATTTAAATCCTTATAATGATTCAATTTTTGTAAATTCAGAAATCCAATAAAGATATAACAAAAGGAAGTTTACAGGTAAAGCTAGAAGCTGGGTGATAATATAAAAAAAGAATCAGAACAAAAAACAACCCAATTATATAGGGGGGGGGGGGGGGGGGAATCATAAAAGAGCAATAAACAAAACAGAGGAAATCATAAGGAACACATGATTTTAGAATGCTTTTTCTTTGCTTTAAATTATTCCCTCAGATCATTATCTCATGGTCCAGTTCAAAAAAGTGTAGGTTTCTTTTCTCATCACTTGGCGTCATTCGTCCATCGTCTGTCGTTGTCCGTCGTCATTAACTTTTACAAAAATCTTCTCCTCTGAAACTACTGGGCCAAATTTAACCAAACTTAACCACAATCATCATTTCGGTTTCTAGTTTAAAAAATGTGTTCAGTGACCCCGCCAACCAACCAAGATGGCCGTCATGGATAAAATTAGAACATAAGGGTAAAATGGAGATTTTGGCTTATAACTCTGAAACCAAAGCATTTAGAGCAAATCTGACATTGTATAATTGTTTATCAGGTCAAGATCTATCTGCCCTGAAATTTTCAGATGAATCGGACAACCGAATTGGTAATTTTAAGGAAATTTTGCTGTTTTTGGTTATTGTCTTGAATATTATTACAGATAGAGATAAACTGTAAACAGCATAATGTTCAGCAAAGTAAGATTTACAAATAAGTCAACATGACCGAAATGGTCTGACCCCCTAAGGAGTATTGTCCTTTATAGTCAATTTTCACCAATTTTCATAAAATTTGTAATTTTACTAATATTTTCCACTGAAACTACTGGGCCAAGTTCATTACAGATAGAGATAATTGTAAGCAGCAAGAATGTTCAGTAAAGTAAGAAGTACAAACACATCACCATCACCAGAATACAATTTTGTCATGAATCCATCTGCTTCCTTTGTTTAATATTCACATAGACCAAGGTGAGCGACACAGGCTCTTTAGAGCCTCTAGTTTATTATTATCTTGAATATTTTTATAGATAGAGATAAACTGTGAACAGCAATAATGTATAGCAAAGTAAGACCTAAAATTAATTGACCCCCTTAGGAGTAATGGTCCTTTATAGTAAATTTTTTAACAATTTTCATAAAATTTGTAAATTTTTACTAACATTTTTCACTGAAACTACTGGGCCAAGTTTATTATAGATAGAGATAATTGTAAGCAGCAAGAATGTTCGGTTAAGTAAGAAGTACAAACACATCACCATCACCAGAATACAAATTTGTCATGAATCCATCTGCTTCCTTTGTTTAATATACACATAGACCAAGGTGAGCAACAAAGGCTCTTTAGAACCTCTAGTTTAAAAGTTATAATCTCAACACATGTTCTGCTATGTAGTTGAAACTTTGACTTAAATGGGCAATTGCAAAAGGTTTGCTCTAAATGGTTAAAAACAAATTTGAAGCTAATGTCAATTTTGGAATGACTATGCAGGTTTAATGAAAAACTAAAGGTCTGCAAAGTTTAATTGTTATTTTCATTGTCCTAAACACAGCATTCAATATTTAAATCTCTTGCTTAAAAACGTTATTATTAGTTCAAAAGACGTGTTCCTCTTCAAAAGATTTGAAAAAAGTCTTTGAATTGATGCCCAAAACTATATTCTTAGAATTAAAGTATATATTTGTTTAAGGGCCAGCTGAAGGACGCCTCCGGGTGTGTTACATTGAAGACCTGTTGGTGACCATCTGCCGTTGTTTTTTCTATGGTCGGGTTGTTGTCTCTTTGATACATTCCCCATGTCCATTCTCAATTTTATGTTCAAAATTATGTTCTAGATCCATCATATGCTTGCCATGCCAACTCCTCTAAAAATAGTAAATTGAAAATAAAAAGAATTAAAAAAAACTGGCATTTTAGGTAAAGTATATGTGTTTTATAACATGTCTGTTGAAATCTTACTAAATTATTCACCTTTTAAGAATCTTAAGGATTATGGGTAATGTCTTTGAACTCCAAAATTGAAATTAAATTACACTATTGGTTAAATAGCCATTGTGTAGGACATTTCTAACCAATCACAAAATTTGCCTGCACACTTTAGAAAATATTACCCAGAATGCATTAGATTCTAGCATGGTGAATTGTGTGATATTTATGTTTGCATGGTGTTTTGTTTACAGAGTTTGTTCAGATAGATGGTGTAGACTCAGTTGTAGAAACTGCCATTAGAGAACTTAAAAGTAACAAACGTAAATCTCGAACACCTACAAAGACAACAACACTTATTATTACAGGTGTACAGAGGGTAAGTCTTTAGCGGTGTGAGGAAAACTTCTCGTCACTAGTGAAATATCTGTTCTCAGAAAATGATTGGTTGAAATTTAAAAATGACTGAATTTTTCTTGATTTTTTCTGAATTTTTTAATGTGACGTCCTAAGGCAACCATGTCTGATGACTTTACATTTAAAGAACACAACTTTATGCAAATCTTTGAAAAGGAAGAATTAAATCATTTGAGAAACAGATTCCACCACTATCACTCATGTATTACAATATTTTTCTACTTTCAACAGTTAAATTTTAATTATTTAAAAAGGTCAGCTAGCCTCGCCCTTTTAAAAATATTAAAATTGAACTGTCGATTAGAGAAATATTATAACACACTTGTTGCAGTGATAGAATCTAACATATAACATGCTTTTTTACCAGCTTTCTTAAAAGGAGAAGTTTCATTTGAAATGAAGTTTTATGTAGTTCTTGGATTCAGATGTTTGAACCATATATGTGTTTATTTTAAAGCAGTATTTAGGAGCGTACCGAAAAAAATGTGTTTTAGCTTCATGTATGCTCACAAATTGAATTCTATATAAAGATTGGATAAAACAATAATTTATTTCAAATACCATTATTTTTCAGTGAATACGTTTATAGTGCACATAACCTTTTCCTTTATTTTTACAATAGTTATACTAGTGTAACAGTATAATCAATACTCCTTATTTTGTAGACCCCAGAACAGTTAGATGATGATTGTATACCTACAGTTATAACACAACCACCATCACCAGGGCATCATGATAGACCAGGTAAACCCTCATAATCTAATGTGGATTTTTTTTTCTCCATGGGAACCAATTTCTATGGCTACGGAGAAATTGCATTTTCATGGATATTTTATTTTGTGGTTTTACTATAGAATTGAGAATTGAATTGGGGAATTAGCCAAAGAGACACAGTTAGAAAATCCCATACTTGGAAGTGGGCTTCAGCTGGCTCCTAGGTCTACCAGTTCAGTGTGCATATAAGGCTACAGAAGATTTTAACTGTGTTGAACATATTAATTCATCTGCAGCCATAACATCCAAGAAAATTGGTATCCAAGGAAATAATAATGAACCCATTGTATAATTTACAAAGAAGTTTTTTTTATGCCCCACCTACGATAGTAATGGGGCATTATATTTTCTGGTCTGTGGGTCCATTTGTTCATCTGTCTGTTCATTTATCTGTCTGTTCTTTCGTTCCTCTGTGCGTTTGTCCGTTGGTTTGTCCTACTTCAGGTTAAAGTTTTTGGTCAAGGTAGTTGCTGATGAAGTTGAAGTCAAATCAACTTGAAACTTAGTACACATGTTCCTTATGATATGATCTTTCTAATTTTAATGTCAAATTAGAGTTCTGACCCCAATTTCATGGTCCACTGAACATAGAAAATGATAGTGCGAGTGGGGCATCCATGTACTGGGGACACATTCTTGTTATGCCAAATTTGAGTTTTTACCCCAATTTCACAGTCCACTGAACACAGAAAATAATAGTGTGTGTGGGGTATTCCTGTTCTTTGGACACATTCTTGTTTAAACTAAAGATTGAAAGCTTATGAAGGTTTTCTAGTGTAGAAGATAAGATTTACTGTTTATGATAGATTAATAAATATTTCAATGTAAGGGAAAAAGAGCTTGGTTGGAAAAATAAAAATTCCTATTTGAAGATTTGAAACCAGCTCCAAGGAGTTAATGCTTAGTGGTTTAATTTTCGTGTAGAAATTAAAAAGATAAATTCTCAGATACAAAAAATGTCTTTTGCTTTAAATGTTTGACAGGTTATGAAGTTTTAGTAATAATTAAAAGATAAGTCAATAGAACATACTAAATTTTGGAGTATAGCTCTAGCACAATTTACATTCTATGCCAATAACAAGTAGTACATAATGATATTTTCTATGCCTTTTATTTTATTTCATTATGATTTTTTATCTCTTTTTTTGTGTTCTTTAATTTAGTAATATGGTAAATTTTCAGAAAAAAAGAAAGGGTCTACTTTTGCCGGTAGAATTAAGAAGAAATTTACTCGTTCCAAGAAACGCTCTCAGAGTGCAGATAGAGCTGGTGGTTCCCTCCGAGAGGGTTCCAACTATCTCCAGCCACCAGAGGGCAGCACCTCTCCACGTTCTAAAGGTCTTTTTTTGGTTTCTGTTGTCGCTTTTGTTTCCTTGTTTTTATGGTTTATAGATAAAATTTCTATGACATTTAAATGCATGCTATTTTATGGACTGTTGTTTAGTTGCTTTAAACTTAGATTTTTATTTTACATATATTTGCTAAGATATAGGTTTTAGGTACTTCTAGATAGCATAGTATCCCTTATATTTATTTATTTTATGAATGTTTTAGTTAGAGCTGTTATATAAAATTTTATCATTTTGTCCGAGACGAAGCATGTGAGTAGCATCCTGTTCCCACATGTTAAACAGGGAGATAACTGAATTTACTGAACTTAATATTGGTCGAATAATGTAATGTCAGCATAAATCAGCCAACATAGCTGGGCAGATATTGATGAAAATATAAAATTTGTAGACCACAGCCTGTTGATGTTAAAAAGGAATAAAAACATGGTTCCACATGTGTAAGGGGAGATAATCTATTCCCTGTCAGATTAGTTTACATTAGTGGACTCTTAGCTATAGGTTTCTTAATAGTATAATTCTTACCCTGAAATAAAAATAAAGAATTTGTAAAACATTTGTCATGATAGCTTTTAAATTGAGCAAAAGATGTAAAAATAAAACATAAGTTTTATAAGGTTAGATAAATATTGTACTTTTAGAGTATTGTTTAAGGCAATTTGTCCTATGTAAGGTATATGTTGTTGTCTTTCTTTTTGTAATAGTATTTTAATGGATTTTATTTTACAGAATCTCTTCCTCATGTAAATTCCAGTCAAAATCAAAACAGGAAAAATATATTTTTACAGACAGTACCCATTAGAAAATTATAGAAAAAGAAACTAATATCAAATAAATTCTGATGTTAACATTTTCATAAAAAAAGGTAGTAAATATCACTAGTTTTCACAAGGATTTCATCATTACAAAAATATATGACAGTTTAATTATGGTCTGTTATCTATCAAATTTAAACCAAAATATTTGCTAACTGGACAATATTTACTGTGTGAAAAAATGATTCTAATTGATTAAGCCTTTCAAGAACTGAATGTAGTCTGTTACTAAAAATGCACATTCGATGCATCTTAATATGATTTGCATACTTATACATGTTATATTCCCATATTTCTCATTTGCATAGTACTTAAGAGGCCCTGGATTTATTGTGTTAATTTCCTGCTTATTTTTCATTCAAATGATTAATTTTGTTTTAAACATTGTATTGGGGGTTCTTTATTTTCTATAAGGTTAAAATTTTGAATGCAATGGATTTAATGGATTTAGAAGAACCATGAATATGTTGAATAATAAAATACAAGTTTCTGCTTTCAAATCATTTCATGTATTAATTTTTTAATTGTAGTTTTTAAAGTTGCATTAATTCGATTTAAGTTAAAACATGACTCAGGTCCTCAAAACCAGTGATGTCAATTGAAATTGCTTTTTAACATTATATTTATGCACTGTTCCTAATTTTTTTCTCCTGTTTATTTTAGATGATATGGAACTAGGCAGACAAGAAAACCCAGGAACACCTAATCTAAAGAAATCAAGATCGTTAGGTGGTAGTTTAAAGAAACTTTTTAGGAGAAGTAGAAAACGCTCTCAAGGAAGAGAGGATCAAGAAATGTCAAGGGAGAGTTCATTATCTAGGTCATCTGCAAGAAATATATCTAAGGGTCCATCACGGGAAACGTCATTAACAAGGACTGGACAATCATCAAGAGAGTCTGCTATATCTTAACTTGTTCATTATAGATCTAGATGTAATTAATTATCTCACAGCTTTAATATCTCAAAGAGTCAACTAAAGCTTTAAAATGTCTAGTCATCCTCATGAGAGAATGGCTATTTATAAGTTGATTGAGAAATGGTCCTTTAAAAAGGAGAGCTCAGTCAGGAAAGATAAATTTGATTTCTCAATTATAATTTCAGATACGTAGCTTAAGAGTTATTGAAAAAGTGAATATTGAAACATGATTTAGATTATGAAATGAAGTTGTTTTTTACAGAAATCATTTGAGATTTTTGTATGTAGAAAGTTGTACTTTAAGTTATATTATATTATACATTGGATATTACATTAAGGTTTTTGTACAATACTGGAAATTCAGGGTAATGATATAGACATAATTTTTAATAGTTTACTTAGGAATTTTTCCCATCATTTTGTAAATTATGTTTGAACATTCTGGTCAGTAAAACATTCACATGGACAATTACTATTTTCTTAATTTGTGAGAAAGTCTTTTGTATGTGATATCTAAATGTTGACCTTTCCTGGTTTTGACCTCTCTTTAAAGAAAATAGAATCTCATATTGAAAGCTTTACCTCATTAGTTGAAAGAATGTGACCTACTAATGAATGAATAATGTGGAAACTTGAGATATTTGTCTATAATTAGGTACTTCTGAAGCATTTGTAAAAGTAAAAGTATAACTTTAAAGATGTGATCTATAGATGAAAGCCCTAAGCTGTAACTTATTGATGATAAGATTATAGTCCTATAAGGGTGAACTCCAGCAAAATTAGAACATTTTTCCTTGTCATATGAATTTAAGATACTAATGTAGGGATAATATTGAAAAGATTTTCTTTCGAAATATTATTGTTTAGAGCCCAAACTCTCCCTTTGCTAGTAGTTTTAGACCAGTCAACCTTTCTGCCTTGACCACAAAGAGTAGAATATGATGACCTATAAAAGATAGCAAATGAAATGGTGACAAGAAGGAAAAGAAATACATTGTATCCACACTTCAACAATTTGCCATCAATACTGGTTACTGGGTATACTCTTTATTGACCTGGAACCAGTTTGCTGCATATGACCCTTCTCATTAGAACTGTTTAAGTATTAGCTTTATAGCATTCAAGTTAAGATGATACATATATAGTGTGATTCAAAAGCAGTATGGAAGGACTAGAACATGATAAGTTGATACATATAAGAAATTGAATGTATTATACCTATTTCAATTATCACTCAAAAAATTAGAGTGCTTACTGGTAACTACCATTTCATTGCTATAGAATTGCCCAATTATGAAGTCTTGCCAGGTATCATTGTAAATACTCAAAAACAGCTAGTTATTTTAAAATGGAAAGGGATTTTTTTGTTGCAGGCAAAATTCATTATCTCTATCTTAGACATGCATTTCATTGAAAAATTCAATTTTACACAGAACAGTCCTATCTGATAATGAGTTCATGCTGTTTAATCTTGAGATAATGATATTTGACTGTAACTAGTTTGAGTTAGGAGGTGATTTCATCAAACCATCTTCCTTTGAAAGCCAAAATGCAATCACAAATGCTCAAGGAGTGATAACAAGTCATGCAGAAATCGACAAAATGTTGTTATATTTGTAATTTGAATAAATGTGATATTTTCCGCTAACAATTCCTCATGTTGTAAATGACTCTATTTTCTACTAAGATTTTTATGTAATATGCAACAATGAATTAGCTTGATTGTGTTAGTAAAATTTGAACACCTTTAAATACTTCATATATTTTTTTATGACCCTATAACTCATATGGTCAATTGTTGTTACAAAAGTTTTTCGTATTTTCATCACATTTTTGTAATACAGTTTCATTTTTCTGAAGAGTTTGTAAGAAACTACTTGACATTTACATGTGAGTTAATTTCAGTATTTATTTCTTTAACAATTTCTGTATGGATAAGACTGAAAAAAATCCAGTGTGATGTGCTTCAGGTTGTAACAAAAAACATCAACTTGTTAAATGATATATTTTTCTAATTAGGTTGGTAACAGTTATCTTTTAACGATTTTTTAAACAATTTATTTTACTTTGACTTTGATAATTTTTGTAAAAATAAAAATGAGGGACAGTTATACAGAGCTGCAAGAAGTTATGCTTACTATATTTAGGGTAGGGATAGATGTTCACTATAATAAGGGGTGGGATAAATGAAAACTAATAACATAAATAAAAATAGAAAAATTGTAAAATGAATCATTTATCACATAAAAATAGAAATATCAAAATGATTAACCTGTGTGAATCATATTAACTTTTATTTATTAGTCCCTACTTTCTATTTGTCCCACTAATTCTGAAAGGACACTCTTAGTGTGAAGTAAAGATACCATATAATTCTCATATCTCATTTACAAATTTTGTGTATTCAAATTTTTGGTAAATTAAAAGATCTTTAACACTTACTGCTGCATATTCAATAACTAATTTTCTCTCTAAAATAAGAAATGACAAATGTTTGAATAATTAAGGTAAAAGCTTTAAAGGAAAACATTTTTAGAAGTAAAGATAAATATTTTTTTTTCTAAAAGGATTTTTTCCCCAGATAATTGAATTTTTATACATGTTTTCTAGCTTTATTTGTGAAGACCTAGTACCTCAGCTTTGTGCTAAAAATGTGTCATGATTTGTTTTATTATAGATTTATGAGAAGAGAAAAATGTCTGGTTTTTATACCACAAGCTCATCACCGTGCTGTTTTATTGTTGTTTGTTGAAAGTGTTATGTAAAGATATATATTTTAAAAGAAATGTTATTTGTAGTATGAAATATTAGATGAAAGCAGAATACGTTTTAAATGTTTCACATCTTCTGCATATTTAATCTGTTTATGCATATTTGGAAAAAAACTAGGAAAAAAACTATTCACAATTTAATTAAATATCTTTTTAGTTCATGGACTTAAAATCTTTGGAGGAAATCATACATAGATGAACTATCTTGCACAATGTTAATTACGAAAAACAAATATTTCATGTGTTGAATGCTACTGAAAAATGTTGATAACATATTTCATATGTTACAATTTCATATCATAACAAAGAATGAAAGAATGACAATCTTAGAAATCAAACACACCTTCTACATTACAACCCAGAAATCATTCATATCAAGTGTTTCTATGCTGATAAACCTCTTCCTTTATTTGTGATAAATTTTAGTATGAATGAAATAGTAGATTTCATGTTATTTTTTGGATGTGTGCAATATTTTAGCAGATTTGAATAAAATATTTATTTCACATTTGTTTGTTACTTGTATGTATTACCTTCTTGGTTAATACCAAGTAGTTGAGTATGAGATCAGGTCCTTTTATTTCTATACATACATAAGAAAAATTGTGACATATGTTTTCATATGTTTAACATATGTTTTTCATATGTTTGAAAAAATATGTAAACATATGTTTAGGCCCAACATGAAAACATATGTTTTTGATCATATGAAAAACATATGTTAAACATATGATAAACATATGTTGCAATTTTTCCTGTATACAGCACAATGAAAATGTTCTAGTATTTGTGATTGAGTAATGTAATTTTAGCATGAATTAAACATATTAGGATTAGGGGAGTGAAAATTAAGAAACAGTTATTATTTCAAATTGAATATATGGGAAGATATCAGTTTACCTTTAAGAGTTTGCAAAGTGATAGTAAAATATGGAATTTTTCTTTCTCTGTGTCCTCCAGGATTAGAAGAGTCGTTAAATAAAGATGGAAATTAGAAAAAATAAAACACAGAAAAAGCCAAGAAATTCATTGAATGCAAGTACTTTCCTGAAGGATTCACATTTTAATTTTTGTAAACTATAATTTGATAAATAGAATAGATTATTGAACAGGGAATATGTCAAAGAGACAACAACTTGATCAATGAATTGGTGACATCGAAATAAATTTGTTTTCCAGTTCATTTAAAAAAAGATAAGAACAAGGAAAAAGAAGTTCATGTGTTTTTCCTTTAAATTTTCTTTGACTTACATTTTCTTTTTAAAGTTCATTTTAAGAATTCGACGTGCCAGACTTGTCATTAGTTTTCCTTCACAAGAAAATGGACTTGTCGAATTAAGAAATTTAATTTGAGCTGTAAAAATTCCTTGTTTGGATATGTGTACAATTCACTTACAAAGTACCTGAAATCTATTCCAGTTCCGATAAAATGACGACCGATCACTGGTTTTTCCACCTGTGTATCTTCATTGCTCTTGATGAAGATCCAGGATTGGTATCGGTTGATAAACATTGACTTGAAAATGACATGCAGATTAGTACTACAATTTGAAACGTTTTGTTGGGATTCAGAAAGTTTCTACTCGTTTAAAAAAAAAATCATAAATCGATTGAGAAAAAAACAAATTCAGGTTACAAACAATGAAATGCATATTTAAAAAAAAAAAAGAAAATAGTGGCGTGTATTATATTTCAATTTTGGAACCAAACCAGTCTGCAAACTAGCTACACATTTGTATTTAGTGCTGAGTCAATTGAAATCTGTACACACTTATTCATGGGTTTTTTTTCAAACACATTAAAAAGTAAAATCACAAAAATACTGAACTCAGAGGAAAATCAAATAGGAAAGTCCCTAATCACATGGCAAAATCAAATGACAAAACACATAAAAAACGAATGGACAAGACATGTCATTTTCCTGACTTGGTACATGCATTTTCAAATGTCGAAAATGGTGGATTAAACCTTGTTTTATAGCGCTAAACCTCTCACTTTGTTGACAGTCTCATCAAAAGGGATTCATTACAGAAACTGGATAGACACATGTTAATAGATATTTATTTTACGAAATGTGTCACAAGGAGGTATTGAGATAAAGATATACTATAGCAATAAGATTGTATGGTTATATGGTTGTTACTCTTTTTGTGTGCAGTCTACATCGTTACAAAAAAGAAAAATACTAAACATATATCAACTTTGTTATATACTCAATCGATACTTTCGAACAGCGGTATACTACTGTTGCTTTTATTTATATAAGAATAAGGAGATGTTATATGAATGTCAATGAGTCAACTATCCACCAAGGTTCAAGTGAAGAGGGTTTTATAATAGCTTGGTATTTTGAATTATTTTTTACAATGCTACATTTTTTGTCCCTCAGAGTATAAGGTTTGTCGGAAGCTCTAAAATGAACAATGTTCGGATACTCAATTATACAAACATAAAATTGTGGTAGGTGTTCGTTGTTATTTTGTGGTTTATATTATATTATGTAATGTATAATTATATTAATTATTTATGCATTTCTCTGTACTGGTTTCGATTATTTGAACTATATTCCTGTCACGTATTGTTGTCATTTTAGCGATATATTTGGTTAGCGGAAGGGTTGACTAGCCATACAACCAGGTTCAACCAACCATTTTTTTTCTTAAATGTCCTGAACCAATTCAGGAAAACGTCAGTTGTTACTAAAAAGTACGTTTCTATGTATGTTGGCGTTTGTTTGTGTAGAAGTTAATTTCTGTTATTCCTTTGTTATCTCTTATAATTGATGTGTCTGCCATGGTATGATTTGTGACACGGACTTTTTCTCGCTTAATCAATTTGATGACAATTTTATACTTCTTCGGCCATGACTGAGCGTTCCTGATGAAAGTAAATTCAGAAAAGCGCTTCGGACACATGCAATAAATAACGTGCTGTTTTCATTTTTTATTCAGATTGCAACTATCTTCTAGTTTATGGATAAAAATTTACAATCATTGACACATTCAATACAGTATTTGTTCGTTGCAGACTTGACACAGTTGTCACAAATTTCCTGAAAAAAAAACCCAACATAACATTGATGTTCTTGAAGTATTCACTATCCTAATAATAGTTATCAAAGGTACCAGAGTTATAATTTAGTACGTCAGACGCGCGTTTCGTCTATATAACACTCATCAGTGACGCTCATATCAAAAAAGTTATAAAGCCAAATAATTTAAAAAACGTTGAAGAGCATCGAAAATTCAAAATTCCCAAAAGTTGTGCCAAATACGACTGAGGCATAAGCCATGCTTACATTTAAATGATTTTATGAAATTGTCATAATATAAATGAAGATTCTACTACTGCGTCGAATGCTTTTCCCTCTCGAGACTGTTTACCTTTCAATGGACTTAAGTTCAAATTAGGGCAAAATTGTCTCTCAAATGAATTATATTTGATATTTCCAGTATTTTCAAAATTGAATGTTATATATATGTTATATCATCAAACAATTTGGTTTCGTTTAGGATAAACCCTTTTCAGTTATACAGCAATGAAATAAAAGTCAAATCACAAAATTTGCGAACTTTCGCATAATCTTGACAATTGACTTATAGAACACAACTGTCGCCAACCAACAGATATTCAAACGCTAAGTTCGTTTGTGTTTAACTGATTTAATATGTACCAATTGTTTTTGGCGATCTTTGTGCTCTATTTTCATGAACCCAACATATTGTCACAATTTTATGAATATTACACTGAATAAATCATGTTATTTAAGAAGGAATTATAATGTTGCATATTTTAATGTTTTCGTGAAAATAAACATACCTTTTCAAAACTTTATCGATTGACCAACAAATACAGGAATTCAACAAAAACAATCAAAACGGTCCTCTCTAATAAAAAAAATTAATAAGAGTACGAAAATTAGTTAAGCAAGGCGTTATAATTAGACGGCATACAAATAAAAACAATTTGCAGTAAGATTACACATTTAAAAACGGTTTGTAGCGGAATAATAACGATATTATGTGTTTTGTGTTTGGTTTTAGAGTCATTGGTTATAGTAGTGTCTTCAGTGATAGACTCCAACAAAGCTTAGAGTATTTCAAATTGACTACATAACAATATATGCACAACTGCCTATTAAATTGTTTCTATTTTTGTAATGTTATACATTCATCATGCTGGTACATATGATAACATCCTGATCATGAGTTATATGTTACTGTAAAAAAAAAACCAGAAGATCTAAAATTTCAGTATTAACTACATACTCGTGGCAAATACAAACAACGCAAACATAATCTTAGTTTGCCGACAGCCCGTCATGCTCGAATCTTAATCAAATTATATTTATGCGTTTCGGTGTTGTGTCGTTGTTCTCCTCTTATATTTAATGCGTTTCACTCGGTTTTGGTTTGTTACCCCGATTTTGTTTTTTGTCCATGGATTTATGAGTTTTGAACAGCGGTATACTACTGTTGCCTTTATATATCCATGTAAATTTTGTAATCAACTACAAAATTTTGAAACTTTTCGTCTTGTGTTAACATACACCAGTACGGTGCTGACCTCCACTCCGGTACAACTAAAGTACCTTCACAACGTTCTCCTGTCATTTTGTTAATAACCTTTGTAATTAGTGAAGGAGGAGGAACTAACCAATTGTTTTCATTTGTCCAGTTCTGTTTAAAGGCATCTATGCCCGATGTACCTTTACAGTAAAACTTAGAATTAAACATTTTGCATTTTGTGTTGTAATCGCATGCAAAACGGTCAAATGTGAAAATACCCCATAAATCATTTAAATATTCAAAAATCCATAACTGGACCCCAGTCATCACAATCTGACTGTCTACTTAATCTATCAGCTTTAGTATTCGATTCTCTAGGAATCCAGTCACATGACATGTCAATTAAATATTTACTACATGTATCATTTACAGACATAGCTTTTTCTTGTAAATAGGGTTTTTTACTTCCTACTTTAAGGATGTGCGATACATTTTTGTTATCTGTGTATATTTTAACAGATTTCCCCTCTATCCTACTGACAGAGTTCTTAAAAACTCTATCTACCGCCTCTAACTCTCTCCAAGTTGAACTCTGTTTCGTTTCAGAAATGGACCAACTACCAAACATATTTGGTTCATCTGATTCGTCTGTCGAATCAAAGGTCAAATGACCACCATAGCCTACATCCGAGGCATCACAAAACATCTGCACATTTTCAGAAGTAACTTTAGACAACTGACTAAGTTCAGAACCCTTTTCATTGAGCTCGTCTATATTTTTTAACCAAAACTCAAACTCGGCAATTGCCTCCCTATTTAATACCACCAAAGAATTCCAACTGGCTTTTGCTAATATGCAATCATATGAAAACCGAGTTCTCAAACGAACTTCATCCCCAATAACTGCTTGTGCAAAAATAATTTGACCTTCAATAGAAGCTAAAAATCGAACTTTCACCAAAACGTTCGTATTGCATCATATTTGCAAAAACAAACTGTTTAAGCAGTCCTTCAATTTTTCGACTCTTTTTCCCTTTAACTGTATTAAACCATCAATCAAATTCCAATCAAAACCGAGCCACGTAAATTTTTGTGCCGGTTCCCAAATACATTTTTCGTGTGCTATGACAAAACCAAAACTTTCAAGATCAGACTTGATCTTTTTACTTGCTTTCCAACATTCAGAATAGGTTTTACCTCCACCTAGACCATCATCTAGATACATTACTATTTTCAAACCGTCGTTTCTCCAATACTTAACAATTTCTCTCATGACTTTGGAAAAAATGAATCCACTCGTTGACAGACCAAAAGGTAATACATTAAACACGTAGTACTTATTTTCCCACTTAAAACCTAAATATGTTCTATCGGAAAAACAAATTTCCACGTGATGATAGGCACTTTTCAAATCATATGAAAAACAGAAGTCACCTATTTTAAAGATTTGTCGAGCTGTGCTAGAATCTTCATATTTATAACGAAATTTTAAAAGATGCGGATTAATGTGTCTTGCATCAAGAACTAATCGAAGTTTATCTTTTTTATTACCTGCCACTGTTAAAGGATTAACGACATGTGGAATATAATATACCTCGCTTATGCATTTTTTTCTGTAATAACTTGTTTATTTCCCCTAAAACAAATTGAGGATTATCCTTCGCTGACCTATTGTTTTCAAGCTCAACCTTACCTGGTATTACCATGAACGGTATTTTATATCCGTTTTTTATAACATCTAAAATATATTCATTTGTGCCTATATAGTCCAGTCGAAATGTGAAACAATTGCTCAGAAGGTGGTAAAAGCATCAAACTTTGCAGAGTGTTAGTTGGGGTCATAACTAACATTTATAGCTATGGACCCAATTCAGAAAATCAAAATGGCGGCTCTGGGCGGCCATTTTGTAATCATGTCCAAAAAGTCAATAAAAATTATTTAAAAAATATGAAAAATATGTTACTTAACTAATTTTTATAAACTTTCGTATTTCTTATGACAAAGAATATAAACTGAGGACTATTGAAGTATTTAGTAGCCATCTTGAATTGTGGCCATTTTGGAAACGTAAATTTGCAACATACTTTTATTCGCTGTCCTAAATTGTTTTTTGAATTTAATTTAATACTAAGTTTTATATGCATTTACAACTAGTTTTGCTAATCATTTATTAATGACTGTTGCTTTTCATATAAGATATATTCACCAAGTGCTCAAATAAGGTATGCTTATGTTAACAAATAACTGTATTTAAAGAAATACGTAAATTCTTTTAATTGCAGTTTAGAATGTAGGGCTTAGGTAATTTGTTACCATTAAAAAAATCCGTATATAAAATATGAGCACTGTATGTTGAACAGGAAAAAATATGTAGGTATCAAAATCACTAGAGTTGAACAAATCTAATAAATGAATAAAGAATTCCGCAACGGGAAGAGAGGACACGTGATTATTTACAATGCCAAGCAAATACAAAAAGAGCAGACATAGACATTTGAGCTTGTAATCAGTCATTTTTTGTAAGCATACAACTGTTCAACGATGATGAAGGCCATACAATGGGAGAATCAAAAGGCAAAAGGTACTAATCCTGTCAAAGCAAATCTTAATATATGTAGTCAGAAAAAACAAAATGAGTCAAGGATTAAAAAACCCAGTAGTATAACCAGCCACAGTTGTGATGAATCAACAAGAACAATGGTTGCAGATATTTCTTTATTTCTTTGTGATGAGGTATCTGACAATCATCATGAAGCATCAACAATTGTGATTGACAATAGAGTATGTGACTGTCACTTGAACTAATAACCATTGTTCTTTGAGCCAGATACAGTGCTGAAGATTAATATTTCAGGAGCCGATCTCATGCTAAATGTGTGTTAAAACTGCACAACAAGTCAATAAGACAGAATTCGAGACACAGAAAGAAAGACAAAAATCTGTTATCCATTGCAATAGGGGTTGCCAAAATAATAGAAAACAGTGATGGCTCACAGTCTGGAACAGATATTGTTTTAATATTTGAAATTGATGATATGGAAAAATGGTACAGTAAACGTCCTTAGTAAATACTAGTTGTCATGGATGGAATGATTAATACAACATTTATGAAAAATTGAATATTAGCTACCATAGATGATATGCAAGCACACATGAAAGGTTGTGTCTTTCTCTGGATTCTCAATGAATATGTCGGGGAAAACCTGAAACAGGCCATGTCTTTTACAAAATGTTTAAGTCGTGATGGGGAATGCCTCTTCATAGTCAAAGTAACTAGAATAGTTTGAAGGGTTAGGCTATATATGCTACTATAGAAAGGTTTACAGGGACATTCATTGTAGGCTTTCAAAATGATTCCGTTCCTCAATCTTTGAGACATCTTTCTATCTATCGGAGGACTGATCAGTTGCAGTTGCATCCCTTCGATGACGAGTTGCACAATTGAACTATTATAGCTGAGAAATGGTGAGTGTTGTCTTCCACTCATCGATATTACTGGATTGTGTCTCGATGGTTGGCCACCCTTTGTTAGTTACATTCCTATTTTGTTAGATGCGTTGCATCAGTCCTTCCTTCCATGATAACTACAAGTTGTTCCAGGCGTTTATTGTACAATTTAGCGTGATCTGCAAGCTTGGAGATTGGTACAATACCTCTGCCAGACCGTGTGTCGTCAATCTATTTTATTATTTTGAAAAGCACAACTCCAAGGATAAAAGATTCTTGGCTTTCCTTCTATGTCTTTAATTCTGCCTATTTGCTATGTCAAGTTTTATCAATCATTAAGCAGGATACTGGTGATTTGACATCTCCAGCTCTTACTTTGGCTAAGGAAATATGTCTTGTAGTACAGGTACACAGTCATGTCCCATTTTTGTCGATTTTTAAATTTCGAAGTATCATGGAAATCTTCAGCTACATCACCACAGAAAAAATACATTGCAGTCATTGTTTGTGTTGATTCAGTATCACTTAACAGTGTCTAGTTACTTCTTGTTTTCTTTCAACTGGCAATTTATCTTCAACATCAGAAGTATGTTTTCCCTTTTACTGATGAAATATTTTGAGGTCTGAAAATTTGTTTGACAGGATTTGTGCCGTCTTGAGTGCTTCTGCAGTTCCATAACCCTCATTCAACTGTTTCAAATTGAGCGGAAGAAAAACAAATTCAAGTCCCAACATTGTTGAATGCCTGCATCAAAAAGAGTGATTGCCAGCTCAAATGTCTATGTCTGTTCTGTTTGGATCTGATTGCCATTGCATGCAAACCCTCACATGTCCTCTCTTGCCGTTTCACACATTCCTTCTACTCTAAACGCTCATTATTTTCTTCTGATATCTAGCTCCAGTGTTTTGGAAATCTATAATTTTGATATTTTCCAACAACAACGTTCAGTCATAAATTATATTATATTCGTAATTTCTGTTTTACAAAGTTACTTAGGCAAACGTGTAGGTAACAGTTAGAAATTCTTATACTGATATCTTTATTGTGTAAACATGTGCATGCCTTATCTGACCATTTTATAAATATCTAATGCATATAAGTAAAAAAAAAGTGTGAATGCAATCAGTGAATAAATAAGATTAGCGAATAATGTTATATTGGAAATTCATGTTTTCAAAATGGCCATCATTCAAAATGGCTACCAAAAAAATCAATACATATGAAGTCCTCAGATGACAGTCCTTGTCATCTGGGATGAATATACCATATGACTTTATAATAACTTCTTGCAGCAAGCGCTTAACTGATTAGTCAAAGTGAACACGGTTACTAAGGAAATGCTAATGTGTAAAGGCAGTATTACGTATGTAAATGTGGAGGACAATGTGATAGAACATGATAGACAGAGTGATGAGGTTTGGCAAATCATGTACATTTCATTTTTTGTTAAATATAATAGTGAGAACATTTGAGCAGTTGGTCTTCCTATAACATTAATTACTTGTATGATATGAAATTCATTATGTCTGCAATCAAGGTTTTTGAAAGTTGTTTCAAATGAACAATATCAACAAAACGAATTTTCCTGTAATCAGCCAACTATTATAAATGACAGGTATACACATATATTTTTTGCTTTGGAAAATATAAAGTAATTTGTATCCTCTACGAAACAAAAGAAAAACTCGGGTAGGGGGTTTATAGGCTCGCTTTTCGTCCTGTTTATATAGCTCAAACAAATACATTTGTATATCTTCGACATTGTTTTTTTTAAATTTTCATCGAATAATGACTACTTTTTTTTGGCTTAAAAAACAATGATTTTTCAAGATGGCCGCCATTCAATATGGGTAATATTTTCAAAAACTTTGTTCAACAAGACAATTGGAATCAGCACTTTATTATATTACCCAGGTTTCATGTCAATATCTTCTCTAATATTTTTTTTATAATTTTGTTTATTAATCTATAGAGATCAAACGGCCGCCATTTTAAAATGGCCGCCTCTTCCGCAAATTTTGACTTTCAGAGTGGGTCCATAGCTTAAAATGTTGTCCATGACATATACTTCCTCTATTCCAAATTTCATGCTTTTACCACAATCTGAGCAATTTTGTCAAAAATCTGCACAAATCGACTGGACTAATAGTCTCGATAACCCAGACGCATATTTAAATATAGCGTCTGGGGTGATTAACCGGACTGGTCAGATATTTATAGGGGGCGTAACAAATAGTTAAATATAGAACATATCTATAAATAGCACTTCCGGTATCACCATTCTATTTAAAAACAAAGATTACAAACAGTAAACAGTGTAACGTTACATGTATAAAAGTTATGTGATTATCAAAACTGACATTTTGTAGTTGATCCTATTTTTTTCCCAACTTGCAGATGGGCAAACTTAAAAGAACGATCGAAAACTGTAATTAATAGCGGTGGTCTTTTTTTCCTGAATTTTGTGACACATGTAAAAAAAAAATAAAAAAAAAAAAAATAAGAATTAAGACAGAATTTTTTTCGTGGGAAAAATTTTGTTGATTATATAAAGAAACAATGTAGCATGACTGTAGAGTGCCCTCATTATAACAAGGTCTGGATCAGCCACTGTGCTATGCGCTAAGAGAGCCCAGGGATCCGTATAGCCGGACGGTGGACCGTTGTACATAAAGCCATACAATATATCCCAATTTTCTGGCGAGTTATAGTTTCTCCGACATGTAACCCGAACGGCCTATAATCTAGGACCTCATCTTTATATTTATTGTCATTTTTTCAGTCCTGAACATTTGATACCAATATTTACCACAAGACGATAACCAAGCAACCCAAAATCAATCTTTTTTGTATATTATAATACACCACGTTTAATATTCTCTTATCTTCATACTATAAAATGTAATGTTTCTATATTTTTGTATTAAAGCATACACTAGATGTTCTATAAAATATTTTCCACTTGACGTTATAAGCAACCAACAATCGGTATATTAATCTATATTGTATCCACATTAGTCCGTATTCTTTATTTTCCCCCTTTTTTCTTAGTTTTGTCTCGTTATTCTTATTTCTGTAAATCCTTGTTATAATTTATGCTTTTCTTTTTATATAATCATTCAGATATCTGACGCACTTACCTAACTCGAAAAGCACACATCAAGTTACGTTTATGGAAAGAAAAAAACAACTCATACAAATACTAAGATTTCAATGTAAAAAATCCTCCATAACAACTTATTACTGGCAGATCAGTGAGATCATACAATGAGCCAACTTTTTATTTACAAGTTAACTGATCTTAAAATTGCAAACGACAGAATAGTCTGAATGTTTCACAATAATCGATATCGGCTTATCCTTTTGGAAAGAAAACATTTAGGGACCAATCTTCACACAATACCACTTTGTCAGTATCCGTGTCCATGAAGAAATACATAAGTTAACCAGTCATTCATGAAACCCAATTTAATACTCTTTGAATACATGTTTGAATCAATCACATGGAAAAGATGGAATGGGATTTGTCCCATACTGCATAACTTGTAAAAAAACAACCTGAAAAGTGTATTCTCCTACTACAAACTATTATGCTGAGTTCACACGTAATACAAATTTGATTCCAATATCCATCATGTATTAAAGGGCAGCTTCACAAAAATTCTCCTGTACATGTGAACCTTTATATAAAATAAGTAGATTGGTATGATTGCTGATGTGGCAACAACCTAGCAAAGTTCAAATGACATGGATGTTCGCAAATATAATCACTGCTGGGCCTTCAATATTAAGAAAACTCCATACCATATAAATAACTCAGAAGGGCCAGACATGTAAATGAGATACAATTCAAACGTGAAAACTGTAAAATTTCTTATATGATTTTTGATTTGTTTAATTTCTCCGACATATCTGACAACAATGTGATTCTTGATTTTTGTTTTATTTACTTAATGAATGTCTGTGTGCCTTTTTTCGCTTTATGGTTGCTGTCAGAATAATGTTTATACTGTGATTATAATGATTGCTGGCAGCTTCAGTAATTCAAAACAAATCTTTGAATCTTTTTTTCTTATAAAATTGGAGCTGTTTATGATACAATGAAAATTCAAGTATTATACATTTATTTTTTAATTCTTCACATTTTACACATAATATCTGTGTCCAGAAATCTTCATTGGTTTGTCTACAAAAGAAAGTAAATGTTAAAATCATATTAATTTTTGGTCACCAGTATAGCATATATGAAAAACAAAATGTTTGGAAAAACATCATTATATAAATATACATTTTAAAATGTCTTGGTGCAAGCTGAATCCTGCTACGGCATGCAAGATTATCTCGCTGTGTTGATGACACAACCCATTGGTGGCATTGGGTTGTTTCCTGTTCTTTTGTCAGGTTGATGTCTCTTTGACACATTCCCTGTCTGTATTCACTATCAAAATCATGCATGAACTTTTATTATTGTTGAAGGCCATACCGTTGCCTATAAGTGCTCACATCCACCTTGTTTGAACTTGGGGTGGATAACTGTTTCATTGGTATTCATACCACATCTTCTTATTTGTATAATGTTGACCTTTTGGTACTTTTATTCTCAACTTTTGTTTAAGTCAACAGTATGTCATCTTAATTATGTTGATCTCTACTTTTGGTAAGAGATCAGCCACCGGTTGTTGACTCATTGAGACCTCCTTTCATTGATGCTGGGTCTATTGTTTTGCATAAAATCAAATTTTCAGTGTTTTCCTCATGCCATGGTTTTATTTTAAGGTTTAGAAATCCAATTGGTATATATTCACCGACAACATTGCATGTATTCTTTTATGATTTTTTTTTAGTGTGGAAAAAATGCCTTTTAAAAGTGCAAAAAAAGTATTGTCCAGTTGACCAGTCCAGACTTTTTTTACTAACAGTATATTTAAATTACTTTTTATAACAACGTGTCCCACTTCTTAGTCCCCTTCTTAAATGTTTGTATAAGCTAAATGCATTTGTTTAAAAAAAATCGAGCACAAATCATTTACACCGTTTGGTGTATGTTCAAATTGGCATCTTCTAGATATACTTTGTTAGGTTTTCTTCTGCTAATGGTTTTGGATTGCGTTCCGTCTTTTAAATGTGTACAACATTGCGCATCATTCCTCCCCCCTTTTTTTTTTTACACATATCAAAATGCGAACTCCATCATACAATGCAGACAGATACCACAAACTTATCCTGGACGAAGTTCATATTTCATAGCACTTTCAATAAAGCATTTATAAAGTTAAAGATAATACAAATCAACAACAGAATGTATTTATAGCGTACACACGACTGTTCGAGTGGTCCCAGTCAATACAAAAATTGCCATTTATTATTATATTATTAACTTGCTTGCGTAGCACGGACATACATGAACGAACATAACTACTCGGTGTTTCAGGTTGTATTTAAATTTATGTAACAGTTTGTGTTGTTGTATCATGATTATATCTTACCAAAGTTTGATGTGCTGTTATTTTCCTTTGCGGTGATGGAAGCCATGCTGTCTGGTGTTTTCCACGACTTGTATGTCGTCACAGAAAAATATAAATAGCTTTAAACAACAATCGGTACACTCGGGCTTTTCAATAGTATTATCGTAATATAATTTCTTCCGAAGTCAATAACCAACTTCTTGGTTATTCGTCTTGGACATAATCTTTAAATGCAAGCTAAAAAATCCGATACTATTCCGAATGTCATAAATTACCATTTTTATATCACTTGTCATCCAGACGCTCTACTTTAAAAAATAAAGCGGCTGGATGATCGAGACTATTGTGCCTATCGATAACCATTTTGTAATGTGAGTTCTCAGTCTACCTACCGGCGATGTAATGTTTACATTTGAGATGTCAATTTCATTGTTTTGGTTGTTCATTTCATAACAAAGGGGTTGTCTCAGAGCATTTTTGTTGTATATATATCTACTATTACTGTCATTAATATCAAACAGAAAAACAGTACTTATCTTATCACTTGGTCGACTCTGACTTGCATTTCTTGTCACCTCTGGACATTCTCTTCTCCAGTGACCCGTCTTATTGCAGTTAAAACATTCCCCTGGTCTGTCGATATGGGAAGCTCTTGTGGGAATAGTGTACGGAGCTGGTGAACTAGAATTTGGTTTCCTTTTTAACTTTTCTTTCTTTATTTTCGCCTCCGCTCTTGTTTGGGCTTTGTACATTCTTTTCTCGACCTCTGAATTTTCAGCTAACGGATTAGCGGTATATTCTGCAACAACTCTCCAACCTGCTTCTGATGAGTCAGCTAGCATTATTAACTTTTGTCTGTCTCTAATTTAACTCATACCTTCTGTTATTTTGTCCTTGGCCGACTCGATATTGTCCTTTGTGAGATGTTCCTGATTTAGTTCACTGTTAGCTTCCTTGAACTTAACCAAAACTTTACTGTTATGTTTATGTTGTTCCTCGTTCCCCCTTTTCTTGAACTTGTAGTTATCGGACAACGTCTCGTCTAGCTTTGCCAATTGGGATTCCGCTAACGCTTTTTGAGTAGACTGGAAACTTTTGTTGAAACATTCTAGGCGGTTATCTAGAAGGGTGGTCATGCTATCCAATATTGTAGTTTGGGTGGTCTGAAATTCAGCTTGAACTTCATTTTGTATTTCGGATCGAATTTCGGCGTCCATCTTAAGTTGAGTGTTCACTCGTTGCACAACAGCTAGAAAGTGACCCTATGCTTTACTACCAGAAAGTATACCCATTGGTCACTAAGTGTGACCCTATTATATATTCATACGACCCGTACCCGTCAATACAATATTTTCCCGCTATACTAAACGAAACGCGGGAAAACACAATGATATGGTTTTAATACAGCGTTTGTTTTTACAGACCCTGTATTTGTTTGTAATCCTAAAAATAGAAATATACGTTGCAAATCCTTAATGATAGCTTGATTGTATATAGTTATCAAAAGTACCAGGATTATAATTTTAGTACGCCGGACGCGCGTTTCGTCTACATAAGACTCATCAGTGACGCTCATATCAAAATATCTATCAAGCCAAATAAAGAGAAAGTTGAAAGGATTGAGGATCCAAATTTCCAAAAAGTTGTGCCAAATTTGGCTATGGTAATCTATGCCTGGATATGAAAATCCTTAGTTTTTTTTAGACATTCAGTGTAAGCTTCATGTATTGTGCTTAAGGTTGTATGGGAGTCTAAATTAAAAATGATAGAATTTGGTCATACTTTGTTAAAACGTATTTTCTATTGATATATGTTAAGAAATATCATAAAATGATAGGTCACCGCGCATTTTCTCAAGCTACAGGTCAAAATGACATATTTTGCATTAATTATACAGGAAAAAGCACCATTATGTAACTAGAAGCTAACTAAATGATAGAATTGTAAAATAAAATACGTGAAGATAGCTTTAGGAAAATGATGAGAGAATATCAAAAGAAAAGATAGGGTAACCGTGCGTTTTCCCCGGCTAAAATACAAAATAGCAAAATTTCCTTCAGAAAATGCACTATTTCAGAGTTACCTCCCCTTAAAATGCCAATTTTTAAAAGATAAAAAATTAAGCAGAAATACTAAACACTTATAAATTTGTTCTTTTAAATGCAAATTCACATCAGTTATCTGCATTCCTGCATCAAATTGTGTTAACTTGATTAAAATGGCAAAATACACCCCATTTCACTTTAAGGTCTTTGATTTATCATTTTCAAAGGCCTTTGGTTCAAAGCGAACATAAGGAAGATATCCTTAAAAAAGTGTCCGTGCTCTGAAATCGGTATTTTACGTTGGAATATTGAAATGACAACTTCTAACAAGAAATATTTACTATGATCGATGATATGTTTTTTTATAGATCCTCTGAATCGATTCCACTGCTGATTGAGGTTTCCTTCCCGAAGGTATCACAAGCCCAAGTGATAGAACTGTGTTAACATGACATTGTATTGATGTGATTATATTAATATATCAAGTGTTGACAAAATATTTGAAATGTTTGAAACATCATTGTGTTTTACTCCAGAAATAGCTTGCATTTGCTGCAGTTCAGATTGTTTGTCCTCAATACACTTGATTTTCGTACTTTCTTTTGCGTTTTAATTTATTTGATTCCAACGTCAGTGATGAGTTTATTGAATTTAGAGGTACTAACATTTTTCAACAAATTGCCGAAGTCCCTATAGTACTGCAACTGACATCGAAAAAGACGCTTAGTTAACGAGTTTAATAGTCCGGAATAACACACGGCTGCAAATTGTTTTAAATGATAGAATAATATCTATATTTTAATTTTCGTTGGGTCGTAAAAAGTTTCTATGGTCACATTTTTGTATTTTAACCCTTTAATGGGGTACCCCTCAATTTACCGTTGTGGGTAGTTACCTTAAAATCCAAAAATATAATTTTTGGTTAAATTTCCCGCTATTTTCGTACATATTTTCTATGCACATATCATCAAGGATCATGGGAATGATGAAGACATAAATATAATACCATCTCCAAGTAAAACTTTCAAACTTAAAGTTGGCTGTTTTTTAGATAGAAATTTAACGCGTTTTTCTTTGAAAACGAGAAAACATATGATTTAAAAACAGTATTTAAAATTTGAGAGGACAAAACATATTATTGCGATACTGCATGCAAATTTTGTTGGGCAAATTCCAAACAATTTTGTCAAAAACTCAAAAATAAAACCACCATTTGTACCTGTTTTAATTACGGAAATTTCCTATCCGTCAATCAGCTTTTCCATTTATTTTTTCCTTTACAATCTATTTGATAGTTTCGATGTTATTATGTAGATTTTGTAGGAGAGGTTAATTTATTTTTTAGTAATTTGAATATGCATAGTAGTTCTTTCGTGTATTTTCTGTAAATAAGTTATATTTTTGTTAATAAAATTTTGACTTTTTATAAAAGTTAACCAAATCTTTCGAATAAGAGGTTTTTCCGGATCATGACTATAGTTGATATTGTGTGAAAATACATTGCATGTCAATGTTTAACCTCAGAGCAATTAATATGCATGCAAGTGGTCGGGGGAAAAGTACTATTGAAGTTTCGCAGATATTTGGTGTGTGACAAGGTGATGCAAAAACTAACTTCTCTTGATATTCTGCTTTCCTTGGACGAATCTCAGTGATGTTATGAGACTTGCACCAGAAAGCAAAATTGGTGCGTCTTTAAATTATATTGATTGATTGATTGATTGTTGCTTAACGTCCAGAGGCAAATATTTCATGCATGTTCAGGACGAGATCAAGTTCACAATAAAAACAATAGGTAGGTTTTGTCATAAAAGAGGTAATTCGGGATGATGGTTTGGAAAATTTAGACTGCCACTGGAAACGATGGTATATTGAATTGGGATAGAATTTGCTATTGCAACAGACCACCTACGGACTCCCCAAAGAGTTGCTGCAAGGGTTTTTAACGTGCAAAGAACGTTGCACTCCCTTTACACGAGGCATCGGATTTAACGTCTCCATTCTGACTGGACGTGACTGCGAACTTGATACATCCCGCACAGCCAAACGGACGTCCCACTTCGTTTTACTACCGGTCGGGAGAAGACATAGTGACCATATTTCGTTTCCCCAGTCACCCATGAGGAACTTTAAATTAGAAACAACAGAAATCCATATATGTGATCAAACTGATCGACATGTATCTTCACAACCTGACACTTTTATACGATCTCGCGCCCAGTTTCTTCATTGTAGTTTTGATATGAAAACAGGTTTTTGTGTAAAAGAAAAACCTTTAAAAAATCGGAAAACTACACAAAACTGAATCCTCTAAACGTGTTGACAGTCATTTAAGTCAGAGTGCTGATTAATGTGAGTAATCATTTATCCATGCATAAAAAAGTACTTATTGAAGCAAACATCTGTGCAATTAAGTAAAATAGTTACTGAAAAATCAGAATTTGAACTTGCTGTGAGTTCATTAATTACGTTAGTGAATTTATTTGTTCTTCCATAAGAAAAGCCTTTCTCATGTAGCACGACCCAATACATATACCGATCACTTTGCTCTGATGCTTACCAAACTGCCAAACTCCAGAACTAATACAATGATACAACACACCATCCAAGTCACAATTTTTAAAACTAAACCAATATAGGTCACGGTCCGGTTTTCAACACGGAGCCTATGCTCAAAAGTTCATTTGTTAGTTAAATGGTGAAAAATAACATAAAGGCGCTTCTGAACCGTATTTTGCCCCTTAAGATAACAAAAATGCGTATACGTATGGCTATTACAAAATCAATCGCTTCTGTAGCACCATTCGCCCCATTGCATTTGGGATTGGCAGTGTAGATATATCATGCATATACATATGGGAATATGGGTCACGAACATTGATCGAAACTTTGTACTAACATTGCTTTTGTGTTTCCTATGCAAAGGTAAGACTGCATATGACGAGTTTGACAGAATCATGACGGTATATTTACGCTCCAGATAGCATTTGTACTCAAAAACTGTGTTTGCTTTGAACAAACTCTGTCCTGCGCCGAACTTGTTCTTATAAAAAAAAAAGGGAAGCGTCTTGTAATGCTCATACCCCTATTTTAATAATGAATACTATGGCTATTGTGTGTCGCTTTTAAAATTCATATAAGGATCATGACTGATTTTAAATTACAAAATTAGAAAATTGGCATTGCATTGTATAATTTTTCATCCTTCCCTTAAGTTGGGGTCACACATTCACGATTTTTACTACCGTTCTTGACAGGACCATTCCCGATTAAAATTTATTAAAAGTCTGATCAAGATCCTGTGAATCGTGGATGGAAATTCAAACTTAAATTAAAATTTGAAAAAAAATAATTTGATCACGACAACAATCAGATAGTGTTCAGGAAGCACCGATATTCAACCGTTTCTAAGCGAATAAGTCCCGATAATCCCGTTCTGAATCCGCTTCTAATCCGATTTGTATTTTTTCGCCAGGTAAAATTCGACCGAGTCTGTCACGACTGCGTCCCGACTCTACCGAATGTAATCCGACTGAGATCAGACAGTGACCAGACTGTGAACCGACGCTGACGGAAGTTATTTGTTCGAAAACTGTCGGCATATTCGGGATGATCAGGTACTGTCGGAGCGTAATCCTATCACGGTCCGCTCTATCGCATTGCAAACGGCTTTGTCTGGTCTCAGTCGTATTGTATTCTGTAGTTGTCGGGACTCTGACGTGGGTATCGTTGACGAATTTCGTATTAATAACGGGACTGTTTCGGAACGGTTTCGGCAAAAAACGGTTCGCAATCGACAAGATCTGGATGCAATCTGGACTCAATCGGCAGAAAAACAGCTATGAAAAATTACTCCGGATCATTCCCGTTCCACAGGACACCGTCCAGAATACACAAGACATTGTTCGGAATTCGATCCGATACAGCAGAATCTGTCACGACATAGCCACGATTGTAATCCGATTAGACAAAATCGGCTGAGTTGCCCCGAATGTTACGGGACGCACCTAACTGTCGGGATGCTTTGCCGAACTATTCGGACCCTTCCTGATCCGTAGGAATCTGTTACGAACTAAAACGAATGCGTTCTGACAATGTTAGGACATTCCAGATAATTGAGGATACCAATCCGACTTTTTCACTTTTCATATCGTATTGCTGTCTGATCTCAAACGGGAGCAAGAATCGGCAATGTGTGAACCCCGCATTAAAGAGTTATCTTTTTTACCACGATTATCCCACTACAAAATGTTCATGCACCAAACTGACTTTGTTTTACACTCGATTATTTTAAACCTCGCATTCGCCTCGGGTGACTTAAGTATATTTAGTGTTATAACTGCTGTTCAGACTTTGCAAATACATAATATGTATTTATCTAACACTAGATACTAATATTTACAAAATACACAACCTTTAAGATGCAAAATTAAAAACACTGTTTCAGCGCTTGAATTTTGTTTTTTTCAAAGATAGAAAAAATATTGAAATAATTTAATAAACTGGTGTTTTATAGTTTAGAAAATAATTCTGTAATATACTATAGTGAAACACTATACACTGCATGAAAGTTTATGGATGTGAAAAGGACAAGGCCACTTCTTCGTTTGCTAAGTCTTAAATGGAAAAAATCAGAAGGTTCCAAGTCAACGTCATTTTGTAATGGCAGCTCTTCATATAAGTAGTCAAATCTGTTGTCTGAACATCGTTTATAGCATATGCTTATGATTGAATTGTTTTTGTTTCATTCTATTGAATAAATATCAAAATATTTCTCCTTTTTGTCCTTGTGGTTGAAATATTGATATTTTTAGGTCTGACCTTTGACCTCAATTTCACAAAATTGTGACCACTCTGGATTTTTACGACCCAACTTTTCCTATTGTACACGTTTTCCTCTTTCCATCGATATATAATTTAGGTGTGTGTTCTTCCGGACCATTAAAGTTTAAAAAAATGACCTCTGGTTGCAGTACTACTACGGGATCGAACTGTGTGCCTCTCCTTATCGAACTTTACTTGTTTTCATTTTCTAACAAAAACAAATAGTAGAAATAACTTATATTTTATATAATCAGATGCCTGTTACTATATTAAGTATTCAAATATGTCATATACCTATTGACTTCATCATTTCACCTTTTGACGTCCAATCACCTGAAGTTGAATCTGAAAAAAGAAACTATAAGCCATTTGTTTTGTCAACACAAACGAATACCAATCAGTTAGGTCTTGAAAAACATCACGAGACCAGCAATCAAATAAATAAATAGAACCAAAAGGAAACCTCTATAGAAAATATGTTTGTCGTCTACAAAAAAAAGTAGTGGCTATACAATATGGTAAGCATGCAACGTTTTGTATAAATATATCGAAGGAAAAATGGGACATCAAATATATAGCCAACTGGTTGAAGATGTAAAGCATAAACAACATTTTCCAAAAGGCCAAAAAAGTGAAAAAGTATATTTAAACAAAACGCATTTGACTGACAGGTCGAACAACAGATGTTCTTTAACCCTGCTGACTGCCATTATACATAGATTCTACCACTGCATCGAGTGTTATACGATATTTATCCACTCGAGACAGTAACATTTTAAAATTTAAAACACTAGGCTTGCCGAGCGTTTTAAATATTTAAAATTTAACTGTCGAGAGTGTATAAATATCGTATTACACGAGATTTGGTGGTGAAATCTGTTTCTCTAATGATTTTCAAATAATATGCAGGCAGAAGTATTCCTTCTTTTGATCTGAAAAATGATGCGTACTTTCCATGTGACGTCATCAGGCAAGGTCTCCTTTTTCATGCCGCCACAAGAGGAAATTCAGAGGAAAGCAAGAAAATTCGACGTCGAATGGAGAACTGAGATCAAACGAACCACATGTTGATTAATTCTTTTTGATACAATGTGTGCAGACAGGGATAATTGACGAAGAATTAGAGAAATGATAATACAGATCAGATGATAAAATTTTGCGTGATAATAATAATAATAAAAAATGACATACCTCTACTTTCGATAGTCGTTAAAGAACTGAACTGTTGTGACACTGAATCTGTTTAAAAGAAAAAAAGAAATATTTCTACAGGTAATTGATGTGTAAACTGGGGCTATTAACTCTTATCACACCAATAACCTATAGAAAAAAATATGTTTAGTTTTTGTAATTTTTTATCAAAACAATTGAAATTTTCAATCTATTTTTTTTATTTCTGGCTTTTATTAACCGCCTTGCTCTCATGCATGATATATTTTTACAAAGCATGATGATAGGAATAGCAGTCTATTTATTTTTCAAATTCGAATTCAATTTATTTTCTTTGAACTTAATATCAATGTATGTGTTCACACATAAATAGATCATAGGTAAATTCCAAACTGGCGTAAATATAAAATTTTAATCCTGGTATCTTTGATGAGTTTAATTATTGGCATAGTGAGTATATTTAATCGAAAGGTTAAGACAACATGGTTTCGTTAATTGTAAACCAAGGGGGAGTTCCAACGGACCAAGACTTTGAAAACATGCACATTATATAAGAATTATTTAAACATATTCCTTTAGTATAAAAAACAATTACTTTGATAATAATGTCCCTTTGGAAACAAATCTAGTTTATATCAAATTCGTCTACGTGTTTTACTCCACCATTTTATTCCACTTTTTTTCTAAAGACGAAAATGCCGGTCCCTTGTCATAAATAAGACAGTTGCTTTCCATTCGTATGAAGTGCTTGCGCTTTTGATTTTGTCATTTGATAAGGACCTTCCGATTTGAAATTTTATTGAAGATCTGTTTCTTTTTTTTTTATACTGCATCTTGTTTTGTTTATTTCTTAAATATAGTAACACAGCTTTATTTTGTGCAATGTCAATTTCATCATGGAACCCTTTTTCACAGTCAGGTTTCATTAAGGTTTTAAGTTTGCAATGTGTGTTACAATTTGTCTAAGTTGCAGTATAAAACAACATTAGGTCAATGTCAGGAAAATATAATTTTTTTGTACTCGGCGTAAAACTGGGTAAGGGCAGGTTAAACCTCGCTCTTCCCCAGTTTCTCAGCCTCATACAAAAACGTTGACATTTTTCTGGCATTGACCTAATATTGTATATTGCTTTAGTTTGTACAAGGATGTAAACTTGACATTCACAGAACGTCTTTGAATAGACGACTTTCGAAAAAACTCGTCAATTATACGCCCCTCTATGACGTCTTTTACCAGATAGAAGGGGATCGCCTGTATCCCTGCACTATTCACTTAGTGATCGTCATTATGCAGGATAAACTAGGAATACTGGTTGTTCTGTAGTTACTTAATGACAATTTCCTAATGACAGTAGTGCTGATTGTCAATTTTGAGAATTCAATTTGCCGAATAATTCTAACAATATAGAAGTATAGTTTTTGAACCAGTCGAGCAACATTGGAATGAAAGTGACAACGCCCGTAAACACACAAATGACGTTCACTAAAACCAGAGTTTTTGACGGATATGCATCAAACTCGAAAGTTGCCTATTGATATACATGTCACATGACAGTCACAGAACGTCTTTGAGTTGATATACATACAATCACAGAACGTCTTTGAGTTGATATATATGTCACATGACATTCAAAGAAATCTTTGAGTTGATATACATGTCACATGACAGTCACAGAACGTCTTTAAGATGATATACATGTCACATAACATTCAAAGAACGTCTTTGAATTCATCACATGACAGTCACAGACCGTCTTTGAATTGATATACATGTCACAGGACATATACAGAACGTCTTTGAGTTGATTCAATGTCACTTGACAGTCATAGAACCTCTTTGAGTTGATTCAATGTCACTTGACAGTCACAGAACGTCTTTGAGTTGATATACATGTCACATGACATTCAAAGAACGTCTTTGAGTTGATATACATGTCACATGACAGTCACATAACGTCTTTAAGTTGATATACATGTCACATGACATTCAAAGAACGTCTTTGAATTGAGCACATGACAGTCACATACCGTCTTTGAATTGATATACATGTCACATGACATTCACAGAACGTCTTTGAGTTGATATACATGTCACAGAACATTCACAGAACGTCTTTGAGTTGATATACATGTCACACGACATTCACAGAACGTCTTTAAGTTGATATACATATCACATGACATTCAAAGAACGTCTTTGAATTGATCACATGACAGTCACAGACCGTCTTTGAATTGAAATACATGTCACATGACATTCACAGAACGTCTCTAAGTTGATATACATGTCATTTGACAGTCACAGAACGTCTTTGAGTTGATATACATGTCACATGACATTCACAGAACGTCTCTTATTTGATATACGTGTCACAGGAAGTCTACAAAAATCACTGGTAATCTATTATATGCGATAATACAGATGTCAAATAATTTAATTGATATCGGAAATAATCAACAATGACGTACCTCTTGTATCCTCAGGCGGTAATGAAGTGGACTCAAGTAAAAATGATCAAAGAAATTCCTACAATGCGCTAACAATAACTTCGATTCATTGTCAATCATTAACTGTGGAAGTAGTGGTTTAACAGTTTTCATGAAATTGGTGGAGTTTAGTATGACGTCCATTCTCATTGAACTAGTACAGAAATTTGTTTTATGGCCAACTGAAGGACGCCTCCGGGTGCGAGAGTTTCTCACTGCATTGAAGACATATTGGTGATCTTCTGTTGTTGTCTGTTCTATGGTCGGGTTGTTTTCTTTTTTACACATTACCCCTTTCCATTCTCAATTTGATTCGGTAGATATATAAAAAAAAATAAAAAAAATTATCTGTATCTGTTGAAGCAATTCCATTAATATTCGTATATATTACATATACTAGCACTGCATGTTGTTAAATACGAATGTTTAACCGGTAACACATAACATTATATTATAATAAGACTAGCTGCATATGGTAGATATTTCGCACAAAGACAGAAATAATCAGCAATATCATACCTGTTATCTCTGCTGATGTCAACGTAGTGGACTGTATTGGAACCAAATCTGTATAAAAATAGATATTTCAAAGACTTTTTAATATGATAAGACCCGAGAAGTTCTTTACACCTATTCTCTACAAATGATTAAATATTTCATGTAATTAGTTTATGTAGTTTACAATAGACAGAACACACACACATTATGAACTAGAACTGATAGATCTCATAGTTACTATATAGAACATTCCCCCTAACATTGGTTTTGGTAAAACTATCTATTTTATATTGCATACTATTGCAAAATACATCCTTTTGCTCTTTTTGTTCAAATTATACCATTTTTGTTATTCTACTTTTTTGACACACAATACATGCAATGATCTAATGATGGCCAGAGGGAAAAGATATTATATGAGTATCAAATCTGAATTTAAAATATTTATTTTTGTAAAATTGTTCCAACATGTCTAATTATCTGCTTTTTCGTTATATTTAATGGATCAATATGAGCATTGGAAAAAATGTATAATTTTGCTCATGATAATATTTCATTCACAAATTTTTTAAAGAAACATTAGTTATCAGTTCTATAATAGGTAAAGCTACTTTGATTCTACTCCAGTACATAGTTTGTAAACAATAATACTTGATGCCAGTGGTTTGAAATACTAAAAAGTAATATCACAAAAATATTGAGCTCAGTGGAAAATCAAATCGGATAGTCCATAATCACATGGCAAAATCAAATGACAAAACACATCAAAAACAGATGGACAAGAACTGTCATAATCCTGACTTGGTACAGGCATTTTTTTCAAATGTAGAAAATTGTGGATTAAACCTGGTTATATAACTCTAAACCTCTGACTTTGTTGACAGTCTCATCAAATTCCGTTATATTTACAATAATGCGTGAACTAAGCAGACATAATAAATAAAATAGGGAAAAATATGGGTACAGCAGTCATCATCGTGTAACAATTTCAAAAGGAACAATTTAACAGAATACAAAAAGATTTATTTCAAAACACATTCATTGATTCGCGTGTCTGACGTCAAAAAATTGTATACGTCACATACTTTTGTTAGTAAAATAAAGTTGCTTTTCTTCAAAGTTTTTAAGCAATAGTGGTTTGAAATACTAAGTAGACGAGTGTGCCAGGATCCATTGAAAACAATTGTTGGGTATGTTTAGTCGAAATTCATTAAAAATTAATATAAAACATAAAATTGAGAATGGATATGGGGAATGCGTCTACGCAACAACACTTGAAGGCCACCAATGAGAAACTCCTGAACACGGAGGTGTCCTTCAGATGGCCCCTAAACAAATATATATACTAGTTCAGTGATAATGGACTTCATACTTAACTCCGAATTATACACAAGAAACTAAAACAAAAATCATACAAGACTGACAATGTATATTCAATTTGGCATTTTGTACATTTGCAAGAACTTAGTCGTGAACTGGACACTTTAATTTAAATTTAACCTACGAACAAACTGACAAAATATAAGAATGCTTACACAGTGGTTGAATGTAAAAAAAACAAAAAATATCGCAAATTGACTTTGTATTAATGTCCAATTTATTTGTTACAAACATGACTTCCATGTACAAATTACTGACTGCATATCAGTATTGAGGGGTTTTTCAAAATATTGTATTGAGAGGTTTTTCAAAATATTGATTTTACGACTGGTTCAAGTATCAGATCGTCTTATTTTGATTTTCAGCTTGTGATTTTGGCAGCAGATAAACTGTAACATTCATTAATCGAAAGAGAAATATTTTACTAGTATATGATTGATAACTTGACAAGAATGCTCTTCAATTTTGTACTGGTTTAGCTTTATAAGTATTTTGATACGAGTGTCACTGAAAAGTGATGCATCTTATGTAGACGAAACGCGCGTCTGGCGTACTAAATTATGGTCCTGGTACCTTTGATAATTAGTTACTTTATTCATTGCTTGTTATTGTGTTTTTAAAAAACTCACACCTGTAAATTGCAATATTTGATGCAATTGAACTGGAAAATCCACATGGCCAAAATGAACCGCCACTTTCACATCTGAATTCCGTATATTTATAATCGGCAGATACATTGTATCTCAATATGGACGTCCGGCTATTCTGACAGCCTAGCGGAACCAACACCCCTTGGTTATAGTCTTCGGCATTTAGCCAACCATATCATCTCTTCTGTAACACCACCTCAATTGTCCAGCATGATTTCTCCCTACTGTTCCTGTACAACTCAACTCAATCAATGTATTAGGTTTATATAATCCTTCTATTTCTGGTTTCGGACTGACTTGTATTTGATTGATCGTTGTGGGTTTGACTAAAAAAGGTATTGAATATGTTTATTTATCCATTGGAATTTTCACTGTTTTCAATAAAATATGTTCACTCTAAGGCAGAACCGACTGTAATATTATCATTAACAAGATTAGTTCATGGTCCAGAAAGGAGAGAGAGAGTCATTAGGACTGATTTTAGGATACGAAAGTTAAAAACGTTGTCATTAAATTGAATTAACTAAAATCATGCAATACTTATAGATGTACATGTATAACATAATTTCAAGCATAAAATATGCAATCCCGTTGAATGTAGATACTTAATTCGTAAGTATATGAATATGAAGATGTGGTATAAGTGCCAGTGATATATCTCTCAATCCTAGTCACACAAAATTATAGGTCAATGTACGGCCTTCAACACGGATTCTTAGTTCACACCGAACACTTAGCTATAAAGGACCCCAAAATGATTTGTATTAAACAATTCAAACAGGAAAATTAATGATGTAATCTATATAAAAACGATTATAGCTATAGAATACTACAATTATAAGCTTTCGATCTTTTGTTTTTAATTAATTTGTATGGAGTTCTAGATGATTTAATTGCAACTTTAATAACTGTTGTCTCGATGTTCATTGTTTGAATTGTATCATGGTGAAGAATTTTGAAAATTCACATAGCCGGTGACACAAAAGAGGGACGAAAGATATCAGAGGGACAGTCAAATTCATAAATCGAAAATAAACTGACAACGCCAGGGCTAAAAATGAAAAAGACAAACAGACAATCAATAGTACACATGACACAACATAGAAAACTAATGAATAAGCAACACGAACCCCACCAAAAACTACGGGTTATCCCATGTGCTCCGGAAGGGTAAGCAGTTCCTGCTCCACATTTGGCACAAGCTGCTCATACTGATAGAGAATATTTGTCAGTAAAGTTAGTACATTAAGCCAAGTTTCATTAATTAATGTATTTTAAAGGTATTATAAAGCTTTTTTTTTGTATCTTATTTCCTTTAACTATTATACGTAATATTAGCAATAATTGATTATCCTATTTGTTCTTTTATGTACATCACTTATGTCATCTGTTACAGATTGAAAACAGAGGAATAGACACATCAAAACAACAGTCCGACGCCTGTATCATGGTCAATCATCGTTTAATGTAATATCGCATTATATTTTTCTTTTAAATTTAGAGAACTTTCCATGTTGTAATGTTACACTATTGTTTCAGATAAAGGGTAAAGGTTTGATCCCATTAAAACGTTAAAATCCGCTGCAATTGTTTGCACCTGCCATAAGTCAGAAATCTATTTTACAGTTGTTGTCATTCGTTGATTTTGTACTTAGGTGTTTCTCGTTTCTTGTTTTTTTTTATAGATTATATTGATGTTCTTCTCTTTTGAATGCTTTTACACTAGTATTACCAATGTTATTTCAACTGATCGGGCGGAGCTAGGTTTTAATTTGCATAAGGACAGTCTATTTGAAGATGTGTGTGATAAGGATGATTGCCGTTATAATTATTACTGATTTCTAATCAACTATCAATGTCATCAAAGGAATTTACAAAAGAATTACTCGACACTTTATTGATGAGTTTATCCTAATACACCTATCTATAGATGGACTGGTTTATTACGAGCGAACCGGTTAAACTCCGCCCAGTCAAGCGAAATAAATCGAGTAATAACTTTTATGACCCTTTATAGCTTGCTTCTCGGTGTGAGCAAAGGCTCTGCGTTGAAGACCGTACTTTAAGCTATGACGGTCTACTTTTGAATAATTGTCACTTAGATTGAGAGTTGTCAAATAAGTCAATTAAAAAGTTCTATTATATAGCTCTTATATATCGTACCCTTCCGGAGCACCTGAGATCACCCCCATGTTTTGTTGGGGTTCGTGTGGCTTATTTTTAAGTTTTCTATGTTTTGTAATGTGTTCTGTTGTTTGTCTGTTTGTCCTTTTTCAATTTTGGCCAGGCAATGTCAGTTTATTTACGATTTATGAGTTTGACCGTCCCTCTAGTATTTTTCGTCCCTCTCTTTTCTTTGTTTAATTGTATACCTTTATATTCCACAGTTTCAATTCTCTCTATCTCGATTGGCTGGTTAGTAGCTGAGGTACCAATAACTTTACATCGATATGTTCATTCATCTGAACATAACACATTATCGGATTGGATGTCAAATTCTAGTCCAGTAGAAGTTGTGACGTGTTGTACATATTCCTTGATAATGGTGGAACGATTCTGCCGAACTTGCTGAGTCCATACTGTATCATTCTAAAATTCTTGATATCAAGATAAACAGTAACGATGTCCTGAAAACCAGTTGATGTATTTTTGGAGAGTGTGATATAAGTTACACCACCCCACAGTGGCAAGTTGGAAGGACTACATCCAAACTTAAGTTTGTCTTGCTGGAATAGAGCTGTTCGTGGTAGTATCATGGAGACATCTTGGCAAGATACAATATTATCTGGAAAAGAAACCGGAATAGCTTAAACATTCTATCTTTATTGTTAACGCAACACGCTTTCTTAATAAATATTTTTATCTATTTTTTTACACCGGTGAGCAATTAAAAGTATTAGTATCTTTATTAAACTTATAATTCCAATCTCAATGAGAAACATGTGGAGGGTTAAACATGTTCCGAAATAACCGTTTCACATATGATATAGGAAATGTTCTGAACTACAATACCCTCCACTTTTCATGAATGTAATCTAACGTTAAAGTTTTAAATTTAATGAGCAACACGGATGCCACATGATGATCAGGATCTGCTTACTCTTCCGGATCACCTGATCACCCCCAGTATTTGGTTGCGTTCGTGTTGCTTAATCTTTTCTATTTTGTGTCACGTTTACTATTGTTTGTCTGTTTGGCTTTTCTTGTTTAGCCATGGCGTTGTCAGATTTGAAATACGTTTTCGTGCTCTACACCGCAAAAACTTTCAATTGCACTTATGATGTTTTCACTTTCGGGTCATGTCCAGCTGCTTAATATATAATTCGTTATCTCAAATGATTTTCAGATTTACACCAATTACTGAACGAATAAACTAAACAATAGTCATTTTACCGAATTGCAATATCAGTAATCAATGGCAAAGACAATCAAGGTAAAAAAAAAAATCCACGAAATTAACATGAACTTCAAAAGGAAAGAAAAACTTATTATTTGATATATTAAACGAGGATATGTATGTCAAGACAAAACAACAACTTGCTACAATGTATTGTGATTATAGATGGCGAGATATTTCTTCGATTACTAGTATTTTATTATTTTCAATTCATTTCTACATAAAAAGAAAATCCCTAATTAAGGAATTTTCTTTTTTCCTTTTGATAAATCCGTCGTCATTTTATCGCCAATCTGCGAGCATGTTTTACATTGGTCCGCGAATACTAGTACCAGGACTATGGGTATGCAGCGACCACAAGACATAGAACATTGACAGAACTAATACTTGAACATGTTTAGAGGTTTTATTTTATGATTAAAAAGCATACTTTCATGTAACTTCATAGGCATTAATTTTACTTACAGCTAATTAGACTATATACTGATATAACTCCAGTAAAAATGAATTTGCAAAAATACATGGTATTTAATTCTAACTACTTTTCAGCTATCTAAACTTCCTCTGTCTGGTAGACATAATACTCAAATGCCTATAGCTAACAACAGGTATTTTCAAAGTAGTAGTAAATATAAGATATGAATCATAAAAAAAAACGACGTAGAAAATACTTTTAATGTGAGATAATCAAGTTGTATAACAGATTTTACCACTGTGACGTATCACAACCGGATAAAGGTTCTCTGAAGCAAAACATATCTATTTAACTACCCGTACAGTAAAAGTATTTTCTCTACAATATATCCACTTTCTCACATAATTTATCTGTAAAAACATACATTTATTCGGAATGCATTGTTGTTCAAGTGTGGATAAATAAACCTTAGCTCTACAAAAACTTTAAGTGAATGATTGAAGGATACATGCCTCTTTGAACATGTCCAAAAAGGTCGGATTCTAACTATTTGTGAAATAGAAACTTTGGGATCATTTACAGTCCTAAATAGTAGCTTCATTAAATGATTCACTATCACAAAAACCTTCTTGCCAGCAACACGATTTAATGAAAATCAAAAGAATTTGAATTCAACCGCTTCCATGATATCTTTGTGTACTATAGTTTGTCTGTTCAACTTTTTTTAGCCATGTCATTGTCAGTAAATTTTCGACTCACGATTTTTAATATCCCTCGAGTACCTTTCGCCTCTTTCTTTATACGGTGGTGATGCTACACAGTAGGTACAGTTATAACACTGGTGTCAAAGAAGGACAGAAAAAAATTCTACATAGATATAATTGTCTTTGAAATGGCAAACTAGTTTTTAATTAATGAAATCTTTCAATTATGTTTAAAAATGGTTAATTTCATCTGTCTTAAATAAATGAAACAGAAAATGTTAAGACAAAAATGTCTTTATTGTTTATTCTAACAATATATGCTGATTAGATATAGGAAGATGTGGTGTGAGTGCCAACTCTCCATCCAAATAACAATTTAAAAAGTAAACCATTATAGGTAAAAGTACGGCCTTCAACACGGAGCCTTGGCTCACACCGAACAACAAGCTATAAAGGGCCCCTAAATTACTAGTGTAAAACCATTCAAACGCGAAAACCAACGGTCTAATCTATATAAACAAAACGAGAAACGAGAAACACGTATATATTACATAAACAAACGACAACTACTGTACATCAGATTCCTGACTTAGGACAGGTGCAAACATTTGCAGCGGGATTAAACGTTTTCATGGATCCAAACCTTCTCCCTTTTTCTAAAACAATAGCATTACATCACAACATAGAAAAACGTACGATAAAATATCAATTGGCAGACTTAAATCAATCAAAAAACGTATGATTACATAATGAACGAATAAATTTGATCTGCGATATCTGAATACAAATGCACAGTTAATTAAATATTAGAAACAAACATTCATGACCAAAAAGCTAACAAACAAATTCAAACACAGGACATCACTGAGAAATATTTAACCAATCAATGTTCACTTTAGAAAAAAAACCGGTTTTTTATAATTTTGAAGTTTATACAAATGTTGTAAGAATAAGTGAAAAAATGAAGATATTACAAATAATCAAAGCTGGTGTACAGACAAGATCCATATAAATAAAAAATAACAAAAAAGCATTATAAACAGTATCAACAGGTCGAATTAACATATTTACGTCATGTTTCATCATCTTAAAAAACACGTTTATTCTGTTAGAATTTCATGAATAAGAATGTAGTATTAATCTTTATATTAAGAGTTAATTTCTTAATCATATACATTGATATATATATATTTCCGTATTATTGAATCTACAATTCATACTTCTCATTCAATTCTCTTTCAGAACAAGTAAATAACTATGTTAGTATTGAAGTTAAATGTAAGAATTTCGAAATCAGTCAAAAATCAAATAGTTTATATCACAATCTCTTTTTGTATTTATATGCCAAAATTTATTCCTTAAATGAACAATTTTAATTTTTCCATCTTTTTAAATCCGTTATGTGTCATATATTTGTAGTGGTTAGTTTTATAAGTATGTAATAATTTTATAAGTTCCAATTTGGAAAATAGATTGAATTACATGTCTATTGCGAGGTAGGTTACTTCAAAATAGAACAACTTGAACATGAATTTCTTTATTTAATACAGTTTTATGGAAAGTGTATTTTATAAATGTACCATTGAGATGTTAACATTTATAATTTATACAACAAGTAGAAGGAAAATTGAAGTTTGACCTTTCAATTGCTATATATGTTCACAAAAGTATGAATTATACTAAATTCTAATTAATAATGATGTTTTTGTCCAAGGCGTTTCGGTTACATTTTGTTTTGGGATTTTTGGTCTTCATTGCTTTACAAAATGTAGTCCTGGTATCTATGATGAGTTTATTTTCAACTTTGTACTTGTTTTGGCTTCCAAACTTAGCGTCACAGGTTAGTCTGTGCACGTCTGACGTATTTTGTACTTGTTTGGCTCTATAACTTTTTTGATCTGAGCGTCACTGATGAGTTTTGTGTAGACGAAACGCGCGTCTGGCGTATCAAAATTATAGTCCTGGTAACTTAGTATTAAATGTTTAAACTGGTACATTTGATGGCTTTTATTCATTTTTTCTCTGTCCTATGTTTTGTGTCATTTATTTGTATTGTAGTCCTGTCATGTAATATTGTCAGTTTAATGTTATAATTAACATTGCCATTAGAAAGGGAGATGTTGCCTGCCATAAAACCAGGTTCAACCCACCATTTTTTTCAAATGCCCTGTACCAAGTCCAGGCAATGGCCATTGTTATATTTTTATGTTTTTTTCTTTATTGACTCATCTCTTTGTCGATTGTAGTATTTAAGTGACCAATAGGTTAATAAAAATGAAGAAAACGATTTCTAGGGTGGAAGGAGGGATATAGCAGACACAACCGTTAACATAACAAGATAATTTTGCAATTTAAAAAAAAATCCGTGCATAAAACATCAAGATTAGGCAATATTCGGGGTAAATCCTCGTGTATTTGAAAGGTTAAACTAGTGACACCCATGTAGTTGCTCATGGGGGTTAAATCACGTGATGAATCGCATTCGATTATGGCACAAACAAGCAAAAGAATATGGGATTGTTTCGACGTCTAGTTTGAAATATACGATGTAAGACCTGTTGCTAAATATATATTATCAACTTCACAAAAAATACATGAGTGTATTGCGACAAACCGATTCCATAAAGTTCAACCAATCACAAACCATTTAGATACATTATTATTTGTTAAATCACTTTCTTGTAAGTAACAACCCTTTAATAGTAATGGTCGTTTTGGACCATCATATTAGTTATATTGTTTCTTTTCTTTTTCAGAACAAAAGTCATAATTAACTGTCTACTCGCGTAGTAGTATTAAACATATTTGGATTATTTTTTTTTATTTTAAATCTCGATCTTTCTCTGAATCCTTTTTTTTCAACCCTGTTAATCACCATTCCCCCTATGAAATGGAAAAATCGTCTAATAGTTAATAATCCATAATGCTTTTCAACATAAAAATGGAAGCATACGCTATAAATTTCTCAATTTGGGATACCATACGGCATATTTTTTTTATTAGTGAACAAAAAGGTAAAACATGCCACATTGTAGTCTGTAGAACAAGTGATCAGTATGCTGGATTTTCTTATTGAATCAATAATTATTGAACTAGGAGGTAAACGTTTTCAACAAATAGTCGACAATCCTATTCGTGTATTTGGTTTTGATGTTATATTTGTTTTTCTCATCGGATTTTGTCTAATGCTTAGTCTGTTTCTGTGTGTGTTACATTTTTATGTTGTGTCGTTGTTCTCCTCTTATATTTTAAGCATTTTCCTCAGTTTTTGTTTGTTCCCCTGATTTTGTTTTTTGTCCATGGATATACGAGTTTTGAACAGCGGTATACAACGGACATTGTTCCTCTCCTTATCGACCTCTTCTTTAAGTGGAAGATTCTACAGACCCTTTAAAAAACAAGTAGATCAGAGAAGCCATATCATATCATATCAAATTCAGATGTATTGATGATGTTCTTTTCATTAACAATCCAAAACTTTTCTGGTTGGGTTTCATTTATACATCATCCAGAACTAGAAATAAAAAAACCAATAGGCACGGCGTCCTGTGTCTCCTTTTAGACATTCCAGAACTTATTCGTTATTCAAGATATTGCATATTTTACTCAGACTTTGTAAAAAGGAAAATTACACAAATACTGAACTCCGAGGTTAATTCAAAACAGAAAGTTTCTAATCAAATGTCTAAATCAAAAGCTAAAACTCATCAAACGAACTTGTTATAACTGTCATATTCCTGACTAGGAATAGGCATATGGGTCATTTTGTTTATAGTGAACAAAAAGGTAAAATATACCACACGGAGGGACAAGTTATCAGTATGCTGGAGTATACTGTTCCTTATCAACATACAGTAAAAACAGGATCACTAGGATAGCAACACACAGTATGAAGTTCTTAACCAAATTTCAAATACTTTCCTGTTACAGAATTTGAGCAAGAATTTTGTGTCATGGCAACGCACTGATAAATGTCAAAATAAGACAAAACTTACTTGGTATTAAACTAATTCACTTCATATTAAACATAAGTTAAATCAAAGTATAAATCGCTTATTGTTAGAGACATAATGGTATTATTGATTGAACAATAATGCATTGGTACCGCACTTAAAAGAAGGAAATAGCAACAGGGTAACGCCACCTTGCTTATTTCCATGTGAAAGGAAACAAGACGGGTTCGATGAAATAAATCAATTATTATTATGATTTAATATTTTTTTCATTTTTTTTAATGTACTATTATATATTTACATTAAAAACCAATATTATCTTAATCTTAATCATCATCAGCCTTCTGTCGTATTGTACATATGATATTCTGTTGTCGAATCATAAACGTGTTCAGTAGTTGTCGTCGCGTTTGTATCTCCATAAATTCTGCAAAATATTAATAACATCGAATTAATAATTTCGACATTGCTGATATCTTTTACTTTTCTTCGTTTATTCACAAACACATAAAAAATGAGTATGCACTTAATTTTTATAAGGGTAAAGTAATACCTATGCTAGAAACTCATAAAACACGAAATGAATATTTCTCTCTAAATATATACACTTTAGAAATATATTTAGAAGGATTTTATCAAACACAAGGGAAATATTGACCCCGTAATTTTATGTAAGATTACCATAAACATGACATTTGAAAATTCTTGTTTTGAGGAATAGGATGACAAAACTAAGATCTCACCTTTCTTTTTTCCACTTTATAACAATGACACCTGTAAGTAAAAAGAAACAATGAAGTTTAAAATAAGATTTAGAGCTCTTGACGTATGTGTACTTGCTACTTGTAATACAATCTGTAATTTAATATTAAAATAAAAATGAAATTGCTTACAATAATTTGTTCATACAGCAAACCATGACCGGAAATATAATTTCAATTCAAAGTATATCCAAGTTAGTTACACATGATTGTATCATTATCAGATATAGGAAGATGTGGTATGAGTGCTAATATGACAAGTCATCGTCCAAATAACAATTTATAAAAGTAAACCATTGTGGATCAATAAACACGGAACCTTAGCTCACACCGAACATCAAGCTATAAAGGGCCCCTTAGGTTCTTTATAAGGTTGTCTTCAATTTTCAACACAATGTTGACTGCTTTTCCCCTATTTTTGACATTTTCCCCTTTTATTTCTGTTTGTTTTGTTCCCACATCGAAGTCAATATAAAAATTTTGATGCAATTTTCGTATAAGTGAGAGTTTAAGCTAGCTTTAAAACTAGTTTTAACCCAATTTATTTTAGTTTAATAAATGCCTGTAGCAAGTCAGGAATAACACAGTTGTTATCCATTAGTCTGATATGTTTTGGCTTTTGATTTTGCAATTTGGTCACGGACTTTCCGTTTTGAAACTCAGTATTTTTGTGATTTTACTTTATGCTACTGTTGGCATTGTTCAGTGATGAGCCTATTCGCTGATAAGTCTCATTGACTGATGTTGAATTATATGAAAAGGACAGAATTGAGGATCTAATAATTGTAAAATATGTATTGTCATCTTTGACACACGTATACCATAAATGTCAATAAACGGTATCTGTCAGAATTCCGAAGGAAAGAGTTGAGCTTGATCAGAATGATCCCGTGCTTCAATCTTTATAGTATTCAGCAAAGATAAGATGATAAGAAACACATGCTCTGGAAATATTTTATTAAACAAATGGATACCTAAAAGGTAAGAGCACAAACAAACTGAGCATGGAGAAAAATTCAAAACATAAAATCCCTAATCAAAGGCAAGATAAAAAGCTCAAGCACATCAAACGAATGAATATAAACTGTAATATTTCTGACTTAGTACAGGCACTTTTCTTTCTATGTAGAAAATGGTGGGTAACACCTGTTTTTTTCCGCTACTAGTTGCAAAACCTTTCCCTTGACAGTCGTTTTTGTTTTAATGCTATAAAAATGACAGGTTTCCTACCTTGTATCTTGTCACTCGATAATATCAATATATGTTATATTATGTGATTAATGAGTATGTTCATGTCATATGGTAGTTCTAGTGTTAACCTATTTTACTAATTCGAAACAGGGGTGAAAGAGAAAAAGAGAAACAGTCAAACACATAAATCGAAAATAAACTGACAACGCCATTCCACAAGAAACAACATAGAAAACTAAAGACTGAGCAACACGAACCCAACCAAAAACTTGAAGTGATCTCCATTTACACCTTTTATAATTGCATGTAAACATAATAAGGGAAACATTTTTGTTGTGTGAATATAAATAAAAATATAAATATAACTTAATTGTTGTGACAAAATGTAAATATTCCTACATACTATTCCAACATAAAAATATAAATATGTAGTAAACAGGATTATCAAGACACAAATGAATCTCACAATGACGAGAAACATCATTATACAAGGATACTATTTAAAACAGAACAATAAATGGGTAAAAAACATATAACTTCATATCAGTGTATTTCTTAATCAAAAACATAAAAATGCATTGTTTCTAATATTACAAATAAATCAAAATCTGTATCGTTTTAAAAATATTTCACATTATCAATTTCGTGTTTTAGTGACTGAGTTACATTAGTTGACGGAGGATAAACGGCTCAATGGAAAAATCTGATTTTACTGTGACTTTACACAAGAATTGTGACCGAAGGTGACGTTGAAATACACATTTCCAAAATTCGTCTTTAGAACCAAACTAGCTAAATATGTTGTGTATATTTCATTGCATTTACAAAAGTAATTTCATAAAAGTAAAAAAAAAACAACTGAACTTCAATGAAAATTCAAAACTGAAAGTACCTTATCAAATGGCAAAACCAAAGGCTCAAACATATCAAATGAATGGAAAACAACTGTAATATTCCTAAAATTTAACCCACCTTTTCTGTATAACAATACTGTTATCGCGAATCCTATTAACATTCCTGCTATTAGAATTGCTATGCAAACTATAAAGATTGTATTTAATTTGGATGAACAGACTGAAAATAAAAACAGTAATGAATTATTAGATTAAATTAAATTCAAATAACAAAGTACTTAAATTTTTAATGATATGTCAATCTAAACACCATAAGGTACTATTTGTTAGTTCAATGAACAGGATTGCAAAAGTCAGGAAGGTTGATAATGTTAATAATGTGTTATTTTACTCTGTCAAATGCCCATTGGCCTGCTCTTGGTAAAAAACTCTCATTCTTATTTTGTTTTTGTTATTTGGAAATATGTTGTCGTTAGCAGATCGTGGATCGATTAAATTTAATTGATTCACAAGTAATGTATTTTAATCCTTATACCTATTGTAGAAATAGCAGTTACTTTTTTTTGTTGAAAACTATAAGCTTATCGCTATATGTATTTTAGTTCATTAGGACATTTATTGCTGTTTAATTTTGATTCCGTTTAAATGTATGTATATAAACTCATCATAGAAACCAGGACTTAGTTTTGTATATACGCTGGACGCGCGTGTCGTCTAATTAAAAAAGTATATTCTCACAAAATATCCATTGAACTTCAATTAAAAATTTGAAAACAACACGTTTAATAATTTCAATGCGAAGCGCCTTTTTGGATTTACCTTCATCAGGAACGCTCAAAGATAAACATTTGAAATCCGAGGATGAATAAGTACCGAAACCGTTGAAGAGCTATATGTCAAATATACCTAAAACTGATTGCATAAAAAGGCAACTTTGTCTGAGGGAGCTGAGTACTAAGTTTCTTAATAATTTCAAAATTTATAAACGGACAATTTTAGAAAAGTTTGTTGAATCATGTCAGTACCAAAGTACTGACTACTGAGCTGATGTTACCCTCGGGGATGATACTGATAAATGATATACATAAAATGTTTCTGCGGAAATAATCCATACATATCCATGCTTACTTGATACTGGTTTCAGCTGTAAAATCATTCTTGTGCTATATCTAACAACTGAATTCTAGCTGCAGATGCTAGACATTTTCCACACAAGTAGAAATACTCATCAACTACATACCTGCCGTGTCTATATTAGTTAAAGAAGTTGACTGTTTTGGATCTGTATCTATCCAAAAAAGATATTTGATGTTATTTCATATTGCTAAAACTTTAGAAGGTTTTTCTATGTGGATGGGATTTTGAATAAATAAACTGATTCACCTGCGGAAAGGTATATTCACCGCGCCAAACGTCGCGTGCTTTTATGTGTATAATTTTGGTGAAAAAAACGTTTTATGTATAATTGGTTTTCATATTCTAATTACATACTTTTCTTTCGAAAAATGAAATAAAACAATTACTGTCTATATTTTCAGTAAATATGTGGTTTTATTGACTTTTGAAAAACAGATATTCACTTCGGCCGGTGTCCTCATCAAAAGACTGTAATTGTTTAAAATTTAATGTAATATATCCTTGCCGCTATATCGATAATTTATTTTGCTAAGTATTTAAAAATGTGGTTACTTTGTTTAATGCAACTGTCCAATCGAACTTGCGATATAGGATACAAAAGATACAGTTAGTTCTGCTTTATATCTAAACTTAAATCTACAAATTGACAAATTGAAAATGACGTTCGGGTAAACACAAATATGATTAAGTTTTTAACTGGGAACTTTCAGTTTCTATATAACATCATTCCAGCAGCGCCATCATATCTCTCTATTAATACGATGTTTTTCATATCATGATTTCCTTGAAAGATGATTGCTGCTCACAAGGAAACTTCTAAACTAAGAGTTACAAGTATTGAAGATACATATAAAGTTTAGTCCTGGTATCTATGATGAGTTTATTCACAGATGACACCGGATATGTCCAAATTGTCGTAACAACCATCTTGTCCCTTTTCCCTAGATCTATTATCCTAAAATAGGGGCAAAAAATACCAGAGGAACAGTCAAACTCATAAATTAAAAATGAAATGACAACGCCATGGCTAAAAATGAAAAAGACAAACAGACAAATGGTAGTACCAAAGAAACAACATAGAAAACCAAAGACAAGCAACGCGAAACCCACCAAAAACGGGTTCATCACAGGTGCTCCGCAAGGGTAAGCAGATTACGCTCCAAATGTGGCACCCGTCATGTTGCTCATGTTATTGAAACCCCGGTAATTAGTCTAATTTGGTAGGTCATATTCGTTTATAAGGAAAGGAGACTGCAGTAACGACCTACGAAACATATTCGATACCATCTTTGATCAGTTATTCCATTACGAAAAACCAACTTGTGATGTCGTCCGTCTGGCGTATTAAGTTTTAGACCTGGTACCTTTTGTTAGCTATTATTCGTGTTTTTTTCTGTCCTGTACGTTTTTCCATTTTTTGGTATTGTAGTCTGGTCATGTAATGTTGTCATTTTAATGTTATATTTTACATTGTCATAAAAACGGGAGGTTTGGCATGCTACAAAACCAGGCTCAACTGGTCAGGAAAAAAGCCATTGTTAAATTAAATTCTAATGTCGTGGTTCTGTTGTGTCGTAGTTCTCTTATACTGTGGATTCATTTATTTTCGTGGGTATCAATTTTCGTGGATTAACGAAAACTTACATATTCGTGGATATTTGATTTCGTGGTTTTGCCTCTCTCTGTATACAAAGCCTATTGAACATTTTATATTCGTTGAACATTTGATTTCGTGGTTTACTTGTGCCCACGAAACCCACGAAAATTGGTATCCAACGAATAATAATGAATCCACAGTATTTGATGCGTCCCTCAGTTTTAGTTTGTAACAACAACTGTTTAATTCATGTAAAAAGATGCAATTTTAAATTCTTGCGATTAAAACCATGTCGCTTTTCGCGCAATAATAAAAGGTAAAATCACCAAAATACTGAACTCCGAGTAAATTTAAAATGGATGGCCCTAAATTAAATTTCAAAATCAAATAATTAAACATATCAATCTAATAGATAAAAACTGGCATATTTCATTTTCAAATGTAGGATATAGTGAATTAAATCTGGTTTTATAGCGCTAACCTCTCACTTACATGACAGTCGCATCAAAATGAATTATATTTACAATGATGCATGAACAAAAAAGACACAATAGGTAAAATTGTCAAAACAGGTGAAAATCAGCTTGACTGTGTCACAATCTCACTTAGAACAAAAACAAACAAATTTTTAACAGAGAAGCACAAACATCATCTATTAAAACTAACGACCACATTCATTACTTACTTATATATGTATTTCAAATCAATCCATAAAGGATTCAAATCTTTAAAGTCCTGAGATTGTCACATCAACTCTAAATTCGCGTGTTTAAGGGGGCTCCTGGGTATAAATGATTTTTCTTTTCTAATATAGGATTTCGCTATATTTTTTCATAAATGAACTTTATCATATACTTAAAAGAAAAATGAAATAAAAAAATGGTGTCACAGTTCATTTAATCTAAAATCTGCCTCTGGAAAAAGCATACATTTTTGTTAATGTCCTTTTTTTCTGTTGAACTAATAGGAGAAAAAGAGAAAATATCGAAATAAAAAAATAACCTAATATAAGAAATCGCTTAAATTTTACAATAATTTAGTTTATGTACAGCTCATTTGAGTTAAAAAAAGATATTTCAAATTTAAGGCAAAAAAAATGGCATTTTCGCACCAAAGGGAGATAATTTGGAGCTTTTTCAAGTTTTAAAGTCATCTGGGGCCAAACCAAATTATTTTTGAGGGTTGTTTTTTGTACCATATCATAAAGTAACAACTAATAGTGTAATAAATAAAATTTGTAATGAAAAAATAAAGGTTTAATGTTTTACTAACACTTTTGTACCCAGGAGCCTCCTTAACGACAGAACGTAAACATCACATATGAAGAAATATAAAACAATTTTGTCAAGTATTTTCAAAACATTTCACTTGGGAATGATGCTATACATGGTTGAAAAATTTTAAAAAAGTTTTGTTACAACCAATTTCAGAAAAAGTACAGATCTACGTCATATGTAGCAAAGAAACACAAAAAAACCCACACGTCCATCCAAAATTTATTCTTAATTTACAGTAATCTTTTTTTTATTATTTTTTTGAGAGTACACGTGTCTCAATTGTTTCAATATGTGCGTCTCTGTAGATGTAATTCAAACAGAAAATTCTACAGAAATTAAGATTTCACTTTATTTGTTATTTAATTTTTGACATCGTTTCAGATATGAATGTTGTCAAACATGTAATATGGCCAAACGACTTTGTCCTCTCACAATGCCAATTTCCGGAAATGGTTAACGAAATGCACCTCTGCCGTCCAGCTTACGAACTGATCATTTGGTAAAATATTTGAAAGAGTTTTGTTATGGGACTAGTTGAAGCCCGAATCATTTGTGGTCTTCCGAACGGCTCTTTGGTCGAGTTGCTGTCTCTTTGACACATACCTTATTTTCCTTCGCAATTTTAAAGTGATATAATGTATATTAGCAAGTTTGTGGTATTTCATCAAACTCAATTGTAACTGGTAAGTTAAATCTTTAGCAAAAAAATAATAAAAAGTGTGATCAGAACATAAAACGAAAAATTGATGTTGTTGCTAATCTAAAAAAAAGTAGATTAAGGGCATACGATACAGTTTTGAACCTGTATTTACAAGTTGATAAACATTTGCTTATAGAATCTAGGCTTTTTTTTACCTGATCAAATCAATTATGTAATAAAAAAATATACCTTCATGTACTACTCTGTTAGTAAAATGAGGTAGAAATTTTGTATATTTGCTTAAAGTTCGGATTTGTGGCCGTATTTTCTTTTTCGAAGGAAAGATATAACTTTTTTGTTTAAAAAGATAAACACAAATTGTTTTTGGTTAAGGAATCGGTAATTTCTGTATTTGATAAGTATCATTAAAACTTATGCTATTTTTATTCAGAAATAACTCATTTATCAAATATTCATGAATAGAGGAAAAAACGTAGTTGTTTGCTGCATGTTTATCAAAATTAAAAAAACTTGCGCTATTAACAGTTTTATGAAAATTAGGACACATAATCTCCTGGCAAAATGAAACACATTGCCGTTTAAAAAAAGGGGTACATGCAGTTGTTTTCAAATTAAATTAGTTTGAATGATAAAATCAGTCGACAAATGCATCTTTTCTCGATATGTCATAGTTTGACGTCGCGAAAATAACATTTTACGTTAGCAACTTCATTACCTCCCCTGTAATTGTATCGTATGCCCTTAAACATTATACCTTAAGCCAATGTGGAATAATTAACAAACACCTTGTACGCTGTTATGACAGGCCAGAGAAGATACTAAGCTAAACGAATTATGTCTTTGTATCGATGAAAAACTTTTTGTCACGTTTATGTATATGATAAATTTTCAGTAATTTTGTTTTTTACTTACATCTTTGTATTGTTATATTAGATGCAATTGCACTGGGATATTCGCATTCCATTGTTGTACCACCTGTTTCGCATCTGAATTCCGTATATTTATAATCGGCAGATACATTGTATCTCAATTTCGACGTCCGGCTATACTGACAGCCACCATACGAAATCAACGGCCCTTGGTCATAGTCGTCGGCATTTTCCCAACCAACGAAGTTAAACATATCATCTCTCCGGTAACACCACCTTAATTCGCCGGTAGGATTTCTTCCTACTGTTCCCGTACAAATCAACAAAATCACTGTATTAGCCTTATACAGTTCTTCTATTTCTGGTTTTGGACTGACCTGTATCTGAGAGACCGTTGTGGGTTTCACTAGAAAAATAATGGATTGGCTTATTGCTATATTACAACATTACAAATAAATACATTTAAGTACATTTTCAACCTTTTAAAAAATATATATATATTCTAAAAAACAAACTTTAATCAAGATGGAAAATGCATTAGCTTGTAAAGCTAATCAAAGACTCATAAATCCCAGGTTTTGATTAATTTGGGTTTTAGCGATCTTGATCAATGTCCATCAACTTCAAGCAAAGTGCTTCAGTGCAACGACTCTTTCAAAGTATTATTTAAAACTATGGCTTTACATGCTAAAGAAAAAAAATCATTAAATGATTACACTATTGTTGAGAATACAATTTTTGGGCATAAATGTTATTATTTTAAACTTAGTTTTGAACGTTTCGTTTGTAATGTAATGTGTAATGTATTTAAATTAATTAAGTTCGTTGTGGTCATTACACATGATAATTTATTTTTGTAATAAAGCAACCAACAAAGCCAAAAAAAAACACCAACCAAAACAATATATATATATTTTCCATCTGGTTTATATGATCCTTTAATCATATATTGACTCTTTAAATTCAAGAGTCTCTTAAAATGAGGGTACTTTTGATATGGCCTTCCAAATACCGTTTCGATCCCTAACATCACTGAAGAGACATTTATTGTCGAAATCCGGATCTGGTGTTCTATTGACAACCTATGTTTGTGGCATAACATCGTGGCTACAAGTTATTTTTTTTTTCTGTTTAATATTAAATTTATATTAAGATCCATTTTGTTACATCTTGTGATCAATTTTATTTGCCAATCGCCAATGGCATTCAGCAGGGTAAAAGAACATCTGTTGTTCGACCTGTTAGTCAAATGCGTTTTGTTTAAATACACTTTTTCACTTTTTTTTCTGTCGTATGGTGTAAAAATATATCAGTTGATACGTTATGCTCATGTATGTTTACACTATAAGGACTTTATATACAGGAGTGTGCTCTTTACGCAGAGACTGCTCCAACACAGTAATGAGGAGGAAGGATTAAAATCAATATTTAGTAAATTTTATGAACATCATCACGAATTGGTTGATCCATACAATGTGTCTCTGTGTAAACTAGCTAAGGACATTTTACCACGTGTTAGATTGTTGTTCACTATTAACATCGTCTTGTCTTTAAAGTACCGAACGTGAACTATTCCCGAATTTGACTGTTTTGCTGAGTGTGATTGAGTGTACTTTGGGTATTTAGTTATTGTGTTTTATTTGTATTTCTCATCGGATATTGTTATTTGTGTTATTGTTTGTAGTTGTGGTTATATTTTATTTTAATATTCTCTTCGTTTGTTAAAGTAAATATGATTAACCATCGAGTTCATTGATCAATTTTTAGTTTTGAGCAACTTAACGTATACGATTTATTTGTTTTGTGGTTCTATTTATAAAATTGATACGTACAATTAATTATCTGGTTGCAATTCTATATTTATTAAACTGCAATTGTATTAAACATTAAATTCCATGTCATTTTGTAACGTAACGTTTTTTGTACGTAACAATGCACGGTTATATTGTACTGTTTATGTGCTTTCATTTTTTGTTTCAAAGTCTCAAACACATCAAACGAAGGAAAACAACGGTCATATTCCTGACTTGGTATAAGCATTTTCGTATGAATAAATTGTGAATTAATCTTGGTTTTATAGCGCTAAACCCATTGACTTCTTTGACATTTGCTTTAAACTCTATTATATTTATGACAATGTGTGAAAAAAAAGACGTAATAGATAAGATAGTTACATTAGTGGTACAGCAGTCATAATTGTATCACAAAACAAACAAACATATAACAAAAAAAAACACCACAAAACGCATCTATCAATTTTAAAAACCACCTGCATTTCTTCGTCACATAGGAAGAAATTACACTTCTGTTGCCTTTATTTATAATTATACATGTGAAAGACTTGTAAAAAGAAAAATGGGGGTCAATTGGCAAGACAATTCATGTATTAGAATGGATAAAACCAGAGGATTCCGAAAATCTGACAAAAGTCCAAAATATGACAAGCGAACATCCTTATAGGAGTTTTCCCTATACTGATTTAATTGATCATGATATGTTCGTTTAGTATTCTTTGTAATTCTACTGGTACATGGAAAAATTGATGATAAGCATATAAATACAGTTTTTATCCGCCACACATGTTCATGTGGTATACGAAGTTAGAAATCAGGTCAATAGTTGTCAATTGTAAAAACTAAATTGTTTGTTTTACGCCATCCGAATTTGAGAATACATTTGTTAGTTTTAGACTTTAGGCGACCGAGAGCTTGAAAGTCTGCTTAGACAACTATCTATTGTAGTTCTGTCTTCATTCAAAAACTTGTTTGTGTTAAAATACTGTTTCATTGACATATACCAAATACATCCGTACATGTATAGGTAGACCGATATTTTCCGAAGAAAAAGTAGAAAAACAAAAATACAGAACTCCGACAAAATGGAAATTCCCTCATCCGATTGCGAAGAAAATGACGGATTAATTATATGATTTCCCAAAAATAACGATTTGAAATCTGAGAACGATATTCATGTACAACTTAATTTGAAAATTTACATGCATAATACTTATCATCTTCTCTTAATTGTTTACCTTTCAATTTTACAGTTCCGATTTTCTCTATGTCTATTGGCTCGTTAAGAGCTGAGGAACCAATAACTGTACATCGATATATTCCTTCGTCTGAGCATAAAACCCTGTCGGCTGGGATGTCAAACTCTAACCCACTAGAAGTGGTAAGTGGGTTCACATATTCCCTAATAAAATTGGCACGATTCTGCCATCCTGACTGATTCCAAATTGTTTGATTCTGCAGAGTTTTAAAATTAAGAAAAACCGTTACTATATCCTGGAAACCAGTTGATGTATTTTTGGAGAGTGTGATATGAGTTACACTACCCCACATTGACACTTGGGAAGGACTACATCCAAGTTTCAGTTTGTCTTCCAGGTAATTCATTGCTCCCGGTGTTATTACATAAACACTTTGACAAGATACAATATCATCTGAAATATATAAAGTTTGAATGAGCTTTTGATTGATTTCGTCATTCAACGTTACAGGAATTGAGCTATACTTTAAATTACTTTCGGTCATTTAGCTTGTTCGTTAGCTTCATACGTTTGTTTTATATTTTACACAGCTTGCTTCAACTATTTCAGTTTTTAAAAGTGTTTCCGATAAACGTCAAAGTTAATAGAGAAAAGATCTTCAATCACACAAAATGTAATCAAATCTATTTTTATCTATCTTCAAAAGTTTAACCTTTTCAGTACAGCCTTTTACATCCCGTCAATGTTTATTGTATTTCATTTTTGCTGGTGTGTTTTGTATATGCGACGTTTTGTGTTTCTTTGGTTCTTATAACGTGACTCTGTACTGAAAAAGATCCTGTCAGTATGTTATTGTTTTATATTGTAACTATTTGTGGATTCTTATGAATTCTATAGTACTTTTGGACTATTTTAAATCCCGGTCTATTGCTGAGAGTAATTCTTACATACTTTTGATTTTTAACCCTGTATGCTAAAATTGCCCATGTAAAATTCTAAAATTGTTTGTATGAACATTGAACGACAAAAGTATGTGACATATAAATTTTCTGACGTCAGACACCCAGAGCAATGAATGTGTTTGTAGATAGATGTTTTTGTGTTGTGTTAAATTATTTCTTTTAAAATTGTTACACGATGATGACTGCTGTACCGATATTTTGACTATTTTATGTTGTATGTCTGTGTAGTTCACGCATCATTGTAAATATAACGGAATTGGATTAAACTGTAAACATAGTGAGAGGTTTAGCGCTATAAAACAGGTTTGATCCCCCATGTTCTACATTTGAAAATGCATGTACCAAGTCAGAAAGATGACAGTTCTATTTTATGGGGTTTGTCATTTGATTTTGCCATGTGATTAGGAACTTTTCGATTTGATTTTCCTCTGAGTTCAGTATTTTTGTTATTTAACTTTTTACACATACCAAAAAAATATTAATTGTTATGAATTTTCTGAATTTTAATTTCTGTCGTTTTCTATGCAATATATGTAGACTGCAGGTATTTGGATAATCCCGCGACTTCTAACATTTGACAGTGGAAGAAATAAAATCATCCGCCATTTGCAGTGTTAACGTCATATGAAAGCTAAATCAATGTTTAAAAAATTCAAAAAATCAAGGGTTTGACCGGTATGGAACAGTTATGTCACAGATAAAAACGACTGTGTTCCAATTTTCGTAAATTTTCCTGCCCTCTTACTACATATAACAGTATGCGTACTAACTAGGAGAAACATTACAGTTGCAACTGTTGGTAGAGGTCTTTTGTTTTATATGTAATGTTTTGTAGAACAGTTTGGCTTTCCTTCTTTTCTTGTTATTTTGTTTTTGCTGTGACATGGTCAGTTTTTCTTCGACTTATAAATCTGTTATTAGTCTCACTAACCTCTTTTCAATCACCACACATCATCTTTTTTGTTGTGTAAAAAATAAAGCAATATTATGAGAGAAAAAAAAAACCGGAACGATGTTTTTCCTAAAATTTGGCACGAACTTGTATTCAATAGTGTTTATTTTTTCTCGGAGTGCTGTTATTTACATTTGATAAGTGTTCAATCCAGCGTAAATATTTCTTTCCCAAACCAAAAAAAGAAAAGAAAAGATCCTGCTAACATGTTTAACCCCGCCACATTATTTATGTCTGTGCCTGTCCCTAGTCAGCAGCCTGTAATTCAGTGGTTGTCGTTTGTTTATGTGTTACATATCTATTTTTCGTTAATTTTTTCACACGAATAAGGCCGTTTGTTTTCTCGTTTGAATTGTTTTACATTGGCTTATTAGCCTTTTATAGCTGACTATGCGGTATGGACTTTGCTCATTGTTGAAGGCCGTACGTTGACTTATAGTTGTTTATGTGTGTGTCATTTTGGTCTTTTGTGGATAGTTGTCTCATTGGCAATCATAGTTTAGTGCTTTATTCGTTATAGGTTAAGAAATACAGGCAAAGTTTAGATGTTTATGAAGTGTCCTATATTTTGACTTTAGTGGAACCTTAAAGAACACAAGGTCTTGAACATTCACAGATAAAATACGTGTACATTTTAAATGTTAAATGAATAATAAAAAAACACACATCTAAATAAGAATAAACTTGACTCACTGTATGATTGCCAATAAATTAATATAACTCCAGTTACAATCAAATTAGGTAAATACATTTGATGTAAATTGAAACTAAATATTTGATATTAAAACTTCTTCCTGGTAAATAAAATTTTCAGATGAGAATAACTCACAATGTAAGGACAATTTTTGTTGTAAAAGGGGTTGTGTATAAGTTTCATAACATTTTGTTGAGGCAAACTCAAGATAAAAGAACGGAAAACAATTTATTGACGTACGGACGTACACACGGACAAGGCCGGTAAAACTTTTAAATGCACCTCCACTTTAAGTGAAATTTCATTGAGTAACTCGATGTTTTCTTCACTTAATAACGATACTTTCTTATTATAAGTATTTACCTAATTTGATTGTAACTGGAGTTATATTAATTTATTGGCAATCATACAGTGAGTCAAGTTTAGGAAGCGACTAAATAACAACCTCGCTAGCCAGGTCAATAATTTTCTATATTTAGATCGGAATTCCTTCTATTTATTAAGACTCGGGTTAATATCGGTTAGGGAAATTTTTTCCGGAATTTTATAATAAGAAAGTATCGTTATTAAGTGAAGAAAACATCGAGTTACTCAATGAAATTTCACTTAAAGTGGAGGTGCATTTAAAAGTTTTACCGGCCTTGTCCGTGTGTACGTCCGTACGTCAATAAATTGTTTTCCGTTCTTTTATCTTGAGTTTGCCTCAACAAAATGTTATGAAACTTATACACAACCCCTTTTACAACAAAATTGAGATCACATTTGAATTTTGCTGGCGTCATTTATACCATATTAGGGTTATGCGCCTAAACAATAATTGAAAAAATACTGTTTCCATTTTCTTACTTTTAAAAGTTTGCCTGACACAAAATCAAGACATATACCTAATAAATTTGCAGCAAAGAAACAGCGTCTTTATTGATGCTCTTCATCTTGAAAATTAAAGTAAGATCTTGAACACAGAGAAAACTATTCTCGTCTCAATGAAAGTTGCAAGACAGCCCCTAGCACCAGTTTCAGCAGAATTGTTTGCTAGTCAATATCGTCACAGTTGTACCAGGGAAGACACACGGCAGATGCGAGGCAATATGAACAATTTAATATGAATAGCTGGCAAAGAAATATAACAAATCTCTCATAGATTGCCCGACAGTTCACTTATACATTGATATAAAACGAGACAAATCACACAGGGTAAGTTACTAGATGTTGTATATATATGAAACCCCTCACAAATGAAGTAGGTGGTGTGGTGGGATGTATGATTAACCAAGTGTGTCCTGTCCTGCTTGTCGGTTTGTCCATAGATATAGAAAGTGAGGTACTAGTACACTATATTATGTAGGTGGTCTTTTAACCGAGCACAGAATAAAAATGCATCAAACTTGTCATTTTTGCTGAAGATGAAGCCAGAATATTTTTTTTAGTACCTAAATAAGCCAGATCATTTTTTTGTGTTAAAAAAGAGGCCAGATATATAAACCCCCCCCTCCTCATTCAAATGTTCCGTGCTTTAAACCACAAAACACAGATCGAGTTTGAATTTGGGAAGTGTCACTTTTACTATTGTAGAGTTATAAACACTTTACAAATGAAAACAAATGCTTATTTCTGTTCTCTAACTTGAGTTTGTCTCAAACACATATTATGAAACTAGTGTGCATCACTGATTAGGAGCAAACATTTGATTTTTAAATAAGGAGGAGTTGGTGCGAGGAAGATTTGTTTTTAGTTGTAATCCCTGACCTGCCTTTTTATTTTTCATTGTATTCGGTACTGCCTTTTTTATTAGTTTACCCTGACTTGTTTTACTTAAATTGTCATCTTGCCTTTTTGAGCAAAGTTGCTCATCCTGCCTATTTCGTTACTCAAAACTCTTGTCCTGCATTTTTATTTCAAATATCATCCTACTGAAGGTCGGTCGTTTTTCTCTCCGGACACTCAGCTGGTTTCTGACCGCCACAAAGTAGCCAACATATGGAGCTTTAAAGAGACGTAAAAACACCAACAATCAATCAATCAATCAATCAATCAAAATGGCTATTATAACAAAACTTTGATCAAAGTACAAATTTGGGTAGTGCTACTTTACTGTTCTTAAGGTATCCCTTAATAAGTTACATTGTATATGCAAGCAGGGGCATCAACTCTGTCCCATACACACAGTTACAATTTATTCTTTATCAAACGAAAAAAAAATCGTTTAAACTCTGAGAAAGATGATTGAAAAAAACAATATAGGAAATTGGACCATAGACACAGACCCGGTTTTACAGGTTAGTATCTTATAAGGACTAACCACCATAACCAGGTACTATAGTTGTCACACACTACCACATAGGACTGATTAAAAGACCCTTTTGACCATGGACTCAGACCAGGTTTTACAGGTTAGTATCTTATAAGGACTAACCACCATAACCAGGTACTATAGTTGTCACACACTACCACATAGGACTGATTAAAAGACCCTTTTGACCAGGGACTCAGACCAGGTTTTACAGGTTTGTATCTTATAAGGACTAACCACCATAACCAGGTACTATAGTTGTCACACACTACCACATAGGACTGATTAAAAGACCCTTTTGACCAGGGACTCAGACCAGGTTTTACAGGTTAGTATCTTATAAGGACTAACCACCATAACCAGGTACTATAGTTGTCACACACTACCACAGTGGACTGATTATAAGACCGTTTGGACCATAGACTCAGACCAGGTTTTACAGGTTAGTATCTTATAAGGACTAACCACCATAACCAGGTACTATAGTTGTCACACACTACCACATATGACTGATTAAAAGACCCTTTTGACCATAGACACAGACCAGGTTTTACAGGTTAGTATCTTATAAGGACTAACCACCATAACCAGGTACTATAGTTGTCACACACTACCACATAGGACTGATTAAAAGACCCTTTTGACCAGGGACTCAGACCAGGTTTTACAGGTTAGTATCTTATAAGGACTAACCACCATAACCAGGTACTATAGTTGTCACACACTACCACAGTGGACTGATTATAAGACCGTTTGGACCAAAGACTCAGACCAGGTTTTACAGGTTAGTATCTTATAAGGACTAACCACCATAACCAGGTACTATAGTTGTCACACACTACCACATAGGACTGATTAAAAGACCCTTTTGACCATGGACTCAGACCAGGTTTTACAGGTTAGTATCTTATAAGGACTAACCACCATAACCAGGTACTATAGTTGTCACACACTACCACAGTGGACTGATTATAAGACCGTTTGGACCATAGACTCAGACCAGGTTTTACAGGTTAGTATCTTATAAGGACTAACCACCATAACCAGGTACTATAGTTGTCACACACTACCACATAGGACTGATTAAAAGACATTCGTCAATTGCCATAGCATTGTCAGTTTATTTTTGATCTATGAGTTTGAATGTCCTTCTGGTATCTTTCGCCCCACTTTCAGTAACCTGACAGTTTGTTCTACGTTGCTATGTAACCACATAACACTTCTAAGTAAAACAAAACGCATATACAATTGTTAACTATCTCTTACTTTTAAAAAACAGTTCATGGAGGTGAGTACAGATATACGACTAACTTCAGTAACCTGGCAGTATGTTCTTCACAGAAATATACCTGTACAACACCTATTCTTAGTAAAAAAAACTCATTTTACATGGTTGACTATCCCTTATGTATAAACAGGTTACAGAGGTTAGTACAGGCATACAACTAACTTCAGTAATCTGGCAGTATGTTCTACACAGAAATATAACTGTACAACACTTGTCCTCAGTAAAAAAAACTCATTTTACATGGTTGACTATCCCTTATGTATAAACAGGTTACAGAGGTTAGTACAGGCATACAACTAACTTCAGTAATCTGGCAGTATGTTCTACACAGAAATATAACTGTACAACACTTGTCCTCAGTAAAAAAAAAACTCATTTTACATGGTTGACTACCCTTATGTATACACAGGTTACAGAGGTTAGTACAGGCATAAGACTAACTTCAGTAACCTGGCAGTATGTTCTACACAGAAATATAACTGTACAACACTTGTTCTCAGTAAAACAAAACTCACATTACATATTTAAATATCCCTTATGTATAAACAGGTTGCAGAGGTTAGTACAGGCATAAGATCAACTTCAGTAACCTGGCAGTATGTTCTACACAGAAATATAACTGTACAACACTTGTTCTCAGTAAAACAAAACTCACATTACATGGTTGACTATCCCTTATGTATAAACAGGTTACAGGGGTTAGTACAGACATAAGACTAACTTCAGTAACCTGGCAGTATGTTCTACACAGAAATATAACTGTACAACACTTGTTCTCAGTAAAACAAAACTCACATTACATATTTGAATATCCCTTATGTATAAACAGATTACAGGGGTTAGTACAGGCATAAGATCAACTTCAGTAACCTTGCAGTATGTTCTACACAGAAATATAACTGTACAAGACTTGTTCTCAGTAAAACAAAACTCATATTAAATGGTTGACTACCCCTTATGTATAAACAGGTTACAGAGGTTAGTACAGGCATAATACTAACTTCAGTAACCTGGCAGTATGTTCTACACAGAAATATAACTGTACAACACTTGTTCTCAGTAAAACAAAACTAACATTGCATGGTTGACTACCCTTATGTATAAACAGATTACAGGGGTTAGTACAGGCATACGATCAACTTCAGTAACCTGGCAGTATGTTCTACACAGAAATATAACTGTACAAGACTTGTTCTCAGTAAAACAAAACTCATATTAAATTGTTGACTACCCCTTATGAATAAACAGATTACAGGGGTTAGTACAGGCATAAGATCAACTTCAGTAACCTGGCAGTATGTTCTACACAGAAATATAACTGCACAACACTAGTTCTCAGTATAACAAAACTCACATTACATGTTTAAATATCCCTTATGTTTAAACAGGTTACAGAGGTTAGTACAGGCATAAGACTAACTTCAGTAACCTGGCAGTATGTTCTACACAGAAATATAACTGTACAACACTTGTTCTCAGTAAAACAAAACTAACATTGCATGGTTGACTACCCTTATGTATAAACAGATTACAGGGGTTAGTACAGGCATAAGATCAACTTCAGTAACCTGGCAGTATGTTCTACACAGAAATATAACTGTACAAGACTTGTTCTCAGTAAAACAAAACTCATATTAAATGGTTGACTACCCCTTATGTATAAACAGATTACAGGGGTTAGTACATGGATCAGATCAACGTAGTAACCTGGCAGTATGTTCTACACAGAAATATAACTGCACAACACTAGTTCGCAGTATAACAAAACTCACATTACATGTTTAAATATCCCTTATGTATAAACAGGTTACAGAGGTTAGTACAGGCATAAGACTAACTTCAGTAACCTGGCAGTATGTTCTACACAGAAATATAACTGTACAACACTTGTTCTCAGTAAAACAAAACTAACATTGCATGGTTGACTACCCTAATGTATAAACAGATTACAGGGGTTAGTACAGGCATAAGATCAACTTCAGTAACCTGGCAGTATGTTCTACACAGAAATATAACTGTACAAGACTTGTTCTCAGTAAAACAAAACTCATATTAAATGGTTGACTACCCCTTATGTATAAACAGGTTACAGAGGTTAGTACAGGCATAATACTAACTTCAGTAACCTGGCAGTATGTTCTACACAGAAATATAACTGTACAACTCTTGTTCTCAGTAAAACAAAACTCACATTACATGGTTGACTATCCCTTATGTATAAACAGGTTACAGGGGTTAGTACAGACATAAGACTAACTTCAGTAACCTGGCAGTATGTTCTACACAGAAATATAACTGTACAACACTTGTTCTCAGTAAAACAAAACTCACATTACATATTTAAATATCCCTTATGTATAAACATATTACAGGGGTTAGTACAGGCATAAGATCAACTTCAGTAACCTTGCAGTATGTTCTACACAGAAATATAACTGTACAAGACTTGTTCTCAGTAAAACAAAACTCATATTAAATGGTTGACTACCCCTTATGTATAAACAGGTTACAGAGGTTAGTACAGGCATAATACTAACTTCAGTAACTTGGCAGTATGTTCCACACAGAAATATAACTGTACAAGACTTGTTCTCAGTAAAACAAAACTCATATTAAATGGTTGACTACCCCTTATGTATAAACAGATTACAGGGGTTAGTACAGGCATAAGATCAACGTAGTAACCTGGCAGTATGTTCTACACAGAAATATAATTGCACAACACTAGTTTGCAGTATAACAAAACTCACATTACATGTTTAAATATCCCTTATGTATAAACAGGTTACAGAGGTTAGTACAGGCATAAGACTAACTTCAGTTACCTGGCAGTATGTTCTACACAGAAATATAACTGTACAACACTTGTTCTCAGTAAAACAAAACTAACATTGCATGGTTGACTACCCTTATGTATAAACAGATTACAGGGGTTAGTACAGGCATAAAATCAACTTCAGTAACCTGGCAGTAGGTTCTACACAGAAATATAACTGTACAAGACTTGTTCTCAGTAGAACAAAACTCATATTGAATGGTTGACTACCCCTTATGTATAAACAGGTTACAGAGGTTAGTACAGGCATAATACTAACTTCAGTAACCTGGCAGTATGTTCTACACAGAAATATAACTGTACAACACTTGTTCTCAGTAAAACAAAACTAACATTGCATGGTTGACTACCCTTATGTATAAACAGATTACAGGGGTTAGTACAGGCATAAGATCAACTTCAGTAACCTGGCAGTATGTTCTACACAGAAATATAACTGCACAACACTAGTTCTCAGTATAACAAAACTCACATTACATGTTTAAATATCCCTTATGTATAAACAGGTTACAGAGGTTAGTACAGGCATAAGACTAACTTCAGTAACCTGGCAGTATGTTCTACACAGAAATATAACTGTACAATACTTGTTCTCAGTAAAACAAAACTCATATTAAATGGTTGACTACCCCTTATGTATAAACAGGTTACAGAGGTTAGTACAGGCATAATACTAACTTCAGTTACCTGGCAGTATGTTCTACACAGAAATATAACTGTACAACACTTGTTCTCAGTAAAACAAAACTAACATTGCATGGTTGACTACCCTTATGTATAAACAGATTATAGAGGTTAGTACAGGCATAAGATCAACTTCAGTAACCTGGCAGTAGGTTCTACACAGAAATATAACTGTACAAGACTTGTTCTCAGTAGAACAAAACTCATATTGAATGGTTGACTACCCCTTATGTATAAACAGGTTACAGAGGTTAGTACAGGCATAATACTAACTTCAGTAACCTGGCAGTATGTTCTACACAGAAATATAACTGTACAACACTTGTTCTCAGTAAAACAAAACTAACATTGCATGGTTGACTACCCTTATGTATAAACAGATTACAGGGGTTAATACAGGCATAAGATCAACTTCAGTAACCTGGCAGTATGTTCTACACAGAAATATAACTGCACAACACTAGTTCTCAGTATAACAAAACTCACATTACATGTTTAAATATCCCTTATGTATAAACAGGTTACAGAGGTTAGTACAGGCATAAGACTAACTTCAGTAACCTGCCAGTATGTTCTACACAGAAATATAACTGTACAATACTTGTTCTCAGTAAAACAAAACTCATATTAAATGGTTGACTACCCCTTATGTATAAACAGGTTACAGAGGTTAGTACAGGCATAATACTAACTTCAGTTACCTGGCAGTATGTTCTACACAGAAATATAACTGTACAACACTTGTTCTCAGTAAAACAAAACTAACATTGCATGGTTGACTACCCTTATGTATAAACAGATTACAGGGGTAAGTACAGGCATAAGATCAACTTCAGTAACCTGGCAGTAGGTTCTACACAGAAATATAACTGTACAAGACTTGTTCTCAGTAGAACAAAACTCATATTGAATGGTTGACTACCCCTTATGTATAAACAGGTTACAGAGGTTAGTACAGGCATAATACTAACTTCAGTAACCTGGCAGTATGTTCTACACAGAAATATAACTGTACAACACTTGTTCTCAGTAAAACAAAACTAACATTGCATGGTTGACTACCCTTATGTATAAACAGATTACAGGGGTTAGTACAGGCATAAGATCAACTTCAGTAACCTGGCAGTATGTTCTACACAGAAATATAACTGCACAACACTAGTTCTCAGTATAACAAAAATCACATTACATGTTTAAATATCCCTTATGTATAAACAGGTTACAGAGGTTAGTACAGGCATAAGACTAACTTCAGTAACCTGCCAGTATGTTCTACACAGAAATATAACTGTACAATACTTGTTCTCAGTAAAACAAAACTCATATTAAATGGTTGACTACCCCTTATGTATAAACAGGTTACAGAGGTTAGTACTGGCACAATACTAACTTCAGTTACCTGGCAGTATGTTCTACACAGAAATATAACTGTACAACACTTGTTCTCAGTAAAACAAAACTAACATTGCATGGTTGACTACCCTTACGTATAAACAGATTACAGGGGTTAGTACAGGCATAAGATCAACTTCAGTAACCTGGCAGTAGGTTCTACACAGAAATATAACTGTACAAGACTTGTTCTCAGTAAAACAAAACTCACATTACATGGTTGACTATCCTTTATGTATAAACAGGTTACAGGGGTTAGTACAGACATAAGACTAACTTCAGTAACCTGGCAGTATGTTCTACACAGAAATATAACTGTACAACACTTGTTCTCAGTAAAACAAAACTCACATTACATATTTGAATATCCCTTATGTATAAACAGATTACAGGGGTTAGTACAGGCATAAGATCAACTTCAGTAACCTTGCAGTATGTTCTACACAGAAATATAACTGTACAAGACTTGTTCTCAGTAAAACAAAACTCATATTAAATGGTTGACTACCCCTTATGTATAAACAGGTTACAGAGGTTAGTACAGGCATAATACTAACTTCAGTAACCTGGCAGTATGTTCTACACAGAAATATAACTGTACAACACTTGTTCTCAGTAAAACAAAACTAACATTGCATGGTTGACTACCCTTATGTATAAACAGATTACAGGGGTTAGTACAGGCATACGATCAACTTCAGTAACCTGGCAGTATGTTCTACACAGAAATATAACTGTACAAGACTTGTTCTCAGTAAAACAAAACTCATATTAAATTGTTGACTACCCCTTATGAATAAACAGATTACAGGGGTTAGTACAGGCATAAGATCAACTTCAGTAACCTGGCAGTATGTTCTACACAGAAATATAACTGCACAACACTAGTTCTCAGTATAACAAAACTCACATTACATGTTTAAATATCCCTTATGTTTAAACAGGTTACAGAGGTTAGTACAGGCATAAGACTAACTTCAGTAACCTGGCAGTATGTTCTACACAGAAATATAACTGTACAACACTTGTTCTCAGTAAAACAAAACTAACATTGCATGGTTGACTACCCTTATGTATAAACAGATTACAGGGGTTAGTACAGGCATAAGATCAACTTCAGTAACCTGGCAGTATGTTCTACACAGAAATATAACTGTACAAGACTTGTTCTCAGTAAAACAAAACTCATATTAAATGGTTGACTACCCCTTATGTATAAACAGATTACAGGGGTTAGTACATGGATCAGATCAACGTAGTAACCTGGCAGTATGTTCTACACAGAAATATAACTGCACAACACTAGTTCGCAGTATAACAAAACTCACATTACATGTTTAAATATCCCTTATGTATAAACAGGTTACAGAGGTTAGTACAGGCATAAGACTAACTTCAGTAACCTGGCAGTATGTTCTACACAGAAATATAACTGTACAACACTTGTTCTCAGTAAAACAAAACTAACATTGCATGGTTGACTACCCTAATGTATAAACAGATTACAGGGGTTAGTACAGGCATAAGACTAACTTCAGTAACCTGGCAGTATGTTCTACACAGAAATATAACTGTACAATACTTGTTCTCAGTAAAACAAAACTCATATTAAATGGTTGACTACCCCTTATGTATAAACAGGTTACAGAGGTTAGTACAGGCATAATACTAACTTCAGTAACCTGGCAGTATGTTCTACACAGAAATATAACTGTACAACACTTGATCTCAGTAAAACAAAACTCATTTTACATGGTTGACTATCCCTAATGTATAAATATTTCAAAATTGATTATTATTTACAAAATAGCTCATTTATTTTCAACTGTTCTGTCTATTTCACAAACAAAGTCTTCATTGCTGGTGCCAGTTGCAAAAGCCTCACCAACACAATGGGTTTTTCTGTGGAACAAATTCTTGCATATTTTGCATTGAATCTGTAAAATACAATGTTCATGTATATTAAAGTAAAGCCTTTAAGTAATGTGTCTTTTCAAAAATAGAAAATAGATAATTATGTAAAAGCAATTGTTACAAAAAATTATGTAAGTCAATTGTTACAAAAAATTATGTTGATCTCTATGCATGATAAATTTGAAAAGATCAGACAAGATTATAAATAGAATATATAGAGTATACATGATTACCAATTGTTCTTCATCAGCATTTGTTCGAAATCCACAGCATGGACAGCATCCCACCATGTGTCCTGTAAAGAAAGGATTTTAAAAAAATTTGTGAGATATTAAAATATTAACAAAGCACTTATTATTATTATCCAAAACAATATTTAAGATACTCCTTCAAAATATGTGATACTGAAAGAATATATGTGGTTAACTCAATTGAAACATTGATTTCTTCTTCACACAATATCCAAATGCAAAACATAATTTCTCTGTCAGTGTTGTGGTATTCAACAATGAGAATTAAATATGTAATTGGGAGGGTAAAATATTGTAATTAATATATTTATTATTATGTTCAGTATTGATTTATATAGTTTTTTTTATAATACCTTCAAACATCATCAGTGTGTGGGCTATCATTACCCTTTTATAATTTACTTCTTCCTGAGTTATACCAAGCAGAGATTGTCCAGCCAGATATTTCTCTGCAAACTGCAATATATAATTAGAAACATTTAATAAAGATAGTGACATTAAGTTCTTAGCAATTTGCCAATTTACTAAATGATGTGCTGTTTTGATCAAAGTGTTGCACCCTTTTTTGTGTCAATAAATAATCTATACAAGTCCTGCTATTTGAAATAATGATGGGATAATTAAAAAAAAAGGTAAATATGTAGTATATATTTGAAGAGTTTTGTATGAAATTTTGAGTGAAATCTTTCAAAGCTTATACAATGTTTGTGTATAACCACTACCTCAATGCACAGATAAAATGTTTACTAGTATATGTTATTTAGAAACACTCTTTTGTTGATGAAATGACAATTATGTAGGATTTAATGTGTCTAAGGCGAGAAACTCATTTCAGGTCTTAATCTAAGTCACTTATGTATAAGATGTAGGTGAGGGTTACATTATTTTGATATGGACCTTCATTATTTTTCAAAGCACATTTACTGAAGAAGCATTAACCCTGTAGGACTAACAGTGTCTTGGTTATGGACCTTTACAAGATGGGACAGATGAATGGATGAACACAGCAGAAACAAATTGAATACTACAATCAATAATTTTGTTAATTATGACTTAATTCATTAATATTAATGCATACCAAAAGACAGAAGATGCCACAACTGGATCCATCTAGTTGTTTGGAATGGTCAGGTACTACTTCCAGTGTCCAGTTTTTGTACCCATTCTCTGGATGAAGAAGAAGCATCTGTCCTATGTATTTTCTGAGAAAAATATGTTATTTTGAGTTACATACTAAGTACTCCACACATATTAAATATCAGCATAAAAGCTTGCAGTAATGAAAATTTCAATGTAATTTATTTTATTTCAATCACTGTACCAGATTTACAAAAGATAAAGAACAGAATTTGTGAACAGTTCACTCACTAAATATATAGCATTTGACCCCTTTTGCACTCCTTTGCAGGTATCATCTTTTCTTTTATAAATATAAAAATTCTGGATAAGGTAGCTTACCTCCAATACAAAAGAACTGTTCTCTTTTGATTTGGTGAGGCTCCCAAAGGGTTGAGAAAAACAACCTTTCCCTTTGATGGTTCAACAATCTGAAAAACAAAAGTATTAAGTATTATATTGTTTTGGTATGGAGTAATGAAAACAAAACTTATACAACAGTCTTGCCACGTCTTATGACATTCAAAATGCAAATCCTTTTGATCATGGTCCTGTGAGCAAATATTGTCATTCACTAGCAAATTTATTTAGAAAACATTATAAAATATTAACAGTAACAATTGTATTAGCTAAAAATATCATACCTGCTTTTCTGTGAGTATCTACATTTGATTCTTTACTGCAATTATTTCTTAGAGTATCTTCTTTCAGAGCTGAAAGACAAAAAGTGAATTAAAGCTATCATGAAAATAATGTCGCAATGTTATGGTTTATCCTTTTAGGCAATTGTAAAAAGTTGCCCTATATGTATGGAATATACAATATTTTATAAGTGTCTACAACAAAACCAGGTTCTACAGGTTAGTCATCAGAAGATACTAACTTGTAAAACCTGTTTTGTGTCTGAGTATTTCTGGTGCCTTATCTGGTCCTATGGGAGATCACAGATGGATCTATAAGTGTCTACAATAAAACCAGGTTCTACATGTTAGTCATCAGAGGATACTTACCTGTAAAACCTGTTTAGTGTCTGAGAATTTCTGGTCCCTTATCTGGTCCTATGGGAGATCACAGATGGATCTATAAGTGTCTACAATAAAACCAGGTTCTACAGGTTAGTCATCAGAAGATACTAACTTGTAAAACCTGTTTTGTGTCTGAGTTTTTCTGGTCCCTTATCTGGTCCTATGGGAGATCACAGATGGATCTATAAGTGTCTACAATAAAACCAGGTTCTACAGGTTAGTCATCAGAAGATACTAACTTGTAAAACCTGTTTTGTGTCTGAGTATTTCTGGTCCCTTATCTGGTCCTATGGGAGATCACAGATGGATCTATAAGTGTCTACAATAAAACCAGGTTCTACAGGTTAGTAATCAGAAGATACTAACTTGTAAAACCTGTTTGGTGACTGAGAATTTCTGGTCCCTTATCTGGTCCTATGGGAGATCACAGATGGATCTATAAGTGTCTACAATAAAACCAGGTTCTACAGGTTAGTCATCAGAAGATACTAACTTGTAAAACCTGTTTGGTGTCTGAGAATTTTTGGTCCTTTGTCTTGGGTTGTCTGGTCCTATGGGAGATCACAGATGAATCTATAAGTGTCTACAATAAAACCAGGTTCTACAGGTTAGTCATCAGAAGATACTAACTTGTAAAACCTGTTTTGTGTCTGAGTATTTCTGGTCCCTTATCTGGTCCTATGAGATATCACAGATGGATCTATAAGTGTCTACAACAAAACCAGGTTCTACAGGTTAGTCATCAGAAGATACTAACTTGTAAAACCTGTTTGGTGTCTGAGTATTTCTGGTCCTTTGTCTGGTCCTATGAGATATCACAGATGGATCTATAAGTGTCTACAATAAAACCAGGTTGTACAGGTTAGTCATCAGAAGATACTAACTTGTAAAACCTGTTTGGTGTCTGAGAATTTCTGGTCCCTTATCTGGTCCTATGGGAGATCACAGATGGATCTATAAGTGTCTACAATAAAACCTGGTTCTACAGGTTAGTCATCAGAAGATACTTAACTGTAAAACCTGTTTAGTGTCTGCGTATTTCTGGTCCTTTGTCTGGTCCTATGGGAGATCACAGATGGATCTATAAGTGTCAATAACAAAACCAGGTTCTACAGGTTAGTCATCAGAAGATACTAACTTGTAAAACCTGTTTTGTGTCTGAGTATTTCTGGTCCCTTATCTGGTCCTATGGGAGATCACAGATGGATCTATAAGTGTCTACAATAAAACCAGGTTCTACAGGTTAGTCATCAGAAGATACTAACTTGTAAAACCTGTTTGGTGTCTGAGAATTTCTGGTCCCTTATCTGGTCCTATGGGAGATCCCAGATGGATCTATAAGTGTCTACAATAAAACCAGGTTCTACAGGTTAGTCATCAGAAGATACTAACTTGTAAAACCTGTTTTGTGTCTAAGTATTTCTGGTCCCTTATCTGGTCCTATGGGAGATCACAGATGGATCTATAAGTGTCTACAATAAAACCAGGTTCTACATGTTAGTCATCAGAGGATACTTACCTGTAAAACCTGTTTAGTGTCTGAGTATTTCTGGTCCTTTGTCTGGTGTGAAATGTACATGTATTGTATATTTATCACCTAAACTCATTCAGCATGTTCAGGACAGTTACCATCTCATTTTAAGTTTTAATTTTAGAAAGAAGTGATCTTTTTTCAGTGGAAACTGGTCCACTGATACAGAGATTTTAAGCCTAGAGCAATTATATACACAAATGGCTGATAAGTAGTGCAGAATAGTCAGTAATGATGAAATGAATTATTTTAATGCAAATTACACATACATATCAGATCACTTTTTCAAATAAAGATTAATGCTTAAATCTGTTTTACACAATTAGTTTTGTTTCAGTTTCATCAATGTACTGGACAAAGAAATAACATGATGATAAGTGTCTTTCATAATTTTCTTACCCTTCTGAACCTGATTTCACTGCCAATTTTAAGTGGAGTCCATGATATTTGTTTTATTTATTTCAACTGTTGTTGTAAACGTATTTTACTTTTCTACATTGGCTAGAGGTATAGGGGAGGGTTGAGATATCACAGACATGTTTAACCCCGCCGCATTTTTGCGCCTGTCCCAAGTCAGGAGCCTCTGGCCTTTGTTAGTCTTGTTTTATTTTAATTTTAGTTTCTTGTGTACAATTTGGAAATTAGTATGGCGTTCATTATCACTGAACTAGTATATATTTGTTTAGGGGCCAGCTGAAGGACGCCTCCAGGTGCAGGAATTTCTCGCTACATTGAAGACCTGTTGGTGACCTTCTGCTGTTGTTTTTTTCTATGGTCGGGTTGTTGTCTCTTTGGCACATTCCCCATTTCCATTCTCAATTTTATTTGGTTTTATAAGTCTTTGTTTACTCGGTGGCTTTGATTGTAACTATCTCATATTTAAATTTTTTTATTGCCAATATATAATGTATTGTATTAATACTGCATTGTTTCCCTTACTACCATGTTCTTGAACATGTATATTGTAAGTTGTTTCCCCTGATTACTTTCCCCACCTCATGTTTCATTATTAAATGTGCCTTCTTATAACATGTAAGTTTTTAGTGCTTACTGGTGAATGAAAAAAACCTACCAGTGTTTCCAAAAGTGGATGAAGTTTTCACAGAAACAAAATATGATTTTGTCTCCACTTCATAGTGCCACTTAAGCTCCTCCAACTGTTCTTTTGACTCAACAAAGCCATTATATGGGTTATGGAATGTGGAAAAAAAATCACACCATCCTGGAAAAAAAGGGCTTATACATTAAAGTATTATTATTCCACTGTGTGTTGATTTTGATAGCAAAATAAACATCTGATTGGTTGAACTAAACTATCACACATGAACAACAATTCATATTCCATTCTGGATATAGGGCTTGCCTTGTGTGAGGTTACAAACGGTACATGTTTTATAACGTTATCATTTGATTGTTTTCTTTATATATACATTTGTATAATATAGTATTTTCGTTTTTAAAAGTATTTTCAGATTTAAAAACAAACAAGAATGAATCAATAATTAACTTTTAATCGCAACTGATTATCATTGTGTACGTTGTTTTTTATAGTTAAAAAAAAAACAGATACAAAAAGAAGTATATTGATTAATATATAAATGTTTTAACGAAGCAAAAAAAGGTAAAGACAGTAGAATAAAACGCTCATTTCCAAGGGCTTACAAATGTAGGAAGATATGAAGATTTGTTCATCCAAGGAAAATCATATATGAAGAGGACATCATATCTCCGTTAGGCTCAGGAGATAAATGTATAACATTCATGCATAAAAAAACATACCCCTCCGTGAAGTTAAATGATCGTACCCGAACACTCACTCACTCAGTGAAGGTCACTCACTCAGACTCTTTACGATGAACTGTTAAATCTACTGCCCCGGAGATCAATTTTAGAAATTTTTTAGTTAGATTCTGTGGACCTGTAGATATGATTTTTACAGGCCCGAGAGAACGTTTACAAGCCTAGGCTGCCTGGGCTGATGTTCAGCGCGAAAACAGTAACATATCACTGTATATGTCAACATATCACTGTATATGTCAACATTTCAAAAGACAGGACAGTTAAACTTTCTTTGATACATGTTGTATAGAGTTATTTTTGTATATAAGCTTTGCTCTCATTCATAATATTTGTTCAATTTTATATAAAAAATGAGAACCGACTAATGTGGTTTAAAAATGTATCAATAAAGGTACAAGTACTGTCAGAATTAGGAGTTTAACTATTCAATCTGAAGGTTAGAAATTATATCATTGTATTGTACTATTGATATTAAATCTTCGAACTACCTCTATCCTCTGTCTGTTGGAGTGGGGGTTGTTCCATATTTGCGTTGTTCTAGTTATACATGTTTTAACTATTTAGCTTAGCTGTTCTCTTCACTCCTGTTCTACTTTCATTTTCAAAAAAAACGCCGGAAATAAATACGGGGAAGCCGTTCTATTTTTAACAAGTAGATGCGTACGCATTTCTGGTTTCAAAGGTTGTTATCTAGTTGCTTCCTAAGTATAAGGTCAATATTAAGGGTAAAATAGTCAACTATGGAACGCAGTAACTGTCTAATAATGAAAATGTTTAATTTGCTTCGTCTTTACGTCCTGTCATTTCTTCTTAATGTTACTTAGAGTAACTGCATTTATTTCCTCATATTGCATCTCTGTGATATGTCAAACTAATTCTTTGTTTGGTCAAACGATTGTGTGAAAGAGAGACGAAAGATACAAAAGGAACAGTCAAACTCATAAATCGAAAATAAACTGACAAAGTTATGGCTAAAAATGAAAAAGATAAACAGACATTTCACACAATAGTACACATGAAACAACATAGAAAAATAAAGAATAAACAGCACGAACCCCACCAATACATAGGGATGATCTCAGGTGCTCCGGAAGGGTAGGCAGATCCTACTCAACATGAGGCACCTGTCGTGTTGCTTATGTGCTTAAAAATCGTCAAATACTTTAATTCGGTAGGTCACATTCATGAAAGGGAAAGGAATTGAAGTTGCGACGTAAGGAACATATACGATATCATTTGTGAAACGGTTATTTCATAACGGTCAACCAACTCGTGATGGCGTCTGTTAAATTTGCGAAGGGATGATTTCAACTTCACTATTTGGTCCTCTTGGTTTGATAGCTTCCTTGTGAGCAGCAACCTTCTATCAAGAAAATCATGATAGAAAATGCAAGCACGGGAATAACGATTCAATCGGGAGATATATACCTCGTATGCAGGTGCTGCTGGCATGTTGCTACTTAGAAATGGAAAGTTCACAATTGGAAAGCTGAAATCATCTCTTTTGTCGTAAAGTTTTGTTTTCAACCGTCTCTCATTGTCAATTTCTAGATGTCATTGCTATTCTTTGTTGCTACTTATGTATATTCTGTGAAAACTTCTTTATCATGAGCCACTTTTACAATCTGTCTATTCTTCCTTTTAGGAAGTCAGTTAATAAATGCGTCCTATCTCAAATGAGATTGTTATAAACGTGTTGTGTTGATACATCTTTCGTCTGGCGTACTAAATTATAATCCTGGTTCCTTTGATAACTATTTAAACCACTGGGTCGATGCCACTGCTGGTGAACGTTTCGTCCCCGAGGGTATCACCAGCCCAGTAGTCAACATTTCGGTGTTGACATGATTATCAATAATGTGGTCATTTTTATAAATTTCCTGTTTAATAAACTTTGAATATTTCGAAAAACTAAGGATTTTCTTATTCCATGCATATATTGCCTTAGCCGTATTTGGTTCAACTTTTTTGGAATTTTTAATTGTCAATGCTCTTAAACTTTGTACTTGTTTGGTTTATTTACTTATTTCGATATGAGCGTCACTGACGAGTCTTATGTAGACGAAACGCGCGTCTGACGTACTCAATAATAATCCTGGAACCTTTGATAACTTTTATGGTGTTGATTGACTGGAGTTGTATTGGTACTGGACATAAGAAGATGAAATAACACGAGTGCAACATCATAATTTGATAATAATATACATGATATATAAGGTTTTCAATGTCAATAATTTGCAAAAGGTAAGTATTAAAATCTCAAAAATAGTAAATAAAATGTAAAAAAAGATCAGCCTTGAGCTGCATTTGGCATATAATAAGTTGTGGAATAATAAGCCTGTTCTGCTGTTGTGATTGCCGTTGTATCGTCATAAATTCTGCAAAATATTGATATTCAAAAATTAAACAATGTCGTTTTCATTTATACTTCTCACTTTTTCTGTCATTTATAAATCCATTTAAAAATTATGTTTTTTACCGTGCCACGTTCGGTCTGTGTTTTTGTTACTCGTTTTCTGCGTTGTATCGATCTGATGAACACTTTTCAACTGATTTTTAAAAGTTTGTAAACATTTATTTTTACACCACTGTCATAGGGTTATTGGTAGGGTTGTCACCCACTAACATGTTAAACACCGCCACATTCTGTATGTGCCTGTTTCTAGTCAGGAACCTGTAATTTGGTGGTTAGCTTTTTTGCTGTTTTTCATATTCATATTTCGTTCAATTGGATTTTTAAGCCCTCAATATGACTAAATCGTATAGGTTATACCTATTATTGACATTGTGACATATCGAAGTTAATCTTTATGTCATATGGTATTTGGTGGAAAGTTGAAAGTTAATTATACCATCTGTTTTTAAATTAAACGTGATACTTGTACATTCCTTATTTGATGTAAATAAACTCATCAAAGATATCAAGCTTAAAATCATATCTTTACTTTTCAGTGACGCTCACAAAGGTTAAAAATCCAAATAAGTTGTAAAGCATTGAGGACCAAAAATTCTTAAAGTTAATCTATTCCTGAGGGAGAAAGTCTTAGTATTTCAAAAATTCAAAGTTATGTTAACAGTTAATTCATAATTGTGATAACATTCTATGCAATATGCATGCAGCCGATTGATGTTTTATTGTTAACAGAATAAGTTTGAAATAGTTTCAAAGGAAGAATTTCTAGGAGACGGAATTCACGTCATTATTTAACCTATAATTTAGTGAATCATAAGTTGGTTTACAACCATTCAGTAAAAGAATAAATTGGTTACAAATTAGAAAATCGTATTTAACTATGCGATCAGTACCACTTGATCTATTACTATCGAAGAGCCTCAAACAGGTATTGAATTCAATTTTATCTGTAAAAAGACTTTGGTAACAACACTAAGTAAAATATCAAAGTTACACATCTGACAGCATCGTTTTTTCCCTCGGAGTTTTTTTTTGTCTTTCATCATGTATAATCCTCGAATCATTATTACATTCATTTTTCTAAGTTTTGTTTTCTTATGAAAGTCAAAACTATGTGACATCAGTTATTATCATATATCATGATGAATCTTTAAAGAAACAAAATAATCAAAGAAATTAGTAGAAGTATACTATGAAGCATGCTTGTTTAGCGAATACTATTGTGTGCAGTATGAATGACAACAATTTTTAAAACTCGTTAAAATATAGGTTTAAAACGTCTTGAACATAATATTATATCAACATGTATCTGATACCATAAATGGTAATCAGAAACTTTATCTCTAAGTTAAGGCGTCTCCCAAGTAAAGACTCAAAGTATATCAATTTAGGTTTCAATATATAAATAATACTTTTTTGTATACTTGTATTAAGTAAATGTAACAAACCTTTCCAGAAACCTATCCATTTACCAACAAGTACAGGAAGACAGCACAAACAATCAATATGGATTTTTCTAATAAACAAATAAATAAAAATAAAATAGAGCAAAATCAAAACGAATAAAAACAGACCTTTTAAACGAAAAGAAATAATACGTAGAAAACTTATTCAAACTTTTCGCTTTATTTATTATTTTCTAAATGAAGCGGAATAAGAATAACATCATTTGATATTGGGTTGAGGGTTGTTTCATTGGCAATCATATCGCATCTTCTTATCAAATAGCAGTAAATTTTTCTAACATATTAGAACAACACCAATGTCAAGTTCCTTCTAAGTAGACTTAAGACTTTTATCTCCATGCTTTATGTCCACGTGTTTTTAATTATGAATAACACGATGCACAGAACGTTTCAAATTCTGCTTTAAAGCAAGCTAATAAGGCCATGTTGAATATCCATATCAACTTAAAGCTAAGAAATAAAGCAAGTTTAGTGAAATCTCACGTTGAAGGTTCAAAAGAGACAAAGGTCTACATTGATATCACTTAAATCTTCTATCAAAAATTGATAATATTTCTCAAATGTCTCATTGCACCAACTACTTTTTTTCTTCAATTTGTTTTTTAGATTGGAATAAACGTTATTTAGATATAGTCAGAAATATGACAGTCATTATCCATTCGTTTGATGTGTTTAAATTTTTGATTTTGCAAATGGATTAGGGACTTTCCGTTTTTGAAATTTGCTCGGAGTTTTTTTTTTTTTGTGTGATTCTACTTTTTAGATAAACATTAAAAGTAGTACTCAACACTCTAAGCAAGTTAATAAACTAATCTCAGAACAACAAACAAAATATTCTAATGTTGCAAAAGTATCTACAGTGTTGTAAATATCAATGAACAAACGAATTAACAAATATTTGTTATGTCATATATAAATTTTGATATGTTATACATATTTGGTATGTCATAAATACATTTTGGTATGTCATATATAAGTTCTGCAAAAAGTTCAATATTTTAGATATTTGTTGGTTCTGTATACATGCGGAATACAAATATCAATATATGATAACTGTAAAATAACAGATACGTAAAAGAGTTGTTAGATACAAAGAACCTGTGTCTATCTATTGATTTAATGTCCCTTTACTAACATATCACTTAAAATGTCACTACCAACATATAACAGAAGCAGGTTATACTATCATATATCTATTCCCATAGGTTTATTAAACATTTTATATACCTGTTGTCTTTAAAGTTGAACCTCTAGACGTACTATCACCTGAAGCTGATTCTGTAAAAAAAAGAAATCATTTGTAGAGACATTTTTGTCAATACTGGTGGATACGATTAAGGTAAATGTTTTGCAAAAATCAGATAGAAATTCAATGATAAAACAGAAACGAAAGCGGCTTAATACAGATTAATAATTTGGTCTTCTACACTTCTCCACTCTTAAAAACCAAAAAGATAAATAAAAGACAATACCCTTAATTTACAAATACAATGTTTGGATACCCCCCATCCGGTTAATTTATTTTTATCTTTAAATGAAAATCGGTTGTATCATGTTCTTTTCTTGATAGATACTATTGAAAACTGATATTTCCTTTGATCTGTTTTATGGTATAAATGAGTTTTCTCGTGTCATTAATTATCTAGATTTATAGAAAATTGACAACTCACTCATACTATTAATAAAGATAGTATATCATATTAATGGAATTAAATGATATAGATCAATTATAATGGAATTTGATGAGACTGCCATTAAGGTGAGAGGGTTAGCTTTAAAGAACCAGGTTTAATCCACCATTTTCTACAATTGAAAATGCCTGTACCAAGTCAGGAATATGACAGTTCTTGTCCATTTTGTTTTAATGCGTTTTGTTATTTGATTTTTCCATTTGATTATGGATTTTCCGAATTGATTTTTCTTTAAGTTCAGTTTTTTGTGATTTTTCTTGTTGTTACAGTCACACAATTGATATTAGTATAATGACAAGAAGGATATGCAAGGAAAATTAAAAAACAGTACATTAAATAACGTTCGTAAAAATGGTATGCATACAAGTTAGACAGATTAAACTAACCCATAATAATAACATCAATTATTTTGATGATACACATTTTGTTTGATATGAGAAATTATAAACACTTGCCTACCTTTTGTTTCTGTAGTTATTACAGAAGTGGACTGTAGTGACCCGGAATCTGTTAAAAAAAAGCCATTCTTATCCCTTTTAACAATAACATCGGTTCATTGATAAGCATGCAAATATAAACGTAAATCTATCAGATAATTTCGAGTTTCATGAAATAGGTCTTCATGTTTTACAAGGACATCCGAACATGATATACAATGAGTTAATGATCAGAACAAAAATACGAAACAGTAAGGAAAATTCAAAAAGGGGGAAATCTATAAAAAAAAAAGTCAAACACTTTCAATCAACAGAACAAATGATAAATAACTGCAAGTCACCTGTCTTGATACAGGTATTTACCTTTTGTTATTATAATGTTTGTTTTATTTGTTTTACCCTTAATATGACGACATGTTTGTGCAGTCGTATATCGCTTTTTTATTTTAGTATTTCTCGTGCCGTTGGGTCAAGAGGTGCGATTCGGAATAGATGAACTGTTACAGTCACCCAGTTTTAAAAAGTATATTGAATGGATATACAATGAAAATTTAAACAGAATATTGAAAAATGATGGTTAAAATGGTGTACATAAAAATGTGACAGGACGTACTAAATTATCATCCTGGTACCTTTGATTACTAATTACAACTGACCCATAATAATAATATCAATTATTCAGATAATAAAATTTTGCTTGATTTTCTAAATTCTCCACAATACGGCCTCCCTTCTGTCTCTGTATACATTGAAGAAGTGGACTGTACTGAACTCAAAGCTGTTAAGAGAAAACTTTTCTTATCCTTTTTAAAAGTAACTTTTTTACATTGATAAATAAAGACAACAGTGGTATACCTCTATTTGAAACTCATAAATCGATTGAGAGAAAAAAATCCGGGTTAAAAACTAAAAAGAGGAAAACAAGCATATTGGTAAGTACCGATTATATTTTACAATATCAATATGCAGACAACCTGATAATCAATTAATCGGGCTGTATTTGCGAACTTAGAAATGTTTTTCTATTTTCAGCAGCAACCGATTGTTGACTTGATAATTTTGGGTCAATATTATCAACGTCGGTTCTATTATTATGACGTCGTTGTTATGTCCGGGTTGAGTTCTTAAGGCCGGGTCAACGTATTTGACCTCACAAAGTCATAATACGGGTAAATATTAAGAGTTGAGCAGAGTTATAAAGACAATTGAACGACCGATTCGGACGCAAGAGATTAACACGGTTGTTTTCATTTTGTTTACCTTTGTATCTTTATTTTAGTCAATTTGTGTATTATCGGGGGAATATAAAAAAAAAGATCTGGTATGATTGCCAATGAGACAACTATCCACAAAAGACCAAAATGACACAAACATTAACAACTATAGTTCACCGTACGGCTTTCAACAGTGAGCAAAGCCCATACCGTATAGTCAGCTATAAAAGGCCTCGATCAGACAATGTAAAACATTTCAAACGAGAAAACTTACGGCCTTATTTATGTAAAAAAAATAACGAAAAACAAATATGTAACACATAAACAAACGAGAACCACTGAATTACAGGTTCCTGACTTGGGAGAGGCACATACATCAATAATGTGGCGGGGTTAAACATGTTAGCGGGATCCCAATCCTCTCCCTAACCTGGGACAGTGGTATAACAGTACAACATAAGAAACGAACTATAAAAATCAGTTGAAAAAGGCTTAACTCATCAGATAGAAAAATAAAAGTGAACGTGGCCGGGTACTTATACATCCCGACACAAAAAGACACAATGAACAGATCTGAGAGTACTCGCAGTTATCTGACAGCTAATTCAAAGCCACTAACAACTAATAAAAACATCATGCCTCTAAGACTGAATGTATACTAGTAAGGCATTATGTGTTAATTCAACTTTTGTATTATCAACCACACAATTTTTGCTTTTGTTGGTTCTTTGTCAAAATTCCTTTTAATTACAATAACTGTTTGTTGTTTGCATTCGTATATTTGTATTTTGTATGTGTTGTACGCTGCGATGTAAGGTTACAACGTCTTGCTGATGGATCAAAATCATTCGCACATGAGCTAGAGGACAATAAACGTACCAAGTAAGTAATATGGCAGTTTTTTCCTCCATTTCGTTGGATGATATACTCTTACAATTATTCTTGTCAAAGTTCATGTTTTTTTCGAATTAATCTCGAAGTTCGGTGTTTTTGTTGATGATTTTTTTATACTATATTAACTCTGGTACATTGAGAATAATCAACTGAGGACGCATGACCAGGAAATAAATGAAGGTTTTATAAATTCAGGCTTTGTAATTTACAATATCTAATTTCACTATTAAAATAATCCATGAACATATATATGTATATTATATACTGGCATCAGCTGCATAGCAATTAAAAAGCTGTAATAAAAAAAATATACAATATTATATTATAATTATTTTGGCTGCAGATGTGAGAGTTTTCCTCACGGATGTAATATTCTAAGATAACATACCTTCTGTTTGACCAAAATCAAAATCTGATGGATCAAAATCATTCGCACATGAGCTAGAGGACAATAAACGTACCAAGTAAGTAATATGGCAGTTTTTTCCTCCATTTCGTTGGATGATATACTCTTACAATTATTCTTGTCAAAGTTCATGTTTTTTTCGAATTAATCTCGAAGTTCGGTGTTTTTGTTGATGATTTTTTTATACTATATTAACTCTGGTACATTGAGAATAATCAACTGAGGACGCATGACCAGGAAATAAATGAAGGTTTTATAAATTCAGGCTTTGTAATTTACAATATCTAATTTCACTATTAAAATAATCCATGAACATATATATGCATATTATATACTGGCATCAGCTGCATAGCAATTAAAAAGCTGTAATAAAAAAAATATACAATATTATATTATAATTATTTTGGCTGCAGATGTGAGAGTTTTCCTCACGGATGTAATATTCTAAGATAACATACCTTCTGTTTGACCAGAAGTTAAAGTTGTGGACGGTTTTGGCTCTGAGTCTGTTAAAATAAAGTTTACAGAATATTATAATATGATATCGCTGCAAAAACGCGTTACATTGATGCATGTGTGTAATCACAAGAATTTCACTTTTACAGAAATAAACCTTTTAGAAAAAAAATGTTTTAAGCAACTTACGTCATGTGTTTTTTTTACAAAGACGTCAACATAAATATTTTTAGTTTTAAATCGTGTAAAAAGACCGGGTTTTTGTTTGTAAATGCTATTGGTATATCATCTATCAAGCTCTAGCTATTCCTATTCTTTAATTTTTAAATTGCATTATTCTTTGAGTATCTTGTCTTATAAAGATCAATACTTTACTCTTTGATTTAAAGACGCACGACAGTCGCATTAAATTCCAGTATATTGACTACGATATGTGAACAAATCAGACATATATGATACGTAAAAATCTCAATTTTCTTGCACCAGATGCGCATTTTGACAATACGTGTCTCTTCAGTGATGCTCGTGGCTAAAATATTTCAAATCCAAAGCATAAATAAAAGATGAAGAGCTATAATCCAAAAGGTCCAAAAAGTATAGCCAAATCCGTGAAAGGAATCAGAGCTTTGCATGAGGGAGATCAATCCTTAATTTATAATAATTTCTAATATTTAATAACAGGAAATTTTAATAACACAAAAAATCCGTATTTTCACGCCAGTACCGAAGTACTGGCTACTGGGCTGGTGATACCCTCGGGGACTAATAGTCCACCAGCAGAGCAATCGACCCAGTGGTAGTAATAAAATTAACTTATTTACGAAGAAAATTAAAAACCAATTGTCAAACAAACAACGTGATTACCTATAATCTATATTTCAAGAACATCGTGTATTATTTATGAAATTGATACCGAGTATGTATATGTGTTATCTACCATAATTGGAGAATGTTTCACTACACCTTAACAACAGACATGGTACAGATACATAAGGAATGTATGCTTGAGCTTTTGATTTTGACATTTGCTTAGGAAATTTCCTCTGCATTGATAATTATTGGTATTTTACCTTTTGCTTATGATTGATAACTTTTGAACAATGTTGGTATAAGGGTTTAGTACTTACACCTGTAAACTGTTATATTAGATGCTATTGAATTGTGATGTCCACATATCACTGATGTACCGCCAGTTTCACATCTAAATTCCGTATAGTGGTAATCGGAAGTTACATTGTATCTCAATATAGACGTCCGGCTATTCTGACATCCATAAGAGAAAAGCGTTCCTTGGTCATAGTCGTCGGGATTTGGCCAACCAATGAAGTTAAGCATATCATCACTCCTATAACACCACCTTAATACTCCGGCAGGATTTCTTCCTACTGTTCCAGTACAACGCAACTCAATCTGTGTATTAGGTTTATATAATTCTTCTATTTCTGGTTTTGCACTAACTTCTATCTGATTGATAGTTGTTGGTTTAACTAAAAAAATAATTGTATTATGTATTGCTCTATAACAACGTTAAACAAAATATATTTAATTGCATTTTTTAATTTGTTTTTTCAAATATATATGTAGAACTCTAAAGTGCAATTAGGACGCTAAAGTAAAATGGTCACGCAAAAGTGCTATGGTCTTCGCTTAAGTGACGATGACTTCACACGCTAATGTGCGATGGTCCGCGAAAGTATAAACGTTTTTTACGTACTATGGATTATGACGTGAACAGTCGTTTATACAAATAAAATATGAACATGCCGAAAAAACAATGTAGAATATTTGGGTGCTGGAAGAAGGAATTGTTTCTTACAGTACACCATTTTTCTATGCAGATACAAAAGTATACGCACACGTATCCTTTGTCATGTTTCTGTTAGAAGCTAACGGATACATCGACATCATTGTTTATGTTGCAATTTACATTGCGGTCTCCGTTAAAATATTGTTGATTTTATTGCAAATTAAAGTCGGTAAAATAAAGGTACATGTTTTCATGCGTAAATCATAAAATGTCCGCTAAATCATTATTTTGAACATTGTAGGGTAATAAAACCTGCATTTGTACTCGCTGCGAAAAAGAAGAAAGCTCGGAGAAAATTGCATTTCTCATTCATTCAAAATAAAATTAAAAGAAATAAATGTTACACAATGAACGAATTTTGTTTGTAATTTACGATGACGTGTTTAAGGATAGATGTTCACATAAGGGATAGACTGTATGTGAACTGCAAGCTACGCGTAATGTCAAAATATATGATACGCCCGAATTTGGAAAAAAAATCATACACAGGATATATGGACTTTTGTTACACCTTAATTACCATTTCCACAATTATCATGTGGTCGGTCTTTTAAAATCAGAAACAATCACTTAAGCCTATCGGTACATTATAAAGCAAATGACATGTTATAAAACCTAAGCATACTAGCTTTTGCAAAAAGATTATTTATTAACATTAGTTTAGTTTAGTTTAGTTTTAGTTTAAAAATATTTATTTTAAGTGGATTGGGAAACAAGTTTTGCAACTTATATCAATCTCTTTCCACTTTTCGGGTGCGAGTGCTGGCTTGTAGCGGCATCTATTTTTTCGAAATCTTCAAGGGTGTATTTTTCGTGCAAGAGATACGGCTCTCTCTCTTAACACGGGTCAGCCATTTATCATCCCCTTCCGAAGGACTATCATCGTTTCCTCCAGACCATACTCGCAAATGGTGTCAAGAGAGAGCCGAAAATTCAGTCCTGGAAATTTCCATCCAGGAATGGGAATCGAACAAGGCACCTTTGTGTTAATAGTCCGCTGCAAAAACCACTACATCACATGAACACTAGTGTTCTATAAAGTTTTAAGCCCTTTAACCTTACACCTTAGCGTGATATTCATTGTACTTTAGCAAACAAACAACCATCGTACTTTAGCGTGATACACCATCGTACTGTAAGGGTAAACCGTCGCACTTTAGCGCGACCATCGCACTTTAGAGTACCATCGCACTTTAGAGTACCATCGCACTTTAGAGTCCTACATGTATTATTTACAAAACTATATCGAAGATGAAAAGTGTGTGCCTCGCATAGCTTATCAAGCATTTATACATTTCGGTTTAGAATATTTTGGGTTTGAGCGTTTTTGATAAATGCAAACTTGAAAAATGCATCGGTCGCACATTTTTTTAATAGTATGATTAGATATAGTATTACGTAACATACTGACAAAACTTTAATGGAATAAGAAATGCTAACACTATTTATACGCCAGTTTCGTTTTAGCATATATAATTTTTATCAAATTTTGTTTCAAATATTTCGTTTTGTGTTACGCATTTGAATTGTTTGCACGTTTGTTGTGGTCAGTGAACACGGTTATGAATTCGTGCTTATTTTAAATTATTGATGTATCCAATCTTAAGTAAATTATCAACACAGAATACACGATGGCTTATCTTATAGCATAAAGGTAAGTATCTGGAGCCTACATTGAGTATTTTGTAATATGGCATATACCTAAGTTTACTGGATTTTGTTTTGTATTGATGTTTTAGACCTTACTTGAAGTAATGTTGTGATTTTATTTATGCTCTTTTATAACCCTTTAATAGGCAACTGATATATATAAAAATGAAAAATAAGTATCTAAAAAACTTATTTATCGACGACACATGTTCATGTTTCTATACGAGTTATATTATTAGATCTCAAGATTTAGTAATAAGTGATTTGAAGAATATGCTGTTAAGAGATAATTTGATAATTTTAATTTTGAGACGATCGAGAGCTAAAAGTTTTCTTGAATAACTATTGCGGGAGATCATATTTATATCAATAGACGTGTCTTCATACATATGGTTTTTTTTAAATGCTGTCTCGTTGACATAGGTCAAAAACCTCCATATATTTATTTTAAGTAGTTTGTACTATGTTTGAGTACGACTCATTGAAAAAAAAAATGAAACTTAGTTGGACTAAATTGTAGCTAATAGCTCAAAATTGAATCAGAAAAATACCGAAACGAACTCCAAGGAAAATTCAAAAAGGGGAAAGTCTATAAATACTGAAAAAATTAGCAGAATAAGAAAATAATCAAGTGCAGTAGTCCTGGCTTGATACAGACATTTTCTAAAAACATATGTGCAAATCGAATGATTCTATCTTCTAATTCCCCCCCTCCAAAAAAAAATAATAACTTGGAATCTTAGAACGTCTTTGATAAACAATTATATGTTTGTATATATATATATATATATATATATCTTTGAAGTTTTTCATTCATATCACTGTATCTCTTCTCTTAATTGTTTACCTGTAAGTTCCATTGTACCAATCTTCTCTCTCTCTATTGGCTGGTTATTTTTTGAGATACCAATAACTTTACATCGATACGTTCCTTCATCTGAACATAACACATAATCGGGTTGGATGTCAAATTCTAGTCCAGTAGAATTGGTAACTGGATACACGGATTCCTTAATAACGATAGCACGCGTCCTCCAGTTTGATTGTCTCCAGACTGTTTTATTTCTTATCGTTCCTTTCAATTCTAATTCAACACTAACGATGTCCTGAAAACCAGCTGATATATTTTTGGAGAGTATGATGTGAGTTACACCATTCCACCTTGCTACATTGGAAGGACTACATCCAAACTTAAGTTTTTCTTGTTGCAACAGAACTCTTCGTGGAAGTATCATGGAAACATCTTGACAAGATACAGTATTATCTGAATTAAAATCGGAATAACTATAACTTTGACTATTCGATAACATAAAACTCTTTTTTTGTAATGGATAATACTAGTATTATCAAATTAAATTTGCAATACCTGTTACAGTAAACAATTAAATAAAGGCAACAGTAGTATACCGCTGTTCAAAACTCATAAATCCATGGACAAAAAACAAAATCGGGGTAACAAACCAAAACCGAGGGAAACGCATTAAATATAAGAGGAGAACAACGACACAACACCGAAACGCAACAGCACACATAAACGGACCAAGCAACAGACAATACACCACGAGAATAACAAATATAACATCAAAACCAAATACATTAATATGGGATAGACAAGTACCGTGCCACGTCTTATCTCAAAAATAAGAGAAAACAGAAACGACTCAACGTTAAAATGCAACACACACACAGAAACGAACAATATTATAACAATGGCCATCTTCCTGACTTGGTACAGGACACTTTTAAAGGGGAATAAAAGTGGTGGGTTGAACCTGGTTTTAAGGCATGCCAAACCTCGCACTTTAATGGCACAGCTAAATATAACATTGAAATGAGAACAAAATATTACAGGACTACAATACAAATAAAAAGCAGAACATATTAGACAAAGAAAAGCATGATTAATAGATAACAAAAAGCATCAGGTTTAAAATTCAATACGCCAAAAACGCGTCTAGTCCACACGAGACTCACCAGTGACGAAAAAAATACAAAATTGTACAGCACTGAAGATCAAAAGTTGAAAAGGTTTTGCCAAATACGGCATTGTTTGTATGCCCAGGATAAGAACATTCATATTATATAAAACAATTCACACTATTGCAAACAGTAAATTTTAACAAATAAATATGAAAGAGATATACATAATGAAACTGAAGTAAAAACTAATTACAGAAAACTAAACCCGAATACATAACGCCCAGATATACAAGATCGAAAGTGAAAAAAGTACAAAGTTGTACAGCACTGAAGATCAAAAGTTGAAAAGGTTTTGCTAAATACGGCATTGCATTATGCCCGGGATAAGAACCCTATTATATAGAACGATTTATGCTATTGCAAACAGTAAATTTTAACAAATGAATGTGAAAGATATATTCATAATGAAACTAAAGTATTAACTTGTTACAGAAAACTAAACCCGAATACATGATGCCAAGTTCAATACAGCATAGACACACCAGAATCAGTCCAGGCGTTAACGCAATTAAAAAAATGACGTCACATACGATGGCGAAAAGGCAAACGCTATGCTACATTTGAATTTATAAAATTTAGAAACAGCATGACGTCACACATGAATCCTGGTACTTTTGATAACTATGAAAAACTATAATTTAAAAGTGAGCTAGAATTAGGATTGCTTTAAGATTATATTAAAACTAAATACTGATAATTCATTAAAACAAAATGCATATTGCAATACTTATTAATAGCAATTAACTGTAATATATATATATATATATGTCCAGTTTGTTATGAATCCAACTTCAAACGTAATTAATCGTACAAAATTAAATATAATTAATAAAGGCGGTGATTAATATTTCTATCCGTAACACCTAAATATAATAAAAAGACGTCAACACATTTGACAAAATGAGAAGATGAGAATTACAAATATAACATTAAACATATAAACTAAATACATGAATTTGGGATAAACAAGTACAGAAACACGTCTTATAGTAATACGAATTCACATACAGCAAAACAGTCACGTTTGGTAATTAAAAGATAAGACGAAATAATGACAAACCACAATCTACCATGTGGTAAAAATGTCCTTAGCTAGTTTGGTTAAAGAGACATCATATGGATCCATCAATTCGTGATGGTGTCCATAAAATTTACGAAGTGTCAATTTTAATCTGTCCTCCTCATAACTTTATTAGAGCAGTTTCTGCGTAAGGAGCACACTCCTGTATATGAAGTCCGTATAGTGTGAACAAGCACGTGAATAACGTATCAATTGTGATATGTAAACACCATACGAAGGGTCAGAGGGTATGTTACTGCTAAGAAATGGGAAATTGATAATTGGGAAGTTGAAATCGTCCCGTTTATCATAGATTTTCGTGTGAAGTCGTCCATCTACGTCAATATTTAGGAAAAGATCAAGGTATGAAGCAGTCCTTCTAGTATCAGTAGTATCCTTAATTTCAAGTTCACTAGGATATATGAGATGTAAGTATTGGCTGAAGTATGGGTTGTTCAATGATAAAACATCATCAATATATCGGAAAGTAAAATTAAAGAATTTCGCAAGGTGGTTTTTCTTTTTGTCTTTTAGAAGGTTCTGAATAAATTCTGCTTCATACGAATACAAAAACAAATCAGCCAGCAGGGGTGCACAATTAGTACCCATTGGAATACCGACTGTCTGTTGAAATATAAATCCTCCAAACTCAACAAATATATTGTCGATCAAAAAGTCCAGCATTTCAATAATATCATCTTCAGTATATTTTCTGGAAGATTCAGTGTGATTCTTTACAAAATATGAATTATTGTATCCCAAAACAAGAAATTTGTATCTACGATTCCCATTTTTATAGAAAAAGCTCTGTTTTATGAGATGGTGAAGTCGATCTTTCAACTGAGCATGGGGAATAGTAGTGTATAGCGTAGAAAAATCAAAAGTTTTTATGTTGCTGCAAAATTGCAAAGATTGTGATCGAAGGTTAAGCAGTAGATCTTTCGAATTTTTGAGAATCCACATCTGGTGAACACCACTGGTAGAATATATCTCCTCACAATATTTTTGCAGCCCATCTTTAACTGTAGAAAGAATAGTAGTCAATACTTTAGAAAGATGTTCAGTCGAACATTTTGAAGACCCAGCTATGTATCGTTCTTTATATGGAGTTTTGTGTAATTTGGGTATCCAGTATAATGAGGGCAAGTTTTCTTCGTTTTCTTTGATGTTGATACCAAAAGAAAGAAGGACAGATTTATGATTTTGTAAAATTTCATCCTTGGTAAATGATGTTAAAGAATATGTAGGATTACCAGTAGTTTTATCAATTCCAAGCTCTGTAGTGAGACATTGCAAATAATGTTTTTTACATATGAAGACAATATTATTGGAGGCTTTATCTGCCGGAACAACGACATATTTGTCATGCAAAGAGGATAAAGCATCCACAACCTCCGGATTCTTGAAAGGGTTATAAACTCTAGTACTCATGTTACATCGTAGTTTTTGTATGCGCCTCTGAATGCATGATCGAATAGCTTTGATCCATTCAGACAAAGTGTCCAGTTCGGGTTCGTCTGGTTCGCGCTTTACCCATTTTCTTGCATAGTCCTCAACTGCATCCATCAGTAACTTGAAATTCTTTTTCCAGTTGATGGGCTGGGGGATTCTATACTTTGGTCCCTTGGCTAGCAACTCTCTTAGTTGTTCATTGGTAACAATACCAAGGTCACCAGTAATAATATGACCAGCTGAACTATAATTGTATTGAGAAGATGCACATGAGCAATCCGGAGGCTTGGATTTTGTATCTTTGAGGTTAAAAGCCTCTAAAACTCTCTTGTGGTTGAAAATCTTAGATGCAATAGACTTGGTGTAGGTATAAGAAATAACAGGTGTAGCTTTATTTTTGAAGTAATCAGGTATAGTTTTTTGTACTGATTTTTGATGGAAAATATTGCCAATATTTACAGCATCTAAACCTTTATTGGCGAATTCTACCTTAAAAAAGTAACGTTTTTCCTCAATATTGGATGTAGTCAATACTGGTTTGAATAGTCTATGGTTAGCAATGTCCATAATAATTGCAACTAATCTATACAAAACAGAACGAGAATCAGTAACGGAAGTATTTTTGGCATCTTGAAATAGTAAAGAAAGTTTTGACAATGGAATGGAGTATAATTTAGTTCTAATATGATGAATTCCTAAAGGTTTTTGAACAGACGATAATAGACTATCAATTGTCACGGTGTGTACAGCAGGTGGTATATATTTTCTGTGACCATGACTTCTATTTCGTCGAGCAAAAGTATTAAATAATTTTAATGTATTGACAGTACTACACCTAGGACTAGATAAAATACCTACACCATCAATTTTGTCATTGCATCCATAGGGAATGGCTGTTCCCAACTCTCTAATCCAAAAGTCTTCTCTTTGTAAACGATGTGGTGTACTCAATATGGGGTCATTTGTAGGATGATATATTTTCTCTATAATCCGGACTTTCATTGAAACAATAGAATGGTCAGGCTGATTAAAATGTTTATAGAGAAATTTGTTGTTATTCGGATCATTAACATTTGACCGATGATCATTCATCCTAAAATTGAGTCTTTGTCGATTTTCCCCGACGTAGATCAATCCACAAAGAGTACATTCAATACCGTAAACAATATTGGAGGCAGTGCAATTCAAATCCTCATGGCTATGTGTATTGTAATTTTTGGTGGTTAAATTACTTTGAAAGTGGGTATCTAAACGTCGCAGTACCAATGAAAACAAAGTTTTTTTTTCCATTTAATAGTTTACCGTTGATCGAACAGAGAACTTGTGTGTTAAATCTTGTGCTTAACAGTTTTTTATCTTACTTTATCTCTTTATTTTAGATATTCGTTGCTATGCTATAATTAACATGTAGAAATGTACTGTTTAAGTGTTTATGTATTTACTGTCCTGAGTATTCTCTCATTTATTTGTACTTTATTCTTGTTATATAATGTTGTCATTTAAGCGGTATATGTAACATTGCCATGAAGCGCGAGGTTTGGTTAGCCATAAAACCAGGTTCAATCAATATCATTTTTTCGAAATATCCTATTCCGAGTAGGGGATATCGCAGTTGTTATCTGATAGTTCTTTTCTATGTATGTTGCATTGTCGTTTGATTTTGTTTCACTTCATTGTTTCTGTTGTTTCATTTTTTCCTTTTAAAATGATGAGTTTCCCTAGGTTTTAACTTGAAACCCGGATTGTTTTTGCTCAACCGAGTTATGACTTTTGAGCAGCAGTATTCTTCTGTTGCCTTAATCTAAGACTAATACCTACTTGGAACAAGAAGTGTTTGACCTCAATTTATTGTTTACTTCCAGTAATATTTACATAAATCAATTACTGTAAGTTCTTTCAATAATATTTTAACAGGAATCAATTAATAAAAATTATTCCGATTTTAGTACACATATGTGCTTTAATGGTTCTACAATCGGTCGATAATTATATTGTGGCATTTCAAAAGGTCTTGTTTCTCTGTGACAGTTAATGACGACTTTTAAATCCATTGGATGTGAAATTATTGATACTTTTGATTTAGATACATATTTCCATTAGTTGTATTTGGCTTTGAACTAGTTGTCAATTACTGACTGCAAGTAATCTCAAGTCAGAACATAGTGTTTTTATTGTTGTAAGGGATTGAAGATAGCTATAAACCCGCCACCTCTTATTTATATTTTTAGGTTGTTTTCCTAGTATCAGGCTGAAGAGATAATATAAATAAGTCGATTAGAAAATAGTGCTAATGATACAACTTTCATTCCGAGTTTAAATGTATAAACTATAACAATTTAAGTTCATACAACGGCCAAAAACAAGTATCATTGACTCACACTAACCAGCAAGCTATATTTTTTCCCAAAATGACTAGTGTTAACAATTCAAATAGAAAAAAAATGGTCTTATCTATATAAGCTTTTAAATAAAGGCAACAGTAGTATACCGCTGTTCAAAACTCATAAATCCATGGACAAAAAACAAAATCGGGGTAACAAACCAAAACCGAGCGAAACGCATTAAATATAAGAGGAGAACAACGACACAACACCGAAACGCAACACACACAGAAACGGACCAAGCATCAGACAAAACACCATGAGAATAACCAATATAACATGAAAACCTGATTTCTAAAGCTAGTTCTCATGTCATAATGTTAATCTACTGTAAAGAGTTGAGCGCTCACGAACATGTTAAACAGCGGACCATTCTTATGTGCATATCTAAAGCCAGTATCCTGTTGTTCATAGAGGATTCCTAAAATGTCAAAAACAGTAGTGAACATCCTTGATTTCATTATTCGTGTTTATATTTGAAGTATTCATCTCATACAACTTACTCAAAGTTTCATTCTTTGAAAATCAGAAAACTTGATTAAAGATATCGGTGATTTATGTAAAGTTTGCTTGAACAATGTCTTCACTCTATCTTAAATCCTTAAATTAATATTATCTTAAACATAACTGCTACTTCTGCCTTACTTTTCGACTTATAATTCTAGTTTCACATATGAGTCATCTTAGTATCAGATTAAATGACATACGAGACGATTTTAAAATGTTATTATCAATTTCCCCCACATTAGCAACAATATGCAAACTTCACCTGCATATGGGATATACATTTCCCAATTCATTCGGTATTCAAAAGTTCATTTGCCATTCAGACTTTGTTGTACGTCACTTATGTCAGAGCAAAAAGCTGATGATAGTTATCAAAGTTACCAGGCTTATAATTTGATACGCCAGACGCGCGTTTCGTCTACTGAACTTCATTAGTGACGCTCAGATCAAAATAGTTAGAAAGCCAAGGAAGAAAAAAGTTGAATACCTAATACGGCTAATGTGATCTATGTCTGGGATAAGAACATCCTGAGTATTTCGAATAATTCATACTTTTTCAATCAGTTATTTTATAAAAATGGCTATATAAGTATCATTCATGTCAAGACCGACATGCTGACTACTGGGATAGAAATTTTCTCGGGATGAAACCTACATCAGTAGTAGAAATGTCCCTGTAGTGTTAATAGGTATCACAAGTACCAGGCTTATAATCTTATACATCAGACGCGCGTATCGTCGTCAGCGACGCTTAGATCAAAACGTTGTGCCACATACGGCTAATGTTATCTATGCCTAGAATATAAAAATCTTTATTATTGATGAACCAGGGGTATTTCAAAGAACTTATCGTCTTTTAAAAAAGTTCACTTGAGACAAGAAGACACTTTTCGTTATTAATTCCTATCAATATCACAAGCAAAACACGACGGTCTTGAAGTAAATTTTCTTGAGACTGACATTGTTTTCCATCTTAAAACGTGATACAGTTGTTTTTTTTCTTTGTAAATCACTATGTCATATCATTGACAATGTTGAGTGACATATTGCTTTTCCTCTATTTCTTGTCTTTCTCTATTGTAATTATAAGTAATATTAGGTCTTTCCACTTTTCTGTGGAAAGACCGTTTGAATTTCTTCTGATTTGTTTTCTTCAAGATGTTTGATTTATGGTTTCGAACAATTAATGCGCTATTGAAATTGACCCTGCTTTACCAAATACTTTTAATTGTAGGAGTTTTCTCCCCTAACACTGTTTTCTTGTGAGTTCATCTCATTGTAATCGTAAAAGAAAGCTACAAACTATATATAAATGTTATTTCCTATTCTGTATTTGACATGAGGGATATATAAGTTTAAAGAATGAATAATAAGTGGTCGAGACCTAAAGGGATATTGATTTGAGGTCCGTGGTTCATTAAAATTAAAATTGAGGACAACATCAAAAGTCTAGGTTATATTTCAAATTTTTACTTTTCCTTGTTATTTTATCTTTTCTGTCACTTTAAAAGATACATATAAAAGAACGAGTATAGAATGTTTGCCTTATTGTTATTAAGTTATAATACATTTAGTCTGAACAAATCCAATGACATCTTGTAGGAATTATTGTTCCTGCAATGACTCAATTTAGGGTTGATTGATTATTTTGCTAACTTGGTACATGATGGAGCCACGTGGTCATTTGCAAACTGTTGGTTAACATAAGACTGATAATATCAACCGGAAGTAACAAATTTCCACTAATTTTTCATGGAAAAGTACCTAGAAACTATATATTTTTGAAATATGCTTACATCAGCCTGTCATTGGACATCAGAAGTGACATTCACTTAACTAAGTACCTTATATCTACCTTATTACAGAAAAAGTATATGGAAACCTTATGTGTTTGGAATCAGTGTTAATAAAGCTATCATGTTAGACCAGAAGTGAGATTTTTAAAGCGGCGGTTGACAATTATATCCCTTATTTCAAGCAAAAATACATAGATAGATATAGGAAGATGTGGTGTGAGTGCCAATGAGACAACTCTCCATCCAAATAACAATTTAAAAATTAAACCATTATAGGTTAAAGTACGGCCTTCAACACGGAGCCTTGGCTCACACCGAACAACAAGCTATAAAGGGCCCCAAAATTACTAGTGTAAAACCATTCAAACGGGAAAACCAACGGTCTAATCTATATAAACAAAACGAGAAACGAGAAACACGTATATATTACATAAACAAACGTACATCAGATTACCATTAATTTATTGAATCAGTATGTACAAACCCATACCTGGACGCCACTAGTAACTTTGAGTAAGCTGGAAGTAGCTTCTCATCAATAAATTTGAAAATTTATGTGGAAAGACCTTCAATTGTTCTCTGAATATTTGGTTTTTCAATAATTTATTTTTTCGTCTTCTTCCACTATTATTTGTTGCGTATAACTTTTGTTTCGCAAGATATTGCTAAGATGTTTAGTATATGATATTGAACAGTTCGTGGGCCTCTAAGATTGACGGTTTAACTGAATACTTTCTTTGTAGGAGTTATCTCCCTGAACACTTATTTCCTTGTGAATGCATCTCCTTCGTAAACGTTAAAAAAATCCGACGAAGTCGTATTTACAGATTGCTCGTTATATCCTCGTTATATCCTCGGGATGTTTTGTCCAATTTTAACCGAAGCGATAAGAGAACTTCATATAAGAGTTATATACTCGTCTGTATTTGACATAATGAATATTTAAAGTGACAGAGACCTAACTAATATTGATTTACGGTCAATGGTTTATTTAAATGGAAATGAGGCCAGGTCAAAGTTCACGGGCATATTCGAAAAAAAGAACTTGTGGAAAATGTTTGCCTAATTCATTTATCGAATCAGTATGAAGAAACCTATGCCTACATGCCAATAGTAACTTAGTAAAATGGTACACATTTCTGTCGACAGACCTATTTGTTTTTTTTTTCTGATGACTAGTATTATGTTGTTCTTCTCCTGCCACAATTTGTTACGGTGCTTTCTGGTTTTACAAGATTTCGTTTAGATTGTTTGCATATCATATCAAGCAGTTATTGCTATTTTGAAATTTACCCTGTTTAGTGCAACATGTTTTTCGAGTTATCTCCCAAAATTCTGTTTTTCTAGTAGGCGCATCTCCTTTGCAACCATAAAAGATGGCGACAAAATTATTCTACCAATCTGCTCGTTAAATCGGCAGAATCTTAAGAATAGTTTTGACTGAAGCGGCACGGAGATTACAGATGTGAGTTATTAAAGAAGAAAATTGTACTAAGTCCACTTAAACGAAAATGAGGTAAAGGTCAAAGGTCAAATTGTTATTGTGCCTTTATATCGCTTCTTTTCAGCAATTGTAATTAATTTCGACAAAATATTTATACTACACTGATATGTGTGTCATATCGTTATATACATATTATGATTAAAAGGGTGCGATGGCATCAATATGATGTTCTCCCCTTTTATACTTAAAATAAGCTGTGTTCGGATACACCACATTTCAATTGAATAGTAGAAACTAAAGATAATTTGATTTGAGTTCCTTGCTATATGACATAGAAATGTAGTTCAATGTCAAAGGTAAAGTTAATGTTTTAGATTTTCACTTTTGATGTAGATTCATATTTATACATTGATAACTATATACATTATAAAGCATTGGGATTTTTTGCACTATGTTAGTAGACATAACACCTTTGAAATGTCAACCAGAAGTGACTTTATTTAAGCGGAAGCATTAATTCATCTCCCTTGTCAATAGAAAAAGTATATAAAATCCATATGTTTTTAGAATCAGAATAATAAGAAAGCTATTATTTGATACCGGAAGCAATTTTTATTTTACCAGACGTGGCTAATAAACACTCGTAATTGATTACGAAATTTCTCATACACATTGTTTTTTTTATAAATTAGTGTGATAAGCTATAAGTTAGGCCAAGATATGTTATTAATTTTATAATTATTTCTCCTTTTGTTGCTGGAGCATTCATTTAAAACTGAAAGGCAAAAATAAACAAAACTTGAGCATAATGGTTATCACAATATTTTGATTTTTTTTTAATTTTTCATTGAAACAAAAATGAATGCCATTACCATAAAAAACGAAAAAATAAAAACTGAGTTATTTTAGTGTGCCTGAACACAATATTGGTAAATTTTATGCATTGTAGATGTCCACTTTATAGTTTTGGATGACTTGGACAATCATTTGAACTACTGTTTTACCATGGGAACTGCAGGAAACGATAAGAAAAAATCAAAATTTGTTCCAAACTCGATATAATGTCACAGTAATGTTAAATGGTTTTGGAATTTCCTTAATGGCTGTCATTACAATGGAAACTGTCAAAAAAAGTCAAATGCTCTAATTTGAAATTCTTCTTTAAACTTCAAGTAGCATTTCCTCTCAGCAAATGGGTGGTCAAACTCATAAAACGTTAAATGAATGTTCCCTCTCATGTACAAATGGCGTACCTGTCATAAAAATTTGGAAATGGTCACTGTTACCATAGAAACAGATAAAATGTCCAATATTTCATATGCGCTAAACTCAATGAACTGGCAAGTGTAGATGATAATTTGGACTTTTAAATTTCAAAAATGCCGCTATTGCCATTGAAATAGCAAATATGTGTAAATTTACAAATTCTCAAAGTGTTTTTAAAATTTACAAAAAAATGTTTTGACACGCATGAATGTGCATTCCTTGTTGTTTCATTTTTTTTTTTAAATTGCTGCCGCTTAATCACAACGGGAGAAAGGTGACATTCGCTAATGATTGCAATAACAATTTTAGTTGGCTTTTCTGTTTAGTCTGCTTTTGCTAATATATAAATTTGACATCAACTCCTCTTTACATTATTGTCACTACCCAGAGTCTGAAAAGGCCATATTTTGTGCAGGACCATTAGGGTCGAACACTGATTTTTCGTAATAAGACTCGACATAATCTCGACAGTACGTTACTATTCTCAACTGTATTCTACTATGGTCTCAACTTTACTTAATATGACTGATTGAGTACTTGATAATCTTGGCATAGTCTGAAATTGTCTCGACCAGTGTCGACCTGTCTGACAAGTCTTGGCCTGTCTTGGCTCAGTATTATTCTTTGAATTTGGTCCCGACTGGTATGACTCAGTCAATTTATCTCAATTATATTTTGATCTTGCAAAATTAAAGATAATTTGGTAGTTTGGTTTATTGTTGTCCAATTAAAAGATTTAATCACTAGCTTACAAAAAAGCTTGATTTTTTTCTTTATTTCAGAAAGTCACTATTAATTATTTTAATGACGTTTTAAATCAACTTTGATTTTATTTAAACGCTACAATCATCTCTTTTGTATATTGATCAAACAGAATGCCAAAATAGTTTGTTAACACATTGTTGTTTTAAAAATAATAGTGTTCATGCGACTGTCATTAAACAAGTGTGAAATTTAGCTACCTTTTAAACCTTGTAATGCTTGTACCAATTCAAGTATATGACGGCTGTTATCATGTCGTTTCATATAAATAAACTCATCATAGATACCAGGACTAAATTTTATATATACGCCAGACGCGCGTTTCGTCTACAAAAGACTCATCAGTGACGCTCGAATCCAAAACAGTTTAAAAAAGCCAAACAAAGTACGAAGTTGAAGAGCATTGAGATCCAAATTTCCTAAAAAGGTTGCCAAATACAGCTAAGGTGATTCATGCCTGAGGTAGAAAAGCCTAAGTATTTCAAAAAAATCAAAATTTTGTAAACAGCTAATTTATGAATATAACAATATCAATGACAATTCATGTCAACACAAAAAGTGCTGACTACTGGGCTTTTGATACCCTCGGGGAAATAAATCTCCACCAGTAGTGGCATCGACCCAGTGGTTTTAAATAAACTCATCATAGATACCAGGACTAAATTTTATATATACGCCAGACGCGCGTTTCGTCTACAAAAGACTCATCAGTGACGCTCGAATCCAAAACAGTTTAAAAAAGCCAAACTAAGTACGAATTTGAAGAGCATTGAGATCCAAATTTCCTAAAAGTGTTGCCAAATACAGCTAAGGTAATCTATGCCTGAGGTAGAAAAGCCTTAGTATTTCAAAAAATCTAAATTTTGTAAACAGCTAATTTATGAATATAACAATATCAATGACAATTCATGTGATTGAGCTTCTGATTTAGCATTGGGACTTTTTATTTACAAATTTTCTCTTTTTTCGAGAACGTTTTAGTGCAACTAATGATGTTGAACCACTTGTGGTCATATCCTGCAAAAGGTAAAACTTATAATAAATACTGATCTCCGAGGAATGAGTCTCAGAAATCGAAAAGGTGTCTCTTTTTTCGATTACAAATATTTTGTTTTATTTTATTCCTGCATAAATTTCTTTTCTCAGATTTAGACATTTCTCATTTTACCTATTTGTAGAACTTGTTATATATTTTTTCTACACTCTAATGACCAGCAAAATAGGATGTTTTCAACTGACCTACGATTACTTGTACCAGACCCTTATTTTGCAGTGAACACAAGGCCTTGCACATTGTAAACAAAATACGTGAACATGTTAAATATTAAATGTGTAATAAAAAGGCACACATCTAAAAAGGTTTTACTTACAGCATGTGTGTCTATACATTAGTATAACTCCCGTTAAAATATAATAAGAAAAAGACATTTTAAGTTGATTGAAACAAAATAGTTGCTTTTAAAACGTCCACTATCTTGAAGAGTAAATACACAAATCACTATAACTAACATCAGGTATTTGCGTAATATGAGATATACCTCAACAATAAAGAAGAAAATACTTTTTATGTGAAAGAATTCAAATTTATAACAGTTATAGATAAGTCTTATTTCGATATCTGAATATATGAACTAGTCTATAAACTATCTCTCATTAAATATTCATTGACATCCATGAGGATGTAATTCTCCAATAAAAGTACACAAGACGAGTAAATATTGAAGGAAAAACCGAATCAAATATTTGAATAAATGATTAGTTTCGATTCTTTTTCATAACTATATACAATTTTGAAAGACACATTTAAAAAAGGAAGCGAATTGTAATAAGTAAACATGAAACAAAAATTAAGGCCAACGACATAAATCAAATGAGATCAAGAAGTCAGGATACTACAGGTTTCGTACAAAATAAAAAGCTCTATAAATCTTCCAGAGTCTGAACAAACAGATTTTAAAGCGTAACAGAATTATGGTAAGAGGTGCATACAATGTCCTGTAAAAGGAACTGTTCTGATTTGGAATTATATTTTAAAGGTCGTTCTGTCTTTTTAACTTGACTAATACATTGTACTGTACACTAGTATGTTGACAATTTATATAGTGTAAACCATTGTATTGAGTATCTCTAATATATAAGTTATAAGATATACAGGAAGAATATCTAAATTGAAATTATATTACAATATTGCAATGTTGAAAACGATTTCATGTTTACCGTTGTATGCCATTTCTTCTATCCGATAATGTTTTTTTTTATATTTGTTAGTATACAGTATGTTGACCATCATCATAATTGACTGAATATTTACGAAAAATGATATATAGACAACTTGTGCATGGTTTACTAATAAGTTGACCACATTCTTCCTGATGTTTGTATTATAAGGTAATATAAAATATAAAAAGTGATACAATGCCAATGAGACGACACTTCACAAGAAACCAAATAACACAGCTATAGGTCACCTTACGGCCTACAACAAGAAGCAAACGCCATATCGATTAATTAGCTATAAAAAGCTCCAAAATCAACAAACAATTCAAACGAAAAAACTAATGGCTTAATTAATGTACAAAAAGATCAACCAAAAACAAGACAACAATAATCAAAACCAAGGAGTAAACAAAGACACACAAAACCAAAGGACATTCACATCAACAGTTATAAATAATAATAAAGAACCAACACGAACTCCACTAAAAACCGGGAGTGAAATCAAGTGCTCCGGAAGGGTAAGCATTTCCCGCACTGTATACGGCACCCGTCGTGTTATTTCTTTGTTTATTTCGGTAATGATGGAAGTTTAAAATGACTGAGAAAGAATATCAGATATGATTTTTGACACACTTATGGCAAAATGGCTAATCAGCTCATGGTGGCGACTGTAAAATTTCTTGAGTGATGGCATTAATTTGATTGATTTATAGCCCTGTCTTAGCAACTGTTGAGAAAGAAGTATTCCTCGTTCAACAAAATCAACTTACTTTGAACTAGCTCTAGATTAACGTATCAATTGAGCCACATATACTCCATATGCTGGTGCCGCTGGAATGTTGCTACACATAAATAGAAAGTTGACTATAGAAAAATTAAAATCATTACGTTTGTCATAAATTTTGATATTCAACCTACCATCAGTAGTCATTTCGAGAAAAAAAGTTTAAATATGAAGCAATTTTATCTGTGTCGGTAGTATCTTTAATTTCAAGTTCACTTGGATATATTAAATGTAAGTGATCACTGAATCTTTTATTATTAAGAGACAGCAGTACATCATCAATATACCGAAAGGTGAAATTAAAAGACTGGGCTAATGTCTTATTTCCTTTCTGTACAAGCCTTTGTATAAATTCTGCTTCATAGGAATATAAAAACAAATCTTCAAATAGAGGAGCGCAATTGGGACCCATTGGGATTCCAATAGTCTGTTGGAAGATCAAACCTTTAAATTCAACAAATATGTTGTCAATCAAAAAGTCCAGCATGGCAGTGATACTCTCGTTGTTATATTTTTCCTTGACTGTATGATTTTTCACAAAGTAAGCTGAATTTCAGCCCAAACCTAGATATTTAAATGTCTAGTGGCCTTTTTGTTAAAGAAACATAAGCTGACGAGTTCTTTCAGTCAAACGTTAAGTTATGTATGTTGGATAGGGGCATAAAGAGTTGAAAAAGCAAAGGTTTTAATGTTGGTACAATGTTTTTGATTATTGAGATTGTAAATTTACCAATAACTCTTTTGAATTTTTCAGTATACACATCTGATTAACGCCACTTCTTGAATATGTCGTTTCGGAATATTTCTGAAGTCCTTATTTGACTGCAGTGAGTATGGCAGTAAGAACTTTTAAATAAAGGGGTTTAGTGGAACACTTGGAAGAATCTGCAATAAACCTTTCCTTATAAGGATTCTTATACAGCTTAGGAATCCAATTTTAGGATGGAAGATCTTGGTCTTTATCCTTTGGATTAACACCAAAAGCGATTAGACCCGATTTGTAGTTTTCCAGAATCTCCTGCTTCATAAGCGTACTAAGTGTATATGCAGGATTTCAATGCGTGTTATTTATCCCCATTTCCTTAATCAGGCAGTCGATGTAGTGTTTTTTTCAAACAAACAAAATATTGTTTGAGGCTTTGTCAGCTGGAACGACAACATATTTTTCATGGAGGCATGATAACTCCTCTATGACCTTATGGTGTTTAAAGATGGAATGAGCTATAGTGCTTATTGAACCTTTAAGCTTACTTACTCTTACCTGAATCAATGACCTCACTGATTTTACCCAGTCCGAAAGAGTGTCAACCTCAACCTCTTCTCTGTTTGCCAGATCTTTTGGATAACCCTCAACAGAATCCATTAGTAGTTTAAAGTTCTGCTTCCAATTGATTGGCTGTGACTCTTGGTATTTCTAACCCTTGGACAAAGTTGTCTTAACTTGTAGATATTGACTATATGTTTACACGGGATGGGAATGTGAACAGGCACAATCAGTTGTTTTAGTTCTGAGGTCATCAATATTTAAATTCTGCAACACTTTTTGTGATTAAATGTTTTTGATGCAACAGGGTTGGTGTAGGAATACGATACTATAGGAGAAGATTGGTACTTAAAGTAAGAAGGAATGTTGCTTTTTACTCTTTTATGGTGAAGATTATTACTTATATTTATAGCATCAATACCCTTGTTTGTGAACTTCAAATTGAAGAATGAACGTTTTAGTAGTTCCTCCGAATGTTCAAAAACTGGTCTGAATAATCTATGGTTAGCAATATCCATTACCATGGCAACTATTTTATACTTCGTAGATCGACTATCTGTAGTGTGGCATTCTTTTCAAGCTTTCAATAGAGAGTTCAGTCTAGAAAGCGGAAGGGTTCACAGTTTAGAGCGAATGTGATGAATTTCAAGAGGTTTATTGATATGTTCGGCAAGGCCATCTATAGAAACATCATGCATATCAGGTGGAATAGGAATATAGCGACGATGTCCATGACTCCCCGGCCGACGAAGAAACATATTGAATAAATCCATCACGTTCACTGAACTACAGAAAGGGCTACTCAAGTTACCTTAAGTATCTATTTTATCGTTACATCAATAAGGTGTTGCAGTACCTTATTCTCTGATCCAGTACTATTCTCTTTGTCTGTGAAACGGTCTACTTAATGTTGGATTATTGGTGTGGTGATATGCAACACAGCAACAAACAACAACCAATGAATTACGGTTTCCTAACTTGGGACAGGCACATACATTCAGAATGAGAAGGGTTTTACATGTTAGCTGGATTCCAACCCTCCTTTGACTTGGGACAGCGGTGGTATAATTCAGATAAGAAAGAACTATACAATTTATTTGAAAAGAGGCTTAGCTCATCAGATGGATACAAATAGAAATACGTCTAACGAACACATAGGATGAACCGGACCGGGTACTTGCAATGTTCATCCCAACAACAAAAAGACACTGAGTACATATATGAGAGTACTCGCAGTTAGTTTATAGCTAAAAACAACAACTAAAAATGTCATACATCTAAGACTTAACTATCAATCAGTGTTAATCCAATGGATTTAGTTTAAAGCCGTCATAACCAGTCAGAGAAAAACACAATATTATGCAATGCCGAGACACAGGAATTGACAGATTGTAGATTCATAAACATGCTTATAAATATAACAATAATATTGAGTTTGCATTCAATTTACTGATAATGAAATCAATATTGATGCACAAAAAAATATAATGACAGTTTTGGATTGGTAACCGCGGATATATTCTTTTCAGTCTCGTTGACATCTAATTCTAGAACTTTTACCAAAACATGTGGTACAAGTAAAAAATAGCACTGAGTTTTTAAAATGACATAATCAAACTAAGTTCTGTGAAAAAAAAATGTGTATTTACAATTAGAAGTTTTTCAGTAATATATTTTTCTAAATCTATTACCAATCAAATCAGTTTTTAGCCAAAATTTTGGGGAAATGGGTGAGGGGAGGGGCACAGGAATGATTTTACCTGAAACATGTTCATACCATATCCTGTTTTTCTTTCCTAATTTTTTATGGTTTCAATCATTTATAACAAAGAAGTTTCACTTTGCTCTTAAAACAGAGAAAATTCTCAAATTTACAAATTTTGCAGAATTGTAAATTAGACACGAAAAAGCATCAAAATAGGATTAAACCTTTCTAATGTAAACACATACCTGAAGTCTTTCTAAGTTGAATAAATTCAGAATGATTAACTTCATCTTTATTAACAATATGGAAAAAGTATAATTGTGGAACTGTGATCTAAAAGCCCCAAATGAGTAAAAATTTATGAAGAATGGAAAAATCATCAAAATTGTGTACTTTCAAAGGGCAGTAGTAAAAATAGAAGTGCACTTCCATATTTTTTTCTTCACCTATTATTTTTTTACAGTCGTATAAACCAAAAAACCAGATTAAGATTTAATTCTAGAAATGTTTGGCCCCTCAGAGCTGTACCTCCTTTAAGGATCAATAGTTTTTGCAGGATAGTTTCTAAATTTTCGGGCACAGTAAACATCATTTTCGTATAAATAAGTTTTATAAAGGTTCAACCTAAATTCAGTTAAAATTTAAAGTAATTTGAGTTAACGAAATCCCGGACTTAATTCTTTACCAGGAAAACATATATAGATAACGTTCATTATTATCTAAAACTTCACAACAGAAACGGGCATAGCGAACAAGTTGTGAAATATAAACCCCGCAAGATGGGACCAAAGGAACAACACCATCGAAAAAGGGAAAATTAACAATAGGAAACAAAAGATCGTACTTTTTGTCGTTAATTTGATCATGGATTTTCCCGTGTATAACCAAAATGACTCAATATAGGAAAGGACTTTTTTTCGTGTTTACAGTTGATTTATATAAAGAAAGTTCTTTTGGATAAATTTCGGCTGGTTTTTATTTTAGAAAATTGTTGATTATTTAGCATATAAATATCATAAAAAAAAAGTGTTGTTGCAATTATCATTGTAATGCATTTTAGACGGGTCTTTACTGAGTTTGGTAATAAACTCCGATCCATAACATTACAAGAAGTCTGCTTTCAAATTGACAAAATTGGTATCAATAAGAATACCTGCATCATGTCGCTAAACTTTTCTACCGAAACGCACATACGTATTATCAACAAGAAAATTGAAAGCATCAATCACCTCATCACACATCCAGTAAGTATAAAAGTAGATGTCTTACAGTGTTATTTAGCTTGGCGTACACTCACTTGTTATAAAAAAAAATTAAAAGCAAACAAAAAATAAGTACATGTCTGACAGCAAGAATTATGTTAGTCCCGATTTTATCCACTTAATAACCTCTATCAAAAAAGATCATTGAAATCTGAATATTTGTTTTTTATAAGAATGCATTTTTTATGGGTTCGACAGATAAGTTGTGAGACAAATATTATACCGAATGAGGGTGATATGGATGGTAAATGCACTCTCATACTACTGTATGAGATATGGATCGTTTCTTATTATTTTGTATTCCAGGAACATATGTTGATTTCAAGATATCTTCTTAAAGTTCATTCTTGCATCATGATTCCGATACAACTCGTTAATTTCACCATATCTTCATTTGATTCAAAATTGCTATAAAATATAATTTCATTTAAAATTTCTATAAAATAGTATTTCATTGAAAATTTGTTTAAAATATTAAACTATTCGGGATACCAATTTAGATAAGTACTTCTAGAGGTATTAGGTAAACAGGAAGTTACATGTAATCAGCAATGAGCATCACATGGTCTCAAATTCTCAATTTCAAACAGGCTGATCATTGACTTGTGACATACTTTTGTTGAACGGATAGATGACCACAAGGCCGGACATACAAATCAAAGCATTACACCTACTTGCTTGAAAGCAAAATCTTACCAATATATATAATAAAAAAAATTTTAACAAGAATTAATGGCTATTATCCTAAGTTTTTTTTACATTTCCGTCAGTTCGTCCATTCCATGAGTGGTTTGAAATCTTTTATGTTTGCATAACAAAATAAATCGAAACTGACGAAACTTCGGGTGCCACATGTGGAGCAGGATCTGCTTACCCTTTCGGAGCACCTGAGATCCCAACTACTTGTTGTTGGGGTTTGTGTTGCTTATTCTTTAGTTTTCTATGTTGTGTCATGCATGTGTATTCTTGTTTTCCTATTGTCTTTTTATCTTGAGCCACGGCGTTGTCAGTTTACTTTTAATCTATGGGTTTGCCTGTCCGTCTGGTATCTTTCGTTCCTTTTTTTATAACATAATTATCAAATATGCTGTAGTGACCGACCTAATGATTATTAACCTGAAGCAATAATCTAGTAAGCATCTAAACCGAACGAATGGTAAGTTTTAAAGAGGTTTTTTTTGCCATTTTGTTACGTTATAAATCTATAACTATACAGTCAGATCGAAATCGGTATAAACAATATGCAAAATGTCTCAAGAAATGTTAAAAGGATATAAGATTCAGGTTAGAAAATCTCGGTATTCTTTAATATTTTTTGACATGCAATGCAAATCCAAAGGTCAATCATAAAATTAAATTATCAAAATGTAGCATGTTTATCTATTGTTATGAAAATTCATCATATCTAATTAGTAGATTTAGATAACGAAGTCCTTATATATTTTTTTGTTTGAATAAAGTAACATTCATTTTTAGTGGAAAATTGTTTTACCGTTAGTTTAGCTAAAATTAAAAATTGTTTGCTAAACCCTCTCTGTGATTAATGTAAGATACCTCTGGTCAATTTTCCCAATCAATTTTTCATTAGGGGAAAAAACTATAAATCGGTTTTCATTAATAGTCTTTTTCAGAAAAAGTTAAATTTGTTTAATGTACATGTACGTTCCAATTATAATTTTTCACTATAGCATTTGTCATAAGTTTATAAAGTTTCTGCGTTAAAGTTGTGGCTGTATTGTGCTGTGTGTGCGTATGTGTTTTTGTTAGAAGTGTTACACTTCTTTCGTGCATTTGTCTTTTGAGGTCGAGTAATATAGAAGACAGCATGTCTGCTTCATGTTGAATTCTGACATATTTGTATACACGATATCAAAGCAATATGATTTTACAATATGATGTACTATGGTTTCAATGTACTAATATATATTTACAAAATTTAAATTCAAATCTCAATGTTATTAATCAAATGAAAAACGGATCAGCCTTCTGCTGTATAGTATATATGATAGTCTGCTGTTGTATCATAAACATGCTCTGTTGTTGTCTGGGCCTTTGGATCTCCATACATTCTGCAAATATTGATAATCGAAAATTAGATATTTCGGCTTTTCGTTTTTTCTCTTTCGTCAATTTCAAATTCATTAGGAATAATAATGTACTTAATATTAATATGTGCGAAAATAAAAAGATAAACTAGGAACCCATCTTGTATTATCATTCTAAGGCAACGATGAACAAAAGGGGTAAGGTAGCTCACATTCAGTGAGCACCAGTCTATCAACTGTTGTGAAGTGGAACCTCGCCATTTTGCCTTTTTTTGAATTACAACTAGGGTTCCTACCGAACGTCGGTTTGCTTCTCAAACATACTACAACTTTTTCAATCTATAAAAAATCCTGTCCCAATGATATAGCAAACATCTCCCCTAAATCAACATTTCCTGTACCACAACAACAAAAACATTGTATATGAAGACACGTTAAAATTAACCAAGTTGATATAATTTGTTTTTCAATTTCGAAAACCTTTCTTATTTAATCTATGCTATAATTCTTATTTATTGGACAGGGAATACATAATAAAACTAAGATCTTACCTTTCCTTTCTCCACTTTATAACAATTATACCTGGAATAACAAAACAATGATTTGGCAACTGCTTACTTGCAACTTCTATACAGTCGAACAAAATGTTTGGAAAACCAAATTGCTATATATGTCGCGTACATTTTATTATTTTGTACAGGTTATTACTTGTACAAATATTTTAAACAAGTAATTACTTGTATGAAGCTACCATACAGGTTATTACTTATACAAATATAATTGTACAGGTAATTACCTGTACATTTTTTGTGGAGAAAAATATAATAACTTGTACAACTCACTATCTTTTAGATATATTTGTTTCTTCTTATCTAAAACTCTTATCTTTGAGTTTGCTAGTCTGAATTTTTGTTCTCATTTGTTTACTAGTACATGTATTGATTTTGAAATGTTTGAGGTTTACAGACAAACGACGGACGCAAAGAAATAAAATAAGCTAACATGACACCTTAATTTAGCTAAAAAGCTTGATGCAACCTAAATACGGACTTCTGGGGAAAGTGACAACGCCGTTAAAGCAAAAATAAATTGTAACCCTTCTACAAATTATTTTCAAACATAAATCATTACAACCATGTTGTCTGTTCTATAGTCTGATTGTTGTCTCTTTGACACATTTCCCATTTCCATTCTCAATTTTATACATGGTCAAAATAATGTATGTGGCCAACGGAAGGCCTTTTTTCAGAAGAAAATTAATGACAACACTGGAGTAACATCCCATGGTCTAAACCTTTCCATTTTCTAGAATTCTTAATAAACTCTTAATCTAAATAATTATCTGTTTAAATATCGTATTTCTTTGCACACGACAAGGAAGCATGATATCTGGCATTATACAGCAAGATCAATCTTTTGTCTTTACATTTTCCTGTCTTAAAGCCACCAGACAGCTGCAGTAAACGTGGCCTTGGCCAACACTTTACGAATGCAATTTTACATCTTTCCTGACGTTAACCCCAGTGTTTACCCTTTCGACGGACCACTGACTTGAGGGTAACATGGTCTACCATGCACCAATTTTTGCTCTGGCAAAAGTAGTTTTAGTTCTGTAGTACATTAGACGTACGCGTACATTCACGTCAATTATCACTTTGCAGAATATGTAGAGCCCACAAAGGTAAACAAACAAAAATGTCAGTGAGTTGGTAAGTCACTCCATCTGCTCTTTTTGTCTTTAAAGTGTGCAGTACCCTGAAATTGGTGATCTTGGTAGTGCATGATCAACTTGGTTTCAGCGCGACTTTTTTTTCAAAACACACACTGTTCACACATCTGAATGAAAGTCTGATAATTGCTCTGCTGATATTGGATTTTTTAAAACTCTTTATATGTTTTCAGGATGCTTCGCTCCATGCTCAACTCCGGATGTGCAGGTCTAATCAAAGGGTAAAAACCATCTACTGTAGAATGATGAACTATTTCGTCTCCTTTACGAGTCAGTTGTCCAAGAAGTATCCTTGAAGTGCAGTCTTTTTGGAAATCAATGTTGCTTCTTTTACAATACTAAAAATTTCTCTGTATGTATTGAATTATTAGAAGATTTATTATCATCACACAATATAGGTACTTCATCATGAAATTTCTTCCTTACTGTTTCCCATCTTTACACTTTAGTTTTGACTACTAAACTGAACAGTTTTGCTCATATAAAGTGTACTCACACATTAAATGTTTGTACCTTTTGGCTACGTTATTAATTATTTGTTAAAAGACAAACGATTTGTTGTGAACTTCAAATAGACCGAGGTAAAATAATGATTTGTACAAGTTATTATCTTTTTCTCAGTAAAAATTGTACCAGTAATTACTTGTACAATCGTATTTGTACAAGTAATAACATGTATGATGGCTTCATACAAGTAATTACTTGTATAAAATGTTTGTACAAAATAATAACATATACACGACATATATAATAAAAATCTAAACTGAATATAAACAAAAACACTTAAATCGTTTACGATAACTTGTTCATATATGGAACAAGGACCAGGGAATGTAACTGATGATTATATGGCAGGTAAATGGTAGTGTTAGGCACAAGCAAACATATTTAACTCCGTCACAGTCTGTGGATGCCAACCCAAATCCAGGAAACAATAATGCTAATTAAGCTTTGGTGTGTCTATATTATATGTTGCACACTAATAATATTTAAAAACTTTCATGTACAAGAAAATATCATGAGGAAGTAAATTCTATACTATTGGTATATGGCGCGCCATTATTTTGTGTGATTAAGAACATCTTCGTGTAGGTACAAGAGATAATCTTTCATTAATGATATACTATGTTATGGGTTCAAGATTATATCTTGCAGGAAACAAAATACCATGTTGTTGTACCGAGTTATAGAGCATTTATTCCACGGCCTTTTTCACCCATCATAGTTTTAAAATGCTTTATTGCTCAATTCACAAGTTAAACAAAAAATGTATTGTTTATAAAATAGTCCACATAACAAACCGAGGGACAGCAGAAATTTGAAGGAAACATAATTTGCACAAATTTCGAGGTATCTTTTTTTGATAAATTAGTTATACAGTCTGACTCTGATCACTTGGCTCGACATGGGCGTAATAACATATTCATTGTCACATAAGATAACAGGAAAGTGCACCAATTCGAAAGCTGTCTATCGTTACATATACTTTTATAAATATATATCATTTTGTCTCTGATGGAGAATTGCCTGAATTCCAATCATGACGATGGGCCTATTAAATTCACTAGTTAGTCAACACTGAGATTCTGTGTTTGAACACCGCTCTTTCGGTTTCACCCGACCCCATTCTTAATTGACTAGGATTATCAGTTTCCCTATCAAAGTTCAGTAGTTTTCTATGGGCTACCTGGCTTCCGTCAAAGTGTCGTTAAACGTCAAATTAAACAAAACAAACCTAATCATACATCATCTTCTTATTCTTATAGTGATCAATAAAAATTTAGAACTAAGAATACGTAAATTGATACAAAGACAATAACAATCAAAACCAAAGAGTAAACAGAGACTCACAAAACGAGGATATTTACATCAACAGTCATAAATAATAATTTAGAAACATCACGAACTCCACTAAAAACCCGTAGCGAAATCTGGTGCTCCGGAAGGGTAAGCATTTCCTGCACGGTATACGGCACTCGTCGTGTTATTCCTTTGTCCAGTTCGGTAATGATGGAAGCTTATTATGACTGAGGAAAAATATCAGATATGATTTCTGACACACTTTTGTCATAATGGCCAATCAGCTCATGATGACGACCGTAAAATTCCTTGAGTGATGACCTTAATTTGATTGATTCATAGCCCTGTCTTAGCAACTTTTGAGAAAGCAGTATTCCTCGTTCTACAAAACCAACTTTCTTTAAGCTAGCTCTAGAGTAACGTATCAATTGAGACACATATGCTCCATATGCTGGTGCCGATGGGATGTTGGTACAAAAAAATGGAAAGTTGGCTATAGAAGAATTGAAATCATCGCGTTTGTCTTAAATTTTGGTATTCAACCTACCATCAGTTGTCATTCGAGAAAAATATATAAATATGAAGCAGATTTATCTGTGTCGGTGTAGTATCTTTAATTTCAAGTTCACTTGGATATATTAAATGTAAGAGATCACTGAATCTTTTATGATCAAGAAACAGTACATCATCAATATACCGAAAGGTGAAATCAAAAGGTTCGGCTTTTTTCTATTCTCCTTTTTGTACAAGCCCTTGGATAAAATCTGCTTCATAGGAATATCAAAACAAATTTGCAAGTAGAGGAGTGCTATTGGTACCCGTTGAGAGTCTGTTGAAAGACCAACCACCAAATTTAACAAATATGTCCATCATGGCAGTGATTTCTTCGTCGGTATATTTTTTTCCTTGACTCTGTATGATTTTACCAAAAGTAAGCTTAATTCCAGCCCAAAACTAGTTATTTAAAACGCCTAGTGCACTTTTTGTTAAAAAAAAAACATAAGCTGACGAGTTCTTTCAGTCGATCTTTAAGTTTAGTATGTGGAATGAACTCACCTCTTTTGATCAACAGAACTGATATGGTCGATCCTATTATTATCAATGCCACCAGAATAGCAATGCAAGCTATGAAAATAGTATTCGTATCTGATAAACAGACTGAAAATAAAAACAGTATTGAATTACTTAAGTACGGGAAGTGCAAACGATATGTCATAAGACATAGTAAGATGTTGTGTGAGTGCCAATGAGACAACTCTCCATCCAAATAACAATTTAAAAAAGTAAACCATTATAGGTCAATGTACGGCCTTCAACGCGGATCCTTGGCTCACACCGAACAACAAGCATTAAAGGGCTCCAAAATTTCTAGCGTATTTTATTGTATGTTTTTCTTTGTTGTGATGATATGCTATTGTGTCAGAAAAAGGAAGAAATAAAATATCAATTGGCAGGCTTAACTCCATCATAAACCGCTAATTAAATAAGGAATGACTGTAATATTTTTTCTGTCTATGACGAGATATAATAAAAAAATTGGTGCACACTAACTAAATAACGCGCGTAGAGAGTTATCAAACAGTGTACATCACATTTTTTTATGTTATTTCGAATAGACAGAAAAAAATATTACAGCCATTTCTTATAATTTAATTCTAAATTCCATTTTAAACCTTAGAAAACCATGAAAAAACGTTGATGACGTCACGGTGACATGACTAAATTATGTATATGGGTTGATAACAAAATAACGTCAGCCAATCAGAAGAAGTGTTACATCCAAAATTAAATTATAACACTATGAACTAATAAATTTGATCATTAATATACTTATGTACTATGTGTTTAATTACTGAATGAGACTGAAAAAACGAGGAGGAATAATAATCAAAACAATGCGTGATTTTGTTCTCCCCAATGTCCATTTAATTGTCCTCGGTTTGGAACGAATTTTCGTCGACGCGTCATAGTACATACTGTTATTGTTTTATGATAATATTTGTATTCTCGTCCTTCATTTCTGATAATATGCTTCTTTGCATGCCTTTTCGTCTTTCCTGGAAACATATGGCGTGGATCTGTACCTATATATCCCGGCATTGTAATATTGTTCTATAATAATTCCTGTGTTCTTGACTTTCGTTTTAGCTAATGCGCTTTGTCTGTGTGTCTTTTTGTGTTTCTTTCTTGTATGTGAAGTGGCTCTGTACTTATACATCACGTCAGTGAGTTATTGTGTCATTGTAAATATGTGTTTAAAATACATGTTTTATAATGATTAAGGTAATAATACAACTTTGACTGTATTATCTTTTATGTCTGTATGTTTTGTTCACAAATCGTTGTCAATATAATGAGTTTTATTTTTAGAAAACTGGCATACAAGTAGGAAGTTTGTCTAGATATAAAATCAGGTCTAATTAACCGTTGTATATATAAGAATATGCATACACCAAGTAAAGAGTATGACAGTTGTTGCCCAATCGTTTCATGTGATTGAGATTTTCGTTTTACTTTTTGATGAATGACTTCCTGTTTTGAATTTTCCTGTTTGCATAATATTCAAAGATATTTCGCGTCCGTTACCTTTTTTGTTGGAGAGAACTAATGACTTTCGGTAGAAAAAGCTGATAATTCTAGTCAATTAAGATTGGAGTAGAACGCACCAAAAATGTGCCGAATGTGAATTCACAACCTCGGTGTTGACATTCCGTTTGGAATTTTAGATCCTCAATGCTCTTCAACTTTGTATTTGTTTGGTTTATAACTATTTCGATATGAGCGTCACTGATGAGTCTTATGTAGACGAAACGCGCGTCTGGCGTACTAAATTATAATCCTGGTACCTTTGATAACTATTGACAGTCTAATCAGCTAGACTTCTTAGACCACTTAGTCAGTATCTGTAGAAATGCTATATTACTGAGGAAATAGTCAATAAAGCTCTATATATTTTATACATGTAAATGACACCTCTTGCTCCAGCTGCTACATAAGAATTCATGTGCTTCAACAAAAGAATTATTACAAATTATATTACGACAAAACTGGCTGTAGATGATTCCCACACAAAATAAATAATCAACAATAACTTACCTGAAGTTGTCGTAGTGGGTTGTACTTGTTCTGAATCTGTCAAAGAGAAATATTTGAGGATATCATTCCTTAGAGCTATGCTACATTAATAAACATATCTGAAGACTTATTTAGATGATTGAAAAATGGGGTAATATATTTTACAGAGACAGAACATAAACATCAATACTATAAATGATTTTTTTATCCATCTATCCTGGATAACATATTCCATTATTAAAATAGTGTAGGAATCTTGGTATTTTAACATTTACCAAATAGTCAAAAAAGATTTGTTTTTGTTATTCTTGCAAAACTTTTTTTCTATTTTTACTCCATTCCCTGTTAACATAAAAAAGAAGATGTGGTATGATTGCCAATGAGACAGCTATCCACAAAAGACCAAAATGACACACATTTTAACAACTATAGGTCACCGTATGGTCTTCAACAATGAGCAAAGCCCATACCGCATAGTCTGCTATAAAAGGCCCTGATAAGACAATGTTAAACAATTCAAACGAGAAAACTAACGGCCTTATTTATTTAAAAAAAAATGAAAGAAAAGCAAATATGTAACACATAAACAAACGACAACCACTGAATTATAGGCTCTTGATTTGGGACAGACACATACATAAATAATGTGGCGGGGTTAAACATGTTAGCAAGGTCCAAACCCTCCCCTATTCTTGGACAGTGGTATAGCTAGCATTTTATAGTTCTCACAATTCAGCCGAAGACATTGATAATTCATTTGGACCGGTTAATATAGAATGTAGCAGAGGCTTATAGATCAACGTGCACATAATCCTTACATTGAATGACAGTCACACATAATTCCATTATTCTGACTACGATTTTGTGACAAAACGAACAGACATAACAAGTAAAAATGTCAAAAATAGGGTACAGCAGTCAACATTGTCTTATTCATTATTATTCGAAACATATAGTTATGCAATTTATTTCATTTAAAAAAAAAAGCACACAGACAAATCTAATTTTAATTGTAAGAAGATATAAGTATTTTTTTCAAAGAATAATTTGTTAACAATAACCTCAGGATGACGCATTACTAAAGGTTTATCGAGTTGTGCGTAATTAGGGAAAAAAGAATCGCACTTCTTACCCCGAAATGTAACTAAATATATGAAAAATGTAGTAGCTGCAGAAGAGCCATCATTCATATCCAGGTTTACAATAAGGTATAGAGAAAAAGACTGCCATAACTGCCTACTTGAAATTAATTGAGCATCTGTACCCAATTGTGTGAACCTTTTTTTAGAAGTTGTCACTGATTCATGAATGATTGCAATTCTTAGATTTCTCAGCTGGTTCTAAATTATCCTTATTTTGCTTTTGAAATGTAGTACTGACTTTGGACTGGAAAATTCTTTGAGGCACATGTCACTGCTTAAAAAAAAGACTCGCATCTTATGGATGATTGAATATTGCTATATTGTAGTCAATATGGCGTATTTAAGACAGAGTTTTGTTTCTATCACTCAAGGCTACAGGGATGGTTATCAATTGAAATAACAAACTTGGTACAAGAATTATCTAATGCATGTGTTGTAGACCAATAAATTTACCAGTTCTAAGCAGCTGGTCACCTAAACAAGCAAATAAACAGACAAACGTATTTTCAGAAACCTGGTGATGTTTTCTGCTCTTTGGTCGGGTTGTCTCTTTGATACTTTTCCCATTTCTATTTTCAATTTAATGAATTAGTATATTTTAATGTAAAGCAAAAATTCACAAGATTTCTCAGTGAAAAAGAGGAAGAGGGAACTTTTTGAAAACAGTTTGCTTCAACTATTTAGCTACGAAACAACTACTAATTGCTCCTCATGAAACAGGTATTAAGAATGTTGTTAAGCGACAAGGGAGAGGAATCTCTCTTTAATTATAATGACTATTTCAAAAATATGTTTATTTTCTCTCTCTGCAATACAAGTTTGTATCTAAATGAAATGATAACACAAACCTGAAATACGCCGTATGTGTCTTATTTTACTTTCAGACGTATCATTGGAGTTTTCATTGCGACAAATTTGAGGTTTAAAAATGTTCTTATTTTTCTCTCTCGTTTTATTAAGCAGACAACACTAAATTGTTTATTATTAGTATGTTTTTCAATTGAAAATAAATCAATGATGTTGAAAATACGCCGATCTGGAAACTGTTATGATATTGATATCATAATATAAAGCAATACAGTTTAAGTAACTATTTGGTATGTAACAATGTAAACTATGGTTATCGTTATATTAAACAGTCAGTATAAAGTTTTTTTTAAAGTAGAATAATATGAAAGGACAAGTTGAATAAATTTGCTCTTTACGGCCATGTAAATTATTTGATGACGTACCTATTCACAGCGGGATTTTTTTGGGTTTTTTTTATAAACTTTTTTCCGATTATTCTGCGATTTTCGTATGTGAAAAAACGGCGTCATATGTTTTCGAATGAAGTAAAAATAGAATCATCTGTACACGGACAGGAAATGACTATAAAATCCGGAAATGAGTATTTTTGTAAAGTCGTCGTTCTGGTATTTCATAAAAAAAATATTTGATTCTTTATAGTACTTAAACTAACTTGTGAATAGTTTTTTGTTGATGTTTCGTGGGTTGAAATTTAACATTTTGATATTCTTCAGATTATCACTGAGTTTTTACAAAAGACATTACTTTTTTGAATTTAGAATGCAGTTTTCATAATTTGTGCTTAAATGTAAAAAGCTCAGACTGTTTTCATCTTTATGTATTGAGGATTTTTTTTTTAAATTGTCAATAGAATATTAAAGGAATGGAGTTAGAACAACCATTTTATATACGAACCCTGTTAATTTTAACTCGCTGGTTTGTACTATAAACGTCAAAAACAGAACATGACAGTCACACGTTTTGAAGATCCAGTGTCTGACAGTCAAACGAGATGTCTGTACTTCATGTAACCATTCAGAATTTTTCTCAACAATTCTAGTATTTGATTTTAAATAAATAAAAATGGCTAATCTGGTCAGTTATTTTTAAATTTGTTCTAGCGTCTTTTAGGTTCATATCCGAGAGAACTCGTTCTTTTTTCTTAGGGTTTTCGATACAATCTACTTTTTGTTCAGTTTGAAATGTCATAACTAAGGATTAATACTTACTACATATATATATATATATATATACAACTCGTCTAAATATATATATATATATATGTAAATAAAAAGATAGAGCAAAATGACTGACTTATGATTGATACGTAGCACTCCATTCTTGATTTGAACAATGCTTCACGTATACTTATGTATATTAGCTTAAATCGGGTTATCATTGACTTTAAAGAAATACATGGTTTATGATAGATAAATTTATGAAACTTTCTTTTTGTTAATTGTGTAAATTACTTACACCTGTATATTGTAATATTGGATGCAATTATGCTGGAATGTCCACATCTGAATATTGAACCGCCTGTTTCACATCTGAATTCTGTATACTGGTAATCATCAGATACATTGTATCTCAACGTAGACGTCTGGCTATTCTGACAGTCTAGCGGAACCAACGTCCCATGGTCATAGTCGTCGGGATTTGGCCAAACATCGAAGTTAAACATATCATCTCTTTTGTAACACCATCTTAACATTCCAGCAGGATCTCTTCCTACTGTTCCCGTACAACTCAACTCAATCAATGTATTAGGTTTATACAATTCTTCTATTTCTGGTTTCGGACTTACTTCTATTTGATTGATGGTTGTTGGTTTCACTAGCAAAATATTGTATTATTTATTGTTCAATAAAAAGATGAAACAAAATACATATTAGTGCATTTTCACTAAGTGTTTTTAATATACATATGTAACACCCCCAATTCTGTCCTTCCCCATCCCCCCAATATGTTCGATTCCCCCAAACGTGTCTATTATCCCCAAACGTTTCCGTAATATTCAATATTCCCCACGTTTCCGTAATATTCAATATTCCCCAAACGTATGCGAGTTCATAACCCCCAAACGTGTCTGGTAATTGTTATTCGCCAAAATGTGTCCATTATTAAATGCCAGAACGTCTCACGTCTTTTTTCGCTTAATTACATGCATGTCCCATTTACGGCAATTCTGTGATCGGGGACACATTTGATGAAGTAATCATTTATTAGCGTTATTCTGTTTAATGCCAGTTGTTAATGATTAGCATAAATAAAATATTGCAAATTTAATCTGTAACATATGACTGAAATTGCTTATTGTCTAAGTATTTCATGCTCATTTAGAGCGAACATAATAACATATAATTCAAGTACTCTGGAATTAATCGTTTAATATGTGAATTATTTTGTACTAGTAAACTTCGATATAATTATGTCTTTTTATATAATTCCTGTTGGCGAATATTACACGGCGTGCTTTCAATTATAAACGAAATAGTCAATGATCAAATTTGAATAATTTGTATTATTCCATATTGATAAAATATTAGTAGGTTTTTCTATATGAATGGGATTTTGAATAAGTTAGCATATTCACCTGCAGAAAAAGGATATTCACCGCGCAAAACGTCGCGTGCTTTTACGTGTATAATTTTGGTAAAAAAACGTTTGATGTACAATTGGTTTTGGTAAATATTTTCCATTACATTAATTTCTTTCGGAATATGGAATAAAACATTTACTGTCTTTTGTTTCGGTAAATATGTGGTTTTATTGACTTTATTGCCTCAGTGAATATCATTTTTTCAAAAGTCAATAAAACCACACATTTACCTCACCAAAAGACAGTAATTGTATAATACGTCATTTGAAGAATATGCTGTTGAGAAATAATTTGATTGTTTTAGTCTTCCCGTGATCGACACATTGTACTATTGATTTGACAACTATCTATTATGGAATACACTTGATAATGGAATTAGGGAATATTCCAAAGAGTCAATAACCCGACCTAGAGCAGAAAACAGCCGAAAGCAACCAATGGGTCTTCAACACGGCAAGGAAATCTCACAGCCAGATTGCCTCAGCTGGTAACTTTACAAACACGTGTACTAGTTAAGTGTTAATGGACGTCATACTTAACTCCGAAATATAAATAAACTAAAATTAAAAATCGAACAAGACTAACATAGGCCAGAGGCTCTTGACGTCAGACAAGCGTTAACATAAGGCGTGGTTAAACATGTATTGTGAGACCATATGATGATATGTAGACATGTCTCCATATATATCTTCGTGTTAAAATACTGTCTGATTGACGTATGCCGAACACATCCATATATTTATAGTAATTAGTAATTTCAAAATGAAAAATGATAGGGATCTCACAATGCCTTAGTTGGAATGAATTGTAACAAATAGCTCGAAAATTGTATAGGAAAAAAACGGAACCGAAATCACAGGAACATTCCAAAAGAGAAGATCTACATACATTGACATATAAAGAGCTATCAATTTCATTAATAAAGAAAAACTGACTGAGTATAGACATTTTCTAAATGATAACGGTGATTCGAAAGTTTTTATCTCCTAACCCAAATAAAGAATATTTGAAATGTTCGAATGTCTGTGATACATTACTTATTTGAATATTTCTATTCATTTCCCTCAATATCTTATCTTAATTGTTTACCTAATAATTTCACAGGTGCAATTACTTCTTTTTCGATTGGTTCGTTCGTATATGAATGACCGATAGCGTTACAACGAAATGCTCCTTCATCTGAACATAAAACATTTTCGGGCCGGATGTCAAACTCAAGTCCAGAATTGATATTGAGTGGTTGAATGTATTCCTTAATAATAATGGCACGTTGCTGCCATCCTTGCTGAGTCCAAACTGTTTCATTTCGCAACCATGGGAAAGTACTGATATTAAGATAAACCATAACGATGTCCTGAAAACCAGTTGATGTATTTTTAGAGAGTGTGATATTATTTACACCATTCCACATAGACACTTGGGTTAGACTACATGCAAATTTAAGTTTGTCTTGCTGATAATTAACGTATCTTGCTGTTACTATTGATACACCTTGACAAGATACAATATCATCTAAAAAATAAATGATTTAAAAGAGATAAATAATTTTGTCATGCAACTACTAGTAACATGGTTTCTGCATTATTTTAGATAACTTTCGGTCATTCAGCTTGCTCGGTAAATAATTTTGTCATGCAACTACTAGTAACATGTTTTCTGCATTATTTTAGATAACTTTCGGTCATTCAGCTTGCTCGGTAAATAATTTTTTCATGCAACTACTAGTAACATGTTTTCTGCATTATTTTAGATAACTTTCGGTCATTCAGCTTGCTCGGTAAATAATTTTGTCATGCAACTACTAGTAACATATTTTCTGCATTATTTTAGATAACTTTCGGTCATTCAGCTTGCTCGTTAAATAATTTTGTCATGCAACTACTAGTAACATGTTTTCTGCATTATTTTAGATAACTTTCGGTCATTCAGCTTGCTCGGTAAATAATTTTGTCATGCAACTACTAGTAACATATTTTCTGCATTATTTTAGATAACTTTCGGTCATTCAGCTTGCTCGTTAAATAATTTTGTCATGCAACTACTAGTAACATGTTTTCTGCATTATTTTAGATAACTTCCGGTCATTCAGCTTGCTCGGTAACTTCTAACTTTTCTTCATTTTTGACACCTCTTGCTTCGATTATTCAAGTGTAAGTGTTCCCGATAAAATTTAATCTTCAGACACACACAATGATGCAAAAGTTATGACAAGTTACTATGTTCATGTACAAGTTACGACTATCTAATAACCAATTTACCCCTATCATAATAAACAAAATGCTTGGAGTTACGATAATCTTCCGTAAATTTCAATTGCTATCATTTCGGCAACAAGGTCACATATTATATTAAGAATACAAAAATACAAAAATACTGTACAAATTAACCTAGCGGCTGGATAGTTCTGTAAAAACAATGCGTGTGGACGGAGAAATTAAAAAAAAAAACATTTTACCTGTTTTGGGCTCCGCCATGTTGGAATCATCGTAACTGCAGTTACGGTGATTAGTTTAACAACAGAAAAAAATAGAACACTGAATGAACATTTTATTACAATGGTGGAATAAAATTGCTTTTGTATAGGGATTTTTTTTTAATTTTGTAAATCGTTAGCTGGTAAATCAAAAATGTCTTTCTGTGAGATAACCAAGGCCAGTGAAAACTTCAACTTTTTGTGTCAAGGAAGATGATTATAATTATAACGGAAAGATGTTTCGAACATTTGACATGAAAGTTGACTTTTCTTTATCCAGGCAATTTCCATTTTTCCTTTTCATTAAACCGTTATGTTAGAAAAAATGTTATGGATTGTATCTGCATTTTTATATCTTGACAATAGTTATCAAAGGTACCAGGATTATAATTTAACACGCCAGACGCGCGTTTCAACAAGATATGATGTTTTTGTGTATGGATATGCAGTCAATACAAGGCATTGAACAGTGAAAGATTTAATGAGTTTATATTTTAACATTTCAAATGTTCAGTGTATTATGAAAGAGCACAAAACATCTAAAAAGGAATAAGATTTATGACTTTTGAACACTGGTATACTATTAGTGCCTTAATTTTACTTACAGTATGTTTGCCTATTCATTAATATAACTCCAGTTACAATCAAATTGAAAAAATGCATTTTTACGTAAATCGAAACTAATTATTTGCAACTTAAACTTCCTCTTTTAGGTAGATACAATATGCAAATGTCTATAAAATTAATAAGTACTTGTATAGTATAAGATATAAATCATCAATAAACTTGAAAATACTTGTGTGAAACAATCAAATTTTATTACACTTATAAATAAGTTTCATTTTCGATATCTGTTCACAATCCTGACAGAACAATTCGAATTTCTCGAATAATGTTTGGGAACACCCATGAGTATTTCTTTCTTGCAATTATGTTGCACAAGATTAGATAACAATGAAGTAAAAATCGAATCAAAGATATAATAATTTGTATTTTTAGAGTTTATTTTTGTATAGCTGTTCACAATATTGAACGACACATATGAATAAAACGGTTTGGTAAAAAAAAAACATATTCTATTTGTTTTCTAGATCAACAAACTATGCAGAGGGTAGGTAACGACAGACGTGACTCATTATGAACCGATGAAACCTCTTCTAAATTGATACTGAAATCAGCTTTGTTTAAATTTGTCATTTAATTGTTTTAATTTTTTCAATGGAGACATCTATAACATAAACTTTACTCTGCCAAAAGTTGACTACATATCTGAGTGAACCAGCTATTATTGTGCATGTTCAGGCGTTTTATAGTCACCATCAAAATTACTCAACTGAAACTGATCTGTTCTGTAAGGAACAAATACTGTCATAATTGATGGATATAATATTCTGGAATATTTTTATTTTCCTGAAAAAGCAACATTATGAAGAAAGTTTTAATGTATGACAGCTGAAGTAACTAACGATATGTTGTGTTGGTCTTCAGATACAAGTATAGCCATGAGATCTGTAATTTTACCGATTATGTCCGATTATCTATTGTGACCTTTTGACTGTATGTGAAATGGCGGTTGATACATTTATCGCAGGACAATTAACATTACATTTAGAAATATCGTATCATAAACCGTGAAATTAGAGATCAAAATCATAGTTTGACACATATATTAGAAAGATCATAATTTAGGGAACATGTGTACTAAATTTCAAATTAATTAAAAGTCAACTTTATCCAAAACTATCTTGATTAAAATCTTTAACTTGAAGCGGGACAGACGGACGAACGGATGAACGGACGCACAGACCAAACATCATAATACCACTAGGTGGGTCATAATAAATAGTGTCGTTCGCAAATAAAGGCAACAGTAGTATACCGCTGTTCAAAACTCATAAATCCATGAACAAAAAAACAAAATCGGGGTAACAAACTAAAACCGAGGGAAACGCATTAAATATAAGAGGAGACCAACGACACAACACCGAAACGGACCAAGCAACAGACAAAACACCACGAGAATAACAAATATAACATCAAAACCAAATACATGAATTTGGGATGACAAGTACCGTGCCACGTCTTATCTCAATATCTCAAAAATAAGAGAAAACACAAACGACTCAACGTTAAAATGCAACACACACAGAAACGAACAATATTATAACAATGGCCATCATCCTGACTTGGTACAGGACACTTTTAAAGGGGAATAAAAGTGGTGGGTTGAACCTGGTTTTATGGCATGCCAAACCTCGCACTTTAATGGCAAAGTTAAATATAACATTGAAATGACAACATAATATTACAGCACTACAATACAAATAAAAAGGAGAACATATTCGACAAAGAAAAGCATGATTAATAGATAACAAAAAGCATCAAGTTTAAAATTCAATACGCCAAAAACGAGTCTTGTCCACACAAGACCCACCAGTGACGCCCAGATATAAAAGATCGAAAGTGAAAACAGTACAAAGTTGTACAGCACTGAAGATCAAAAGTTGAAAAGGTTTTGCCAAATACGGCATTGTTTGTATGCCCGGGATAAGAACATTCTTATTATATAAAACGATTCATGCTATTGCAAACAGTAAATTTTAACAAATGAATGTGAAAGATATATTCATAATGAAACTGGAGTATAAACTTATTACAGAAAACTAAACCCAAATACATGATGCTAAGTTCAATACAGCATAGAAACACCCGAATCAGTCCAAAAGTGAGGTGAAATATATCAAAGCGACATTCAAACTCACAAAAGCAACAAAACTGGCAACGCATTACCAAAACAAGAAAATAACAATAAACAAACAATTTTACACAAAACATAACTTTGAAAACTAAAGACTGATTAACACGAACTCCAACAAAAACCGGGAGTAATATCAGGTATTACAATAAAGTCAATAGTATTATACCGATGTTCAAAATTCATAAATCGATAGAAAAAAACAAATCCGAGTCACAAACCAAAACTGAGAAAAACGCATTAAATATAAGAGGAGAATGACGCTGATGTCGTGCAAAAAATGAAATTATTTACACTCCTCTATTATTGAGTAAGGGGAACTGTGAATAATTAGTGCGGCCTTAATGATTTGATGAACTAAATATTCAAACAAATAATAATAAAGAAACATTCATCTTGTAACAAAATCAAATAACTTTATTATCATAAAAGTATATAAAGATAATTCGCAAATGGTTGTATTAAATGACCAAAAAAAATCTTTCACAAAAATAATGATATAACAAAAATAAAAACATAAGATGCAATACAAAAGTTGTCATGCTTAATACTGCAAATAAGCCTTCAAAATCTTGATGACTTCAATGTATTTTTACAAAATTTACAATTTCCATGGAGAGCAATTATTTATCTATAAGCTATACAAATAATATACAACAATGGCATGGTAAGGAGATGAATATCAAAAATTAATAACCCGAGTGAGGGTAACTCACCGAATCAATAGGCCATAATTGTTTTATTTTACAAAACCAGACGCGGATTTAGAGCGATGTCTATCCCACCTTTGGTGGTAATGTTTTATTTATTATTTATGGAATCACTTAGACATGACTTGAGCATTACCTCTTAGACATTCAGGCCCTCCTTATGAAAATTTCTGAATCCGCCACTGCGAACAAACAATTCAAAGTAAAATATTGTTACATCATGTCAAAACAATTACGTAACATTTTGACTATTTTGTGTCTATTAACATTTGTCGTATGTACAACAAAGATAGACTATTTCTGTAAAATACATTTCCTTTCCATGTGATGACATTGGTTTTTACTGGGAAATTATGGTTCCTGCCTCTTTCTTTTTAATGTAAAACAAATAAGGTCAACTTCCAATTTAGAACTTATTTACTAAATGGTTGGGTACATATACATATATGAAAAAGGAAGATAAATGGTATACACATACCAGTTTGTTTAAAAATCACATAATATCCTAAGTACAACTGATAATGCCGTTGAGAAAAAATAAATGCAATGTTCATAATGGTATATGATATAGAAAAATGTATGAAAAGATATTGTCGATGTCCTTATTTTCGTGCAAGATTCAAGCTACAAATATTATACGAAACAATACTTCAAATAAAATTTAACATATGAACTTGCTGTATGTAGCATCTCATAACAGATTTGCATTGAGTTTTGATTGCTGAATAATCTATATATCTTATTCTGTCTTCCCGGATGGTGGAACAATAAGAAAAAGTTTCTGCATAAATTCAGTTGCGAAACCTGTAATTGAAACAATTCAAAATTATTCACATAACTGGTTGTCTCATATATTGAAACAAGACTCGACACTTTATATCATGCTGACTGTTTTTTTTACTTGAGTGAATTTAAACTTTTAACTCTACAGTAAAAAACAGATGATGAAAATTGTTTTAACCTATTTTTATCATCTTTCATTTTTGCTAGTCACTAGTAGTGTGCTTTGTTTCTTGACTGTCCCTTTGGTTTCTTTCGTCCCTCTTTTGTCCGTGTAAGTTTTTGTGTTTCTTTAGCCATTCGGTAACAGGACTCAAAATATTACAAACCTTTATGGATTGTTTTAAAATACGTAGATAAAATACAAAAATAAGTAAGCAGTGCACGTGATTGTTAAATTTTACATTATATTTACATTGATGCGTTAAATAAAGAGACACCATAAATAAAATAGTTAAAATATGGGTACATCAGTCATCATCGTATAACAATTTTAAAAGGAACAATTTAACAGAACACAAAAACATCTACTATCTACGAACACAATCATTGATTTGAGTGTGTTATTTAAAAGTTTGCACCATATGTAAGTTATTTCAAATAGACAGAAAACATATGCATGTTGTTCCTTATAATATAATTCTAAAAAGAAATAAATAAAGATAAAAACGTTAATGGCGTGGCGGGCACATGACCATATTGAATCTATGAGATGACAGACAAAACACTTTTGACCAATAGGAATAGATATAGGAAGATGTGGTGTGAGTGTTACATCCACAATTATTCAAACATAACTTACCAACACATGGAATCTTTACTTCTTTGTAAACTAACAGAAAGTACAATAATAGTCCAACAGCCATAAATATCAGAACATGTATATATTCTGGCTTCGGTAAGTATATTAAAGGAACGAGCACTAAATATACAGAGAGAATCATAACAAGAATAGGTACCACAAGAGGAACCTGAAAGATCAACATAAAACATTAGGTTAATAAACATAAATAAACTGGTAAGAGTTCTACTACTATTCTGACAGTGCTTCTTACTACCTCACATACTACTATCAAAGAATATAATTTTTGAAATAAGGCTTATGAAAATAATGGTATTAACTTTTTTTGGAGAGTTAACAATTCTTAAGAGGTTTTAATTGAATCGTTTTAAACTAGTAAATGTTTGGGGACGTTTATAGCTTGCTGTTCGGTGTGAGCCAAGGCTCCATGTTGATGACCTTACTTTGACCTATGATTGTTTACTTTTATAAATTGTGACTTGAATGGAGAGTTGTTTCATGGGCAATCATACCACATCTTCATGTATCTAACAGATTAACAAGTACAAAGAGCATGAGACTGATATGATCAATTATAAATTTCTAATGTCACGCATATTATTGTTATTCACTGTGCAAGTTGCAATTTTTCTTTTGAAAGAATTGTTAAAAAATTAAGATCTGTATCCTTAACAAATATCCCCAATATAAGTGTACTATTCAATATTAAAAGTCTTTTAAAACCAGCATTTCAATTTCAAGAAATTCGTCTTTGGTGTATATGTATGTCACTTCTAATAAATTAGTTATCAGCAAAATATTTGTTTGTATTAGGTGTCCCTCGGCAAACTGACACTACATAATCTCAAATAATTTGTAGTTGTGTAAAATGGCCTTTGAAATTTAACATGAAAACAACTTTTACTGCTAAAGGTTCTACTTTACTTTACTTTAACTGTGTATTTTCGATTAAAATCAAACATGTGAATATAACTGTGGGCATATATATAGCGTTGTCTAGCTTAATTTTTCTATTATTCGTATTTTTCAATTAATAAAATTGAGAATGGAAATGGGGAATGTGTCAAAGAGACAACAACCCGACCAAAAAAAAAAAAAAAAAAAAAAAAAAAAAAAAAAAAAAAAAAAAAAAAAAACACAACAGCAGAAGGTCATCAACAGGGGTTCAATGTAGCGAGAAATTCCCGCACCCGGAGGCGTCCTTCAGCTGGCCCCTAAACAAATATATACTAGTTCAGTGATAATGAACGCCATACTAATTTCCAAATTGTACACAAGAAACTAAAATTTAAATAATACAAGACTAACAAAGGCCAGAGGCTCCTGACTTGGGACAGGCGCAAAAATGCGGCGGGGTTAAACATGTTTGTGAGATCTCAACCCTCCCCCTATACCTCTAACCAGTGTAGAAAAGTAAAAGCATAACAATACGCACATTAAAAATCAGTTCAAGAGAAGTCCGAGTCTGATGTCAGAAGATGTAACCAAAGAAAATAAACAAAATGACAATAATACATAAATAACAACAGACTACTAGCAGTTAATTGACATGCCAGCTCCAGACTTCAATTAAACTGACTGAAAGATTATGATTTCATCATATGAACATCAGGCACAATCCTTCCCGTAAGGGGTTTAGTATCATACCATCATAACATATATGAGAAGAACATAACCCGTGTCATGCCAACAACTGTTTTTAGAATAAATGTGTTTAGTTCCGACGCAAAGACCTTATCAGTGACTCAATATTAACGCCAAAATATGCAATCTTTAATGACTTGACAACAGTATCGTAATTATATCCCTTCTTAATAAGTCTATTCAAAGGTTTTGTAAGTTTATGAGGTGAATACTGACACCTTTGTGCTTTATAAAGAATATTTCCATAAAAAATTGGATGTGAAATACCTGAACGTATAAAAAGTCTGCATGTTGAGCTATATTTACGAATGATGTCTTTATACCGATGATAAAATTTAGTAAATGTTTTGACTAGTTTGTGATATCGAAAACCCTGGTGTAATAATTTTTCAGTAATACATAAATTTCTCTCGTTAAAATCTAAAACATTGTTACATACACGAGCGAATCGTACAAGTTGAGATATATAAACACCGTAAGATGGTGACAAGGGAACGTCACCATCTAAAAACGGATAATTAACGATAGGAAATGAAAAATCATCCCTTTTATCATAAATGTTAGTATTCAGCTTTCCGTTAGTGATATAGATATCAAGATCGAGGAAAGGGCAGTGGTCATTGTTAGTATTAGCTTTATTTAAAGTGAGTTCACCAGGATAAATTTCATTAATATACATACTGAAGTCGTCATTATTGAGAGCCAAAATATCATCCAAATATCTAAAAGTATTATTAAATTTGTTTATCAGATGTTGTTTTGATGGGTCTTTGCTTATTTTTGTCATAAATTGTAACTCGTAACAATACAAAAAGAGGTCCGCAATAAGTGGTGCACAGTTAGTCCCCATTGGAATTCCGATAATCTGACGATATACGGAATCCCCAAAGCGAACAAAAATGTTATCTAGTAAAAATTCAAGGGCATATATAGTATCAAAGCATGTCCAATTAACATAGTTTTTTTGTTTATTGCTACTAAAAAATGACCTAAAAGAGTTTGAACATATATATTCACATTCTGATTTTTTGAATGCCCATTTAATTAGATGTGTGATTTTTTTCTTAATGAGAATGTGAGGCAATGTGGTATACAGGGTAGAAAAATCAAAACTTTGAACAGATTCAAAATCACCAATATAAGCATGCAATTTATCAAGTACTTCCAACGAGTTCTTGACACTCCAAAAGTAATTTATTCCACTATTTTCGAAGGCCTTATTTGAACAATTTATTATAAGGTTTTTAATTGTACCAAGTGTGCTGGTAAGAATAATAGACAATTTAGTAGTTGAACAATGGCTTGAAGACGAAATAAATCTATATTTGTAAGGGGTTTTGTGTAGCTTCGGAAGCCAATACATAGTTGGAACTTTCATTGTATTTGGCTCTGCTTGTAAAGCGGTGGCTAAAAGTTTATGTTTGTTACAGATTTCGTTTTCTGAAAATGGAGTCAGTTGGAATGTTGGTGAATTGGTGATTTCCTTTTTCAGAACCTCGATGTAAAATTTACGTCAAACAATAATAATATTATTAGCAGCTTTATCGGCCGGGACAAAAACAAATTCCTTGGCTAGTTCTTTTAGTTTATGTTTGATACGAGAAATAGGTTTATTGTGGTTATTGTTAATAGTAAAATGTTCTTTAAAATGTTGAATACGTATATCAACTATCTTCATTACTGAATTAAAAAAAGAGTCCAAAGATTTTTTGTCAGCTTTTTCCCGTTTTATCCATTTCATACAGTAAGTAAGGAGTGAGTCGTGGATGATATTACGACACTCATTCCAATTAATAATTGACGGGGGACGATATTTAGGTCCTTTACTGAGAAATGATTTTAACTCTCGGTCTTGAACGATGTTAAGATCTCCTGTTATAACATGGGAAATGGGTCCATAAATATATTCGGAATTACTGCAATTACATGAAGTAGGTGTATTTTCACTGATATTAACATCTTTACACAATTGACTATAATTAAACACAAATTTCCGGGTAGATTTCTTGTAAATATAACAAATAAGAGGTAGCTCAGTATTGTCAAAATATCCAGGAATTTGTTCTTTAACAGAATGGTCGTTAAATATACCGGCAATATTTACAAAATCAAAGCCTTTGTTGACATACTTAATTTTAATAAAATGTTTTTTATGATCTTCAGGGCGGCTTCTTTTTTAATCATCTGCCCCAGCTGAAAATGTAATGAATATTAAATGTTCCTGCAGAGTGGTGTTACTTGTTAATTATCTACCCAATACACCCACTGATATGTGTCTTTTGTACAAAAACTTGTGTTTCTACCTCCATCCACACCACAGCAATTAACGTTTTAATTATCTAAGGTTTGACCAATAGGGAAAATGACTTTGACCTGATTGGATGATAGATTGGGGAAAATACGGGGAATATAAATAGGATTTTTTTTACTTTGTCCGACGTGGACCCCAAAATGAATGGAGTTGTTTTATCTGTTAAGTACCTGATAGTTGTCGTGTTCAGTTTTATGCTTAAATCTGTAGCGTAGTACGAGTACTGTAGAGGCAGTTAAACCATAGAATATCCAAGCAGTAAAACTGAAGAAACCAATCAACGAACTTAGGTCAAAAGGAACAACTAAAAGTGCTGAGATTATAAGCTGAAATAAAAAAAAAAGGCATTAGTTTTTAACTCAGATATAATAATAAGTAACAACAGAAAAAAATGTGAAACAATTTTTTGTGACAAATTACGGAGAATTTAGTTTTCTAATGGTAGCATATTTAAAATATTCAAACACCTATCAAAAAGCTGACGGTTTCTGCACGTTTAACTGTTTAATTTGTTAATCAATGGTGCTTTTGAAAAAGGAGAAAAGTAAGACGATTTAAAAACATTTTTTAACTGCGCACGATGGCTTACATCTATTTGTTGCAACGAAATTTCATATAGTTTACATGAATCCTAAAAAAAACATTAAAACCAAATTATTTGTTAAATAAAGGAAACAGTAGTATACCGCTGATCAATAGTCATAAATCGATTAAGCGAACACAAATCCGGGTTGCAAACCAAAACTGAGTGAAACACATAAACTGTAAAAGGAAAACAACGGAAGAACAGAAACACTCAACTGCAACAAAAGCAAACGCCAACTTACATAAAATCGGATCACATCTGCCATTTTCCTGAAAAGGTACAGGATATTTTACGAAAATACGTCGGGTTGAACTTGGTTTTATGAATAGCCAATCGATTAATAGGAATAAAGTTAGGCAGAGGTAACTGCATACGGAAAACATGTCGACGAAGAAGCCAACAATTTAGAAAAAGTAAATTTCTTCTAAATTTGAAAAAATTAAAGAATGATCCTCAAAAGAGTATATTAGTATATAAGTATAAGGAAAACTAGCTATTCAGTCATAAAAATTATATACATATTTTTTGGTTAATTCGAAGTTTCATATGACTTTAAATAATATTGTTTCCAAACAGAACTCCTAAAATCGTCGTATTTATAACTTTATTCAAAAATAACAATAACTGTAACTTAAATACGACGTGCATCAATGTGCTTGCTAACTTACTGTAAATATCATGGACGGGATCGGAGTGTGTCTCCGTAAGTGTAAGAATGATAACACAGACGGCAAATGACCATCATAAGCGGCTACATAACATAATCTGAAAAAAAAGTTATAAAGTTTGTATGTGGACCCTAGTGAATACCATAGTTATATGTTCACATCAAGTCTTCAAACTCATTTCTTGGGTATTCATTGCTATCGAATTCTGTTTGACAAGAAATGTTGGAAGGTCAATATTGCGTGATTCAAAGTACAGTTCGTATAATAAAACATATTGTACCATTTTGTACCATTGATTTATGGCAATCAAGAAATTGTTTTTCGTCTAATATCTAATTTTTGATAACGTTAGAATTTTTTTTCTCTAATATATTTTCCATTTGGTAAAAAAGACTTGTCAATATATTTGGTGTTCACCTGCAAAATTCAGGTCAGTAGACAAGAGTACTTTCATATCGTTCTTTTGTGTTGATTTGACCTGTTGATACAAATTGTAATGCTTTTTATAATGTAATGTGTACTTAAATCTCGTCTCTCTGTTTTTAAAACATATACAAGCTTTGATAAGTGTTTAGTATGACTATAAATTTCCATTTCTGTTCCCGTATAATGAATGTGTAAAATATATTATTCTCCGTTAATGTACCTAGTTAAAATACCTAACAATAACATAATTTTCATTTACCTGTATACAATATTCTATTTGGCGGCATTTTGTTCAAGATGATGGTGGTATTTCTGAAATTGTTTAACATCTCACCCCTTATTTTATTGATATTTTATTTACATTGTGTCACATATCATTTATTTGCTCAGTGTATATTCACTTGTTGTGTGATACTATATTTTTGATTGATGTTTAATAGTCCGTCTTTCTATTTAGTTTCAGGTAAGGGTGAAGGTTGGTACCTATTAAAACGCTTCAACCAGTTGCATTTGTTTGCATCTATTCTAATTAGTTATCAAAAGTACCAGGATTACAATTCTATACGCCAGACGCGCGTTTCGTCTACATAAGACTCATCAGTGACGCTCAGATCAAAATAGTTAATAAGCCAAACAAATACAAAGTTGAAGAGCATTGAGGACCCAAAATTCCAAAAAGTTGTGCCAAATACGGCCAAGGTAATCTAAGTCAGGAACATGATGTTCAGTGGTTGTCGTTTGTTGATGTTGAATATAAGTGTATTTTCGTTTCGCGTTTTTTATATAGATAAGACCGCTGTTTTTCACATTTGAGTGGTTTTACACTATTCATGTTTGGGACCCTTACAGTTTCCTGTTCGATATGAGCCAAGGTTTCGTGTTGCAGACCGCACTTTGACCAATAATGATTTACTTTAACAAATTGTGACTTGAGTGGAGAGTTGTCTCATTGGTACTCATACCACATTTCTTTTTTATATCTATAAACATAACACAACTTTTTACAAAAAGTAAGGAGATGTGGTATGAGAAAAGTATCCCCCATTTCAATCATAACCGACCGTACGGCCTTCAACAATGAGAAAATCACCGTATAGTCGGCTATAAAGGGCAGAGATGAAAAATATGAAACAATTTAAATGAAAAAACTAACGGCCTTATTCAAAGCAAAACAATTCACGAAAATAATTATTTAACAGTCCTGACCCAACGACAATCACTTAACTACAGGATCCTCATTTGGAACTTGCACCTTAAAGAAAGTGGCAGGACCTACTTCTCCCTAACCTGGGACAGTGTTACAGCACAACAATAAGGAAAACTATAAAATCAGGTGAGAGTACGGTGACCTATAGTTGTTTATTTCTGTGTCAATTGGTCTCTTGTGGTGAGTTGTCTGATTGCCAATCATACCACATCTTCTTTGTATAATGTTTTCATAACATGATATGATTCAAGACAACTAAATTTAAACGTTAGTAACATTGAATTTACCAAACACCTATTGTTAACGTAAAATAACATGCTAGCTTACCGTCCACTTGAAAATAATGATCCGTTTGCGGAACCAAAACACGAGCAAACAACAAAAACAGGAATAACCCATTGCATAACACCTAACATTCTTTTACCCCATTCCTGTAAGTAAAATCAAATAAGTTTTGAATTCAAACACATGTTTGAGATTTCTTATGGCAAAGTGTGTCAGATTAATCAGCTCTTCAAAATTGAGTAGGTTTATGACTTTTTAAAATAGTATTGACTCAAGCATCACTGAAGAGACATTAATTGTCGAAATGTGCATCTGGTAAAAATGGTTCTGTTCCTGTAATTATAGTTTTATGTTTTCCATACTAGTATTTTTATACTAAAAAAAATAATCAATTACTAATTCATTTTTCGTTCTAGATTTTTGCTTTAACAATTCGCTTATTGCGATTCTAGTTTTTACGAACAACTATTTAGAACTTGACATAAATTCAAATCACTTTAATGTACTGTGCATGCAATGTTGAATAAATGATTGATTTTGACACTTTTGAGTTCTGATGCTATCAGTTTTTTTTTTTGGTTTTTTTTTGTTATAGCTTCTTCGATTTAAATCATTTATGAATTCAATTAATGAAATCAATTTATTGTTTTGAGTATATACAACATACCACTGCTACTGCTCCCGACTCTAGTATTTCTGCCTGAGTAAGTACAGCAAAGTAGCCAATATTTACTACTATATAAACCACTGTGACTAGAGGTATTGCTATACATATAGCTCGTGGAATATTTCTGTAGTGATATAATGTCTAGGTTATAATGGCTTAAATCTTCAGTAAACTTTTCAAATTGTGGCTTTCTTCAATAAAAGATATGTTGTCTCGTTAATTCATGCTAATGTGTTTACTAGTATATACATAAATTACATTTCCGTAGAGTTTGTTGGAATTTTTAACGTTGTTTTACCGTAAGCTATCTCCCTTTTTAGTCTAATATATATATCACTCAATTATAACCTCTGTTTAAATTACTATTATTATTGAAATTAAAGAACGTAAACAATATTAAAGATGTCAAGTATTCTAAAGAACAACTTACTTTCTTGGATTCTGAAGTTCCTCAGTCACAAAGTTTAAGTTATTCCTACATCAAATGAAAGAAGACACATTTAAACTTACATATCAAACAATGAGAATGATATCAAGGAAAACCTCCTTTAGAACATTATAAAAGTTTATAAATTCGAGAAAAATTGGTTATCTGAAATAAGCACGATGTTTCATTGTAGTTAAATCTGTCAGTAAGGCGTTCGTTTGGACATGATTGTATTTAGCCCCTTCAGTGTCATGAATCCTAATTATTTTCGTTGATGAGAGATTTAACTATAGTGCGCACCAGATTTAAAAATAAGATTTTCGACCTGATGCGCACAACTTTCAAATTGTTGCACGCAATATAATCATAGGGCATCGTCTATATCTGAATATCTTGAACAACTCCTTAGATACCCTGACAACAAATCACATAAAAAATTATCGCGATATTCAAAGATTGTGTTGATATTTTGTTAATATAATATTATATATATATATATAAAAGAAGATGTGGTATGATTGCCAATGAGACTACTCTCGACAAGAGACCAAAATGACAAATTAATTATCAACTCTAGGTCACCGTACGGCCTTCAACAATGAGCAAAGTATGTTAATTTCTGTACAAAAAGAGACCTTTTCTTTGATTTAAAAAGAAAGTGGGTCAATGGGGTATCGTTAGTATTTCTACATCACTAGGAGAAATAATCATAGGTTGTGTTTAAACTTATTTTATTTGGAGAAGGCGTAGTAATAAAATCATAGTTAACACATTCAGCTACCATCTTTTACTTTTCTGTAATTACCTTGTATAAATTATATCTAATATTATATATAAAAGAAGATGTGGTATGATTGCCAATGAGACAACTATCCACAAAAGACCAAAATGACACAGACATTAACAACTGTAGGTAACCGTACGGCCTTCAACAATGAGTAAAACCTATACCTCATAGTCAGCTATAAAAAAAAAACGATAGGACAATGTAAAACAATTAAAACGAGAAAACCAACGGCCTAATTTATGTTGAAAAAAATGAACGAAAAACAAAAATGTAACACATAAACAAACGACAACCACTGAATAACAAGCTCCTGACTTTGGACAGGCACACAACTAATTAATGTGGCGGGGTGAAACATTTAAGTGGGATCCCCCCTAACCTGTGTTATAACAGTACAATATAAGAACAAACTATCAAAATCAGTTGAAAAAGTCTTACCTCATCAGATGGACAAAAACACAAGTGGACGTGGTCGGGTACTTATACATCCCGACATAAAAAGACACAATGAATAGATCTGAGAGTACTCGCAGTTATCTGACAGCTAGTTCAAAGCCAATAACAACTAATAAAAAATCAAGCATCTAAGACTAAACTATCAATCCGTACACATCCAACATCCATTTGATATAGTGTAAAGACATCATAAACAGCCAGAGCAAAAAGAGACCTTGTGCAATGCCAAGTTACAGGTATCAACAGATTGTAGATCCATGAATATGTATATGTATATAACATACTAGTAATATTTAGTTAGCTTTTAATCTATTGATAACAAAATCAATATCTATACCAATAAAAACAATATTCAATGATCTTATTTCAGTGTTGAATAGGTAACCTTTTAGAATAAGTCTATCTAAAGGAGCAAAACGTTTACATGGATCATTACAAGTTTCCGGGCACGGCTAACATCATTTCCGTAAAAATGAGGATGTGCTATCCCGTTTGTAATAAGTTTTCTACAGGTAAAACCAAACTTCAAAACCAAATCGTTTTGTCTATGGAAAAATTAAGTAAAGGTTTAAGTAACTTATGGTAACGATATCCCTGGTTAGATAATTTACCAGTAATACATGTGTTGCTTTGTTAAAATCAAAACCGTCACAACAAACACGGGCATAGCGAACTAGTTGTAAAATTTCTTGGATAATTATGCTATGAGTGTTAATAAGCGAGTGGTTCAAGTAGTCAAACTACTGTTTCACTAGCCCGCCAACACGGAGGTTGTGCGTTATATCTCCGCACGAGGCAGATTAGCCTGGCTCAAATCCTTTGAATAGTTTTCCAACCGGAGGTCGGCGGTTCTTATGGACACCCCGGCTTCCTCCACCAATAAAGTAACCGCCAAGAAATAGCACAATAGTGTTGAACGTGATGAACTTAAACACCAGTCAATCAAAACAAAACAATTGCTGTTGAAACTTACCATCCGTCATATGCCCACAATCCGTTATAAAATGACAGAACTATAATCGACGTTTCTGTCCCTGTTCCCTCGAACCCACTGGCAATGGTTTCTGTATTTCCCTGCGACAAACTATAAAATCCACCACCCACTATAATGGCAGCTGCCAACAGTTTGACAACCATCATGACAACTTGAATTCTCTCAGCAAATTTGATGCTCATACAATTGATGACACAAAGTAAGACTGAAATGACGATGTTAAGATTTGCACCACACGATTATTTCTGACTATCTAAACACAGACAGCTAAAGTAAACAGAATATAAATTGTTAAAACTAGATTTATACTAGTATAATTATGGTGGTTTGATTTATTTACATTTTTGTTGAAGTGATTGTTCATCTTTTCAGTAATTTTCTAAATTATTGCATTGAATAACACTTCTTTTTATTATAGCATATTATAAACTAAGAAATTGTGTTGGCACTCGTGACTGCCGACAAGAATTGAGACATGTGATTTATGCAACTGTTCATAAAACTAAAAAAAGAAAGAGAAATTGTTCTACTTGTATTTTTTTTTAATTTGTTATATTTCACCTACATATCTTACCCATTGCTAAAACTGTGAATATTTTTGTTAAGTATATAGGAGGAACACAGTCGTGATAGAAAGGCTGAGTAACGTAAGTCCCGAGAGTGAAGCACATGATAGCAAACATGGACGGTCTAATTATAAATACACTGATCCAGTCAAATAAAAACGCTGGTATTCTTCCAAAACATTTGTGTTTCTCGTTTGGATTGAATGCTTCCATGAGATATGCATGCTCTCCACCAGAACGGGCGATTGTTGTCCCTAATTCAGCATAGGTCAGGGCTCCTGAAAATAAATCAATAAAGCATCACTAAGGCCATATTGGTTTTTTTTATTTCAATAACTGACGTTATACTACTGACAGTATTGGAGGTGTGGGATATTCTCTTCCCATATGTTATAAATTGAGTTGAAATGGATTTTTTTGTAATTGTTTTAATAACCGAGCAACACAATTGCATAAATTGAACAGAAAGAGACTATAAGAAAATGACCGAGGTATATGATAATCGTTATAGTTACCTACCTAACATGGATATTATACCACAACTGAGCCATATGACTAAACTCATTCCTACAGATCCGGCTCCTTCCAATACACCTTTAGGTGAAACAAATATACCGGAACCTACAATTACATTAGCATATGTTACTCTGGGAAAATGGATATATATGGTGGTTTTCAAGTTTTTGTTAACATAGAAAAATTCGTAACAAAATCAAATATCTTTGAAAGTATACTTCAAATTAAAGCTTTATATATTATCTATTATTCTTGACCTCTAATTGAGTGTTTTGTCTTATATTTGTCACGGATTGTTGTTTTATCTCATTGACATTAACCAATACGTCCCTATTTATAAGTATCCAGTAATCTAAGGACATTATTATGTGTATTCAACATAACGTTGAAATCTTAACTTATGAAATACGAGCTCCTTTAAAAAATTAAAAATGTATACTACCGAAATGCATAACCGTTCGTATTGCTCTGTAATCAAATCAAGTAATGGGTCTAATTTCAGTGAGAACGGTACACATCTATACATGTTTTTATGGGTTTCTATGTCATCTACGATTACTTCTCGCCTCTATTAATTCAAATTTAAAACGTACATGCAAACTTAAAAAGTAGTAAACAAACCGATCATTGTGCCTGCTATAATAGCAGTTCCACTAACTAGCCCTAGACTTCTCTCCATGCGAACGTCATCTTCCGGAAGCGGCACATGTTTTTCATTGACATCGTCATTATGATGTATATGACCATTGCCATTCGAAGTATATTCATTTCCGTTTAGCAATTTTTCAGATCGATGTATGCTTCCATTTTGTCCTTTGGTTGAGTTACCATTTGGAATGTGTCCGTTTGGTTTGATAGCATAAGAATGTTGTGCGTCAAAACCTGAATTCATTTTTACCACAGGTAAACCATTACCAATGACTACAAAATATAAAATCAAAATCTTATTTTCAAATATCAAAAACAAATTAGACAATGATAATAAATAAAAGAAACATTTTGTTTGTTACACATTCAATATCATCGTTCATACCTAGCCTGTTTAGCTTTTTGTTAATCTGGTCTTGGTTAATACTATATGGTACACACTATACTTATATATAACAATAAATATATCAAACACAATTTATAATTGCCGATCGCCCACAAGACTAGAAGGACACCGGATTTTATTATAATCTGTCATAACAACATAACAAACATAATATTTATGCAAATAATATCTATATACATATATATATATATAATGCTTTCAATACGAAATGAAAACATTGACTCCGTCATAAACGAACCCGCCGGCCAGGAAAAACCAACAACCAAGTTACCTTAGTCGATATGGAAACCTGTGTCCAAACCCTAATGCTCGGAAGATCGTCTCGAGAGCTGTACTTGGACAATACTGAAAGTTAGCTTAAGTTTACATAAACAAAATACCATCAAAATGTGTAATAGCAAACAAAAATACCAATAATATATAGTACAAAAAACAAGAAAAAAATCAAACATTAATGAACCAACATTAAATCTGAACTTGACCAGTTCGAAGTTGGCGAGAGAATGGTCTGATAGGGAAATAAACCCGCCAAAATGACCATTCACGTGATACTACAATTAATATCACGTGTCCATAAATATATTGAAAGAACCGTTAGTACAATAATTTTCCTCTATATTTCGAAACGCGGAAAATTATAAATATTTTCTTGCTCGTTACAAACAGATGACAAATTAAGTGCATATTCCGGCCAAGAACATATTAATGTGATGTGAAGTTTGCTTTGTTCTAGACAGACAATCTGAGCTCCATTTAAATATGATAGTTGACAAGGTTAATCCGCCTCGTGTTATCGGAGAGAACACTTGTTTTATGGAATTGAGTTGTTGCAATTTTAAGAATCAAACGTAAGTAAATGATTTAAGTTATACGTAAATTGTCGTAATCTGTTGAATCGCACATGAGAAGCGAACGATACATAAAGGACATTCAATCCCATTAGTCAAATATAAAATGACAATGTCATAGATAAAAAAAAGAAAAAGAAAAAAACCAACAGACAAACAACATTACAGGAAACAAAACATTGAAAACTTAAGACTGTGCAGCACGAACTGCACCGAAAACAGGGACTAACATCAGGTGCTCCACATTATTAGCAGATTCTGTTCCCCATTTGGAACGTGTCGTGTTGATTATGTTAGTACAAACCCGTTGATAAGTCTTTTTGTGTGCTAAAAACGTATACAAGTAGTAGACAAGTGGGATCCAGTAAACATACAAACCAATTATATAATCAGTTTAGCATTTACTTTTAAATGTCCATGCAAACAAAAATAATTTATAATTGAATCGAAAGATTATCTGAATATCTATTATATAAATAAAGTTAAAAAAATCGAGACACCGGTGTAAAGATTTGATGAAAAGTGACATACGGTCAATTAACCCGGCTTTTTAAATTAATTTAAATATCTCTAGATACATGATCTTTTACCCGCATGTTGCAATAGTTTCAGTAACTGCGAGTACTCTTAGTTCGATGCTTTGTTTTTATGCTTGTTGTATTTGTGCATTGTACCGATGAGTAAAGCTCATTGCAACTGATTTTGTTATGTTATTATGTTGTTACATCACTGTTCCAGGCTAGGAGAAGGGTTGGGCGCTAACACACAAGTTTTATTTTTAGTTTAGTGGTTGTTGTTCGCTCATATCTAACACATTTGTGTGTCTTAAATTACTTTTTTTTATAATTTTTTGCGTTTAAATTGTTTTGCATTTTTCACTTCGGTTCCTTTTACAGAATGTCTTAATTGTCAAATGCCGTAAGGTTGCCTATATTTGCTAATATCTACTTCATTTGAATTTGAACTCGTGGTTGAAAGCTTACTAAATCTCCTTTTTTATATGTTTATATATATTGGTGAAAAATTCGATATAATCGGTAAGTGGGGAAGCATAATCAGCCTGTGTGCAAACAAGTAACATTTACAAAGAAAGCATATATTTTTTCAATATTCTTCCCAAGAACTGTTTGGTGCTTAAGAAAGAGATTTATTCTAATTCACACGTGAGAAATTGATAGTTTGCTTACTTTCAATTTATATTCATTTGAAATTCATTAGTCAGAAATTGTTATATTTTACAGGTAAATGAAAGCCAATTATCATTTTTATTGTTAGGAAATTAAAACAATTCAAAATATTCATCCATAATCTCGTTCTTTTTCAAATCGAAATTATATATCTCTTATAAGGTATACATTTTATACATACCAAATATGGCAGCTTGTAACTTTCCAAATATGGCAGCCTACATTTAAATGACTTGTGTTAAAGACATGGTGAGTGATTTACATATCGATCGTGAAGTACTTTGTGGTATTGACTTACAGTTTAAAAATTTATGAGGTTTATTTTAATACATTTTGACATTAGCATACATATTTTAAAAACATTGACCCAAAATCCCGTCATGGACTGTCGACAATGCTCCCACAGACTTGTCAGTAGATCGCAAATACTTTATTTGATGTTAATTATATATCAGATGACTGTGAACAATCGCCTTTGCACATCTACATAAAAATTATGCTATTCCCCATGGTATTTCTATCTATTGTTGGACAGAAAACGGAATATTATAAGTGCATTTAATTTTCATTTTCCAAATGTTGTAATAGATATTCATATTTATATTTAATGTGTTTCCCTCAGTTTTAGTTTGTTACCCCGATTTTGTTTTTTTTTGTCCATGGATTTATGAGTTTTGAACAGCGGTATACTACTGTTGCCTTTATTTATGATTATTAAAATTACTTTAGCATTACTTGACGTCTGATATGACCACTAGGAACAAGGCCACTGCTGTTGTCAGTAAATAACAAAATGTTATAGTACTCAAAAAGATTTTAAAAATACTTCATTATATTCCATTCACACCAAAATGTTACTATGAGGGGAAAAAATATTGAGGTTCCTCAACACGGTGACAAAAAAAAATTTCATGTCTGAGTTTCATATATTTGTTATTCATTAATCACCTCTAAATGTTTTGTGTACTTTTACAAGTACATGCGCACAAAGCATGTCAAGGATATTTCATTATTCTCTTTTAAGGTATACATTTAATGTTTACCAAATATGTCTTTATGTAGAACGATTACTTTAAGTAAGACGATATACCAATACCCCCCTAGATATTTGACAAGCACATATTATTCTATATAATTATCAAGCCTTATCTACCATTATTTTAAATATTTAAACATTTAGTATATAAAAACAATTGGCCAAAATTTCTATATAGATAAATATATTGCACAAACAGAATTTAATTCAACTTCAAGTATGACTTTTAAATGAAAAACATGCTCGTATAATTTTATTATACATTCTACATTACCGTAAGACTATATGCAAAAAATACATCTGCAGAAAATGTATGGCTTATGCATGTAAAGTAGTTATTGATATATCATTTTATGGCCCTTTTAAATTAAAAAGTATATTAACACTTTTGAGATTACAATGAGATTTAATGATCAAATAAAAGTGGCAGATTATGAGTTATCTTAAAATTCAAGAGTTATCTAATTCGGTAACAAAAGAATCATATTTGTTTTAATGTATTACTTTTTATAATTTTCTTACTAATAATTATTTTTCATATAAAAATAAGAAGATGTCGATTGATTGCCAACGAAACAATTCTCTTTCAGAGACCAAATAACGCCGAGGTTAACTACCAAAGTTCGACAATCGGCCTTCAATAATGAGCAAAATCCATACTGCATAGTCAGCTTAAAAAGCCAACAAAATGACAAACGTAAAATAAATCAAACAAGGAAACTAATGGTTTGATTCATTTAAAAAAACAGTAAAAGATGTACAAATTTGTTTTACAACTCTAAAAGACAACCACACAATAATCTGCTCATGACTTGGGGCAGACAATAATAGAATCGTATGGTGTAGAACATGTTTCCTGGCGACAAAATTCACCCTAACCTAGGACTACAGTGTAACAGTAGAACGTCAGACCAAAGAAAACAAAAAGAAAACAAAATCATAAAAAAAAACACAAAGACACAGTTGTGAGAGTACTCACAAACACTAAAAGGTAGTTCAAAGTAACAAATAATTAAAAAATTAAAAAGAATTGATTTTACTCAGTCTTCGAATTCCTTGCATTAAATAAAAAGCTGAAACACTTTTAAAAAGATGCGAAAGATAAAAAAAAAAAAAAGGGGGGGATTCAGATTCATTAGTCGAAAAGAACTGACAACGCCATAGTAAATAAAAACCGGTAATGACCAAAAGACAATTGGAACATTTCCGTTGTCATCTGTGTAACATATATTTCATAACAGTCAACTAGTTCGTAATGGTGTTTGTAAATTGGAAGGCACGCTTTCGAATTCAGCAATTGGAACTTCTGATTTAATAGCTTTCTTGTGAGTAGCAACACTCTATCAAGACAATAATGTTTGCATATACACAATGCAAGCTTTAGAACTAAATATATGGTGAAAAATCGTATATAGACAGCAGCTCATCTGTTTCAATGATTATCAAATACATATAGTGAAATTCATACCGTTTATTGTCTAACTATCAAATTATTCAAACTGGCCTTCAAAGTCTTCCTGTGTACCTGTCCGATTATTTGATTATCAATCAAAATCTTTAACTAGTTTTTTCAATTAGTTGTAAACAAAAGTATTTGTTGAATATGGTGATCCATAGCTTAAATTCACGTTACATATTCTCTGGTAAATGTCTATTGTATTTTATCAATTTAAATGAAAGTTTTTTTTTCAAATAAACTAAGTTCTCGAAAATACTTTAGGCAAAGTTTTGGGATTACTTTTTCAATTTCGTAAAAGATAGCCTATTTTTTCGTTGAACTCATCTCAGTTTATATTGTTTGTTTTTTTGCTTTGATGTGTTGACAATCGAAGCATTTATTTTTATATAAGTTATGAACGAGAAATTGATAATTACACGTTTATCAGATATATGAGGCCTAGTTTATTATATTGATTTTCTTTGAATTGCAATCATTATACAATTGAAAAATCTTCCAAGCAACATTGATAGCAATCAACCGTACATTGATATAAGAAGATTTGGTATGAGTTCCAATGAGATAACTCTCCATCTAGGTAACAATTTGTAACACAAAAACATTATAGGTCAAAGTATGGTCTTCAACTCATAGCCTTGCCTCATTCAAAACAGCAAGCCATACAGGGTTTCACAATAACCAGTGAGAAACCTTTCAAACAGGAAAACCAACGTTCTAATCTGTACAAAAAACGAATAACGATAAAACAGGGACGAAAGATACCAGAGGGACACTCAAACTTATAAATCTAAAACAAACTGACAACGCCATGGCTAAAAATGAAAAAGACAAACAGACAAACAATAGTACACAAGACACAACATAGAAAAACTATACGAACCCCACCAAAAAATAGGGGTGATCTCAGGTGCTCCGGAAGGGTAAGCAGACCCTGCTCAACATGTGGCACCCGTCGATAACATGCATGAACCACTTCAACAAACGATAACAATTGAACATCAGGTTTCTGATTTAGGATAGGTTCAAACAAATGCAGCTGATCAATTAAATTAGTTACCAAAAGTACCAGGATTATATTTTAGATGAGAGATGTTTTTTTTCAAATATTCTCCAATATACCCTTAAACAATTAGTTGTGCCTAGTTTTTTTTTAATCTCGTAAAAGATTGCCTATTTTGTTGTTGAACTCACCTCCATTTGTTATGTTTTTTCTACTTTGAAGATTAAGGTCTGCCTTAATACCAACGAGGGAATACCACAACGTGTTGACAATCGAATCATTTATTTTTATATCAATTATAAACGATTATTACATTTTATTAGATCTATAAGGTCTATTTTATTGTATTGTTTTTCTTTAAATTGCAATCATCATATAATCGGGAAATCTTTCAAGCAACATAAACAGCAACCAACCGTACACAAAATAGTCGGCTCATAAGTATCAATTGAAATAAAAATAATAAAGATAAATATAATCTAACAAGAGGACTTGAATGGGAACTAACATATAACACTTTGATGGCTTATGTCATCATATGCACAATTCTAGAGAAGTTTGGTGTAAATTAACTAAGCGCTGGTACCTATGAATTATTCAACGTAATTTACCAATTTCTAAATAATTTCTTTGTTATTTGTGTTATTTTTTGTATAAAAACGGACATGACCTTATCATAGCGGTTCAATTAAGGCAACAGTAGTATACCGCTGTTCAAATTCGCAAATCGATGGACAAAAAACAAAATTCGGTGTAACAAACTAAAACCGAGGAAACGCATCAAATACAAGAGAAGAACAACGACACAACATTAAAATGTAACACACACAAAAACGGACTTAGCATTAGACAAAATTCGACGAGAATAACAAATATAACATCAAAACGAATTTTGGATAGAAAAGTACCGTGACACGTCTTATAGTAATGTGAATTCACATTCAAATATAAGAGAATAAAAACGACACAACGTTAAAATATAACACATAGCGAAAAATATAATATAGTAATGGCCATATGCCTGGCTTAGTACAGGACATTTTTTTTAAAAGAAACAAAAAGTGGGTTTTGTGGCATGCCAAACCTCCTGCTTTAATTGCAATGTAAAATGTAACATAAAAATGACAACATAACATTACAGAACTACAATACAAATAAATATGAGAACATATTAGACAAAGAAACACATGAATAATAAATAACAAAAGGCAACAGGTTTAAAATTCAATACACCAGAAGCGCGCCCCGTCCACACAAGACTTGTCAATGACGTCCAAATATAAAAGTTCGAAAGTCAAAACAAGTACAAAGTTGTACAGCACTGAGGATCAAAAGTTCTAAAAAGGTTGTGCCTAATACGGCTAGGGTTTTCTGCTTTGGATAAGAACATCCTTATTATTTAGAACAGTTAATGCTATTGCAATCAATAAATTTTATCAAATGAGTATAAAAGATATACATGATAAAACTGAAGTATTAACTAATTTGAAATAAATATTTAATTTTGTTGTTAAAAAAGTAAAAAAAGTATTAACTAATTACGGAAAACAAAAACCGTATACAGTAAATAAACACAAAAAATATACACAGCCGACATAGTCAAGGCCTCTACGCAAAAAGTGAAAAAGTGACTCACATACGAAGTGGTGAAAAGGCACACAAAATGACATCACATTTGAAATTCTTAAACTGCACACACAAAATGACTTCACATTTGAATGAGTAAAACTATTTCTCAAAAATAAGATAGAATTAGGATTGATTTAAGATTCTATTTGAACTTAATACTGATATAACATTTAATAACAATGAACATTGCAATACTTATTAATAGCAAACTGAGGTAGCAATTAACTATATTATAAAGCTATGTCCGGTTTGTTTTGAATCTAACTGCAAACCTAAAATATCGTACAAATAACGTTGTATTTAATGTCTTGGGTATTCATCTATTAATACTGCTGTATAGAAGATCACCCCTAGTTTTTGGTGGGGTTCGTGTTGTTTATTCTTTAGTTTTCTATGTTGTGTCGTGTGTACTATTGTTTTTCTGTTTGTCTTTTTCATTTTTAGCCATGGCGTTGTCAGTTTGTTTTAGATTTACGAGTTTGACTGTCCCTTTGGTATCTTTCGTCCCTCTTTTTGTAAACAAATACGACATACGTATAAGTCTTCAATAAGATCAACAAATCACACAAAACTAAATCAAAAGTCGAACAAAACTTATCATAGATTTAAAAAGAAGGTATATAAAACCAAGAGTTCCAAATAGTGAAGTTAAAATCAACCCTTCGTAAATTTTACGGACGCCATCACAAGTTGATTGACCGTTATGGAATATTCATTTCACAGATGCGGATAAGTTTCTGATGTCGTTACTAAAATCCCGTTACCTTTTTGATACTACCGAATTAGACTTGTTACCGGATCATTTGATATTCACCTTAGTTTTTTGTAGGGGTTCCTGTTGCATAGTCTTTAGTTTTCTATGTTTTCTAAACACTGAAGCCTTTGTGTCCAAGGAATAGATCACCTAATCTAAATTTGGCAAAACCTTTCTGAATTTTAGGTCCTTAACGCTCATCAACTTCGCATCTTATTTGTAATTTTTAACTGATGAGTATATTTTAGACCGAACGCGCACCTGATACTTTCGAGTTTGTCTGTCACCGGAAAAAAGTCGTCAATTATGCGCGTATTAATGAGGTAATTTTCTAGCTAGAAGGTATCGCCGGTATCATTACACTATTAACTTTCATCAAGCGTCTTAGTGTTCGTCATTTTGCATGATAAACTAGCAATAATGCTTGTTCTGTAGTTACTTAACCACAATTCCCTTATAACACAAGTCCTGATTGTCAATTATTAGAATTCAATTTGCCGAATAATTCGTGCAATATAGCATCATAGTTTTCCAACCATTCGCTCAATATGGGATCAGAAGTGACGACGCCCCTAAACGCACACGTGATGTTCCTTAAAACCAAAGGTTTGAGTGAAATGCACCGAACTCGAAAGTTGTCTATTGTATGCCTTATATCTTCAATCAGTTAATGTCATGCATTACAGTATCAATTCCAAAGAAGACAATTCTATGATGAGTGTATTTATAATCACTGGGTCGATACCAATGCTGGTGGAGTTTTTAATTCCACAAGGGTATCACCAGCCCAGGAGGCAGTACTTCTGTGCCGACATGAAATATCATTGATATGGTCTTAATTATAAACTTGGTAAACTTGTACGAATTGTAGGTCCTAAATGCTCATCAACTTCGTACTTGTTTTGGCTTTTTTATCTTTGCTTATTTGAGCGTCACTGATGAGACTTGCGTAGACAAAAACGCGCGTCTGGCGAAAATATAAATTTCAATCCTGGTATATATGATGGGTTTATTCTTAAAGAAAAGTCAAAGGAAAAATACTATTTTCCATAGGAAATTTAATTGCTATATGTTTTATAGTATATTTATCATAGATAATATCTGTATCATTTTTGAATAGTACACGTGTGTTATGAAAGTAATAATTTACTTACTTATACCACTATACATTTCACAATTGTCATGATCATATCGCATGCCGACCATAATTGACAATTCCTAAAATCAAGAAATTAGAAATATCATATTTTGTAAATTCATGTAATGTCATTCTGCACATAATTGTTTTTGTATAATTATAACTCTTATAATCATGTATTTAAAAAAAATCATTTCATACTGATCTCTGTTTTTGTGAGATTAATATTATAAGGGATTAAAGTATCAGTTTGTAGTAAATTCTATTTAGCAAGGATACTTGTTTATTTGAATCCCAATTCAGTAAAGCACCTCAGAGCCCTTCCACATTTTGACACTTTTGCACCATACTATCTTTTTTTGAAATATACTAATAAAATCTCTAAACAGAAAGCTCTATTTCTCGGGAATTCTGCATACAATTTATTTTAAAATGTTAAAGAAGGAGAAAGAACTGCGTTAAATATAACCACATTTATTCTCGTTGTCTCATTGTCTTTGGTTTTTTTTTTAACTCTACCAAGTCTTATCACAACCATTCAATATTACAATAGAGATTGAACAAGCTTGATTTGACGGTTCATATCATAAGAAAAAATATCAACTGGAATAGCCGTGGAAAACATTTACATTAATATAACAAACAAGTCGATATCTTTTAAAGGGATAGAGGTTCCAGTTCCTCGGATGACACGTATGTCCTTATATAAATGAAATAAACACTTTATAAAATGTCCGAAGCACAAAGTAATACAGGGATCAATTATTAATGACGCTGTTTCAAATAATAAACAGATTCTTATAATTCTTTTGTCGTGCATGACACAAAGGTTACAGTTATTGCTCCCTAATGATACCTTTGTATTGCTGATGACAAGTGAAAATCTATTTAAGAAATAAAATATCTAAGACAAAAGACGGTCAGTCTTTGTATACGACAAATAAAAAATATTGGCAAATATATCTCATTTAGCGTCGTCTTTCTGTTGTGTCGTAGTTCTCTTATATTTGATACGTTTCCCTCAGTTTTAGTTTGTCACCCGGATTTGTTTTTCCTATATCGATTTATAAATTTCGAACAGCGGTATACTGCTGTTGCCTTAATTGAGATGGATAAAAAGTGAAATCACAAAAATTCTATACTTCTAAGAAAATTCAAAACGCAAAGTCACTAATCAAATGGCAAAATCATAAGCTCAAACTCATCAAACGAGCGGATAACAAACGTCGGTTTCAAAACAGAATGTATAGTTTAAAAAAACGTAAAAGTCTAATTTTGTTCGTATTTAATGCCTACGTCTTTACTTTTACAGTTATACATCTACAATCACATCAAAGGTAACGGATGCTTGCGATATTGATTTCTCGTAAACCATTTTTTTATATACAAAAGCAAATTATCCTCAATATAATCCGTTAGATCTCAATTTATAGCTATCTGTGATTAAAAATCTATTTTCAGCAACATGTCCAGTTATGATGCAATCTATCGTTTTTGTATGCATTGTTTAAAATTTCATCATAGATTAAAAAGGCGCGTGGGGATTTAGTAGTAAAGTTAAATCTTATTATATGAAAATGATAACTTATTATTTTGCATTTTTGTTAAGCTTCAGATAAACAACAAATAACACCTTTTTAGAATACATCCTACGTCCACCCTCTAAACTTTCATTGTTCACGGTATTCACTCTTTCACCTTGATAATTGTGTCTATTGTAATAATTAATCAAATGGGTCTACATATATTCATGTTAGTATTTATTCGTTATGTCTGGCTTAGTAAGTAGGTAAAACAAGTGCTTGATCCACTTTTAATCATTGATCAAATAAAAAAATCTTAAAATAAAAAGTGTTTAAGTGACTTCACATGATTGCCCTACTTTTGCTTCTCAAATCAAGCTAGAAAGGGATGCAATTTTTAATTCAGTTGATATGGTTGTCAGCACATCAACATCAGGATTTTAAATAAAAGATCAGAATAAGCACTTTTTTTTAACTTTACACCATGGTTAAAAAAGGAGCTATATTGGTATAGTTATTGTTGGTCGGAATTGCACGACGCGTTTCATAATTCCGTATACAGCTTTTGGTTCAATCAAGCTACCTAATACTAACATGTCGATCTTCAATCGTATCGTATAACAACCTTGAACTGTCAACGACATGATTAATGTGACACATTTTAAAAGAGAAAACTAAAAGCCTAATTTATACAAACAATTTGTTTTTATTAACTTTGCATCTTATTGAACTGTATACTAACCTTATCTTTGTTTTTAGTTTTTTATCCGTCTCTCCTTAAAATCACACTATGGCGAAAATTGAGTTTTTATATTTATAACAATTACTTGTTTTTGTATAACTGGTAATACTCGGAAGAACACCAGTTTGTACTGGATCAAAATGCAAAACTATTTGTAGCCTTGAAACAGTAAATTCATGCACGTGATTAGTTATGTACAGTTCATATGACCAAGACTTTGAGTCTATTGTTATTAGTATACCCTTTTTGAACTACATGGTGAAACGGTAGGGCTATAGATAGAATCAAGGGGATAAAACTTGTTAAGATATAACCAACTCAACAAGTTGTTAAAGAGATTCCTTCTTTGAAAAAAGTAAAATCACAAAAATACTGAACTCAGAGGAAAATCAATTTGGAAAGTCCATAATCACATTGGGAACTTTTATTATTTGTTAGAATTGTGTTTCACAATTATTTGGACCTTGTCGATACAATACAGTTTCAATGAACTTTCAATAAAATATCTTAAATATCTCTTTTCGGATCAATGACAATATAATTACCGTTAACAAGCTACATTTGATATCGCTCAAATGTCTACGGTAAAATGCAGAAGAAATCTGACAAGGAATTAAAAACACTTTTTTAATCTTTATATAGTCATATAACCTTTACGTACTAAATAGGGTTATAAATATTTCAGTTGACGGATACATATATGTTTTTTTTTTAGATAAGCAGTAGAAAAATGTTATCAACACCTAGATATACCGAGGACAGAGTACTCATGATTGTAATGTTTGTAGTCCACGGTCAAGGTAAAGTTCTAATCGGTATGTTATGTAATACAAAAGGTAAATGACCTTAACTTTTACAAATGATGTATACATTATTGCGAACATTGAACCTGAGCTATCTTTCATTGTTAAACTTTTCTTGATATATTTGAAATTTTAAAGATTTCGGCATTTATCTTCATATATATGTATATACATTTTCAAATAACGGTCCAATTATTAGATGGCATTAGGTATAATCATAAAAAATTAGACGTCATCTGGTAAAATATTGTGTCAATTTGTTCAATGATATGAGAAAACACCCTCTCATCAATATCATGTTCTTCTCCTTAATTTCGTTGAGGTAAGATTGGTGGTATAAAGTAATGGAAAGAATAATTTTGAAAGACAGCAACTGTCGGCAAATATAATGCAAAGGTAAAATACTTAAAATACCGAACTTCAAAGAAAAGCAAAATGGAATGTCTCTTATTAAATGGCTAAATCAATATTGTATACCTGTATACGAGTACTTTATAAACTGTGGATTTTGTTGTTGGAAATAATGAATTTCAGTTGTGTTGACTATTTTGTATCGGTAGACAATATACTTTTCAACATTTTACACCTCACTAGCGCTTTGTGTAAAGATTTTGAAAAATATGTTAAGATGGGCATAAAGCTTGAGATGACAGAATTATTTCTTCATATTACACATGTAATTTGTTGTTCTTTTGGTTGACAATGCATATGTACCCTGGAATTTGGATACGACAATATTTATAAAAATCAGATCTAACCTACTGTTCATGCACGTTCCTGCAGAACATTTTTCAGGAAACACATTTAGTGCGCACATTATTGACAAATAAGGTTGTGCGTGTTTCTGATGATCGTGAAATATAATTTGGCATATCACGGATTCTTTAAATCGCAATCGTGTGTCAATCTATATTATTGTAACCACGTGTGAGTCCTCATTAAGATCACATTGATGTTGATATGTACATGTATTTGAATTCCACAGATTCCATCTGAATTGATTGATTGACGCAATCAGTACTAAATAGTTATCAAAAGTACCAGGATTATAATTTTATACGCCAGACGCGCGTTTCGTCTACATAAGACTCATCAGTGACGCTCAGATCAAAATAGTTTAAAATCCAAACAAATACAAAGTTGAAGAGCATTGAGGACCCAAAATTCCAAAAAATTGTGCCAAATACGGCTAAGGTAATCTACTCCTGGGGTAAGAAAATCCTTAGTTTTTCGAAAAATTCAAAGTTTTGTATACAGAAAATTTATAAAAATGACCACAAAATTGATATTCATGTCAACACCGAAGTGCTGACTAAACATTTAGCCTGTCCTCTTATTCACTAGCTTTAACAATATCAATTCTAAAGCATCAAATGCTCATTTCGATAATATAATGTCTCTTTAGTAATGTTCGATGAAAATTTAAAAAAAAAACAATAAGGAGCTCATAAACCAAAAACAAAAGCACATATTATAGCAAAAGCCAGGTTAGGAATCAGAGCTGTGCATGAGGGAGATATGTTCCTTGATTAAAATTAATTTAAAAAAATAAAAATGAAACAGCAACTTCTGTTAATACAACATCTGCATGTGCATGCAAATACCGAAGTACCGGATTTTGAACTGGTGATATCCTCGGGAACTAGCAGGCTACGGGACAGATGCTGTCGGTTTGTTTTTACCTTGTGCACGATACAAATTGAATTAGAAGCGGATTTAGAACGGGATAATCGGGACAAATTAGGCTGGAAACATCGGACTATTGAACTTCCATAGCAATATTTGATTGTTGTCGTGATTCAATTAATGTGTCTACATATTTCAATTAAAGTTCGACTTTCCACCCTTAATTTACAGGATCTTGATCAGACTTTTGACAAATTGATATTAGGAATGGTCCTGTCAAAGATTTCAGAAAAAATCGTGAATACATGACCAAGCACTTACCAGTTTATTAGCCACGACAGTTTTTGTGATTGGTTGAAAAGAAACATTGTGTATCATGCGCATTTTAGACTAGATGCAATATAGTTTACAATAAAGGTGAATAGAAGAAGACTGCAAAGGGCAATTGGCCAGATACACAGCTTAATATCAAAATACATAGACTAACAGTCATTAGCAGTCATATCATTACGGTCTTTCTAGGTCCGTGTGATTTAATATCATACATTTGAGGTAAAACTGATAATCATACTGTGCTTTTTGAAAGTTTTGGTCCTCAATGTTTTTTTTAACTTCGAACCTTCATTTGGCCTTTTGGACTTTTCTTTTAATCGAGCAACACTGGTGAGTCTTTTGTAAATGAATCGCGCGTATGGTGCAAATAAAAAAGACATTTCTGATAGCTTTGATCACTTTAATAACCTCTTATTGTAATGATTTGTTTGGGGTCTTATCAGTTAACGTAATGATTTTGTCCTTGTATTTCAATGTATATTTTAAAAGAACTAAGAAATATATGCGCCTTGAAGATATATTATGTTAAGACCAGTATCCACACTGAGCAATGAACACCATCATATAGTATAACCATACTTTTGATGAATATCATATAAATAAAACATTTACGACTTTTTGTTGAGATTTTTTTTGTCTTGTACTTTTATTTCAAAAGGGGTTTTAATTACGTACTGCTTAGATTGTAAAGTTACCGAACTCCGAGGAAAAGTCAAAACGGAAAGTCTCTAAATAGAAAATTCAAATCAACACATCAAACGAATTGATAACAACTGTCATAATCCTAATTTGGTACATGCATTTTCGGTTTGTCAAAGAAATCGGTACTGAGATGACCGCGTATGTTAAATTCGAGGTATAATTCTAAAAATGAGACAGAGTACCGAAGTACTGACTACTGGACTGATAGTTTACCAGCAGTATATCGATTCAGTGCTGTAAAAATGAAAACACAATTTAATATTTTCATGTGTTTAACAATTTCTTTTCTTGATTAAATGTTTCAGGTTTAAAATCAAGATATACGTAGACATGGAGCAGGTATGTGCAGGTTTTCATGATAAGTGTTTCTGGAATATAAATACTTTTCAGTATGTATCCTCTTGACAAACATTTGAGAAAGCCAAAAGTATCAAAAGTTTACATCGAGTTCCGAGATGTTTCATTTAGTCGCAGAAGTTACTAACGTTTTCACAACTGTTGTCGTCGAAATTAAAGTCACCATTTCATTTGTTTTACTTATCACAGTATATCACTAACCTGATATAGTTGTGTATTTTCTTATCAAAGTCTTCTTGCGTTCACATTATATTTTTTCCCCTCTGATTTCCATGCTTTCGGTGGATCATATGGTACTATCAAGTACTTCATAATATCACTAACCTACAACTCGGTTTAGCCTTGAATATTTCATGTAATGCACGTGATAACTAATGTACAGTCCATATCTGATGACTATAAATCTTTACAAATTGAAATCGACAACTCATCTTTAATGAGAGGGTTTGTTACTTTAGATTGATAATCTAGGAATACATGTTAGAAATCACTATACCAATCAATGAGTTGTGATTGCATGTGCAAACCATTTCCTAATCAAAGGTTTTAACTTGACAACTCTTCTAAGGCTTTTCGACCTCAGAAATATATTACCTAAACTTTTAATGAATTTTTGATCCTCAATGCTTTTGAACCTCGAACTTTATTTGACCTTTTGAATTGATTTTTATTCGAGCGTCACTGATGAGTCAGTAAGTCTTCTTCAATATACGTTCACATAACTTGTATAAATGCAATGTCTGTACTATGTGTACTATTGGCAGAAGTAGCCAAAATTATGACAGTGTCATTAGCGCCGTCCTTGAAAAGACTTTGAGTAAGTACACCCAAAAACGTTTATGATATCAATGAGAGGCAGAAGACACACAGGGGATATTTAAACATATAAGATTGAGGAACTGCAATGTGTTTGATTGCTGGTTACTAGACGGTCTGGTTGACAATAAATCAAAACGGTTTAAACACAATGAAAGAAGAGAAAGGGACAGTAAATCCCGTATGTTTAGACCAGACAAATTATAAAAGATGATTACACACAACCCAGGTTTAATCACCATTTGTTGTGGGTGGAATAGAATACATCATACAATTATCCTTTTTACATACTAAATACCTGTACCAAGTCAGGAATATGACAGTTTTTATCCATTCGTTTGATGTGTTTGAGCTTTTCGTTTGCAATTTGATTAGAGACTTTCCGTTTTGAATTTGCCTCGGAGTTCATTATTTTCGTGATTTACTTTTTACACATAATACAATATACTACTAGTAAATAGAACACTAATGAATTATTTAGTCAAGTTCTAGTAAACCTGAGGTATACCTGTCTAATAATAAGATTAACATGACCATCATCACTGATGTATTCCCGAGGTCGGATTACCTACTGACACACGGTCAATATCAAACCTTGGATTGTTTCGTAGTACCATATCACTGATAAAATGACGTACATGTTAAATTTCACGATTGACAATGACAAGTTTTGTAAGGTAACTCTACATTTGATATCAGAATATATATCTTTATAGGTCAACATTGCAAATTGATACTATGTTGCAATTTGCCGATGTCTTTCGTGAAATAAACCTGTATGTCGACTCGTATGTTACACAGCTACCTTTGCAAAGGTACTATTTCTGTATCAAAAATATGTAGTACTGGAAATCTACTTTTAACATTCAGTACTATGTTGTTACTTTAAAATTATTGTAATATTTAGGTACATGTTTTTACACTACTTTATTTGTACTTGAAATGTTTAAGTACTACAGGTTTTTGGTTACACCGTTACATTTTCTGCATTTTGAAAGTGTCTATTTTAATTCTCTTTAAGTTATAATTTGCAAACATGGAATATTGTTGGTATTATTTCTGTACCAAAACTTTAGGTACAAATCAAGTACTGTAAAAAACAGGTCCCAAAATATAGTTAAGATTTTAAAGTAAAGAAATAGTACAACATACTAGTATTATAAGTAAATTTCCAGTACTACACATTTCTAGTACAAAAATAGAAGATATGCAAAAGTAGCTGTGTACTATATTTGTTTATAGTGAATTTATTTGATGTGCGACTACGCGATTTCAAGTAGACTCCATTTTTTAGGTGAAAGGTGCTGATGTTTGGGCGGGGGTTTTGGAGTAATAAACTAAATTATTATAATGTATAGATGTCTTATTAACCATCTCCACAATTGGTTTGGCTCCTGTAATAGTCATGCGTTTGATAGGTGGCTTTTTATTTTTAAAATATGAAATTTGACATATCACGAATTAAAGTTAATATAAACTACTATGATAGCATAACAGAATGTGTTTAGTCAAATATAGATTACACTCGTGTTGGTTTTTTGAACATACGGATTGTTTTTATTGATTTATTTATTAATATTAAAAAGAAAATAATTAAACGGTATCAGTCAGCTTAAGCATACAAAAATTACCACTTATAGTCGAATTATAATGATAAGAGTAAACTATGAAGCTAACAACTTATATGTTCCATATTCGTGTTGTTTATTCTTTAGTTTTCTATGTTGTGTCATGTGTACTATTGTTTGTCTGTTTGTCTTTTTCAATTTTAGCCATGGCGTTGTCAGTTTATTTTAGATTTATGAGTTTGACTGTCCCTTTGGTATCTTTTGTCCCTCTTTTCCAACAATTCCAATGGACTTATTTATAAAAATTACTTCAACAATAGATGTATTCATTGAGTTAACTTTTAAAACAGTTATCAAAACGTAAAGACAACACCACATTTAATAGTTAGAAAATCGCATGTGTGGTATTTTATTTCATTTATTAATTCGATATTAAGTCTTTTCACCTTTCCGTGGAAAGACCTATTGATTTTGTTCTGATTATTATTTTTTTTATTCCGCCTAACTTTTTCTTTGCGCGGTGTTATTGTTTGATAAGATGTCGCTTATATATTTGGAATATGATAAAAAGTGTATACGCTTTTGACACTAACACTGCTTAACCGAACACTTTACTTTGTAAGAGTTATCTCCCCAAACACTGTTTTTCTTGTGGCCACTATTCTTTCGCAACCGTAAAAGATTACCACGAATTGCTCGCTACATCTTCAGGATTAGGTTGGCCATTTAGACCGAAGCTATCCGGAGACTCCATATGAGAGTTATTCCCCCTTATGTACTTGATATAAGTGATATGCATTTCTACCTGGTAAACCATAAGTGATAGAGACTGTGGGTCTTTTGATTTGAGATCCTTGTACATAAAAATGGAAATTAGGTCAAGGTCAAGGTCATATTCTAAATGTTGGCTTATTTTCACTAATTTTCAATAACTGTATAACATATTGATAAATTATTTTTTCTAAATTGTTAGTTGCGACATTTCGTAACTTATAAATTTTGGTTGAAAGGGTATGTGGACAATAAATGGTCGTTTCACCCATCTTATATTTAGAATTATGCATGAAGTGAATTATAACTAATTAACAATAGAAATTAAATACCATTGATTTGTGGCCTTGAAATTAAGGTCAAGGTCATAGTTTAATAGGACGTTCTAGATTTTTACATTTGCTTTATATTCATATTTATACATCATAAAGCTATATGAACTGACACTTAAAAGATTTTTCATATTCTAATATTAAAATAGATCATTACTGGTAAAAAGACCTTCTATTATTCTCTGAACCATTTGTTTTTTCTTATGCTTTTTTTTTTGCTTTTTTTTAATTGCCTTTCGTTGTTGTAAATACTTGTGTTGTTGACCTTGTTGAATCTTGTTAAACTTCTATGTTGTTTTTTCTATATTTATCTTGGCCACATGATCTCTGTACTAATGTAATCGACTTTTGTGTTCTATATAAATCTGATTTAAACCAGATCTACAAAGTAAATAGTTACGGGATAAAAATGAAAGTCCAGTTATAACCAGATAATGAAAATGTGGTTTATAAACTAAATGCGATAAAGGGACTATAGAATAGACAGGTTTCAATACATAAATATCAAGCTATAGCTAATAGACCATAATCTATATTAGTAAATAAAGTGCAATACTTTATTCAATATTCCTAAAGATGTCTGGACAGTAAACAAATAAGATATAAAGGCCGCCTAGATAGGGTTCCTCGGGTACTAAAATTCCTTCACTAGAGTCTTTCACTAAAGTGCCTTCTTTAGACTAGATGTTGATGTCCAGAATATTACACATCAGACATGCTATCTTCATATTCCTCCAACATTGTCATGTTCTTAGAACCAAAACTATCAGATTGTAATTCGTATTTATGAATATAAATTGTCATTGCACAAAATTTAAAAAAAGATAGATTTGACATTGACATCGAGCCTTTACAACAAGTTTGAGTAATCATTAGTCAAGCTTTGGATAACACAAGATTGAGATTCACTATTTGATATTTGACTGATTGATAAATAAGTTAAAACCCTGTGACAGAATCAAGGGCAATCAATTACGACATGCAAGTCGGCGACAAAGGAAAGGCAAGCTATCATAATTTCAGTACACCTTCAGTATACCTGTCCTATAATAGGTGCACCACTGAACTATTGCCGAGGTCAGATTACAAACTGACACACGGCCAATGTCAAACCTTGAAAGTGTTACGTAATAACAAAGAACAAAATGAGGTACATTTTTTCTACACGATTGCAGTGTTTTTTGCACACTTGATATTTGAACATTTATATTGAAAGTTCATTTGAATGAACAAATTAATACAATTTTAATTTACAAAATAATTTCTTTTCAAAGTTAGATTACTTTTACCTGATTTTCAAAGTTAGATTAGTTTTACCTGATTTTCAAAGTGTTTACATTGACGAATGAAGGAGAGGTAAATAAGAAAGAGCACTTAAAATATGTTTTGCTAATATACTTCCGTTTAACAGTACAAATATATACACCTATCGAAAACGTGAATGAAAATAATGATTTGCGTTTCTAACGTAGTTTGTGCAAATAAACCGAAACAATGACGTGATTTCCTATGAAAGCAGTGTTTAACGGTCTACAAATTTGCCTCATCCCCCGCAATATTGTTTTTTTTAATTGCTTAAAGTTCACTGTTTACATTCAGTTCGTGAAATGTGATTTATATAAGTGGCTATCAAAGTGTTCGAAACATGAAATTTGACATATCACGAATTATGTAATTAATGTATCCTAATTTGATGGCATTAGGAATGTGTTTTGCCATATATAGATTGATTATGTAAACACTGGTTGAGGGAAAACATTCGAATCTTTTTATAAATATAGAGGTTTATTCATTGTGTTATAATTCAAAAAAAATCATCAGCACACTTGAAACGATATAAAGCATAAGACACTTAATTACCACTTATAATCAAATATCAGTATAATAATTTAATATCTGATAAAATAGCATCTTATATGTTTACCCGAATTTCCATCGGAATTTTTGTAGATTTTTCCCTCACTAGCGAAGTTTTTACGGACAAACAAAATAACACATCAACAAATATCAAAACGTAAAAAGAGATGTCGTAGTCGAAAACAAAACGCAGTTTATTAGTATTGTTACACATGAGTGTGTGACTCTGTCATTTTCAAATTGTATTATTTATTTTTAAAGACTTAATAATTGTTTTGTTTGTTATTTTGTGGTTATGTTGTTTTTGTCGCTTTTGTCGGTTTTTTCTTCATGTTTTTGTTATTGAATATTTTTTTCTCATCTCGTTTTCTTTCTTTATTTATCCTGGTCACATGGTCTTTTAAGGTAATCAACATTTGCGGTCTAGATAAAACGGATTAAACCCAGATATCTAATGTATCGCATTACAAACAAAGTATAAAAGAATAAGTATAGTGAATAAATGGTAATGAGAGTTATATTATATGTCAATAAAATAGCCAAAAACTGGAACCTAAAAGGTTCTGCAATAATTATTGCTTACAAAGAATCTTTTATGCAAAGAGCTCCAAATGGTCAACAGGTCAAGTTTAAATCATTCCCTCGTAAATTTTACGGACGCAATCACGAGTTGGTTGACCGTTCGAATGGGAACGAATCGTGCCCCTCTTCTTTCCGACTTGTTTCTTCATTATTATGAAGCAGACTTCATATTATACAGGAACTTCTTAGGAAGAAAGACAAAAAGTTAACAATATCCTTAAATTCTACTTTCCGCTATATAGATGATGTTCTTTCACTAAATAATTTAAAATTTGGTGACTATGTCGAACGCATCTTCCCCATTGATCAAAGATAAAGGATACAACAGATACAGTTAAGCCTGCCTCATATCTTCACTTACATCTAAAAATTGACAATGAGGTTCGATTGAAAACAAAACTGTACGACAAAAGAGATGATTTCAGCTTTCCAATTGTGAATTTTCCATTTCTAAGTAGCAACATTCCCGCAGCACCTGCATACGGTGTATATGTCTTTCAATTGATACAATATTCGCGTGCTTGCATTTCCTATCATGATTTTCTTGATAGAGGGCTGTTGCTCACAAGGAAGCTATTAAATCAGGAGTTTCAAATGGTAAAGTTGAAATCATCTCTTCGTAAACTTAACGGACGCCATTACGAGTTGGTTGACCGTTTCACAAATGATATCGTATATGTTTCCTTACGTCGTCACTACTATCTCATTCCCTTCTATAAATGTGACCTACCGAATTAGACTATTTACAGGATGTGTTATCTTATAAACAACACGACGGATGCCACATGTGTAGCAGGATCTGCTTACCCTCCCGAAGCACATGTGATCACCCCCTGTTTTTGGTAGGATTCGTGTTGTTTATTCTTTAGTTTTCTATGTTGTGTCATGTGTACTGTTGTTTTCTGTTTTCTGTTTGTCTTTTTCATTTTTAGCCATGGTGTTGTCAGTTTGTTTTAGATTTATGAGTTTGACTGTCCCTTTGGTATTTTTGTCCCTCTTTTGGTACTGGCATTTTCAAATGTAGAAAAATTATGGATTAAACCTGGTTCTATAGCGCTAAACCTCTCACTTTAATTACAGTCTCATCAAATTCCGTTATATTAACATTGATGCGTTAAATAAACAGACACAATAAATAAAATAGTCAAAATATGGATACATCAGTCATCATCGTTTAACAATTTTAAAAGGAACAATTAAACAGAACTCAAAAACATCTACTATCTACGAACACATTCATTGATTTGAGTGTCTATCGTCAGAAAATTTTATACGTCACATAAATTTGTCGTTCAATGTGCATACAGACAATTTTAAAGTTTACATAGGCAATGTTAGCATACAGGGTTAAAAATCAAAAATATGTAAGAATAAATTTCAGAAATAGACCGAGATTTAAACTAGTCCAAAAGTTATATATAGAATTTATAAGAATCCACAAATAGTTAAAAAGTTAATGTAATATAGTAAGAAACTGATTAGTCGTGTTGAAAAGATTTATCAGAAACCAACAAATATGCTCTTGAACATGCTCTTTAACTGAATTTTAATGTGCGTATTGTTATGCGTTCACTTTTCTAAATTGGCTAGAGATAAAGGGGGAGGGTTGTGTTCTCATAAACATGTTTAATCCCACCGCATGTTTGCGCCTGTCCGAAGTCAGGAGCCTCTGGCCTTTGATAGTCTTGTATTATTTTTAATTTTAGCTTCTTGTGTATAATTTGTAGTTTAGTATGACGTTCGTTATCCCTGAACTAGTATATATTTTGGTTAGGGGCGAGCTAAAGGACGCCTCCGGGTGCAGGAATTTCTCGTTGCATTGAAGACCTATTGGTGACCTTCTGCTGTTGTCTGTTCTATGGTCGGATTGTTGTCTCTTTGACACATTCCCCATTTCCATTCTTAATTTTATGGATGTTTGTCATGATAAACATTCTAAGAAAGACAGCCGGCCAGCAAACTAACACTGAACACTTAAGAAAGATGTCACTTATAAACGAGAATAACATAACAGAAAAGGCATTTACCAATAACATTAAAACGGGGACAAAAAAAAATACCGCCTATGGATCACTACCCCTATGTCGCGATTTCTGCATCAAAAGTCGCAACTCGACAAAAACGTAGTCAAGAAAATAGAAAGAATACACGCCGGTTATCAATGGTAATTAATTGAGTGATTGATTGTTAAACGTACAACGCCGAATATTTCATGCATGTCAACGACAATAATGGTTGTTGAAAGGTTTCTCACAAATAGGATCAGCACAGATGAATAATGTTTACAAATATCAAGGACAGCAGGTCACAAATCGAAAAGAAACTTATCATTAGTAATAAGGAAGCTTTTCAATGATAGACTATTACATAAAATATTGCATATTAAATGCCTGTACCAAGTCAGGAATATGACAGTTCTTGTCCACTCGTTTTTGATGCGTTTTGTTTTTTGATTTTGCCATGTGACTATGGACTTTCCAAATTGATTTTCCTCTGAGTTCAGTATTTTTGTGATTCTACTTTTTACACCAATAATCATGCATGCATGCGAACTAGTTGTCTATAGCCAGGGGATTTACATGTTATTTTTTTAAAAGGAAACGACCTATAATATTTTTATAATAATAACGTTAAAAAACCGTCATGTGAATGACAATAATAAGCCAATAAAAAAGTAAAAAAGGATGATAAGCAGTGTTTTAAATTATAAAGCATGACAGTAGGCAATGGTTACAGCAAGTGAATTATTCAGTTTCAAAGGTTATAGCAAAGGACGCATTCAAGTTAAACGATAGCTTTAAAGAGAGGAATTATGATAATAATGAATAATTATGATGATCTGAATTAACCCCATCAGACAAAAAGCTGTAGATATGAGAGTACATTAAAAACTAAGGGTATAAAATATAAAATTAAAGCATATTCTCCGAAATATCTTACGTGATTTTTAAACTAACCCACCAAGCAGTAACTGTAAACAGTAATGACAGTAACGATATCTACATTAATATCGAATCATATTGCTAACAAAAGGTGCATTACAATTATTAGTTCGCATGATTTTTATTAAACTGTCTTGCTCAATAACCACCTAGTAGTAAATTCGTAAATCTGCTTTAAAGCCTTATAAGACTTAATGATGATTTGGTTACATATGATTGAATCAAAAGGAGCATGTACTTTCCCCAAGATAACATTAAATAATAATGCAAGGAATAGAAACTCACAAATAAAATACTGTGACAGTAATCAACTATAAAATGCAGGAACATATCAATTATAACTTATTACAGAGAATTTGATGCGACTGTCATACAAGTGAGAGGTTTAGCTTGCTTTAAAACCAGGTTCAATCAACCATTTTCTACATAAGAAAATGCATGAACCAAGTCAGGAATATGACAGTTGTTATCCATTCGTTTGATGTGTTCGAACTATTGATTTTGCCATTTGATTTGGGACTTTCCTTTTTGAATTTTACTCGGAGTTCAGTATTTTTGTGTTTTTACTTTTTCCATCGAATAATAAGAAGTTTGGTGATTATACAAACTGCATCACTCACACATTTTTTTACGAACTTGACAGAAAGTATACCACTGACACAGCTAAGTGTGTCTCAAATCTTGACTTATATTAAGAATTAAGGTTCATAACAGTCAAGCTAAAGTCATCCCTTTGAAAGTTTAACAGACACTATCATTATTTGTGTAAAAGATGGCCTCGGATATGTAGTGCCTACAATCCCTTTTTTTCGATTCTGACAATATTGAATGAAATGTACCAGATTTCTTAGCTTGTTGTAATGATGGCAACTGAACAGATTTTTGGTGGTGATTGTAGTTACAACATAAGGAACATATCGTAAGTAAGGACCCTGATGTTAAGTTGTTGACCTATTTTGAAGTGGTTCATAGATAAAGGCAACAGAAGTATACCGCTGTTCCTCATTCATAAATCGATTGAGAAAAATACAAAACCGAGTTACAAACTAAAACTGCGGGAAACGCATCAAATATAAGGGGAGAACTACGACACAACAGAAACACAACATTTAGATGTAACACCGACAGAAAAGAACTATAATACAACAATGGTCTTTTTCCTGACTTTGTTCAGGACATTTAAGAAATAAATGATGGGTTGAACCTGGTTTTGTGGCATGCCAAACCTCTCGCTTGTATGGCAATGTTAAATATAACATAAAATGACAACATTACATGACAGAACTACAATACAAACATATAGGACAGAGAAACACCCGAATAATAGCTAACATAGTCCACCCAAGACTAACCAGTGACGCTCAGATGAAAAAAGTTTGAAAGCCAAAACAAGTACAAAGTTGAAGAGCACTGAGGACCAAAAGTCGTAAAGTGTTTCATATTTTTTTGCATAGATTAGACCGTTGATTTTCCTGGTTGAATAGTTTTACACTAGTCATTTTTGGAAACCAAGGCTATTCGTTGAAGGCTGTACTTTGACCTGTTATGGTTTATTTTTACAAATTGTAACTTGGATGGAGAGTTGTCTCATTTCGTACATCTTCCTATATCTATCTTAAATCTGGACATATTTCTACAATGATTTACTATTTTTCCAGGACATTAGGCAAACATTTCAGTCAACAGATAAAAACCATGTGTAACATTTCTTTTGGAACTCACTTTATTATAGGTTTTCCCCCTGATGGTTTCTTCCTTTAACATATAATACCTAGTATTCTTAGCTGTATAATAATAACAAAACACTGAACAAAGGTACAAATATTTACTTTCATAAAATAAACAAGAACAAATACCTTTAACTTTGACATCTTTTCTTACAGAGACAAAACATTTAAGTAAAAAATAATTAACTTTTAGGATCTCCAACAAACTCATACTGCATTACCATGACAAATAATTCAATAAATTCAGAAATTATTGTGATGATTTATTGATGCTTCAAATGCCACAGTTTAAGGTTTGCATTGATTAAAACTTGTGTTCATGATTTCAATAGCGATTTTCCTTCATAAATTTTTGCAAATAATTAATTAGATAGTAAATTTTTGTCTATGGTTAATGATTCACAAAAGTAAATGCACACATTAATTTTCGAATTTACTGTCATGAGCTTTCTACATGGAATGGAGATCATGAAAGCAAGAGTTTTAACAGAAGGGAAGAAAGTTTTAATTTTTCGTTTGATTTTCAGAAGCATCTATGAACAAGCACCACTAAATTAGAGCAACTTTCATTAAAAGATTACATTCTAATTTTTAATTTGATGATGTACATCTGAGTTAATATGATGAATAGATATAAGTCATATAGGATAGGTTTGGTCTCTTAACATAATGACAATATGACACATGTTTTAATAAATAAGGAAGATACTATACTGACATAAAGGAAATATCTGACAAATATTATCTGCAGGTCCTATTCTTTACACATTTTTTTGTATTTTATGATGATAAAAAAATAATGAACATGGTGAAAAACATTTGGTAAAAGTAAAATTTATGATTGACAATAACTTTCTGAGAAATCATGATCACAACCAAATGTTTAAATCATAATTTTTCAAACATGAACTTTTCAGAAATTAAATGCAAATCATTATTAGTTTCTTCAAGAAACATTTTACATCAAATTGAATTTAATTACTTTAATTCACTTTTAACCAACCACTCATTCATTCATTAGTTGATGTGAAACACAAATATACAAGGTCATTCACACATACAATCAAATCTGAAGGTCATTCATCACATGATCACATCTATGCATAATGTTCTATAACACACATATCTTTCAGACATATACCCACCCAATCAATTAAATATATTCCTCTATTAAAAATAAATACAGCAATTACATAAATGACCTAGCTACGTTTATATCACTAAAATCTGAAGCCTGATACCAAATCAATAAAAAAAAAAATGTTTTTTGCTCCATGATGCTCTTGCATAAAAAAAATAGTAGCCTGCGTAGGAATTTTTTTCTCAAGGAAATCTTAATGATAATTGATATTGAATAAATATCATGCATCTGATTTCTTTTCAATATGCTAACAATAGTAACTGAATGCATTTCATATTAATTTTCGCAGGTTTAAATAAGTGTTGGCCTAGCCAATTCCAACCTTATAAATAACAACAAAGATGAAACTTCAATTTCTACGCATATGAAAATAACTTTGAATACTTACAAAGATTGAAAATTATCAAGAATGCTTTTCATATTTCAGAATGTAAAGATGCTACTTTAAAGTATATTTTTTTATAATTATAAAAAAAGATTAAAAATCACAACATTTTTAGTAATTCTTTATGGTTCAACAAAGACATGGTTTTAATATTTAGAATTTGATGAATGAATGATTGAATGTTTGTTGGTATCTAAAGCCTTTTTTCAACACTCATGTCTATACTGTGGTTAAGAAAATTTATTGGTGGTGGAAGCAAGAGTCATCAGAGAGAACCACTAATCTTCAGCATGAAAACTGGTAATTCCTAGTCAAGATTAAGATTGAGATTGAGCACATCTGCCAGAGCAGCACAGTGATACTGTACATGAATTACCTAAGACCACAAAGCCCTGATAGTCAAGATTTTTTTTAAAAAGAAAGATTTTTTTTGTATTGACATTCATGTATCCAACTTCATTTTTAATGACAACATTTTGCTTTACTATCGATTCAAAAATATTGAAGTTTAAAGAAGTAAACAAAGACAATAACAACAGTATACAACAATAACTCATAGGTAAGAAATGTTAAAAGTCTGATATTCTAGAGACAATCTAGAAAATAATGGTTTCGGTTATGTACTGCACACACAACATACATATAAACATCAGGTACATACATGATATAAATATCACAGCTTCCACAAATGTATGATTAATATTTACAGTCAATGGGTAATTCATATTTCTTATATATCACCATTCACATTTAAATGAATTCTGGTTAACATTGGTAAATGCAAATACCAAAATCAAAATGTTATCCTATAATGGAATCCATTAAATAATAAATTTATCCAATCAGAAATCTAAAGTATGATTCATTATCTTTTATAACAATGAAACATAACTCCTTAAAAGAATCAAAACTCTGTAATACAAAATATTATTGATAAATAACTTCTTTCAAGAACATCAACATAGCATTACAAATTTAAAACAAATGTACACAAGGGTGTAAGGGACAAATTTTATCATACTCTCATTAAAATCTATCTTATTTGTTTATAATAATCATGATAATAATACATGTAAGTCTCATGATCTTATTTTAATCCGCAGACAACAATTGCAAGGCATTCCAAAATCAAATTTCCAAATAAAAGGTTACAATCATGATTGCACTTGCTTCCCATGACAATGCACAGGAACATAAAATAAAAGCTGAATAAAACACATAATTTCAAAGGTGTGAAAATCTATATTTTATTAAAAGAATTGAATGCTTCTTTTGTAAGTATGAATCTGGATAAGAAGTCATAACTATACTTCATTTTTTTAAGAGGCATTTAGCAATATTGTTAACTTTTCTAATTTCCCCATAATTTAGAAGTTTAAAACCCAAGGAAATAAGTGACTTTTAACCCTTTCAACGCTACACAAAAAAATAGAAAAATGGTTGCTGCTGCTGCATTTTTTGTGTGTTCATTCATTAGAACAGTATATTCCTTTTCAGACTGCTGTATCTTTTTTATTATAAGAGATACAGAGAAAGTTATTGCATGAAAAATGCTCAGGAGAGTATGAACTGTAATGTCAGGCAGTTATTTCAGTAAAATTTTTATCAGGTTACCTGCATTTTCAGGTAATTGACAGGTAAAAGGTGTAATTTATTACATTTGTGTTGAATTTTGAATAAAAACTACTTTTAGTCTTCATCTATTTTGTTGTTTTATCTGCCATATAATAAAGAAGACATCAATTGCTCGATTTCGTAGCGCATTGCACCATACACAACGGATTATGTAATCGTGGCACAAATCAGTGGCTTTGTTCTCAAAATTTTCAGTCAACCTCCGTTTTCCCCCCTTTTTCTACGTCTCGTAATGATCGATTAAATCATATTTCCCACACAAATTGAATGTAATAAACACGTTGAGGTAACAAGAAACCTTTTAACTAATCCTCGTTGTAAGTTTCCCCATAGAAATGCTGAAATATTTCCATATTTACAGCTTCGTTTCCGATTTCCGCCATTTGCATTTGTCAAAATATTTGTTTTTATTTTCCTTCAATTATCCTTCTACTGCATGATTTTACAATAAAAATTGCCGGGATTTCAAGCGCAAATGAGACCTTGTATATCCTCGATTCATACAAGGAAAAATTAGAGAGGACCCGAATGAAAACCGAATGGTTTAAGAGTCCTTACGAAAAATCCGTTGTCATCGCGGCATATGCCGCGAATAGCAGTGGTGGACGGCGTATGTCATCGCGGCATATGCCGTGTATAGCGTTGAAAGGGTTAAGTGTATGTGGTCTGACCTCCAAAAGAAAATTGTCCAATCAGAAGCCTTAATAAAATTGTCCAATCAGAAGCTTTAATGGAATTTTCCCATCAAACACAGTAATGCAAATCTCAAGGTAAGATTTCAATGTTGACTGGCCTTGGAAAGTGGTATATTACATAAAGTAAAACATGTGATGTTTTCTTCAATGTTTTACTTTCTAAAAAAATCATAAATTAAACTTTAATTAGCGCATCTAATTATCAAGTCACTTTGTAAGCAGTAAGTTAGTATTCTGATATTTTTATAAGTTGATGAGCATCAATTGAAGAAAAGATCTACTTTCATGATCAGTATTATGCTTCCATCTTTGGCAAACACATATGTATATAATGCTGATTGAAATTAATATAGATTATTTCTAAGTCTATCATATACTGCTGACACTAAATCAATTATTACAAAATCTAATTGACATAATATAATCCTCAACATTAAGTTTGGTATTTTAAGCAAAAAATCTGGAAAGTTTCATTTTTTCAAATACAATAAAAAAAAATATGCAACAAATTCTTACCAAAACATTACAACTTTTATCATATATATTAAGTTTACAATATTTCACTAAAAATAGAAAATAAGTACTGTTATCATCCATTAATTCAAATGCCATTGGTTGGAAATTTTCAATTAAAATTAAAATTGATCTACAATGGACAAACAGCTCTAATATCATTGTTCATCAGACTAGATACCAATGACTTTTATCTACAACACCATGGCTACAGGTCAATAAAATGACTACTATTTTTTTCCACGTTTAAATTGACTCCTTTTTAATTGGTAAATATTAAATGGCAGTATAGCGCTTCATGTAATTTTTGGTTGGAAAGCATCCTTAGACAGATCACATTATGAAATTCCTACACAAGAAATCATCAGCACTTTTAAATTATACACCCTAACAATGTATAAAACCTTATAGATGTATCAGTCTTGTTGGTAATATAATCAATATACAACTTGGTGGTCGTCATAAAAACACGATAATGCTATGATGATGATTGCACACTCGGAGTAGGGAATCTAATTAACCTTCTGGAGTCATAGTTCACCAACCTCTGACCTACTAGATATCTGAAACAAAATAGCAAAATTATTTAAAATTACTGTGTCATCTAGTTTTACTTATTAATAGGTATTTTGCAGATATTTGAGTATAATTTGCCGTATTCAAACCAAAAAATATAAAATCATTTAATTTTACATGAAAATAAAATTTCAACATCAGAAAGCACAAAATTATAAATGGTGTAAATAAATAAGAATAAGATATTTTCTATGATTAATTAATATGAAGTACTGTCTTTTGAGTCTCAATAACCAGGAAAGCCATATTGTGATAAAATCTATGTTAGCAGTTATTAGTGAAAGATTTAAATTATCTTATGTCTCAATTTTACTTTAAACTTCCTGGTTACATCAATTTCATAATTAACATTCTTTTTTGTGAAGATATATATTTTAAATCTAACTTGACAATAACTCAATCAGCACTTGCTTAGACTGGTTTTTAATTCATCATTTTGTTAGATTCACAATCCCATTCATTCCTCAAGTTTTTGCATAAAAACTGCAGCCATATGTTTGATCAACAAGATAATCTTAAAAATATGGTTTTAAGTATAAATTTGCCAACAACCCTGTATGATGAGTGATGTCTAACTCATACCACTATGCACCTTAAATATCTGTCCTGCTGCAACACTTTCAAATTGAGTTGGTAGAAATCATGTTAACTTTATCTTAGTTTCCCTGTTTTAATGAATTTACACTAAATATTCTGGGGCCCTTTATAGTTTGCTGTTGGTTGCGAGCCAAAGCTCCGTGTTGAGGGCCGTACTTGGACCTATTATAGTTTACTTTTGCAAATTTTGACTTGGATGGAGAATTGTCTCATTAGCACTCATACCACATCTTTTTATATCTATTTATTGTATATATGTTAAATATAGGCCTTTCAAAATAATTCCTGTAGAGTTGTACTTACTTATCATTCTTAATATGTTCATACAATCTCCTGAACTGTCTAGCTTGGAATACTCCAAATAACACAATAATTAAACAGGCCAACAGGCAGGGGTAAATACGTCTCAGTACTAGAACTTGTGCTTCATAACCAAAACCTGTAGAAATATAAAACGCTGATTAAAAAATTTCCAGCATATACTATATGAAGCAGTCATTTTCATTTATATTTTTGTTGGGGTCTTTTTGGCAGTCACATGATTTTTTCTATATATGATGATGTTTTGATGTCATTTATTTGTTTGTCTCATTGAATAATCACACACATTTTATTTTTTTTCTAATAAAAATGAATTAACTGTTTTCAAGAAGAAATACATCCCTCTCCCAAACCTTATTTAACACTGAAAAGAATAATAAAAGATATAAAAACACCTCACCTAAAAATGGTACAATACTATTGGCCACTACATAAGGGGCCGCCAATGACATGCCCAGGACACCTATCACAGGAGCACACAGTTTTGTAATGATGAATCGCAGGTTGATGTTTCTTATGCCGTCATTATATATCTGAAATATAATTAAAAAAATAATCAAATTTAAAATTTCAGTTTTTCAAATTCACAATAAGGGACTTGGAAAACTAATACATTCCTAAAAACATCTTCTTATGTGTTAAAACTTTTAGTAAAAAATAAAATTTCAATACTTTTAAAATACTTGGCTTTGTTTCCAAACAGTAGCGCATAAAAGCTTACCTATTCATATACTAATTGACATAAATTATTGATTTAAATGTTACAATTTGAGTTTTAATGGCAAAAATGACATATCAAATAAATTCTACCTCAATAAATTTAAATATGACTATTTTTGATAATCCTTTTCAATACTTTTTTATCTTTTATATGAAAATGAACGTACAATGTAGGTATCTGAATGGTTCTTTTGGAATAATGTCAGGTTTTACTTGATATATCATTATAATATGAGATATTTCTTTAAAGATATATGAAGATTGATAATTTGACCATGAGCTGTTTCATGTCCTTTTTAACATAACTCTCTGTCTCAGAATTATACATATGAGTCAGAAAGACATTATGCATGAGCACATATACATGTATAATCTTAAAGAAATGATAAAAATATCAAAAACTAATTTGTTTGTTATATAAATAACATACCTGTTCTATGACTCGTTTTAACCACCATTGTGGTCCCATCATTGTTATTGCACAAACTATCTTGGCATGGAGAACTCCTAGAGCCCAATCCTGTGTAAAAAAAATATAAAAATAAAGTTTGTTGTAAATAAAAATTTGTTCATCAGTGTTTTCTTTTAATAAACAGAACATAAACTTATTATGCTTGTACACAATCTATGATATGCTTGTGAAAACGAAAATTTCAATTAATGAACATTTAATATTGAGTTTTTTGAAAATCTGTTCTAAGAAACTAAGAAATTATCATTTTTTTTTAGTAAATGACAATGCAAATCTCATCAAAATTAAATCCAGCAAATCATTTTGAACAGTAATTTTCACTTGAACATGTACAATTGTTAAATAAACAGTAAATCAGACATTTTAGTATCACTACTATAGATCTAAGTTTGAAAATGGCAATAAAATTATAGATCACTAAAAACTGTGTGTTAGATTCAATAAACTCACCTGCCAAGGAAAGAAAATAGGAGACTGGTCAAGAGGTACTCTGAGGGGAGCTACAATGACTAATTCAAACAACAGTCCCAGGAGTAAAGGAACAAAGCCTATCAGTAACGCTGCTACTATAAAACACTTCATGGCCTGAAATATACCGAAAAGATATTAGCAACACACATGTACACCATTCATACAAATTATGGATCTGCATTCTACTTTTACAATATGGTATGGAGTTAATGTTGACAAATGATATTTTTTTAACAAGTAATTTAAATGGTCAAAAGAAAAAGTATTTCAGTATTGCTAAAAGTAGAAGAATCTATTGAGCTCGTCCTTTGTTTTATTGATTTTGTATTTATTGAATTTATTAATATATTCACTTGTTTGTTTTCATATATCTTTTGATAGACTTAAGCCATTTCAATAGATATTTTATAGTGACTCAATATGTTTGCATGTGTTTGCCCCTGTCCAATAGTTTTACAATAGTCATTTTTTGGGGCCCTTTATAGCTTGCTGTTCCTTGTGCGCCAAGGCTTCGTGTTAAAGACCTTACTTTGACCAATAATGGTTTATCTTTACAAATTATGACTGGGATGGAGAGTTGTCTCATTGGCACTCATACCACATCTTCTAATACATCTACTTTAAGTATCATGCCAATAGTTTACAAAGATATACCTACATGTCAAAGGAAAATTTTAGCACTCTTACTGCACTTGGACTTTTTGACAAGAATCATGTTTTCATGCACATTATTATACAGCATAAAGTGATTATGAAAATTTTACTTAAATCTATTAAAAAGAGAACATTTATGGGATCAAAATATAACTGAGGTTAAAATACTAAGATATTTGGACTTACAAGAAGGAACCACTCTTTGACCTTATTGAGTATAGCCGCTGTTCCCTGTGGTATCCAGTTGTACATTACAGTACCTATACGAAGGAACATCCAACAGATATACAGTCCACATGCTGCTGTATATAACTCATGGACCTTAGCCTCTCCCATCCACAGGGCCATCAACTGACGACCACACCATACTGAAATGTATCGAAGTGTACATTTCATTTTAAGAAACATCTGATCCTTGTTTGATAAATTTTTTTAAAGATCCTTTTTTATTTAGAATAATACCAGGATGTTATATATAACCTGGTTTAAAGGAGTCTGTATATCCAATCTGAGGCTCGATTTTCATTTACAAACAGTGACATATTATAGCAATTATTTTGATAGGCAAGCACATGTCTCATACCATAATTATGAAACTACCCCAATATAGTTTTTTTTCCCAGAAAATGTCAACATATTTTACGAGATCAAAGTTTTACATATTGAGTAAGGAAAACCATAAAATTGAGAATGGAAATGGGGAATGTGTCATGGAGACAACATCCTGACCAAAGAAAAAAACAACAGCAGAAGGTCACCAACAGGTCTTCAATGTAGCGAGAAATTCCCGCACCCGGAGGTGTCCTTCAGCTGGCCCCTAAACAAATATATATTAGTTCAGTGATAATGAACGCCATACTAATTCCCAAATTGTACACAAAAACTAAAATTAAAATAAAACATCTTTCATCTAGCATATATATGGGGAAAAAAAACATTCAAATCATATCTGCATTCAAACTGGTGTTTTTAATTTGTGAAAAATTAATGCTGGTAAAATATATGATATACATGTATGGTCAATTAACTCCCTTGGCCACTTTATTCAAAAGAATTGTTTAGCATAGAAAAATTACTTTCATATTCCCTATAACTTCAATACCATTATCAAAACTCACCAGGTAAAACCAAAGACAAAAGACTACAGAAGAATAAGGTAAAACACATCAGCAACACCAACAATACAATCTGAAATTAGAAAAGTATACAAGGTTACAACAATCTACTCAAATCATCTGTTTTCATCAGCAACTATTTCCTGAAGAATTACTCAAAACTTCAGATTAAAACAAAAAAATTATATACGAAGAATAAAAATATGGATAGCAAAAATATTGTTAAAAATACTACTTTCAAGTTGTAGTGGTTCTGATTTAAACATGATATTTTTATTTTTTTGGTGCAAGATTTCATTTTCTTTCTATATTACAGCTACTGAAGGATGTTACATGTGGAGCAGGATCTGCTAAGCCTTCTGGAGCATGGAGATCACCCCTGTATTTTGGTGGAATTAAGGTAGATCATAAGTAAATGTTTTTTGAGACAGAATTTTCTTATAATTTGCCAAAATGAAGATTTTACTGTGCTTTTTTCAAAAATATAATAAAAAGTATGGGTCACCGTGCTATTTTTCAAGCTATGAGTTGTTGAAAATTGCCTAAATTTGGTTAGTTTGTTCACAAAAAAACACATAAGCGTACATACAAAATATTCTATGAAGAACTTTTAAACAAATTGTGAGAAGATAGTTTTCATAATATGTTTTAAGAAAATAAAAAGTAAACATGGTGTCACTGAACTTGTTTTCATGCCACAAGTAAAAATAAAAAATTTCCCTATTAGCCCAGTATAAATTTTGTACTAAAAGAGTTATCTCCCTTAAGGTGGTTCCTAACACTACAGGGAGATAACTCTGTAAAGTCAGCAAAACGTTTTAATTACGTTGTGTTGTAAAGGGAATATTAAGCTTCTCAGTGATCAAAATTGGTGTTTGTCAAACTGCTATATAACCAGTGTAATTTTTCTGATAAAACGCTTGGTTCAATATTTTTGAATTTTTTATATTTTTGTCAAAGGTTCAAAGTAAATGCTTTGACAACATTTTATGAAAATTAAATGAGCCAAAATAATTTTAGTGAAAGTGTTGGGTACCACCTTAAATGGCTCATTTGAAAAAAATGATTTTAAAAACCAAAAAGGTTGATATTTTGAATAAAACAATAAATTAACCAGTTTTCTTTATATAAATAAACAGTCTAACCATTAAATTGCAAATCTGTTTCCAAATTTGCTGATTTGGGCAAATAACTAGACTGAATTTTTACTGTGATTGTACAATCCAAGATGGTGGTACAACATGAATCTACCTTAATGTTGTTCAGTCTTAAGTTTTATATGTGTGTTTCGTGTACTGTTGTTTGTCTACTATTTTTTTTTTTAGAATTTGCCATGACATTTTCAGTTTATTATTTCACTTGTGAGGTTGAATATCCCTTTGGTATCTTTCACATTTTTTTGCTTTTATTCATTCAACTAAAAACATATTTCACATACTCTAAAATGGAATATTGAAGGTCTTTTATAGGCCTGGAATCCAGTTGGCCCACCTCCCTGGAGCATAGCCTGGTGAGCAGCTCCTAATCCTCCTGGCGGAGGTTGTGGCAGATTGGCCGGGGCTGCGTGCTGAACAGGCTGGTCACCCTCTACCACATTGTCCTAAAAAATATTGTACAAATGTAATAACATGTAGGTCCAAGTGAATAACATTGGACAGACTATACTTTTGTTATGTAGCTTCAACATGTAAATTATCCTTTATTTATTTCTATTATCATGGTAAAACTATATACTTTTCACATATAGATTTAAAAAATCTTTCACAAAAAATAAGAATGTGAAAGAGATTAGAAACAGGACACAATATGAAGTGTATGCATAAAACATGTATCAATTTGTTATGTTATAAAATTGGATTACATGAATCGTAGATATTTCTTTCTTTACTTCTTCATCATGTTCCTATATCTTTGAATTACAAATTTCTAAAATTACAATTTTAATCCAGATAACAATTCAACTTCGGTTGATTTAGTATCTTCACTAACACATCGCCTGTATACTTATTTTGCAATCATCATTACACAAATTGATGCTGTCAGAGCTTAAAATACATTAAAGTTATCTCAATTTTAATGAAACTGACAGAAAAGAACTTGAAATCATTCATTTAAAATATGCCATATATTGTCTGTGCTTGTGCATACATTTTCATAGCATCAATTGTGAATTGATGCCATGGAAATATGTGACATTATCCAATCAAAATGAATGTTACAAGTGATGTTGCATTAGAATAAATACTTACTGCATTGTTTATTGGTACATCCCCAAGTAGATATGATCTCAGGCCAAGAATATAAGCCATGCCTAGCGTCCATCCTCTGACCATACCCTTCAGCCACATCCTGGTGTGGCCTTGTTCCAGTAAAGCTGGTAGTACCACTTGTAGTAACAATAATTCTAAAGATAACTCACTAACTGGGGCATCACTGAAAAACACATATAAATAATTCATCATTTATATTGATGAAAATGATGTACTTATTTTCTTTGAGCCTAGTCTCTCTTGTTCTTGAAATACACAATTTTTAAATCAACTTTGGTAAAAAAAAAAATAATGGCAGTAATACCATACAGCAATCAAACAAATGGACAAATGATAATCAATCAATATTGTTTAACACAGAAAAAAGAAGATTGAACATATTTTAAACAATAGAAACCTATCAAGAATAGGCAGAGCTTCATAAAAATTTGTTGCAAAGTGAATCCATGACTATCACTCTGTAAAAATCTTAATCATTTCATGGTATTTTTCTTTATATTTACAATGGGTAAGCTTTACATCATTTTACCAAATACTAGTTTTTTGGCAACTTTTTCAATTTGTACCACAGTACAAGTGTAACTGTTGAATCATTCACACTGTTTTAAATGTTTTATGCAGTATTGTAGTCACATGACTCCAGGGATACAAATATAACTACCTAGATAACATGACATGATATGGCAGGAATCCAGTGAATATTTTTCTGACAACTCGAACTGGTAACCATAGCATCAGTAGTACTGTACTCCCAAATATAATCTGCCAAAAACAAAGAATTACATTTATGTTCAATTTGTTAAATTTTTATCTGTATAGCCTAGATGAAAAATTTCGGAAATGATTAAAAAAACATATCCCTTTTATATAAATTAATTTTCCTATAAAAATATATAACAATTATAAATAAAACCCTACCAACAAAGATATTTCCAATAAAAACTTTTAGAAGCTAAAATAAGTGTAAAATTCTTATTTAATTTGGTTTTTAAGAAAAAATATTAACAAATAAGCTGCATCCATCAAAATCAAACTTATGCAAGTGCACATATGCATGTACATATATAAGACTGTTATTGATTTTGGAACAATCAATTTTGAAAGAAAAGTCTTAGAGGAGTTTTGTTCTGTTTTTTAGGGTTGATATAACAATCCATTTCAATTTCTATACTTTTACACACTTTTTCAACCAGAAACAGATTAAAAGATGTAATGATAAAATTGAGAAAGGAAATGGGGAACGTGTCAAAGCGACAACAACCCGACCATAGAACAGACAACAGCCGAAGGCCACCAATGGGTCTTCAATGTAGGTAGCGAGAATAATATTCATTTGCATATGGTCAATTTCTTTTTGACACAGCTTAAATGATACCGATCAATAGAGAATGAAGAAGAAATATTTAACATACCACTGAAGCTGTAAATCTTCTGGCATGTCTGTATACTGGCAGGTGAATCATCTGAAAATGATACATTATAAAACTTAACTTAATTAATGTATAAAGAATAATGACAATAAAACAATGAAAATAAAATGTCATTTGAAAAAGTGATTTATCCTATTTCAAGTTATCATCCTATTTTCCATTTCTCATTTGATTACATATTAGCGAATATTGAATAACTGTTCTTGTGGTTTATGAAAATTGAATAAACACTTTATTTGTAGGTGCCTGATGAATAAAACTCTCAAAATTAAAAAAACATGTTGAGAAGTAACAAATATGCATTTTCAAAATAATATATTATTTTTAGACTTTACAACCTTACCTCTTGTATTGGGTTAAATTCTGGGTCATTCAAATTCCTCAGGAACCACAATACTCCTGGTCGGAGCACCTCTCTCAGTAACAAAATAAAGGAAGCAAAGTAGAAAACATAAACCATCCCCACCAACCAATGGATAAACATGGAGGTTCCTGGGGCTAGGTGGAAACTATTCTTCCTGTCCTTAAGGGTGGCATCAAACATCGACTGAAAATATATTTGGAATTATTTTACTGTTGCATCTGTACAATAATTAGTTGTCTAAATCAATAATAGATGGAAAATGTCTAATGCAGCAATGTTTAAGAGATATGATGTCTACCTTCAAGCTATTTATACATAAACATATATAGAGATCAATGTTTAAATCATAAGAAAAATTATATTCACATCAACACTGTTCTTTTGGTTTTTTTTCCCAATTACAAGTAGGAATTTCGTGCTATGAATTATTGCATGTTTATATACCGCTTTTAAAATTAACAACATTATATTTCAGATTGTTTTGGTACATACCAAAGAACATATATCGAGCCACCACCCACAGATAAGAGGGAAGACTCCAATCTCTATGACTACTAGTAACATCACTTTAACTACAATGTAACATAGGCCTAGGACTCTTCTGAACCTACAAAATATAAATGTTGAATCTAATCTTTTCATACAAATTGTAAGTTGTTTGTATATATTTGCATGTCTGTTTTTTTCAGAGACTTGAGTGTTGTTAATTGGTAAGGTTCTGTTGTACTGTCCAGTATTTTTGGTGATACTTGTGGTCCTTTTTGTGTACATATTATAATGATAAAATCATGCTTAATTTAAGTCAATTACAAAACCTTTCAATGAAATTACCATGATAAACTCAAATGAGTAGAAAAGTAGTTTGACTGTCCATTTAAATATTTTGCTAATTTATTCATATATAGACAACATAAATTTTGGCATCTGTTAGAAAAGTGTACAAAAATTTCAGGAGGAATATTTGTGTGTGATTTTTTTTACGAAATATTACCTGAAGAATGTTTCTCAATCATATGGTTTTTTGATTTTTTTTTTTAAACTTTTTAATTTCTTCAAATAAATTTCAAGTTCTGAAAGCTATTACATTGTAAAAACTTCAAAACATAAAATATGTTTGATATTTGATACTCTGTCATCTTATCTTTATAATGGCGACATAATTCATATTTTATCATGTTTTTGTTTTCTTTAGAATATTCAATTGAACAGAGTACTAATGACTTACTTTTTAAGCCTGGCAATGGCACATAACATGTATAAAACTACAAGAGAAAATGCTATAACAATATAGCCAATCATAGTAGTCAAAAGTCCTTCATAATGTGTAGATTCCATCTGAAAATTAACAACAATAGTTTATTATCAACAATAATAATAGGATTAACAGTCTTCATCTGAAAAGAGTACAGTTGTGATCTTGTCTTACACTTATTTTTAGAATAGTATTGTATTTGAACAAAATATCTTCAGAATCTCTAAATTTCAAAGAAAGATAATTAACAATGAGCTGTTCAACTAAAAGTAAACTTCTTGTTACGTTTTAAATACATAGTGCTTGATTGATAAATTTGTATGCTATAGGTCTATTTTTTTTTATGAAAGCTTAAATCTAAACTCATTATATTGCATTATTGAAAGACCGATATATCATGTATATCATCATTAATTGTCATGTTAACGTTTGTTCAGGTCGTTTGGGTAATAAGTGTCCATGTGTCATGGTAACTTTTCTTACATTTCAAAATATCATATGATATGATCACTGTATTATTCAGATATTAAAAAGAAATAAGCACAATCACATAAATTCTAAAATAACTTACAATATCATCTAGTCGAAGTCCAACTAATGTAAAATGTCCAATGTGGAAAGGACAAAAGGCTGTAACATTAAATAAGAATATATTTCTATCAGTGAAACAAGCAAAACATTTTTATTTAAAAAAAAAAATTATTACCATTTTCATACCTTCAAGTTTCAGCTTACTAGACGTACAGCAGTTAAATAATTGCTTTAGATATGTACTTATGTTTTGGTTTTTCATCATGTACTACCATCCCATAGTAGATAGTAACAAGAGGCTCTCAAGAGCCTGAATCGCTCACCTTAATTTTTTTGGTTAAATTTCTCATCAATGATTATTTTGGCTTTTCAATTTATTTAAATGTTCTTTGAATCGTTCTATTTTCTTCAAAAGCAAAAAAAAAATCATTTTCTCCTATGTTCTATTTTAGCCATAGGTGCTATGTTTCTTGACATACAAGGAAAAAAAATATAAAATTCATACTAGATACTCTGAAACTCATTGCCATGACGGCCATGTTTTGACGGCCATGTTTTTTGACGAAATAGAAAATAAAACACAAACTTTATTTTATACACCCTACTGATCATTCAGTTGAAGTTTGGTTGATTTTGGTTGAGTAGTTTTAGAGGAGAAGATTTTTTAAAGTTAGCAAATATGAAGAACAAATTGTGAAAAATTGTCATTAAAGGACAATAACCCCTTAAGGGGTCATTTGACAATTGTGATCATATTTACTTATTTGTAGATCTTACTTTGCTGATCATTTTTGCTGTTAACAGTTTATCTTCGTCTATAATAATATTCAAGATAATGACCAAAAACAGCAAAATTTCCTTAAAATTACCAATTAAATGGCAGCATTCATCTGAAAATTTCAGGGCTGATAGATCTTGACCTAATGAACACTTTTACCCCTGTCAGATTTGCACTAAATGCTTTCGTTTTTGAGATATAAGCCAAAAACTGCATTTGACCCCTATGTTCTATTCTTAGCAATGGCGACCATGTTTGTTGATAGATCAAAACTTCGGATACAGTTTATAAACTAGATACCCTAAGGAACATTCAGTTTAAGTTTGTAAGTATTTGGCTGAGTAGTTTCAGAGGAGAAGATTCTTGAAATAGTTTACGACGACAGACGACGACGGAAGACAGACGACGAAGACGACGGCCGCCAAGTGATGGCATAAGCTCACTTGGCCCTTCGGGCCAGGTGAGCTAAAAATAAATTGACTATACATGTTAATGTATTAACAAAGAAAAATATTATTAGTATTGTTTGAAAATATTGATTTGTAGCCATATTAAATACCAACTTTGATATAGGAAGATGTGGTGTGAGTGTCAATGAGACAACTCTCCATCCAAATAACAATTTATAAAAGTAACCATAATAAGTCAATGTACGGCCTTCAACACGGAGCTTTGGCTCACACCGAACAAAAAGCTATAAAGGGACCCAAATTTACTAGTGTAAAACCATTAAAACGAGAAAACCAACGTTTATATATACAAAAGTTTATCCAAGATCTTCCTTCTATGAGACAATTTTCAAAGTTTTTTCTCTGGCCAGTAGAGATAGATTGTAATGATGTCATTAACTGTTGTCAGTGTTGTCTTAGAAAGTAGCAATACACAGATCATCTATGATCTATCAAACTGAAGAAGATCGGCTACATCTCATCTCAGAGCTGTCAACTTTCGATGAGATTGAAGCCAAGAACCTCCTTTTCAGAACCAAAGGTATTCAATAATTATAACAAGCATAAAACTTTAATGATTTACTGATATCAAGCCATTTAACTGTACAACAAATATATATTAAAGAAGATAAGACTTACCGAATACCAATATAAACAATGTGTTCAATGAAACCACCCAAAATACATGTTCCTGAAAAATTACATAAATATTATTCATCATATATATTAACCAGACTTTGAGTAATATTTGTTTTTCTAATTTTGAATTTAATACAACTAGAAAACTGACATGTCAGCAAGTGCATAATCTACATAGTTTTGTGTCAAACAGAAGAAAAACAGTCAATTCATGCAAACAAAGCCATACATTTTCAGATGGGTTCTCCCTTTTTTTGGTGTGTACACTTTCATAATACATTTGTAATAGTTTAAAAGTCCTGACGTAGTTTACAAATACAAAATAGTAGTCGCATTCAGCAATTTTACAAGATAAGTCTAAGTCCATTTATTATATTTAGTAAGATTACAAATTTTATTTAGATTTTTAATAATTAATTGATAATTCTTTAATTCATTTTTTAAACAATTTGGTGGAGTTTAGTAGAGCCTTTACTTTTTATAAATGATTTGATTTTGATTGCTTTTAATCATAGTTTTTACTTTGTACTTTTGTGTATGTATGAATTTGTGTATATCTTTTAACATGTAAAGCCCTTATACATGAATATTACTTTTATGCCTTTCAGTTTGTTCTTGTAGATAATTGTATATCATACTTATGGTAACAGTCATTGAGGTTTCTTGAGGTGTATATGTATTGAAACATTATGTTTTTAAGATTATTATAGCATAACACATATACTTACCAAAAATACCAATGATCCATCAAGTCCAAGAAGCTAAAAAGAAACATGCCTGGCATTATTTATAAGATATCTACCAGAATAAAATAAATTAATAGAATAAATTATTACAATACAAGCTTTAAAAAACTTAACCATTCTGTCAGACAGTTCTGATAGGAAGGTGAAAAACTAAAATTGATAAAAATGTTATATCATAAAATATATCAAATGTAATATTTTAACAAATAGTTTGTGACAGTAAGGGCCATATAGTAGTTTATGAACTAGGCAGATATCTGCCCAAAACTGAATGGATTTAAGAAAGCTGAAGACCCATAGTAAGGTAGTGATGACCTAAATGTCTAACAGAAACTGACATATATCAAAACGGGATATTTGTTATATCTTACTGAACTGTTAAAATGATAAAAAAAACAAGTGAAACTGCGAGCTACTGCTCACTGATGATACCCCCGCAGCAAGTGGATAATATTAATAGTGTAAAAATATGCAAGTGTTCGGTAAACAGGAAGTTGTCGAGTGATGAATCTGAAAACGTATCACATGGTATAGCTGACTTATATAAATCCTGAAACCAAATTTTAAAAAATCCTTGTATTGTAGTTTCTGAGAAAAATGTGACGAAAATTTTCAACTTGGCTATCATGTGTAAAATCATACAAGTGTTCGGTTTAATAACAGGAAGTTGTCAAGTAATGGATCTGAAATCACATCACATGGTATAGCTGACTTAGATAAACCCTGAAACCAAATTTCAGAAATCCTTGTATTGTAGTTCCTGAGAAAAATGCGACGAAAAATATTCATGGGACGGACGGACGGAAGGACAGACAGAGGTAAAACAGTATACCCCCCACCCTTTTTTTAAAGCGGGGGTATAAAAATCCAGCTGGATAAATTATGAAATACAGTTTTATATTATTTAAAGTAATTATGTATCTTACAGCTTATTGTACAAAACCTTGAATAGAATAGAATCTTGAAAAATTCATCACTTTTTTATTCTACAAATTCTACCCAATGAGTTCCAAGGTTAAAATGCCATTTTAGATTTGATATTTCATTCAACATAAGAGGGCATAGATGTTAGTCTCAAGATTTGCTGTGTGAACAAATCTCAGGAAATTTTCTTATGTACTCATCTTAAATGCTTGGTTGACAATAACTGTTACCTACCCGTTCCCAAGTTAATTCTTCTGCTGCTCTATCCCATTCTATAGGGTTCCAGTTTATTTCATCTAAAACAATAAAGGTATTAAGCAATGATTTAATTTTCCTATGCTTAATTAGCATTATTGCCCTTCTAAGTCAATGTTTAACCATACAATATACAAGAGAACATTATTGTCATTTAACAGAATACCTGAGTTAATATATGTTCAAATGTGAAGATGATAATTTGAATCTGGTAAACATAACAATATGAATCATGCAAATATCTTACCTTGAGCAGCATTGTTGCCATTGTTACCACCTTCAATCCCATCATCCTCAACTTCTTCTTCATTCACTTCTCCAGCAGGTGCTTGTTGGTTGTTATCTTCATTTTGATTGGCTGGGGCTGCTCTTGGAGCTCCACCTCCAAAGCCTCCAACTAAGTTATTAACCATCCCTGCATCCAAGAAATTCTACAAAATAATGACAACCACAAAAATTAATAATAAAAAAAATCAAAACTGAGAAAAGCTGAACATTTATAGTGAATCATTTTAACATACAAATGAGCTGAGGAAAAGAAGAGAACAAATAAGTTGTGAAAGAAAAGGAAAACCTTGATGATTTCTAAATCTACTTAACAAAATCTTGAGTTTACAGGCTTTGTTTGTATGAATTGATAATATTGGGAAACCTGTAAAATTACATTTGAGTGTGCATCAGTACCAAGGATCCGGAAATTTTTTCATCTATTTTCGGTCATTTTCATACAACTTAAAAGTTGATGCCCCTTTTCAAAAAATGATTGTCAAAATCACATTACTGCATGAGACTCATTATGAGTATGCTCATACTCGATCGTCATGTTCGTAGCATCAACAAACTTGTTTCACTGTTGCATCGCATTTGCTTCATGATTTGTCCTACCATTTTCCAAAAATCGATCAAGAGCAATTAAGGGAAGGCAACAGTTTAAAAATAAAATGATTTTAATGACTCAAAACGATAATATTCTCAGTTATCACTTATGTTTCTTTCGATCCTGAAGTCAAAATTCAAACCGGATGTAAAGCGACAATACTAAAACGAACAATTCCGGACTCATTTCCGGGATTAGTTTTGTTTACCCAAATCACAGGAAATCATCGGCTTTTTAATATTTTACCTTTAATAGTGCAAGAATATTAATTAAAATAGTTGCACTAGCTTTATTTAGGATGAAATTATTTTAAATTTACGATTAATTGTCTAAATCTGTGGAAGAGAATTTCAAGCATGCGTATTACATAGTAAACAAAGCACGTGTGTTAGAAGTTAAAAAAAAAAAATTCTACGTAAATTAAACCAAGTTTTAATTTAATTTTAAATCATAATTGACAATTGTCTGACCTGTTGGGTAATTAAATAATGAAGCCAGTTGGTATGGAATTTTTATTTCTTTATAATAATAGTTTGGAGCTTGTGATTAATTGCCAGGTGTGAATTAAAAACACAGGTAAAGAGATTAATTAGCAAACATTAGCCAATAGCTCCCAGAGGCATTAATATAGTTATTAGGAGGGCCCTCAGGATTATAACACTTTATTGGAGTGGCAGTTTAATTACAGGAAGTCGATAGATAACAAAACAAAAATATGTTCAAAATGGCGATTTTGAAAGTCAATCTCAACTAAATGACCGAAATTATTACTGTTGAAAAATAAAATTTGACCTAAATCCCAATTAAAAGTTTAGGACATTATAGTTTCAGTTTAGGACATGACTGGCAAATATGACCGTTTCCGGACCCTTGATCAGTAGCAATAATCAAATGAATTTAAGATTTGTTTGGATATCTTCATGAAGGAACTTGTTTATTGTAATTTTTTTTTTATTAAAATTGCTTTCAATTTGTGGTAATTGGAAGCTTGAAGTCTGAACACTGATTTATAGTTCATACAATATATGTACTTTAATAGTTATACTAACATTAACAATTGCTACAAATTATTTCTTTTGTTTATTTTATATAAAATTTTCACCTTGTCAAATGCTTGTGTGTCTATAATACAAGTCATCCAAAGATTGAAGCCTACCTAAACCAAATTAATTAATAAAACAAGAATGTGTCCTAAGTACACAAATGTCCCACTCGCACTATCATTTTCTATGTTCAATGGACCGTGAAATTGGGTTAAATCTCTAATATTGCATTTAAATTAGAAAGATCATATAATATTGAACATGAGTACTAAGTTTCAAGTTGATTGGACTTCAACTTCATCAAAAACTACCTTGACCAAAAACTTTAACCTGAAGCGGGAAGAACGGACGAACGAACAGACGGACAAACAAACGGACCCACAGACCAGAAAACATAATGCCCCTCTCCTTTCGTAGGTGGGGCATTATAAAATAAGTATACCCTTTGTGGATTCTGTCCTTGGTCATCTTGTTCTAACCACTCAGGTCCTCCACCATGAAGAATCTGTTCTCGTAACCATACCAGACTTATAAACGCACATAATGTACAGGTGACAACAAAACATCCATAGAAACAATCTGATGCTATGTTTTCCCTGAAAATAAAAGAATTATGAACAGCATATTAGGTATCACACGAATGAATATAACATTTCAATAAATGACCGTTACAGCTAACTACTGTGTATTAGGAAATCTAGGAAAGTATGTCTTTTTTCTCAGTAGACTTTTAATTGCAAAATTTAACCCTTCTCCAACATTTCAATGTTCCTTTAAAAGCATTGCACATGCCTTATTAGCAGAGCAGAGATTTTACTGCCAAATAGAAGATCTATACAAACATCAAACAAAATCTGAAGGAAAATAATATGATATACAGAATTGGTGTGTACTTTTAACGTTAAGTCTGCTGGTTAAATGCCTGGTTTGTTAAGCAATGTTAAGGGAACCATGATTTTTTATTTGTAGAATTTTTTTAGATAGAAACTAACAGTAACAAGTGTTTTGGTTTATCCTTTTGTTACTTTTTTCTATGATCTGATTGGCTAATTATATACATTATTTCTTTTTCAATTGGTAGTATGATGATGATGATGTTTAACGTCTCAAGTTAAGCATAAAATTCATGTTAGAACAAGAGCATCGAGATCTATTACTTACGTTGAAAGCATATCTAACGGCAGGGTTAACAAAGAGCTGACAGATCCTGTGAACAAACATCTGTATATTCGACCTAAAATAATATGAAGATGTACTGTATATATTAATAGCAAAATAGATACTTCATAGGGATTTTGTTGTAGCTTACAGTGAGCAATTTATATAACATCATGCATCATATGTTAGTGTTCTTATATATCTTTCACCGTTGAATTATACAACCCTTGTGAATAATACTCTGCTTTCAATAGATGGTGATTCTAACTAACAAACTGTCTTGTTCTTTAATAAATCAGCAGAAGGGTTAGACAAACTCACATCATACTTAATGTTCAGTTGAATGAAGAGCTTAATTAAAGTGTTCTTTAAAAAGTTTCCAGATAGTGTTATCTTCTCCACTTTTTTAAAAAGTCACTTATATACTGTTTGGATTTTATTAATTTAAGCAAACTAGAACATTAAGAAAGGAAGATAATGCATGTTATACAGTATTTGATCAAACTTACATGCTGTTAGTGGTACAACTCCGAGCCAAGCAAAAGCTACCAATGTATAATGTAACCAGTATCTGACAGCTCGGCCTATACTTTTCAATAATCCACCAAATATATCCTTTACTGGTAACCTCTTTGGCATGTCAGGGGAATAAACTGAAATTACAAGTCAATTCATTTATCAATTTTTACATTGTAAATTAGAACAGTAAGTGAACTCCCAAATCGGAGACGCCCAGCCCGGAAATACTATTAGAATATAAAATATAAATCTTATAATCCTTTATGGACATCCTGTGTAAATTTCAACAATATCATGCAGTCTTGTACTTTTCTTTTATCAAGTGGTTATTTTTCATCAGTTTTAATGTTTTCATATGATTTTGATCATGAAACAGTGAGCTTATATTTCCCATTTTTTATCTATCCCTAAGCGGTATTGCATTTACTTTTTTTCTTTTTCTTGTCCCTTTGGGGAATTTGAATTTCCAAATCAACACTTTAAATGTTATCAAAATAAACTTACTGGGTGTGAATGCAAATCTATGTTTACATAATTCACAATATTCTTTCCTACTGTACTTCAACCATTGTACCAAGCTGTAATAGAAGGAAGATACATAAATATATTGTAATGTATGAACATGTAGTTGTTAACTAGATAGATCTACCTGCATGTAATAGATAAACACAGTTACCATGGTTACATTGTTAGAGATCAGACCAATAATTACATAACATGTACATGTATAACCATCAATGACCATTTGATTTAGAACATTTGTATCTAAATTACACTGGGAAAACAATAAGTAAACACATATATCTTCTTAGCAGAACTTTTTGTCATTTATACACTACAAATGATTTAAAACAAGAATTTGTCCATAGTACATGGATGCCCCACTCTCAATTTCATTTTCTATTTTCAGTGGACCATGAAATCTGAATCAAAACTTTAAATTGGCATTAAACGTAGAAAGATCATATCATACATGTCATATGGAACATGTGTGCTAAGTTTCAAGTTGATTGTACTTCAACCTCATCAAAAACTACCTTGACCAAAAACTTAAACCTGAAGTGGGACAGAGTGACGAACGAACAGACGAACATAATTCCCATAAATGGGGAATGACTCCATGGGACAAGAATGATGCCCCTGTTTGCATATAAAGTTATAAAGGGACATACCACAAGGATAAGGGTGACTCTACCCAAATTCATGCTTGATGTAAGTTTTGTGGTAAATAGCATTGTGTATAAGTTTCATTATATTTGGTTGAGGGAAACTTATATTTAAGGATATTCTAATTTACCTGCAAACCTACAGAAAATGTGCACTTTTTGAACATCTAAATTCATGTGGTTTTTGGTTTACCTGCATTTTGTCCATCACATTTTTGCCCATGACATTCACTATAAATGCATAGTTTATGACTTAAATATTTTAAGGTAAAATACAATTCAAATGAAACCTACCACTCTTGGTGAACAAACTTGATACTACCAGTACAGACACATGGATGGAACAATGGTTTGTCTGGTGTACTCTCACATCGACATACTCGACAAATATCTACAAAATAAACGTATTTTTATGATGTGAACAATTAGTTAACAAAACAATTATATGCATTTACCTGTTACAGTAATTAAATTAGCTTTCAATGGTTTGGTACATTGCACCATCATTCTTTAGTTTCTGTGAACTGTGAAACTGGGGTCAACACTCTAATTTGGCATTAAAACATTAGAAAGATCATAACATAGAGAACATTTGTACTAAGTTTTAGTTGACTCAATGGCTATGAAAACTACCGCGAGCAAAAACTTTAACCTGAAGCGGGACAGACAGAATCACAGACCAGAAAAACATAATGCCCTAGGTGGGGCAACAAAAAATGTTGACACATCTACAATGTATATACTCCTATCCCATTAAGCACACAAGTGATGGCAAAAAACAACATGCATACAGTACAGTTTTCGCGAAAGCCATCCCATACTCCATACACCGAGTTTTTTCCTGGTGTAACACCAGGAGCTCCGATATCACTCCCTAAATTCTCTGAGAATTTGGGAGTATTCCCTCCGACTTTCGCATAAATCCGTTACCTTTTGTTTATTGTATTAGCGACATCTCTCCCAGTCTGGAGTGACGCGGTGTCACACCAGGAAATTAATTGCCCTAATCCTTCTGATCTATGCCGGCAAGCGACAGTCAAGGTATGCAAGATTTCTTATGTAATTAAACAATTGCATTTCCTGCCTATTGATTATCAGTTTATATCTGATTGCTTGAAACATTGAAAGATTAAATAACTAGAGGCTCTAAAGAGCCTGTGTCGCTCACCTTGGTATATGTGAATTAAACAAAGGAAGCAGACAGTTCATGACAAAATTGTGTTTAGGTGATTTTGATGTGTTTGTACATCTTACTTTACTAAACATTCTTGCTTCTTACAATCATCTCTATCTATAATGAACTTGTCCGTGTAGTTTCAGTGGAAAATGTTAGTAAAAATTCACAAATTTTATGAAAATTGTTAAAAATTGATTATAAAAACGATAACTTCATAGGGGGTCAATTGACCATTTTGGTCATTTTGACCTGTCTTTTAGTCTTAAATTGCTGTATATTATTGCTGTTTACAGTTTATCTCTATCTACAATAATATTCAAGATAATAACCCAAAACAGCAAAATTTCCTTAAAATTACCAATTTAGGGGCAGCAACCTTACAACCAGTTGACCCATTCATCTTAAAATTTCAGGGCAGATAGATTTTGACCAGATAAACAATTTTGCCCCATGTCAGATTTGCTCTAAATGCTTTGGTTTTTGAGATATAAGCCAAAAACTGCATTTTACCCCTATGTTCTATTTTTAGCCATGGCGGCCATCTTGGTTGGTTGGCCGGGTAAAAAAACACAAATTTTAAACTAGATACATCAATGTTGATTGTTGCTAATTTTGGTTTAATTTGGCCCAGTAGTTTCAGAGGAGAAGATTTTTGTAAAAGATATGGAAATTTACGAAAAAAGGTTAAAAATTGACTATAAAGGGCAATAACTCCTAAAGGGGTCAACTGACCAATTTGGTCATGTTGACATATTTGTAAATCTTACTTTGCTGAACATTATTGCTGTTTACAGTTTATCTCCATCTATAATACTATTCAAGATAATGACCAAAAACAGTAAAATTTCCTTAAAATTACCAATTCAGGGGCAGCAACCCAACAACGGGTTGTCTGATTCATCTGAAAATTTCATGGCAGATAGATCTTCACCTGATAAACAATTTTACCCCTGTCAGATTTGCTCTAAATGCTTTGGTTTTTGAGTTATAAGCCAAAAACTGCATTTTACCCCTATGTTCTATTTATAGCCATGGCGGCCATCTTGGTTGGTTGGCCGGGTAAAAAAACACAAATTTTAAACTAGATACATTAATGATGATTGTGGCCAAGTTTGGTTTAATTTGGCCCAGTAGTTTCAGAGGAGAAGATTTTTGTAAAAGTTAACGCAGGACGACGACGACGACGGACGACGGACGCAAAGTGATGAGAAAAGCTCACTTGGTCCTTTGGGCCAGGTGAGCTAAAAATCAAAACGTTGTTGTTAATTCTTTTTATTGCACTGACTCTGTACATTTAAATCTAGTTTTAAAAACAAACTATATTTGATTTTGACTTCCATTTTTTATCAGTTAATAAATATTTAATTTACTAAAAGAAATATAATTGTGTAACAATAAACAGAGACTAACGCTGAATAAATTAGGGCAGTGTTAAGAAAAATTACAGGTCTCAAAATTGTTTATACAAGTAAAATAGAAAGTATTATTCACTATCTGTTATGCTAATAAGTCTACGCAATTTCCATTTTACAATTACAAAATAAAAGTTTTAAAAAGCAAAAGGTTGTTGTTAATGCTTACAATTGCATTAAAGTTTTATATAAAAAAAATCTATACTTGATTATGATCTCGATTTATTTTATCGGTAATTTATATAACTTAAGTTACGAAAAGAGACATACTTGCGTGAAAATAAACGGAAATTAACGCTGAAGGTATAAAATGTGAGAAAGAAAGAAAATAACGTTTTAAAACTTGTATATGCAATATGCAAGAAAAAAAGAAAATACTATTCACCATTCCTTATGCTTATTAAGTCTACAGCTTTTTCTCTTCACGGTTTGTTAGCATTACTTTAGGATAAATAATACATTTCGGCTACAACAGGATTACTTCTATAGCTGCATCAACTCGTCGTTGCATAATATTCATTTACGCACAATGAATGTAAACTTTTGTGTTGTATTTAGAAGAGTGATCTTTTAATATTTTTAAAGCTATTAATTGCCGTGGGAAGAAGATACGCATCTCAATGATCAACAGTGCGTAGTTGAACTTGAACTTGACTTCGCTCACACTATTGAATGCTAAAAATAGTGACATCAATTTTGTCCACGAGATTTTTATTTGGCGGGAAATAGTATCATGTAACAGTAAACTCAGGTGACCTTTCTGGATAACCGTGGGAAAGTTCATTCAAGGTTTAAACTTGCTTTGTAAAAAAATGACATAAATGTGTGTGCGTTAAGATTGAGGCTCTAGAAGGTCCTTTTACAATTGATTAACCGGATTCTAAATTATATTCCTTTTCTGAATAAACCAACATCAGTCTTTTATTTTTACGTTTCTCAGTCAACAGAGGACATAAAACCGGACATTATTTATATGTCCATAGTCAACACTATATATTAATGGTAGATGAAAACAGGATGCATGTAGTTCAGTTCCTGATGGGCGTTGGTAGAGATCCTCTGTGAAAATTTGTCGATATCGTAAAAATCCGATCCACATTTTTTTTTACATATTTCTTTCTTGAAATACGATATAATATCATTTTAATATTTTATTTTATAAACTGTTGAAATACTTCTTTTGATATTTCGCCTAGGATTTTAACAAGCTGTAAAATACGGACGGATTGCGCTAATCCAATTTTATGTTAAATAATTAAAGATCAATAACAGATCATTACGGATAAAAAACACATGATTTTTTTCTCCATATAAATAAATAAGGTTGTGATTATTGTGTTGTGTCTAGGCGGCGAATGTATCTCAGTATTTATGAATATAGGGCTGCCACATTGCATACATACAAAACTATTTGTCACTTTACAGTTTCTTTTTTAAATTCAAATATTTCAAGTCGGTAATCTACCGAGGTAGTGAAACATAATATTTTACATTTCAAAATAAATTGAAAGTATTAAACAGAGTTCACTTGTTGATCTGATAAATTAACTCTTGGGTTTAATTTAGATTGAACATATAACCGTAAAAACATCATTCTGTTTTAAGCCAGTTGATATTAATTATATAATATTGAACTATTAATGAACCGAATATTGCTCATACATATAACCATAAAAACATCATTTTGATTTAAGCCAGTATATATAAATTATATAATATTGAACTATTAATGAACCGAATATTGCTCACTGAGTAGGTCATAAAAGGTTCTGATTGTGGTAAAATCATCTTTGTTGAATAAACAAAAATTATGACCGGATCGGACTATAATGAAAATACAAAATAAGTGTTTTATTCGTATTTTTATACGTTGTACAAAAATGTACGTTGCCTGTCATAAGACAATGACATGGGCATTTACATACCAAAATAATTATCTTATTTTAAATAAAAATGTCACACTGTTATCTGACAATGAAAGGACATATAAATACCGCATTTTAAAGAACACAGGTGCAATCAAGATCGATTAAATGTACAAAGGTAATAAATCTGGCTAATCCGATGATGTTGTCACGCGTCATTAATTTTCAGTTCATACGATGGGCAATAAACCAATTAACAGCCACGCGGTGTTGGGAGAGAATCTTTGGAGGAAATTGGGAGTATAATCCGTGATTCGCAGTGTCAATCCGCTACACACGGAAATCGGTGATTAGAGTTCACGATTACATACTCTCTGGGCGTACTGTACCGTAATAATGTGGGAAATCTGACAGAGTTACATACATGTATTTCCTTCTGTCAGGAATTGTGTTGAAATTGCAGGTCCATGATTGTACAAAGAAAAACAGTCATTCTATTACAAAAGTTAAAAATAATCTAATTTGAGTAAAGTTAATGTTGTTTCCTTGTCATGCTTGTTGTGATTTGATATGGGTAAGGAAAAAAGTAATGATATACATGTAGCAATAAAATCTTATCTCCTTAAAAATGCTTCCACATCATGTATAACAAAAAAAATGTATATCCCTGGAGTCTATTTCACACAAAAAACTTACGACTAAGATTGAGCATAAGACATAAACAATTCAGTAAACTCATGACTCCTAGACTCGCCTTCAAAAAAGGCATTTAACCATTAGTAAAAAAACAAAATTCAGTATTTCTTCAACGGTAAACTGAGTAATTTGATTGCTTACACCTCAAATTCAATCATAAGAACAATAATTTATTCTATTATTTTTTTCTATTTTTAATTTCTGGTTCTAGTAAGATTTATCTAAGCTAAACTACCAAGCATGGACAGGAATCTGATCAAATGAATGAGTGTGAAGATGAATATGGGATACAAATTGTATATGAATTTGATTTATTCGTTTTTCCAGATACAGAAAACTAAATTAAATGACCAGGAGGAAATTATATTTATAAGGAGAACAGTACTAGTTGTGCCCTAAGATTGAGGATGTATATGTAGTAGAGTAAACCATTGTTGAAGGCTGTACAATGCTGTACAGTCCATATAATTGTTAATTTCTGTGTTATTTTGGTCTCTTGTGGAGAGTTGTCTCATTGGCAATCATACCACATCTTCTTTTTTTTAAATTCAGGCATTAAAAATACGCCAACCTCAATTTTTTCTTTTGTGAATATTGGTTGAACCACGGTCAATCTACCTAAACAACATTATTAAACTATAGGTTCTTTCTGTGACATGGGAAATTGAGGAGACGAATTAGAAAGTAATTTCTACACCTTAAGCATGTTATTAAAGTAGGCTTATCGCTTACACTATTTCAAAATCTGTCCCGCTTCAACTTCTGACTTCATACAACAATCACTTTTCTATTGCGGCGTCACATATTTTCTATTATGACGTCAAAATTTACTGGAACTTTTGTGATGTCCAGTAATGGCAGACAAATAGCGATATAAAGGTGTATTATATCACATCTCTTATTTTAACATTATAAATGTTTTCACATCACATTACTAAATATACAAGACCATCATGGGTTAAGAATGGTATTGCCAACCATATTAATTTTCTATTTCTAGCTGCATTTCAACTGTTTAATATTTCTTTTAATTACATGTAACATAAAAAACTGTAAATAATCTTTGCTGGATAATTTCTGCACCTTTGGCTTTGTGATATGGTCTGACTAAACATCAAAATTAGAACGAAAGCTGTAGTGTACCAGCAATCCTTCCAAATTCGAATGATATGTGAAGCATATAGCTTGATTTAAGCAAAATATAATTGTTTCTTCTTCTATCATTAAAACATGATCCTCATTTTACCCACCTAAGAGTCCATCTGGATCCAGAGGCTCGTCCATTTTCGATTTTGTGAAAGTTCAAGGTCAGATTGTCGTTGTCGTAAACAATAATATTCGTCAAATTACTTTTTATTCATAATTTGTGTTTTATTCATGATAATTTTATGATAATTCTTGAAATAAAGCTAAAAATAGAAATGAAATAAAATCTAAATATTTTATGTCAACATTTATTCTTATTTGCGATAGGAAACCAGGGACGCGAAAAATTTCTAAACATATGAAATGTGAGAAAGAAACATTTCATATGGACAATGGATGAAGAAGAATTATCAGTTGAAATAGTACAAGATGAGAGCGAGGCGGGTCGAACCACGGCAACTTGGGAACACGAAGATTTAGCTCAGGTTTAGATATCAAAATTTGATAATGATTTGAACATAATTTGTTTGGGCTATTCCAAGTTTAACCCTCTTGCTGACGGAGAGACACATATGTCCATTTTTTAATTTACGCAAGCTTCTCGTCAGTACTGTACCTTTATCAAAATAAAAGACCGAAAATAAAAAAAAGTGTTATAAGTTTCTACAACATGTACAATGTCTCTCAAATGTAACGATCAATATGGCAGTCATATATACACCTTATCGCTATTTGTCCGCCATTACTGAATATCACACAGGTTCCCGTAAAATTATGACGTCATAAAACAAAATAGCTGACGCCACAATGAAAAAGTGATTGTTGTATGCGTCAAAAGTTCAAGCGGCAGGGTCAGCCGGGAATAGCGATAAGGTGTATTGAATGATGTCATTGTTTGGCATGTCCATCACAATAGGGCTCTACACAGTTAGTTCGGCCATATTGGATAGGGGACAGATTTTTTTGAAAGAGGTTGAAAAAGTATGAAAGTATGCATGTTTCCAAGCAACTGCTCTGTTTTAATGATGTTTTCCCGTATTTTTCACACCATTTGAACCTTCATTATGAAAATCTGCCCCCTATTCTATACGTCCGAACTAACAGTGAATAGCCCTATCGTCAAGCTGTTGTATTTTCTGGCATATGAAATGTTAACCTGAAAAACAACTGTCAGCAAGAGGGTTAAGAATGAAAATTGGGAATGTTTTAAAAAAATCAGAGACAACAATCTGACCAAAGAGCAGATTACAGTGCAAGGCCAACAATCATTCTTTAACACAAGGAGAAAATCCAGCAACCAGAGGCCAGCTTCAGTTAGCCCCAAAGCAAAAATGTGTAATAGTTCAGTGAAAACAGATGTCACATTAAACTCTTGATCATACAAATGAACTTAGATACAAAAATATACAATACTTACAAATTAAGGCTGGAGGTTCTTGATTTAGACAACAGTAAGGGGTTTATAGATATAGGAAGATGTGGTGTGAGTGCCAATGAGACAACTCTCCATCCAAATAACAATTTAAAAATTAAACCATTATAGGTTAAAGTACGGCCTTCAACACGGAGCCTTGGCTCACACCGAACAACAAGCTATAAAGGGCCCCAAAATTACTAGTGTAAAACCATTCAAATGGGAAAACCAACGGTCTAATCTATATAAACAAAACGAGAAACGAGAAACACGTATATATTACATAAACAAACGACAACTACTGTACATCAGTTTAACATGTTTTGTGCGATCTAAATCTTTTGTGGATAGTTGTCTCTTTGGAAATGATACCACCCCTACCTATTTTAATATGTATGTAATTTTCTTTTTCAGCTAAGAATAAAGGTTTTCCGTGGACATTTAGACTCAGTAAGAAGTTGTAAATACATTGACAATGATCAGAAAATCCTCTCTGCATCAGATGACAAGACAATCAAGATTTGGGACGTAGAGACAGGAGAAGTTCTCCATAACTATTCAAGATGTCATGATAGCATTATATCACAAGCTAATATTAATGACAACGGAAGAAGGTAAAGTATATACAAGATGTCATGATATGATAGCATTATATCGCAAGCTAATGTCAATGACAATGGAAGGAGGTAGCAAATGAAATCTATATCTATACACCTGTTACCTTATTTATAACAAAGAATATTAGTATTGAATAATCATGGAGTCGTAGCATATTAAAATGTCATTCTCAATTTTATGTTTTTATTATTATGAGTTTAGTAATACTGCAACTGCAAAAGTTCAGTATTATTTCAACAGAAAAAGTTCATTATATTTCAACATCAACAAATTTATAAAATACACATTAGTTTATAGCTATATTTCAAAGTTATGAATAAAAGAAGATGTGGACAATGTAATATATGTCATTGGGACAGCAACCCATCAACACAATCAATCATGAGTGGTGTAGCATAGATATAGTTTACTGAGTAGAATATAAATAAAAGGAGAGTTAACCACACAACTGAAATAACAATATCAAAATCTTTACATATTTTTAGAATTGATGATCCTATCTAAATTTTAAAATGTGATGGAATACCTATCAATCATAAAAACCATTGTATGTTGGGATATTGAATGTTAATAAGATTATTGATTATTTCCAGATTTGTTAGTTGTGGATGGGATAAGAAAGTTGCTGTTTGGGATATTGAATCAGGAAATTGTGTGGTGAGTTAAGGTTATAAAATAAACTGAGTTAATTGGAGGCTCTGTAAGGCTAAATGTCACTACGATCTGGGTTATATAATAGTAAACAAACTTAATCAGCTGGAGGGGCTGTAAGATAAATGTCACTCTATATGATCTAATATATTTCTATTTTGAGTATGAAGAAATGTAGTTAAGTAATTTTCTTGTTTGTATTCCAAAATCTACCAAAGGTTGGTGATTTTCTCCAGGCACTCTGCCTTCCTGGTCTATCAATGAAAATTGACTGCCTTAAAATAGTGCTGAAAGTGGTGGTGTTAATCACCAATCTTTTAATCAACCTATTTCTGAAAGATTGCAATTATTGAGTAGGTACTACAAAAGAACAGAAAAATATGAAAACTCTATTTTTTCTTGCAGTGGTCAGGAAAACATGCTGGTATTGTGACAAGTTGTAATTTTTCACATGATGGAAAATATGTGGTCTCTGGGTCAGACTTGGATAACACAGTTAAAATCTGGGACTCTAATACAGGAGATCTGATACATAATGTTGATGGTAGGTACAAAAAAGTCTGTAATTAATCCTGTTTAAGGATATGGCAAAATGTATGCTGCTCACTGTATCTATTAGTTACATGTACCAATTTTTTTACCAGCTATTTTTGTGGAACAACTTTCGAATTTCACAAACAAACAAACTGGATGTTTTATATCTCATCTATTAATTTAATAAAGAAACAATTATTATGAAATGCTATTATGCAAATAATTGATTCAGTTTATTTTACTTTGATCAAGAAATCAACATCATTGTAGGCTTTCAACCATGTTTAATTATAGAGTGAAGAATTATTGAATGCAGTGGTAGAATCAGTTCTTTTGATGATTTTATTATTTCTTTCAAACTTTGGTGCTCTTTTTTTTAAGTAATTTGGAAAAAATAAGATTGGTTTAAGTGAATGATCATCAATGGTACAAGCTTTAGTTGTTCAACCTACATTTATATTTATTTCAGATATTCACACTAGTACCATTACGAAATGTATGTTTGCTCCTGGGGATGATAAGATTATTACAACCTCCATGGACAAAACTGCCAAATTCTATGATCTAAAGACTTTAAAAGTCACCATTACTGTACAGTAAGTTCTGTTAGTATAATGTTGTTATAACATTCACCAGGCATTCAAACAGATGAAATGAACTAAGTATGATGAACTAAGAAAGTCTTAGATAAAATAATATAAGAATTAGAAGATGTGATGTAATTTTCAAAGACGTCAAAGGAAGTAGAAGTTAACAACTAGAGGTCTGTGACTCACAGTACAGATTTATAAATGAGCAAACCCATACTGCAAACAACAACCAACGAATTACAGGCTCTTGGCTTGGTACTAGCAAAACATTTCTAAAGTCTATTTTGAAATAAGCATTCTAATGTGACCAGGTATGAGTTTTGCTTTTATTGATTGTATTTCTGACACTGTTAAAGGCTGCATATTAGACATGTACATATCAGAGTAAAATAAAATGATTTTATCAGAACTATATGATGTTTATTCAAGTGTATTTTATATTTGAAACTGTATAAAATATTAAAAATGAATGGTTAAATTTATTATTTTTACTTATCTTGCAGAGGACATATTAATATAATATCATGCTGTGATATCAGTCATGATGAGAGAAAGTTTGCTACTGGTTCCTGGGATAAAACAGTCAATATCTGGGACATCGCTACAGGAAGTTACAGGTATATATATTCCTAAATATGTGGTTCCTAAGATAAAATAGTCAATATTTGGGACATCGCTACAGGAAATTACAGGTTTTCTATTCCTACATATCTGCATTAAAACCCTGATTTTAGTGACTTTCAACATCAAATTCAATCATGATACTATAAGCAGACATTTCAGTGTTAATGTCCTTTGATTTTTATTTTTTATTTATTTCAATGTTATGACATTCAAGCAACTCAGAAAAGATTTTTGATGTGACAACTTGTTTTATGAGTAAAATTGGTCACAAGCTCCTAAGGAGAGGTGAAATGGTATAATGGTCGATTTGGCTTCGAAAATCCCTGATCAATATGTCTGAGATAAAACTTCTTGTCTAGTGATCTTGTGTGAAAATTCGAAAAACATTTTAGAATAAGATAAATATATATACTTATGCAATATTGTTTGCAAACATAATTTTTATTTTTAAATCACACTTAAATATAACAAAATAATTCATGGAACCATACAAATTGGACTGACCAAGCAGAAGGTGAGCTACTTGATGCTTACAAATATAACCAAATATTCAAAAGTTAAATACAAACCACTGTCAGGAGGGGGGATAGGGCCCTTAATCGGGACTCTGGGATTGAGTGTTTTTAAGCTCAGGATTTCGGGATTGACCCTTTAGGGATTAGGGAAGTCTTTTTTTCTAATTTCGGGACTTTGGGATTTAGATTTGTTTTAAATTGGGACCTCTGGATTTCGTGTTTTTAAGCCCTGAGGATTTTGGGATCAAGACCCCTCCTACGGTCCTACCCCCTCTGTCAGGAGCTCATATGGCTTATGTTTAATGTTCTAAGTAAACCATGGAAGAAATCACATTTTTTTTCCACTAACTGTAAATTTCTTGAAATTACAAATTCTGCATTTATGAATGTTCATCATTCTTTTGATCTGATATAAGGTTTTTCAACAATTGAAACCTGCCACACTTTCACGATGTAGTCACCCTATGTCCCCCTTGGGACAAAGTGGATTAAGTCATGTAAGTCACACTTTCATGATAAGAATATGTTCATACTGCTTTTTTTTATTTATAGATCTAAAGGCCCTGGACAATTATGTGGCAGCCATGATGGTTCTGTTAGTTCATGTTCATTTAGTCCTGATGGTAGGTCACCAGTTTTTACTCCAATAAACTCAAAATACTTGAGGATATAATTACTTATTGTAAAAAACATTATCTAAAGGTAACTAAAAACAGAAAAGGAAAGAAATTATGAAGTAGGTTATATATCCCTAATGTCAAATATGATAAAAAAAAAAAATATAGTGGAAATATTTGCAAAGGGAGATAAATCTGTATTTTAAATTTTTTTATGTTTTTTATATGGACAAAAAATATCAGCATTTATCATTTTGAGGTAACCATTATAAACCGTATATATGAATAATTATATTTTCCTATTGATTTCCCTCAATATATTGTATTTATTTCTTTATTTTTAGGTTTACAGTTAGTTACAGGGTCCTATGATTCCACAGTGTGTGTCTGGGATGTTGATAACAGAGTGCAAAAAGTCAAACTTCAGGTACATTTACTGATATAAACAGTGATCAATAAAGATAGAAAACATATTTATTTTACATGAATTACTTAAATCTGTCATTCGGACTAAATTATAAAAATCTTCTGAAAGGTGATTGATATTGAAAAGGGGAAGTAATTACACCAATTGTAAAGATATATTGTTTCACATTTATGCAGATATCATTTGATTTGATTTTTGGTGTTTTAACACCACTTTTAAGCACTGCTTTTGGACTTTTTCATGGCGACCAGTTTTTATTGGTGGAGGAAGCCAGAGTGCCAAGAGAAAACCACTTACCTTCGATAGGAATATGCAAATATGAAATTGCTATTTTAAACATTCCCAAATTGTATAAACTTTAAGCTTAGTCACATACAAACCTGATGGAAGCTTAGCAGCGCATTAATAAACAACAGCTAAATGGTATTTTAATTTTTTTACTTTCATTTTTAAGAGGTTTGCTGGAACTCGTACTTAAAGAATTTCTGTCACATGACTGTATTATGTGACAGTGTGAACATGTGCACACTCACTTTTACTCTAATGTTTTGCTGTTGTATCATGCTTTTCCCATCATGATCATATTGATTGAGTCCATGATTTATACTAATACTATCTTACTGTTATAACAAAATTATGAATCTTCATTGTTTATTCATAGCAGTTTAATTAAAATTAAACCTCAGTATTCAGTTTTCTATGCAATATATCTGAAAACAGGAGGGCTGAAAGGTTTAATTTTAATCAGACTGTATTCATAATGATATACTTTATTTACAGGGTCATGACGACTGGGTAGAAGATGTGTGTTTTGGTAGTGATCAGAAAACAGTTTTATCATGTTCTAAAGTATGTATGATTAGATCATTTGTCTTTTTCATCATAAAGAATTATATTTAATGAAACTTGGCAAAAAACTGTTTTTTGATGGCACTTGTTATTTTTATAATTAAAATAAAATTGAGAATGGAAATGGGGAATGTGTATACCTGTACTTTTTACAGTTGCAAGTTATAGCCTACAGATATTAAATTCTTGTATTAAATAAAAATATTGTAAATCACAACTAAGCAAATGATACAGCTAAATCTCTTGTTCTTAAATGATTTCATTAATGATGTTTGGCTTATGCCAACTTCATATTTTTGTCATCCTTGACCTATAAATAACCATCCCAGTTGAAAATGTGCACACAGATGTATTTTCTGAATATCATGTTTGTTCTTGATATATAAACAGACTAACTTGAATGATTGGAAATTACTGTCAAAGCATAACCCATGAACTATAGCTATGATTGCAGCTAAAGAATGAAAAGTAGTTTATGGTTAATATAGTTAATTTATGCCTTAATAGAAGAATACGGTTAAAAAAATCAGTTTGTTCATAAATAACAATAAATACAAGATTAAGTCAAATTAGATAGAGAATAAACTTGTTGTCCAAATTTGGCCACAGGAAATTACAAGTATTTATTCTGTTATATTATATTATACTAATGTGTTAAAAAATGTATTTACAGGATAGAACAATCAGAATATGGAATGTAGAAGAAGCGGATAAATTACCTGTTGTATTAGAAAGAAGGAAAGCTATTGGTCTAAAAATTATTAAGGTAATTCATTATCACCCTCAATATACAGACTTTGTTGTATTAGAAAGAAGGAAAGCTATTGGTCTAAAAATTATTAAGGTAATTCATTATCACCCTCAATATACAGACTTTGTTGTATTAGAAAGAAGGAAAGCTATTGGTCTAAAAATTATTAAGGTAATTCATTATCACCCTCAATATACAGACTTTGTTGTATTAGAAAGAAGGAAAGCTATTGGTCTAAAAATTATTAAGGTAATTCATTATCACCCTCAATATACAGACTTTGTTGTATTAGAAAGAAGGAAAGCTATTGGTCTAAAAATTATTAAGGTAATTCATTATCACCCTCAATATACAGACTTTGTTGTATTAGAAAGGTGGAAAGCTATTGGTTTAAAAATTATTAAGGTAATTCATTATCACCTTACTCTACAGAATTGGATGGAATATGGCATTTTATTTGATAATTCATTGATTTGTTAAACAATTGTCTTTCCAACCAGGATAAATTGAGTGCAGGACCTTGAAAAGATTCTGTGAGGAAAATAATTTTATAAGTATATATACATACCTAAGTGTAGAGGAGGTCCATTTAAAATTGGGTCACAATCAAACCTACTTTTTACTTATGAATGACTTTGCTTATTAAAGCAACCTTGTGTAGAATTAATGATGAAGTAAAAAAGAAAAAGCCTCATCTTTTCTTTTCTTATATAATGTGCCCTTGTACAAGTGCGTTTTGAAATTATCTATTATCATAGCCTTCTCCAGATCTTACAAAATCATATGAGGTAAATTCCTTGACCTGAATATTTATACAATGACATTGGACATAAAGCAATTTTACCTACAATCAATTATCTACCAGATTTAAATTTGTTTGAATTTATTTTTCTTTCAAAATGTTTTTATACATACTGATAAAATGATTATTGTGCATCAAATCATTTTGTAAGTTTTTGAATAAATTCATTTTGTAAGTTTTTGAAAAAAGTTTATATGTCTTTAAACACTTCCAGGATGTATCAATAGGAACTGTTATAATAAAATGAAGAAATAAAATGGGGAATGTGTCAAATCGACAACAACCCGACCATAGAATAGACCATCAGTTGAAAGCCACCAATGGGTCATATGTATACAGCATATTTGTAGCCTGTTTATTTTATATTTGCAGTGTTCTATGTGTGGGAAGCCTTTCTCCTTAACTTCACTGGAAACTTATAAAGATGTTTCAGTATGTGTGTTCTGTAGGATGCAGAACAGAGAACAGACTATGTTAGAAATAATGAATATGGTTGATGAAGGATAGCAGTTAACAATTTTAGCTCTTTAAATCTGTGATATATTTATTTATTTTTTAATAAACATTATTCTACCAGAAGATTTATTTAATTATTTCTGATCAGTAGTTATAGCAATGGCCAAAATATCTAAAAAAAAACAAAAAATATGATTCATTTATAACCATGACAACTTCCTCTTGATTCTTGCAAATCTGTAGTTTTGTGAACTATAAAAAAGAATCTGGTCAGTAGGCCAGTTTAGCACAAACCAAGGATTCTTATCTTTTGTCCTGAATATGCATGCAATAAGTGCCATTGATTTATAAAAATGTAACAATGCTTTCAAATTAGGGACATAAACTGCACAGAAAGGTAAATTTGATTTTGTCAAAATTATAAAAACTCATGAGAAGTCAGTCAGCTGTATCTAATAGTTTGTGTCTGTGTATTGTCGTTTGTTTTTTGTTGCATCTCACTGAGGTGAGCTCAGTGACCTATTGTTTCGTTATTTTCTTCCTATAGTTGATTTGCTTCCCTCAGATTTAGTTTGCCATTCAAATTTGTTTTCTCTCAATCATTTTATGACTTTTGAACAGTGGTATACTACAGTTGCCTTTATGTATTGCAAAATTTCATATCCTATGAATTTTGCTATCAAGGGAAAAGTTTCCAATCCATTGCATCTAACAAGATTATTTGACCTGAAACTATCATTTAAATTATTGTTTACTGTTCATGCCCATCATTTCAATGTAATATTTGTTGTAGAACCAACTGAAGAGCCTGTTGTTCAACAGGGTTTTTTTGCAGAATGCTTGACATAGATATAGTGATGCAGCAGCTAACCTCTTAACTAGAGGCTCCAAAGAGCCTGTGTCGCTCACCTTGGTCTATGTGAATATTAAACAAGGGACAAAGGACACAGATGGGTTCATGACAAAATAGTGTTTTGGTGATGGGGTTGTGTTTGTAGATCTTACTTTTCTAAACATTCTAGCTGCTTACAATTATCTCTATCTATAATAAACTTGGCCCAATAGCTTCAGTGGAAAATTGTAAAAAATTGACTAAAAAGGGCAATAACTCCTTAGGGGGTCAATTGACCATTTTGGTCATGTTGACTTATTTGTAGATCTTACTTTGCTGAACACTTTTGCTGTTTACAGGTTATCTCTATCTATAATAATATTCAAGATAATAACCCAAAACAGCAAAATTTTCTTAAAATTACCAATTAAGGGGCAGCAACCTAACAACGGGTTGTCCGATTCATCTGAAAAGGAGTAGGTCCAGTAAGGACTCATTTTGGCCTCAAATTTCAGTTTCATCTGACGAAAGATTTTGACCACTTTTTAAACACTTAAAAGTGTCTATTTCACTGGATTCAATTAGTTTTTGTGAAAGATTTTAACTAATTTAGTCATTAAAAACGATCCGATTCAAGCTCAAATATGAAAAATCTCTCAAATATGCCAAAAAACGTCACTTTTCAGATGTTTTTTGTCAAAAATGAAAGTGGCCACATCTGTGTTCATTCACAACCTTTATATATGTTATGTATTATTATAAAATACAACTTACATTTCAATATTAAGGATGAACACGAATGCTGCCACTTTCGTTTTACACGGAAACCGTCTAAAATTTAACTAAAATGATAGAATTTTGAATATTTCAGTAATTTAGCATGACTTAATGGTGCTACAACCCGATATATGTGCATTGTATTGTCAAAATCAGCCCATATTTATGTAGCAGAAGCATTTAACTGTCCAGTAAATAACTAAAAGTTTACAGTTTAACCATTTTGTAAAACTGTTATATTTTTGGGCCAAAAAGGGGTCTTAGCGGACCTACTCCTTTCAGGGCAGATAGATCTTGACCAGTTTAACAATTTAAGCCCTTAGTCAGATTTGCTCTAAATGCTTTGGTTTTTGAGTTATAAGCCAAAAACTGCATTTTACCCCTATGTACTATTTTTAGCCGTGGCGGCCATCTTGGTTGGTATGCCGGGGTCACTGGACACAATTTTTAAACTAGATTTTCCAATGATGATTGTGGCTAAGTTTGGTTAAATTTGGCCCAGTAGTTTCAGAGGAGAAAATTTATGTAAAAGTTTACGGACGACAGACGCCAAGTAATGAGAAAAGCTCACTTGGCCCTGTGGGCCAGGTGAGCTAAAAAGCTTTATATTTCAAAATGAAGAATACCTGGATCCTTTTATACTTTGTATAATAATGCCTTATGTTATGAAATTCTCGTCTGTCCTTGACCTCATTTTCATGGTTCTGTGATTTTTTGGAAAAAGAGTAAAGATATTCTAAATTTCTTTCTTATATAACCAGTAAAAGGATCAATTTTACTATATTTGGAATGTGCATACCTTGCAAGGTCATCATGCTCCTCAGACATTTTTATCTTGACCTCATTTCATGGATCAGTTAACAATGTTATGTTTATGTGGTTAAGTCCATATCTCAGATACTATAAGAAATAGGTACACTATATTTGGTGTATGGAATGATTTTAAGGTGAACATGTCCAACTTGCAGGAGTCATCAGACATTAATCTAACTTTCATGTTTCAGTTTTTGTGTTTCTGTCTTTTTTTCTAATGCTGTATGCAATAGGTCTACAGATTTGCAAAAAAATAGTGTATGGAATGATTGTAAAGGTGTACATGTCTATCTGGCAGGTGTCACCTGTCCTTGGCCTCATTTTCATGGTTCTGTGGTTGTAATTTTTGTGTTATGGCCTGTTTTTGTAATTCAGGTACTGTATGCAATAGGTTAACTATTTTTGGTGTATGAAACTATTTTACGATGAACTTATCAGTCTGGTATATTTTATTTGACCTTGACCTCATCTTTATGGTTCATTGCACAATGTATGAATATAGTTTTTTGGAATGATTTCCGATAATATTGGCAATAGGTCAACTATATTTGGTGTATGGAATGATTGTAATGTGTACATGTCTGTCTGGCAATTATCATCTTTAAACCATGACCTCATTTCATGTTTTTTGGTCATTCTCAAGTTTTCTGGGTTTAGTTTGTTTCTTCGAAGTGCATTAGGCCAACTATATTTAAAGTATATTTGTTGTATGGAAAGATTGTAAGGTGAACATGTATTTCGAGTTTGTTTTATCTGACCTTGATCTCATTTTCTTGGATCATGTTAAATTGATGTGACAGATGTAGTAAAGCTTTATATTAAGGACTATAAACATAATATCAATGATAAGTAAAGAAGGCAAGACATCTCAGTGTGTACACTCTTGTGTTTGTTTATATTGTTCATAAGTGTTTCTCTTTTTATAAGTAGATTAGACTGTTGGTTTTCCTGTTTGAATTGTTTTACACTAGTCGTTTTTGGGCCCTTTATAGCTTGCTGTTTAATGTGATCCAAGGCTCAGTTTTGAAGGTCTCCATACTTTGTCCTATAATTGTTTACTTTTTACACATTGTAATCCTTTATGTCTTCATACACTGGTGAACAAGGACATGTTAGTTGTTGACACAGAAAGAAAATAACAGTGCTATGTATACCTGTTATTGCTAGGATAGCAGAGGTTAAAATAAAGGCAGTAACTTCTTGGAGAAAATCATCAATAAAGTTTAACAGAAATTTGCCAAAATATACAAACATATAAAAGAAATCAAGGAAAAGTTTAGGTAATTTTTTATTATTTTTCAATTATAAAAACAAACTCAACATTTTGATAAAAGTAATAATTTATAAATTCAATTATTGAATTCATACAAATCATATTTGTATTTATATAGTATTAGACAACAAAATAAATTAATATAAATGCAATAAAATCAACAGATAAATATGGTCTTATTACTTATAAATCAGATTTATAATCATTAAATAATGTAAGTTAAAGCTGTTATATATTACATATGTTTGGTCTCGTAAACCCTGGGCAACCAAAACGTGTGAAATAACAATGCCATTTTATGTTAATATTCAAATGTTATGTTTCCATATGAAAAATTGTGAATGATTAGCTTACAAAATTATCCACAAAATAGTTTTGAGATTTGAAGCATGTAAAGGAAAACAAGCATGCAGTATCTTGGAACACATGATAACTTATATATATATATAACATAGTTTTCAAGGAACATAATGACTATTTGACCCTTTGTCATTAATAATATGTAATTTATGACAGTAATGTGTAAAACATTGTGAAGTAAGTCAGAAATAGCTATACACAAAAGTTACATTTAGAATAAACTACAATGTTATTTAGAGCCCAAAACAAAGGCAATGAAATCTCCATTTACATTTTTTATAATAGAATAAAATAATATTAAGGATGTTATATCAAAATTGCAAGTATTATTTTTTTTTAGATCTCTTCTGTATTCTGTATAATGCTTTAACGACCACACATTAATAAATAGGCTACATATTGTGTCAATTATCTAATATTTTACACAAAACAAACATAAAATAAGTTAAAAAAAGTTTAATATCACAAAACTTTTGTTTTCCTGCTGGTATGATTTATTTCTGAGTTACAAAACCATTATTGGAGTAAACTTTTAAAACTTGTAGACTTTATGAATTTATAGTAGAATACATTTTTTTGTGTTTTCGTTTCTGGTTTTGGGTAGAACCACTAAAGTCTGCTTACAATAACTTTCAATGAAGTCATTGTATTGGTTCTGCAACCTTGACCTTTGACACACTGACTCAAAAATTATGCATTATTTTAGTAGATCAATTTCTGATGTGACTTTGACCTCTATTGAGTAACCTCAAAATTATTTTTTTTGTAAGATTATTGCACTGTAAGGTTGACTTACTGACCAACAATTCAATACAGTTTTTGTTCTAAATAAGGAACATTCTTAATTAAGATTTGTAAAAGTTCAACAAATTGTTAGAAAATATCAAGAACCAAAATTTTGACCAAAATAGCTGTTGTGACCTTGACTGTTGACCTCAAAATCACTAGGTTCTTCCTTCCTAATAGGATAATATCTATGATATTATTAATGGCTGAAGTATTTAGTCGTGGAAAGCAATGTTTATGTTAGTTGATTGAGTAAATATATCCTCAGCTCTGACAATGTCAAGTCAAAAGCCAGTAATTAAAGTAAATTTTAAGTAGGGAGCTTAAAAAACAAATCTGCTTGAACAAAAAAACTTCAAACTGCTATTACAAATAAAACTGTGGGTACATGAGACGACAAATAGTTTACAGACAATTCAAGAACAAAATAATATAACGGGGAATCTATCTTTGTTCAGATCTTTAGATATATATATAGAATAATAGGTAGTTTCATTTTTGATACGGACTATATCATGTGGAATATCTAGACGAGCCCGTTATGATACTGACTATATCAAATGGAATATCTTAACTCGCATGATATAGTCAGTATCAAAAACATAATCAAAAACAAAACTACCTATCATTCTGTCATCATTCATATCGGTAATTATGACGTCACATAATGTATTGCCTAATATTTTAGGTGATACAGCCAGTATGTTGATACTTGAAAATATTAGGCAGTAAGATCAAAGGGAAAATATATGAATTACCGATTATATCACATATTTAGTGTTTTGACAATCATAAGGTACTTTCTAAATATTGATATCGTTTGACCTGAATACAAAATATAGAAACACTTTAGTTTTGACAGGTACGGTAGACAAGTTCCATAAACAAATACACAAACATTCTTCTACTTATTTATTATTATTATTATTATCCAAGCAGTGGTTCAAATTATATGAGTTGGCACATATTGGAATTGTCTATGATGATTACATGCATTATACCTATTTATAAAATAGGCAATAAAAATGTTTGGAACTAAAAATCTATAAAATGATGTTATAAAATAACAAATAATTGTCATGTAGTTGAAATAAGCAGTAAAGTTATACACTTAAATGCCTTGTCATATTTTGACATCTAACAAAGTTACATAGAAAAGTTTATATCTAACAATTGATATCCATTAACTTAAAGTCCATGGATAAGTTTGTAATAACATACAAGAAAATCTACAACAATTAGTCACTGCAAATTTCAATTTTACAATCAGCCCATTACAATAAATTCATATGACAACAATCCTAAAAGGATGTTTCTTATCCATAAATAATCTTTTTTTATCATAATTTTTTATCAAATGTTGGAAAATGATATCTTGATTTTTTATTTCAATTCATATAACGTGACGGTACCCAAATTGCACCTATTTTGACAGTTTTTTCACCTACGTTTTTTTATGATCAAGAAAAAAATGTTTATACTGTGTTTATTTTGTAGCCCTATCCTTCTTGATTGTAAAGGTACACCGATTTACATTTTAATCCATATTGAGTCATTGAAAAATGGGTTTGAATCAACCTCCAAACTATCCATGATTCTGTAATGAGGAGTACCCAAATTGCATCCATGCTTAGATTCACATCGTCAAAAGTCTAATAACCGGGCTTTTGTTTAATTTCTTCAAATATTTTGAACAATTGGATATTTTTCCATGCTTACTCTTCATATTTTACGAAATGGATACTTATAATATATTGTATTTGCTAATTTTAAAAAGATGACGTTTTGATGACGTCGCATGGTGACGTTTTCGTACATTTTGCTTTTTCAGTAAACAGTCCATCTGTTGATAAAAACTATGAACGTTTTGTGTATATCTAAATATGTTTACCTATGTTGAAAGACGTGCATAGTATCAAATCATAAAAATACAAATTGTTTAGTCTCTAGGAAATCTTGTACGATTTTTGTTGCTATTTTTTTCTAAATAGGTGCAATTTGGGTACTAGGTGCAATTTGGGTACCCTTACGTTAGAAATCTTTTATTTTTCTACTAAATATAAGCAAGTCTTTTGATTAAAAATTTGGCCCAAACGGCCACTTATGTTTTTGTTTATGGACTAATTACAAGTAAAAAATTATAGGCAGATGATTAAAATGGTGTGGTATACATTCTACAAGTCATCTTAATTGTGTATCATTTCAATCAACTACCAGTATCAATTCCAAATTCAATCGGGAGAAATGACCGAAAGCAGCATTAAAACTATGTAAAATTGATTTTTATAGTTAACCCATTCTTTGAAGTTTAAAAAATAATTAAATAACATATTAAATCTAAATACATGCAATTCATAAAATAGTATCAATCAATGTCACTCTAAGATATTAATATATATCTGCTTGATGATTATCTCCTCTGTCTATTTTTTGCTGTTGTCTTGGTTCATTGCCAGAGTTCTGTAATTTCGAATGTTAGTCTGTTGCGATTACTCCCATGATGATGTTCCATAAGTTATGTCCCTTTATAGAGCACCTACATATGATATTTACATCTGTCTAAAGACTGGTAGGTGATTTATTTGCAGCACCAGGTTTATGATGTCTCTTTAAGTGGATCTTCAGCGTACTGTTTTGAGCTGTAGCATACTCACAATAAGTACATTTAAATGGCTTCTCTCCTGTGGTATACAATTATAAAGAGTTAACATTAAAAACATATGTGTACATGTACAAAGTAGATTGAATAATGCCCATAATACATTTACAATAATGAAAGTCAACTAAAATTAAGACCTTTTTGACCTTAATTTATTTTATACTGCACCCGTTCTATTTGAGCAGTCAAAATGCCTTGACTGTATATTTCTATGTCATATACAGTCACTGACCCGATATCACTTTGCCTCATGAATGTTAAATATTTAATTATTCATAAGACCTCTTCAACCTGTGCTTGTTTCCAATGTATACAAATCCGAACGGTGGAACGACCCAAAAGTATTTCTTTAAAAAAAAAATTATTTGGAACCTATAAATCATTGTGTTTTACGCTTATTATTGATATTATAGTCCATACTCAAACGAATTCATTCTCCATCGATTAAGGGTTTCAACCTGTAATGTACATTTCATTGTGTTGTATATTTCTCCCCCTGATATGAGGACTTTTTAAAGTTTTTTTTCTGAATATTTAAAACAAATAAATAGCGTTAACACATTAAACAATAATTGAAAATAAGTTTTTTTTTAGATTGCAGTATAAAGACAATAATAGTGCATTGGCTTGACAATGATATAAGGAATCAGCCCAAACGGGGGAAAAGATCGACAGAGCCATGCATTTCCCAGTTTCTAAGCCTCATCATTTTATGGTTGATATGTCAAGTCAATGCACTATTATTGTCTATTTATTATCTTAATTAGAATGATAAGTACACTTAAATAAAAACAAACCTGTGTGAATTCTTATGTGAACTTTCAGATGACTTCTTTCTACAGTGGAATAACTGCACTGTCCACATTTAAATGGTTTCACACCTAAAACAAATATTCAGTTTATTTTAGGATTAAACACATTTTTCTAGATTTGTGTAAACTGTGGCAATTAACTCACAAACTGAATAAAAGTCTGAAATTAAAATTACATAATCATGTTGATACAAAACTGACCAATCATACTTCAACTTTGTTACATACATGTGCAAAATTGTAATATCTTCCAGTTTATTTTTTTCCTTGTGTTTTTATTTTCCTTTTTTCTTGATATCAATTTTCTTAAGCTCTAGAAAGTGATCCTTTTTCAGCAATTTTTTAAATGATAAAGGCAATAAGTCCATTTATGGTGTCCTGCTGTTTGTATTTTTTTTAAATCTAATTTGTCTAGGTTGTCTTTTTTCAATAGATGAACATTTACAATGCAGCAGGTTTAAATGTGATCATTACCAGTAGTGTGAATGTACATGTCCAACTATCAGGACTATAGACAAATGTGGTATCTATATTACATGTACTTTCAAGTCATTCATAGTTCATAATGTTTAAAAACATGCAATAATCACATCAATTCAACATGTTCAAGTATTTAAAAAATAATAAAAATTTCAGTGCTTATATAATCTTGCACATTTGTTGCAATTATACCAATATCTCATTTCATTCCTATGTTACCATTTATAAATAAAGTATATAATACCTGTATGTTTACTCATATGTTTTTTTAGATGAATTCTTTGGTTGAATGCACTGTCACAATTATCACACTTAAATGGTCTGGAAGTTGGATATCGTCTTTTCCTTGATTGATTCAGATCGCCATCTTCACCGTGATTTAAGTCAATCTCTAACCTGCTATCACTTCCATCCTCCATGTTTTCTGCTGGTGAATTAACAGAAGTTTCCATTGTACTGTTTCTTGCTTGTCCATTTTCATTTCCCACCCTGAATCTGTTGGTAGAATTTTCATTTGATTGATTAGTTGTGCATGCTGTATTCTGGCTGACAGTAGATGGTTCTGTCTGGAATGTGTGCTTGGATATAATCAATGGTCTCAATGATCCATCATTTTGAGCTTTGAGTGAGTAAGATATGGGTATAGAGAACACAGCTCCAGCGGGGAGAATGACAGAGCCTTTCCCTTTGGATCTGTTCAGAAAACTACCACTATCTCTGGATAACCCAGACACTTCATACCCAATCCCACTGAAGTCTGCAGGGAAAGACACATTATCACTACCTACGGTAGATTTTTGAGATAGAGTTCCATCTTCATTGGGTTCAAGGTCTATAAATATAGTTCCACTGTTCTTTTTATCACTATTGCGGTATGTCCTTAGTGTATTGGAATCAGAGAGTCTACGCATAATCTTTTGTCTCATTGATAAAGTATGTTTTGTTTCAAAATGTCTCTTCCTCTTTTTTGGAACAACGGCATTGCAGCATTTTTTAAGACCTTCATGAGTACCTGGAATAACTGTAACCCCACATTTTTGACTATCACAGCAGCCATTATCTGTAGTATCTCCTGTACTAGCGTTGCTGTTGGTATTTGGAGTTGATGACGGTGATATCTGAATAATACCTGGTTCAATATTGTCAGATGATTGCAATGTGTTGACAGCCATTTCTTTGAATACTTCTAAATCTGGATTATTTGATTCAGTATGTTTAGTTACATCTGCAACCAACAATGGACTGGTTCCTTGTTTATCTGTCATAGTGGAAACTATAACAGGACTTGCCTGCTGTGATTCTATTTCTTGGCTCCCAATTTCAATCCCTGTTAATACTTGATTAGATGTTTGACCATTAGTCTGTGTAGTCGTAACATATGATACATCTGGCTGTTTAATCACTGGGGTTTCAGGTGATGAATTGGTTTGGTTGGCTGTGAGAACATTTCTCACAGAGGACTGGTCTATCTGAGTGACCTGTCTATGGTGGACATCTAACAAAGCTGGGCTATTTTCTTGTTTATTCATATTCTCAGCTGCATGATACGGTTGTTGATTAACCTGATTGTCTGTAACTGACTGACTTTTGACCTCTTTAGTTAATACAGGAAAGATAACCCCAGAATTCATAATGGCACTTAACACATGGCTTGTTATATTCTCATTAGTTATTGCTGTAGCATGAGTTTCAGATGTAAAAACTGGTGGAGATGTTTGACTGTTCCCTGGTGAAGAAATGTCTGATTTCTTAATGTCTTTTTGAGTGTCAAATTGAGTTTTGTTTAGCTGTTTATTGCCCAAACTTAATCCTTGCAGAGGATTAGTTTGAAGATTTGACAGCGGTAATCTAAGATTAGTCATATTTATCTCATTAGTTGTAGATACATGCTTGGCTATTACTGATGAAGTTGGTCTTCTTTGGCTTTCAGTTTGGATTTGGTGTTGATTGAGTACTTCTTGTAGATTTAAGATGCCTTTTTCAGGCTGTTGTAAGTCTATGATATGTGGCTGATTTGAGGTTATCAATATTTCTCCAGACCTATTTTCTAACTGATCATTCCTTTCTAAAGAGTGGTCTAAGGACTGACTAATGGAATGGAACATAGACTGATCTATCATTCTTTTTGCAGCCTCTGTTTCTTGAGATACAGTAACCTTCTGTATCCCTGTTATACTAGAACTTCTTTGAAGAAACAGTTTAAACTTATGTATTGTCTGAGCATGTCTGAGAAGTCCAACTGCTGTCATAAATCCCTGGGGACAGGAACCACAAACCAACTCTACAAGTAAATGCATACACAATGTATAAGAATATAATATTGCTTTTAAAGTCTGTATTTGCAGATTTTTATATATTTTTCAGTTTATGTTTCAGTACAGATATATATTATTTATATTATAAATATATTTCAGTGTTAAACTCTTAACTTTATATAAGTGCTCACTAACAAACGACTGACTGTATCAAAGTTGTTTGAATTTGTTTAATTTTTTGTTTCCATCACAATATTGTGTTCAGTGGTTTTTGTTTTCTTTTGATGTGAACATACACAACTATGTAATATGTCCAGTTAATAGCATTTGAAACATATACACATTTGATGTAGATTATTGCTGGACAAAAATAATACTTGCATTACATGTATCTAAAAAAAATCTGCTTCAAAAGGTGTAAAGGTAATTTCATTCTGACCAAAAAGAACCCCCCAATTACCCCCCTCCCCCCAAAAAAAATGTATTTTATGTACATTTTTTGTACTTGATGTATGAAAAACATACATACACAATATTGACATTCACATGTGTGTGTTAAGCCTTAGTCACTGTATGCAATATCAGTTATGCGTTTAACATTTGACTGTGTGTAAATCCTAAATTGCCCTTGTATGCAGTGTTGTGTTTCACATTTGTGTGTTTTAAGCCTTTATGTGCAATGATGTGTTTCATATTTCTGTGAAAAGCCTTTGTATACATGATGTGGTTCACATTTGTATGAAAAGCCTATGTCTTCCATGATGCGTTTCACTTTGTGTGCAAGCCTATGTCTTCCATGACGTGTTTCACATTTGTGTGTCAATCAATTGTAAGCAGTGATTTCACATTTGTCTGTGAAGCCTTTATATGCAGTGATGTGCTTCACATTTGCGGGTAAAGCCTTTGTATACATGATGTGTTTCACATTTTTATAAACAGCCTGTTTTCCATGATGTGTTTCACATTTGTGTACAAGCCTTTGTCTGCAGAGATGTGTTTCACATTTGTGTGCAAGCCTTTGAATGCAGTGATGTGTTTCACATTAGTTTGTAAAGCCATTGAATTCAATGATGAGTTTCACATTTCTGTGTAAAGCCTTTGAATGAAGTAATGTGTTTCACATTTGTATGAAAAGCCTATGTCTTCCATGATGTGTTTCACATTTATGTGCAAGCCATTGTCTGCAGAAATGTGTTTCACATTTGTGTGCAAGCCTAAAGTTGTATTCAACATGGTTATTTGAAATGTTAAAGGAGTTTTTTTGTTTATCCAATTTTAATAATATAAGCGTTCCCTGAACATGATTAATGTGATTGTTTTGAAACCTGTGAAGAGACACTACAGCTGTTAAATTGATTAACATCAATTGTCACTTATATCATATATATATATATATGCCTTGCTTTGCATTCATATGAATGTTAATCAATCAGAATCCTTGATTTGGTGTTTCAAGCACAATTTTGTACAATTTTGTACTCTTAGTACATTTTTGTGTACTTGTGTATATGTTTACGACCGTAAGGCCAGGTATGTAAATGTACTAACCAGCATTTGATGATACAGCTGTATCCACTGATTCCTGACAGTTTTGTTTTTTATGTTTAATGAAATCTGTTATCCTATCCAGTCTAAACTCAGACATACATTTACCACACGTCAAATAATCCTCTTCTTCTTCCACTGAAATTATAAAAAATATTTATATCTTAGTCATTTGTTAGTCATGTTAGTTGTACGAAAAAAATTTACTCTTGAAATATTTTTCATTTTTTAAATATGATTAGGATATTTCTTTTTTCAGTCAGGAAAGTTAAGGCAACCAAATAAAAAGCAGTTTGCACCAAGTTTGATGTAACAACCTACTTGTCAGCTACTGATATTTTTCTTTACAATTTGTTTGTCCACGCATGTAAAAAATGTAAAGATGCAAATGAATGCATTGTGGCGCAATACTTACATGACTTAGCAAATCTGTTGTCAGAATAAAACCCCAAAACTTAAAACGGTAAATTTGAAATTTAGATAAAAAAAAAATGGAGCTCACGTCAATCATTGTTGTCAATAGAGATAAATAATCCACCAAAGTTTCATGCATAAAGCAATTTTAAGTTAATGTTGACGATGGATGGACACGAAAATTGGTATCAATGTATAATAATGAATCCACAGTATATCTTCATTATTAATTTATTCCATTTCATATATATTTTTTTATTTGGGCCGAATTGTCTGTTCACTCCCTGGATCAGTTTAAAATACTGATCCATAGTCAGTATATTTAGATATCCAGCTGTTTGTAAATATGTAAATGTGTTAATTTTTGTTTTGTTTTTGCACAATATTATTTTTGAATTATTGCACTCATTATCATGATTATAGTTATTATATTTTATTAATTGTCTGTTTGCGATGCGCAAACGTCATCAATGTGCTGATGGATGTTAGATGATGTAGATGTAGATATAAACATATAGATCAGACCAGATAGACATGGGGCCTGATCGGCGTGAGCAGGATCTACTTCGGACAGATCGACCTGCGGCCGGATTGACATGAAAGCCCAATCAACTATCTACATCGCCAACCGCCAATCACAACCACTTTTACTTATTCCAATCATCGGAACATCACTAGACCATTGTAGACTGACCAATGTATAATGTGATACAAATATTCTCTCCTCTTGTTTCAATATTGATCTTATCACATATCACACTTACTTATAAGCCCTCATCTGATCTGATTTAACCAAATTCAAAGGGTGTCAAGTGACATAGAGAAAATCTTGATCTCTCTATGTTAAGCTCTTAAGTTTGCTATATAAAACTTACTAGTTACACGATGTCTTTAGTGCTTTATGAATATATGTTATAATGTGTGATGTGGCTTCACGATTTTTCACATTGCACCCAGTAGCACACGGCACCGAAGTCTTTACAGGAGGGTTCACATTAAAACGTGTGCAAAATGTGAATCCGATGTTCTGATTTTTTTAGGGTACGCAACTTTACACAAACCATGTTCCCAAATAACTACTTTAAAATTCGATTCGAGCTTTAACGGAGGTAGAAAAAAGAAAAATCTCTCCTCTGTTATCGTTGTTTCATCATAACAGAAATTTATATCGGTTTCAGAAAACTCGATTTGTTGCCCCTTGAGAAATGTCTGATGGAAAATATATAATCTTCGTTTAATATAATCAGTGGCTAGAGAAAGAGTTTAATTTATTAACAATAAATCCAAGTATTCATCATTTTTTTGTTTTGATGTATCCTTAGATACGATCTATTATTATATAAAACCTCTTGCCTTCAAACACACCGAAATGACGGAAGTGCTTTCATTCGGAAGGCCTCTTGCCATTTGCATTTTGGAAACGTGACCAGTACTTGCAGAAAAGATTGAATAAGATAACATAGTTCTGCTAGGTAATATATAGGAGTGTAATGATAGTCATTATAACATTTAATCTGTTGACAGAATTTTTCGCTGTCAATAGTGTGTAATTAGGGAAACCAACATAAAAATGTGATGGATGTGGTATTTATGTTCGGAACATCTTTCTAGTTTTCCTCGACTTTCACGTCGATATTCTTACAATGATATCTAGGCGGTGCGGCATGGACCTGCATACATGTATCTTCAGTTATAGATTTCTTTTTAAGTTTAAATTGTGAATAGAAACATTGAATGTGTCAAATAAAAAACAACACAAGACCACCAAGGTAGATACACCTTATCGCTATTTGTTCGACATTAGCGACAAAATTAACTGGAAATCACTCGTGGTCTAGTGGTTAAGACCGATGGCTACAGTGCTGAAGGTCCCAAGTTTGATTCTATAGAATGGGTACTTTGGGGGCCTCGGTTGGTCAAATTTGCCCCCTACTTTGACCTGGAGATCAATCTTCTGATATCTCTCTGGTTTGTCTGTTTCCACCGAGTGACCCAGTGGTTCTCTCCGAGTACTCCGCTTCCTCCACCATAATAACAGACTTCCTGGTGTCCTACACTCTTCCTTGGGCAGTGTTGGGTGGGGATTGTTCTGGTGGTGGTATAATATTGTAAAGGACACATCTCCATTAATCCTTAGGGAGTGTACATGGATCCGCTGTACCCTTGCAGTCAATCAAGAGGTGCATCTAAATTGGCAGAATCTCAAGTACATACACAGTCTGCACCAAAAACTTTTTCAACTACTAGTCCGAAGACGAATATTCTGACATTTTTCTTATTGGGCCAAACAAAGTTTTGCAAAAACTTACTAGTCTGAATGAAATTTTACTAGTCTGGGGCATCGGACTAGTGGCTAACCGTGCAGACTGCATACATACATACTCAGGTTCCAGTGAAAGTTTTACGTAATAAAAATATACAATATATATGTATGTTGTCAGAAAATTTAAAATTAATTTGTATGAGCTTAAGAAACATGACGAAAAGCAAGGCTCCACGGAGCTTTTCTCCTGTTCAAAGGGATAAGATTAGTTCGAGATTACTGACGTCCAACGGCTGTTTTGCCAGACAAGCTGGGACTATGCAAGCAATGTAAATATCCGAGAGCTTCTGATTGTTATTGTGGTTGGCACTAAATGCTTGATACCGATCTCTGCAAAAGAAGTGAAAAATCGTGGTTTGCTTGCTACTTAATATTAAATATCGATCTCCTTTAAAGGATGTGAAAAAAGTCTAAATATTTGCATATTTGAGTCTTGAGGTCGCAAAATATCTCGTAACTTGACATCCATTTGAAAATAATAGTAAAAATGTCTGAATTGATGGGTCAACATGGTCAATGTGGAAGCTGTCTAAATATGAGAAAATAAACGGTGGCAGATAGGTGAAACTTACATTAATGAAGAGATAAATGAAAAATGAACAAATTTATACACGATTTATATCATTCTAAGGCTGTCCATTAGCACCAGAAGCGACAAAGCAGCACATCTATTTTGGATGAGCAAATATTAACTTTTTGATATGGGACAAGCTCTGTGGTCTCAGGGTCCCAGCTTGTCTTGCCAAACAGCAGTTTGATGTCAGAGTAATCTCGGACTAGGATAAGATAAAATAAGTAAAATGTGAATTTAACAATAATTCTAATTATATCAATCACACCACACATATGGACCATAATTTGGTATTCAGCCTTTGGTTTCTTTTTGTATCCTTTTTTATAAGTTCTAAAATTTTAACTTTTATTTTGTGGGTTAATGTGTTGGTGTTAGAATAGTATGAATGGAACAATTGAATTTTTCAAGAAAAAATTAATACATTTTGATTCACCTTTTACGTGACAGGAAACCAATCTTTATTTTCTTTATTTTGCACAATATAATTCAAAAGGCATAAATAAACACCATTACTAGTGTTACTTGCTTCTTGTTAATATTTAAAATCTATTTTCAATGTTATATTAAAGTTTTTTTTAAACCTGACAGGAAACCATAAGAAACTGAAAGCATTTTTTTAGTTTTATTTTATTGCAAAATCTGCTTAAAATAATCTGAACAGTATACTTTTCTTAAAATCCATCTTAAATGTAACAGTATTATAAAACTCCTAAATATGTGCTTGTTTTGAAAACAATTAGTACAATTTATTCAGAATTGTCCATATTTTATTCATTGATACAGGATACCATGATCGTTGTACCTTGATGTTTTGGCCAAAAAAATATATTTATATTTGGTTTTGAAATTCCAGTTATATAAAATTTATTCCAAATCATTGGCAATGTAAAATTCTTTAAATCCAGTAAAGAAAAAAACTTTTAACTTGGAATTAAAATCTTTAAAATAGGCACCATGTGATATTTGTGACCTGTACACCATCTACATGGTTTCCACATTTTAACCTACTTTAGTGGGCTAAAATCAATAAAGTACTTCCTTTCAAGTCATGCCTGGTAAAAGTTTACTTTTCCTTTGACAAGTTTATTGCGTTTCTGAAAAGTGTTTGCAGAACATGAATAAAAAAAAAAAAAAAAAAAAAAATTGTGACAAAGTTACCAACTTTGTACATTCCAAGTGTAACGGTATATTAACATGCATTTTTCATTTAATTATCTTTATTCACCTAAAATATCCAGTAATATTTACTGCTGAAGCAAAATCAATCCAACGAACATCGGCACCATGATAAGAGATGTAATTTCGATTGAATTTTCCAAGGACCCTTTACATCGTTATTGGGAAACGTAGTGTGTTTAAACGTCTGTCAAATCTGAAATCGATTTTGTCAAGTCATTGGGCATTTATTTTCACACAAGATCGTATGTAACATTAATGCACATAGGAAAAATAATAGACCCCCGGCGCAATCTCTTTGAAAATTGTATTTTCCTTTTTTAAACAAGTCGAAACAAGTCTACAGATTATGTTTGCTAACATCCCGTTGGAAACAAAAACAATGTTTGGAACTAGTATATCGTATGTCCGGCTGTAAGGGCGTGATCACATGTTAGTCACATGTTTCACGTATGACCGGAAATGATTAGAACTTAAGGACAAAAACAATTTTAATAAATAACTGGACTTCTGTTTCGTGTGAAATGTAACGCATAACGATAACGTCATTTTCTTACTTAATTATTACGAAGATCAAAACAAGAATGTAAATCATCTCTGATTTACCTGTTTGAACATCTCTCCAGAGTTCATATTTGCATATATTGTTTTTAAGAATTCTATTACAACAAAGCAGATTACATCATCTAAAATTTGCGTTACGAAATCGGACACAAAAGTCACGCCACTGTTCTTACATCTGCTACATAAATACTTATAGTTCTCTGCATTTTCTTCTGACTATTCTTATTGGTCGATGTTCTTTGTTATTTGAAAGCAAAAATTACGAATTTGCCGGTGACGATTATCTACAAATCAGTCAGCGTTATGCTCTTCGGAAGCAAAAAGTAACGCGACAAACGACACAAAAATACGGTTGTAGAATCTTTGAAATATGTATATTTCAATTTTTTTTCTAGGGAAGAGTAGCATACACTTGTATGTTGATAAAAATAATGGTATCTTTAGATGTAGTTACAACTTTTCTTACAGTAATTCACAATTTTATCACTTTTCTATAGTTATAGGAAACGAACCCAATAGCAAATTATGGTCCATATACAAATATTAAATCTTGCTTCATTAGTCATATTTAAAAAAAGAGGGAACTATTTAGTTAATTCTGGAAAACAATTGTTCTCTAGGGAAAATAATGAATTTTCTATTTTCTGACAATGTACATATATTGTGTTTATTCTGAAATTACTCCCAACACTTGAAAATTTAGATATTAAATCAAATCATCATGTATACACTTTATCGCTATATGGAAATCTGCACCAGTTAACCTGTGTTTGCTTGAACATGTTGAACTTTAATATAATATCTATAACACATGTTTTGTTTCTGCTCTCTAACAGTACTATAGATTCCCTCAACACAATGCTCATTTCCCAGAAGCTGAACACAGATCAAGTTTGAATTTTGGTGGCGTCACTTTTCCTGTTCTAAGAGTTATGCCCCTCTACAAATGGAAAAATTGTGGATTTTTTTTTATGTTCTCTTTCATGTCTTACTTTAGTTTGGCTCCACCAAACATTATGCAACTTATACACAATGCTTTTTACTAAAAAAAAACCAGATCAAGTTCAAATTTTGGTGGCTTTACTTTTACTGTTTTAGAGTAATGCCTTTTACAAATGGAAAAAGATGACTTACATTCCTGTTCTCTAACTTTAGTTTGCCTGTACTAAATGTTTTCAAACATATACACAATGCTTATTAATACCACAAAACTCAGGTTAAGTACAAATTTGGGTAGAATCACTTTTACAGTTCTTGAATTACATGTATGTCACTATAATGATATGCAAGCAAGGGTCCCATGGACACAATCTCCATTTATTTCTTCACACCTTCATATGTTGAGCTGATTTTAAGTATGTGAGTCTTCTAAGAGGGGTTGCTGGGAAAATGAAAACAAAGCAAATATGTCACTCAGCCTCATTAGAGCTCTCACAATTACAATTCTTGCCAGAATTTTATAAAACTTAAACTAAAGGTTGATATCATGCAGCAATATTTCCTACAAGTTCTATATTGGTGGAGATCAACTTTTGAAAAATAGAGTTATTTCCCTTAGAAATATTAAGTTTATGGAATATTGCCTTGTTAATTAAATAAAGAATTTATTATTATTAAGGCTCTCACAGGTACATTTTTTCTTGTCAGATTTTTTGCTATGATGGGGAGATTAGAACTCTTTTACTATCATGACTATGATGTGTAAATAAAAGAACAAAACATTTGCAAAAGCAGATTTACAGATCTAACATTGTTGGGTTGATGTTGAGACGAGTTGTATATATATCATGTATGTTAATTTTATACATATATATATGTAAGAGCTAGGCTCAATTTTATGTTCCTTTGACTTTAAATTACAGTTTGTTTTTTTTTTGGTTTTTGGTGGTTTTTTTTGGGGGGGGTCATTTGAATTTTCAATTCAGTTTTATTTTAAAGATGTAGGGCATACCTTAAATTTTTTCATGTATTTGTATTTCTAATCTGGTATTGATATTAAAGGTAAAAATTTTGAGAATCTGTAACATGTTGACCTTATGAGTACATGTACCAAAATTTATCTTTATATGAATTTGAAGCTATACTTCACTTTTTGTGGTCTTTTGAAAAATGTTGTTTGTGCTGTATTATAAGACCCCTCTACCAAGATTTTTCTTTTTTGCATGCATACATATAAAAATTGTTGTGTTTATCAAACCCATCATAGGTTTGAAAGTTGCTTGCAATTCAGAAAACATAATTATCAAAATTATCAACAAGACAAGATCCCACTACTAAGACTAGTCATGCTAGTAATGAATTAAGATCGTTGAATTTGTCAGTTGACTCATTATATCCCTTTAATGATGATGGACCTTATTTCTGAATATACATTGGATATTTTCTGCTGGCTAATTTATTTTGACCTATTAACTCACTGTTGAACAAACAACAATCAAACCATTTTAGAGGTCATGGAAGTAAAATATGTTCAAATTGATTGAAGAAGTTTTGTTGTTCATGTACTATAAATCAAATACTAGCTTTACTGTCTTAGAAACATTTTAATTAGAAAAAGATCTTTATAATCTTAGTTTGTTGATAAGCATGATAAGTCTGGGGTTTTTGAGTGTGTCTGTACTTAATAGGTTAAATAAGGAAAAGAACAACAAAAAAGGAATAAAAAAGGAGTATTATTATTGGTTTAAAAAAGAACAAAAAATGTAGTATTGGTTTAGAATATCTGCCTTTATAAACCTTAGATTTTGGATGAACATCCTGCAAGCAGGCAGTTGTGTAAGACCTATCTTACAGCTGTTCTTTTTACTATTTTTTTGTGATTCACTGTTTTTCATTAATCACATTTAATTATAATGAAGATACTTTAATCAGACACCTGCGTTTCACCGGAGCATGAAGTACCTATTGTCCTAATTTGTCCTTGTAGAAAGAAACAAATATTAATTTGTTTTTTATTGTGTACTCTTTACAAATTAAGGTAAAAACAGCAATCAATAAATTTATTGAATACACACTGATGAGATATTGGATTAGGCTAAACAAATTGAATTATTAGTTTCATGTCTGTTGTATTGATTTAAGACTTTAATCTTTATTTATCGTGATGTTTTATGTCTAAGTATGTATGCCTTCAACCCCATATGGGTATATACCTGTGCATTATTGAATATTACTATTTATAAACCTACATTTTCTACCTGACTGACTTTTAAAATAGATTCATTATTGAAGAGATGTTTTTACCATTCATCTGGTCTGTCGAAACAACCACAACCGAAAAACATTGGTGTCACACTTATTAAACTCTAGACTCCAATCTTTATTCATGGTTCTCTCTGAGCACTCCTGCTTCCTCCATCAATAAAATCTGACTTCCACGATATAGCACAACAGTGTTAAAAGTGGTGTTAAACACCAATTGGTCAATATTAAGTTTTCTTCTCTTTTCCTAAATATTTTGTCGTGTCCAATTTTCTACATCTGTTTACATGACATTTTATGGTAATGGAGTGTCTGTCCGTCTGGCATCATTATGTTGGACAATAACTAAAAAAAATGCTTAAACTTTTTTGCTTGAAACTTTAGTAAATTGTTTATAAATCAATTGACATGAGCTCCCGTTATATTTCTAAACATTTTATATTTTTAGTTTCTGAGCTATTGGCTTTTATTCATAAAGTGGAGTGATTTTCCATGTTTTCAGACAATATTTTTAAGAGCTTTGAACATTTTTCATGAAACTTTGGTGATTGGTTCATATCTAATTGTTACTTATTGCTCTTTCCCTTTATATTGGGACATAGCCTATGTGTTTTAGCTGACTTAAGGTAAGTTCATTCTCTTATGTCAGGGGCGGATTTAGGCGGGGGCGTGGCGGGCGTGCGCCCCCCCTAAAATTTGCAAAGCATGGGTTGACTTCAACATATTTAAAGTATCAGAAGAGACCATTCAATCTTTTTTAACATTCAAAGTATATAAAACAGTCAGTTTAACAGAATCAACGTGATTACTAATCAACTGACCTACGCTTAGTTCTATAAATGATTTCAAAGGGAGAAGTCCAACGCGGAGCTGCATTTGATGACACATATAATAGGTTTTTAGCAGTTACACATGTAAAGTAAAAAAAAACTGTTACATTGTATTTGCGGTTTTTATAATCAATTTGTTTGATAATTGAAGTTCCAAAACACCCCTTACTCACTTTCACAATTTCATCATGACACGGTCAAGAAAGCAGTCGGCAGGTAAAATTATTTTATAATATCCGTAATGAAAGATAGAAATACTGTTTCAAGCGAAAGGTTAGTTTATTAATTTGTATCTCTGTGTCTATATTTACTTCTCATTTGCAACCTAAATATTTAGCCGAAATCTGTACCGTATTACTGTATGCTTGGGTCCCTAGAAAATAAACATAACTGCGTAAATGCATCTCATTTTGATTTTAGTTGTTTGTGGCGAACACAGTAAAGTCTGGCACGACCTCCGAAAAAAAAAATGTAAAAAACAGATATTATGAAAGGACAATTAAAAATCGCTGGTAAAAGTAGAAATTTTCGTTTGAAAAATATATTGGTCTTGTGAGTAGTTGTGATCTGTCTCGTTCACTATGCGTCTGTCTGTCCGCCCGTCTATCTGTTGATTGTTGTCAGGTGTGGATTAATATAAAAAAGAAGATGTGGTATGATTGCCAATGAGACAACTATCCACAAAAGACCAAAATGACACAAACATTAACAACTATAGGTCACTGTACGGCCTTCAAGGCGGTTTCAGCTTGAAACTTTAATTCCTCACTAATTTTAACGCACAATAGTTCGAGATATCAACATTGCACCCCTTTAGAAGAATATTTCAATAATTTTACTTTAAAAAAACCTCCAAATTTTTTTCGCCTCGCTCCGCTCGGCGAAAATAAAAATTTGCGCCCCCCCTAACTTGAAATCCTGGATCCGCCCCTGTATGTGAAGCAATATCAAAATTATGACAATCAAATGCAAACATGTGTTCACGGGTCATTGAATTTTTAACAACAGCTTAAAATATTACTGTCATGTTTGATATCAGGCAATCACTAAAAGTGTATTGTTGAACCTTGCTTTAAACATGATAAAGGAATATTTTTCTGATGGCCTGAGTTAACAATGTTAGGAAAATCCAATTTAATATTACATTCATTGGGAAATGGTCATTTTCCTCTTGTGTGTTTGTTCTGTAGTATTAACGTGGTTTTATTGATGGGCATCATTAAAATCGTAGAATAACTGCACAGCACGCGGAGAAACTTCATCACAACTGACAATTTAATACAATAATACCACATTGAATTATATAATTTTATCATTGTTTTGAAATTTTTGAACATCTCCCTAAAGGGAATTATAGCTTGTTGAAATATTGCCTAATAGTAGGGTTATTCGGTTTAATAGTCGGTGTTTATATAGCAGGAGGGAATTGAAATGAAAGAGATCAGTATTTAGGCCAAATTAGGAGTCTAATATAAACCTATAGCTCCTTGATTACAGGGATATTTGTACTACATGTATTTAGATATCATAACATCCTTGGTTTCAAATCTTTAGGTTTTCACATTCCTGATGAAGGTTTATCAAAGAAAAGTTTTTGGATACACACACATTTTTAAAGTGTTCTAGTATTCTTATTACAACTTTTTTTCTTAAATAAGAAAAGTTATTTCATCAAATTTTATTTCATATAGATTAATTCTGTGTTATATATAATGCCATGTGTTCATCCAAGTCATTGCACTATTTCCGTACAGTCCCTTTAATAGCTAAACTCCAAACTGCTATATGTACATATCCAATGGACACATTCATGTAAATTGTGCCGTTTAAATTCATAGAAACAGGTCTTATTATTAATTTTTCAAAATTTTATGGAAATTAAACGAGCTTATCTATTTTAGTCAATTTTAGGTGGGTAAAGAAAATAAATATAGTTACTCTGTTAATTATTTTTTTTATAAGAAAATTAAAACCACTTTTTGTTTTACATGTATTTCTAATTTGAATAGATCCAGCATGACAGTAAAAGCCATAAAAACCATTTAAGTCTTAATGTCTTATTTTAATGTAAATTTGTGCAGATTATAAAATCATTTATCCTTTTAAAAGATAAAACTCAAAAGAAGTTTTTTTTTTCTGCAGATGTGTTTATTGTTGTCTTTGAAATGCAGTATAATTTTATCATTGCATTTATTTGACTGACAATGAATAGGTTAAATCTGTCTTTGTTGGAATTACTGTTTGATCTGTCAGGCACCAATTCTAATTATAGGTTGGTTATGCAAAATTTATGTTAATAAATGCAGCTTGTTATTGCAATGCCAATCAACGAATTGTCCTTCCTGGCAACTAACTTATAATTTATGTCAATTTTTTTTTTACAAAAGTTCCAAAGACAAGTTTTATTTCTTTACATTTTGTGGAATTAAAATTGAGTGTTTGATTTCTATTTATTTGAATTGATAAAATTTTGAATTTTTAATTGGATATTTGCATATATAGATAAAATAAACCAACCTTTTTTTATTGATTTAAGAAGTTTTATGGTACACTTAATGTGTTCTTGCATCTTGCTACAAGATTGCAGTTATGACATGTGTTAAAGGTTCAGATTATACAGGTTGTACTGTATAGGGTCACAGCAAACACATCCTGAGAATTCTGAAAGAATAGATTGTAGATCTTTAGGTATTTGCATTCTTCTTGCACTGACATATTGTAAAATGTACTAAAAAAAAAACAAGAATATTTCACTTGAAATATATAGAGAACAAATCAGATCTTTTAAAAACAATCAGAAAAGTACAAAAAAAACATAAAATTTATGAGTTTTATATCAGTTCCTGGTAAAGGGTTAACTAAGTATATAGAAACCTGTATTATTGATGTAAATTATTTAACAGTTTTCATCCCAGACATTTCAATCATTGGTACATTAGGAGATAGATTTAAGTTAACTATAAAAATCTTTCTCCATTTCAGAATACATCAATTTTCTGCAAATAATAAGTTATTATCTTCTTCAATGCATAGATAATCAGGTTATCATCTTTCACTGCCCATTTTTTTCTTCACTGAAATGTTTGCTGTTAACTTTTAAGAGTTCAAGAGGGAAACCCCTTGGCAAATCATAACCACACACACACACCCACACAACCACACGTGCCTACTCATTTAGGGAGCAGATTTTACATAAAATGATAATCTGTAGGTAGGTTATATGAATTCAGTTGAAATATGGATTACAGAGGATTATGAAATAAGGCTGTATTTAATATGAGTTCTGTATGCATTTTGAACTTGTTTTTTCTAGAATTTTCTAGGAAAAAATTATAAAAGTTGCATTTATCCTTCCAGAGAAACAATCAACTCTAAACTTAGGAAATACTAGAAAAAATATTACACTCCTCTAAATTTTATATCTTTGGTTCTGTCATTGGTGTCATAATTAAAGACCAATAAAAGTATTGGATTTTAGAACACTAACCATTTGTGAAATCTGTAGTTTATGATAACTTCAATTACAAAAATGTTTATTTCTTCATAACTTATATATACTCTGGTCACTCTAGTTTTGACATGTAATCTGTGAGGTCACTGATACATGTACATTAAAAACATGTAACACAACACATGTGATCTTAAAAAGGTCACTTTACACATAGTTTTTGCATGATAATGATGTTTATTTGATAGATTACTCAGAATATTTTTTTTATGAATTCAAATAGCAAAGAAGTGACCTTTATTGGTCTTTAATTTCATAGAAATATGATAGAATTGTAATAAAACTTTATCATATTGAGCCTTGGTTATGGATGTGTATTTTCAACAATGTTTAATGTAATTCAGAAGAAATGTAAGAATGTTTACTTTCTGAAGCATAAGGGCATATATACTTGTATAACTGACTGATATGTTTCTTTTATTTTGTAGGTTGTGACCAAAACAAAAATTAAAGAATAAAATTGGATACACTTGAAATTTTGAAAATGGGTAAGGATTATATCATATATGGTTATTGAATATGAATTATAAAAGATGTGAGATTTTAAAAGTCACTTATCGAGATAGCAACAGAACAGTTTGTCTCCTTTGTAACTCCAAACAAGAAACATAAAAGCTGAACATGACATTTTCAATGTTTTTTTGTGACCAAGTAATAACTTAGCCTAAATAAAATCTGCCATTGAATTTTAACACTTTTGGATTACTTCTGAAAGAAAGTGTTCATTACCAGTAAAGAGGGGGCTGATGGGTTAATTTCGTTCTTCGTGATCGAGGATGTTTTCATTTCGTGATCCGTGAAAGATGCCAATTTTTATCGTGATCTGTGATTTTGAGGAAATTAAGTCGTGATTTGGTAATGTTAATTTTTTGTGAATCGTGATTGATATTTTTTGTTTTCCGTGATCCGTGATGAGGACCCCCCATTAGGCCCCTCAGTAAAGATTCACCATTTTCTTTGTTGAACAATATATGTATTCTGTAACTCAAAATTTCTGGGTTGTGGTCTCTGTAGTTCCACACAAAAAATAAGCTTCAGCCTAATTTCAAGTTTAAAAAAAAATCTGAAGAAAAGGGGTTAGGGGAGGGGGGTCCAAACCAAGTTCCCTGCCCCCTTCCCATGTGGTCTACCAATGAGAATTTGATGTATGAATGAAGATAGGATGAGGTGTTTGGTTGTGTATAAGACAGCACTTATTTTTCTTTTTAGGTTTTAAAACATTCAGTTTATACAATTTTGTACTGTTAGTAAAAAATATCTGTTTCTTGAGGAGTTATATTGTTTGTATAATAAATGAAATGTTTCATAATCTGTATTCAGCAATGACAACAAATCACAATATTTTAGTTAAAGTGTTGGAATACTTTATAGTATAGCAGATGTTTTATAGGATGTTAAGTATTATCTTAGCCAAAATTTCTGTAGCTTAAGGAAAGAAGTTAAAAATTCAGAAACAAATTGTGTTGTTGAAAATTAACATGTAACTGATTTTATTTGGAAGTGTTTATTTTAGCTTCAGGGGTATAGGGAACATACTATGATCTTTATTGGTTGTAAATTTCATAAAAATTGAAACATATCATTCAACAACAAACAACATGAAATTATTAAGATGATCAGAAGTATTTGATAAAACATTTCCTGACATTTTTGTACTTTTATACCACAGTGGTACTTATAAACTAATTAAGATGAGATGATGTGCTGTAATAGAGACATGTAAGGTAGGAAGGGGAAGAATAAGAATATTTATTATTCAATCAAGGGCCCTTGATGGGCAGCATAACATGTACACATAAAACAATGCATCATGATTTATAACAGAAAAACATTTTTAAATACTAAAATGAAACATTAAAAAAAGTTCAGACAGATGTTTTTATCTTCATTCTATAAAAATCATATACATTTTATTCCAGGCAGGATCAGAACCATAAAATCATTACAATTATCGTTGTTATACATGATGATCATTCATGAAGCAACTTATACAGCCAAACATATGAAGACTTTCACAGAAACTGATAGTTTGTGGCCTTTTTCCCATAATTTATTTCAAATGGTCAGAGCATTTAGACACTTCATTTTCAAATAAACCTTACATGTTTGTCGGAACAAATACAAAGGTGTATTAAATCTTTAAAACAAGAATGGTAAATATGACTTTTAAAATATTGGGGAAAGTAATTAGAGCTGAATATCAAGAAAAAAATGTTGAAATTAAATTTTAATGATTGCAAAAGTGAAAAAAAATTGCATAATTTCCTTATTGGAGAGGTTGTCATGTTAAAATTGTATAGTCATTTTACCAATGTTAGTACATCATAACAGTACAAATGTTATTGAAGGTGCAAAGTATTTGAGTATTTCTAAGTGATAATAATTGATCCATGTGTTATTATCATTGGAAGTTGTGTATTGCCTTTAGGCATAGATTTGTAATCATGTCATCGGCAGTTGCGTAATTACAATAATTGTATAATACGATAATAAAGAGGGACAAATGGCTTTGAACTGTAGGTGATCCCCGGGGTAATGGTGGATAATTGATGTTTTATATGCTACTAAAATGTACTTATATAAGTTGAAATAGTTTCTAAAGTACCGGTACATATTTTTACCAAGTTTCTTTTTTGTTTCAAACATTTCCAATCATAATTTCAATTATAGAACAGTGGATCATGTATCATAGATTTTATCTCTATACTAGAACTGATACCAATAATTAATTGATGCCCTCATGGACAGTCTTTCAAGCTATGCAAGATTAAGGTCCACTTTTTTGTTGAAGATGTGTACTTTTAGAAGTTTGGACTGTGTATATTGATATCACTAGAATCAAAAATGTATAAACCATAGGATACTGGTGATTTTTTCATTTTTGTAGATATAAATTTTCATGGAGTAAGGAAAAAAATGTATTTTTGTGAACTTTTGAAAAGTTTGCATACAAGTTAAAGTTACATATTAAAAATACACTATTTTCATAATACCGACTTTTGAATTTGGATCATATAATTTTTCAACAGGTAACCTATTCTGTTGAAGACTGTTCTCACTGCCTGATACTCAGGTCAGAAAAAGTAACCCCTAAAAAGTAAAATTTAACATATCATCAGTACAATTTAGTGCAACAGTTTGCTGTTTTTTTATGATTTTTTTTTGTCTATAGAAAACAAGAAACAGTAAACCTCTTCCCCAAAGTTATACTGATTCACAGATTGTAAGCTTGATTATACTTCTTTTAGTTGCTCTTTCTTGTCCAGGTACCAGGATGTCCTACCATATAATATGTCATATAAGATTACCTGTTGAAAAATGTGAACTCTTGAGTCAAAAGTAGGTTATAAGAAAATAATCATTTTGTACTTAGTTGGACAAATAAAATTGTGTTTTACCTATATCCAGGAAATTCATGAAAATTGGTATCCTACAAATAATCATTTATTACATATATATATTATGTGAATTGTTGAAACTAATTTCCAGTTAAATTTGCGAAAGAGAACATTAGTTTTGTGCAATTAGCTCTTCCTACAGTTTATAAGTTCACAGTGCTAGTGCACATATATTGAAATTATGGACCTATTTGTTATGAAAGTGTTTACGGATATATTTTATCATATTTCTAGACATAGGGAACTTAATCTTTTTTCGTTCAAATTTATGAAGTATAAAAAGTTTGTGTATTCGATGTATTACGCTTGCTATAATAAAAAAAGTCAAGTTCTCCCATTTAGTTACAAACTATATTTGATATGTTGTAACGGAATGCCATAATCCTGTAGATTGTGTTGGCTTAAGATAATCAGCGTCATCTGTTTTGATATTCTTGTTTTTATATGCAGAGTATTTAAAGGTACCTTAAAACTTGTTGTTGGCCTGGTTTGACTTAAATTACATTTGAGCCCCTCTCCTTTTCCTAAGTATTTTGCCCATTCCGTCAACCTGGGTTTCAAAAGGAAGTCCTTTTGTTGGCTTTTAGTAATAGAAGATAAACTGTAATGAAAGCTGAATTAGTTGTGTGGGCCATGGAATTTCTTGACCACTTGTGATCTGTAGGCCTCTTGTTTTAATTAACCAAGTTAACCTTAGGTGTGTGTGGTCAACCCTATACCCATTTTTCTTCTTAAAGTTGTTTCTTTTGACATAATGACAGTTTAATTATCATTGATCTTAAGGTTAACCTGTATGACCTTGTGACCCTAGTGTCCTGTCAATACAGGTGAACAAATCATTTGACAAAATGGGAATAGAGAGAAAAACATCATTCTAAATATGGTAGGAATTCATTTGTTACATATATGTTAGTTGTAAGGAATTAATAATTTATTGAAAGGTAATAATTTAATATATTTTAATATGTTTCAAAAATTATGTGACAATATTTTTTTTATTCAAATTTTAATTTCTGATAGATTTTCTTGGTATTGATTTGTCAAAGTATAGTAAGGACTTTACTACCCTCTATAAAACAGGAAAACTTTTTATCATAGGCATTGGAATAAATATTACTAACATAACTAAAGCAGAAATTTTTAAAAAGTTGACACGTTAAATTTAGTATCTAAAGTAAAGAAAACTCTTTTTTCTCATGAATTAACATGATTAAAGTAAACAGTTAGGGTGTTCATAAACATGTGCACACAACTGAAAAAAAATTAACTTGCATGCAACACTTCTGCTTTAGTCAAAATTGATCTGGGTTTATTACCAACTGCTATATCCCTTTTAGATATACAACTCTTTATGTAATTTACAAATTATTGATCTTCAAAACTTAAAGCAACCCTAACCAAGATTCATATTAAAAATTTCTCCCAGGATGATCATCTTTTGCTTTGAGCAAATTTGAAAAATAAATTATTTGGACATTGTTGTCTCCATAAGTTTTGATTTTTTTACATTCACTAACCTTAGGCTTTTTATAGTTTAGGTACTTTCCTGTATCATAGCTGTTTGCCTATGGTTAAAGGTTGTACAACAAGCATTTGATACACAGAATATAACACCTGTCCTTTTTCATAATTTTGGTATAATTTAAAATTTTAATTTAATAATATGGAAACATGAATTTTAGTGCTATTACAAAGTCTATTTTATGAATTATAAATGTCAGATAAAAATATCATATTAGATGGATTTATACATAATTGCTGTAAGTGTAACAATATTTTTTACATATATCTTTTTATAAGTTATGTGTAATATATTTATTCCATTTAGATATATACATGTAATAGGATGCTGTTTTCATGGTTTTGGGCATATATGTATGCAAAATTTGACAAAAATATGAAAGATAATATTGAGTGTATTGACATGTGCTTTACAAGGATATCGAATATAAAAATTGTGTTTCATTAAATTTAAGTAGACAAATTAGAAGTAATGATAATGGATTGCTTAAAAATGGTGGTCAAAAAGGAAAATTAATGAGGGATGAAACATAAGATGATAACAACAAACATCTATGCTATATAGGCACTTAGTCTAATAGCAGGACCTTCTGTTGTCTGGTCTGTCATTTAAACATATAGATTTAACGTAATTTTCATTTATTTCTATACTTGCACACTAAAATTTTGTGATTAGCTTAAAAGAGACAATGGGGATGGGGAGTGTAGATTTCAATTTGATTATAAATTTTACATGTTTAAGTGACACATTGATAGAATTAACATTTAATTTTGAAAGTTCTTTGGTTACATGTTCCAATATTGGACGTTGGGATATTGCAACATTAAAGTACAAATGTACAATTATATGAAGCTGTGATATTGTAAATTTTATTAAAAGACTTTTGAAAATGACTACATTTAAAACTTGCACATCTGTAATGGCATTTTCTGTGAGTTATTGCACTTTGACTATGATCCTGGGATTCCTGACTTTCCACAGCATTTTGCATCATACTCACACCTTATGACTCTTTAACTTGCCACATGGTCCAGTGGCTTAAAAAAATCAGGTGGATTACCCTCCCCACCCCCTCCTACCTGTTTGGTTTGACAACTAATGCTTTTGTTTGGGGACATTTGATTGGATCCACCCTTTTTATATGACTTGATTATGTAAGAACCACTCTCTTTTTAAAAAATGTCGGATCTGCATCTGTTGTAGAGGGTCATTTGCTTTTACAGGATCATCAATTCAGGAAAAAAAGCTTTAAACTTCATGATATTGGTTTTACAAACAACAAAATACAGAAATGAGTTAAAAATATAACGAATTGAATAGTAAGCAGATACTGAAAGCATTGAAGCTGTTGGAAAATTCCTATCTCCTTTTATTGCATCCATTTCTTGGCTAACATTAATTGTTCACTACTCTTTTGAGTTGAAAGGAGAATATATGAGAAGGCCACTTCTTTTAACCCTTGTAATTGAACAGTCTGCGCCAAAAACTACTAGTTCAGACACTAAATATCAGAACTTGTCGCTATATGACTATACATGTATAAACTTTTGAAAATGTTCACTAGTTTGAAAAAATATTTTCTAGTCTGGGACTAGTGGCAAATGGTGCAGACTGAAACTAAAAAGTATTAGAAATCTATCTAATAACATTCTTATATATTATTTTTCTGATTTTCAATAGGTTTTAATCTGTTATTCATAGTTTTGAATTTTGTCTGATAAATTACTATACAGGTTTCATACTTTATGCACTTAATACAAGACTGTAGAAACTGCCAAATGGCCTCATTTTGAGATTGTTTAATTAGGGCCCCGCCGACTAAGGCGGGTCGCCCTATAGTGATCAGTCTGTCCGTCCGTCCGTCCGTCCGTCCGTCTGTCCGTCCGTCCGTAACACTTTCGTGTCCGCTCCATATCTAGAGAACCATTATGATTTCATACTTAATACTTAACATGATTATCAACCAACACCAGAGGGTGTGTCATGTTGTATGTACAACTTTCTAGGTCAAAGGTCAAGGTCAAAAAATTTGGTTTTAGTTGACAACCCCCTGTCCTGTGGTGAAGATCGTGTCCGCTCCATATCTAGATAACCGTTATGATTTCAAAGTTTATACTTGACATCCATTTCAACAACCACCAGAGGGCGTGTCATGATGTATGTACAACTTCCTAGGTCAAAGGTCAAGGTCAAAAACTTTGGTTTAGAGTTGACAACCCCATGTCCTGTGGGATTGTGTCCGCTCCAAATCTAGATAACGGTTATGATTTCAAAGTTTATACTTGACATCCATTTTAACAACCACCAGAGGGCGTGTCATGATGTATGTTCAACTTCCTAGGTCAAAGGTCAAGGTCAAAAACTTTGGTTTAGAGTTGACAACCCCGTATCCTGTGGGATTGTGTCCGCTCCAAATCTAGATAACCGTTATGATTTCAAAGTTTATACTTGACATCCATTTTAACCACCACCAGAGGGCGTGTCATGATGTATGTACAACTTCCTAGGTCAAAGGTCAACGTCAAAAAAACTTTGGTTTCAGTTGACAATCCTGTGTCCTGTGGTGAAGATTGTGTCCGCTCTATATCTTGAGAACCATTATGATTTCAAATATTATACTTGACATCCATTTTAACCAACACCAGAGGGTGTGTCATGATGTATGTACCACTTCCTAGGTCAAAGGTCTGTCTGTCTGTCTGTTGATCTGTCCATCGCTAACAAATTTGATCCACACTATATTTTGAGAGGACAGCTGTTATTATTTCATACTTTATACCTGACAAACATTTTCAACTTAACATATATATAAAGCAACACCAGAGAATGTGTCATAATGTATGCATCCTAGGTCTAAGGTCAGTCTGTCAGTCTGTCCATCCGTTTGTTGTTCTTAACAAATTGTGTCCGCTCTACCTCTCGAGAACCGTTAATATTTCATACTTTATACTTGGTGGGTCATAATATATTGAAGGCATAATTCTAAAAATATGTGACAAATATCAATTGGGCAGCACCTTTAAACATATTGTTCAAACATCAATCCATACATCCAGAAGTCACCTTAGAGTAGTCAACAATTAGTTCACATCATGCAGTCATATCACTATTATACTATGAAAGTAAGATGAGAATATTTATCAGTTTTAACTTAAAATCTTAGATTGAAATCACACATGAGACTCCTTAGAGTAGTCAACAATTAGTTCACATCATGCAGTCATATCACTATTATACTATGAAATAGTACTATCACTATTACCCCACGTTATTGACAGCGGGGCCCACAGAGATGGCTTCCATCTCAATGATATCTAGTTAATATTTAAATTTGATCCAAGGTTATACCAAAAAGATATTTTGCTGCAAAATTTCCTATATAAAATGTTCATGTGTTTAAATTATCCTATTTGGGGTATTTTGGCCACGAGCATCACTGAAGAGACATGTATTGTCGAAATGCACATCTGGTGCAAGAAAATTGGTACTGTTAATTTTATTAAGGGACGACATCAAAAGTTCAATGAAGGATAAAAAACTTAATTCACATAGTTTTTTCACTGACCCCCCTACCCCCCTCTTAACTTAATTTGGGAAAAATTGATTGACCCATATGGATATATGTAAAAATCAATGTCGGATAACCAAATCTTGCAGCAGTTCAACCCCACCCCCAAACTATTTAAATGAAGTTTTTTATCTTACATTGATCTTTTGATGTCGTCCCTTAGTATTGGCTCATATCTATTTTTAAGCTGGCTGTAAAGTGGTCATTTGAAGTCAAATATGTCAATTTCCTGATGTGTAATATGACATCTGAAGTGACCATTCTGCACTGACGTGTCAGGATTAAACCTGATCATCAATAACATTCATAGCCATCATAGGATTTTGAAAGTCTTAGTCTGAATACTTTTACCAATTTGTGCATTTTCAGTTTGATACATTTAACAGTATGACCCCTTTATTGGCTAAAGAGAAAACACATTTTTTTCTTACATGTCTAATTTTTAAGGGATTTTTTAGTTTTTACCTTCCATTCCAACAAAGAATTACCCTTTCTGAGACCTTATTATACAGTTCAATAGACAATCATATATCTGTAAACTTTGATAAGAATTTTTTGATAAAAATTTAATCGCAATTCTCATTTTTATGTTCTGGATCAAAGGATGTTTTAAGATTTAACGCATTTATGAAGACGGTAAAATGTGAATAAAAGAAAAATGCAATTCAAAGATTTATAAAAATTTGATGGAAGAATGAAATAGAAAGATTTTAAAATACTGAGTAAGAAAATAAAATTTCATAGTTGAGTGAAATTCAGTAAAAGGAAAAAAGATATAATTAAATCAAAGTTAGTCGGGTGAAAAGAAGTAGAAAGGATCTTGAGAAAATCAGAAAATTAAAATAAATAAAATAATTTTAAATTAACTAAAGAATCATTGAAGTGTACGGACAGGTGATATTTTTGTATTTGTTTTCCAATTGTTTTTTTTCTTAATCTTAAATAACAGTTATCCGATGTTGAACAAGCTTATTATACATCACAAGGGATATCTAATTGAAAAATAGTAGACTCTTAATTTGTAAATTTTTTATTAATGTTTACTTTGAACTTTAAAAATGACATAAAATCAAAACTGTAGGGACAAGAAAAGCAGGTGCCATTTTAAAAGTGTCTTGATTGCATCTGCCATTCAGAGGGGGATAAATAGAATAGCCCAGGAGATGACTAATGGGAAGAGTCTGATTGAATAAGGCAATGTTCTAATGAAATGGTTCATTCTCATTCACAAGTTATACTGCCTTATTGGGATGACGAAAGGAAGGAATTTTAACTGAAAAAAATCTTCATTACTGCTTTTTGAAAATTACATACATAAAGTTTGAAATTAATATTTATTGATTTTGCTTATCAGATTGGGTTTTTTTCATGGATAGTTGTGTAAAAAGTGCTACAATTATTGGAATTTACATTTGAAATCACTCTCCTCTGATTGTGTCCATGTTGATATCGCTAGATTAAGGATAATGTAAAATATCGAAGAAAATTAATTAGATTGTAGCTGTGTGTATTATCGGATGAAAATGACTTTAGAAACTGTTGAGGAAATGAGAAGACCTAGAACATATTATAACTGTCAAATACCAAAGGTACTGTATCGCTATTTTAACATTCTAAAACCTTAAGAATCAGTATGAATAAAAATGGGAGTTATCTGTACGATTTTGTTTTAATACAATGTATTATAATAATTGTAAAGTGTTTAAGAATATTTCTTGTTCGTAAAAAGGTATTCTTCTTAATAAAAAAATTACCATATATTTTAATTTTTAAATCTCCTTTCAGAAAATTTAATCTTAGACACATAAACTCTCATCCTGGGAGAAACATTACACATTGTACATGGATAATTGGAATTTTGTTCATCTCTATTTAAAAATATAAAAAAAACACCACTATTTTAGAGTTTCGAAACAATATAGATTATATTTTCAAAAGAAAAAACTACAAATGTCAGCTTAACGAATTTTACAACCCAAAGAGCCGACATATAAAAACTGATACATGTAGTTCAGATAACAATTATTTATGTAAATTTCCATATTTAGCTGACAATTTGCATTATTGCTATTGAAAACTAATCAGTTAATTGAAAATTAGCATAAACTTTTCAAGGAGATCAAGGTATAAACTTTAAAAATGAATTAGCTGTAACATAAAGAATAGTGACAAAAATCACACATCGATGATTGATGGTTTATCATTTGTATGAACAAAATGAAAACTAGCTTATGTGAAAGAGACAGTAACCTAGAAACACAAATTAACAAGAATAACATTTGAAGTGTAGATAAAAGATAAAAGATAAATGCTTTCTTTAATGTTTTTTTCTATATTGTTTAAATTTTGGTATATCAGAAGAGTGCAAAAACAAGAGTCTGTAGCCAATATAAAGTTTGGAAATATTGCTATAATGATTATAAATACTCTTTGATAATCTGTAATTGCAAAAAAATTTGTGTTTAACTATTTCTAATAACTCTAAAATCCAGTATAACTATTTAAAGACATAAGGGGTTCTCTAAGAATAAATGTGACCATTATTGAATTATGTTGACTTATGCAAAGTGCTAATAAAACTTAAATAATCAGTCAGACTGTCAGACACTTTACTATGATTCATATAACCATGTACTTGAAATTTTAAAAAAATGCTTTTAAGTGCCTTCAAATTTTGGATTTAGCATGTGGGTCCGTATTTTCATTTTTCAGACCCATAATTTCAATCATCATAATCTGATAAAGGTCAATGGGGAGTTGAGTCATCTATAAAGTTCAAGGTTGCCCAGTACAGATCACTTCTGTATTATCTATTATAGTCTTGCTAAATAATTTGCTAAAAAAATATATCATATAGTTCTTTCAATGTTGTAAATGTCATTTGAGGTGTGATTGTCTTTCTAAAATGTCAGCTGTTGTGGACTAGGAAAACTTACATCCATACCATTGAATAAGTGCTGAACTTAATTACAAAGATTTGACCTTTAAAAGACAATGAATACATTATATTAGGTAATGTGTTAGCAGGAAGTGGATTCAGGAAATTGGCAAAAAATAACAAATAGTTTGAGTAAGTAACCTTTTGGAACATTTAAAGTTGTAACTCAGAGTACAAAAGTAGGAAGAAAACTCAAATTCAGTGTATAGTTAACTTAAAGTACTCATTGCTTAATTGTTATTGGAGTTCATTGCTGTTTTAGAAAAGATTAAAGAAGAAAAAAACCTTGACAAGAATAAAATGATGATAAATGTCATATGTTAAATGACAAGTAATAGTTGATTTTATCACATATATTTGTCAAGAGAACCATAATTAGGGCACCTGTCAATCAATTGTCCACAAATATGATTTATTGATTGCATACATGATTGTACTCAATGTCCAGTTGTACATAGTTCTGTGTATTGGCTAATGGAAGCAATACACATGGACAAAACATGTCTGCTCTGGATTGTTTTGTAAAACATGATGGTGCTTAGTATAATATGCTGAAGTAATGGCGGTTACATGTGAATGACATCAGAGATCACAAATTGTGTTTTACTCTTGAAAAACAAATATTAGGAGTTATTTCTAATATAAATCTGAGGTTGAATTTATCTTTGTGCTACCCTTATTATTAAGAATCATCTTTTCGATAATTAGAGAACTGTCTTATGAGTGGTCTTGTTACATACAATGCTCATACCAATAGTTGAAAATAATAGGTTTGTTTTCCTGCTGAATTAAATCCAAAGATTTTAAACTAGCAAGTTTGAAATCCAACTCAGCATGTTAGACTTGTCTAAATGAAGCCTAAACATGGTACATATGTAATATTTGCCACTGGAAATTTAACAACCATCAATCAAACAGTTTAGATAATTAATAAGAAGTTAGAAAAAACAATCAGTATAGTAAATTTCATGAAATCTTTAATTTATGGAAAAGGGACATAAAATTTTTGGTAAACACACAGTTAAATATTAAATTAATTGTTACATGTAAATGTATGCCTATTGGGACATCTATGATATCTATAGAGAAGGAAAAAAAAATGGAAAAATACGGTGAAAGCAAGAGAATTTATGGATAGTGATATTAATGCTTTTTTTTCTCAGCTTGGTGATGATGATGAGATGTCGGTTCTCAGCTTAGAGAAGATAGGTTCCTGTCTCGTAGATAGTTTCTGGCTCTTATTTTTTAAAAAGTTCATTTTTTTTTTTAATTATTTCAAATGACCTGTTATTTGACCCTGTAATTAGAGTGATGTTATGGAATTTATCTCCAGGTTAACTAATCTGACCAAATTATTGACTTCAGGATGGTAAAACATTTTTATGTTTCATTAATTTCTACCTGAACATGAAAAGGCAATTGTAGGGTCATAACATTTTGGTCATGTGACCATTAATGACAGGTGTTTAGAACAGGTGAACTTTTCTTATCTTGTAGTTAATACCTTAAATCTATTTGATTAAATTTAAATTTCAATTATTTAAGATTTGCCTTTATGTTTACACATCTTAAATATTTACTAATTTTCAAAGATATTCTTAACGGATTATATTGTTTTGTGTTTTTGTCCTAATCGTTGATATATGGACAGCAAACTAGAGGTATCTATATAGTGTTGTATAATGATAAGAATATTTCTAAGTATGAATTTTGGTTTGGATTTCATGACATATAATATGGAAAATCTTAGATAAATTGAGTTCGATCTAATTGGTTTTGGAGTTTTGTAGAACATGAAATTGATCATTAACGGTTACATGATGTTATGACTTAATTGGCTAAATTTTAAGAAATGATACCAGAAACTCTATAGAAATGAATACACAAAAGCTACGGTAATATTTTTGTCTCGCCTGAGAGAATTGTTATAGAATGTGAGACAAAGGGCTTATAATCTGGCAACAGTCATGTAAACTATTGGTATATTTCAGAAAGTTGAAGACCTGGACACTTCATATCAATTTTACAGTTGCCTTTGGTATGAAGTATTTGTTGTCCTTGACCTTATTTTCTTGGTTCAGCATGAGTCAGCTTGAAAAAAAATGCTTTAAACAAATCATTTTCTTGCTTATGTGTAATAGGAAAACCATATTTATTATATAGAAGTATTGCAAGGCATACATGTTCATCTGACAAGTTTCACCTTACCTTGACCTCTTCTCATGTTAGGTGGATTTCTCATAGCTACTCTATATCATGAGTAATTGTTACCTCTGAAAACTTAACTCATAAACCAGCAAAAAAAAATCAATAATAATCAGTAAAACTGAAAAGACAATTCAGTGTTTGCTGCAACAATTATGAAAAGTTGACTGAATCTTAACTCGCATGGTGTACCTTTTTGAGGGTTCCCTTTTGCAGATAATCGGATAATGGTCTTTGGCAATCATTATCTTGTCCAATTTGTATTCTCAATTTCTCCTTAGACTAAGACACCTGATAAGACTCCATAGACTTAATTACCATTGCTTTAAGAATGTTAAGTGGGGACAGAGGTATTGTTTTGTATGCTTTTCTGTAAGTTGGGACAGAGGTATTGTTTTGTATGCTTTTCTGGCTAGTTTTGAGAAAGATCTAATTTTAAATTTGACATCACAGTTCTTTATATTTACCAAACTTTTAAATTTAATTTTTCTGCTTTATTTTAATCTTTGATTCATCAAATGGCACGGATGGCTGTTGACCAACTTGTCATAACAGCTGCTTCAAACAAAATGTAAACAAACTGTTATTACGTATATAGGCCCTCTGGACATTACATGTATCTATGTATTATGGTCACAGTTCCACCTTTCAGTTATAGCCACTCAGATTTATATTCAAAGGATATGTTATACAGTTGATCTGATTATGCAGATTTATTTTTTTCTAATTTTAAGAAATATGGGTGTCTTCATCGTCTATTGACACACGTAAATATGATAATATGTTAGGTTCATGTTGTTCAGATCTCACTATAGTTGCAACAGGTGGTCCAGTTTACTACAGTACTAAATACTGACCACCCCTTGAGGCACAATCCATCCTGATGTGGGGGGAGTTGTAACATTAAGTTTTGTTGTTATTTACATCAAATATTGTTCTGATGTTACAGTTTACTGTGTGGGTGATCAGAAAACTAATGATTTTAATTATGATTATAACTAGCTGTCGATTGTTGCTTCTAGGAGGATTGAGCACAATATATATTCAGATGTTAGTTTTGGGAAAATTTATTCTAGTTGGTATCTAACTTCTTGAAATTGGTGTTTATTTTCAGAACCAAGTTCTGCCACCAGGATTTTTCCCGCTGTCAGCAGTGATGGCAAACCCATCAAGTCATGGTAACAGTTACTTAACAAATGAGGTAAATTATTTTTCAGCCCTTGATTTTGTTATGCAAGTTATTCCCCCTTTTGCCAAAATATTTCTTATTGTTTGTTATAAGTTTGGTAACTATAGAAGGCCTTAATTTTACTTCCCATGTAAAAGTAGTCACTCTTATACTTAATATTAGTAAAGCAACTTGTTTATATTGAATCTTTTGTAAGCCGAACAAAAATCTGTTTTTCCAAAAAGATTCATTTTTGACTCGTTTCACTATTTACAAGTAATTGGTTATGTTATGTCCATTATTGAGCAGTAGATACTAGCATAATAAAGGGTAGCTGCAGATATATTTTTACTATTTGCGGACTAATGTCTGTGATGAGCAAACAGTTAAAAGTATTATTAGGACCTAAGAGCTGTAGTTCTGCAGCTAAATATAGGGTTTAGAATATTAGTTCAACTTTTGTTAGCAAAATAAAACTTTATTATTTTTGAAGAAAAACATATTTAATTCAATCTTTTTAAAATCATTTCAGAATCCTATCACAAATGTTTTATTGTAGTGTCAATTTCTAAAAGATATTTTACTTAGAAATTACTGAATTGCAATTATATAAATTCAATTAATTTCTTAAAGAATCAGATTCGAAAATTTTAGAAAGCTCTTAAATTGTACCATCTTTAAGTATGACATTTATGATTTAAAATGTGAGTAAAATAATCAATATATGTAATAAAAGTTTTGAAAAACATGAATTTTCATAATTCATAGAATTTTGATATCCTTAAAGTGCAGTGTCATAATTCAGTATTGTATTACATAATCTTAGGAAAAAACATTTAAACATAATTGATATTAATTTAATTTAATAGATGAAAAAAAATATGTATTCATTTAAGGATTCATGTTTTTCACGTTAAATCTTTAAAACATTAAAAAAGAAATTTTTAAACAACAGGTGCTAGATGAAGTTTATTTGTTTTTAAAAGGTAACATTTTAAGAAAAAAAGTTGAACAAAGATTCATTAGAAAGAAATCTGATAAAATGGGTAATTAAGTAAGGTTTGAAAGAACAAATTTGTTTTGTCACCTTAAAACGACAGGTGATGAATACAATTTTGCTGATTTATTGAATGTCGATGAAGGTACTTGAAGAGTTTATAATCCATTTATGGCCACTTAGACATCATATTGATGTGGTTTCCATTACACTCTAAATCTTAACAGTCATTGGAGATCTCAGGAAAGGTTTTTTTTTTAAATTGATGTTTTGAATTTAAAAAGTTTGGATAATTAGGAACATGAGAACTGATTAGTTTTGACTTTGTAAGTAGACGGAATTTAAACCAGAATTGGTAGTGTCACACTCTTGAGTGGATATCAGAATTCTGAAGCTAATTGAAGAATGTTTAAAGAATAAAATGAAATATATGAAATTTTCCAATAAAATACATTATTTAAGAACTAATGATTTATGAAGTATTAAAAGTCATCAAGGATTCTATAGAAGTTTCAAACAAGAGTGTGACACTGTGTATTGGATAACCGTTGTTTAAGCTTCTTTACTAAATCCTAAATAGAAAGTTCTAAATACATGTATTTCATATTTGATAAGCAATTAAAATAATACTGCAAATGCAAAAATGTTTATGCATTTATTATATAACAACTGTTGAATAAGGTAATAAAATTAAAGATTGATTGGTGCGATATCAGGAAATGCAGCGTAGAAAGAAAGTACCAAAAATTTGAAATGAGAGTACATATGTACTGACTTTTGTGAAACCTATTTTTGCAATAATGAAAACATCGAAAAATTTTCTGAATGTATACGGATCATTGTGTCAGTTTACTATAGAACAACAACTGTTTCATGCTCTCATTTGAATACAGTCAACTTGGAGCACTGGTGCAACTTTTAGCTTAATCAATTAATTAATCAGTAAATATAAGTAGAACAGATAAGGTCAAAGTGACCTACATATTTAAATTTGTTTCTTCCTATAGTCCAGTAAGAGTATTTATTATAATTGACCTACATAATAGAATTCCTGTTTTTTACGATTTAGTAATGATAACTATATATTATTGAAACTGCAATTATTTATACATATAATCATCAAATTATATACTGATAGATAAAATTAAAACTATTCCAAGATAAGATAATTTTCCCCTAATGAGTACCATTGATGCCCAATGATTAACAGATAATATTATACAGAAAATTATAAAAGATTGCTTCCTGTGTAAATCAATATTCTATCCATTTGTAAGTAGCTCCTACAAATTGCTTTATTGGTGAAATCCATTTGACTGTCAGTTTCTGTTAGATTTGTGTAATTACTCACAAATACAATTGTTTTGGTAAGGAGGAAAAAACTGTAAACAAACATGGTGAAATATAGTCAGAAATTTCCATTAGATTTTTGGCAATACTAAACTGACTTCATAGTTTTGTAGCAAAAACACAACTTTGATTATCGAAAAAGGCAACATCTTAAATATGAAAAAGAATTAAAAATTTATAAACATTTACATGCTTTAGATAACATCTTAATGATTGAGAAAGAAAAAAAATGTCTGCCATGTAGTTGTGAAGAAAAATAAAGAAACTGAAGAAGGCCAATGGGTGAAACGTCTTAATGATTGGTTTAATACTACCATGATGCTTTAAATGTGTTAAATTATTTATGTTTTATTTTAAGACAAATACATACATATATATTTTCAAAACAGACTTCTGTGACATTCTTTAGTCATTTTCTGTTTCAAAATCACTTTTGAATCTTACACTCTGACAGCGCAGGCTAACATTTAAGAAGACAGTCAGTATTTGTTGTGACCAGTTATTTTGATACATGAAATTATAGAAAGTTACTATTTTATTTACTAGTGTCATCCAACCTTTATATTGTTACTTATCAATACATTTATATTTATTGCAGTCTTTTCACACACCTTGTTTTGGAGACGACGATTTTGATATAACAAGTTTAAGTTTGCCGTCAGGCACATTGGACAATTTATCTCACATTCAACCAACGATAACAGACTCTCACATTGACCCAGCCACTCTTCATTCACATCATAGACTTAACTATAATAACTCTATCATGAGCTCACCTAATAATAATTCTAATGGATCTAATATGGCGCCACAGTTTCCGCCAGAAAATATGGAGATGCCCGATATCTCAATGTCAAACAGTTTGATAGCAGCTAATGGGATGATGATGGCGCCACCTGTACAGGACGGATGTGTTACAACATCAAGTTTTTATTCAAAGAATGCTTTAAATAATAAAAATTCTCCGCGGAGGGAGAGCAGTGAAGAAAGTAGTGATGACTCTCTTCCTTTAGCACAGGTTAGTTTGATGTCTGTTATAGTGTTTTAAAAAATATTTATCCAGCTTAGATAGAAAGTTTTTCCAACAAAAAAATTATCAGCAATACAAATGTTACAAAAAAGAGATTATAGTCCTCAATTATATTCTTGTCTACAATGAAGGAGAGTGGCCATTGCTGACAATGCTCAGTTACAAAGGCTCTTGTCAAAGTCGAGCACCAGTAGTTAGATTCATATTGTAATGTGCATTGTATGCAGCAGAATTAATGGCTTCTATTTTTGATACTGGCATTGCAACTTTATTATAAATTGTAGTAATCAATATTTGTATATTTTATTTATAAGAAATGCTAATTTATATAAAGAAAGGTTGAAGGCAAACAGTATAATAAAGAAAAACATAATGTATGAAAAAACAAAGATTGTGTGTACATTTTATTTTCTTTCTGATAAAGATTGAAATGAATGAGAATGCCTGTTGTCTTTTGAAAACAATAAAATCAAAGATTGAAGTCACTAAAATGTCTATGAATTTTGACTGATCAATGGCTGAACGGTCTCCCAATCCAAGCTTTAGGAAGACTGTCATAACAGGAAATTTGATTTACATTACAAGAAAAAGGGGACATTGAATGGACTTTCACAGGAAAGAAAGAAGTTTTAACTCAAAAAAGGATATTTTACTACTGACAAATCTTAACAATTTATTGAAACATTTATAATATTTCATATATTAGACAATTTTGTATTTATCTTAACAACCCTGCATACCCTATGTATTCAAAACAGAGATTATATTGTACAAGGTTTAGGAAGTCCATTCTCCTAATTATTTATATTATATATTAGTATTTAGTTCATATAATTGATAATTTTAAGAGAAAGGTTAACACCCTAATTGAATCAGGAAATGTTAAAACATGTTAATTAAACGTGTAAAATTTCGTATTCTTCTACATGTTCTAGCTTGCTTTCATGAAGAGACAAGCAGCGGCAGCAGCAGCGGTAGAGGAAGCTCAAAAACAAAAGAAAACGAGGAAACCAAAAGTGACAAAGAAAAAGAAGAAGAAAGATCCAAATGAACCACAAAAGTAAGTACTCTTTTTTTAATGGTAATTGACTCAATAAGGGTATTCTGATAGTGCTCAATAATGAGTTTCATAAATGTTAAAAAAAAAAAGGTTAACAGCAAAAAAAACCAAACACATATACCCGTAATCATTTATATCAGATATATTTTTACATCACTTACTTTTTGTATGTCTGTACTTTTCTATTGTTTAATACAGCAGGTAAAGAATAAAGAAGGATAATTTATTGCCATTTATAAAACAAAAGAATGTTTATATGTCAAAGGTAATTATTGTTATGACCATATTTCAGGCCTGTATCAGCCTATGCATTGTTTTTCCGAGACACACAGGCCGCCATCAAGGGACAGAACCCTAATGCTAGCTTTGGAGAGGTATCCAAGATTGTAGCTCAGATGTGGGATGGACTTGATCCAGACCATAAAAATGTAGGTATCTTAGTCAACTTGACTTTTCAATGCTTTTTAGCTCACCTGGCCCGAAGGGCCAAGTGAGCTTTTCTCATCACTTGGCGTCCGTCGTCGTTAACTTTTACAAAAATCTTCTCCTCTGAAACTGCTGGGCCAAATTAATCCAAACTTGGCCATAATCATCATTGGGGTATCTAGTTTAAAAATTGTGTCTGGTGACCCCGCCAACCAACCAAGATGGCCGCCACGGCTAAAAATAGAACATAGGGGTAAAATGCAGTTTTTGGCTTATAACTCAAAAACCAAAGCATTTAGAGCAAATCTGACGGGGGTAAAAATGTTCATCAGGTCAAGATCTAACTGCCCTGAAATTTTCAGATGAATCGGACAACCTGTTGTTGGGTTGCTGCCCCTGAATTGGTAATTTTAGGGAAATTTTGCTGTTTTTTGTTATTATCTTGAATATTATTATAGATAGAGATAAACTGTAAACAGCAATAATGTTCAGCAAAGTAAAATCTGCAAATAAGTCAACATAACCAAAATGGTCAGTTGACCACTTTAGGAGTTATTGTCCTTTATAGTCAATTTTTAACCATTTTTCGTAAATCTTGGTAATCTTTTACAAAAATCTTCTCCTCTGAAACTACCAGGCCAAATTTAAACAAACTTGTCCGCAATCATCATTGGGGTATCAAGTTTAAAAATTGTGTGGCGTGACCTGGCTAACCAACAAAGATGGCCGCCATGGCTAAAAATAGAACATAGGGGTAAAATGCAGTTTTTTGCTTATAACTCAAAAACCAAAGCATTTAGAGCAAATCTAACAGGGAGTAAAATTGATAATCAGGTCAAGATCTATTTGCCATGAAATTTTCAGATGGATTGGACAAACTGCTGTTATGTTGCTGCCCCTGAATTAGTCATTTTAAGGAAATTTTGCCGTTTTTTGTTATTATCTTGAATATTATTATAGATAGAGATAAACTGTAAATGGAAACAATGTACAGCAAAGTAACACCTAAAAATAAGTCAACATGACCTAAATGGTCAATTGACCCCATAAGGAGTTATTGCCCTTTATAGTCAATTTTTAACAATTTTCATAAAATTTGTAAATTTTAACTAACATTTTCCACTGAAGCTCTTAGGCCAAGTTCAATATAGATAGAATGATTGTAAGCAGCAATAATGTTCAGTAAAGTAAGATATATACAAACACATCACCATCACCAAAACACAATTTTGTCATGAATTCAAATGCGTCCTTTGTTTAATATTCACATAGACCAAGGTGAGCGACACAGGCTTTTTGGAGCCTCTAGTTTTTATAGGAGATCTGTACTGAAATATTTATACATAAATATAGTTTTAAAAAAAATTGTAAAAGGAAATGTTTCTGCCAATTAACCAATATGGCAACCATGCAAAATATAGACCAAAATATGGTGGTACCATTTATTGGATTTTTTTTTTTTTTTTCAAGAAAACTATAATACATAGAAAGAGAAATTGTTAGCATAACAAATAATGAGCAAAACAAAATAGTCGTTTGACTTCTTGAAGTAGTTATTGCCCATACATTTGAACATGTTATGGTTTAAGTGCTAAACCCAATGGAGCCCTATATTCATGTTTTTTGGAGGCCAAAAAAAATACCCACTGAGCATCTGTATAGAAAAATCCTCGGTCCATGGTATTCAAATTAAATCTGCTTTTCAAATGATAAAGTAAATATGATATTAGCTGTAATTGTACACATGAATTTTATTTCATACTATAAATAATTAATGAATAGTAGCGCTACTGTAGAAAATCAGAAAAATAATTTGCCTCTCTGGTAATGAATAAAAAATGAGAAAAACACAATATGGCATGTATTTAATCCATTATTTTTTCTGTTGACATTGTAAAATGGTTCATGGAAGATAGAATTGTTTTGACACGTCATTAACGATTTTGATTAATTCCTGAAAGATTTTTCGAGGCCAGTGACACTCATTTGTCACCAATTGGAATTTTATTTGCTGAAATGATTTTTAATATTACCAAAGATTACAGCATTGTCAGATGTGGAATTTTTATTTCTACGTCTATTGTTTAATTTCTCAGGGGAGATAATTTACAGTTCCTCAGTGTATGCTATATTTTATAATATTCTGTTACTATGTAATTTGGCAGTTGAAATGGCATTATTGATTTGCATCAGAAGTGAAAAATTAACAATTAATCAAATACTTAATCAATGAAATGTGTAATAAATTACACTTTTTTTCTCTTTTCATTTGGGAATAATGAAATTTAATCATGATTTACATCAATACATTACATTAGCTGTTAATGAAAAAAGGGAACATCTCAAAAACATAAAATATGTTGATTCTTGGGGAATATTTGCTTATGTTTGATTATTGTGAATCAGATTGTCGTGACGATGTTGTCACTATGATAAAATCATCTGTCACTCACTAGTTATAAAAGAATCAATAAAAATGGACAGTGGTCAAGAGATCACATAATTTGTCCAGACCTCACATTATTATATTTTTTTTGGAATACAATAAAAAAGTAGATTTTTGGAGGATGGATAAAAATAATAATGTGATGAGAAAATTTTTTAAAGCAAAATTTTATAACATTTTGGGTTCCTTATAGAAAAAAGTAGGAAAAATCTGTACACTGAACAGTTAAGAGAAAAATCATCACCAATAAGGAAACTACCTACCTCAAACAGAGAAGGGATGGTCTCACATGTAATTTTAAAATGCTCCATTACCTAATCTAACACATGATTTTTTATCCATCTTTACACACTTCAGAGTAAGGATCATTTTGTTTTTGTTTTGCCCTCAATAGAGGGAACTTTGCTTCAACACAGAAATACAATTGATTGATTGATTGTTTGTTGGTGCTAAGCTCAAACTTTATCCCTCTTTGCTATATCATAGTTGCTAGATTTTACCGAAGGAGGCCAGAGTACTAAGAGAGAATCATGACATTACACAGGAAAACTGTCAAACCTGGTCAATGAAGATCATAGTCCAATACAACATGCTACAAGTAATGTCCAGACTCCCAACCTGACAGGCTAGTGCTAAGAGAGAACCATGACTTTACGCAGGAAAACTGTCACCCCTGGTCAAATAAGATCATAGTCCAATAGCAATACAACATGCTACAAGTAATGTTCAGACTCCCAACCTGACAGGCTAGTGCTAAGAGAGAACCATGACTTTACACAGGAAAACTGTCAAACCTGGTCAATTAAAATCATAGTCCAATACAACATGCTACAAGTAATGTCCAGACTCCCAACCTTACAGGCTAGTGCTAAGAGAGAACCATGATTTTACACAGGAAAACTGTCAAACCTGGTCAATTAAAATCATAGTCCAATACAACATGCTACAAGTAATGTCCAGACTCCCAACCTGACAGACTAGTGCTAAGAGAGAACCATGACTTTACACAGGAAAACTGTCAAACCTGGTCAATTAAGATCATAGTCCAATACAACATGCTACAAGTAATGTCCAGACTCCCAACCTGATTGTTAACAGACTAGAACATGAACTACATAGACCAATTGCCACCGAGACCCCCAAGGGTAAAATAGACAAAAGCTTTATTAGAAGACAAACTGAATTCACTTCCTGGTCTGGATGATTAATTGTTTGTTCAATTCTTAAAACAACTAGTGGCAAATATTTAATACTTATTCAGGACAAAAACAAATTAACTAAAACACAGTAGGTGTTTTAGGAAGATTTAGTGGACAGGTAGATGAGCTATATTGGTTGCCTTGGGAAAACAATGGAATATTATGTAATTTTAGAACATTTCCTGTAAGATACCTAGGGGGCTCTGGAGGATTTATTGTTAGTTGTTTTTTTTACTGAAGATTAGAAAATGTGTTTTCTCCGTATATTGTCCGTCTTCAGACAGCACACACTTTTAGCTATTAAATTGGGTTTGGTCAGCTTAAACTTTTCTGTCTGATTTCTATTAAAAAAACTTGAATGTTGAATTTCTTAATTCAAACAAATTGCTTTTAACATGTGTGTTGGCATATATTATATTTGTATGCTTTTAACATTACACTTCTACTATTAAAAGGTGCTGTCAGAGATTCTTCCCCCTTTAACTTGACATTTGACTATGTTATCAGTCTTTGACACAGTTTTATTTCAGGGTCCTCGGTGGCTGAATGGTCTGATTAGTCCAACTACTTTGGCACTATCCTGTCAACACTTAAACATTTTCTAACAAAGTGTTTTGTTTTCTTCAGGCACTCTGGCTTAAAACAATAAAAGCTTACTGCCAAGAAATGTGTATTAGAAACTATTCAATCAATCAATGCGATATTTCATCACAATTATCTTTATAAATTAAATAAAAAATTGGGTGCTATTAAATTGAGTGTTGACAATTCAGTGCAGACCATACTGCAAGAATGCTTTATTAGGGTTGTAACATAACTCTATCCCACGAAGGTTCTATCAGGACAGAATATGGGCAATAAAATTCAACTTCACAATTAAGTTATTGAATTTTATACAGAAAATGGTGCAATTTCAAAATCTGCAATTGTTGTCAACATCTGTTTTCAACAAAATCGACTTCCTTTTTTTTTCTTCAATGCAGATGTTTTTTTATGATTAATGGTATGCAATAGTAATAGTTTTGTTAAAAGGGCAGATGTTTTTCTAAGAAAACATTACATATAAAGCTGTCATTTGAATACAAGTACCTTTTAATTTTATGCCATATCCTTAGTTAGGCTTTGTATAAAAATTTATTTTGATTTATTTAACTTTTGATATAAATTTATAAAGTTGTTTAAATATTTTTTCTATTTTTGGTGTTAAAACATTCTCTGCTGGTTTTTGAGTTATCTTTTAGAACTTTTAATTGATAATTGATTATTATCGGCTTGATTTATGATATATTTTTTTATCTTAAGTTAGGGAATGACCCAGTGGTTTAAGTAGTTACTACTGTAATCACTAGCTGGCCAACACTGATAGTTTTCCCATTGAAAGTCAGTGGTTAATTTTCACCAGACACTCCGGCTTCCTCCACCAATAAAAACTGGTCGCCATGAAATAGCCTAAAAGCAGTGCTTAAAAATGGCTTAAAACACCAAAAACTCAAATCAAAGTTTGTCTGAAGTTTGAAAAAAAAACAATATGCCACTTCTCCTGTCATTTGCAATTACTTTTATTTTTATTTTAGGTGTACAAGAAAAAGACAGAGACAGCTAAGAAAGATTATCTGAAGCAGTTGGCAGCCTACAGAGCTAGTTTAGTCTCACAGGTAAATTAATTAAATAATGATTCCAAACTACGGAAAGTTTGATCTGTAGTATACATGTTATAAGTATATACTCATTACTGTAAATTCAGAAATTATTGCGAGGTTTTTATAAATGTGAATAATGCTACTCCTTGATACAGTATTGCAAAAATTAAAAACATGCATTCTGATTTCTGCTATGTATATCTGTACAAAGCTTTTCCTAAAATCTCAATAATCAAACTCCCAATGTTGTTCATACTTGAAAAATCTCAATAATAATATATGCACACCGTAATTTCTGAACATTCAGTATATTAGATACAGTTGTTTCACTGTTTTGACTTGGACAGACTTACATCCCAAAAAGGATGACCAAAGTAAAAAAATATGAGAAATTACCCAATTAATGACTAAAAGATATAGTGTAGATGATTAAGATCAATACACAGCACATCTGCTCCTCAGACAATTTGTTTTGACCAGATTATTAAGAGAGATTTCTGGAGTAATGACGGGGAACTATGTTCATCTATTGTTCAAATACAAATTCTTATAGATATATGATGTTACTTTTAATCTAAACTGTTAATAATGGAATGTTAAAAGTATTAAAATTGTAATAAACAAACATAAAATTGTCAAAACAAGCATTTTTATGCTTTTAATATTTGGCAGGTGTGAGTTTTATGACTGTTTTGACTTTATTTCCTTGTAATTACAACCTTTTAACAATGAAATTACAGACTTCCTTACATGTCTGTTCAGTCCTTTGATTTTTAGGTGTTGAATTACGAAATCTGATCCTGTTCCTCGTATTATATAACCTATTGTTAATATTTTATGTGTCTTCAAGTATTGACTGAAAACATTTCAATAATAAAGTAATTTGTTATAATTTTAAAGATAAGATTTAAGTTATGATATTATTTATTTTTTTTAAAACATGGAATAATCACTTGAATGCAAAAATTCTGTATTTAAGGACAATTAAACACAGTAATACTCTTTGATGATGGGGAATTTAGACACATTTTAATTTTTCGTTAGCAAACAAGCTGTCTTGTATAAAAAAAAACAGAAGCTAGACTTAAATGTATATTAATAAATGTTGAGATTATAAACAATAATTAGAAATACATAAAGCTTTTTTTTTTTGGTATTAATATGGTGAATTTATGTGGAATCATTCAAATGGCACAATTAAGTTTTAAAAAGTATTCAGATTCACTAAAATAAGACCCTACAAAATTTAAGCAAAAAGACTAAGAAAAACTAAATTTTTTTATTTATACTTTTTTGTTTTTATATGTCGATTTTTAATGGAATTAAAGTTTCATCCCCTGTTTAGATAAAAAAAAAAAAAGAAAAAAAAGACTGTTTTAGATACTTTTTTACAGGTAGAGTTCAATATAAATTATTTATTTGATTTTTTTATGTCAATTTCTCCCTTTGATTATTTTGTAAGTAATACATTCCATGAAAACAATTATTCACAATGGCAAAGTATCGTATTTATTCAACTAGATTCTAGTAATTGGTCGTTTAAAACCAAGGACAGGCTACCATTGATTGCATATTACAAAAATCTTAATGATTTGTAATTAAATTTGTTGGGTTGTGTATTGTTATATTGAACAAAGGATGTTCATCTCCTTAATGAGGGAAAATGTTTCTATTTGATGTCGGCCATTCAAATCCAGGAACCGCTGGTCATTAAATCGTAATTTCAATCATTTGCCTCAAGCATCTCAAATCATCCACTATTGTACATATGATCATTAAAAAGTTTTAATAGAATGATTTGAATAAGATACATATTGATTGTTGAGAAAATTTTAGATTATTTAAAAAGAAAAAATGTGTTTTATTTTCTTAAGTCGAAAATTGGTCATTTTCATTACTATTGTTAGGGTAATTATTTTCGTCAATATAAGGACGGTTACTATTAATTACTTCTAGATGGTCTGCAATAAATACAATTTTCATGTAGGCTTATATGCTGAATTGTTCAAACTTTAGAAATCACGAAACCACTATTTTCCTTGAATCGACGAAAAATAGATATCCACCAAAATAAGTTGATCAATAGTAAACGATTCGAACAGTGAAGGTTATTTTTCAGTTGAAGCTTTTTATAGAGGAAACTCTTTATCAAATAACATGGATTAAGACAACCAATTATTACAAGGAGTTTTAAAAGCCATTGTGATTAAAGGAAATACAATATAGATTGAATATTGGAGAAACTATAAATGTAACTAAACATGCTAAACATTGAATTAACAATATATTTTCTATTCAATATCTTATTTTATTACTCAAGGTTATTTATATTTTCCTGAACCTGTACAACATTAACAGGTGCTCTTAGAACTAGAATTATGACAATCATTTGAGATACTTAAACCCTTTCAAAATTTGACCAGGAAAAATGAGATTAAAAAAGTGCAGCTTGCATCAACCATCTGACATTCGTGTTGTCATCTTTAGTGATAATTTTAAATGATTTTTTCAGTGCGTTTGTTATGCACAATGCATTTGTTGAGTTTGATGCAGTTTTTTTGTTTGTAAAAAGAAAAGGAAACTGCTGCAAGTCTCTAGAATTTCAAAATGATCTCATTACTATTCTAACATCCACTTCAATATGATGCAGTTATCAACAAAAACTATATGCAAATTATGTAATACCACAAAGAAACTGATCAAAATTTCTTTTACGATTGGCGCACAAGAAATAAAGGTAAATTTAAATATAAATAGAGAAAAATCATTCAGTTTGGCTCTATTTACCATCTGCTGGTGTTTAAAATCGACAGGTGCAAGTTTCGATCACTTTTGTTTCCAAATAAAAAATTAAGTTTGTCATTGTAATTTCTTTTCATCTTAAAAGTCCTTTAAAACAAGGTCTTACTTTAATTGCAATTTCCTATAAAAAAAAATGGATTTTAATTTTTGAATAATATATGTTGTTATAAATAATGCAAATCAAATGGAATTATTATTCTAAAATTGGACTTTTAAGTTTTATTATTGAATAAATGTATTTAAAAGTACAGAGAAACTGAAAAGAGTTCACCTGAAATTGAGTACACTGACAATAAGGATATCTATTGAACGACCAGTAGTTTACAATTTGTCTGTTTCTATTATATTTCCTATTATTCCATACATCTAACACAACATTGGAGCCCACACCTGATGGACATTTTCTATTACAACGGTTTTCTTTCAAAATAAAAAAATCTTACATATTTTTTTCATGTTGATTTACAATTGCTCTATGAAATTTGCTTTCAAAAGTAATCCTAGCCCAATTTTTATTGATTTTACATAATAATATTTTTTTTGTGATGATAATTTTTATGTTATTAACCAAAAAGATAATTGAATTGTCCATGTTTAACAGGAGGTGTCTCTTACCAGGCAACTTCTTAGGATTAGTCTGAAAAGACTCGTGTAGGTTCATAATGCTCTGACTTTAAAAGTCTTTTATAGTGTTTCTTTCATGGAGAAATCTGTTGAACCCCTGGCTATAGGGTGTAAAACTATCCTTATTGATTGTACACTGTACAGTATACATGTGTCTGTATTCTTTAAATTCTTTTGTCTTTTGTACTATGTTATTACATATAGTATTACGTAGTGAAAATAGTTCCATGTGGTACACAATTCTCCAAATTCTTGGAATTAAAACTGGTGGAATATTTTATGGCTTTTACATTCTTCATTAAAGATTTTTGTAAAGACATTTCGAATAAAGAATTGTGGCATCCCAAATTATTATAAATTTAATAAAAAGTTAATAAGATTCACAAAAAAATCTGATTTTATTTGACAGAGTTATAAACTTGACGAGATGTTTTTAAATGGTGTATTACTGTCAGTAAATACTGAATATGATCAAGTGTAGATCTAATTTATTGATAACAGGCAGACTGCAAATCATGTTTCAGGAAAAAAAAACTCATAAATAGCTGCACTCATTTACTCATACTTTGTAGGAATCCATGGCCCAGTAAAAACTATTTTTTTCCCTGTTATAGAGAATGACACAGCTTTGCAGATGATTTGATAACCAATCAGTAAAGTTAACAGATGTAGTTGGTGCAATCAATATTCATATGCAAATATGCAATTTTAGTTACGAAATGACTTTTTGTTTGCGATTTTATAATTTTTGTTTAAATGGCTTTTTGAATTAGAAATTTTAGAATAACAAACTAGTATTTGGTTGAGTGGATCCAGATTCAGGAAAACTCTCACAATATCTTCTTGTATTAGAAATTTATTAATTTCACTGGCTGCCCAGATATTTACATGTATAAATAATTAAGGAACTTAAATGTTTTATTAACCCCTTGTACATGTTGTATATTATAAGTACAGCAGACCATTCAAAGTTTAAATTATAATCCTTCCAAAACATTTATTTACCCCACCTCAGTAGGTCATAAGGTTCTTTTTAGGCCTAAAAAAACACTTCTAGGATCATGATGAGGATATAGTAGGAAGTCATAATTTAAAATATATCGTTAATAATCCGCCCTTAAGGGCATACGATACAGTTACAGGGGAGGTAATGACGTTGCTAACGTAAAATGTTATTTTCGCAACGTCAAACTGTCCCTTATCGTGAAAAGATGCTTTTTTCGACTGATTTTTATCATTCAAACTGATTTAATTTGAAAACAAGTTCATGGACCCCTATTTTTCAAAACGGCAAATTGTTTCATTTTGTAGTGAGATTATGCGACCCAAATTCTATAAAACTGTAAATAGAGGATTTTTCTTTATTTTGATAAACATGCAGCAAAAAATGACGCTTTTTCCTCAACTCATGAACATTTGATAAATATGAGTTATTTCTGAATAAAAAAACGCATATTTTTTTAGGATACTTACAAAATACAGAAATTAACGATTATTTAATCAAAAACAATTTGTGTTTATCCTTCATAACAAAAAAGTACTTTCGAAAAAGAAATTACGGCAACAAATCTGAATTTTGAGCAAATATACAAAATTTCTACCTCATTTTACTCAAAAAGTAGCACATGAAGGTATATTTTTTATTACATATTTGATTTAATCAGGTAAAAAATAGCCTATATGCAAATTTTCATGAACTTGTAAATACAGGATCAAAACTGTATCGTATGCCCTTAAATAGAAACACTGGTATCTTTGGTTAGTCTTTTTGCATTTTACATTTTTAACAAACTAGAATTATAAGTGATAGGATGTGTAAATAACTTTTTCTAAGTTATATGATATCTTTTTCAGAATGCATTAGAAGATTTGATGCCAGACAAGAGAAACTTAAGAAACATGTCTCCCATGCATCATATGTCACCAAAGAATCTGTCACCACAACATAATATGTCACCACAACATATGGGTGTGTCACCATCTCATTCATCCAATCATAGTAATAGTATGTCACCACCATGTGTTAATATGTCACCAAATCACATGAACATTTCACCACAGAATATGAATATGTCACCTCAACACATGAATATGTCACCACAACATGTGAACATGTCACCACCTCAGCATAACAACATGGCAACACAACAGCAACATCTTAATATGTCATCAGTTCCAATGGATGGAATGGGCATGATGAACATGAATAACATGGGAGGACAGAATAGTATTATGTACCAGTCAGCTCTACCTAAACTGGCTCCTAACATACAGCCAAGGTCTCCTGTGCTGGGAACACTTATGGTAAGTACCAGTCAGCTCTTCCTAAACTGGCTCCTAACATACAGCCAAGGTCTCCTGTGCTTGGGACACTCATGGTAAGTACAAGTAAGCTCTGCCTAAACTGGCTCCTAACATACAGCCATGGTCTCCTGTGCTGGGAACACTCATGGTAAGTACCAGTTAGCTTTGCCTAAACTGGCTCCAAATATACAGCCAAGGTCTCCTGTGCTGGGAACACTTATGGTAAGTACCAGTAAGCTCTGCCTAAACTGGCTCCCAACATACAGCCAAGGTCTCCTGTGCTGGGAACACTTATGGTAAGTACCAGTAAGCTTTACCTAAACTGGCTCCAAATATACAGCCAAGGTCTCCTATGCTGGGAACACTCATGGTAAGAGCCTGGTAAACTTTAAAAAGACTGACTAAGAAACAATTGCACTGCCCAGACAAATTCAGCTTATATCACTTGTTTGCAGAACTTTCAAAGGCTAGTCAGCTGTATCAGTATTAGTACGATGTAAGACATGGTAGATCTAACCACTTTTCTGGAGTTATACCCCTTTACAAAAGTAAAAATTGCAGAATTCTTCCTTTCCTTTCTTTAACTTAAGTTTGCCTCTACCAAATATTATGAAACTTATACACAATTCATATTACCACAAAACACAGATTAAGTGTGAAATTTGGTGGTGCTGTTTTTACCCTTATAGAGTTATACTCCTTTACGAATTGAAAAATTGCTGAATTCTTCGTTTCCTTTCTTTACTTTTAGTTTGCCTCTACCAAAAATTATGTGAAAAAAGTGAATACCCAGTACCTGTAAATGGAGATGGGGCTTTTTGTGAGACAGCAACCGAACAGCTCAAGCACTTACAGTAATAGAAATATGAATATGATCTTCACTTAAGTCGTTGAAATTTTGGAGGCCCCTAAAAAGGGGTCTTCAGATTGTTGATTATTTGAATATTCCTAAAAATCTGTGTTTTATATTTATTAACAGGAAGAAGCTAGTTTGGATACAAATATAATGGCGTCCATGTGTGTACGAAATGGTTGTATTAATAGAAGTATAGAGAATCCTGGGTGGGACAACGAATATTGCTCAACAGATTGTGTTGTAAGCCATTGTAGGTTAGTAGACTTTATATAGGATACATCAGTAAAAGCAAAATCACAAAAATACTGAACTTAGACGAAAATCAATTTGGAAAGTCCATAATCACATGGCAAAATCAAATAACAAAACACATCAAAATTGAATGCACAAGAACTCATATTCCTGACTTGGTACCAATCAAGTTGAAGTTTCTTCTGGTATCAATACAAACATATGCATTTTTCATCTGTCCATCATGGCCATGGTTTACAGGCCTACACAATATACAAACAAGACTGCTGCCTAAATATATACAATTGATATTCTGGAGAAAACTTGTACTGATATGTATTAGCATTGGCACAGTGCCATACATTAGAACATAGAACATACACAGTAACACTAACAAAATCATTTTTTTTTCCATGTTTAGTGGACCGTGAATTTGGGGTGAAAACTCTTAATTTGGCATAGAAATTTAAAAGATTATATCAGGGAACATGTGAACTAAGTTTCAAGTTGATTGGACTTCAACATCATAAAATAATTCCTTGACCAAAACTTTAATCAGAAGTGGGACAGATAGATGAACAAATGAACAGACAGACTCACAGACAGAAATACATTATAGCCAATGGGGCATAAAAATCTGGGGTCGGTTTCAACAACTCTCTTATGAAGTTACAACTACCATGACTACAGAACTACAAACCCTAATATTTTGTTGTGTTGTTGACTTCAAACAACTTCACGGAAAACACACAATTTTGATATTATATTATAATAATTTGTTATAACTCTTCCTTTGTGTTTCAGAGATGTATTCACTGCTTGGGTGTCCAACAGACAGGGAATGAATTTTGATTCCAAGGTCAAGTGAATGTCAACAGAAAAGAACATTTAGGATTTAAGATAAATATTTTTTGTACAATCATGTGAATATATCAAAGTTTCTTTAAAAAACAGATGATAATGTCATAAAAGAGGCAATGTAAAGGTTGCTTCTGCGTAATGCTTGCAGCATCTATTATGATTAACATTTTCTGCAGTACATGTATTGAAATCATGTGTCAATATATTCTTAAACAAAAAACTGTCAGTCGTAAAAACATATTTAAGAAAATGTAATTTATTGATATGCACATTGTTTCTGAAAGTCTACAACTAGTGAGCTTTGCTACCTATATTTTAAGTTCTGCTTCCTGTAGTGCTTTCAGCGTGGTGTTCTCCATTTAATTCTAGCTAAAAAAAAATGCCCATTATTTCAAACATTTAAATACAATTTTTCCATCTCCTCCTCCTCATGTCCTGTCACTGTTTATATTTATCAATAACTACTTGTGATCAATAGCTTGACAACTACTGAATATGTAGTTGTGTACCCATTATTTAAATCTTTGAGCCATGTTAATTTTTGGGTTTCCCATACATAATCATGGACTAGCCCATTTCTGTTTATATCTCCCAAACTTAATCAAATTTTTCTGCAGGGCTTGAAGTTGTGAACCTGCCTTTTTACTTTTGGATACAATTGACTTTTGGGGTTCCTTTAACAAAATATGGACTAAGCCATTTCTTTCATGTAAAATAAAAGTAAAAATAAGTAATGTTTCTGGTTAACTATTGTATATTTATAACTAATGAGGTCAGTCTGTTGTCTTTTGTTTACATAGATCTGGTTTGGCTATAGATAATATCTCAATGCATCAAAAGAAAATAATTTGACAAATATGAAACAATGAGAAAGGTTAACCATGTTGTCAAGGGGAGATAATTTGTTGTTTCTCCAAATAATTTGTTTAATGATTGTTAAGGGATTAATGTTTTGGTTGATATTTGTGAGTATTTATGAACAATTGTAATATAATGCAGTGCTACTGTACAAATATTGATGAGTTATGTAGATATAATGTTATTTATGATGTTAATTTTGCTTAAAATGAAGCTTTGACAGTATTACGTAGATGTGTAGTATTGCTTGTTCAATGTTTTACCAGAAGATATGGAGAAAACTTTTCATATAACTCTATTCTTGTGCATTAAAACATTTACAATTGTGGAAGGGAAACATTATTATATATTGAATTTTACAGAATTTGTTTTAATATTCGCAATAAGAATTTACAAGTTCAGAAAAACAAAATTTCTGAGTTACTTCCCTTTGTTTACTTTCAATTGAAACAACAATGCAATAACTTCTCCTTGTGGAAGAGTTAAGATAAAAGACTGTATGATAATTGTGCAATTGATATAAAACATTATTTTATTTTATTTTCCCCTTCATATTAATATTTAGGTTTTTTATTCAACCTCAACTGGCAAAATAAAGTAAAAATATTTTGCTAGCCATATGAACAAGTTTGTTTGTCATTGATATATCTCTTGGTAAAACATTGTTGTAAGATAGCAGTAATGTTGTTATAGTTCACTTATTTATCATATAAAAACACAGATATTCAGAAATTAAAAAAAGTAATTGTTTTGCTTTTCTGATTTGTTGTCTCACTTATTAAATCCATCAGGTTAAAAAAATCTCTGGGAAAAGGATACATCCATTTGGAAGCAAGGTTAAATTTGGAATAGAAGCTCCAAGTCAAACATTTGAAAATAAAAGAATTCAATTTTATTAAATTATTTTTGATATTTGAGTATATACTGAAAAAGGATTTGCAAAATTTTGTATGTGGTTTCTTTGAATTAACCCAAGGCATAGTATTTCACTTAACACTTATGTAGGTTTTCTGTTTTTGATCTTTATTTTGTTGTTTACAAAGTTTCAAACATGTTTTCTAAGTATTAATGTTATGTTAAAGATATAATAGTTGTTTCTGATTTCTATAAAATAAAAAAAAACTAGATTAAAATTCTAATTGATTTTCCAGTTTGAAGAAATTGCCATCATCTTGTCTTAACAATTTATAAATTTCATTTAATTTCCAATCTATTTCTAAGACAACAAACAGTATTAATTTAATTTATAAATACGACTGTTTCTCTTATTAACATGCTATAATGACTGTATATAATATTTACCAAATGAATAAAATTAGATCTGAGATGTATTGTGGAGGCACTGTCACAATGTGAATGTGTAAAATGTCTTCCGTCTTTACCAGTTTTTGATTGATTTCGAGGTACTCCAGGTCAGCATTATATTTTGTAAAGGACAAAATCAATTTTAATTTGGTAGGATTACGCTTGTATTTCTAGTACTCAAACCCTTCCCCTTTTCATATGAATAAGGGTATCCACCAAATGAACAGGTTTAGAAAATTCAGTTCACCAGTATATTTTATATTAAATAATCGTGCATTCCAATAGGAAATTAATATAAATTAAGAATGTATCAGCAAGCGAAGTAAGTAGGAAATGTCCTTGAAATTGGATATTTGTTCATTCAGATTGTGCATTATACATTCCTAGATTGATGTCAGATATGCCCAATAATTTGTTATTTGCTTGAGTCATAATAAATTTCCATTTCATGCTTTTTTCTCATCATGAAAGTAAATCAGAAATATTTGTCTAATTGAACCAATTTTTACATGTAGCAATGGCAGATAATGCATTTGATCATATTTGTATGTATTATATTTGAATTACAAAGATATTGATTAAATGACTTATACAAATTATTGTTGCTTTTGTTTTTTCGACCATTTTTATAAAGGGGATTTTTTTCTATCACTTCAGATGGTCAAAGATAGTTAAATATTTAGCTTACAGTCAGCTGGCATATGTTTTGTTCTTGAAGTTATGATGTACATTTCATTGAAAATAAAAGAGGGGTTGAATTTTTCTGGTGAGGGCTGTAAATTTAAAGCCAGTCAAGGTTGTTAAACACTTCCATCGAGAACTGACTACCAAATAAAGAAAGGCTGATTTGTGAAAATTTGCATAATGTGTATCATGCAGTTATTTTGTTGAAAACATGTAAACCATTTGTAGATTGTCATCTTTATTCATTTACATATAAAATCATCATTAAATATTCTATAAATGCAAGCTTTGTGTTTCTTTCTGATGAACTTATGGATTTGAAAATTAGCACGCTTTGTCTAGATCTAGATCTACATTTTTGTACCATTACAACAGTAAATGATGCAGATTACACTTAATCTTATGAGAGTTAATAAAACAGAAATCAGTTGTCTTTTGACATAAACTTTTGATAAAAATTGGTGACTTTTGAAAACAATATTATTCCCACATTATTATGTTATTGAAATCGATCTGCTGATTTCAGTAGCTTGGAAAATAACAGCTCACAAAATTGGAAAACTTCTGTAGCAGTTTTCAGAATATATATGGCATCAAATAAAAATGGTTCCCCATGAATTGATTTGCTGTAAAATCTCCCCTAGAGATACCAGGCTGATAAGTTGGTACGCAATACACACATTTTTTCTTCGTAAAACATTGTATTGGCACTTGTATCAAAACAAATATGAAGTTCAATAGTATTAAAAACCAAACTTTTTGAAAAGATGCAAAATACAGCTTAGACCATCTATGTTTGGTTAAAAAGACCCTGGTGGTTTGAGTTATTCAAAATGTATCAATTAGTTACAGGAAATTAGCATATCGTTGACATATAATTTCAACACAGAAGTATCTTCCTTTGCTGGGTATACCCTTAGAATGAAACGTCCACCATCAGTTGCATTGACCTTGTGATTTAAAAACCCATAAAAATATCAAGCTTATAATTTGTTTCACCGACTGGGCAGACAAGAGTGCCAGACTAGAAAGGAAAGGTTTTAGAGTGTTGAAAATAACCTGCCTGCAAGACTTGAATTTGACCCTACCTGTGTATTTGGCATTTTTCTGTTAACTAGTGGGTTCAAATGGAATGTTTACCTTCCAGCCTCGTTCTTTTGAAATTGATTCTTTTCCTGACCTGGCCTATTAATACAACAAAGGAGTAGGTCCGGTAAGGGCCGATTTTGGTTACCTAATAACCTCCTTTTTTTTCTTTTTTTTTCTTTTTTTCTTTTTTTTTTTTTTTTAAAGATTTTGATTTTAAAAAGTTACTGTTTTGAAAATTTCTTCCAATCGATTTTCATGTAAGCTTTGTAACTAATATCCTATGGTGGGTGTTTTGCATGCATTTTCTTGGCTATGATATTTATATGAAGCCTAAACAACTTTCACTGATTTTGACTCAGAGTTGACTGCTCTTTGTAAAAACTTTAAAATATTGCATGTTAAGCATAGGAGAAGCAAATACAAAATTCTAGTTTGAACGCAAATTCGGACTCATAACCTCTCATACTTAAGGTGATTACGCTATCATGAGTCTACAGACGTTGTTCATATTATAGATAAATAATAAAATAACTGATCTGTTTTGAGATAATTTCTTGTTGATCTACTTTGAATCATTTAGTGTCACTTGTATTGATGTTATAGCTTTTTATAGATGAATACCATGAACCAAAAGGTATCTACTGTAAACAGAGCACCCCTTATTTTATGTCAGTGCAGTTTGAAAAGGGATGTCACTCATATGTGCTGCAATTCAGTTTTAACAAACATTGTGGCTGAACGTGTGCTGTGTAACTTAAAAAAATAGTAAAAAGGTGCACCATCAGTAGTTAAAACAATGTCTATTTCAAATATAATCATGATGAGTCTTTTGTAGATGAAATGCGCGTTTGGCATACACAATTTCAATCCTATCTATGATGGGTTTATTTAAAACTATCATTTTCTAGTAATAACAATGTTTGTTTTGTGCTCGCCTTCAAGTTTAGTTTGTTTATTAAGTTAAATATAAGTAATTTTCTATTGGTCAGCATTGTCATATCGCCTTACTGGTTCGAACATAACCTTTATAATTCATTAATCTAATGTTAAGAAATTGTGCGTACAAGTGCCAGTTAAAGCAACATTCGTAGTTGACACATTTTGTACATTTCAACTCAGATTCGTTTTAAGTAGCTATTTCAATGTTTGCACTTCATTAACAGACCCGAATAAATCATCGATAGGATGATTAAAAAAATTTCCTGGTACGAATTGTACTTGTTTCACCTTTACGTATGTAACAGTTTTATCTGGAATTGTTTTATCTATCGATCTACTGGTACCAAAAATATGCGCGGCGGACAGGGAACACAGTGTTTCATCTAGATGGTTCTTCCTCTTCTCTAGTCCATTTTTTCTTTGTCTCACAGAATCTAACTCTTTTTTAACGAGATCCTCACTTGGTTTTCTTAATTTATCCAACTCTGATAAAAGTTTATCAGCATGGCGTATAATTTTATCTTTGAATTCTATAATTGTATCCTTATTTTCTGCCAATTGTTTATTCTCTTCGGACAATATGTGTTGCATGTTCGATCCTTGTTTCTTACAATCATGAATTTCTGATTCAATTTTGCATTTTACATCCCTAATGACTTTGAGCTTTCTCTCATAAACTATGTCCAGTCTACTGTATTTATGGTTTTGGTGATCTCCAATCAAGCACTCAGAACACACTGGCCTGTCACAGTTATTACAGTACAATAAACACGTTTCGTCGTTATGTTGTGTACAAGCCATTCTTGTTAAGTCGACTTGTCGGGTGGTTTCTAGGGCCTTTTCACTTTCAAAGTCCTTCCGTTCAATAACTTTATGGTCCTTGGACGATTTACTTTTCGAATGAATTCGTGAATTACACAGTTCACATAAGAACAAGTCACAGTTTATACACTTCCATTTAATGCAAATAGACTCCTCACAGAATTGACAAACAGATATATTCTTTTGTTTGCGTGTTGAAGTAGAAAAGGCCATAATGTGATGAAACAAGAATTGCTAAGTACAAGTTGATTTAATAGAAATAATGTACAATAACAGTCAGATTGTGAAAAAAGTTAATTTTAATTTACCTCTGACGAAGCCAAATTTTGACTTAGATAACGTAAGGCCATGATAGATATATGTTCCTCTTTCAATTGTTTCTAGTTTGAACAGTTTGTAGATGAAAACTTGTCCCATTTTCATGATGAAATGTTTTTATTTTATTTTATTCATATTGTCTAAGAACATACATACTTCGGTATATAATTTTTATATTGCCAGCAATTAAGTCGCGCTAGCGAGTTCAATGTCTTAATTTACGGTGACAGTGTGTTAATTATCTGTTTTATGAGGTGAATTTTAAAGGACCTACTTATTATAATAATTATTCAATGGCAATAATTTTTTGGTTTGCATTTCTTTTAGCGGCGATTGTCTCATTTTCATGAATATTATTTTGCCCACCTTCTGGTACTGTTCTATTGACTTTAAAAATATATAATAAAATGAAAAGCATTGAGATTGTCAACAGTGAATTTTAGGACTAGTTTTTATGATGGGCCAGATATACTGCCTCCTCCTATTAATTTGCCGCCAAAAATTAAGATTTAATTTGTATGGCCTAAGACGACTTAAACTTTTGTACTGAACCTCAATGATATGGGACCAATGATATGATTAAGTACAAAAACACATATATTTGCATAGATTATCAATCATGCCATATGTAAATGTCTTTTTAAATAAATTGCAATTTTATACTTTATCCTAAAATAAGGTCAAATAACGAAAGAAAACACTTTTAATTATGATGAGTGTATTTACAGAATGCCTTGAATATTATTTACCGTATTATCATGAGAACCACTGAACACCTTTAGTTGTGATATATTATTTAAAAGAGAGACGAAAGATACCAAAGAGACAGTCAAACTCATAAATCTAAAACAAACTGACAACGCCGTGGCTAAAAACGAAAAAGACAAACAGAAAAACAATAGTACACATGACACAACATAAAAAACTAAAGAATAAACAACACGAACCCCACCAAAAACTAGAGGTGAACTCAGGAGCTCCGGAAGGGTAAGCAGATCCTGCTCCACATGTGGTACACGTCGTGTTGCTTATGTGATTACAAATCCGGTAAATAGTCTAAATCGGAAGGTCACATTCATGAAAGGGAAGGGGATTGTAGTTACTATGAAAGGAACATATCCGAAATCATATGTGAAACAATTATTCCATAACGGTCAACCAACTCGTGATGGCATCCGTAAAATTTACGAAGGGATGATTTCAACTTCACCATTTGGAACTCTTGGTTTAATATCTTCCTTTTGAGCAGTAACCCTCTATCAAGAACATTCTTATTCTCAGTTCTCATAGAACATTCTCATTTTTACCTTGCCCAGATATTTAGAAGCGAGCCTGGTAAACTTATCGATCCTTTAAATAAACTTATTATCTAAAAGGTTTCAAATTTAACAATGTAACTAGATTCTTGAATATTTTTTATTGGCATTGATATACATTTTGTTATCAGTATATTAAAACCTAACTAAATATTTTTGTTATTTATATATACACTTTCATGGATCTACAATCTGCCGATACATGCATCTTGGCATTACACAAGGTAATGTTTTTCTCTGGCTGTTTATTACGTCTCGTTGAATGTGTACGGATTGACAATTAAGTCTTAGATGCATGTTTGTTCTATTAGTTGTTAGTAGCTTACAAGTAGTTGCCAGTAACTGCGAGTACTCTCAGATCTGTATTTAGTGTCCTTTTGTTGTAAAGATACTCAAATATCCGTCCACGTCCACTCTGTGTAGGATTTCTATTGGTATCCATCTGAATACTAGTAGTTCAGCCTTTTTCAACTGATTTTTATGGTTCGCTCTTATGATGTACTGTCAAACCACTGCCCCAAGTAAGGGGAGGAATTGAATCCCGCTAACATGTTTAACACCGCCACATTCTGTATGTATGTATATGTCCCAAGTCAGGAGCATTTAATTCAGTGGTTGTCGTTTGTTGATGCGTTACATATTTGTTTTGCGTTAATTTTTTGTACATAAATTAAGCCGTTAGTTTGCTCATTTGAATTGTTTTACATTTGGCATTTTCGGGGCATTTTATAGCTGACTATGCGGTATGGGCTTTGCTTATTGTTGAAGGTTGTATGGTGACCTATAGTTGTTAGTTTCTGTGTCATTTTGTCTCTTGTGGAGAGTTGTCTCATTTGTTATCATACCACATCTTCTTTATTATATAACATGTTATAAATTTTATGCTGCAGACGCTCTTTTCCCGAGTTATCTTCTTTTTGAAGGCCACGGAAATATTAGTACTGAAACATGTTAAAGCTTTATGACCAAAAGGGACGTTCATATAATAGCCAATTCCATCAAAGGTCAACTTTGTCGAAGGGAGTAGGAACATAGGTTTCTGTTTATAATTTCTTAATATATAAACGGAATGTGTAGGAAAAGTATGTAAAAATAATGTCAATACTAAAACAATGACTACTGAGGTGATAATACTAGAGGCCTAATAGTCCACCAATAGCGGAAATGACAAATGTATTTATTACTTTCATAATCTCCAAACGATTAAGATTTTGACATATTGTGAAGACACCTATCTTTTTTAAGACTCTATGTACCCTCTAGATTCCTTTTGTTGAAGACTGAATTTACCGTCTAGATGTCTTTTTTTGAAAACTATATGTTCCTTCTATACATCGTTTGTTGAAGACTGTGTGTTACTTCTTACCACTTAGATTGTGATTTACCATCTACATCGTAGAACTGTTTTGCTGAAAGATAATTAGGAACGCTAGTAGACATGTCTCTGTATTTCTACATCTAACATGTACGTATTTAGTTCTGATGTTTTATCTGTAATTCTGGTTGGGAATTGGGTTTTTTGTACTATCGTGGTGGTTTTTTATTCTATTTTAATTTTCATGTTTGTATAAACATATAGATATTTAAATAATCACCTAGTTTATTATACTGTAATGTTTAGGTTAAATCAATTATATGCACAAGATTAATTGGTTTTTAAAGTAAGATTTAGAAGAAAATCCGATATGGTTAGAATAAATAATTTTAAAATAACACCATTATTAACATAATTCTATATTCATGTTCTTGTTATTATTATGATATAATAAACATAACACCATAACAAACTTTTCCCCAATTCTTTTATTCAGTTGTTTTTAATATGTACCTGTGACGTCAATGTGTGTGGCGTTGATACATTCGTGTGACGCACAGTTAATAATTCCATTATGCTGTATTTCTGTACTTTTGTAAATTAATTTTACGTGTTCGTTGTTATTCTGTGGTTTTCATGTCGAAACGTACTATTTTATCATTTATTTGCACTGTATTCCTGTCATGTCATGTTGTCATATTATCGGTATTTAATCATTTCTATATAAGCAGGAGGTTTGGCTAGACATAAAACCAGGTTCAAGCCATCGTTTTTCTTTTTCTTAAATGGTTCCGTACCTATTAAGGAATACGGCATGTGTTATCAAATAGTTCTGTTCTATGTATGTTGCAATGACGTTTGTTTTTGTTGTTCCGTTGCTTTCATCTTATAAATGTGTTGTCCTCTATTTTAGTATGTAACCCAGTTTTTTTTTCTCGCAATGGATTTATGACTTCTGTACTAAGGTATACTACGGTTGCCTTTATTTATTTACCATCTCTATGTCTTTTGTTGAAAACCACGTGTCCCCCTAAATAAAAGAACACATAGACGATTTTCTTTGTTCTTTATTGATGTTTTTTTTTTGGATGGTAACGTTCCTGTTGATTTTTCTTACTGTGTGTTTATTTCCGAGCTCATTTATCAAGTCCGTGTCTGTAGTAAGATTTACGATGTTAATGAACGTACTGTATGTATAACGGATAAATTATCTTCTCAAGGATTTTCGAGTACTCGCTCGGTAAACATTTCTAAAATGGAAACACAAAAGTTTACCATTTTATGTATTGTAGGTTGTTGTTTTATGATCGTAAACCTTCAACCAGACAATAGTCAAGGAAATTTATACCACCATTAATAGCTCATTTACTACATGTACTAATAATGTAAATTGGTAATAACGTTATTAAATATCTATAAAAAAATAATTTCTTAAACAGTTTTTGTAACCCGTGATACAACACATTTATTGATCACCAAAGAGGTGATAATTACACTTACTGATGTCCTTAATCATTTTCTGATGGTAGGTAAGGGTGCAACGAATTTGTTCTTATGATAAACTATCATCTTGTAAACTTTTTATTGGACGTAGCGATTTATCAAATTTGTTAGGTAACTGACGATACAGAGGTGGGGGAGTTACTAAGCTTAAAGTATCAGTCCTAGGAAAACTCACTCTCTTATATATCCTACATATACCTCTGTTTTGATGAAGTATAAATGACAATTATACGCAAACATTCGAATCGTACTATTTTTTATTAATTTTGAAAAATATATAATGTCCCGGGAGGTACTTTCATCAAGAAAGCAATAGCATTCTAACAAAAAACCGATTAGTCGAGTATAATTTTGGTAATTAATACTCGGTGCTACCGAGTAATATACAAGTACTCGAGAACTCATTGACCTCTCTACAAATAATACAAGGCAACATTATCATATTGTACATTAATTTTTATATAACCAATATAATTTTATAAATCTGTGATTTAGAGTACCAAGTCCCAATCCAGAGTTTGTCGTCATCATCAATACTAAGACTGTAGGGGCGGAATATGCCGAGCTCCGAGATATTCTTGCACATTATAACCTCTCCAGTAAGGCTTAATATGTGGAGGGTTTGATTGTTACAGTCAGTAACTATAACTATTTCAGTAGATGTTACCGCTATATCTTTTGTGTCAAACTTATCAAAACTTCCATTATATTTCCATTGGAGTTGTCCTATTTTATCTATCACCACTAACCTCCCTGTTCCATCGTGTAAGATATCTACAACAAAGATGTATTTGTCGTTAGTGCAGATTCTGCGTGGCCATGTAAACAGTCTTTGATTATATCTGTCATACTCGAAACATTGTTTAATATCCCCGTTATGATCCATTAATACAACTCTTCTTACAGTGTCCTTACTAAATGTATTGCGGTCCGATTCACTTAAGCCCAGAAATATTTCGTTTTGTTTGTTTACATGAACACCTAACGTATACAAGGGAGAAACCATCCCAAATGCCGTAGATTGATTATCTGTGGTATACAGCTGTAAATTTGTTTTTCTTGATGATATGAGTAAATCTCTATTATTCATCATAGCCATGTCAAATATTGAGAAGGTTATTTTTGATTTAATGCACTGGATTCTGTCTCTCTTTAAAGTTACTTTTTGTAAAACATCACCAAAAGAATTCCCCATAAACGCAAAATTATAATTACATTTAATGAATTTTATAGTGCGATTGAACTCGGTGTGGTAAGTGTTGGCAATTTCAATATTCGGAACGACATATCCAAAAATATCACTCAAGGATTGATTTAAAAGTGTCCCTGGTGTGAATGTTCTATGTTTAAGTTCTGCCTGACTGACAGTTTTATCTGACATTGTTTTATCTATCAAACTACCGGTACCAAATATATCAGAGACAGACGAAGAACCACGTGATAGATCCAGTGGGGTCCTCCACTTCCCCAATTCATATTTTCTTTGTCCAACGTTTGTCCCAATGTTATATGACATTGTTTTATCTAACGCAGTACTGGTACCTAAAATATACGCGGCAGATGAGGAACCCAGTGTTCGATCTAGTTGGGTCTTCCTCTTCTCTAGTGTAATTTTTCTTTGCCGAACCGAATCGAGTTCCTTCTTAATACGATACTCTCTTGGTTTTCTTAATAGATCCAAATTTATAATAAGGTTATCGGCATGGCGTATAATTTTATCTCTAAATTCTATAATTTTATCTTTATTTTCTGCAAATTGTTTATTCTCTTCGGACAATATGTGTTGCAGGTTCGATCCTTGTTTCTTAAACAAATGAATTTCTGATTCAATTTTGCATTTAACATCCCTAATGACTTGGAGCTTTCTCTCATAAACTATGTCCAGTCTACCGTATTGATGATTTTGGTGATCTCCAACCAAGCAGTCAGAACACACTGGTTTGTCACAGGTTTTACAGTGTAATAAACACTTTTCGTCACTGTGTTGTTCACAAGTCATTCTGGTTAAGTCAACTTTGCGAGTTGTTTCTGTTTTGGCGATTTCTCTTCTATAGTCTCTCAGCTTGATAACTGTATGGTCAGTGGATGATTTACTTTTTGAATGAATTCGTGAATGACACAGCTGACATAAGAACAAGTCACAGTTGATACACTTCCATTTGATATCAGACGATTCCTCACAAAATTGACAAACCGATTTTTTCTGTGATTCGAATAAGGAAGTAGAAAATGCCATAATGTATCATACAAGAATGGCTAAGGTTGTGTAAATAAACATAAGACACATTAGTAGTTAATAGATTGTGAAAAAAACAAAATATTTCAGTTGAGCTCTGATCTAAAATGATTTGGACTTAGATAACGCAAGGCCATGATAAATATATGTTCTTATTACTACTGTTTCTAATAAGGACAGTTTGTATATTATAAATTTGTCCCATCTTGATAAGGAAATGTCAGTTTATTTTATTCAAATAAAATTATCAGCCTGTTCCATGTGCAACAAAGGAAACATTTCTATAACACAAATACTTTGGTTTATAGTTTTTATCTTGCCAGCAATTAGGTCGCGGAAGCGAGTTCAATGTCTTCTATTTACGATGTCAGTGTGTTAATAATTTTTTCTCGATTAGGTGAGTTTTAAAGGAATCGTAATAAATGTATCGAACCAATAACGTCTGGTTTGTAGTTCTTTTCGCGGCAATTGTCTCATTTTCATGAAAATTATTCTTATAATGTTCCATCGACTTTGAAACTACACATATTAAAAAAAATCAAAGTATTGCGATTGTCAACAGTTAATTTTGTGACTAGTTTTCATTAAGGAGCATATAAAATTCCTTCTCCTTTTAATTTGCCACTTACATAAATATAAATATTTAAGTTGTATGGCCTAAAACGACTAAAACTTTTGTACTGAACCTAAATGGTATGATGAACTGCAAAAACAAATAAATTTGCATTGATTATTAATCTATATATATATATATATATGTCTTTCGTAATAAATTTGATATCATACTTTATCCTTAAATAAGGTCAAATAATGAAAGAACACACTTTTTAGTTATGATGAGCGTGTTTACATAATGCCTTGACTTAATTTACCGTTATATCATGATACCTGGGACATTACCCCTAATGCGCCTTGAAATGAGGAACACATAAGTCACGTGTAAACAAAAAATCTCTGTGTAGTGATATTTGACACATTTCTATGATAAACAAATGACTGAGCTGCACCATTAGTGTTAATTTAGAAAGTAAGGGAACACAGAATAAATGTGTAAAAACCATAGAGCTATTAAATGTGTTCAAAGTATTACAATTTCAAAGAACTTATTGTGTTAAAAATGGGATTTTTTACCATGAGGAGCCACATCGCAAAAGGATACTCGGGGTTTGCTAAATTACGGAAAAATGAATCACACTTCGTACCCCGAAAATTTAACCACATATGTAAAAATGTCTCAGCTTCGAAACAAGCCATCATACATATACAAGTTTACGATATGGGCTGAGCAACAGAAGAAAACGTTACCATTACGGCCTATGGAGAAACCAATGCGCATATTGCCCCATATACGTTAAGTGTTCATGTAAAAAATCAAAATGAAATATTTCTGGGGTTAGATATATCAGACTACAATACGATTAACAATGACATTGTGGGCAGAGTTGTAGTAATGGATCATAATGGAGGTATTAAACAATGCTGCAAGAATGACGGAGCTAATCAAATAGATATAAGAACATGTGATATGAATCTCAATGAGACAACAAGTCACAGATCCATTAACAGATCCAAACAGATGGCTCATGTGTAGATTTGAAAATTTTCCTGGTGTGAATCTTCTATATCTAATTTCTCTAATACCATCAGTTTTATCTGGCATTGTTTTATCTGGAAAACGACTGATAGCAAAAATATCCGAAGCAGAAGGAGAACGCAGTGTTAGATTCAGTTGAATTTTCCTCTTCTCGAGTCCATCTTTTCTTTGTCTGACAGAATATAGTTCTTTTTTAATTTTTTCCTCCCTTGGAAGAGAAGAAGTGTGTTGTGCACAAGTCATTTTGCTTAAGTCGACTTTGCGAGTGGTTTGTATAGCTTCTTCTCTTCCACAGTCATTCAATTTGATAACTTTATGGTCAGTGGAGGATTTAAATTTCGAATGCATCCGTTTATTACACAGCTGACATAAGAACACGTCACAGTTGATACACTTCCATTTGATGTCAGACATGTACAATTCCTCACAGAATCGACAAAAAGATATTTTCTAGGATTTCAAAGTGGATGAAGAAAAGGCCATTATGTGATCAAACAAGAAGGGCTAATTGCATGCTGATTTAATAAACGTAATTACAATAATTCTAATAGTCAGATTGTGAAAAAAAACAATATTTCAGCTTATCTCTGTTTAGTCAAATAAGGACTTAGATAACGTAAGGCCATGATAGATATATGTTACTCTTTCATTTGTTTCTAATTAGGACAGTGTGTAGATTGTTAATCTGTCCCATGAGATGATGAAATGTCGACGTTTCTTGTACCATGGCCAACCAGGGAAATAATTCAAAAAACACAAATATTTTGGTATATTGTTTTATCTTGCCAGCATTTAAGTCCCGAAAGCGAGTTTTTGTCTCCTATTTCCTGTGTCAGTGTATTAATCGTTATTTGGATTGTGATAAGGCGAAGTTTAAAGAAACCACTTATCGTAATAAAGGTATTAAGTCAATAATGTTTCGGTTTGCAATTCTATAACTGGCGATTTTCTTATTCCCATGGATAATATTTGGCCCGCCTTCTAAATGCTCCATCGACTTTGAAAAAAAAAGTATTTCAGAATTCAAAGTATTGCGATTGTCAACAGTTGACCTTAATTGAATAACTAGTTTCATGATAAGGCATATATATTGCACACCCCTATCAATTTGCCACTAAAAATATATAACTAATGTTTTGAGTTGTTTAGCCTAAAATGATTGCATCCTTTGTATTGAACCTAAATGATATGATAAAGTGCACAAACAAATATATTTTCATTGGTTATCGATTTCGCCATGTGTATATGTCTATTAATATAAATTTGATATTATGCTTTATTCAAAAATAAGGTCACAATGAACCCCCTTCTAAGATATGATGAGTATATTTAAAGAGATCCTAAATGTTTATTCGCCATAATATCATGGTATCAACTAAAAACCTCTAGTTGTGATATAACTTTTAATCTTTCTTGTGATAAACAGCAACAAATAACTTAGTATTCACAGCCAAAATGGAAATCCCGCATGTACCCATAATTTATTGAAGAGAAGATTTAAAAAGTTATCACAAATTCGTCGTTCCCTCGGTCACAAGGACCAGCGATACCTGAACCTCAAAATATGAGTTATGCAGCAGGACATCTGAAATTGACACTAAATACGTTTTTTACTATCACCAACTCGAATCAGTTTGGTGACTCCATTATATTGCAACAGTTTTCGTGGTCTAATGTCTTCAAAATGTAGTATAGTCGTCTGGTCTGTAACGTAATGTATACTGTAAACTATTGTCGCATTTCCCCATGTGAAATTGATATATCGCCTTAAAGAAATAATCCAAAATGCTGTTCAAAAAATAAATTGAAGTATATGCTATTAATTCATTCCTTTGGGATACAATACGGCATATTTTGTTAAATAAAGGCAACAGTAGTATACCTCTGTTCAAAACTCGTAAACCGATGGACAAAAAACAAAATCGGTGTAAGAAACTTAAACTGAGGGAACAGCATAAAATATAAGAGGAGAACAACGACACAACATTAACATGTAACATACACAGAAACAGAATAAGCATTAGACAAAATCCAATGAGAATAACAAGTATAACATCATCAAGTTGTGGTAAAAGTGAACAAATAGATTAAAAAAAATGCTGCACAGTGGAACAATTGATCAGTATGTTGGCGTTTTTTATCGACAACATATATATTGATTTTAGAGTTGGATGTTTTCAAAAACTTGTCGGCATGCCATATGAGAACAAATTTTGCGCCTCTTCTAGCCAACACCTTTTTATTTTCACATAAGGCTGAGTTCCTCCAGACACACGTGAAACAAAATGATCAAAGAAGCAAGATTATTTATTTTCACAATAAGATATATTTATGATACTGATGATATAAATAAGAAGAATCAAAATGACACAGAAATTAACAGCTATAGGTTCCGCACGGCCTTGAATAGAATGAGATAAGTCCACAACGCATTGACAACTATAAAAGGTTCAAACATTACAAATGTAAAAAAAAAACACCGATAAATCTAACGGCCTAACTAATGTACAGAGAAATGAACGAAAAACACAGCAACACATGAAAGCCACTGAATTACAGGCACCTAACTTAGAATAGACACATACATACAGAATATAGCAGGATCAAACACGTTAGAGGGATCCCACAATCCTCCCCTAACATTGGACAGTGGTGTAACAGCACAACATAAGAACGAACTATAAATATCAATTGAAAAATGGTTTGGGTAACTAATCAGATGGACACAAATGAAATACCATATAACAAAACATAGATTGGTCGTAGCCGGTTACTTGTTCATATCGACAACAAAAAGACACAAAATACAGATCTGAGAGTACTATAAGATACTGACAGCTAATTCAAATCTTATCAAAGATATCATTATTTTGAATCAATGGCGTAGGTATTCTAATGAAATCGATTGAAATGCAGCAAAATTGGCACTTTTGAAATAAATAACTAGGCAAAATCAAACATATCTTATCTCGATGTATACATTGCATATTATCAGACAGAAAAGACAGCAAATACACGTACAAAACTCGAGGCGAACGTTTATAAAAATTGTATACAAAATCAAAGAAAATAACTACTTTATACCAATAGTTATTTTTAAACTTTTACTAAAAAAAAATTCTAGATAAATACTTAACATTAAACATCGTGTATTTGAATGTATATTTTTATAACACAGTTAATTGTATTGTCAACTGTCGATTTCTTAGTGGTAACATTTTCGCAGCGCCTGCGTACGGATTATATATATCCCAATTGAAACGATATTCAAGTGCGTGTATCTCATACCATGATTTCCTTGATAGAGGGTTGCTGCTTACTAAGAAGCTATTAAACCAAGATTTCCAAATGATGAAGTTGAAATCATCCTTTCGTAAATTTTCCGGACGCCATCATGAGTTGGTTGACAGATATGGAATAACCTTTTAACAGATGATAACATTTGTTTGTTTGTCTTTTTAATTTTATTTTTAGGCATGACGTTGTCAGTTTATTTTCGATCTATGATTTTGACTGTCACTATCCAAAATACCTCTTTAACATGTGCAATTATTGTATGGAAATATCATTTAATCAGTTTCGACTGGAATTGGTTTTTTTCTACCAAAAGAAGAGTGAATTTTCTTTTGTTTTCGTTTACTGGATATCCGACTGATTGTTAGTAAAAATGTATGACCAATATTATGTTAGCCTTAACGCATGAACCTTTGATTTAGTGTCCGAAGTCCCAACCCACAGTTTGTCATCATCGTCAATACTAAGACTGCAAGGAAAGTGTATACATAACTCCGAGATCTTCTTACATACTATAACCTCTCCCGTAAGGCTTAATACGTGGAGGGCGTGATTGTTACAGTCAGTTACTATTACCACTTCAGTAGATGTTACCGCTATATCTTTTGGGTCAAACTTATCAAAACTTCCATTATAATTCCATTGAAGTTGTCCTACTTTATCTATAACCACCACCCTCCCTGGTCCGCCGTGTAAGAGATCTACAACAAAGATATATTTGTCGTTAGTACAGATTCTGCGTGGCCATGTAAACAGTCTTTGATTATCTCCGTCATACTCGAAACATTGTTTAATATCTCCATTATGATCCATTAATACAACTCTTCTTACAATGTCATTACTAATTGTAATGTAGTCTGAGTCACTCAACCCGAGAAATATTTCATTTTGCTTGTTTACATGAACACCTAATGTATATAAAGAAAAAACCGTCCTAAATGTCTTCACTTGGTTATCTGTGGTATAAAGCTTTAATTCTGTTTTTCCTGATGATACCAGTAAATCTCCATTGCTCATCATAGCCATGTCAAACACCAAGAGGGTTTCTTTTAATTCACTGCACTGAATGATTCGGTCCTTCTCTACTGTTACTTTTTGTAAAACATCACCCCAAGAAGTCCCAATAAACGCTAAATTGTCATCACATTTTATGAATTTTATAGTATGGTCGAACTCGGTGTTGTAAGTTTGAACAGTTTTAACATCAGAATATTCATTTACAGAGCCGAATATATCACGCATAGGTTGTCTTGAAAGTTTTCCTGGTGTGAATTTCCTGTGTGAAAGTTCTGCTTGACTAACAGTTTCATCTGGCATTGTTTTATCTAGAAAAAGACTGGTAACAAAAACGTCAGCGGCAGATGGGGAACTTAGTGTTAGATTCAGCTGACTTTTCCTCCTCTCCAATCCCCCTAATCTTTGTCTCACACAATATAGTTCTTTGTTAATTGTTTCCTCTCTTGGTTTCCTTAATTGATCTAATTTTGACAAAAGAACATCAGCATGTTTTACAATGTTATCTCTGATTTCTATAATTTGGTCTTTATCTTCTGTAAATTGTATATTGTCTTCAGACAATATATGTAACAGGTACTCCTTTTGTTCATTAAAAACGGGAATGTTTGATTCAATTTTGCGTTTGATCTCCTGAATATCTTCGAGTTTTTCCTTGTAAACTTTGTCCAGTTTACTGTACTTATGGTTGTTGTGATCTCCAATCAAGCAGTCACAACATACTGGCATATTGCAGTTATTACAATGTAATACACACTTCTCGTTACTATGTTGAGCACAAGTCATTTTTTTCAAGTCGACTTTGCGAGTTGTGTCTAAAAGAACTTCAGTGACACAGTCCCTCAAATTGATAATTTCATGTTCAGTTGATGATTTACTTTTAGAGTGAATCCTTGTAGTACAAAATTGACATAATAATAAATCACAGTTGATGCACTTCCATTTAATTTCAAAACATTCCTCACAAAATTGACATACTGAGTTTGTCTGTGCTTTTAGTGTAGAGGTCAAAAACGCCATTATGTGATCTGCAATGGCTTTGTTATTTTGATATACTATGTTGATAGTCGATTGTTAATTCTAACATGTAATAAATTGTTGCAGTATATCTTTTATTTCAAACAAATTGATATGATGAAGATAACGCAAGGCCATGATATAGTTAATAACTTTTCAAATTTGGACTGTTTGTCAATGATATGTATGGTCTAATAGACCAGTTATTCATGCTATGTCCAAATACAGTTATAATGTATGTGTATATTGATCATTACTTCAAAATATACTGTTTTCAGGTCAAGAACATTGTCATCCTCGCTAGCCATGGGGAACGATCCAGTCCCTTTCTCTGGATCGTATCTCTTTGCTAACGATTATGAATCATTGTCAAACTTTTGTTACATTGTTTTTATACACCCTTTTATATAATATTGAAATATCTCTAGATACATTATCTAGAGTCTATAAATCAAAAGGTCTTGTAATGACAAATCTTTTACAATGAACAAATAATTCACACACAAAGTTGTGTTATAAAAAAAAATAATGATAATGTATGATAAAACACTATATTATATCATCTAAAACGAGGATTACAATTAAGGGACGACATCAAAAGATCAATGAAGGATAAAAAACTTAATTCAAATAGTTTGGGGTGGGGGGTTAATCTTGCTGCAAGTTTTGTTTATCCTACATTGATTTTACATATATCTATATGGGTCAATCAATTTTTCCCAAGTTAAATTAAGAGGGGGTAGGGGGGGGGGGGGGGGTCATTAAAAAAACTATCTGAATTATTTTTATCCTACATTGAACTTTTGATGTCGTCCCTAATGGACTTCGGCTTGTCAATCTAGTAAAAATCATAATCTCAAATTTAGTGAGCTACGATAAATCTGAGTGTAGATAAAACACAATGCTGTCCCCGTTTTTTTGACATGTTCACCGATTATGTTTGTTTGTTTTGTTTACGCATCATAATCAATATACTAATAAAGAATGTTAAGTCATAAAACTGAGAAGTTTAGCTAGATATAATACCAGGGTTTATTCATCTTTTTCTATATAAGAAAATTGCTGTACCAAGTCAGATCGAAGTATGACAGATATTGTCTATTCGTTTGATGTGTTTGAGCTTTTGATTCAGCCATTTGATTAGGGACTCTCCTTTTGAAATTTTCCTTGAAATTCAATAGTTTTGTGATGTTACTTTTTTTTTATCAGATTGCGACTAACACTTAGTATCTTAAAGTAATGTGTGTGTGTAGGCTGTGATAAATGTATAAATACCTCGGTGATGGTCACCATTTGAAATGGGCATCTTTCAGAAAATTATGCACTATGTGAGTTTACCCTAAACCTCTAAGTGAATCCGTTCTTTCCTTCAAAGCAGATTGCAGAGCATATTGTTAGAAGTAGCAGTCTCCTCTCAAGCCCCGGTATTATCAAGTGATCCTCAATGCACAGTTCGTATTGTTTCTGAAAACGTAAACGACATGCTAGAAACATCAACATCATTTGAAACCAAACTATTTACAGACGAGTAACCTTCTCTTTAAAACAATCAAGCCGAAACAACCAGACAGTGACCTTTTGCTGAAAAAAAATAAGTTTCAGCAAACAAAATATGCATAGTAATCAGAATGACGCAGAAGATAAAACAAATGTAATAGATACATCATACACAGAGGAGCGAAGAGTAGAGGGACATTCAAACTTATAAATCGAAAATTAAGTGACAAAACCATGGTTAAAAAAGATAGAGACAAACAAAATTACTCATACTAACACACAAAACACTACATAGAAAAATTAAGACTAAGCAACACTAACCCGACCAAAATCGGGGGTGATCTCAGGCCCTTCTGAAGGGTAAGCAGAATCTGCTCTACGTGTGACACCCTTTGTGTTGGTGTTTCTAGTGCAAACCCGGTAACAAGTCTAATTAGGTTAGTAACATTCATGAAAGGGGACCGGGATTAAACTTATGACATATCCTCTACCATCTCTAAAACTTTATATTTCATAACGGTAAAACTACTCGTGATGGCGTCCGTGAAATTTACGGACTTAACAAAGAAATAACACGACGGGTGCCGTATACGGTGCAGGAAAACGTGTTGTTTCTTAATTATCATTTATAACTGTTGATGTAAATGTCCCTTGGTTTTTGAGAGTCTTTGTTTACTCCTTGGTTTTGATTGTTATTGTCTTACGAAGGGATTATTTCAAATTCTCCATTTGAAAGTCTTGATTTAATAATTTCTAAGAAATTCTTTGTGAGCAGCTAAAAAAATCACGATAGGAAATTCAAGCCCGGGAATTCGTATCAATTGGGATAATAATATAAATCGTATGCGGGCGCTGCTGGATTGTTGCAACATAAATATGGAAGGTTCACAATTGGGAAGCCAAAATCAACTATTTTCGTAAAGTTTTGTTTAAACATACCCTCATTGTCAATTTCTAGATGCAAGTCAAGATATGAGGCAGACTTAATTGTATCTGATGTATCCTTTATCTCAAGTTTGAAGGGATAGAGGCTTTCAAAATAATTACAAAATTTGGAACTATTTATTTAGAGAGCGTTATTTATATAGCGGAAAATAACGTTAAAGGAGACTGCTTACTTTTTTTTATTTCTTCATAAGAATTTCCTGTGTGAAGTCGGCCCTCATAAGAATCAAGGAACAAGTTGGCAACAAGAGGGCACAGTTGGTTCTCATTGAAATGCCGATTTTTTGTTGAAAACACGTCCTTCAAAAGTAATAAATGTTTCAATCAAGAATCAAGAATCTTAATGTCAGTGTCATATAATTTTTCGTTTTAATCAGACTGATCTTTACAAAGTATGAAAGAAAGCATAACCAACTCTTTCAATTTTCCGTTTAGCTAGAAATGGGGAAATGTAGAAAAGTAAAATGTTTTAATACTATTGCAAGATGAAACAGTCTTAAATTGTATGTATTCTGAAAGACCTCTAGAATAGACAGTATCATAATAACGTTAAACCTCGGCTTTGATTGGAGTACTTGGAAGAACCTGCAATATAACTGTTGCTTGTAAGGACACATGTGTAAATTAGATATCCAATACAGTGCTGGAAGATCCACTTCTTCATCTTTGGTTGAAATTCCAAAGAAACATAGAACAGACCTATGATTGTCCAGGATTTCCTCTTGATTTAAACGTAAAATCACAAAAATACTGAACCTAAAAGGAAAATCAATTCGGAAAGTCCATAATCACATGGCAAAATCAAATAACAAAACACATCAAAGGCGAATGGACAAGAACTGTCATATACCTGAATTAGTACAGGCATTTTCAAATGTAGCAAAAAAAAGTGTCCGGGGGTATATGTTGAGTTTCCAAGTGAATTGACAATACCTGATTAATTTATCAAGCAATTTATGCTATGTGATTTACACTCGAAAACGATGTTGTTTGGGCATACAAGTTCACGTACATAGTTTAGACAATGTTGATGTTAGTATACTTAGGAAAAACCATCAGCAACAACCTATTCTGGGGTAGAAACATTGGCAGCATTGTAAGCAAAGGAAACTTAACATTAGGATTTATCCGAAGAAATCTGAAAAACTGCACTCAACCATTTAAAGCAGCAGCATATACATCCGTGGTAAGACCTTTTGTGGAATCCTGCACAGTTTGTGATCCATCGAGCCAAAAAAAATCATATCACAGGAACAAGTTCAAAAAGAGCAGCAAGATTTGTCCGTAACAACTACTCTGACCAAACACCTGGTTGTGTAACATTGTTAAACAACTATGTACAGAGAGAAAGCCTGGAATAAGTAGGAAAACCAGCAGATAATGTATGGTATGTAAAGTACGGCATAGGCAACAATAATTAATCCGCAACAACAGCTGGGACCCGCAGAAGTATCTAGGCCGCGTTTACCAAGAAAGAACAAAACATGACACCTATGGACAGCCATACTCTTCCCAAAGTACGCCAGGGATTGGAATTATTTTCCATCTAAAACAATCTCGGCCGACACGATAGAAGGACTCAGAGCTGCTCTGAACGCAGGCTCTGGGGGAAATAAACAGCATAGCTTTACTGTTAATTGGTAAATGTCTTAAATAGCTATGAGACGACTAGCGGTGTTGCCCGACACTGTGGAAGTTTTCGCAGGACCATACACATTTAATATGAATTCGGTTCCTCGCTTAAAGGTGGGAAGAAGAAGGTATATTGTGTTAAGTGTTAAGTTGAAAATAGTAACTTTAAAGGTATTACATCCACAGCGCCATCATGATTAAATGAGAAAAAGATGCCAAATTATTATGATATTAGATGTATTCTCATAACATGCATACGCCGGAACTCTCTCACTTTCGTATTTATTTTCTATAATACGTTAAATTATTTTTTATTTAAACAAGGATTTGTGTAGTGAGATCTTACTTTACAAACCAATGATTCAATAACCAGGAGCATATATATTGGTTATAATAGATACTTTATTTAAAGGGAGTAAAATTAATTAGTACAATACTAATCTCCCCTGATGCCTTCTGAATAATTCAAAATATACAATAATATTAGATATACATTTACATACCTACATTCTTTTTATGCAAAACAAAAGGCGAAACAAATACAGAATAGATTCATGAACATATTTTGTTTATGTCAGATGTACAAGATATATATATGGACATTTATTTAATAAGTACATTTCATCTGATAATTACATTTTTAGTTTAGAAATAAGATATTATATAACTCTTTTTGACCGGGCTGAAGTACGTCCATTATTCATAGTTCATTATTCATTATTCAATAATGAATAATGAAATAGTTCATTATTCACTATTCAATATTGAAAAAATTAATAATGAATAATGAAATGGTTTATGTTTCATTATTCAAATTGAACCGGTGAATAGTGAAAAAATATAAAAAAATTTGACCGTGACACTATAGCTACATTTTGATTTGCAATGACCATAAGAGGGTTTACGGACGACCTAAATGCAACAATATGCATAAAAATGAGGAAATATAAAAAAGAAGATGTGGTATTATTGTCAATGAGACAAACATCCACAAAAGACCAAAATGACACAGACATCAACAACTATAGCTTACCGTACAGCCTACAACAATGAGCAAAGCCCATACCGCATAGTCAGCTATAAAAGGCCCCAATAAGACAATGTAAACAACTAACGGCCTTATCTATTTACAAAATGAACGAAAAACTAATATGTAACACATAGACAAATGACAACCACTAAATTACAGACTCCTGAATTGGGACAGACACATACATAAATAATTCAGCGGGGTTAAACATGTTAGCCAATTTTGAATAATGAAATGGATATTTTGAATAATGGAATGGACTGCTGCGACCCTTTAACCCCTAAATATAGATAAACCTTATACCTCATTTGAAAGCTTATAACGAGAGGAACAACATGTATATAGTCAACATGTTCCGCAACGCATATTAGAGGACTTAAATGTCGAAATACGCGTGAAAGTTAAGAAATAGCCAATTTTGAATAATGAAATGGATATTTTGAATAATGGAATGGACTGCTGCGACCCTTTAGGCCCTAATTATAGATAAACTTTATACCTCATTCGAAAGCTTATAACAAGAGGAACAAAATGTATATAGTCAACATGTTCCGCAACGCATATAAGAGGACTTAAATGTCGAAATACGCGTGAAAGTTAAGAAATCTCCAATTTTGAATAATGAAATGGATATTTTGAATAATGGAATAGACTGCTGCGACCCTTTAGCCCCTAATTATAGATAAACTTTATACCTCATTCGAAAGCTTATAACAAGAGGAACAAAATGTATATAGTCAACATGTTCCGCAACGCATATTAGAGGACTTAAATGTCGAAATACGCGTGAAAGTTCAGAAATAGCCAATTTTGAATAATGAAATGGATATTTTGAATAATGGAATGGACTGCTGCGACCCTTAAGCCCCTAATTATAGATAAAATTTATACCTAATTCAAAAGCTTATAACGAGAGGAACAAAATGTATATAGTCAACATATTCCGTAACGCATATTAGAGGACTTTAATGTCGAAATACGCGTGAAAGTTAAGAAATAGCCAATTTTGAATAATGAAATGGATATTTTGAATAATGGAATGGACTGCTGCGACCCTTTAGCCCCTAATTATAGATACACTTTATACCTCATTCGAAAGCTTATAACGAGAGGAACATAATGTATATAGTCAACATGTTCCGCAACGCGTATTACAGGACTTAAATGTCGAAATACGCGTGAAAGTTAAGAAATAGCCAATTTTGAATAATGAAATGGATATTTTGAATAATGGAATGGACTGCTGCGACCCTTAAGCCCCTAATTATAGATAAACTTTATACCCAATTCGAAAGCTTATAACGAAAGGAACATAATGTATATAGTCAACATGTTCCGCAACGCATATTACAGGACTTAAATGTCGAAATACGCGTGAAAGTTAAGAAATAGCCAATTTTGAATAATGAAATGGATATTTTGAATAATGGAATGGACTGCTGCGACCCTTTAGCCCCTAATTATAGATAAACTTTATACCCAATTCGAAAGCTTATAACGAAAGGAACATAATGTATATAGTCAACATGTTCCGCAACGCATATTACAGGACTTAAATGTCGAAATACGCGTGAAAGTTCAGAAATAGCCAATTTTAAATAATGAAATGGATATTTTGAATAATGGAATGGACTGCCGCGACATTTCAGCCCCTAATTATAGATAAACCTTCTACCCAATCGAAAGTTTATAACGAGAGGAACACAATGTATATAGTCAACATATTCCGCAACGCACATTAGACGACTTAAATGTCGAAATACGCGTGAAAGTTAAGAAATAGCCAATTTTGAATAATGAAATGGATATTTTGAATAATGGAATGGACTGCTGCGACCTTTCAGCCCCTAATTATAGATAAACCTTATACCTCATTCGAAAGCTTATAACGAGAGGAACAAAATGTATATAGTCAACATGTTCTACCACGCATATTAGAGGACTGTAATGTTGAAATACGCGTGAAAATTAAGAAATAGCCAATTTTGAATAATGAAATGGATATTTTGAATAATTGAATGGACTGCTGCGACCCTTTAGCCCCTAATTATAGATAAACCTTATACCTGATTCGAAATCTTATAACGAGTGGAACAAAATGTTTTTAGTCAACATGTTCCGCAACGCATATTACAGGACTTAAATGTCGAAATACGCGTGAAATTAAGAAATAGCCAATTTTGAATAATGAAATGGATATTTTGAATAATGGAATGGACTGCTGCGACCTTTTAGCCCCTAATTATAGATAAACTTTATACATCATTCGAAAGCTTATAACAAGAGGAACAAAATGTATATAGTCAACATGTTCCGCAACGCATATTAGAGGACTTAACTGTCGAAATACGCGTGAAAGTTAAGAAATAGCCAATTTTGAATAATGAAATGGATATTTTGAATAATGGAATGGACTGCTTCGACCCTTAAGCATCTAATTATAGATAAACATTATACCTCATTCTAAAGCTTATTACGAGAGAAACAAAATGTATATAGTCAACAAGTTCCGCAACGCATATAAGACAAGTAACGAACCACCTAAATATCGAAATACGCTTGAACAATAAGAAATAGCTTATGTTGAATAATAGGATGGACTTCTGCAACCGTACAGTCCCTAATATAGGCAAAATTGATACACCAAATAAAAGCTTATTTATAGAGAAATAGACTGAGTATAAACGATATGTTCTGCAATGACCATTGGAGGGGTTATTGGGGACGTAAATGCCAAAATACGCGTGAAAAATAAGAAACAGTCTATTTTGAATAATGAAATGGATATTTTTAATAATGGAATGTACTGCTGGGACCCTTCAGCCCTTAATTACAGACCTACCTTTTACCTCATTCGGAAGCTTATAAAAAGAGGAACAAATGGTATATAGTCAATTTATTCTGCGCAGTAACAAGGGACTAAAAATCGAAATACGCTTGAACATTTTGAGTGGAATTTCTGCTTGGACTGCACCTAAAAATCCGAAAATCTTGCACGCTCGTTGACGAGGTTCAGAGGGCAAAACGTTGTTGGTTTGGCTTGAAGGGGAAAAGTGGGTGTTGGGGTTGTGGGAAAATGTAATTTTGTGGAAAAAAGAAAATACACCAAAACAAATCCACAGATAGGATAAACACAATGGATTGTAAGATTACAAATATGTCTGATCAGAGAGTTAATGGCGCAAAGGGTAGAAATTTTGGAAAATACTGATGAGGAAACCCTCAAATGGCGAGAAGTAGGTCAGGAATCACCCTGGACTGTCAAAGACATATAAAATATTCGGTGGTTCTCTAGAAGAAGACTTGTGAATGCATTTCACATAGGGTCCTATGTTAAACTAATTTCCCCACTGGCGGCCATCTTGGATGATGGATCGGCTACAAAGTAATAACACATGGTCAGCATCTCATAAGGAAAATTTGTGCCATGTTTGGTTTCAGTCCATTCAGTGGTTCTCTAAAAGAAGTCAGTTGTATGCATTTCTCATAGGGTCCTATGTTTAACCAAGTCCCCCACTGGTGGCCATCTTGGATGATGGATCGGCTACAGAGTAACAACACTTGGTCAGCACCTCATAAAGAACATTCATGTCTTGTTTGGTTTCATTGCATTCAGTAGTTCTCTAAAAGAAGTCATTTTCTTTAAAATAAGTCATTTGTATGCATTTCCCATAGGGTCCTATGTTAAACTAAGTCCCCCGCTGGCGGCCATCTTATATATTGGATCAGCTACAAAGTAACAACACTTGGTCAGCACCTCATAAGGAGTGCCTTGTTTGGTTTCAGTCCATTCAGTGATTCACTAAAAGAAGTCATTTGTATGCATTTCCCGTAGGGTCCTATGTTAAACCAAGTCCCCCACTGGTGGCCATCTTGGATAATGGATCGGCTACAAAGTAACAACACTAATTGTCTTGGTCATCACCTCATAAGGAACATTCATGCCATGTTAGGTTTCATTCCATTCAGTGGTTCTCTAAAAGAAGTAATGTTTATGCATTTCCCATAGGGTCCTATGTTAAACTAATTCCCCCGCTGGCGGCCATCTTGAATGATGAATCGGCTACAAAGTAACAACACTTGGTCAAAACCTCACAAGGAACATTCATGCCATGTTTTGTTTTATTCCATTTAGTGGTTCTCCAGAAGAAGTTCAAAATGTTAAATGTTAACGACGACGACGGACGACGGACGACGGACGGGAAATGGTGAGAAAAGCTCACTCAGGTGAGCTAACAACAGGCGCACAGGGTATGACTACCACGACTTTTATATTTTTAATAAAAATGGTATGATTGGAAGTGTGAGAATATGTTGTTTAGGCCTGAAAATGGGGTTCAAACCATTGAATTGGGTAGGAAAAACCTAAAAGAAGCATTTTGACAGATCCTCGCTGAAACTTGACATGGGTTGCTGCATCTGATCTTTAAGGTCGTAGTAGTTTTTGAGTCAAACTCTTCATCATCGATCTGGTCATCATCAGCTAAAGCTGATCTGACACATTGTTCAACCAAGGACTTTTTGGACTGGGCCAATCGCAAAGTATCGTGGTGTTTCTTTTTCTTTTTGGTTACATGCCTAGAAAATAGTTCGAGATCCATTACGGTGATAGCATTCAAGCAAGATAGAAATCCCAGAGGAAGGGTGGCATTAACACCTGTGCCTGACCACGCTTCAAGTAAAGTCCAGTCCCATAGGTAATCCGGGCGTTTGCGGATTTGAGGTAGAGACCGTTGACACTTGGTTTCACTGCGCAAACGCATCCACCACGCTACAGGTACAATCCAGACCTTAAGGCTTCACCACCCAAACCGCTCAAGGCTCCAACACCCAAGGCTGGTAGAATGGTCTTTTGCTATCATGGGGAGTGCCCTTATTCCCAGCCCTGCCAGCATGGGTAGATATCCACCTACTTGTTGCGTTTACCTTCATTTGGGTGATACTCAGCTTCCGATTCATTCCACCAGTAACTTTTGGGGAGAGGCTTGGTAATCTTTTGAACCTTTAGAGAGGTGAGCCAGCTTTGCATGGGACAAACGAATGCAGACTTGACAGTCCGTTGTAGAAGAAAAGAGGGACGAAAGATACCAAAGGGACAGTCAAACTCATAAATCTAGAACAAACTGACAACGCCATGGCTAAAAATGAAAAAGACAAACAGAAAAACAATAGTACACAAGACACAACATAGAAAACTAAAGAATAAACAACACGAACCCCACCAAAAACTAGGGGTGATCTCAGGTGCTCTGGAAGGGTAAGCAGATCGTGCTCCACATGCGGCACCCGTCGTGTTGCTTATGTGATAACAAATCCGGTAAATAGTCTAATTCGGTAGGTCAAATTCATGAAAGGGAAGGGGATTGTAGTTATGACGTAAGGAACATATCCGATATCATTTGTGAAACGGTTATTCCATAACGGTCAACCAACTCGTGATGGCGTCCGTAAAATTTTCGAAGGGATGATTTCAACTTCACCATTTGGAACTCTTGGTTTAATAGTTTCCTTGTGAGCAGTAACCCTCTATCAAGAAAATCATGATAGGAAATGCAAGCACGGGAATATCGTTTCAATTGGGAGATATATACCCCGTATGCAAGTGCTGCTGGAATGTTGCTACTTAGAAATGGAAACTTCACAATTGGAAAGCTGAAATCATCTCTTTTGTCGTAAAGTTTTGTCTTCAACCGACCCTCATTGACAATTTCCAGATGTAAGTCAAGATATGAAGCCGACTTAACTGTATCTGTAGTATCCTTTATCTCCAATTCGATAGGATAGATGCGTTCCACATAGTCACCAAATTTTGAATTGTTTGGTGAAAGAACGTCATCTATATAGAGAAAAGTAGAGTTAAAGGATATTGCTAACTTCTTATCCTTCTTTCTAAGAAGTTCCTGCATGAAGTCAGCCTCATAATAATAAAGAAACAAGTCAGCAAGTAGAGGGGCAAAGTTTGTTCCCATTGGGATGCCGACAGTCTGTTGAAAAACACGTCCTCCGAACGTAACAAATATGGTGTCAATCAAAAAATCAAGCATCTTGATAATATCGGTTTCGGAGAATTTTTTGTTTGAATCAGAGTGATTCTTTACAAAGTAGGATTTATCCCTCCCTAAGACAAGATACTTGTATCTACGTTGGCCATTCTTTTTTTATGAAGCAAAGTAATACCAACTCTTTTCATTTGTCTTTTAGTTTGGCATGTGGAATACTTGTGTAAAGAGTAGAAAGGTCAAATGTTTTAATACTGTTACAAGATGAAAGAGGGTTAGATTGTATGTACTCTAAAAGATCTTTGGAATTTTAAAGTATCGACATCTGATTCACGCCACCTCTAGAATAGGCAGTTTCACAATAACTTTGAAGCCCGTATTTGACTGCTGATAAAATAGATGTTAATAATTTAGAAAGGGGTTTCGTGGAGCACATGGAAGACCCAGCAATATACCGTTGTTTGTAAGGACACTTATGTAGTTTAGGTTTCCAATACAGTGATGGAAGATCCAGTTCTTCATCTTTAGTTGAAATACTAAAGGAACAAAGAACAGACCTATGATTATCCAGGATTTCCTCTTTGGAAAGTGTCGTGAGGGTATATGTTGAGTTTCCAAGTGAATTGTCTATACCTAATTCGTTTATCAGGCATTTAATGTAATGACTTTTACAGACAAAAACGATGTTATTTGGGGCTTTGTCTGCGGGGACAACAACATATTTATCATGGAGGTCGGATAGGTGTTTAGCAACATTTGGGTCTTTGAAGATTGACGTAGCATGGGCATTGATGGACCCATTCGGTTTCTTAATTCTGATTCGTGATAAGTCATTTATTCATACCTCTCGATCGATTTGCCTACCGTCTTAGTCGTTGAGATATGTTTGCATGCGATTGCTGGTTTGCAAGATCACTGGAAAGTATACTAGTTTTTGGGGTTTTTGAATGATTCTTATACCAGGACCGTCTGCGGGGAAAAAAGCTGTAGATGGAAGACTGCTGTAATACCATTGACATAACTTATATGGTTGATATGGTATGGCGGCTTTGTGAAAAATTGGGCACATCCTGCTACAAACATGAAGTTTGGCACAGACCTTCCTAAACTATTTCTCTTTTATTTCAGATAGTGAGGCATTTGAAAAAAATGTCTCATTTCCGGTAAAATTCAAAATGGCGGACATCATTCTTTAATTAGCCCAATACCGAAGGCTAGTATGTGAATAGACGTTATGAACATGCTACTATCATGAAATTTGGTACAAACCTTTGTTATGTACTCCTTTAGATATATGCTATAGATTAGACGTCTTCAAAAACCCTACTTCCCGTAAAAGCCGACATGGTGGACATTGTACTAAAATAAGCTTACTTTTAGGGAGGGTAATTGAAATGTATTTTAAACTATTGCTACTTTCAATATATTGAGCAGGAACCTTTCTTTGCTGCTTGTCATGGATACAATGTATAAGACATATTTCTTTAAAACCATACTTCCGGATATATCCAATATGGACATAGAAATATTGTATTTCATTTTAATATTTAACTTTTTTCCCAATGTAAAGAAAATGTTTTTTTAGTTGGTCACTAAATTTTTGGCTTTCTCACTTCCAAATTCAAGCCAAAGTTCGTCTGCCCCTATTTCACTGAATAGCCAGACATCAATGACAGCAACATCAGTATCGACCTTTCGAGCCATGACTCAGTTGAAGTCTGTGTTTCACTGCATCAGACACATGCATCTTGATTCAAGTGTCAGCCTCTTCGTGTGAACATGGTGCTAAGCTTGAAACATCATCATGTGGTGGATAACACAAAACATCATGAGTAAGTGTTGCTACAACTACCTTTTCCTCAAAATAGTTTGAGCAATCTGTTACGAATGAAAACTTAAAAGTTCTTACTTATTGTCGTCATCTTTCAGAACACTTTGCCAATTTTGAGGATTTTGTTTGGACTCTGGGTTCGTCTGTGTATTCCCCTTTCCCTAAACGTAGCTCTTGCTTCTTATAAAAATGCTCCTGATATTATATCTTATCTACCTCGTGATGTATTTCAAGTTAATAACCATGCTCACATTAAGAGGCTGCGATTGAATCATGTTGCATGTTTCTAATGTGATGAAACACGAACTTGCTAGAGTCATGATTCGAATAGTCGTTACTGATGATGCTGTCATTACTGTTTCGCTATTCTGTGACAAGGGTAGACGGACTATGGGTTGTGGTTTGGAGGGCAAAAAGTTTTTTATAAATATACTAGTATATCAATTACCTTTCAAATGCACCTGGCAATGAGTGATTACAAACACTTATTGTGATCCATGTATTTACCGGTTGTGCTATAGTTTTCTGATTGCTTGAAAAGGAAAAAAATGTGGGCTACATTGATGGCAATTTGAAGATGTGAATTTAAGGTAAAGAATGATGATTGATCAGTATAAATCATCGAGGTTTAACTGTAAGATCACACAAACATGGTTAACGATTCAAGAAACTAAGTATTTACGCAATAGGGAAGACTAATTGAGGGTATTCCCTCAACTTGGTCTAGACTTTTCCAGCATGTAAAACGTGCAATATACTAAGGCAGGTGTTTAGAGGGGACGAGCTTAGAATTGGCTATTATGCTACCCATTTCAGGCGCTAATGGATGGCGAAGGGATAAATATGATCACTTATTAATAACTCTTTCTAATGCCTCATCATTTTGGCAGAAGCTTGTACATTGTGGATGTACTGGGGAATGCGGTTCAATGTAAAAGATTCTACATCCTAAGCATCAGAAACAAAAGCAATACAATCTACAGTTTAAGTGGACACATACTTCAACAAGTCAAGCATGACCCGTTCCTAGTCCTAAATATTTCGGAAGACCTCAAATGGACCACCCACAAATTAAACATTTCGCTCGTCAGATCAACGATGGAATATGGAGCCATAGTATGGGACCCATACACGGTAACAAACACAAATAAGCTAGAAAGGATACAACGGCAAGCGGCAAGATTCATCACCATCTATTACAAGTCAAGAGAGGACGGTTGTGTCTCCAATATGATTGCCAAACTGGAACTACAAGACCTCTTTACAATTGCAAGACGAACAAGTTAGAAGTTGATGTTTATGTACAAAGTGGTTCAGGGGCTGATTCCCGTTATTGAAACAGACGAATTTATACAAAAGCACGTCCTAAGAGAAACAAAACTGTCAATAAGTTCGAAGATTACCACGCAACAAATATTGTGGAAAACAAGTTAGAATCACTCTAAGTGTTTTGACATTCCACTAAGCAAAACACCACACTACTCAAACTCACTCTTTGAAAAGACAGTGATAGCGTCGAATCAGCTACACAACACTGTAGACTAAGTGTTTGCATCAAGCGTAGAGAGCGTCAAATCTGCTCTTAATGCTCGTCAATATATCTGCGCGCTCTCTCAAACCGTTATATTAAATCCAGAATTGGTATCGACAATGTATTCATTTTTTATGGAAATATTCTTTATAAAGCACAAAGGTGTCAGTATTCACCTCAAAACAAACAAAACCCTTGAATAGACTTATTAAGAAGGGATATAGTTACGATACTGTTGTCAGGTCATTAAAGATTGCATATTTTGGCGTTAATATTGATTCACTTATAGGGTCTTTGCATCGGAACTAAACACATTTATCAAAAAACAGTTGTTGGCATGACACGGGTTATGTTCTTCTCATTTATTTTATGATGGTATGATACTTAAACCCTAACGGGAAGGATTGTGCCTGATGTTCATACTATGAAATCATAATCTTTCAGTCAGTTTTATTGAAGTCTGGAGCTGGCATGTCAGTTAACTGCTAGTAGTCTGTTGTTATTTATGTATTATTGTCATTTTGTTCATTTTCTTTGGTTACATCTTCTGATATCAGACTCGAATTTCTCTTGAACTGATTTTAAATGTGCGTATCTAAAACTTTAAATTAAAGATGTGGTTTGGGGACTCATTTCTTAAATCTAAGCCATATGTTTTTTTTAACCGGAAGTGTTATTTAAAAATTTAGATCAGAATAATTTAGTGGAAAACTAGAAAACAAAGTTTAATGACAAGCAACAAAACCCACAACAAGAGCGTTTTCTTTTTATTTTGAAAAAAAGTAGAATGTTGAAATAGAAAATAGATATTTCTATGTCCGCAATTTTCAATATTACCGGAAGTAATGTTTTTAAAGAGATATGTCTTATACATTGTATCCACGAGAGACACAAAAGAAAGGTTTGCTGCACAATGTAAATTAATGATAGTAGCAATACATTAAAACACATTTTATTTACCCTCCCTAAAAATAAGCTTATTCTAGTAGTATGTGCGCCATGTAGGACTATACCAGAAGTAGGGTTTTTGAAGATAATTAATCTCTATCATATAGCCAAAGGTAGTAGATAACAAAGATTGGTACCTAATATTATGTTAGTAGCATGATAATAATACCTTTTCACATATTAGCCTTCGATAAAGGGCGGATTTAAGTATGATAACCCTAATTTTTGATTTTACCGGAAGTGAGACATTTTTTGCAGATGTCTCTGTTTCTGAAATGAAAGAGTAACAGTTGAGGAAGGTCTATGCCAAATGTCATGCTTGTAGCAGGATGTGTACAAATCGTCTCAAATATATGTGTAGCCGCCGCAATAATATCACTATTCCCAAGAATGCTGTTGATTCTGATGATATTTACAATGAGCTCCCCGTCTTGTATAGCCGTTTGTGATCAAACTGAACGTGTAAATCTGCCCTTTGAATCCCAAGATGTGTTGATGCTATTGACAACGTTGATAGAGTCCGGCGAGAGTCATCGTTGCTCTTAGGGTGAAACTCGCATTGAAGTCTAGCGCCGGGTAGCGTTCTGCGATGAGAGTGACGTAGATAGTTCGCAACTGGCAGTGGTCGAACACGATTGCATTTTGAGTCTGATCGTACTACGATGATGTATCTCGGTTTTTCCCGACCGCTCTTGGCAGACAAACACCAGTGGAACTGTAAGTTTGGGGTAACACTTGTAGAATCACACTGTCGTATTCGGAAACCACAATCGATCTTACTCTTTCTCTGGATGGTCTTGTACAACCGCAGTTTTGTTTTCATCGGAAGGAAGGAAGGACATGAGAACAAACCAAGAGATCTGACTCAGGTTGATTTTCGCCACGTCGTTGACGGCAGTAGCAGGATAGCATTGTCGTCCGAGTCGCGTACGAGTGACAATTCGTGCTTGATCCATGCACAATCTTGTTGTAATCGTCTGCAAAGCCGAAAATGTGTCTCGGATGTATGGTGAATGAAAACGATCCTTTGTTTGCGGGCTAGTTGATAATATACCCATGTCCTGCTGCAAACCCTATGTTTTCGGCCTCGGCTTCGGTAGATGGTTCTTTGTACCACAGCTAGTTGAATCCTTGGAATTTGGAGAAATTGTTGGGATAAATCAACATTCCCAGCATGATGATGGCAACGACTGGGATGTTCGATCAGCTAGCTTGAGTGCTTGCATTTATTGTATCTGATGGTCTTAAAGAGATACATGATCCCATTAAGAATGAGAGGCACTAGATCTGCATAAGCAGATGCACTACCGTCGTTATTGTACAGCCATCCCTCTGCCAAGAGATCATTTTCAGCGGGATGAAGGAACAAGTCTTGGGTTTCGATGTTGATTCGGATCTCAACTGGATTATTCAGGTTGGCACCAGCTTGAGGTTCGTATTCGTGAACCTGATATTCTTGGAGACTTTCGTCGAAGACCAACCCTTCGGTGGTTATAAGGATGTTGGACATTATGTATTTATTTAAAGCGCTGTACGAAGTCGTGGATGGTACCAATGCCAGAACCGGAGATCAGGTTGTTCAACTTGGTTTGCTGCGGTTTGCTGCGTTGAACACTGGACTGTTGAGTGGACATTCTGCGGTTTCGGGGGCGGGTAACTTTATCAACCACGTAGTCGACGGCTTTGGGGCCCCTTTTGCAACACCTTTAAATGCTGCATTGGTGTTTGCACTCACGGCCTTACTTCCTGTGGTTTTGGTGGCAGATGAAGTAAACATGTGTGCAGCCAAACTGGCGATTTTTTCAAACAGACATCTACCACCGTATGCGTACTTTCAGGCGTAACCTTTCTTGATTTGCAACCTTTACTTATAGGATGCTATGATGAAGCGCCATATATTCTTCATGATATGTCTACCTTTTTTCATAGCATGGAAAATCGATACAATTTCGTTGCGCACACCATTATTTCCTGCTCGGTAAGCTGCAGCACACAGTTCCAAGCGATCGAGAAGTTGCTTGAAGTGGAAAAAAGCATGGTTTGCAGCTGAATGCCAAACTAATACTTCTGGTAGATGTGGGATACGATACCCTTCCACATGTACTTCTTATTCGCCTTCGGGGTTCTTGAAAGGATGGAATTTCCTTTATACATAGTACCGGAACTTTTAAGGATCTCTGCATAGTCGTCAGGGTCGTCGAGCTCGAACGATTATGGTTTCTTTTTTACCATGACTTCCCAGAAGCCAAGGGTTCCTTTTTACTTCACTCTGTCCATAAAAACATTATCGCCGTCAAAAGTAACTAGTGAGCTTCCGATGAAGATACCAACGTCGGTCTATTGAGCTGCAAATGCTGCTGTGCTCGAGATCAGAGGACGGTGTCTGTATGTCGTGTAATGAGTAGTGGGTCGGCAAACTATGGCGGTGGTGAAGGGATGGCTGGCTGGCACTGTTGCAGGAAGGTCTGCCATATTTTCGATGATCTGTGAAGCTGCCTCTCGCTGAGCCTCAACCACAGGCGTGATCACCTTTTAAAGGTCCCAGCTAAGTTCAGACTTGTCGAGACGATGCTGTATATAACTGGATTGAATCTTCCGTTTGGTGTCCTGCAACTTACGTCATTTATCTAATACTAGTAGATCGAATGCTGTTGCACGACCCTAAGCGTTTGTGTGAACGCCCTAATTTATGAGTTGCACATGAAGGTATTACACAGCTGATACGGATCCCTTTTCTTCGATAGATTCACGTGTCATGGGTATGTGAACTAATGGCCTCAAATCGTCTTGGCAGGGCATTGGTATTAAGAAAATTGCTCCACCTTACCATAATGGTGGGAGTTCTTGCGTTGAAATCACCTCCACCGCTTTAGATCGGGTGAAGAATCACGCAACCATATTTTCAACATATGCTCCTCATATCGACTGGAATCCACTCAACATTGTATTTGCAGGGCCATTCAAACTGTGTCCAGATATTCTATATACCTAAAAAATATTCGAGCTGATCCATTCTTTATCTTATACCGCATAGCACTCATTTAGTTTGCATCGATATTTTCCATTTGCCTTGGACCAGAAATGCTTACACAGAACGTCAAACTGTTTCTTGGTGAGATCGTTGCAGTGATTGCGTCGGATGTGGTCGATTTTCTCAGCGTTCTGCTGGGAGATGCAGGAGAAGTAGGCATTATCCGGGATCGACTGGATGGGCAGTGTGAAGTAGTTCTGGTACAGGTAGAAACAGTCGTCATTGTCTTCACACGTGTTCTGTTTTCTCAACATCGTAGAACACCATGAGTTTCACCATGAGGTTCTTGCGGCTGTGATCAAGTACTCGGGGGTCTAGTACATCACTTCCTTGCTCGAAGAAAAAAGTGTCGATACTCGGGTGTCGTGGTGGTAGTAAGGTGTTGACCACATCGATCAACGAGAAGGGTGACTTGCCCTGCACTGTAGGAGGTCTCGGATATCTTCTTTGGGGAAGCTTTATTCCAGCGCTTGCTCCAACAGCTGGTAGATAGGTTGGTGAATGGATTATCCGAAGACGAACAATTGGTTGTAATCGGAGCCATCCATCGCACAGGAATATGTTGTTTAGCTGCGTCGTCTTACCACAGTCCCAATGATCGACCGTCTTATCGATCATTGAAGTAGGAGGTAGTGATTACTCCTCGTGTGAGCGTTAGCACTCTATGAAATGTCCTTAATGTTCATTTGTTAAAATAAAATAGCGATGATTTTCTGTGTGAAAGTCGTAGGAAGATGGACACAGGTAACACCAGCGAGGTAATGACCAGCAACGGGCGACGGTGAAAGGTTGGCAACTACAAGGTGTGCGATGCCAAGATGTCTAAGTTTGTTTCTACAACCGGTACATGGTTCATGAACAATCTAATCAACCGATTACCCATGAAAATACATCTACCCGGACACAACTTCACCAGGCCAGGGACTTAACTTAGAAAGCGACAACTTCCCGACGACACCCTGAAGGCTTGGTCAAAACCCATTAATCAAGTTGACGAGGCAGCATATCACCACGATCTTTGTTATGCCCAGTAGAATGATTCATCCGCACACAACTCCATCGTTCGCGAAGCTATGCTACAATGTAGCCTCGCTTAACACTTGGACTGCAGCATCGTCGGACCCATCATCAGTACCAAAGTTGGATTCTTTCTGGGTGTTAAAAAAAATGTTCGCTGGACCGATGAGCTAGCTGAGGGGTTCACAAACCAGTTCGACGCTAGTTTCATAAACGCTGTGTAGCGGTGGGTGGTGTGGATGAGACCTAGGCGGGCGACCTTTTTGATATGAGTGACTTTTCCAGGGACAAGGGAAATGAATTTATCCTGAGCATTATCGATGTATTTTCCAAATATGGCTGGATTATACCACGCAAGAAAAAGAAGGGTGACATTGCGGAATGCATTCCAAGCGGTGTGCCCAAGAAGCTATCGACAGACAAAGGCAAAAATTTTACAACAAACACGTAAAAGCAAGGTATCGATATCTACTCCAGCGGGAGCGAAGACAATTCGAGTATTGTCAAACGTTCGAAACTTTTCAGCCAACTCCACACGCACCTATATCGATGTCCTGGACGATCTTGTTCGCCAGTACAATACCAACAAACACCGCTATCAAGATGGCCCCTGTTGTCGTAAGTCATAAGGAGCATAAAAACAATTTTTATTGGAACCTTTCCCTCCCATTCAAACACCGCGAATTTCCGAAACAGAAAGGTACTTTCGAGAAGGGATACACCCCGCTGGACCGAGGAAGTATTCACCATTTCCCTAGTTTTGTCATATGTCCAATCGGCCTCCTACGATCTTTTTATCCATCTCCTCAAGAGTTTCAACAAAGTCCGTGGCCGCGGTGAAAATCTAGTTTCCCGAGTGAAAGTATCCCTCGTTCTCATTATCCGCATTACCTGTTGGATTAATATTTACAAAGGTACATACAGTTCATGATTACATTGTTTTGCCCCTTAAAACGCCCAATCGCCTTTAACTTACATCCGTGACATCAGAGAGATCCTAAGTGTGGTATGCACGTCCATGCCAATAAGCGGGGTCATATTCCAGGTAGTAAATAAATCTTTAAACGGTTTTTTTCGGCGAATGTACCTCAATTTTATCCGCAATGGCTTTCCTATCTTCTAAAATCTGTTCCTGTACCTTCTTAAGCAGTCGATCAGCCTGCTAACCCTTTTCGACCCAAGTTGTTTTGCCTGGGTGCCAACCTCCTCGTGTAGGGTTTGGGACGACGATGAATTTTAAGATTTGTCTTCGTTTCTATCAACTCTCAACCAACTGATATTTTCTCAACCGGGATTACCCTCGAAGGTGGTTCATTTTGGCTATATTTGACGTTTTCAACTACTAACTCCATGTTCAATTGGATCAATGTCTTCATCATAACAAAAAAATCAATTTAGGTCACCCCAAAACCACCATTCCCAATTTACTGTTTTTAGACCCTGTTTTCGGGCCTACAAAACATATATATTCGAACACATTCGATCCTACAATCCTTATAAAAAATAAGAAAGTCGAGAAACGTACGCGGTGCGTCATGATTTTTCATCCCATAGCTCACAATTTGCACAGCTCCATCGGTTCTCTCTTTGCCAAGACGGTAGTCAGTTGCTTATTTAATCTCTCATATCACCATGTGCGAATAGTTTCCGCTTTCCAGCACAAGGTTATAATTTTGCAGGCCTTTACTTCGTGTCGAAGTATTTAATGTCTTTGACAATCAAGGTTGAGTCCTGCCCTACTGTTCGCAATTTGATAATTTCCTCATCATTGCAGCGCTGTTCTCGATTGGCCTTTACAGCGTCCATTTTTTTTCCAGAATTTCTACCTCTTGTGCCGTATACTATCTCTGACCAGACATATTTGTAATCTTAAAGTCCATTGTGTTTATTATATCTGTGAATTTCTATTTGTGTGTGTGTGTGTTTATTTCATCCACAAAGAAAACGTTTCCCTCGACTCCAACATAAAAATGGGTGTGTGGCAGAACTCTCATAATCATGCTACTGTTCATCTCTTAATAAGCCTTCAATTGAGGTATAAGGTAATAAAGGCCTGGGGTCAACGGCTCACAACAGTCCATTCTGTAAGACAAGTGTTCTGTAATTCAAAATATGCATTTCATTATTCAAAATTGGCTATTTTTTTATTTTCATGCATATTTTGGCATTTAGGTCCTCCGTAACCCCTCTAATGGTCATTGCGGCACATATCATTTATACTCAAGTTATTCCTCTATCAATACGCTTTAATTTGGTGAATAAAATTTGCCTTTGTAAGGGACTGAAGGGCTGTAGTAGTCCATTCCATTAATCAAAATAAGCTATTTCTTAATGTTCAAGTGTATTTCGATATTTAGGTCGTTCGTTACTTCTCTAATATGCGTTGCAGAACTTGTTGACTATAAACATTTTGTTCCTCTCGAAATATGCTTTCGAATGAGGTACGAAGTCTATCTATAATTAGAGGCTAAAGGGTTGCAGCAGTCCATACCATTATTCAAAATATCCATTTCATTATTCAAAATTGGCTGTTTCTTAATTTCCACGCGTATTTCGACATTTAAAACCTCTAATATGCGTTGCGGAACATGTTGACTATATACATTTTGTTCCTCTCGTAATTAGCTTTCGAATGAGGTATAAAGTTTATCTATAATTGGGGGCTAAAGGGTCGCAGCAGTCCATTCCATTATTCAAAATATCCATTTCATTATTCAAAATTGGCTATTTCTTAATTTTTACGCGTATTTCGACATTTAAGTCCTCTAATATGCGTTGCGGACCATATTGACTATATACATTTTGTTTCTCTCGTTATAAGCTTTCGAATTGGGTATAAAGTTTATCTATAATTAGAGGCTAAAGGGTCGCAGCAGTCCATTCCATTATTCAAAATATCCATTTTATTATTCAAAATTGGCTATTTCTTAACTTTCACGCGTATTTCGACATTTAAGTCCTCTAATATGCGTTGCGGAACATGTTGACTATATACATTTTGTTCCTCTCGTTATAAGCTTTCGAATGAGGTTAAAGGTTTATCTATAATTAGGGGCTAAAGGGTCGCAGCAGTCCATTTCATTATTCAAAATATCCATTTCATTATTCAAAATTGGCTATTTCTTAACTTTCACGAGTATTTCGACATGTAAGTCCTCTAATATGCGTTGCGGAACATGTTGACTATATACATTTTGTTCCTCTCGTTATAAGCTTTCGAATGAGGTATAAAGTTTATCTATAATTAGGGGCTAAAGGATCGCAGCAGTCCATTCCATTATTCAAATATCCATTTCATTATTCAAAATTGGCGATTTCCTAATTTTCACGCGTATTTCGACATTTTAGTCCTCTAATATGCGTGGCGGAACATGTTGACTATATACATTTTGTTCCTCTCGTTATAAGCTTTCGAATGAGGTATAAAGTTTATCTATAATTAGGGGCTAAAGGATCGCAGCAGTCCATTCCATTATTCAAATATCCATTTCATTTTTCAAAATTGGCGATTTCCTAATTTTCACGCGTATTTCGACATTTAAGTCCTCTAATATGCGTGGCGGAACATGTTGACTATAAACATTTTGTTCCTCTCGTTATAAGCTTTCGAATGAGGTATGAAGTTTATCTATAATTAGGGGCTAAAGGATCGCAGCAGTCCATTCCATTATTCAAATGTCCATTTCATTATTCAAAATTGGCGATTTCCTAATTTTCACGCGTATTTCGACATTTAAGTCCTCTAATATGCGTGGCGGAACATTTTGACTATATACATTTTGTTCCTCTCGTTATAAGCTTTCAAATGAGGTTTGAAGTTTATCTATAATTAGGGGCTAAAGGATCGCAGCAGTCCATTCCATTATTCAAAATATCCATTTCATTATTCAAAATTGGCGATTTCCTAATTTTCACGCGTATTTCGACATTTTAGTCCTCTAATATGCGTGGCGGAACATGTTGACTATATACATTTTGTTCCTCTCGTTATAAGCTTTCGAATTAGGTATAAATTTTATCTTTAATTAGGGGCTTAAGCGTCGCAGCAGTCCATTCCTTTATTCAAAATATCCATTTCATTATTCAAAATTGGCTATTTCTTAACTTTCACGCGTATTTCGACATTTACGTCCTCTAATATGCGTTGCGGAACATGTTGACTATATACATTTTGTTCCTCTCGTTATAAGCTTTCGAATGAGGTATAAAGTTTATCTATAATTAGGGGCTAAAGGGTCGCAGCAGTCCATTCCATTATTCAAAATATCCATTTCATAATTCAAAATTGGCTATTTCTTAACTTTCACGCGTATTTCGACATTTAAGTCCTCTAATATGCGTTGCGGAACATGTTGACTATATACATTTTGTTCCTCACGTTATAAGCTTTCGAATGAGATATAAAGTTTATCTATAATTAGGGGCTAAAGGGTCGCAGCAGTCCATTCCATTATTCAAAATATCCATTTCATTATTCAAAATTGGCTATTTCTTCACTTTCACGCGTATTTCGACATTTAAGTCCTCTAATATGCGTTGCGGAATATGTTGACTATATACGTTTTGTTCCTCTCGTTATAAGCTTTCGAATAAGGTATAAATTTTATCTATAATTAGGGGTTAAAGGGTCGCAGCAGTCCATTCCATTATTCAAAATATCCATTTCATTATTCAAAATTGGCTATTTCTTAACTTTCACGCGTATTTCGACATTTTTAAAAGTCGTCTAATGTGCGTTGCGGAATATGTTGACTATATACATTTTGTTCCTCTCGTTATAAGCTTTCAAATGAGGTATGAAGTTTATCTATAATTAGGGGCTAAAGGATCGCAGCAGTCCATTCCATTATTCAAAATATCCATTTCATTATTCAAAATATCCATTTCATTATTCAAAATTGGCGATTTCCTAATTTTCACGCGTATTTCGACATTTTAGTCCTCTAATATGCGTGGCGGAACATGTTGACTATATACATTTTGTTCCTCTCGTTATAAGCTTTCGAATTAGGTATAAATTTTATCTTTAATTAGGGGCTTAAGCGTCGCAGCAGTCCATTCCTTTATTCAAAATATCCATTTCATTATTCAAAATTGGCTATTTCTTAACTTTCACGCGTATTTCGACATTTAAGTCCTCTAATATGCGTTGCGGAACATGTTGACTATATACATTTTGTTCCTCTCGTTATAAGCTTTCGAATGAGGTATAAAGTTTATCTATAATTAGGGGCTAAAGGGTCGCAGCAGTCCATTCCATTATTCAAAATATCCATTTCATAATTCAAAATTGGCTATTTCTTAACTTTCACGCGTATTTCGACATTTAAGTCCTGTAATATGCGTTGGGGAACATGTTGACTATATACATTATGTTCCTCTCGTTATAAGCTTTCGAATTGGGTATAAATTTTATCTATAATTAGGGGCTTAAGGGTCGCAGCAGTCCATTCCATTATTCAAAATATCCATTTCATAATTCAAAATTGGCTATTTCTTAACTTTCACGCGTATTTCGACATTTAAGTCGTCTAATGTGCGTTGCGGAATATGTTGACTATATACATTTTGTTCCTCTCGTTATAAGCTTTCAAATGAGGTATGAAGTTTATCTATAATTAGGGGCTAAAGGATCGCAGCAGTCCATTCCATTATTCAAAATATCCATTTCATTTTTAAAAATATCCATTTCATTATTCAAAATTGGCGATTTCCTAATTTTCACGCGTATTTCGACATTTTAGTCCTCTAATATGCGTGGCGGAACATGTTGACTATATACATTTTGTTCCTCTCGTTATAAGCTTTCGAATTAGGTATAAATTTTATCTTTAATTAGGGGCTTAAGCGTCGCAGCAGTCCATTCCTTTATTCAAAATATCCATTTCATTATTCAAAATTGGCTATTTCTTAACTTTCACGCGTATTTCGACATTTAAGTCCTCTAATATGCGTTGCGGAACATGTTGACTATATACATTTTGTTCCTCTCGTTATAAGCTTTCGAATGAGGTATAAAGTTTATCTATAATTAGGGGCTAAAGGGTCGCAGCAGTCCATTCCATTATTCAAAATATCCATTTCATAATTCAAAATTGGCTATTTCTTAACTTTCACGCGTATTTCGACATTTAAGTCCTGTAATATGCGTTGCGGAACATGTTGACTATATACATTATGTTCCTCTCGTTATAAGCTTTCGAATTGGGTATAAATTTTATCTATAATTAGGGGCTTAAGGGTCGCAGCAGTCCATTCCATTATTCAAAATATCCATTTCATTATTCAAAATTGGCGATTTCTTAACTTTCACGCGTATTTCGACATTTTAGTCCTCTAATATGCGTGGCGGAACATGTTGACTATATACATTTTGTTCCTCTCGTTATAAGCTTTCGAATTAGGTATAAATTTTATCTTTAATTAGGGGCTTAAGCGTCGCAGCAGTCCATTCCTTTATTCAAAATATCCATTTCATTATTCAAAATTGGCTATTTCTTAACTTTCACGCGTATTTCGACATTTAAGTCCTCTAATATGCGTTGCGGAACATGTTGACTATATACATTTTGTTCCTCTCGTTATAAGCTTTCGAATGAGGTATAAAGTTTATCTATAATTAGGGGCTAAAGGGTCGCAGCAGTCCATTCCATTATTCAAAATATCCATTTCATAATTCAAAATTGGCTATTTCTTAACTTTCACGCGTATTTCGACATTTAAGTCCTCTAATATGCGTTGCGGAACATGTTGACTATATACATTTTGTTCCTCACGTTATAAGCTTTCGAATGAGGTATAAAGTTTATCTATAATTAGGGGCTAAAGGGTCGCAGCAGTCCATTCCATTATTCAAAATATCCATTTCATTATTCAAAATTGGCTATTTCTTCACTTTCACGCGTATTTCGACATTTAAGTCCTCTAATATGCGTTGCGGAATATGTTGACTATATACTTTTTGTTCCTCTCGTTATAAGCTTTCGAATAAGGTAAAAATTTTATCTTTAATTAGGGGTTAAAGGGTCGCAGCAGTCCATTCCATTATTCAAAATATCCATTTCATTATTCAAAATTGGCTATTTCTTAACTTTCACGCGTATTTCGACATTTTTAAAAGTCGTCTAATGTGCGTTGCGGAATATGTTGACTATATACATTATGTTCCTCTCGTTATAAGCTTTCAAATGAGGTATGAAGTTTATCTATAATTAGGGGCTAAAGGATCGCAGCAGTCCATTCCATTATTCAAAATATCCATTTCATTATTCAAAATATCCATTTCATTATTCAAAATTGGCGATTTCCTAATTTTCACGCGTATTTCGACATTTTAGTCCTCTAATATGCGTGGCGGAACATGTTGACTATATACATTTTGTTCCTCTCGTTATAAGCTTTCGAATTAGGTATAAATTTTATCTTTAATTAGGGGCTTAAGCGTCGCAGCAGTCCATTCCTTTATTCAAAATATCCATTTCATTATTCAAAATTGGCTATTTCTTAACTTTCACGCGTATTTCGACATTTAAGTCCTCTAATATGCGTTGCGGAACATGTTGACTATATACATTTTGTTCCTCTCGTTATAAGCTTTCGAATGAGGTATAAAGTTTATCTATAATTAGGGGCTAAAGGGTCGCAGCAGTCCATTCCATTATTCAAAATATCCATTTCATAATTCAAAATTGGCTATTTCTTAACTTTCACGCGTATTTCGACATTTAAGTCCTGTAATATGCGTTGCGGAACATGTTGACTGTATACATTATGTTCCTCTCGTTATAAGCTTTCGAATTGGGTATAAATTTTATCTATAATTAGGGGCTTAAGGGTCGCAGCAGTCCATTCCATTATTCAAAATATCCATTTCATTATTCAAAATTGGCTATTTCTTAACTTTCACGCGTATTTCGACATTTAAGTCGTCTAATGTGCGTTGCGGAATATGTTGACTATATACATTTTGTTCCTCTCGTTATAAGCTTTCGAATTGGGTATAAATTTTATCTATAATTAGGGGCTTAAGGGTCGCAGCAGTCCATTCCATTATTCAAAATATCCATTTCATTATTCAAAATTGGCGATTTCTTAACTTTCACGCGTATTTCGACATTTTAGTCCTCTAATATGCGTGGCGGAACATGTTGACTATATACATTTTGTTCCTCTCGTTATAAGCTTTCGAATTAGGTATAAATTTTATCTTTAATTAGGGGCTTAAGCGTCGCAGCAGTCCATTCCTTTATTCAAAATATCCATTTCATTATTCAAAATTGGCTATTTCTTAACTTTCACGCGTATTTCGACATTTAAGTCCTCTAATATGCGTTGCGGAACATGTTGACTATATACATTTTGTTCCTCTCGTTATAAGCTTTCGAATGAGGTATAAAGTTTATCTATAATTAGGGGCTAAAGGGTCGCAGCAGTCCATTCCATTATTCAAAATATCCATTTCATAATTCAAAATTGGCTATTTCTTAACTTTCACGCGTATTTCGACATTTAAGTCCTGTAATATGCGTTGCGGAACATGTTGACTGTATACATTATGTTCCTCTCGTTATAAGCTTTCGAATTGGGTATAAATTTTATCTATAATTAGGGGCTTAAGGGTCGCAGCAGTCCATTCCATTATTCAAAATATCCATTTCATTATTCAAAATTGGCTATTTCTTAACTTTCACGCGTATTTCGACATTTAAGTCGTCTAATGTGCGTTGCGGAATATGTTGACTATATACATTTTGTTCCTCTCGTTATAAGCTTTCAAATGAGGTATGAAGTTTATCTATAATTAGGGGCTAAAGGATCGCAGCAGTCCATTCCATTATTCAAAATATCCATTTCATTTTTAAAAATATCCATTTCATTATTCAAAATTGGCGATTTCCTAATTTTCACGCGTATTTCGACATTTTAGTCCTCTAATATGCGTGGCGGAACATGTTGACTATATACATTTTGTTCCTCTCGTTATAAGCTTTCGAATTAGGTATAAATTTTATCTTTAATTAGGGGCTTAAGCGTCGCAGCAGTCCATTCCTTTATTCAAAATATCCATTTCATTATTCAAAATTGGCTATTTCTTAACTTTCACGCGTATTTCGACATTTAAGTCCTCTAATATGCGTTGCGGAACATGTTGACTATATACATTTTGTTCCTCTCGTTATAAGCTTTCGAATGAGGTATAAAGTTTATCTATAATTAGGGGCTAAAGGGTCGCAGCAGTCCATTCCATTATTCAAAATATCCATTTCATAATTCAAAATTGGCTATTTCTTAACTTTCACGCGTATTTCGACATTTAAGTCCTGTAATATGCGTTGCGGAACATGTTGACTGTATACATTATGTTCCTCTCGTTATAAGCTTTCGAATTGGGTATAAATTTTATCTATAATTAGGGGCTTAAGGGTCGCAGCAGTCCATTCCATTATTCAAAATATCCATTTCATTATTCAAAATTGGCTATTTCTTAACTTTCACGCGTATTTCGACATTTAAGTCGTCTAATGTGCGTTGCGGAATATGTTGACTATATACATTTTGTTCCTCTCGTTATAAGCTTTCAAATGAGGTATGAAGTTTATCTATAATTAGGGGCTAAAGGATCGCAGCAGTCCATTCCATTATTCAAAATATCCATTTCATTTTTAAAAATATCCATTTCATTATTCAAAATTGGCGATTTCCTAATTTTCACGCGTATTTCGACATTTTAGTCCTCTAATATGCGTGGCGGAACATGTTGACTATATACATTTTGTTCCTCTCGTTATAAGCTTTCGAATTAGGTATAAATTTTATCTTTAATTAGGGGCTTAAGCGTCGCAGCAGTCCATTCCTTTATTCAAAATATCCATTTCATTATTCAAAATTGGCTATTTCTTAACTTTCACGCGTATTTCGACATTTAAGTCCTCTAATATGCGTTGCGGAACATGTTGACTATATACATTTTGTTCCTCTCGTTATAAGCTTTCGAATGAGGTATAAAGTTTATCTATAATTAGGGGCTAAAGGGTCGCAGCAGTCCATTCCATTATTCAAAATATCCATTTCATAATTCAAAATTGGCTATTTCTTAACTTTCACGCGTATTTCGACATTTAAGTCCTGTAATATGCGTTGCGGAACATGTTGACTGTATACATTATGTTCCTCTCGTTATAAGCTTTCGAATTGGGTATAAATTTTATCTATAATTAGGGGCTTAAGGGTCGCAGCAGTCCATTCCATTATTCAAAATATCCATTTCATTATTCAAAATTGGCTATTTCTTAACTTTCACGCGTATTTCGACATTTAAGTCGTCTAATGTGCGTTGCGGAATATGTTGACTATATACATTTTGTTCCTCTCGTTATAAGCTTTCAAATGAGGTATGAAGTTTATCTATAATTAGGGGCTAAAGGATCGCAGCAGTCCATTCCATTATTCAAAATATCCATTTCATTTTTAAAAATATCCATTTCATTATTCAAAATTGGCGATTTCCTAATTTTCACGCGTATTTCGACATTTTAGTCCTCTAATATGCGTGGCGGAACATGTTGACTATATACATTTTGTTCCTCTCGTTATAAGCTTTCGAATTAGGTATAAATTTTATCTTTAATTAGGGGCTTAAGCGTCGCAGCAGTCCATTCCTTTATTCAAAATATCCATTTCATTATTCAAAATTGGCTATTTCTTAACTTTCACGCGTATTTCGACATTTAAGTCCTCTAATATGCGTTGCGGAACATGTTGACTATATACATTTTGTTCCTCTCGTTATAAGCTTTCGAATGAGGTATAAAGTTTATCTATAATTAGGGGCTAAAGGGTCGCAGCAGTCCATTCCATTATTCAAAATATCCATTTCATAATTCAAAATTGGCTATTTCTTAACTTTCACGCGTATTTCGACATTTAAGTCCTGTAATATGCGTTGCGGAACATGTTGACTATATACATTATGTTCCTCTCGTTATAAGCTTTCGAATTGGGTATAAATTTTATCTATAATTAGGGGCTTAAGGGTCGCAGCAGTCCATTCCATTATTCAAAATATCCATTTCATAATTCAAAATTGGCTATTTCTTAACTTTCACGCGTATTTCGACATTTTTAAAAGTCCTGTAATATGCGTTGCAGAACATGTTGACTATATACATTATGTTCCTCTCGTTATAAGCTTTCGAATTGGGTATAAATTTTATCTATAATTAGGGGCTAAAGGATCGCAGCAGTCCATTCCATTATTCAAAATATCCATTTCATTATTCAAAATATCCATTTCATTATTCAAAATATCCATTTCATTATTCAAAATTGGCGATTTCCTAATTTTCACGCGTATTTCGACATTTTAGTCCTCTAATATGCGTGGCGGAACATGTTGACTATATACATTTTGTTCCTCTCGTTATAAGCTTTCGAATTAGGTATAAATTTTATCTTTAATTAGGGGCTTAAGCGTCGCAGCAGTCCATTCCTTTATTCAAAATATCCATTTCATTATTCAAAATTGGCTATTTCTTAACTTTCACGCGTATTTCGACATTTAAGTCCTCTAATATGCGTTGCGGAACATGTTGACTATATACATTTTGTTCCTCTCGTTATAAGCTTTCGAATGAGGTATAAAGTTTATCTATAATTAGGGGCTAAAGGGTCGCAGCAGTCCATTCCATTATTCAAAATATCCATTTCATAATTCAAAATTGGCTATTTCTTAACTTTCACGCGTATTTCGACATTTAAGTCCTGTAATATGCGTTGCGGAACATGTTGACTATATACATTATGTTCCTCTCGTTATAAGCTTTCGAATTGGGTATAAATTTTATCTATAATTAGGGGCTTAAGGGTCGCAGCAGTCCATTCCATTATTCAAAATATCCATTTCATAATTCAAAATTGGCTATTTCTTAACTTTCACGCGTATTTCGACATTTAAGTCCTGTAATATGCGTTGCGGAACATGTTGACTATATACATTATGTTCCTCTCGTTATAAGCTTTCGAATTGGGTATAAATTTTATCTATAATTAGGGGCTAAAGGATCGCAGCAGTCCATTCCATTATTCAAAATATCCATTTCATTATTCAAAATATCCATTTCATTATTCAAAATATCCATTTCATTATTCAAAATTGGCGATTTCCTAATTTTCACGCGTATTTCGACATTTTAGTCCTCTAATATGCGTGGCGGAACATGTTGACTATATACATTTTGTTCCTCTCGTTATAAGCTTTCGAATTAGGTATAAATTTTATCTTTAATTAGGGGCTTAAGCGTCGCAGCAGTCCATTCCTTTATTCAAAATATCCATTTCATTATTCAAAATTGGCTATTTCTTAACTTTCACGCGTATTTCGACATTTAAGTCCTCTAATATGCGTTGCGGAACATGTTGACTATATACATTTTGTTCCTCTCGTTATAAGCTTTCGAATGAGGTATAAAGTTTATCTATAATTAGGGGCTAAAGGATCGCAGCAGTCCATTCCATTATTCAAAATATCCATTTCATTATTCAAAATATCCATTTCATTATTCAAAATTGGCGATTTCCTAATTTTCACGCGTATTTCGACATTTTAGTCCTCTAATATGCGTGGCGGAACATGTTGACTATATACATTTTGTTCCTCTCGTTATAAGCTTTCGAATTAGGTATAAATTTTATCTTTAATTAGGGGCTTAAGCGTCGCAGCAGTCCATTCCTTTATTCAAAATATCCATTTCATTATTCAAAATTGGCTATTTCTTAACTTTCACGCGTATTTCGACATTTAAGTCCTCTAATATGCGTTGCGGAACATGTTGACTATATACATTTTGTTCCTCTCGTTATAAGCTTTCGAATGAGGTATAAAGTTTATCTATAATTAGGGGCTAAAGGGTCGCAGCAGTCCATTCCATTATTCAAAATATCCATTTCATAATTCAAAATTGGCTATTTCTTAACTTTCACGCGTATTTCGACATTTAAGTCCTGTAATATGCGTTGCGGAACATGTTGACTATATACATTATGTTCCTCTCGTTATAAGCTTTCGAATGAGGTATGAAGTTTATCTATAATTAGGGGCTAAAGGGTCGCAGCAGTCCATTCCATTATTCAAAATATCCATTTCATTATTCAAAATTGGCTATTTCTTCACTTTCACGCGTATTTCGACATTTAAGTCGTCTAATGTGCGTTGCGGAACATGTTGACTATATACATTTTGTTCCTCTCGTTATAAGCTTTCGAATGAGGTATAAAGTTTATCTATAATTAGGGGCTAAAGGGTCGCAGCATTCCATTCCATTATTCAAAATATCCATTTCATTATTCAAAATTGGCTATTTCTTCACTTTCACGCGTATTTCGACATTTAAGTCCTCTAATATGCGTTGCGGAATATGTTGACTATATACGTTTTGTTCCTCTCGTTATAAGCTTTCGAATTAGGTATAAATTTTATCTATAATTAGGGGTTAAAGGGTCGCAGCAGTCCATTCCATTATTCAAAATATCCATTTCATTATTCAAAATTGGCTATTTCTTAACTTTCACGCGTATTTCGACATTTTTAAAAGTCGTCTAATGTGCGTTGCGGAATATGTTGACTATATACATTTTGTTCCTCTCGTTATAAGCTTTCAAATGAGGTATGAAGTTTATCTATAATTAGGGGCTAAAGGATCGCAGCAGTCCATTCCATTATTCAAAATATCCATTTCATTATTCAAAATATCCATTTCATTATTCAAAATTGGCGATTTCCTAATTTTCACGCGTATTTCGACATTTTAGTCCTCTAATATGCGTGGCGGAACATGTTGACTATATACATTTTGTTCCTCTCGTTATAAGCTTTCGAATTAGGTATAAATTTTATCTTTAATTAGGGGCTTAAGCGTCGCAGCAGTCCATTCCTTTATTCAAAATATCCATTTCATTATTCAAAATTGGCTATTTCTTAACTTTCACGCGTATTTCGACATTTAAGTCCTCTAATATGCGTTGCGGAACATGTTGACTATATACATTTTGTTCCTCTCGTTATAAGCTTTCGAATGAGGTATAAAGTTTATCTATAATTAGGGGCTAAAGGGTCGCAGCAGTCCATTCCATTATTCAAAATATCCATTTCATAATTCAAAATTGGCTATTTCTTAACTTTCACGCGTATTTCGACATTTAAGTCCTGTAATATGCGTTGCGGAACATGTTGACTATATACATTATGTTCCTCTCGTTATAAGCTTTCGAATGAGGTATAAAGTTTATCTATAATTAGGGGCTAAAGGGTCGCAGCAGTCCATTCCATTATTCAAAATATCCATTTCATTATTCAAAATTGGCTATTTCTTCACTTTCACGCGTATTTCGACATTTAAGTCGTCTAATGTGCGTTGCGGAACATGTTGACTATATACATTTTGTTCCTCTCGTTATAAGCTTTCGAATGAGGTATAAAGTTTATCTATAATTAGGGGCTAAAGGGTCGCAGCAGTCCATTCCATTATTCAAAATATCCATTTCATTATTCAAAATTGGCTATTTCTTAACTTTCACGCGTATTTCGACATTTAAGTCCTCTAATATGCGTTGCGGAACATGTTGACTATATACATTTTGTTCCTCTCGTTATAAGCTTTCGAATGAGGTATAAAGTTTATCTATAATTAGGGGCTAAAGGGTCGCAGCAGTCCATTCCATTATTCAAAATATCCATTTCATAATTCAAAATTGGCTATTTCTTAACTTTCACGCGTATTTCGACATTTAAGTCCTGTAATATGCGTTGCGGAACATGTTGACTATATACATTATGTTCCTCTCGTTATAAGCTTTCGAATTGGGTATAAATTTTATCTATAATTAGGGGCTTAAGGGTCGCAGCAGTCCATTCCATTATTCAAAATATCCATTTCATAATTCAAAATAGGCTATTTCTTAACTTTCACGCGTATTTCGACATTTAAGTCCTGTAATATGCGTTGCGGAACATGTTGACTATATACATTATGTTCCTCTCGTTATAAGCTTTCGAATTGGGTATAAATTTTATCTATAATTAGGGGCTAAAGGATCGCAGCAGTCCATTCCATTATTCAAAATATCCATTTCATTATTCAAAATATCCATTTCATTATTCAAAATTGGCGATTTCCTAATTTTCACGCGTATTTCGACATTTTAGTCCTCTAATATGCGTGGCGGAACATGTTGACTATATACATTATGTTCCTTTCGTTATAAGCTTTCGAATTGGGTATAAAGTTTATGTATAATTAGGGGCTAAAGGGTCGCAGCAGTCCATTCCATTATTCAAAATATCCATTTCATTATTCAAAATTGGCTATTTCTTAACTTTCACGCGTATTTCGACATTTAAGTCCTGTAATATGCGTTGCGGAACATGTTGACTATATACATTATGTTCCTTTCGTTATAAGCTTTCGAATTGGGTATAAAGTTTATCTATAATTAGGGGCTTAAGGGTCGCAGCAGTCCATTCCATTATTCAAAATATCCATTTCATTATTCAAAATTGGCTATTTCTTAACTTTCACGCGTATTTCGACATTTAAGTCCTGTAATACGCGTTGCGGAACATGTTGACTATATACATTATGTTCCTCTCGTTATAAGCTTTCGAATTGGGTATAAATTTTATCTATAATTAGGGGCTTAAGGGTCGCAGCAGTCCATTCCATTATTCAAAATATCCATTTCATTATTCAAAATTGGCTATTTCTTAACTTTCACGCGTATTTCGACATTTAAGTCCTCTAATATGCGTTGCGGAACATGTTGACTATATACATTTTGTTCCTCTCGTTATAACCTTTCGAATGAGGTATGAAGTTTATCTATAATTAGGGGCTAATGGATTGCAGCAGTCCATTCCATTATTCAAATATCCATTTCATTATTCAAAATTGGCTATTTCTTAACTTTCACACGTATTTCGACATTTAAGTCCTCTAATATGCGTTGCGGAACATGTTGACTATATACATTTTGTTCCTCTCGTTATAAGCTTTCGAATGAGGTATAAGGTTTATCTATAATTAGGGGTTAAAGGGTTTCAGCAGTCCATTCCATTATTCAAAATATCCATTTCATTATTCAAAATTGGCTAACATGTTTAACCCCGCTTAATTATTTATGTATGTGTCTGTCCCAATTCAGGAGTCTGTAATTTAGTGGTTGTCATTTGTCTATGTGTTACATATTAGTTTTTCGTTCATTTTGTAAAATAGATAAGGCCGTTAGTTGTTTACATTGTCTTATTGGGGCCTTTTAAAGCTGACTATGCGGTATGGGCTTTGCTCATTGTTGTAGGCTGTACGGTGAGCTATAGTTGTTGATGTCTGTGTCATTTTGGTCTTTTGTGGATGTTTGTCTCATTTACAATAATACCACATCTTCTTTTTTATATTTCCTCATTTTTATGCATATTGTTGCATTTAGGTCGTCCGTAAACCCTCTTATGGTCATTGCAAATCAAAATGTAGCTATAGTGTCACGGTCAAATTTTTTTATATTTTTTTCACTATTCACCGGTTCAATTTGAATAATGAAACATAAACCATTTCATTATTCATTATTCATTTTTCAATATTGTATAGTGAATAATGAACTATTTCATTATTCATTATTGAATAATGAATAATGAACTATGAATAATGGACGTACTTCAGCCCGGTCTCTTTTTGAACTGTTCTATGGTTTCCATCTTTTTTATTTGAACAAGAATACTGTTCCAAAGAACTGTACAGGAATATTGAAATGTGTTTTTCATAAAATTTGTTCTCGGACGTGGCAGGAAAAGACAATTATTGTCCGATGAATGAAAAGAAAATCTTGCATTAACATTTTGGTTAATATTAACAGAGACAACAAAAACACATGTGTTATAGTAGTCTCAGTTATTAAGAGCCAGTTCGCCATAAAACCATGCAAAATCTCGTATTTCGTCCAAATTGGTAGTTACAACATTATATATATTTTCAAAATCTTTGGGTATTTAGGAGATGAGATAAAAAAAAAATTTGTTAATTCACACTATTTTCCATTTACCAGCCTTATTATCATATTTGTGAATTATTAAAAAAAATCATCATATTTAGGTACTTTCTAAAGGTCTGGATAATTGATCTATCTCTTTATTTCGTTATATTATCTTGTTATATTTTGCAAAGAACAAACAAACAAAAAATGCATTTTGTGATTTTTTTACCTTTTGGCAGGTTGCCAGAGAGTTTCGTGCAACATATGTGGACTATAAGTCCCCGAGGGTATCACCAGGCCAGTAGCCAGTACTTCGGTACTGGCATGAAAATACGGATTTTTTTGTGTTATTAAAATTTGCTGTTACAAAATATTAAAAATTATTATAAATTAAGGAATGTATCTCCCTCGTGCAAAGCTCTGATTCCTTTCACGAATTTGGCTATACTTTTTGGACCTTTTGGATTATAGCTCTTCATCTTTTATATAAGCTTTGGATTTCAAATATTTTGGCCACGAGCATCACTGAAGAGACATGTATTGTCGAAATGCGCATCTGGTGCAACAAAATTGGTACCGTTGATTTTATTTTATATGTATTAGATAACTTGCATGTAGTACATGTACTCAGTAGGTGTTTGCTCTCAAGATCATATTTTTTTTTAACTTTTAGGATTTTTTCAAAGGTGCATATCAGTTCTAAGACAAGTGAACAAATTTAGCTTGGCAAATAATGGGAAGTTAGTAAAAGAGGGACGAAAGATACCAAAGGGACAGTCAAACTCATAAGTCTAAAACAAACTGACAACGCCATGGCTAAAAATGAAAAAGACAAACAGACAAACAATAGTACATATGACACAACATAGAAAACCAAAGAATAAACAACACGAACCCCACCAAAAACTAGGGGTGATCTCAGGTGATCCAGAAGGGTTAGCAGATACTGCTCCACTTGTGGCACCCGTCGTAGTAAAATATAATCCCAAAATATCTATAAAATGCACTAATTGTTATTGTTTTTTAGCCTTAATATTTGAACTAAAACTGATTAAAGTAGACTTAAATTCTGGACAATAACTTTAGTTTAAGTTTATAGATCTTTATGATTTTTTTTCAGATGGTTCAATACCACAAAAGGAAGGTTTGGATCGATTTTGGGGATGATGGTCGTAACCGTTTAGGAATTAAGGGCCAAAAAGGGGCCTTAAACAAGCAATTTATATCTAAAGAATAATAACTTGTGTATAAGTATTTCAATTGCTCTGATATTGTACCACAATGTTAAAAACCACAAGCAGAAGGTTTGGATTCATTTAATGTGATATGGGTTCAAAGTAAGGAATTAAGGGCCAAAAAGGGTCATAGACAAGCATTTTCTAGTTTCAAGACAATAACTTGTGTGTAATTGCATGGATCTCTTTAAAATTGTACCACAATGTTCCATATAACAATTGTTGTAATAAAGCTTTATATTTAGGACTATCAACATGCAAAGACATTTCAGCGTGCATTCTTGTTTTTTTAACAAGGGTCAAAGGTCATGGGTGCAATTTCAATTCACGGATACTTCCAGTAGAAAAATCGAGTCAAAACAAATGCAAAAACGAAACAATACTATAGGAATACTGTATAACTGTTGGGAAAATATATTTCTATCATAGTATTAATCAATTTTGGTCGATTTTAACGGTAAAGTTTTCTCTCGGAGTCATTTAAAATCAACCATTAAGTCACACAAATGGATCTGTAGTCGCTCTTGCATTATTTCAATCTTAAAAGATCTCCATTTCAACTGATTACACGTACTAGTATTTACAAATATATATTTGCAAATTTGATAGAATCATATTCAAAACAGTGTGGTCCTGGTCATTGATTGACGACCTAAATTATCCCATTGACTGGGACAGATTAGGTGAACGTTTGTCGGTAACAATCACTGCTCACTATGTACTTGTTAAAGACACTGAATCTGTGGGGTCACCAAAGGTTCTCAACACCTAAAAAAAAGCAATTCGAAAAACGAATCCGGAATAATACGATGTGTTGATTTATATCAATAATATAAATCAAAATTACATAAAGGTAATTCCTGAATAATTTTTCGAATTATTTTATTATTAAAGGCGTTAAGAACCTTTGGTGACCCCACAGTTTACATTCTATAATAAGTAAGAAGTGAGCAATGGTCGTTACAGACAAACATTCACCTAATCTGTCCCAGTCAATGGGATAATGTAGGTCGTCAATCAATGGCCAGGACCACACTGTTTTGAATATGATTCTATCTATTTAAGCTACACTAAAGTTAAAGATAGAAATGGAACCGTTGAATTATGATTGGTCTTACTCTAATAACACTATTAATTACACGAAAATCGATTAACATATTCAGTCAAAAACCGGTAACGAAACTAGAGAATGAATTCTGGAAACTATAGTAATTTTACCCAACATTATAAAACTACAGAAATTCGTGATTTTAAGAAATGTTTAGATAAAGTCTGGGCCTTGAATGAAAAAACGATAACTGATGAGTAATTTGGTGTGTTCTAAAACGGGGAGAGTGCAAAAACAGTTAATTAAAATTAAATGTAGATCCGAAAAGGTCTGACTTCTACAATTTATTTCCATATCTAAAACATGAGGCTTGTTGAGTTCTTTGAATTATTTACATTTAACTATTGAGAGTGAAGATATGTTGTATTGCACAAGATTTGGTGTGGTTAAAGTTTTTGAAATTTTTATCCATTCATCTGATGTGTTTGAGCTTTTGTCATTTGATTAAGGGACATTCCCCTTTTAATTTTCCTTGGAGTTGATTTTACTTTATTTTTTCTTCTTAGATACACTCAGGTGTATTACCACTAAATCATGGAATGTCATTTCAAGTTGCATACAAACTTGAAAGGGTAGAAAAAATATGTTGTTCTTGTCTAACAGCATGCATCTGAAATAGACCTCATATTCATGATTAATTTTTCAAATGTTAAGTTTTCATGATTATGTACATTTATGAGATATTATAATCAATATGTCAACTTGATTGGTGTATAGAATGATTGTAAGGTTTACACGTCTATAGAATGATTGTAAAGTTTACACGTCTATAGAATGATTGTAAGGTTTACACGTCTATAGAATGATTGTAAGGTTTACACGTCTATAGAATGATTGTAAGGTTTACACGTCTATAGAATGATTTGTAAGGTTTACACGTCTATAGAATGATTGTAAGGTTTACACGTCCATAGAATGATTGTAAGGATTACGTCTATAGAATGATTGTAAGGTTTACACGTCTATAGAATGATTGTAAGGTTCACATGTCTATAGAATGATTTGTAAGGTTTACACGTCTATAGAATTATTGTAAGGTTTACACGTCTATAGAATGATTGTAAGGTTTACACGTCTATAGAATGATTGTAAGGATTACACGTCTATAGAATGATTGTAAGGTTTACACGTCTATAGAATGATTGTAAGGATTACACGTCTATAGAATGATTGTAAGGTTTACACGTCTATAGAATGATTGTAAGGATTACACGTCTGTAGAATGATTGTAAGGTTTACACGTCTATAGAATGATTGTAAGGATTACACGTCTATAGAATGATTGTAAGGATTACACGTCTGTAGAATGATTGTAAGGTTTACACGTCTATAGAATGATTGTAAGGTTCACATGTCTATATAATGATTTGTAAGGTTTACACGTCTATAGAATGATTGTAAGGTTTACACGTCTATAGAATGATTGTAAGGTTTACACGTCTATAGAATGATTTGTAAGGTTTACACGTCTATAGAATGATTGTAAGGTTTACACGTCCATAGAATGATTGTAAGGATTACGTCTATAGAATGATTGTAAGGTTTACACGTCTATAGAATGATTGTAAGGTTCACATGTCTATAGAATGATTTGTAAGGTTTACACGTCTATAGAATGATTGTAAGGTTTACACGTCTATAGAATGATTGTAAGGTTTACACGTCTATAGAATGATTGTAAGGATTACACGTCTATAGAATGATTGTAAGGTTTACACGTCTATAGAATGATTGTAAGGATTACACGTCTATAGAATGATTGTAAGGTTTACACGTCTATAGAATGATTGTAAGGATTACACGTCTGTAGAATGATTGTAAGGTTTACACGTCTATAGAATGATTGTAAGGATTACACGTCTATAGAATGATTGTAAGGATTACACGTCTGTAGAATGATTGTAAGGTTTACACGTCTATAGAATGATTGTAAGGTTCACATGTCTATATAATGATTTGTAAGGTTTACACGTCTATAGAATGATCGTAAGGTTAACACGTCTATAGAATGATTGTAAGGATTACACGTCTGTAGAATGATTGTAAGGTTTACACGTCTATAGAATGATTGTAAGGTTTACACGTCTTCGTTGACAGTAATCTCGTTGATTATCATGTTAACTTAAATAAATACTTAATTGTAACTTGATTCAAGTACATTCAACATAAAAAAAAATCATATACAATATTTCGAGAGATATTTCAGAGTGCTGTAGAGATAAAGAGGAAAGAAAATATCCTACAGCCCAAATTATCAGTTGATTCCTAAACTTTGCAATGTTGTACAATTTTCCTATTTAATAGCATTTTTACACTCAATTTGGAAATATTCTTATGTTGTATATCTACATAATCAGTGTAGACTCAGAATGTTATACTGTCACTTATTTGGTTGCTGTGCATATAAATTTCCTTATTTAGTTGAAAAATTGAATTTTTAAGGCGGATTAGTCAATTACGAATCTTGGGTTTTTCCTTACTCCCCACCAAGGAATTCTGAATTGTATATCACCATTGTCCCCACATATTAGCTTGACGGAAGTTTTTAGGAATTTTCCTATCTGTCCATTAGTCTGAATGTCCACATGCCTTTTCAACCCCTCCCTCCCTTAATTTGGTGATTGAGCTTATTGACTGGCCTCCTTAAATTTTGACATTTCTTGTCTGCTTTGTTATATATTATAATCCCACACTAGGTAGGATATGGAAAAGTTTATAATGTAATGCTAATTTAAACAGTAGTTCCACATACATCGCAAGTAAAAAAAATATCAATCTTTTTTATAACTCCAAACTGATAAATCCATAAAGGTAAACATTTTTACTTTGTTTACATGAATATGTTATTAATCAATGCAATATTACAGTTTTATACATATTTATAAACCCAAATACTACAATAAAAGCCGTTTAAGATAAATTAAATTTCTTTGAAAATTTTGTAACGGAAGAGAGTGTATATTTCCGAAAACTGCATATGACAAGGGAAGCAACTGTTACACTATGCAAAAAATAAAATCACAAAACTACTAAACATAGAGTAAAATCAATTCGGAAAGTCCATAATCACATGGCAAAATAAAATAACAAAACGTATAAAAAACGAATGGACAAGAAATGTCATATTCCTGACTTGGTACAGGCATGTTCAAATGTAGAAAATGGTGGATTAAACCTGGTTTTATAGCGCTAAACCTCTCACTTTGATGACAGTCGCATCAAATTATTATCAGAACTGACAAAATCATATTTCGCAGTTATCATATTCAATCGATGATTTATCTTGATTTGGTTTAAAACGATTGTTTGACTACTTGGAGAAAATCACACAAGAGGAGAACATTTCAGTTTTAGCGCAAAATTTCTTTTTAAATAACCCCTAAGCTTTTATCGAAAAGTGAAATTTGCAACGACTATTTTTGCAAAGAAAATTAATTCATAGTAGAATAATAGAACTTTATTAAAAATTCTGTCCATTCAAATGTTAAGAGGAGTGGGGGCACTTACTATGCTTACTATGTAATGTGTGGTAGGGCTGTACCTCTGGAAAGGGTCATTATTACAAGCTTCACGACACGGTCGAGAAAGTGATGTGAAATAAATAACAGGGTTTATTATTGATTGAGTTATAAGCATCTGAAATTGTTGCGTTCAATATTGTAGCGGCTACGTAGTCTAGTGCTACGTAGATTTTGACTAATGCGTAGCTATAGACTAGTTGTTACATAGAAGATATCAGCTACATTGGTGAACTCAAGTCTGCTGTTTGCACAACTGATCTATGTACCCCTGCATTAAATACCGCTATGATCGATCCGTTATCGTGATCAGTGGCGGATCCAGAAATTTTCATAAGTGGGGGCCCACTGACTGACCTAAGAGGGGGCCCGCTCCAGTCACGCTTCAGTGATTCCCTATATAAGTAACCAATTTTTTTCCCAAAAAGGGGGGGGCCGGGCCCCCTGGTCCCCTCTAAATCCGCCTCTGGTGATTGCTATTTATGTACATTATTTGTCAAAAGATAGACAATAGACAATATTTTATTAGCACAAACACATTTACATTAAATGGTTATGGCATATGATAGAGTATTGTGTAATTTATAAAAATACTGTTCCCAGATTCTTGAACTGGCCTTTCCGCATAAAAATGTAAAAAGTATAAAATAGATAAAATCTGTTAGAATAAGGATACAATGTTTAAATATGACATTTTTTAATATAAATCTATCTTTAATTATGCCTGAATAATAAAATCATCCTGTAGTCTTTTCAACCCGCCAAAACCATACAATGGTTTCTCCCGCAGACCTAACCGGATGTTGACATTTGTCCGGAAGTATGGCGGAAGGTGGAGACGAAAATGAAGACAACCCGTTTTCTTTTAAGAAATTTGTTGTCCCAAAAGAAGCAGAACAAAATAAAGCAGCAGAAGACATTACTCCAACACATAATGGACAGGTCCTCGACATTTTGCCTGACATCGGCGATTCGTCAAACAAAAACCGGCGCAAAGACCGCTCAACCTTGGTTATATCTGATGATGGTAGGATATGTTGGAAGGCAAACTCTACTTATTTTAGTATTATAACACACAGATACACTCATAAAAGCTGCCGTAAAGCACGCATTCACCTACAGATTAATCAACAGATGTTCCTCAATCTTAAGGCCTGATGGCAATAATTATTCCAATATGCAGGTTTTCTCTTTGGTGCGTTTTTTTTCTCTGTATTTTTAATCGGTATGGGTTGGTTAAGATTGGGACTGAGGAATAGCAGTATTAAAATTTGCCTGTTCTGTCAATTTAATGTGCCACTGTAGTTTGGCTTTTGTCTCTTCTATGTTCTCTTCTCACCGTCTAGTCTCGTTAGCATAGCACATTTGTGTAGCTTATAATTTAGGTTTCTGATCCCAACTCCTTAGGATATTTGATGTTAAATTTCTTCTCATTTGTTCTCATAGCAGGGACACTCCAGAAGGAAATGGTGAGGTGTTTCAGGTGCTTCATAGTTGCATGACTCTATGGCATTGGTTTGGCCTACTTGGTTCTTGTGGTCATGGTACATTGTAGTAGTTGAGTTCTACATACCCAGTTCTTAGTTGGGCGAATATACTGAAATGTCTTTTAGAGGGATCATACATATTTGAGTGTTTCTTAGTTTGTATTTTTTCGTACAGGTCACTGCCTCCCTCAGATAATTCTCATATTCTCTGCCATTTTTCTCCTACACTTTTGTAGTTTACTGTTCGACGTCCTGTTAATTTATTGATGTAGATTAGAAGATAACAATTTCTAATGGCAATGCTGTAATTGAGATTGGAGGCAGGTGGTACCTGAATACACCTTATCACTATTTGGAAATCTGTCCGACTTGAACCTAGAATCTGTCCTGCTTAACCAGAGAATCTGTCCCTCTTGAACTTTTGATTTCATACAACAATCATTTTTCCATGTGGCCTTAGATATTTTCTAGTATGACGTCAAAATTTTACTGGAACTTTTGTGATGTCCAGTCATGATGGACCAAATAGTGATAAGGTGTACATGTATATCTAGTTAATGAGGGTCGTAATAGCATTGAGGGTACTTTAGTACCTTCATGAGGGATAACTGTAAAAATTCTTGCCTAATGATGTTACATGTAATGCTTATTTTTGATGCATGACGATATTACATGCACTTTTGTATAGACAATTGAACATGTTGAATGAATTAAATAATTTTGACGAATCAGGTTTAACATGTTGAAGATTTTCCAAAAATAATGGTCACAATGATTATTTGAAACTTCCAATGCAAGGAATCATGATATGGATATATATTATAATGATTATGACGAATTAATTTTGAATCAATTTGACACTAACCGTATGTAGCTGAAAATGAGCGTTTGACACCTAACAGTAAAGGGCATTCCTACACTCATTGATTATCTCCAGATGGTTATTTTTCGATGTTCCAATATACAAATTTTTGTAAAATATTCATGAATATTGCATGCTTTTTTGTACATCATTTTAGCTGAGTAATATCTTGAATACTAAAAATAATAGAGAGAAACTTTCAATTTCTAAAATGATCAGCAAGACAAAATATACAAAAATGTTGAAATGGTCAATAGGGAAATTGTATGTTTATTCATATCTATATAGAGTTATTGCCCTTTGATGATGATTTTAACAATTTATTTTACATTTTTGACCTATACATAGCTTTTTAAAGTGTTCTGTGTGAAACAAGGCTCCTTGTTGAAGATTGTACCTTGACCTATAATGCTTTACTTCTATAAATTGTGACTTGGATGGCGAGTTGTCTCATTTACACTCATACCACATTCCTTTATCTATATTTGATTTCGTGGTATTACTTAATACCTTTGTACTCAAAGCCTATAAAAAAGTTGTATACTGTTGAACATTTGAATACCAACAAAACCAACGAAAATTATTACCCAAAGAATAATAATGTATCTACTGTAGTTCTTTTGAGCATACAATGTACCTACTGTTTTTGTCTCGCCTTGACAGAGTCAATAAGCGAGACATAGGTATATATGCTGTTTCCGGCGTCAGCGACAGCGTCAACAATGTATTAGTTTGTGATTAGCTCAGTTTTATGGGGACCCACTAGTGGTTTGTCAATGATAATTGGTATGCAGATGTATTACCATTGCCACATCTCATTGCCATGGAGATTATTTGGCTCCGCCCCCTCAGTCATGGTCTATTGACTTTGAATGGTTTGCTTACTTTACATGTATTAGTTTGTGATTAGGTCAGTTTATGGAGATCCACTTGTGGTATGTCAATGATAATTGGTATGCAGATGTATTACCATTGCCACATCTCATTGCCATGGAGATTTTTTGGCTCCGCCCCCTCAGTCATGGTCTATTGACTTTGAATGGTTTGCTTACTTTACATGTATTACTTTGTGATTAGGTCAGTTTATGGAGATCCACTTGTGGTACATCAATGATAATTGGTATGCAGATGTATTAGCATTGTCACATCTCATTGCCATGGAGATTATTTGGCTCCGCCCCCTCAGTCATGGTCTATTGACTTTGATTGGTTTGCTTACATTACATGTATTAGTTTGTGATTAGGTCAATTTATGGGGATCCACTTGTATTGGTCATTGATATTTGGTTTGCAATTGTATTAGCATTAATTGGCACAATTCATTGCCAAAATTACAAAAAGGTGAGACATATCTCTGTGATAACAGTTTATTATTAATTTAACATACTTTGAAATTTGTTAGATTGTTATTCCAATATCATAAATATACAAAATATATGTTATATTTATCTTACAGAAAAACCAGTAAATACTAGTAGCAGTAATCAGAGACCTAAAAAGAAGAAAAATGGAGATGCAAACCCATTTTCATTCAAGAAGTTTTTATCTGGAAGCTCGTCAAGTGCAGGAGCGCGACCAAAAACATATAATAATACTCAAAATATTGGCAATAGCAGTCCTCGTGTAGCTCCAGACTTTGCAAGTGATTTGCCTGATTTTGTTCAGAACCATTTTAGTGATCATTCTCATGACTTAAATCTTCCCGACTTTGCCATTTCTAGTCAGCCAAGTAACAACACAGGGTTAAACTCACATAATAATGAAGATTCTGGTGATAATATATATAGTGCTGACAGTGACAATCATGTGAACTCTGACCCTGAGCCAGTTGCTATGGTATCAGGAGGCACCACAAGGTTGCCAGATTTTTTATCGGATGGAATATTAAAAAATGACTGTGATCATAGTGACAATAGAATTTCTACTTTAGAAGTAAATGGGGACTATGAACTAGAACTTAGAAGGGTGAGTACAAATAAAGGGGATTATGAAATAACTTAGAAGGGTGAGTACAAATATAGGGGATTATGAACTAGAACTCAGAAGGGTGAGTACAAATAAAGGGGATTATATATTAGAACTTAGAAGGTGAGTACAAATAGATGGGGATTATGAACTCGAACTCAGAAGTGTGAGTACAAATAAAGGGGGATTATGAACTAAAACTAAGAAAGGTGAGTACAAATAAAGGGGTTATGGACTAGAACTTAGAAGGGTGAGTACAAATAAAAAGGGGTTATGAACTAGAACTTAGAAGGGTGAGTACAAATAAAGGGGGTTATGAACTAGAACTTAGAAGGGTGGCCATGGGTACAAATAGATGGGGATAGTAAACTAGAACTAAGAAGGGTGAGTACAAATATAGGGGATTATGAACAAGAACTCAGAAGGGTGAGTACAAATAGATGGATATTATGAACTAGACATCAGAAGGGTGAGTACAAAAAAAGGGGGTTATGAACTAGAACTCAGATGGGTGAATTCAAATTGATGGGGTTTATGAATTTGAACTCAGGTGGGTGTGTACAAATAAAGGGGGGGGGTATGAACCCGAACTCAGATGGGTGAGTACAATTAAAGGGGATAATGAACTTGAACTCAGATGGGTGAGTGCAATTGAAGGGGATTATGAACTAGAACTCAGATAGGTGAGTACATTGTAGATGACTCCTCCACTTTAGAAATAAATTGAGATTATAAACTAGAAATCAGAAGGTTGAGTACAAATAATGGGGAATATGAACTTGAGCTAAGAAAGGTGAGTACATTGTAGATTACTCTTTTTACTTTAGAAATAAATGGGGAATTATTGTACATGTCGGTTTCTCATATACATTGCTTGCAATATCAATTAATATTATTGTAATGAAAACCTGCACATACATTGTACAATTGTAAATGCATGCAATATTTTGTGTACATGTTGTTTAGTTATAAGAAACAGAAAACTTTAAAAAAAAAACATTCAACAGCAGCACACAGTTGTACAGTACAAATATTTTATCTCAACATCTTGATGTATTTAGCTTGACAAATTGTCTGTAAGGCTCACATGGATGCCATACCTTTTTTGTGGTCATTTTTATGTTCAGCAATACAGCAAGATAATAGTTATTGAAAAAACCTGTGTTTAAATGAAATGTTGCTTACATGTAGGTGAATGCATTATGATTAAATAGATGATACATTTTGTATATAGATTTGTGTTGTAAATAAACTTATTTCTGTTGATAGTTACGAGAAGAAAATTCCATGTTACGCACACAGTTGGAAGAAGCCAGAAGAGAAGCTGTTACAGAGTCACAAAGGTATTATAAACTCTAAACTAAAGGTTTCTATACATTTAGTATCAGAAACAATATGATGTGTGTCAAATTATGACACAATATCATTACTACTTCCACATAAAACAAAACAATAGCACAGGAAGAGTGCATTTATTGCTGTTTTCATGTTATAATAATGTCATAATCAACTTATAGCCTCTAAGAAAAAGTCATTTTTGTTGAGCCTTCCACTTTAGTCGAAAAAGCGAGACATAGCGATCTTACAGTCTGTCTGCAACAGTGTCATCAGCTGGCATCCACAAATATTCACTCTGTGATTAAAGTTTTTGAAATTTTAATAACTTTCTTAAACTTTAGTGGATACATGTATCTACCAAACTTGGACATGAGCTTGTTTATGATCATAAGATAGTATCTAGAAGTAAATTTTGTAAAAATAAAATTCCATTTTTTCTGTATATTACTTAAAAATGGCCTTAGTTTTTCTACAGGGAAACACTACATTCACTCTGTGGTTAACGTTTTTGAAATTTTAATAACTTTCTTAAACTATCCTGGATTTGTACCAAACTTGGAAAGAAGCTTGTTAATGATTATAAGATAGTATCCAGAAGTAAATTTTGTAAAGATAAAATTCCATTTTTCCGTATTTTATTTTAAAATGGACTTGTTTTTTCTGCAGGAATACATTACATGTACATTCACTAGTACAGTACTCTGTGGTTAAAGTTTTGAAAATTTTAATAACTTTCTTATACTATTTTGGACTTGTACCAAACTTGGACAGACGCTTGTATATGATCAAAAGCTATTATCTAGAAGTAAATTTTGTGTACCTGTGTATCTGTATTATGGTCATGATGGTGGAACTCTTTGAAATGTTTCTATCAACTGCACCTGTACACAGCTGCATTAGCTTTGTCCCAAAAATTAAAAGCAAAAATGACAGTTATAAAAACATACAAAATAAAATTGAGAATGGAAATGGGGAATGTGTCAAAGAGACAACAACTCGACCAAAATAAAAAAACACAACAGCAGAAGGTCACCAACAGGTCTTCAATGTAGCGAGAAATTCCGCACCCGGAGGCGTCCTTCAGCTGGCCCCTAAACAAATATATATACTAGTTCAGTGATAATGAACGCCATACTAATTTCCAAATTGTACACAAGAAACTAAAATTTAATTAATACAAGACTAACAAAGGCCAGAGGCTCCTGACTTGGGACAGGCGCAAAAATGCGGCGGGGTTAAACATGTTTGTGAGATCTCAACCCTCCCCCTATACCTCTAACCAGTGTAGAAAAGTATATTACTGTGTAAAAAACAAGCGACAACCAAAAAAATAATATAAATGATATACATATTTTTTGAAAAGAATAAGACAATTGTATTCCTTTTAGTGTAATACTTAATAATAGTAAATATCCAGTTCTGATTTTGTGAATATTTGGGCATTTCCGATGAGAAATTGATATCTTAAGAAAATCCCTATTATGTGCTTATTCATGTACTAACCAAAATATGGATATTGATGTGGCTTTAATGTGATAATTGATCAGTAAGGACGCTCTTATATGATTTCTTATTTGTTGATGGATCAGTATAATCATTTTCATGTGGGTTTTTCAGATGCCATAAGATGAAGAAGGATATGGAAGACTTACAGAAGAAAGAAGCAGAAGAGAATACTGCTTTAGAGAATATGGTTCAACAGATAGAGGCTAATCTAACTATTACAACAGTAGGTTTATATAAAATAACAAGAGTCTACCAACCCTGTACAATGTTTGTATTAAAGATGTTCACCTCAATTTGTGTATACTCTTGGAAAATAATTGCATTTTCCAAGATGGTTAAACAAGTCAATTTCTTGAGGGAAAGTGCAAACTTTATATATAAGTATTATGTATATGTATTAAATTTTCTGCAGAATTCTTGTTGAGTCTTTACCTTTATACTGTAAACAATTCATACTACAGCTTAAAACCCAGATTTTGTCAAGGAATAGTCATTGAATTAAAACTTTATTAATTTTTAGAGCATCAGTTGTATTGATTTGCATCTCTTATTGTTTCGGCAGTTCCAATAATGTTATTTAGAAATATCAAAATTTACAATATATTTTATTTTGTTACAGAAAAGAGCAGTTCAAGCAGAAACTACAGTCAGCAAACTACAATCTGATGTTAAAGGTTTACAGGTAAACTTAAAAGTCTTATAGGTTTGGATTTAACTTCATAGTAGTATACTGTGGATTCATTTAGTTTCTTTGTAGATTGAGGGAAAAATGTTTTTTATTGATGTTCCATTCTGTCGTTTTGCTGAAGTCTACATACAAACCCATAAAAAAAATTAGAACTTTGTTAATAATGAAATCTACTGAAATTGGATCCCATGATTGATCAATAATCAGTCTTAGTATATATGTTACAGAATGATTGTTCTCAATAGCTTTTCTGAATGAAACACAAATTAAGGGCATACGATACAGTAGAGATCCCTCGTTGATTTTTTCTTGAAATTTTGACAGAAGGTCAATTTCAATGTGTACTTTTCAAATATGGAAAGAAAAAAGTACCTTCATGACTTACTTTCTGAGATAATTTGGTTCGAAATATTCATATTTGGAAGAAAATCCCTGAAATTTCATAAATAAGGACTTTTAAAGAAAGTAACAATACTTTTGAACCAAAAGTCATAACTTAACCGGGTTTTTTGTAAAATGTTCCCTTGATCCATGGCATCAACATTATAAAACAATTTTAAGGTTAAACCAATTAATAATTTTCCGGATTCAGATTGCAATATGCGAATTAAAGAATTTGACCATTTTTTTACGTCATTTCGGAAGTGCAGAAAAAATTTGATCGTTGATTTTTTCTTGAAAATTTGGCGGAGTGTTCATGAAACAGTACTTGATTAATTGCAAAAGAAAAAAATAGGGGTCCATGTGCTTGTTTTTTCAATAAAAGCCATATACCTTAATATTTTACGACGTCTGTCAGTATGGCGCTAAATTACGTTATGTTAAGTTTTAATCGCAAAGACGTCGTATAATCGTTCCCGCCGTACAAGACTATACTCTCAATTATAATTTTATGCAGGTGTTTTCAAAAGCGTTGATACTTATCATAAAAATGCATATGATATGGTTCCTTGTAAAATGGCAAAACATATGTGCTAAACATTTACGAAACTACATTTGGACAGAAACCTTTTTATAATAACGTAAGGGATATAACAAAGGTTACTAGCAGATTACTTTTTAACTGAACGGCAATAAAGAAAACTCTGATATAAGTATAAAGGTGCATATCCGTCCGACATTAGTTCGAAATTGATTCATGTACTAAAAGAGGATAGAATATTATTTGAAAGGCCTTGATATGGCAAAATGTGAACCAACTTTAAATTGAGTGAGGTGATACCATTAAGTGACAACCGTATATAACCTTCTACAATGACAAAACCGATTCCATATCGTCAGCTTTAAAAGGACATACATTGTACTTCGATTATAATAAGATAATCATCTTACAAACTTTTAATATAAGGAGTACTTATTGTTTTACAGTTGAAGCTGTTTCATCTCATTATTGCCTCAATCAACCGAAAACGAAGTTTTGGTATAACATTTCATATGAAGTACAGCAGCCGGTATTAGAAAATGATATTGAACAATGTCATTATCAATAGATAACTTCCATTACCTTTTATGCGGCGTATAGATATTTATATGATATTGGCTTACTTCTTTGTCTACGAGTAGAGCTATATTGCATACACGTTGTTTGATCTGTTATCCGATCGTCTAACAATATGTTTGTTACTTTTCTTAGAAATAACCTTACTGAATGACTTCATATTTGCTCATCACCTTGAAAGCGACGAGTTTTGGCGTGTGTGTACACTCTCTGATCTGTCTTTCTGCAATTACTGTACATTTGCTGATTTTCAATTTTTATCTCTCAATATGTTAAAGTACAATACAGATGTACCTATACAAATAAGAAGACTTGATATGATTACCAATAAGACAAATCTCAACCAGAGACCAAATAATGCAGAAGTTAACGACTGTAGGACATGGGACAGCCTTCAACAATGAGTAAACCCCATACCGCAGAATCAGCTTTGAAACAGCCCCTACAAGAAAACCAGTTCTGAAGAAGCTTTGTTCTTTTGTAAAAAATATAAATTGTGTTTGTACTCCTGGCTTGTAACTTTTGTAACCTCTCTCGCTTGTTTTGTACATATTGTAAATATTTATTGTTGTATTTGTTATATCTGTACCGATGTAATGCATTGGCTTTATGAGAATAAAAAGATATAGATATATACAAATTCAAAACAACTGAAACGGGAAACGTACGGCCTGATTTAACAATGAACGAAATACAAATATGATGCACGATAACGAACCGTAAACATTGAATAATAAGCTCTTTATTAGCATGTGAACGGTTATTTTCTTGTTTTGGTCTACTAGTATTACGCCCAGTTTGATAAACAAAACAAAAATACAACCAATTAATAAAACTGACGTGTGACAGTTTTGGATCATTTGGTACTAATTTGCTTAAAATCAACCCAAAAATGACACCAATATACTTTTTTGAAATCTTTTTAACATACTTGTATTGACAGTTTTTTTGCATACACTTGTATATTTTTAAACACTTCTAATGCTCAGATTGGTTGTCACCGCGTGATAATAACACCATATAGGAAAACCATAGAACTCCTTCTGTCATAAGACACTGTCAAACATCCAAACATACTGTCCACACTCATCTGTGTCCACACTTGTATATTTTTAAAATATCAATTTTAAATCGGCAATTTTTGTATGTACCAAATTCAAGTCCAGAACAGGATGACACACTCTATTCATTATTTTATTTACGAATAGGGTGTTGTACGACTTTGTCTACTCATGAGGGTCTCGCACATGCAGTTGGTTATGGTTTTTTGTTGGTAGTTTGTTAAATGTGGCTCTACAATGACAACACTCCATACAATTTTAAGTCTGCCAAATGCTACACAAAAAAAAATAAAAAAATAAAGACAAAAAATAATTTAATTCCGATTGTTTTTAAATAAAGACAGTATTATTATCTTCTGTATCAATAATTAAAAAAAAAACTGTTCTTGTCATGAAAAATATTGCAAAAATTTGTTGAGGATAGCTGTTTTGTCTGTCACTCTTGGTGTTCGATTGATACGTTTTTCAGTGAATACCTGCTGTACACCACGGTTGTTATGATTTTTGTGTATTGATTTAAAATCATCCAACACCAGACCCGATTCAGCCATCCTACGCGCCATAGATTTTGTTAAAAAATTATCATTTATCACAGTTTCATAAGTTTTCTCATTTCTCTTTGTTTCTGTGTCAAATTTCTGTTGCTCCATTAGGGATTCAATACTGAAAGAATGTAAAAGTAGTTCTTTCTTACCAATGCTCGATTTTTCCAATATACAATTCAATGCTGAAACATCTCCTATTGCGTTGTGAGCATCAAACTGTCCTCCACAAACATGTTCATACACTGTAGTCTGCTTATAGTTTGGAAAACCCGGAAATTGTTTTTTGAACAAAGGCAAGGTATCGACAAATCCCTTAACAACTGTCTTGAATTCGGCAAAACATGTATAATTCTTTATATTAAAAATTAAACGTTTAGAGTCAAATAACTTGGCGTTATGGCCAATTAGTATTACTGGTTTGTATTGACTTAGCCATATTACAAAATTTTGAAATGCTGCTTCTCGGTTGATTGCTCGTATTGGTTTACCATGGTGAAAAAGAACACCCCCTTCATTTGTAAGTCCAGTGACAGCGCTACTCATTTTTGAAATGGGCTTGGTTGGTTGTATGTAGCAACTAAATTCATTATCGTTAAATTTACAGGCTATTTGTAGAATTTCACAGTCCTCTTGTAACGAACTGGTCTCCAAGTCAAACACAGCAAAATTACCATCAAAATTGGTCACAGTTTCTATGTTAGGACGATATCGAATCCCAGGTATATTGTTTATCTCAGTGACCAGTGAAAAACCAACATCACTTTTATACGTAGTCCCTTCGACTTTCTCTTTCTTAGCTATTTCTGTCTTTTTTTCGTTATTTGTTTTAATTTTCCTTCTTTTCACCTCTGGTTGTTGGTTATAAATCAGTTGCCGTTTTCGCTCCTTTGAAAGACACTCGCTTTGTTTCTTTGTAATTTTGTTGGGCGATAACCCAGCCTCTAAATGAAGTTCCGAAATGTAATGGTATCCGATATTTTTCTGAGCTACTGTAGCAGAAACTCTGTTCTTCAAACTTTCACTGGCACTATAGCATATTCGCTTTGGTGCTTTAGACGCGAATATGCCATTTAGAGACTCTACATCTTTTGTTGATCCCCCGGGTGCAAGTTTATGTGCATTGTTTGACATGGTCTCAAATACAATGTACAAATCATTATAAAGGTCATCACCGGATAATGCTTTTCCGCCAGGTAGGGATTTAAAGCTGAAGTTATCATTGTCCGCTTTACACCAATTACCACATTTTTCATGTTGACCAAAAGCGTGTGGAACTATCGAGATAAGTGTTTCCTTAAGTGCATTTTCTTTGTTTTTGTTTTGTGATATTGCATAGGAAAAGCATTTTTGAAAGTACTTTATAACTGTGGTAGTTAAAGTTTTGTGTTTTTTTTGCAATGTGTTATACATAGAATTTCCCACCGACTTCCTTGAATGATTTATATCACTCCATTTTTCCACTGGATGTCCCAATCGTTCCTTCACTTGGGACAGTGTGGCAGAATCGTCATCCATCACTAACACACCTACTTGTGTTCCCCCAATATCTTCTAATGTTTTTAGAAGTTCAGCTCCCGTATGTGCCTCCATTGCTTTAGGTGATTTATTCCAATTTTTCTGGCATTCGTGATTTTCTGGTTCTTTACCCAATTGCGATGCTTTTAAACATATCCGACAGTGGTCTGAACATACTTTGAAGTTTAAAACTTTTCCAGTGTTTTGCCCAATTACAGATCCAACACCTGAGTGGCTATTGTACGAACGACCGGAGCCCCTTTTTTGCCAACACATGTCGTATTTAGCCGTTAACTTTGGAATGGCAGTGGTTTCAACATTTAACTGCTCCCTGTAGTGGAAAAAAAATCAAATCTATGAACCATTTCTTAAAAAAAAAAGGAGACATAAAGGAGACAAAAGCAATCAATTTTCAAATGACAATAAGTTGTGTTTTGTTCATTGTTTTATTTTTTATTTTTGTGAAAATGTACCACCAGGTGAAATACCATAGGGAGAAGATGTGTGAATATAATTATATTGAATAGTATATGGTGGCCGGATGCGGCCATTTCGCCTTTTAGCCTTTTCATGTTTTCTCCTTTTACTATACAAATGCTAATCGAGAAATCAGTAAAGCAAAAAAGCAACAGCGCGAAAACACGAAAGCGAAAACGCAAAATGAATTTCTTTTGATTTCGCGTTTTTGCTTACTCGATTTCTAGATCTCCTAATTTCTTGAATCTTGATATCGATTTCCCGATTTTTCAATTTCTCAATTTAGTACTTAATCGAGTATTTCTAACTTTTATTTATTCGAGCGTCACCGACGAGTCTTTTGTAGACGAAACGCGCGTCAGGCGTATATACAAAATTTAGTCCTGGTATATATGATGAGTTTATTTTCTAGATTACGCTTCCTTGATTGCCCGATTTCGCGTTGGGAAAATGACAGAGGAAAACGCAAAAAACGATAACGGAAAATATTCGCATCCGACCACGATAATAGTACCACATTTTACAAAAAGAAAGTGGTTTTCTTTCTAAATATCATAGTTTGTTCAGGGGTTGGTCTAAAAAAAATCCCCGCAAGATTAAAGATATTTAAATTAAAAATCAAAGTGATTTTCCCCCCTCACCATTGAAGAAATTGTTGGGGTTACAATTTATTTTGCTAGTTGTTTCATTGTATAAAGTCTGAAGACAATAGCAGAGTGTAAATCGTGTAATTTCAAGTTGTATGACTTAATTGATTCTTTGCCAGAAACCTATTACTTGTTTTATTAAATAACAATTCAAATTCAAACATATATTCCTTTTTTTTTCTATGAATAAGTCCGTTTGTTTTCTCGTTTGACTTGTTTTACATTGTCATATCGCCTTTTATAGCTGCATGACTATGCGGTATGGGCTTTGCTCATTGTTGAAGGCCGTACGGTGACCTATAGTTGTTAATGCATGTGTCATTTTGGTCTCTTGTGGAGAGTTGTCTCATTGGCAATCATACCACATCAACTTTTTTATATTAGAATTGTATATTGTGTACATTTTTACTCCTATTGTTTAGGGATAGACTTATGCGGTCGTATCCATCTGTGGTCGTATCAATCTGCGCTCGGCGGACCAGTTTATTAATCAATTTATGTACTTTGCTGGGATACCGTTTTTGTTTACATTTTTATGGAAATGTGACAATACGTGATTTTCCTATGACAAGCAGCCAACTGAGAAGATTGGACAGTGCAAAAAAAACTATTCAGTAAATGCAAAACTATTCAGTTAATGCACCCCTCTAAAAATCACAGAAGTTAGCTCACTCGATGATCAAATGAAAAATTATCAAACAAATAAGATAATACCGTTCTGTGTAAAGATGCATACGGGACTGCATTAATGAGACAACAACCCGACAACCCCAAAAAATAAAAAAATAAATATCTAGAGATTTAAGTAGCGGTCTTCAACAACAATAAACATGTCTATACATAGTTACATTCAGTATGCCCAAGTTTACATATTAGTTTACCTTGTTTTCTCAATCTCCTCTTGGAGAGCATTCACACATGACGTTTTTGCAATCTCCGAAAGCGGCTTTTGAATCTCCCGTTCCCGTTTTTTTAAAGTCTTGGCTGTTGCTCCTGGAATTCCTAGCGCTGTAACAAACTTGTTAAGTTGTCTTGGACCAATACCAGCCTCAATCATACCTGCAATTTATTACATTTTTTGAGTTAATTGATTTAAGGAGATGTGGTAAACTCATCATAGATACCAGGACCAAATGTTGTATATACGCCAGACTAGCGTAGGAGTGCTAATGAGACTACTCTCCAAGTCACAATTTATAAAAGTAAACCATTTTAGGACAAACTCATCTCAAAAAGGCAAAATTTGTGAAGATTTAAGTATTTTTGCAATAAAATGATGATTTCCGTTCAGATAAGTGTCCGTTATATTATCGAATACAGCGCATATTTGACTTACAATAGTGATCATGTTTTCAATAAATAGCAAAATGTGCCATAATATATATGTACTGTTACACTGATCCTCCTTTTAATGGGGTTTATAAACTAAAATTATTCACAACTCGTCTTCTTTAAACCAATACGTTTTAAGTTTACATGGTATTTATAAACAATACTCATTTATGAATTATAATAACATATACAAGTAGAGTTACATGTCTTTATTTCCGCTAACTACATGTATCTTGTTAGGAGGCACAGCAAAAAGTATACTCAGTGTGCTGATCTTATACAAAGGCCAAAGCAGGTAAGGTGTGTGTTGTCTCCTTTAAATAACGTGTTAATGTGATAAATGTGCAATAAGATATTTGCCACTGGACGACAAGCAACTATCAGTACTTATAATTACCTATTGCAGCTTTTGTGTTGATGTCAAAAATTGCAGGTCCTTTTGTTCCGTAATGTGTTTTATTTGTTAAAATGTCGTTAAGGAAGTTGCAGTTCAAGCAACGAATTGTGAGATAGCTCCCAAATCCTTGCAGGTTTTCTTTTTCCACGTTAAGTAGGTTCAGCTGGGCAGTGCAGTTAATGTTTTGACAGCTATTCAGTGCTTTTGCCAGACTGAAAAGTTCCACAATTCGTCTACCATCTTTCCATGATATCCCGTCGGTACTTTCCTCTGTGTCTATAACCATTTCTTCATTGTCAGTCAAAGTCGTATTTAATTTGTTCTTGTTCATTTCCAGTATTTCTTTTGATCTACCAGCCCTTCGGCGGATTTCTCCGTCTTTCAGAAACGGCATGGCCGATTTTTCAGCAGGTACTTTTTTGAATTTCACGCAACTGGATTTATGACGTCAGTGCGGTACCACGATTTCCCGAGAACTACGAGAACAACATAATATCCCGAAAACAAGATTATGTATCCCGAGAACAAGATTTTTAATTGTGTTATAGGTGTTTTTATTGTGTTTTTACTACTTTTTACAATAATAAAGAATACTAATAAGAGATAAAACTCGTTTTTATTCAATAAAAATGCAATTTTAGGTCAAAAATTCGATTTCTATGTCTTGTGAGATGCAAAATCCTTGTTGAACACAATATGGCGGACATTCTTAAGGTAGACAACTTAAGAAAATCAAAGTATTAGAAGATCTTAGAAGAACTGACAGAAAAGAAAAGTATCAAATGTACTGAAAGAATAGATTTTATTAAAAAAAATGTTAAAAATTCATATAAAAACTGACAAAATATAACGTCCGCCATTTTGTTTTAAGGAATAAGGAATTTGCCTCATACAAATCTATTTTCTGAAGATTGCGTGTACTTTTATTAATTATGAACGCCATAAACCTTAATCATTGTATGCTGTTACACTTATTTAAGCAAAAAAACACATATAACACCATAAAAAATCTTGTTCTCGGGATATATAATCTTGTTTTCGGGATATTATGTTGTTCTCGTAGTTCTCGGGAAATCGTGGTACCCACGTCAGTGTATATTCCGCGAAATTGTAACTTCATTTAAAGCGACGTCGCGAAACGATAACGTTCTTATTAGAAACATCGCGAAACTACAACGTTCTTGTTACCAACGTCGCGAAAACAACACGAACAGTTTTGAAAACGTTATTATCTGCCCCTGCTACTGTATCGTATTCCCTTAAGATAAAGGAAGTAAGATATTATATACTGTGAATTCATTATTATTCGTTGGATACCAATTTTCTTGGTTTTCGTGGATACAGATAAACAACTAAATTAAATGTTCAACGAATAACAATCTTTTTATTGGCTTGTATGCAGACAACGGTAAAACCACGAAATTAAATACCAACAAACATGCAAGTTTTCCTTAATCCACAAAAATTGGTACCCACGAAAATAAATGAATCTACAGTATACTAAAAGTTTATGCCATATGAAACAAGTTTTTTGTAATTTTTTAATGATTTGAACCAATGCATGCATACAATGCATATACAAAACTTGGTCCTGTATGCATATTTCTATTTTGATAAAAAAATCTGTAACTTACAAATGTATTATCTACAGCTAATATTTCATTAAGTGATCGTTGATGGCAAGTTAATTAACTTTCTAGTGTGTTGCGACAGTTTACTGTATCAGGACATGATAAACTATGAATTCATAGCACTTTGAGCACATGGGCTATTTAACTGAATTGATGGAGCCATGATACTTTTTTTTAAATTTTTACCATGAAGCCTTGTTTTCCTATTTGTTAATTAAAATTTTCCTTAACCGTTGTTAAATATTTGTTGTATTAAATTTTACTGAAAAAATAAGTAATTACGATATACTTTTCAGTGCATTTTCGTTTACATTCTTTCATCACAGCCTTCCACTGACACTTAGTTGTATACAGCAGTATATGATGAAACCCTGAGACTAAACTCATGGCAGTTTATAGAGATGGTCATATTGAAGAGTTCAGAACATTAAGGTATATAGACCAAAGACTGTGACCCTATATTCTGATGTTACTCTTATTATGTTACAGAAACAAGTGACATCATTGAGATCAGAGAATGATTTACTGCGATCAGGGGACCATGGTTTGGCTGAGATCAGAGAGAGGACAAAATATTCATCAGAACAATTAGCCAGTGCAGCTAACACTGCTGAACAAAGTTTAAAGTGAGTACTTAGTTCAGATACAAATTTAAATTTTAAGTCCCTATGGTGAGAAGCAATAGTTATCCAATGAGGATGTAGTATATCAGTGTTGATCACCCCGACGGATGGAGGACAGAAGGGGGTCCGACCGTACACTGACTTGCTTAGACCCAATAGGATAACTATTTTACGTTCCAGATGTTCTAGCTTACTGTAAAGTCAGAAATTATTGCTATATGTTTTTATTATTGCGAAAAATGTGACCGGGTTATTATCGCAATAATTTAAACTCAAGTAATGATTTTTTATATTACTGAAACAGGTTATTTTTGGGGGTGTAAAATTTCACGATTTTCATTGAATAAGGTATACAACATATTTGGGCGAATATTATTTTGATGGTTATTATTTTGGCAGATTCAAAACTTTTATCAATACCTTTTCATGTGCACTTTTAAAATGGCGTAATCACAAAAATAAGCGAAAATTTTCAACTGGGGAAATAACCCGCTATACAGTATGCATGTCATTATCCAATCAGATCCATCCATCCGTATTGCATGAGAAAAAGTATTTTAAACTTTTGTAGCTGATGGTAAAAAGATTTCAGTATCTTTTAACTGGTTTTGTCCAGATTCCTCAGTACAGAAGTCTCTGTAGCACATGTCTAATACAAATATTATCTCTAACACATCACTATTTAAATGTATGAAAGTGATTTTCTATGAGGTTTGCTGTCAGTCTACAACCTGTTGATTATATTGGATTAATACAAACTTCCAAAATGAAAATATTTAAAGATGCATGATATATTTTGTTTTTTTTCAGACAACTTTTACAAGGAGTTGATCAAATGAAGATCTTAGCACAAGTCTTATCTTCCATAGATAAAATATCTGAGGAACCAGTAGAGGACCAGCATATAGATGGACAAAATTCTAAAAATAAACATAAACAGAACAAAAAAACTGACAAAGATGTCACATGACATGGGGTGATATTTTCATTGGTGATGTAAAAGGAGACTCAGTCTCAATTTCATAATCAGCCTCGCTTTCATTTTGATTTTCAGTTTCAGATTTATTTATTTATTGATACAATTGTTAAAACAATTGAAACTTAAATAATGGATATGAGATTTAATCATTTAAGACTGGATCAAGATGTATGAGAAAATCCAAAACTACAATTGTAAAATGATGAAATTCATTCAAATCATTTTAAACTCATCTTGTGTCCATCATGCACTTCATGTGTTCAAAGGAATATTTTGATCATTATATCATCATTGATAAAATATCAGCTGCTCCATCTGTAATCAAAGCTTTTTTATTATTGTTATTATCAAAGGAGACGGAGTTGTTTTTTATTGACTTATATTATTTTATTTAAGTTTTGAGCGCACATCCAATTTTGTTTTTATCACCTAGCAGGGAAGGCTTAAATACTGGTTGATTTATCATTTATTGAAGCTTATTAAAATGTAGATCATCTTGCAATATTTTCCATAAGTACACATTTCATTGTCAGTGTCTGTCATTATTGCTATGCCATTGTAAGAAGAAGGAATCAGCTGTCAGCCTTCGGTATTATTTTCTTATGTGGAAATTAATCATTGGACCTGCTATGATATTGTTTTTGCCATTTACTTAATGTGTCCAACCCAGCTAAGTATCAAAGTTGGTGAATAGCAATGGTCTATATTTTGACCATGTGTAACTATTAAAAATTTATGATGATTACATTAAAAAAACTGTTATAAACATGAAAGATATACAGTAATAAACTATTTACACTTTAGACAAAATGTAAAAAGAATTGTCATGCAGGATGCTGATTATTGTTCTATAATAATAAATATATGGACACTGAATGAAAGTGATTTAAAATGCATATGTGGTTGGTTGTTTTATTGCTGGTGAAAGCCAGTACAAAATATTTGAAACAAGAATGTGTCCATAGTACACAGATGCCCCACTCGCACTAATTTTCTATGTTCAGTGGACCGTGAAATTGGGGTAAAAACTATAATTTGGAATTATAATTAGAAAGATCATATCATAGGGAACATGTGTACTAAGTTTCAAGTTGATTGGACTTCAACTTCTGCAAAAACTACCTTTATCAAAAACTTTAACCTGTAGCGAACAGACACACAGACGGACGAACGGAGGCACTGACCAGAAAACATAATGCCCCTCTACTATCGTAGGTGGGGCATACAAAGAATATAAAGGGAAAATGTGGTATGTGCTTATGAAACAATCCAACAACACAAGATATACCTTAACCAACATCTAAAGGTCAATATTAAGTGCTTCATATCTTGTATAAAGATGCATTATGTTATGAAGTTTCTGTCTGTCATATGTCCAGTCCTTGATCTCTTCTTCATTGAATGCTTATAAAGAAGCATATTTTTTTGAAATGTGAATTCCTCATCTATTATGATTTGTTACATAATTATATTTGGTATAAGGAATCCCTGCAAGGTCTACATGAAAGTCGAGCATAGTTAACTTGACCTTGACTTCATATATCATAGATCAGTGCTCAAGGTTGAAGTATCTGTATTAGGTTTGTTTCTCAGATTCTGTAAGCAGTAGGAAAAACTGACTAGTTTCAACTGACCTTTGCCTCATTCTCATGGTTCATTGAAAAATCTATCATGATTCAAGACATTTCAGTGTGTGTTCACTGATGTAATACGCTGTTAATTTGCAGTGTAAGAATGTGTATATAGAATATAAAATCCAATAGTTTCTCATATTTAAAAATTTTCCTATTGTAGATTTATTGACAAGCTACAGGAAATGGACCAAATACTCTGCATGTACAAATAATTCTACTATTTCCTATAAATGAATGGTATTGATATTGACCATTGAATGGCTGTTGTGATCATCGTAGGAATTTCTCTTGGTATAGGCCTGACCACCTGTATGGTCTCCTTGTAGCATGCATAACCCCAGCAAAGAAAAATCTTTGAATTTGATATTTTGCTGCTGTTCAGCTGATTTACGAAATTTAAAAAATGAAACACTTGAATAAAAAGAGTTAACACTGCAAATACGGACAGAACTATAGCATTATTATAAAGACACTTTGCTATGTACAAGCCAGATAGAGTCCACTAATGATGATGTAATATTTCGTATGTCACAATGACCTCTTAGTTACTCCAACCTCCTTTCTTCGATTATGAATATCACACAATGTCATTGTAGTTTTAAGGAAATTTTGAAGTTTTTTTGTTTTTATCTTAAAAATTATTATAGATAGATATAAACTGTAAAAAGCAATACTGTTCTGCAAAGTAAGATCTACGGAAAAGTTCGAAAGACCATAATTGTCAATTTACCCCTTAAAGAGTTATTGCCCTTTAAAGACAATTTTGTCACAATTTGTTCATCAAGGTTGCTTATATTTAAAAATCTATCCTCGGATATACAGGAAGGCGATTCAGGATCTTGAGAGCCTCATGTTCACTCTTTCCATTGTGAAGCAATTCTCTTGATTTATCTTTTTGACAGCGTTATTTTATTGTGTGACCTTTCTAAAGATTTTTGTGCATGGTCTCTCTGGAAAGCTGTCTGTCAAACATACACATCTCCCTTTTTTTGTGAATTGTTAAACTATTCCGTTAGAAATCTCTTCTTATGAAATTAAATAAATCAAGAGTGTGTCCCCAGTACACGGATGTCCCATCCGCACTATCATTTGCTATGTTCAGTGGACCGCGAAAATAACTCTAATTTGGCATTAAAAGTAGAAAGATCATACCATAGGGAACATGCTTACTAAGTATCAAGTTGATTTGACCTCAACTTCATCAAAAACTACCTCGACCAAAAACTTTATAAAAAACTTTAACCTAATGCGTAACGCACGGACGGACAGACCAGAAAACATAATGCCCATAAATGGGGCATAAATGTGTCAAAATCCCATCACTTCGCCCTAGCAATTGACCTCCGATATGTTTTAATTTGACATTGAACCAACAAAAGTAAAAAGGAATCAGTTTATAGTGATAGCGAAAAAGTTGTCGTTTAACAACATCAATTGAAATAATACCACGAGGAACTACAGAATACAGCAGCAATTTAAAATATCAAAATAAATGTATTTCAATCATTAGTTTCTATATATAGACCGGGCCACACGATAGCTTTTAAATTTATATATCTAGCCAAATGTAAGGTCAGCAATGTGACATGACACGGATTTATGTATATAAAGGATACAATTAAACTTTAAAATAATGATTCTATCATGTGATCGGTTTAAATATTAATAAAAGGCAGTGGCTGGCTCTGATTAAAATATCTTAATTTTAGCTGGCAAATAGCATATATTTGTATAGCAATAGTTGTTTGGCTGTGCCGGTCATATAGTGAATTTGTTATTTTGCGGTTCTTCGTAAAAGGTCAATGTTACTATTTACATTTGAAAAATTCTACGAAAATGTGCATTGATTTCCCAACTTCAAAGAATCAAATCATTACCCATATAGAAAAATTAGATAACAGTCACATTATTTTCGAAGCACATATATATTCGTTTAGAAACATATATGAGTCCAAGTGAAAATAAAATTTGTAAAGACATAAAACAAAGCATCGAGCATCCATTTGTAGCAATAAAATCATATCAAAACACTGAATTTAAAGTTCATCATATGTGTTACTTAAATAAATGACTTCCGTATGATTATTGTACAAAATTCAACACATTTTTGAACCCTAAAAAAATCATTCCACGAAAGGATAAAGTTCTCAATCATACATTTTGCTAGTGTTATAGATAACCCCAACACCTGTAATACATGTTTGACCCTGCCAAATTCCTCAATGCAAATAGTAAGATGCTGTCTGTCATAATATTAGTGTAGTTCATTTATTTGTTTGTCATAAAAGGTCGTTGGTTTTCTCCTTTGAATACTTTGTCATGTAAATGTCTTTTTATTCAAGCTTGATTAATATACACAATACTGGATTTGCTTTACATAGGCCTATAGTTTCTCGAGTAATCGGTGCTTTCGGTCCGGGATTTGCTTTTTGTCTGACTCTTTTGCTCTTTGTACCTTGCTTTCGGTCCGTTTTGCTTTTTGTCCCATGATATTGCTTTTGGTCCGACACTTTTGCTTTTCGTCCGTTACTTTCGGTCCGTTTTGCTTTTTGAAGTGTGAACAAAAACGGACCGAATGCAACGAACAAAATTATCGGACAAAAAGCAAATCCCGGATCAAAACCACCACATCACTCATATTGACGTCATGTGGACTAGTGAAAATTTGTATCCACATCTCATAATTTTCATATCTTTATAAAACACAAAAGTACAGACAAAGAAGAAAAAGTATCCAAGTAGTAAAAGTTCCTTAAAACTTTATGCTTTGGAATTTTTCGGAATTTTCCTCCTCAAGATACCACCCAAATCAATAATAGTCGCTTTTAATTGTTTGACGAATCATGCAAAGTATTTGTGAATATAATACGAATCCAAAGGTAGTGTTAATTTATTAATTTATAAATGAAATGAAATACCATTGTTTATTGCACTGAAAATGTAATTGTTCACGAGACGAGTAAGTTAAACAGTCGTTCCACCTCTATTCCGGCAGCAACACGAAGCAAGAATTCTTTTAATTAAGTTCTTAGTGTCTTTTCTAAAGTTTATGTTCAGAAAACTGTAAATACATGGATTAATTGCATTGTTAATAAAATACGATTTTGAGCAAAACTTGTAGAGCATTTCACCAGCAGACGTCAAGGATTCTTCAAAGTCTTTTTTCGTACTCCTTAAAACCATGACGATGAGAAATGGAAGGAAACTAATGACGTATGCAACAGTGACGGCAAATAATACTACCGTCGTACGAGTGACTTTAATCTGATTTTTAGAACTTTGCTTTTTAAAATTCCGTGCAGATATTGTCGATTTCCGTCTTTCGCTTTCCCAGCTTCCGTCATTTCCGGATGACATTTCAGTACTTATTGGATCGTTTGACACACCGTCTGATGAAGGTCTTTCTTTTGAAGTCGGAGTATCTGGAAGTTTTTCCCCAATATTTGCTCTCTTACGTTTCCATATGACCACACCAATTTGCAAGTATATAATAGTAAAAAATACGAAACATCCAATGAATAACAAGAAAAGAAATCCATAATAAATTGTCGGATATATAGTACCTCGCATAGAGTCATCGGTTGAGCAGTCGATAGCGTTTACTCCTTCGAGTCCAATGTCGACACTTTTTTCTCCAAACAAAATACATGCTGGCCATGCTGCTAGTATTCCGACGACAACAGATAACAAACATGCAATTTTTGCGTGTTTGACAGTCACTTGTTTTCCAAGACGGCAAATTCGAAAAAATCTGTCAAATGCGACGGCTATTAGAATTATCGAAGATCCAATAATAGAAACCGATTCAATAAATCTCAAGAGTTTACATGCTGCAGGAGCGTAAAACATATAAGGGTATCGAAGATCAGCTACTTCCGTCGGCATTCCTACTAAACACGTGAGCAAATCCAACATGGCGAGCGCTAGTATGAAATAGTGCGATGATGTTTTTGTTTGCTTACTGAGGTAAACGCAACACACTAAAATATTACCAAACGTGCCAACGAACATGAGGATTAACATGTATATAATAACGGGTAGATAGAACAGAGCTTTCTCGTCATTTAGACGGACGAGTTCGGCATGAGTATCTGTGATGTTTGCAGAAGACATTTTTCCGTTAGATTATTTTCTGTTCTCAATGTTGTTTTTCATTCTTTATCTGAAATAGAAAAATACAAATTTCTATAAAAGTATAGGGCTATGGTGTCCATGTTGATTATTTTAAACTTCTCCGTTAAAGATTTCAAAGCATCTCAACCTCTTTATAAACTGGTCCGACATATAAACAATCTATCCGTTTGTAGGACTAAACTACTCCAAAAGGAGGGTAGCATACCTTACATAACAATTATTTCACGGTTCAGTTAGCAAGCAAGCTAACCAAACATGTAACCTTTACTTGCACACTTGAGGAACTTTGCTGTAAATATACTTGTATTTTGAATTTCAGAAACTCTAGCATTTCCTTCAAGTAACTCAGAACTGTTTGTATTTCAATTCATAATTTACTAGTTGTATCTTACTTTAACAATCATGTTATCAGTAAAATCTTAACAAAATAAAGCCCTTACCACTCTTATCGGCACGTAGAAGTTTACATGTCTTTGTGTTTGTCCGTTAATACGAACATACTATATTGGCAATTAAATTTCAAAAACTTCAGGAGTTTTCTTTTAGAGTTCCTAATTGGGAGTTAAGTGAAGTCAATTTGTTCTAAATTAATTTGGTGCATCATTGTTAAATCCGAACATTATATTTCTGGTCTAGTGTGACTCGAAACCAAATGTAGTAAATTCAAAAGAACAAACTTTGATCATCAAATAAAACCATGGCAAATTCACAAAGAAACATCAGATCAGATCCGTTTATATTCAATATTTTACCTACAACAGATAGTAACAAGTACAGCAACAGTCATATATTAAAAGCAGTATTGATTAGTTCTTTGGAAGTCTGACGCTCCTGATAGCTTGTATCTATTTGTAGCCATTGATCTCTTGTATGTCAAATTTTGTTTAAGCCGTACGAAAAAAAATATGTATTTTTAAAATAAAAAAAGTTGACGATGCTTTACTTGCTAACCATATTCCGTTAGTTTCATTTTGAATATTACATATCTTGGTTGGTTCGATGTGCATGTTTTCTTTTACTTCAAACTTGTTCTAATGTTTTGTACGTTGTTGTATTATTTTTTTCCGTTTAAATGTCCATATTGAAATCTGTTATTTTTGGTATAGGGTGAAGTCTAAAATGATTTTATTTTTACTTTCATTCAACTAATTGAAATTAAAAAGGGGGAACTAGTTGAATGCTACAAAGAATCATTCAACACCCAAACTATGGTCATGTGTCTGAACTAAGCCAGTTGTTGTCTCAAGTTGACTCTTAATGATTTTAAATAATCTGAGGTCTTATTAGAGTTAAATACAGTTACATTTTTAAATTCTTGTTTTATCTTTTCACTTCTTGTTCAGACTCGAGGCATTAGAAATTTAAAATATAGCGATAAGGTAAAGACATCTGTCCATTGTTGAAGACCATATGTTCATTTATATATGTAATTGTCTTTTGGTATTTTGTTTCTGGTAGGTTCAGTCTATACCTTTAACGAAAAGGTTCGATGTCATTTTCATATTTTGGTTGATCCTTGTATACGATTTTAAAAAATAAAATGAAATAAGGGGATGTGGTTAAATTACATGATGTACAAATGAAACAACTATCCATCACAGATCAAAGAACAAGGATGTTAAAAACAAACAAAAGTTCATCTTTTGGCTTCAACATTGAGCTATTTGTATTTATCACTTTAAATATCATTAAAAACTTGTAGCACTAGTTCACCTTGAACTTATGTTTGTGTTGTTCTGCATTTAAACATTTTGAGAGTTTATTCTGGTGTTGAAGGACCAAATATATTTGTATGTAGTTGACATATAGTGACATGTTGTTAAATTGGAAAGAGATTAAAAACCGAATGAATTAAATTATAAAATATGCTTGAAAATATTTTGTTTCCATATTTTTATAAAATCTACATGGTATTAAAAGACGTATTTTGCTTTTGAAGATTTCTTGTCTTAACATTTCCATACAACCTATACAAAATATAAGATAAACCCATAGAGATCACAACATTGATCGAATCCTATAAGGTTAAAAGATCAGGTTTGGACAGTGTAACTATTTGGCTATAGGATTATATGTCCTCCAGATAAATGTAAACATCAAATTATTTACCTTAATGATTAAATATACTGTCAAAATTATGTACTATTTACACCTGAAATTCTATAATTATGTCAGATTTACTTCTTGCTCGAAATAAACAAACAAACAAACATTTGAAAAAATTTACAACAGTAATAGAGGGGGGATTCCTCACAGTTTTTAACTATCTAATTACACTTATCATTCAATAAACATAACATTGACACTAAATTAATTCAAAAGAAATCACTAATAATGGTAAAATAATTTCTAGATTCTCGTAACAAGTAAATTATTTAAAACTAAAGATTTTCTTTTGTTATGTGAATGATATTTGCTAAAATAAAAATTAGATAGCAAAGAAATCTGAAAGTTTTTTTTGTTTACCCTATCATATATACAATAGTTTTGAGAATGATAAAAACTTCAAAGAAAAAAGAAGAGTTAAATTGAAAAAAAATATTGAAATACTGGATTCTCAATTATGCTAAAATCCTGTTAAAAATGACAGAAAAAGACAAAACAAGAAACCAACAAATTATATTCTTACCGTTATTTAGCGAACATTAAATTGGTTATCTAACTATAAATCATTGACTTTTTAAATCACCTCTATTGCTTCCGTTATTGGCGTAACCTGGTTAAGTATAAGTAATTAGTAAGTGTAAAATATACTTGAAATTATTAAAAACCACTTTAAACGGTTTTGACCTCTGATTTTTATTTAGCTTAATAATGTTTAAAGCGTTTTTCTTAGATATAAATAGGAACAATTTGTTGAATATTTTAGTCCATGAGAAAATTAAATAGACATGTCTACACAGTACAACTTAGATTAAGATAAAAACTTTCCACATAGTCGAAATGAATTTATTAAAATAGAAGTCGATGAACTTCACATCCTTTCATTTAATTCCAGAATATTTATTGAAGAATCTTAATTAAGACAGTGCGAACATTACCTGCACGAATAGTTGCAAATGCCAATACTAATGTATTAATAGGTACGGGGCAAGTTGGTGTTACTTAGAAAGTTATCAAAGGTTCCAGGATTATAATTAATTTTGACTTTGATTTCAATGAACAAAGACGTTAAGATATCAAAATTATATGTTCATATTACTAATCTCGGGTTCTCTACATACTAAACTCGTAAACTTTTTATATACCTTGAAAATAAAAACAGCAACAGTAAGCATTTGAAATTATTTGGATACAGTTGTTGCTGCTGATATAGTCTATCTGTCTTTAAGAGTCTAACTTACTTTTAGATAGTGAATTGGTACATTACTCCATGTTCATTAATACGGCAATGTTTACCCAGATCAGACTAGGAAGAGCAAGATTGAAATATATTAACCGATCAATCAATGTTTACTAGTTAAATCAACCGTGTCTGTAGTCACAGTACAAATATTCTACTTGGTCTTACTATCAATTGCAACTTGTAACAACTTTCTGATATTTCAATTTGTCTTCGGTATACTGTTTGATTCTGATCTACTAGACGTATATTGTTTAATATATTTTGTACCTTCAAATGTTGTGTCAATATTCCATTTATTAGGGAAAAAAAATATATGGTCACCTTATTTAAAAGATGCATCTCTACAATATTTATTACAGTTATATCATTGTTAATTCAGCGGACGAGATAATCCAAAATCAACTATAAGTAGACCGATGAGTAATAAAGACTAGATTTTTAACTAAATCTGAACTACTAACAAAGCCATCATTCCATACAAAGTTTTACGTAACTCTGTAAACTACTGCAGTAAATTAGAAGTATAAACAAAGAGAGTAAGTACGGAATACCTGAATTAGACAACGTCAACTTTCTTGTTTGAATTGTTTTACATTTGTCTATTCGGTGCTTCTTATAGCTGACTTACCAGTGACATATACCATTGGCGGACCCAGGGGGAGTCCGGGGGTTGGAACCCCCCTTTATTTTGGCCTATCAATGCATTTGAATGGGGACATATAGTTGGAACCCCCCTTTGTCCTAGGTTGGGACCCCCTCTTTAAAATGTCTGGATCCGCCCCTGTATACAGACTATTACTAAAGAAGTCCACTTACCAGACTCTCAACTTGAGTCAGGCACGTGTAAGATGTTTACTTTTAAGTAAAATATCTACAATGTTGAGCATGGCAAGTACGTAACAATAGATGTTATGGTAACAATATTGTTTTAAAAAAATATTGCTTCTTGTTTTTTGTTGTTGAAAGGAAGTGGTGTATTAATTAGGCTAATTTACAATTCAAAACAAGACTTTTATATTTCTTTTAATTTTTTCTGCATCATAATTTCTGTAAGCAATTAATCTTGGTCATTTCACAAGGTCGTGGAGTCCTGCTATATTCATTCTAAGTTATCGTAGTGGGTACTCCTTTAGTCCCTCTTGATTTCTTTGAAGCTCTTAGATACCGTGTTCAACTTTTTCTACATGTCCTATTGACGTCAGGTCATGTTTGTAATGAGTAACTCAACATGCAGACAAATGTCACCTTGGCGTACAAATATTACAATATTAGTAAAAGTTGAAATGATAATCTGGTATGTTTTCCCTGTAGAATTTTCTTTTTAGTAGATATACACGATGGAGGAAGAGTGCTATCTCATTGTTGTATATCCCATTTCTACTATTTATTGTAAATATACTTTACAGGGTAACGTTTTGATTGAGAGCCTGTTCTGAGAGATAAACGCATTAAGAATCACACAAACTGAACCAAATCTCTGGCGCATAAACTGTTCGAAATTAACTTTTGACGTTGCTATAAGAAGTCTTTCTGTAAATATGATATTACATACTTATTTATACCCGTGATAAGTCAATGAGACCAAGGAAAAATAGGAGAAAAATATAAGTACTTTAAGCTAATGAAATAACTTGTAGAATTGAGATTAGACAAAACAAGTAATTACCCATTTTCCCAAGTTCTCCCCGCTGAGATTATTAAGCTTGGTATATTTTTCTATCTTAAATAATCAGACGATTGTCCGTTCTTTGGTCGGGTTGTTGTCTCTTTGACACATTCCCCGTTTCCATTTTCAATTTTATTGCCCTATTCCACTCCCGCTTTGACTCAGACGTATGTTCTGGTCCAACATCCCCGTTTTGATCTTATTGTAACAGTTGTTGAATCTAACAGTTTCTTACTGATGGAGGTTATCTCATTTAACTATTACATAATTATAAATTGTGTTTTGTTTAAATTCAAGAATATTTCAATGTTTTGACGTCAAACAAAGTCATCATAAAAAACACGAAACATGCAGCAGTACTTACATATAATTGTATCCTCTATTCCATGTAAAGTTATATCCAGTTAATGAACTAAAAGTTCGCAGTTGTTTACATCTTTTGAAAGTTATTTCGACCTTAATCCAGTCACCGAAGCTTTATTTGCTTTCAGTCCGGTAGACTTGCGGTCAGTATGTTGACCAACAATGACATAAATCAGAATCCTCATCTCTATATATTACACACAGAAGGACACCACATTGACATATTTACCTGAGCAGGTATTTACATGTTTAATGTAATTAATTTTTAGGATGATTTAAAATTACATGTAAATTTTGTGTAGATCTAAATAAAGATAATATGTTAAATTGTATTTTAACACCTTTCCCTTATTTTCAAATCTTTATTCTTGAACCTCAGAAAAAACACACAGGCCGTTTAAATATACAATCGCATAAATAGGTAGTTTATACAAAAACCTACGCATTTAAATACAGTCATATAATTAAATTCGACTTTTAAATTCACAATTTAACTTTTTGATTGAAATAATTCATGACATAGACTTACTTGTTGACATTCTATTACTGTCCTTCTTAAGAGAACACACGTGAAGGCCTCATTAAATACACATTAGTTGAGACCTACAATATGTGAAACATTTTCAAATATGAAATTGTAATTTGCTTTTTCACATTAGTTAACGACATTCTTTCATCGGTAAAGAGTAAAGTCTTGTTTGATTATCTGAAATTTAAATGCAGGAAAATCAGAGATGAAGAAGCCTTTCTTAGTTGAAAGAAATGAAATATCGGGTTGTTCTCCTGTTACATGGGAAATAGTCCGAAATGAGACGATGCTTAACGTCTCGAAAGTCATTACAAGGACAGAAATAAGACATTACTGAGAATCCTCGACAATAGACAAAACAAACAAAAATGACAAATCATTGTGATTCTGTTATTTTAAGTAAAATATTATAAGAAAAAAAAAAACTAATTTGAATTCGAAGTACAATATGCTTTTTTAATACAATTCCTATTGGAAATACGACATTTATTTTTAGCGAAAACATTTCACCAATATCAAATTTTGAAGTATATTCATCAGTTTTTATATATAATGTAAAGTTTTAATTATGCCTGCCCTGTATGTCGTACAATAACTGAGTTTCCAACTTACCTCTCTTTATGAATTCTGTTAGTATTGTAATCATCATCCTAGCAAATACCCATTGCTACATTTTCATAACTACTTTTAATGTGATTTTTATCTTCTGTTATTTTTTTTTTATATAAATGGCATAATTATATCCTGTTAGGAAAACATTAAATAGAATTAAATATATATCGAAAACGATAAACACTTATAATATAGGTTTCGTAAAATCAACAAACATAGGATAGTTTTGTATTGTTGAATGTTTTTCATTCGTTTAGATATATTTTCTTTTATCACTCTTACTCAAATAGACTTTTTAAAGACTACTTCAAATTTGATTAAAGTGCTAATGTTAGGTCGATGGTGTAAATCGGTTTAAAGAGAGTATTTAACTGTTTAATTTGCGTTAAAGCATCCCTCGACAACGGATAAGGATTAGCAGATCTGGTATGAGTCTTCCATGTAGAAAATATTTTACGATCTATAGTTGTCAATAACATACATGTCTTGACGAATTCTGATGATTCTCGGTCTGTGCAATTTTGATTTTGTTATAGAAAGTGAGGAAGAGGACAATCAAAATGTCGATAATAAAAATATCAAAGCAAAAATGTTAAGCGACAAAAGACAGTTAAAAAAATATACACAGAAATTTAATATTGAGTAACATGAACAACACCAACTACCGCCGATAACACATGTGCTTCATAAAGATCAGCAATTTCTGCTTCTATAATTTTGAAAAAAAACCTTTTATTTTATATCCCTTCCTGTGTGACAAGTACATTCTGACGTCAAACACGCGATTCTACACTTGAGTTGATGTGAATCTGGCCATTCAGTCATAGGTCTTCAAATTCTTTATGAGTTGATTTGAAATACATATTAAATAAGTAAGCAATGAATGAATATCGTTGTTAATTTTATATATGCTTTTTTGTGCTTCTTTGGAAATATAAATTTTGCTTGTTTTTGTTCTTATTGGATTGTGACACGGTGATGACTGCTGTATCCTTATTATGGCAATTTTACCTAAAATGTCTGTTTTGTTCACGCATCGTTTTAAATATAATGGAATTTGATGTGACTGTCGTACAAGTGAGGGATTTAGCGCTATCAAAATCAAGTTCAATCCACCATTTTCTACATTTGGAAATGCCTTATCAAGTCAGGAATATGACAACTGTTGTCCATTCATTTGATGTGTTGTATCATTTGATTTTGAAATTCGATTCCGTTTTGAATTTTTCTAGGAGTTCAGTATTTTTATGATTTTACTTTCTTCACTAGTGACACCCACTAGACAGAATTTTATTCATTTGATTAAAAATTGTTTCACGAAAAAGAGAAATACTTTGTTGCTATGTTTCCACGTATTCCAAGTATACCTGCGTACTACGTTTTCATCTGAAGTTAAATGTCAATTTCTTAATGAAATAAAACAGCTCTATTAAGTTGATCTACTAGTATTTAAATGATTCATTTGTGAAGCTTATAAAAGCCCTCTTTATTCACTAACAAAATGTATGATGTAAGGATCTACCGGAGGATGTAATGATACAGGGTCAAAACATTAGGTGAAGGTTGGCGATATATAGTCAGAGATTAAGACGATGAGTAGTAAAATACATACGACAGCAGAAAAGCAGAAATCCTCCATCTGTCAGTAATAATCCTTTTTTCTAGGGAACCATTGACCATTAGAAAAGGCTGAATAGAGACTTGGTAACACTGGAGAGACAGCTTATAGACGGGATTAGACTGGTATGGGCACGTCTACCCCCAGAGTATCCCGAGAGGAAGAGGATGAGAGACTCAAATAAACAGATCGAACGGACAACGACACCGATGATGCAAACGACTTTGAGAGGAGAGAAATCAGAAGCTTAATACCATAGTGGAAAAAAATGGTAGAATCAAAGACTTAAAGGTTCACCAGTCAAGGTGTGGCTGCAGTCGAGGAATTGGTTCAGAGAAGCGCGCAGGTGTATTTTGCTAGAAGCATGAAAATCATGGAAGCCAGTACACAAACCACAGTGCAATGAATCTCACAGTAACAGTATCATTCCAAAAAGCTTGAAAAGGGAGGAGCACATCACTCAACAAAAACAAGATACATCACAAAAGATGAACAGTGAAGTACAATATAGAGATCTGAACGCTGGTTTGGGAGTAAATCTGGAAACATCACATCAAGGATTTGTTGATAGAAGAATAGAAACACTGACTACTCTAGTAAATAACACAGAGAAAATATTCAGTGTTGAGGAGAGGAAAAAAAGGAGTAACATCAAGCAGACGCCAAACAGGAGAAAATAGAAAATCAAACAAATTAGAAGGAGCCCAAAAACCTATACAGGCGGTATAATAGAGGTAATGATCGAGATAGAGAAGTTAGGAATACTCTGCCTTACTAATGATATGTGAGATGAAATAAAAAAAAGATAGAAGAGCAGAACAACTCAAGAATAGTAATAAGAAGAAAGCGAAAGAAAGACGAATATCTGCAATAATTCATATAACTAGTCGAAAAACGATGGCAGCTACTCTGAACACTATGGAAAAAAGGGATCATTCGAGAAAGCTGGCAGAAGACAGAAGGGTGCCTTGTACAAAAGGAAAAGATTCATAACACATTTCACAGTTTAGGACAAATACTTCTTTGAGCGTTGATTTACACATCCACTTCTCAGTATAGGCAGACAGAATGATAAAATATATGCCAGAATGGTTACATCGATATATAGAAAGGAGGCATTGTAGGTTTTTTGTTGTGTCTTGGATCATACCAGTGTTCTAAGCCAATTTATACATGAGACGAAGATCTGAAAACGATACTGACAGATTTTACTATTGACTAGGGAAATTTCCGTTTTGAATTTTCCTCGGAATTTTTTTTTTGGGTATTTTTGGGGTTTTACTTTCAAGAAGATAGACAAGAGTGGATTGCAAGAAAAGTTTAAGACTTAGATATACCAACATGGATAGCTACTAAGACTGACATGGCTTCTCATGATATATGTAGAGTACCACCAAGTTTAAGAGCCATATGGCTTTACAGTCGAATACCGTATAGCGGGTTATTTTCGCGGGTGTAAAATTTCGCGATTTTCATTGAACAAGGTATACGAAATATTTTAGCGGTTATTATTTTGGCGGATGAAAACTTTAATTAATACCTTTCCATGTACACCTTTAATTTGGCGGAATTTATTTTGGCGATTTTCTTCTATCCGCGAAAATAAGCGAAAATTTACACCCCGCGAAAATAACCCGCTATACAGTATCACAAACCAAGCTACCTTTACCATCAACTTTGGAGGAATACAAGGTATAAAAAAGCAGCAATGTAACGACTCTCAGAGACTCGAAATGATAACAAGATCATTTAGGCTGGAATCCAGACTGGCCGCAAATGGTCAGCGAGAAATGGAACAAGTAGAAACTATTCTTCATCACAATGACACAAAAGGCAACATCTGTACTTAGGAATGACACATTTCAACAGTGATCAAAAGTAAAACCAAATAGAGAAGAGCAACATGGTGCAGTCAGATATAAGAAAGTAGAAGAAGATAACCAGAAGGGCAAACACCGTAGACTTAAGCCGCCAAGAAGCATTAATATATACAGTGGAACTTGCCAGAAAGAAAATCCAGTTACGAAAGATGCAGCCATTTAAATTCACTTATGCTTTGGTCAGTCTACGCTACACCTCCTTCTCATTTAAGCTGACATCAGTGTGGACTGCTGGAAGACCAAGTCTGTAAGTCATATAAAGAAAGAGGTAGGATGCACACATTCTTCTAGACTATAAAGTTGTGCTGAATAAAGGCAACAGTAGTATACCGCTGTTCAAAACTCATAAATCCATGGACACAGGGAAGATATGGATGGTGGCAGGAAAAGGTCCTTAAACATCTAAACCTTGTTGTGAAGAGAAGGCAGAAGAGACAGACAACAACAGAGTAAAAGCAGACCAGATTCGTAAGAGAGGGAGATACTAGTCATGCAACTACGTCCCATCATATAGGCACTTCATCTTAGACAAAGGTAGTGAATGAAACGGAGGCTTACATTTGCAAAAAGCTTTCGTTTCTTGAATGTGAACAGACAATCATACGCCTAGACATTGTAGTTCAGTCAAAGACGTTATGTATGATAGTTAAAGAGGAATTAACAGTTTCTTGGAAAGAGCGTTATGAAGACCATCGGAAGAGAAAATCATGACAATTAGTAGAGTTTGGAAAGCGTAGATGTTATCAATAGACGTAGGATGCAGAGGATTGCTGCACAGTTAATATTGAGGAGGCTACAGGCAATGGAAATTATTAGAAAGGCAAATAAGACAGCTAGGAGAAACAGCAGAACGTTCATATTGTTGATTATGGCATCGCAGAAATAATAAGAGCTGGAAGACGAGTGCTGATGATCAAAGGTTTTGCAACCTTTACCGACCCTTCAACCGAATAATGTAATGGTACAGGGTCGAAACATCAGAAGACACCAAAGCATCAACAGAGAGCGAAAGAGATTCAGAAAAGAAGAGCAGTCAAATAATTGTTACAACAGAAAAGCAGAGTACCACATTCTGTAAGTTATAATGATAGCAAACAATTTGCCAGACATTTAAAAAATGTGACGAAAATAAATAAATACTACAGTATGCAACTGTGAACGGATAACACAATTTAAAGATGAATTCATTAGACTGATGTCACGAGAAATTATTGAAAAAAGGTTGAAATTAGGAATAAGGAGTTTGTGTTAGCACAGAAAAATGGACATTCACAAAAATTGTATGCCTCTTTCGAAGGCAGTTTGTGAGCTTAAGTGAACGTTGGCCCCATTTGTTTATTTCATTTTCCCATTAAGTATATGATAAAGTTCATTTATAAAAAAATATAGCGAAATCCTATATTTAAAAAAAAGATTTATACCCGCGAGCTCCCATTAAGACTGAATACAAAACAGAAGTTTGGGTATTGATTTACCATTAGTTACTAGTATTGAAAAATTGAATCGTATTTTTAAGTTATACAATATATTTTACCAAGGCACTAGATGCACTTTTTGTCATTTTATATATTTTATATTTTTAAAGTTCTAAATTCTTAAATTCGTTAGCATTCACTGATTTCAAATCGTGATCTTAATTTGAAAATATAATGTCATAAAAATGAGATATGAATACATAATAAAGATAATTATACTTGTTATCGTGTGTTTATTGTTTACATAATGTCGATTGGCAAAGTGTCAAAACTTGACTGGACTGGACTGAACTCACTAACATAACTGGACAACGCTAAAAGGATTTTTCTTTGGAAATAATGATCTTCATTCTCTTTATTGATTAAAAATTAAAAGAGTATAAAGATGGTACCAAGTTTGTTTAATCCTTTGTATAGTGGAAAACAGATCAGCAAACCAAACAAGTATTTCTATGATTTACATGAACTATGAAAAGAGGTTATAAAACCAGATTCAATCAACCATTTAATACATTTAAAAATGCCTGTACCAAGTCAGGTATTTGACAGTTGTTGTCCATTCGTTTTATGTGTTTTATCATAAGATTTTGCCGTCGAGTTTTTTTGTGATTTTACTTTTCAGTACTAATATTTCTTTATTTTAAGCATACTTATTCCAACATGATGACATGGTATGTATATCAGTTCTAAATGAATTAATAGTCAATATACTCAATATAAGATTATAATTGTAAACAGTAGACTCATGTAATGGAATAAGTTATAACATGTGTTGCTCATATACAAATGTTAAAAACACCATATAATACTTCAGGAGCAGAGTAAGCAATACAAATAAAAACAATTACATATTTTACTAGTGTTATAGTCCCTAAACTAAATTTAATCTAGTAGAAGGTGCTTGTTAAAATTTAATGATAATTTCTTTTACTATTTGGTGTGTAGGTCGTGAATTTATATACGTTATACGCTGTCTTTGATTGGTTATCAGGTATTGAAAAGAATATACTCTTCCATCTTTGCATTAACATTAATAATTGTGCTTTGAAATATGGAGAGTTGTCTCATTGGCACTCACACCACATCTTCCTATATCTAATTACTCTGCTTTACCATTTTATAATTGAGAGAGGAATTTCAACATTAAAAAGAAAATCATTTTAAATTTGAAAGAAAAATATATTCATGTGCTTTCCAGTCAAAAGTCCAACAGTACAGTCAGGTCAGTTCAATCCAGTCCATGAATAAAGTTGAAGAGTTCAATCCAGTCCGGTTATGATTTTCACTTTGCCCAGTTGTATTTACGCCTTCATACTTGAAATTTAAAAATAAACATCACGACAATTTAGTTTTAAATTGAGGAAGTAAATTATTAAATTTTTACTTATTGATCCGTTGTTTTTGTAAGATAAAACTATTACACATAATAATTTGATGGCCGACATTATCTATATAAGAGAAAATGATCAGGTATGTTTATCCACAAAAGTGAGTGAGAGAGAGAGAGAGAGAGAGAGAGAGAGAGAGAGAGAGAGAGAGAGAGAGAGAGAGAGAGAGAGAGAGAGAGAGAGAGAGAGGCCGAGTGGCCGCATTATACTCGTACCACACGACTGAAAACGATTTCTTAAAATTGTTTATTTCAACTGTTTATAAATCTCTTATTCCGTGCTGAATGGTCCAAGTACAGTGCGTACTGTCAATTCTTGCCAAGATAGTAACCATTTTCTGAATCAAACGTTGAAGAATATACATACTAATTTAAGTATTAATGGTCTCTAAAATATAAATACTTGATTGAATGGATAAACACGACCAATATAACAACACACAAGGATAAACAATATAAATATATAAGAGTATTATGATAAATATTTAGCTAGTTTTGGTGGATAATTTCATATATTTTAATGATAAGAATAAAAAAAAGAATATTGTATATTCCAATGAATAGTTTTGTTGGCAATCTGAATTTGCAGAACCATAATGATAACCATTTCAGTGTGAAATGAAATATCAAGTGTTCGTATTTCTACATCTCATACAAAAAAACATTTATTAAAGGCAGTACCAGTACCTATTATAAGTCCCCAAGTACAACGTCTACGAGAGCTATTTAGAGGTCGCTTTGCGTATGAAGAAGCAGAGAGACTTATAAACCACCACCAGAGGGATCTCCAAACTACTGTTAATTTTGTGCTCACAGGTACGTTTGTCTAGTTAACATTTATTGTAGCTAGCTGTAAAAAGTAAAGATAAACGCGAAAAAGGGCGTTTTCCCATATCCCAGATAGGAACACCCAATTGTTTTTCTAACCGTTGTCATAGTTAAAAAAAAAAAAGGGGGGTTGGATGTTGAATAAAAGTGCATAAATCTGAAAAATGAAATAATAAACAATGCTTCATATTCAGAAAAGACAATAACAATCAAAAGCAAGGAGTTATCAAAGACTCACAAAACCAAAGGACAATTACATCAACAGTTATAAATAATATTTAAGAACTCAACTAAAAAGCGGGAGTGAAATCAGGTGCTCCGAAAGGGTAAGCATTTCCTACACCGTATACGGCATCCGTTGTGTTATTTCTTTGTTCAGTTCGGTAATGATGGAAGGTTATAATGACTGAGGAAGAATATCAGATATGATTTCTGACACACTTTTGTTATAATGGCCAATCAGCTCATGATGGCGACCGTAAAATTTCTTGAGTGATGAACTTAATTTGATTGATTCATAGCCCTGTCTTAGCAACTTTTGAGAAAGCAGTATTCCTCGTTCAACAAAATCAACGTACACGTACTTTGAGCTAGCTCTAGAGTAACGTATCAATTGAGACACATATACTCCTTATGCTGGGGCCGCTGGGATGTTGCTAAACATAAATGGTATTCAACCTACTAACAGTAGTAATTTCGAGAAAAAGGTCTAAATATGAAAATTAGGCATTTGGTGACGGACAAAAACAAATGATATTTTTTTGTTTATCGTCGAACACTTATAAATACAGATTTAATCTATAACAGCGGAGATTTTCGTGTAATCATTTCAGTACAGTGAACTTACATCGCATATATAATAAGGCCGAAAGCTTTAAGAAAATTAAACAAAATATGTCTTCTATGTTTAATTAAAAGCAGATGTTATGCAAAATGTTGTAGGATTTTCATTTATTCTAAAACCTTCCTAATAATTCGGAGTATTAAAATGGTTACAGTGGTTTTCATTCTTGGGCGTTTTATATTTTTATTCAATTTTTTTTTATGTCTTCTTAGTATCTATCATATGCCTTATGTCCTATTTTGTTTAATATGTATTTTACAATTACAACAAAGAGATTATCGTAGTTGGTGAATTTGCATTGCTTAAATAACCCTTGATGCTTATTTATTAAGGTTGTGGTTTTCAAATCAAGTATTAACCTTTTTCCTGGTCAAATAGTTCAACATTGTGTCCACCATAGTAACTCGCTATCAAATATGTATTTGGGTTTAAAACATTTTCTTATTTTAAATAATACATTGCAGCTGATTTACCAACCATTAGAAATATCAGCAGATCCGATGACGAAGGGGTATGCATTTAATCATACTGAAAAATAACTTAACTAACCAGATCGTATTATTTGCATTTCTAAATCACAAAAACACTGAACTCCGAGGATAATCCAAAAAGAACAGTCCCTTATAAAATGGCAAAATCAATAGCTAAAACACATCAAACGAATGGATAACAATTGCCATATTCCTGACCTGGTACAGGATTTTTCTAAAATAAAAAATAGTGGACTGAACCTGGTTTAAAAGCTGGATAAACCTCTCACTTGTATGACAGACGCATCAAATTCCATTATCTTGACAACGATGTGTGAACTAAACAAACATGTTTCAGAAAAAGGGAGAAGGTTTGGATCCATTAAAACGTTTAATCCCGCTGCAAATGTTTGCACCTGTCCTAAGTCAGGAATCTGATGTACAGTAGTTGTCGTTTGTTTATGTAATATATACGTGTTTCTCGTTTCTCGTTTTGTTTATATAGATTAGACCGTTGGTTTTCCCGTTTGAATGGTTTTACACTAGTAATTTTGGGGCCCTTTATAGCTTGTTGTTTGATGTGAGCCAAGGCTCCGTGTTGAAGGCCGTACTTTAACCTATAATGGTTTACTTTTTAAATTGTTATTTGGATTGAGAGTTGTCTCATTGGCACTCACACCACATCTTCCTATATCTATATACATAATAGGTAAAAATCTTAAAAATAAGGGTACAGCAGTCAACATTGTGTTACACTTTTAATCACTATTAAAACATACAAATATGCAATGAAGATGTACAAAATGGCATATTAGCCAAAATAAAAGATAGGAATAAACAAATTGATCATAATACAAAAACATAATGACGGAATGTATCTGTATAAAGCCACGTCATATTTATGTCAAAGGAACTGAAAAAGCATATAACCAAAGCACATAAGAAAAACTGAAAGACAAGAATAAAAAACATTTCACAATAGCAAAATGACGGGATGTATAAGTATATAGCTACGTTATATGCATCAAAGAAACAACAACAGGCAATGAAAATAAAATGAAAGACAAGAATACGACGATCATCGGCCAATAACACAATGACGGTATGAACAAGTAACGAGCGACATCAAACAGTGTCAAAATACCAAACTATGCTATGTTTCAAGTTAGGCTAAAGTTTCAAAACTACTAGTGAACATTTTAGCGCTGACGTTATTTTAGAGCCGGATTAATCCGTTCAATTGTATATTCGATAGCCCAACTTACCTTACCAGACTTAATAAGTGGACAGTATTATACTTGTTTTTTTTATCAATCATAGAAATAAACGTTTATGAAAAAAAAGGAAAGAAAAGTGCAATATGTGATAGATACAGATATTGAATCAACACAGTAATGAAATGCATCGAAATAGCACGTAGGGGTTTGGTATTACTAAAAAACAACATTACCGAACTCCGGGGGAAATTCTAAAAGGAAAGTCCCTACGCAAATGGCAAAACACATCAAACGAATGGACAACGTCTGTCATAGGAATTCCTGTCTTGGTAGAGATATTTTTATATGTAGAAAATGGTGGATAAAACCTGGTTTCATACCTAGCTAAACCACTCCAAATCAAATTTCATTATAGCGACTACAATTTGTGAACAAAGCAAACAGAGTTAATAGATAGAAATGTCAAAAATATAGGTAAAACAGTGAACATTCTGTCATAACCTCAATCATTATAAAAACAAAGAAAAATGTAATCAAAGAAAAAGAAAAACGGCATATTGAATAACCACATTACCAAACCCAAAAGTCAGGAATACAAACATTTACCATAGCAATAGTAAATGTTAGGAAATACAATAAATATATGTCATGGATTGCATAATTCCATTATTTATGTAGAGCAACCCTTATTAAATCAATGAACATAAATTATGAGAGCTTTAATAGGAGTTAATTTTAATTTATATAGGGATGAGTTAAGTGCTGGTATTTGTCGTGGATGTTGTTTAATATAAAACAATTGATTAAGAAAAACAGACCCTATTTCAGAAATTTATTTCAAATGAAGTTTTTGTACAAACCTCCTTTCGGCTACGGTACTTTTACACTTTTAGACATTTGAGAATTAGGAATTAGTGCTAAATCAATTAAAAAACGTGTCTAAAACAGGATTTTCTTTGTCGGGTATCGATTCATTTCTTTCGTTTTTTGGAGATAATATTTTGTTTGACCAGGTTTATCTAATTTTTACAATACGAAATGAACAAAGGATAATATGTTGTTATTATATATACTTTGTTTCACTGCAGTGGCAAATTGTGAGAAACAACAGGGCATGGAGAGAACTCGCACAGCAGGGCCAGTTGACGCACGAAGAACGTCAGTACGCATGCGGACCATGTGATAACGTTTGGTGGCGAAAAGTACCAGCCAGAAAGAGGGTAACGTGTTCTTAATTATCATATCGTATAAGATGCATGTAAGATTAAAGATGACAATTATTATTATTTTTATTTGAACAGAAAGGTGTTAACGTGAGGCGAAACCCTTTTTAAAAAATTAAGTCGAATATCGACTAACACCGTACCATGGGAAAGCATGGAAAAGACGAAAAGACAAACACCAGTATTCAAAACAAAACATTGAAGACTAAGCAACACGAGCCCAAAAGTTGGGAGTAATCGCATGTGTTCCTGAAGGTTAAGCAGATCTTGTTCCACATGTGACATCCTTCGTGTACTAACATAATTAAAAACAAAAAACGGTGATAAGTCTTACGATGATTAGCGGTTACGACGATTGAAACATGTTCGTTGTTATCTGTGAATTAGAATATTAAATAATGGTCAACCAACTCGTCATAGAGTCCGTATAATTATCGAAATTTCGACTACACAACTTGGAAGTTTTTTGTTTACGAGATTCCTTGTGAGCAGTAACCCTTTACCAAGCAAATCATGATAAGAAATGTAAGCCTTGGAATAATGTATTAACTGGAAGATATTTACTCCATATGTAGGTGCTGTTGGTAAGTTCACAATTGGGAGGCTGAAATTATCTTTTTTTGTAGCCTGTTTTTGTTCTCAACCGATTCTCATGATCAATTTCTAGATTTAAGTAAAACAAATATGAGGCAGACTTAAATGCATCCTTTATTGCAAGATCGATGCGCTGGATTCGTTCAACATAGTCACCAAACGTTGAATTAATAAGTGGGAGGTCATTATTTATAACGTAAGAGGTAAACTTCTTTAAATTTATTAAAAGAAGCTCTTTGAAGTCAGTCTCGCATAGAATAATAGATGAAAAATAACTCGGAGAGAAAAGAAGCACATTTGGTTCCCATGGGAATGCGAATTGGTTTTAAAAACTCGTGCACGTCCTCCTAAAATAACAAATATATTGCAAAGTACGATTTATCCAGCCTTAAGGCTTGTTTCTACGTTTGGACACTTTATTTTTTGCAGCAAAGCGGGGCCAGTTGCTTTAATTGGTCATTTAGATTAGAATTTTGAATATCTGTGTAAAGGAATTTCGGAATACTTGTGTAAAGTGTTTAAAGGTCAAATGTTTTTTTTAAATCTATGCACGATGAAAGAGTTTTATATTGTTTGCACTACATTTTATTCTATAGTATCCACATCGGATGCACGCCGCCTATCGATTAGGCAGTTTCACAAGGATTTCAAAGCCCGGCTTTGGTTGCTCATAAAAATGAATGTTTATACTTAAGAAAGAGGTTTCATAAAACACTTGGAAAACCCAACAATATAAAGTTGTTTGTACGGACACTTATGTTATTTCAGGAATATGGCAGTTGTTATCTGATAGTTCGTTTCTATGTATGTTACATTGTCGTTTGTGTTTTTGATGCACTTCATGATCAGTATTCTGTTGTTTCGTTGTTTTCCTCTTATAGTTGATGTGTTTCCCTCGCTTTTAGATATATTTATGACGTTGGAACAGCGGTATACTACTGTTGCCTTTGTTTATAAAGTATCAAATACAGCGTGGGAAGACACTGTACGGTGACCTATAGTTGTTAATGTTTGTGTCATTTTGGTCTTTTGTGGATAGTTGTCAAATTGGCAATCATACCACATCTTCTTTTTTATAGTTCTTCTTTGGTTTGAAATATCTACGAAACAGACATATGATTACTCCGGATTTCCTCCTTCGTAAGTGTCGTGTTGGTAAATGTTGCGATTCTTAGTGATTTGTCAATACATAATTCCTTCAACAAGCCGTTTATGTGATTTACACACAAAACGATGTTATCGAATGCTTTATCTGCTGTGACAATTGCATATGTAAAACATGTTGGCTTTTTGCAGGTATCGAAATGTAAACGGTGTAATGTCCGATACGACGCCATACCTCGTCACAGGGAGTGGGGATGGGCAGAATTCGCCTGCAATAACATCAACTGCGGGCATGTGTTTAGGTATTTAGTTTTTGTTATTAGTTGTACTGATATTTGACAACCAATACAAGCATTTTGATACTTGTACACAAACATGTACGCTTTCACTATTTGAATATCTTTGATCGTTATATATTATTGAACAACAAGTTGATACAAAAAATTAAAAAAATGAAGGTAAGTCTACAAAAGTTTAAAAGTCACAATTAGTTGTTTCGATGAATTTGCAAAATAGCGTTTTATTAACAAGATGTATCAACAACTATATATGATACTTAGAATAGCAGTGTGTTGTCCTTTTAATCCTTCAAAGGTATGAACAAACATGATATAATATTTTAATACTTTTCCTTATTGTCGCGTTTTCAAGCTATTCATCAAAATAGTATTGCATAAGTATTATAATTATATACTATTATTAAGAGCTACATATTGCAACTAAATTACATAGTTTGAAATGATTATTTAGAAATATATGAGGTCGATGTCAGAGAAATATCAGCTTTTTTGGTATTATTAAGTATATGAAACTTGGCAAATGTGTGCCAGATACCAAACTTAATATTTATCTGAAAAATAATCTAACAAAATACTGAGATCCAATGTATATGAAAAAAGAGACAGTCCACACAAACAGACAAAATCAAACGCTATCAATTAATGAAACAAGCGAGAAAAAAAATCTGGACTTGGTACAGGTATTTTAGCGTATTTGGCGTATATACAAAATTTAGTCCCGGTATCTATGATGAGTTTATTTACAACCACTGGGTCGATGCTACTGCTGGTGGATATTTATTTCCCCGAGGGTATCACCAGCCCAGTAATAAGCACTTTTTGTGCTGACATGAATTATCATTGATATAGTTATATTTATAAATTAACTATTTACAAAATTTAGCATTTTTGAAATACTAAAGCTTTTCTATCTCAGGCATAGATTTCATTAGCTGTATTTGGCAAAACTTATATATGAAATCATCCGTTCGTAAATTTTACGGACGCCATCACGAGTTGGTTGACCGTTATGGAATAACCGTTTCACAAATGATATCGGATATGTTCATTACGTCGTAACTACAATCCCCTTCCCTTTCATGAATGTGACCGACCGAATAAGACTATTTACCGGATTTGTAAATCACATAAGCAACACGACGGGTGCCACACGTGGAGCAGGATCTGCTTACCCTTCCAGAACACCTGAAGTCACCCCTAGTTTTTGGTGGGGTTCGTTTTGTTTATTCTTTAGTTTTCTATGTTGTGTCATGTTTACTATTGTTTTTCTGTTTGTCTTTTTCATTTTTAGCCATGGCGTTGTCAGTTTTTTTTTAGATTTATGAGTTTGACTGTCCCTTTGGTATCTTTCGTCCCTGTTTTATAGGAATATTGGTCCTCAATGCTCTTCAACTTCGTACTTTTTTTGTCTTTTTAACTTTTTTGGATTCGAGCGTCACTGATGAGTCTTTTGTAGACGAAACGCACGTCTGGCGTATATATAAAATTTAGTTCTGGTATCTATGATGAGTTTATTTTGAAGAAAATGATGGGTAAAACTTGATTCATACCTACCTTAACCTCCCAATGATATGGCAGCTATGTGTGCAACCCAAATATAATTTTATTAAGTTGTTATGACAATGACTTGGATCCAGCAAAACATTGGTTGGTGTATTTATGTTTATTCATCAATATTCCAAAGTTTGTTTTGTCCACCACGGATTTCAAGAATGTACAACAGATTAACATTTCAAACATTATTGTTTGTAAAATCATTTAATTTTAGAAATCTCACTAAACTCCTAACCTGCAGGTTTTAAAAGAATAACTTGGTAAAAATAGTTATTTCCTTTATAAACTTTATAAAACGTTATCCCTTTTAACAATCTGTAATTGTTTCTTGCAATTTTCTCATTAAACTTTCGTGAAAACCTCCTCAAAGATATAAGGCTTACACTGTAAAACATAAACACACATTTCGTCAACATAAGATGCATCAGTGGCAGTTTGACACTTGCACAGTTGCAGAGCAAAACTGGTAGTTTGTCTTGGTGCGCTGAATCAAGATAAAATAATTTTGTTTACTTCACAAAGTGTTTTGTTTACACATTTGTATTATATGATGAAGATGAACGTACAGGTTGTTTTGTTAAATTAGTGATATGGCTCGTGTCATGAGTGATTAGTTTGAAATCATTGTTTCGAATATTCAAATATTCTTTAAAGTAATTTTAGTTATAGAAGAAGAACATGTGTCCTTTTCATTGTCTTGAATCTAAGTCTTATCTGATCCCGTGATTGCTGCACAGTTTAGGATGGTTTTGAATGTTTGCTTTCTCTGTTCCTTTTATGATTAACGGTATTATATGGGGTGGTTCTAGGTTTACATAGCATATGACTACATCCACCACCGGATGTACCTCATAACTCGCAGAATATAATACCTTTTAAACTTTTTTGTGTGGATTTACATTCTTGTCCTTTTCGGTCATCAAGTTTTAATTAGGTTTTGGGTTTTTCAAATGTTTTGGTTTCGAGCATAATTAATGCAACATTAAATGTTAAAACGCACATCTGGTACAATGAAATTGGCAAGTTTTATATTATCACAAAATGCAACAACTTTGTCAATCCGTACAAATGGTATTCATTGTTGCACTTTTGCCATTGTCTTTTTGCGAATTCATTCTTGAGGATACCGTAAGCGCAGCTTTGAAAAAGGTTACATAGCAGCTTTAATATTTGGTTAGGTATAGTAAACGTATGATATGTTATTAAATCATGTATTTAGTAACGAATTGTACTGATTTTCATCCAAATTCATCTATAGCTGTGTATCTGTTTCAAATTAAATTTGACGTCTTTTTAGTTATCAAAGATACCAGGATTATAATTTAGTATATCAGACGCTCGTAAATTTGTACAACATGGGGTTAATTTCGTATACTGTTCAAATAAATAAAATTTGTTTGGTGTGTATAACTGTTGCTGAAAATGTAGGAAATTGCACATGGGTTTAAATAAAGTTTACAATTTTTTGATCTGTGAATTTGACTGTCCCTCTGGTATTTTTCGCCCCTCTTTTAAAACCGATTTAAGAAAAGCACAATAAGTAGCTTACGTAATAAAAACAAATATTTTTTATTATACCTTTCTTATATTGAACAAAATATGCATGCTTACAGAGGATTTGGTCAAATGGAAAACACATGGAGCCCCTGTTTCCGCTGTAGAACGCCATGCTTACCAGTGAAAATTTTCCCAAGAAAAAAACGGAGCGATGCAGAAAGAACTCAAAGAAGAGCTCGGGATGATCATTCTTGTTTCAGTCATAACTGCTTCAGAAGAGCAAGTGAGTTTTTAAATTTAAGCAAAATACGTTTGCCCGCATTTGAGGATTTAAACAAATTGTGCTGATCACATTTGCGCGCATACATTAACTTCGTTCTATATTTGGCCTTTTTAACGTTTTTGGATTCGAGCGTTAAAAAGTTTTTTTGTAGGCGAAACGCGCATCTGGCGTAAATACACTGGTTTTTTTTTTATCCTACATTGAACTTTTGATGTCGTTCTTTAGTATACGATGGAAATTTTTTCGGTATTTAAATTTATATATAATACAACGACTGGGTAAGTAGGGTGAATAAATAAGTATTATTACCTGTATTTACCTGCGTTTACCTGTCAATTAACCCATTTCTCTGACGTCAGTCTATTGTTCTAACGGTGGATTATTTTTCAAGAATCCACTGACCACCATGTTAACTTAAGATAACTTATACCATAACTTTTAACTTACTAGATTTTATCCTCTCAAAAACGAGTGACTAGTATAGGTTCGAACTCGCGCGTATTTTCGACAGTTAAGTCTGTAGTCTATGCATGATACCACTAGACCACGAGTGCTGATATAAATTGTGATTTAAATATCACTCTTATAGCGTATATCTGTCAATGCATGTCAATAAACTGTATTTTTGTCTTTTTAAAATATATAAACACTATTAAATCAAGGAATTGTAGATATTACTTACTAGTACCATTCCTTGATAAAACAAACATCCATGTACACAATACACCTATCACTTTTAAGGTACAAGGCCTTTCCCTTTTCATCATCTTTTTTGGTTTTATGATTATAATGATATCATACTATGATCACTTTGTTAATCAGAATTGTGAAACCAGAAACAAAACCGTCAACTTTAGAGTAAAAATGAAATAGAGATACCTCTAAAATTAAAAACAATATTTTGGTAGTGAAACACATTACAAAAAAAAATCATTCCGGGTACTAGGCTTGAACTTGGCACTGTTAATATCACTGTTTTTTCTTACGAAGCCAACGACTAGACGATCACGGCTATGAACAGCTTACATGACACGTTGCAAAATTTACATAATTATATATTGTACATGTGAAGCAAAATCAATTCCGCTTGGGTTTTAGGATGCGTACCACAACTAATACTAGTTCATTAACTGATTGACGATGGATGACAAATGCAATAAAGTTAAAAAAAAATCAAAACAAAATAAAAGGGAACCAGTTTAAACAAAATGTATATATAATATTTCAATTATGACCAATCATAGTATCTACTCTATCAACAACTGGTGTCTAGTGAAGTGGTGTTATTGTGAATTTTGCACTTCATTTTAGTTTTAAAATGTTTATATACAGTAATTTTGAATGTGTTTTTTTTTTTTTTTTATCTTTATTCTTAATATGTTTTGTAAATTCAATCAAACGGGCCATCGGTTTGATCACTAGGTTGCTAAATACTATATATGTAAATATTAAAGGTTTCTAAATGTTGGTAATTAAAAATGTTTAACTTTCCAAACAAGATTTAAAAAAATCCATATATTAGTTATATGTTTTTTTTGAATGAATTATAAATACTAAAATCTAATCAATATAAATTATTTGTAATGATTCAACATTGAATGAAATAATCATTTACAAATACAAAATCTGGTAATAAAAAGGGAAGATAACTACACAACTAAGTTAAATTGAACTTAAATTAAGTTAAATATAAATGTGAACCGTGTGGATCTAGTCAGTTCCAGCTATTAGACAATAAAAAAGACAAAATACGAAATTATTTTCATGAAATTCAGTTGATTCATTGTCAGATCATGAAACAGATAGTCGTTTTACTAGAAATGGGTTAAGCTAGAGAATTGATAAGACGTAGTGGATTCGAAAACGATAATCAACTCGCGACTAAAGTCGCTCGTTGATTATCGTTTACGAATCCACTACCTCTTATCAATTCTCTACTACATAAATGTTCGCAAAAGTTAATAAAAGCTGTGCAAAAACATATGTGTTTGCCCGCAAATGTAATGGTAAGGCATGCAAACGTATTGCATTGAATTTAAAGCTCAATGCAACAAAAAGGATTTACCAATTTGAGAGTGAAACAAGTCATTATCACATGTTAATAAATATGAATAAAAAGTACAAATAATAACGACTTAATGAACAATCAAGATGACAAATGTGTGCCTGTTATTATCCTACGAAAGAAGTTTTTAGCATTTTGATCTTCCAACTTATTTCTTAGAAGCATGTACTTGAAGGCCACCCTTTCCCGCTTTTAATATTTATTTTGTAAAATATGGATATATATATATATATACTAGTCTCTTTAGTTTTTCAATCTACACTGAAACATCATGGCTCCTAGAAATTAGTTGCGTTAATTTAATGGTCTCATAAATCAGCTATAAGGTTTCGTTCTAGTCATATAGTATTTGCCATAAATCTATATGGTCGGGTTGTTATATATGTCTTCTATGGTCGGTTGTTATATATGTCTTCTATGGTCGGGTTGTTATATATGTCTTCTATGGTCGGGTTGTTGTCTCTTTGATACATTCCCCATTTCCATTCTCAGTTTTATAATGGATTACTTCATCAATAAATCAAAATGTCACTTTCTCTATTTATTCCAAAATAAAGCTGGACCTCAACTAGGAGGGATTTGTGTCCATCCAAAGTCTTTACGTAGAGGAGAAAGAGCTGTATTCCCTAGTCATAGCCACACTAGTACAGGCTCGACCATCGACACATTCCTCACACAGGACGATTTGTTCTCTCGGATGTCGGACTTTGGACCTGATGTTTCCGATATCGACGAAGACGATGGTGATGATAGTAATTGAACGGGAAACTGATTATCATTGGAATGGATAAATTGAACTTTTAGACATAAAGTATACTTTCTGAAAGCAGTATAAGGGAAGATTGTAAAGGAAAATAGCTTGGACTGGTTTACCCAACTTCTTACATGTTACAAGATTTGAAATGAGGACTGAAGACCATGAAATATAAATTTATCAACGAACTATACTCATGTGTACTTTAATTAATATAATGTATGGTGTCAATAAATCTTTATTTAGAGTATCTATATTGTCAATTAGACAAGTCACCTATCTCCCAAAGACACATTACTTTATACTTATATACTTTATAAAAAAAACTAAAAAGTAAAATCACAAAAATAGTGAACTCCGAGAAAAGTTCCAATAAGAAAGTCCCCCAAATCAAATGGCAAACTTAAAAGCTGAAGCACATCAAACAAATGGGTAACCAACTGTTATATTCCTGACTTGGTACAGGCATTTTCTTATGTAGAAAATGGTGGACTGATCCTGGATTTATTGCTAGCTAAACCTCTCACTTATATGACAGTCGCATAAAATTCCATTATATTTAACATTATGTGTGAACAAAATGAACAGACACAATAAATTGAAAATGCCAAAAATAGAGGAACCAGGATTATAATTTATTACGCCATACGCGCGTTTCGTCTACATAAGATTCATCAGTGAAGCTCAGTTCAAAATAGTTATAAAGCCAAACAAGTACAAAGTTGATGAAGATTGAGGACCCAAAATTCCAAAAAGCTGTGCCAAATACGGCTAAGGTTATATATTCCTTGGGTAAGAAAATGCCCAGTTTTTCGAAAAATTAATAGTTATGTAACAGGATTTTTTTTAACAAATGACCATAAAATTGATATTCATGTCAAAATCTAAGTGTTGACTACTGGGCTGGTGATGCCCTCGGGGACGAAACGTCCACCAGTAGTGGCATCGTAAAGCTATCAACATTGTGTGTTTATCTCAATTACTATCAAACAAACAATATATACCAGTTTGCTTTTGTTCAGTACACACAAGATTTCTACACTGTATCGCAATGTACCCTCTAACTGTATAAAAAGATATATATATCTCAAACTCGAAGGTAAATTAAAAAGGAAAAGTTCATAAAACTGACAATACTACACGTTAACAACTAACGGAACTAGCAAAAAGTAACTGAGTTGTAATATACCTTGCTTGGAACATGCATTTTCTAAAGAAATTAGTGGATTAATCCCAAGTATCTCTACGCAGGTAACCGTTTCAAAAGTATATCTGAAGACCGTATTTCATATTGATGCCAATTCCTTCATAGAACATGCAAAATAATGAAACAATAAACATTTATGTGTTTATTAGGCTTAGTAAGTTATAAAGATGGACTCTTAAATAAAGTAGTAGGAGTTTACCGGTGTTTAAACGTCATACATCGATTGAAAGAAAACAAATGTGGGTTAAAAACCAAAACTGTGGAAGACACAATAACTATAAAAAAGAAAACAAAGCACCAACAAGAACACCGAAGTGCAACAAAAATAACTGCCAACACACGTAGAAACAACTGTCGTATTCCGGACTTGGAGCAGATACACTAAAACACTACGTAACAGAAATACAGCACAAACAACGCAAAGTGATTGATAACAGAGAAACGCTCAAACAAATGAAATATGATAGTCAACATGCGAACTGCATAACAACAACAAACATGTTCCATCAACACCACAGGATATCAAGGATATTAAGTAACTAACATGCAACCTCGAACTGTATACAATTATTTTACAATAATCATGTAGGCAACTTTTTATGTGTTTATTAGGCTTAGCAACTATAAACAGGCATTGCAGGACCTTGACTTAGAACAATACCTTAAATACCCTCCGACATGTGACTGTTCCCACTCGCCTTATAATTACAGCCCCTCTGGTCATGTTATAACTGGGGATCTAAATATAATTCCACATGAAAATCTCCGAAAGAAGATTTCTCATGGTCCTAAGTTTAGAGAACCCCAACACATCAATTGGAACCATAACTTTAAAATAATTATGGATTCTATTGAGGACTACGCCAGAGCATGGGCTAAGCGAGAAGAAGTTGAACTGGACACTTTGTCAGAATGGGTTAAAACTATCAGGTCTCTGATAAAACGTCGCATTCACAAGTTGAAAAACTGTGTGAACGATCGACCAAAGTCCGTTTTCAGAGACAAAGAGGTTATGAAATGTCTATCAACTCTTCATGATAAGTATGTTGTTGTTCCTGCGGACAAAGCTTCAAATAATATTGTCTTTGTATGTAAATCGTATTACTACGAATGTCTTGTAAAAGAATTGGGTATAACGGAGCACTCAGGTAATCCCACATACAAAGACAAGGATGAGATTTTAGCAAATCATAAGTCCTTCATGGCTTCAATAAACATTACATTGAACACCAAATCGGAGGACTTACCTTGTTTGTATTGGATACCAAAGCTTCATAAAATTCCGTACAAACAACGGTATATTGCTGGATCATCTTCATGTTCTCACGGATGTCGGACTTTGGACATTGTCTATTAGATTGACTAAAATTCTGTCCGCAGTGAAAGAGGGTCTTCAGAAATACTGTGAAACTGTTTACTCGCGTAGTTGTATTAACCATATGTGGATTCTTAAAAATTCTAAAGAACTTCTAGACAATTTCAAATCTCGGTCTCTTTCTGAAATAAGTTCCATCAAAACTTTTGATTTTTCAACCCTGTATACCACCATTCCCCATCTAAAATTAAAAAAATCGCCTAAAAGAAATTATCCACAATGCCTTTCAACATAAAAATGGTAGCATACGCTATAAATTTATTACTTTGGGATTTCATAAAGCATATTTCGTTAATATTGACAAACAAAAAGGTAAATCATGCTACACAGAAGAACAAGTAGTCAGTATGCTGGAGTTTCTTATCGACAACATATTTGTTGAGTTTGGAGGTAGACTTTTCCAACAAATTGTCGGCATTCCTATGTGAACAAACTGTGCGCCTCTTCTTGCCGACCTTTTCTTATTTTCATATGAATCGGAGTTCCTCCAGACACTTGTCAAAAACAAGAGGATCAAAGAAGCCAGATTATTTGATTTCACTTTCAGATATATTGATGATGTTCTTTCCTTAAACAATCCGAACTTTTCTGATTGGGTTCCATTAATATATCCCCCAGAACTCGAGATTAAAGAAACAACAGACACGGCTTCCTCCGCCTCATTTTTAGACTTATATCTCGAATTTGACTTACACAGTCATCTCAGTACCAGAATCTATGACAAACGAGACGATTTTAATTTCGAAATTATAAATTTCCCCCACCTTAGTAGCAATATACCAACTTCACCTGCATATGGGATATATATTTCCCAACTTATTCGATATTCAAGAGCTTGCAGCTCCTACTCAGACTTTGTAAAACGTCATCAGTGTCTGAGTAGAAAGTTGATGAACCAGGGGTATGTCAAAGAACGTCTCGTCCTTTTTCTAAAAAAGTTCATCGGAAGGTACCAAGACCTTGTTGATAAATATTCCGTATCAACTTCTGAAATAATACACGATGGTCTTGATGTATAGATTCTGCGTACTGATGTTGTGTATCATCTTAACAACATTTTTTATTGTTCTTTTATTTGTTTTTGTTCTATTATTAAGATTACTTTTACTGTTGGATGGTTTTATGTGATATCCGTTTGACGTGGCTCGGTACTTATACATCTCGTCAATGTGTTTGTATTGGCTTTCATTTTTTGGTGATTTGTTTTGTATATGTGACTCTTTGTATTTATTTTGTGCTTATAACGTGACTCTGTACTTTAAAAGATCCCGTCATTATGATATATTTCTATTATGAATTACTATATACGTTGAACCACAAACGTCAAAATCAATCAATGGCGTAGTGGAATTAACAATTTTTGGATTCTCATAAATTCTATGTATAATTTTGGACTAGTTTGAATCTCGGTCTATTTCTGTAATATATTCTTGCATACTTTTGATTTTTAAACCCTGTATGCGTACATTGCCTATGTAAATTTTAAAATTGTTTGTATGCACATTGAACGACAAATGTATGTGACTTATATAATTTTTCTGACGTCAGACACTCAAATCAATCCATGTGTGCGTAGATAGTAGATGTTTTTGTGTCCTGTTAAATTCCTTTTAAAAGTTTTGGATTCTTATAAATTCTATGTATAACTTTTGGACTAGAGTGAATCTTGGTCTATTTCTGAAATGTTATTTTTATATACTTTTGATTTTTAACCCTGTATGCTAACATTGCCTATGTAAATTTTAAAATTGTTTGTATGTAAATTGAATGACAAATCTATGTGACCTATAAAATTTTCTGACATCAGACACACAAATCAATGAATGTGTTTGTAGATAGATGTTTTTGTGTTCTGTTAAATTGTTCCGTTTAAAATTGTTATACGATGATAACTGCTGTACCCATATTTTGACTATTTTATTTATTGTGTCTGTTAAGTTAACGCATCAATGTAAATATAACGGAATTTGGTGATACTGTTATCAAAGTGAGAGGGTTAGCGCTTTAAAACCAGGTTTAATCCACCATTTTCGACATTTGAAAATGCCTGTACCAAGTCAGGAATATGACAGTTCTTGTTAATTCGTTTTTGATGCGTTTTGTTATTTGATTTTGCCATGTGATTATTGACTTTCCGAATTGATTTTCCTCTAAGTTCAGTATTTTTGTGATTTTACTTTTTAGTAACCCGGATTTGGTATCTCTCAATCGATTTATAACTTGTGAACACCAGTATACTTCTGTTGCCCTTAATTATAAAGCAAATTCAGGCTCACATGGACCATTAAATCAACCCGCTAAATGCATAAGTGTATAACAAGATTTAATATCTAGGAGGTCTCATCCCCCATGAGACTTGTTTCTACATCATCGCTGTGTATGTTTATAGTGTTATTCTGATTATTTGTTGTGACTTCAGTAATATTGTCAATATTGTCTGTGCTGACTGTAATTTCTTCGCTTTCTGTTGACTTCACTAACTTCCGTTCAAGTAACACACAAAGCGATGACGCTATAAAAAGTCCACCAACCATATAAAATGAAGCTTTCCAGTTACCGGTATAATCTTCTAACCACCCTACAAAATATGATAATAACAAAGTAATACAATTGAAAAATGAATTAAACAATATAATCTTGCATTGAATCATTGTAACTTTTCGATTAGAGTAGTTGTTGCCTGTGCGACAGAAAAGCAACATAATTCTTTTTAGAACACACATTTGCATGATTGTCTGATCAATGGATACTAATCCGAAAAGTAGCGCTGTTTTATTTCTTCTATCTAATTTGATTTTAGTGTATGTTATTTGTTTATAAAGACTATGTATGAATTATAAAAACCACTTACCTAAAGACGGATGTCCTATCAGGCACGCTGTATTGGTAAAGAAACTAGATAATGGGAATGCTGTCGGCAACATTTTCAATCCCAATGATGTCACAATAAGTAACGGCTGTAATGAATGTAAAATTCCGGGAAATATTCCAACAGTCACTGCATAGGTAATGTTTATCGTCATGCTTTTAAAAAATGTCAACACGATAGCACAAATTCCGCCCATAAACATTGTCACGATGAACATTGTTTGAACACTGAACCATTGTAAATCAATAAAAGTTCCGGAAAAAAGTCTAACAACAAATTCTGTAGCACCAATTACTGTTAAAACAATAACAACGTCATCTTTAGAAAACTGCTGACTTTGAATGTGTGGCGGCAGAATGAGAAAATTTGATGAATATCCAACTAATGCAAACGACATGGCGAAAATATACAATACAAACGATTTATTTCGTAAAGCAACAGAATATGACTTAAACATATCAATGATTTTGTTTTTCACAAAAGTCAGGTTGCTCTTTTTACTCTTATAATTTGCATCAGCTAACAGTTTCGTACTATCAGGACTGTTAGTTTTAGTTGCTGTGCGTATAAAGCAACTAGGTTGCCTGAAGAAACTTCCACCTACACAAATGTTGAGTAACAAACCACCAAGAATTAACATAGCGCCATGTATGCCGTAATTGTCTATCAACTTCCGGTACAGAAAAGGATATGTTAAACTTGACAATCCCATTGAAGCTGTCAGGAATCCATTAGCAAATGCTCTTTTCTTTTCGAAATAAAAGTTTATAATCGTAACGGTAGGTGGTGCAGACAATCCAATTCCTATACCTGCCATAAAAAATAAAAAAGTATATGCGATATAGTGCAAAAATTACTGAAAATTCAAAGTGGAAAGTCCTAAATCAAATGGCAAATCAAAAGCTCAAATACATTCAACAAAGGTTTAACTGTTCAACACCTGTCATATTCCTGACTTGATACAGGCATTTCCTAACGTAGAAAATGGCGGATTAAATTTGGTTATATAGCTAGCTAAACCTCTCACTTGTATGACAGTAAGGTATACCCTACTTTTTAATGGAAACTGACGAAGAAATCCTTGGTCAGTTGGTATAATCAAAGTATTCTCAAACAGAAAGTGATTGACTCGCTTACATAGTACAAATTAGCCTATGAAAATTCCTGATAAAATATCAGATTATTCCTAACGCAGGGCACAGAAATATGTTCCTAATAAAATGGACGTCGTTGATTGCTATGGCAAACTTAACAAGAGTGCACACGCTGAAATGTCTCGCCTTCTTTACTTTTCAATGATATTATGTTGATAGCCCTAAATATAAAGCTTTATTACAACTGTCACATAAACATAACATGAACCGTGAAAAATGAGGTCAAGGTCAGATGACACCTGCCAGTTGGACATGCACACCTTACAATTCTGCTATACACCGAATACTCTACTCCTATTGCTTATATTATCTAAGATATGGACTTGACCACCAAAACTTTGTTCACTGATCCATGAGGTCGAGGTCAAGTAAAGACTAACTGACGGGCATGAGGATCTTGCAAGGTACGCACATACCAAATATGGTTATCCTATTACTTATAATAATAGAGAATTTAACATTACAAAAAGTCTTAACTTCTTTCAAGTAGTCACTAAACCATGGAAATGAGGTCAAGGACATTAGACATGTGACTGACAGAAACATCGTAACATGAGGCATCTATATACAAAGTATGAAGCATCCAGGTCTTCCACCTTCTAAAATAAAAAAAAAACTTTGAAGAAGTTAGCTAACGCCGCCGCCGTAGCTGCCACTGCCGGACCACTATCCCTTTGTCGAGCTTTCTGCGACAAAAATCGCGTAAACAGTATTCATCCAAAAATTACATTCTAACATTTCTGATCAACTATCTATATATTCATTAATACGGAAGTCAATTGGAATTCTGTAATTGTAGAAAATATTGTCAGAACATTGGGTATCATTTATATTAAAAATACAGACATGGCCATTTTTTAACCATTTTGCTTAATGAGTTTACCACGCAAGCAATATTCAGTTTAATTAAAGTCTTTTTTTAATTATTATAGAGCCACCTTCAAAGTTGCACACAACAAATATGCCAGGGAATTATTTAACCTGTTGTCACTGAAAACAGTATTGTTCCCGGCATACACAAAATCCGTTTGATACTGGATGTGTACTGATTGACAATTTAGTGTTAGATGCATGATTTTTTGTTCAATAGGCTGAACGGGTCGTTGTCGACCTGGGTACTCCATCAACGTACCCTGGGTACTTTTACTTTCAATGATGGTACCCTGGGTACCGTGTTTTGGATGAATGGTACAAATAGGGTACGTTTCCGTCGATAATCGTACCCAGCTTCGTACCGATTTGAGTCTTGAAATTTATCGCGAGATTTCTTAGGAGTTCCGAATAGTCGGATGTTGGTGGTTAGCCCGTGGGTTGATTTTTAATTATATTCTACACTTGTAAACAACAAATGGACGATGGATTTGATTCGTCAGGGTTACAATCACAGGCGCTTGGGTCTATGATACAGATTTTTTTTTTTTTATTAAAATATTCAATTTTCTATATTTATAATACATATCTATCACTTCTGTGCGTGTCTCACCTAGTTTCGAGTGATTTTCTCTGGGTCAAAATACCCAATTTTACTATCCATACTATTTCTTAGTATGGATAGTAAAATTGGGTATTTTCTCTGGGTCGTTTAAATCACTCGAAACTAGGTGAGACACGCACAGAAGTGATAGATATGTATTATAAATATAGAAAATTGAATATTTTAATAAAAAAAAAAATCTGTATCATAGACCCAAGCGCCTGTGTCATAGACCCAAGCGCCTGTGTCATAGACCCAAGCGCCTGTGATTGTAACCCCGAATCAAATCCATCGTCCATTTGTTGTTTACCAAGTGTAGAATATAATTAAAAATCAACCCACGGGCTAACCACCAACATCCGACTATTCGGAACTCCTAAGAAATCTCGCGATAAATTTCAAGACTCAAATCGGTACGAAGCTGGGTACGATTATCGACGGAAACGTACCCTATTTGTACCATTCATCCAAAACGGTAAGCGGAAGAAGGGATCCCGTAGACCGCCCTACGTCACGATTCATGAATTATGCATATTCTATTTATAGGCTATTTATAAACGATTCTGCAAATACTAATGCTAAAAATAGAATATTCTCAACATGTAAAACTAGTTTCTACGGGACCCTTCTTCCGCTTAATACCATGAATTTGTCTAACAAATCGGGTTGGATTCAACTCGATGAATGTAGAGGATATGCCAGCAATATCCAGCAAGCTGAAGAAGTCCGCCAGACATTTGAGGTGTCTAAGAGATCAACATTTGTTTCATACAAAACAGTATTGAATTTTGGAAAAAATGACAGTAAGAATACTACATATATATAAAGCATGCACGTACCCACGTGAGGTTATTCAATGTCTGTTAGATAACTTGTCAGATCATGTATTAAAATTGTTGTGCCCAGCGGCGGTTGTAAGAGAAAAAAGAGTGGGTTTCTGTTATTATGACTTATGTTTTGTATGGGGATATCAGGTTGGAATACACTTTTTAGGGTTTGTCCCCCCCCCTTTTTTTAATAATCTTCTTGATCCCGATTCCGCTCCTTGTGTTTTATTTTTTCCGACATTTATGTATTAACCAAACTTGGTGACTAAAGTTATTCAATTGTTGTTATTTATCATTTATTTGGTGGGGTGGTCAGGCTAATTGATATAGGTCTCTGGTCAGGGTTAATTAGAAGAATGTAAATGAACGTACTTGTTGAGTAGTTTATACATTTAAGAAAAATAGAAAAGCCAATTTATATATATATTTTCCAGTTCTGAGTCAATCTTTTGAAAGTGCTGCATCCTGTAAATTTGAAATATAAATGACACTTAGACAATGTAAGAACTATTGTTAGATATAGGACAAGCCCAAACTATATATACTTTTGTATTCTTTAATTTCTTTTATGTCGTCGTCTCATATCTTTTTTGACCGAAATACATAAAACACGCACGTTCAAATAGATCTTACACAACCTATATTGCGTATTATATAAAGTGATGTTACCAATATATATTTATATATACATGAGGTTATGATTCCAACCGTAGATATTTCGATGCTTAAACCATTAACTTTGGTAGCCGATAACCTTATCCACTGCATAGCTCTTGTAAAAATTCGTGTATTAGTCACAACTGACATCTCACAAAACGTATGATTTCTGAGAAAAAAACTTTAACACTGAAGCAATTTGAATGTTCCCAGCAGGCACTCAACGTTGAATAAACGTTGAAATGAGGTTGAAATGTGATCAACGTATATTCAACGTTGTAACAACGTAACATTTTCAACGTTGAGAAATAAACAAATATTCAACGTTGAATTAACGTTGACAATTTCAACGTTGAAATTTAAAAGTTGATTCAACATTGAATCAACGTTAACTTATTTACTCATCTGGTAGGCCTATATAAAAAAAAAGCATTATCAAATGGTAATGCATGCACAACCGTAATAGTATACACTTATAAAGAAAAGAATGAAATAGAATTTTCGTTTTCACATTGATAAAACAGTATAGTACCAACTATTGATCACTATTTAAACTTGAGTTGTGTCACGTTATGAGAAAAAAGGGGGTAAGTCTTTCTTAATGAATTTCTAGGGAATGAGAAATGTGAGTTATTTATTTTATTTCACATAATGTTAATTGGAACATAAGGATAATATGTAAAGAAATTTGAAATAGCAAGTTAATTATCTACAATGATCGCGATTTCTTTCATTCATATTTTCGCGGGATTTGAACAGGAAGTCGGATTGCCCATGCGCATTATTTAAACGCGTCTTTCCTGTATTTCAAAAAGAATAACAAACGACGAGGTTGCAGGGAAACTTTCCGTTTATCACGCATATTTATGGTATGTAGATGTTTGTATGTGGCTATCACGGTTTTTCATATTTATGAATTGTGTTTAGAAACTCTGAATTAGTATCCATATTGCACAATCAGAGAAAAATATAACGTCAACATACATTGCAAACAGATCAGCAGATCAGAACACGTTGAAGAGCCATTATATATATAATTTCCTCCAGTTATGCTATTTTAAGAGCATTTAATGCAAAAAGCAAATTTAATTTCATATTTAAGTTAAGGTTAAAATTGATACATTTATTATGCTTAAAGATTCAAAAAAGAAAAAAGGGGGGATAAGCAAGTGTTTACATTATTGTGCTCAGGTAAATTTCCAAACATGTTTATTATATACTATATAAAATTGAGAATGGAAATGGGGAATGTGTCAAAGAGACAACAACCCGACCAAAATAAAAAAACACAACAGCAGAAGGTCACCAACTGGTCTTCAATGTAGCGAGAAATTCCCGCACCCGGAGGCGTCCTTCAGCTGGCCCCTAAACAAATATATACTAGTTCAGTGATAATGAACGCCATACTAATTTCCAAATTGTACACAAGAAACTAAAATTTAAATAATACACGACTAACAAAGGCCAGAGGCTCCTGACTTGGGACAGGCGCAAAAATGCGGCGGGGTTAAACATGTTTGTGAGATCTCAACCCTCCACCTATACCTCTAACCAGTGTAGAAAAGTAAAAGCATAACAATACGCACATTAAAATTCAGTTCAAGAGAAGTCCGAGTTATGCGATTCGTTTAGTTTAACATTAAAGCTTGGTAAACCACATACTTTTTGAGATTATAAATTTCAACTGGACAACAAAGTATTGAATTCAAACGATCATGTGATGAAAATTGATACTTATTTTTACAAAAACATTAAATAATAAAAAAAAAATAGTATTTTTTCACGCTATGTCTATGAGAGGACAACTATAGAAAATTATGATAACTTTTCACCAAATTAATCTTTCTACAAAATTCATTCTATTTTAATTATTTTTTAAAACGAGTCAGTTTGACACTTATGATATCTGATCTTCAGGTGATCTCTGACGCCTGTTTACATTAATGTGTACGTAACCTTGCGCTGAAGGTTTGCAGTCCATTATCATAACATGCATTATTTATTTTACAGTTTCTTGTCAAACAAATCATTGGCTGTAATGCATCAAGTGGAGCAAAATAAAAAATCAGTTTTGGGAATGCCAGTCTTTAAAATCATCAAAGGTAGGTTTTTTGTCTGTATAACTTTATACCATTTGTGTTCAAAGATTTATCTGTTGTTTTTTCTAATTTTGTAATCCTTACATACAAAAAAATGTACCATATATTATATTACATGTATGTTTATCTGTAAATCTGAACTATTCGACTTAAGCTAATTTTTTCATGTTAATGGACTTGGGCAGTCATCAATAAAAAAAGAAAGAGGCTCAAATTTAAGATATCTTTTCACAACAAACAATTTATATTTATTATAATCTGATTTTTTCCAGAGGTTAAATATACTGCAAAAGTATAAAGATGACATTGGGAAATACACATCTGATAAAGACCCCTCCTGCTTAAAGTCTACCGCAGAAATATCTCGAAGTGGTGGAAAATGATGACACGCAATAAGGACAAACAGAGACAAAGATAACAAATGAATTTATAAAATAAATATTGTATCAAAAGAAATATGATTGTATTACTAGTACTTAATTTGATATTGTTCCTGAGTATGTATTCATTTAATGGTTTATACCAATTATTGGTGTGAGGGTAATATTTATATTTATATATACATAACATATTTGTATATATAATCAAGGACCTTTGGTTTTTGTGGAGATTTGTCTGCCCGTGAGTGGTTAGCAGTCATGCAGCAACTTCTTATTGTAATAAGTATTGCAATCATCCTGAACACAAGTTGGATCTTATTATGTCTTCATGATTCTTGGGATATACTTCTTTTAAGAAGGGCTTAACATTTGTTGGTCGTTAAAAAAACTACTTTCAACTTGTGAGAATTATTTAGAACTATATATATTCAACATCTTCTTTCTTCTCTGTTTGGAGATCCTTTCTGTGGTGTCGGGGATGTTGTTTCAGTAACAGTTGATGTATTTATTTAGATGTTTCCCATTTAGCTTATCTATTTGGTTTATATGTATCTTGGTTAGAGAAAAACACATTAAAAAAAGTGTACACTCAGGCTGCCTACCATCTAACAACAGCAAAAATTTGGAGAGCAGCCAGGTAAAAATGTGTATGCAGCTTAATAATTAATTTCATTAATATACTTTCAACTACTATTCAACCTTGAATCAACGTTGAATGGATGTTGAAACTTCAACGTTGAAATGTCTACGTTAATTCCAATTTTCAAAATCAAACATAAATTTGACATTGTTTCAACGTTGAGAAACAACCTTGTTTCAACGTTGAATCAACGTTGAGTGCCTGCTGGGTTACTACCTCATGGACATAAGAACGAATATAGTTAATTGTTAATTATAAAATCAAAACCGTTAATGTTGTCAAATAGTGTAGCAGAAAATTGTCCTTTTTTTGTCCAGATTTCAGGTAGTCACCAAATCGGGGATTAACAGTTGGCCCAAATCAATTAAGTACTTATAGAATGTACACACAATTACATGTATATCTTTATCTCGTAGAACTAACTTAAAAATCTATTTTACAGCCATCGGATTTGGGTGTGTAGGTTTAAACACAATATTTGGTTACTATAACTGAAGCGTACAGTCAAATACTAGGTTTTCCTTAAGTTTACTAGTCTTCTGAGAAAATAGGCTATATATATAGAGTCTGACATATAACTAATCTATTGTATATTGGATTTTGTTTGAACGGAACCAGTTAAGTCCGAAACTAGCTGTAATGTTTTCAGATTTTGAGTTGCTGTCTTCTTCCTCTATTGATTACTGATCTTTTCTAATCAGAAGGAAATATAAAACATACGCTATATGAATACAAACAACAACAAAAAAAAACATACAAATAATTTATGAGAGTCTGACCTCTTTAAAACATTTGATATACAACACAATATAATATTAACAATTTATAAAAGAGCCACTCTAAAAAAAAGTTATGAAAATACAATGTAGCCTATTTGAAGATTGTTTTATTTTTTTATTTTCAGTGAAATTGAAAGATATTTATAACTGAAAATCATGCTATTCATATTATAATTGATATAACAATCAAAATATATACAGCTGTCTGACTCTTCATGAATTGACTTGACGCTATGACTACTCTTAATAATTTTAAGTTGTATGTTTGATTTCGTGAATATTATATCTCTTTTTTTTACTGCATTGAAATAAAGAACTGTGTATCCTGTGCTTTAAGTCAGGAGCCTGTAATTCAGTGGTTGTCGTTTGATTATGTGTTACATATTTGTTTTTCGTTCATTTTTTTACTTAAAGAAGGCCGTTAGTTTTCTCGTTTGAATTGTTTTACATTGTCTTATCGGGGCATTTTATAGCTGACTGTGCGGTATGGGCTTTGCGCATTGTTGAAGGCCGTACGGTGACCTATAGTTGTTAATGTGTGTGTCATTTTGGTCTTTTGTGGATAGTTGTCTCATTGGCAATGATACCACATCTTCTTTTTTATATTTAAAACAGTTATTTATCTATTGTTTTGTGGTTATTGGTAGGTGTTTTGGTTAGAAGCCAGTATCGTTTTAAGAATAATGAATTGTAAATAAAAACTTTAGAAAGACAAATACCCGACCAAATTGTACTAAAAAAAAATATTCCACCAATTGGCTTTCAACGAAGCGAGAATTTCCACACCCATAGTTGGGCTAATAGCAGTAAATAAAATGCCAGCATTCGATTATATATAATTAGTTAAAATATGTATGTAGCAAAATAAATATTATAGAAATACCAGAAAAGTACAGAATACGGTTTTCCGATCTTGGAGAGGAGGTTGTGCCATATGATGGAACGCCTTTCATTATAACAGGCAGAAAAGTAAACAGCTGCATTTTTGGGAAGGACAAACATGTAGCTGATAAAAAAAAGAAACAACAGGACAAAGCCAGTAATCTTGAGGTATGCCAATACTTTAAGTCTCTTTTATTAAAGAATACTCTTGAAACATAACTTTATTTAGTTTAGAATCAACATAACACCAAACGGAAAAGGAAAATGTGTCATTAAGACAACCACCCGACAACAATGCTCATAACAACCCAAGAACAAAAATCGGTATTCAACACAGCGGGACATTACGGTCCCAGAGGCCCAAAACACGAATTATCTAAACATCAGTTGTCTGTTATAAGGCAATCTATTGAATTCATAGGGCGGTTTACAGGATCCCCTGTTATCTGAACATTTAGTGTCTTCTATAAGGCAATCTTTTGAATTCATAGTGCGGTGTACAGGACCACCTGTTGTCTGAAAATAATGTGTCTACTATAGGGCGATCTCTTGAGTTCATAGGGCGGTCTACAAGATCCCCTGTTATATGGACATTGAAAGTCTGCTATAGATTGATATATTGAATCCATATGGCGGTCTACAGTGTCCTGTCATCTGAACATTAAGTGTCTACTTTAAGGTGATCTATTGAATCAATTGGGTAGTCTACAGTCCTGTGTTATCTGAAAATAATGTGTCTACTATAGGGCGATATATTCAATCCATAGGGCGGTCTACATGATCTCTTGTTATCTGAACATTAATTATCTTCTTAAGGGCGATCTTTTGAATCAATAGGGTCTACAGTCCGACGTATAAGAACATTAAGTGTTGACTATAGAGCGATATATTAAATACATATGGCGGTCTAAAGAATACCCTGTTATCTGAACATTGAGTGTCTACTATAAGGTAATCTTTTAAATTCATAGGGCGGTGTACAGAACCACCAGTTATATGAACATAGTGTATACTATTCGATGCTATATTAAATACATATGGTGTACAAGTTCCCATGTTATCTGAACGTTAAGTATATATTATATGGCTACCTATTGAATCCATAAGGCGGTCTACAGTCCTCTGTTATTTGAACATTAAGAGTCTACTATATTGTGATCTATTGAATCCTTAGGGCCGTCTATAGTATCCCTTTATATCTGAACATAAAGTGTCTACTATAGAGCGATATATTTGATTCGTAGGGCGGTCTACATGATCCCCTGTTGTCTGAACATTATGTATAAAAAAGATGTTGTGTGATTGCTAATTAATGTATCTATTATAGGGAGTTCTCTCGGATCCCCTGTGAGGTATATAGGATCCCTGTTGTTTAATTATCGTGTATCTTCTATACGGAGATCTGTAGGATCCCCTGCTGTTTGTTCATTCTAGTTTTTATCGTATACGGCGGTTTATAAGGTCATCTGGGCGGTCTAAAGGATCCCCTGTTGTTTATTCATCATGTATCTATAACAGGGCGTTCTATATGATCCCCTGGGCGGTCTTAGGATCCATACCATAGGATCCCCTGTGGTTTAACAATTGTGTTTCTGCTATATGGCGTTATATAGGATTCCCTGTTTTTTGTTCATTATGTTTCTAGTATAAGACATTATAAGATCCTCTGGGCGGTTTATATGATCCCCTGTTGTTTATTCATCAAGTATCTATAACAGGGCGTTCTATAGGATCCCTTGTTGTTTAATAATTGTGTATCTGCTATATGGGTTATATAGAATCCCATGCTGTTTGTGCATTATGTTTGTGGTATCAGACATTCTATAAGATCCTCTTGGCGGTTTATATTAATCCCTGTTGTTCATTAACCATGTATCTATAACAAGGCATTCTATAAGATCCACTGTTGTTAAATATTTGTGTATCTGCTAAAGGGCGTTCGATAGAATAGCCAGGGCGGTGCATGTGATTCCGTTAAACATGTATATTCTTGACGTATATACTAGAGGGCGTTCTATATGATCCCTTTTTGGATTCATAGGATCACATGTTGTTTAATAATCGTGTGTCTCTGTAGGGCGTTCTATAGGATCCCCTGTTGTTAAATAATTATGTGTCTGCTATATTGCGTTATATAGGATCCCCTGATGTTTGTTCATTATGTTTCTAGTATAAGGCATTCTAAGATCCTCTGGGCAGTCTATATGCTCCCCTGTTGTTTATTCATCATGTATATATTACAAGGCGTTCTACAGGATCCCCGGGGCGGTGAGCAGGATCCCGTGTTGTAAAATAATTGTGTGTCTGTTATATGGCGTAATATAGGATCCCTTGATGTTTGTTCATTATGTTTCTAGTGTAAGGCATTCTAAGATCCTCTGGGCAGTCTATATGATCCCCTGTTGTTTATTCATGACGATATATAACGAGGCGTTCAACAGGATCCCCCCGGGCGGTCTACAGGATGCCGTGTTGATTGTTTTTCATTAATGTACTAAAGGGCGTTCTACAGAATCCCCTGGGCGGTCTACAGGATCCCCTGTTTTCTCAACATAATATATCTATTATAAGACGTTCTATAGGATCCCCTATTGTTTGTTAATCATGTATAAAATAAGGGCGTTCTACAGGATTCCTTGGACTGTCTACATGATACCTGTTGTTTTTACATTAAACATCTACTATAGGACGTTCTATAGGATACCCTATTGTTTGTTAATCATGTTTATACTAAAGGGCGTTCTACAGGATACCTTGGGCGGTCTACAGGATACCTGTTGTCTTTACATTAAACATCCCTACTATAGGACGTTCTATAGGATCCCCTATATTGATTGTTTATTATTTATATACTGAAGGGCGTCTTACCGGATCCCCTAGGCGGTCAACAGGATGCCCTGTTGATTGTTTTCATGTTTATCCTATTGGGCGTTCTACAGGGTGCTCTGGGCGGTCTACATGATCCCCGTTTGTTAAACAAATATATATCTACTATAAGACGTTCTAAAGTATCCCCTGTTGTTTGTTTTTCATTTATATACTTAAGGGCGTTCTACAGGATCCCCTGGGCGGTCTACAGGATCCCCTGTTTTCTCAACATAATATGTCTACTATAAGACGTTCTATAGAATCCCCTATTGTTTGTAAATCATGTTTATACTAAAGGGCGTTCTACAGGATTTATTGGGCGGTCTACAGAATACCTGTTGTCTTTACATTAAACATCTACTATATGACGTTCTATAGGATTCCCTATATTGTTTGTTTATTATATATATATACTGAAGGGCGTTTTACCGGATCCCCCGGGCGGTCTACAGGATGCCCTGTTGATTGTTTTTCATTTATGTACTAAAGGGTGTTCTACAGAATCCCCTGGGCGGTCTACAGGATCCCGTGTTTTCTCGACATAATATATCTATTATAAGACGTTCTATAGGATCCCCTATTGTTGTTAATCATGTATATAATATAAGGCGTTCTACAGGATTTATTGGGCTGTCTACATGCTCACTGTTGTCTTTACATTAAACATCTACTATAGGACGTTCTATAGGATCCCCTATATTGTTTGTATATTATTTATATACTGAAGGGAGTCTTACTGGATCCCCTGGGCGGTCTACAGGATCCCCTGGGCGGTCTACAGGATCCCGTGTTTTCTCGACATAATATATCTATTATAAGACGTTCTATAGGATCCCCTATTGTTGTTAATCATGTATATAATATAAGGCGTTCTACAGGATTTATTGGGCTGTCTACATGCTCACTGTTGTCTTTACATTAAACATCTACTATAGGACGTTCTATAGGATCCCCTATATTGCTTGTTTATTATTTATATACTGAAGGGAGTCTTACTGGATCCCCTGGGCGGTCTACAGGATGCCCTGTTGATTGTTTTCATTTTTATCCTATAGGGCGTTCTACAGGGTCATCTGGGCGGTCTACAGGATCCCCGTTTGTTAAAAAATATATATCTACTATAAGGCGTTTTAAAGTATCCCCTGTAGTTTCTTTTATATTTATATACTAAAGGGCGTTCTAAAGGATCCCCTGGGCGTTCTACAGGATCCTCAGTTTTCTCAACATTATATATCTACTATAAGACGTTCTATAGAATCCCCTATTGTTTGTTAATCATGTTTATACTAAAGGGCGTTCTACAGGATTCCTTGGGCTGTCTACATGATACCTGTTGTCTTTACATTAAACATCTACTATAGGACGTTCTATAGGATACCCTATTGTTTGTAAATCATGTTTATACTAAAGGGCGTTCTACAGGATCCCTTGGGCAGTCTACAGGATACCGTGTGTCTTTACATTAAACATCTACTATAGGACGTTCTATAGGATCCCCTATATTGTTTGTTTATTATTTATATACTGAAGGGCGTCTTACCGGATCCCCTAGGCGGTCAACAGGATGCCCTGTTGATTGTTTTCATGTTCATCCTATTGGGCGTTCTACAGGGTCCTCTGGGCGGTCTACATGATCCCCGTTTGTTAAACAAATATATATCTACTATAAGACGTTCTAAAGTATCCCCTGTTGTTTGTTTTTCATTTATATAGTTAAGGGCGTTCTACATGATCCCCTGGGCGGTCTACAGGATCCCCTGTTTTCTCAACATAATATGTCTACTATAAGACGTTCTATAGAATCCCCTATTGTTTGTTAATCATGTTTATACTAAAGGGCGTTCTACAGGATTCCTTGGGCGGTCTACAGGATACCTGTTGTCTTTACATTAAACATCTACTATAGGACGTTCTATAGGATCCCCTATATTGTTTTTTTTATTTTTTATATACTGAAGCCCGTCTTACCGGATCCCCTGGGTGGTCTACATGATGCCCTGTTGATTGTTTTCATGTGTATCCTATTGGGCGTTCTACAGGGTCCTCAGGGCGGTCTACATGATCCCCGTTTGTTAAAAAATATATATCTACTATAAGGCGTTTTAAAGTATCCCCTGTTGTTTGTTTTTCATTTATATACTAAAGGGCGTTCTACAGGATCCCCAGTTTTCTCAACATAATATATCTACTATAAGACGTTCTATAGAATCCCCTATTGTTTGTTAATCATGTTTATACTAAAGGGCGTTCTACAGGATCCCTTGGGCGGTCTACAGGATACCTGTTGTCTTTACATTAAACATCTACTATAGGACGTTCTATAGGATCCCCTATATTGTTTTTGTATTATTTATATACTGAAGGGCGTCTTACCGGATCCCCTGGGTGGTCTACATGATGCCCTGTTAATTGTTTTCATGTTTATCCTATAAGGCGTTCTACTGGGTCCTCTGGGCGGTCTACAGGATCCCCGTTTGTTAAAAAATATATATCTACTATAAGACGTTTTAAAGTATCCCCTGTTGTTTGTTTTTCATTTATATACTAAAGGGCGTTCTACAGGATTCCTTGGGCGGTCAACAGGATACCTGTTGTCTTTACATTAAGCATCTACTATAGGACGTTCTATAGGATTCCCGATTGTTTGTTAATCAGGTATAAAATAAAGGGCGTTCTACAGGATTCCTTGGGCTGTCTACATGATACCTGTTGTCTTTACATTAAACATCTACTATAGGACGTTCTATAGGATACCCTATTGTTTGTTAATCATGTTTATACTAAATGGCGTTCTACAGGATCCCTTGGGCGGTCTACAGGATACCTGTTGTCTTTACATTAAACATCTACTATAGGACGTTCTATAGGATACCCTATATTGTTTTTTTATTTTTTATATACTGAAGGGCGACTTACCGGATCCCCTAGGCGGTCAACAGGATGCCCTGTTGATTGTTTTCATGTTTATCCTATTGGGCGTTCTACAGGTTCCTCTGGGCGGTCTACATGATCCCCGTTTGTTAAACAAATATATATCTACTATAAGACGTTCTAAAGTATCCCCTGTTGTTTGTATTTTTATTTATATACTTAAGGGCGTTATACAGGATCCCCTGGGCGGTCTACAGGATCCCCTGTTTTCTCAACATAATATATCTACTATAAGACGTTCTATAGAATCCCCTATTTTATGTTAATTATGTTTATACTAAAGGGCGTTCTACAGGATCCCCTGGGCGTTTTACAGGATTCCCAGTTTTCTCAACATAATATATCTACTATAAGACGTTCTATAAAATCCCCTATTGTTTGTTAATCATGTTTATACTAAAGGGCGTTCTACAGGATTCCTTTGGCTGTCTACATGATACCTGTTGTTTTTACATTAAACATCTACTATAGGACGTTCTATAGGATACCCTGAAAGTAAAAGTACCCAGGGTACGTTGATGGAGTACCCAGGTCGACAACGACCCGTTCAGCGTCAATAAACGTGAGTTCTCTCAGATCAGTACTATTGGTCTTTTTGTTGATGAGATATAAATATAAAAGTACCGGCCGGAAATGTCAACACTGTGTTTTTGTTAGGTGTATTTCTATGTGTATCCATCTAATGAGTTAAGGCTATTTCAACTGATTTTTATAGTTCGTTGTTATGTTGTACTGTTACAACACTAGCCCAGGCAAGAGTAGGGTTGGAATTCCGCTAACATGTTAAACCCCACCATATTCTGTCACAAGTCGGTAGCATGTAATTCAGTGGTTGTCGATTGTTGATGTAGTTACATATTTGTTTTTTGTTCATTTTTTTGTATATAAATTAGTCCGTTAATTTTCTCGTTTGAATTATTTTACATTAGTCATTTCTGTCTCTTTTATAGCTGACTATGCGGTATGGGCTTTGTTCATTGATGAAGGCCGTAAGGAGACCAATAGTTGTTAATTTCTGTGCCATTTGGTCTCTTGTTGCCAAACTCTAGAACGTTAAGAAACTCGATGATTAACTCAAAATCTGTCTACTAGTTTTGGTTCCATATATATACATACCTAGTAAACAGCTGTACGTGAGAAACAACATTTCTATATCTTTAGTGAAAGAGCTGGTTACCATACCAATAGATGCAATCAATCCACCAATCATAGTACACCATTTAAATGAAAAGTGAACACTCAATAATCCAGATACTGGCCCTGTGAAATAGTTAGGAAGGAAAAATCAAGTTTACACTTCCAAAAATATAAATGAACAGAAAATGAAGCAGAGACAAATTATAAAATTGAGAATATAAATGATGAATATGTCAATGAAACAACAACCCGACTAAAAACAGGTAACAACCGAAAGCTACCAATGAGTCTTTAACGCAGCAATAAAATACTGCACCCGGAGGTGGGCATCGTAGTGAACTATCAGCTGACCACTAAATAATATGCTTCTTTAGCGTATCTAAAAAAAAATAAGTAAATGATTATTGATAAATGAATTTGTACTAGTTTATCCGCGCCCTAAAGATATTATATTTTGTGAAATCGCAAAACACAAAACATCCCAAAATCTTTAACTGATTCTCTGACCATTGTAAATATCCATGCGGATTCACAAACATCTGAATGATGATTTAATACTTACCGGTTATGGCCATTACAAAAAACATTATACTGCCTAGGAATGCAGTATTACCCGCTCCTTTGTCGTAGGTTTGGAGAAGTTCCGAATATAATATCCCGAAGGTTCGTATAGTTCCAGAAACCAGCGTATAGTTTAGAAATGAAGCTAACAGATAAAAGAAAAAAAGAAAAACTATTATCAATATTTCCAGTCTTGTTGTCCAGTAAAAAATTTCTTACGATGAGACTTTCAAATAAGGGAAACTGCCAATTTCCCATTACACTTGCTCTTAAATCTGAACGATAATAAATGTCATCTAAAATATTAAAGTCTGTATGATATTGGCAATCATACCCAATCTTGTTTTTATATGTTAAGTCAGCTTTCAAGAATATTACATATTTCAAAAAAAATGTTATCTATAGCTATTGCTACATGTTGCTGTTGATACAAAACTGTCATTTTTTTTTCTAAAGAACTTCGTCAATATAGGTGAAACAAATTATATCAGGAATACTTATTTCTCGTCTTCATTACTTATTTCAATATATGTTGTGTTGTAACACTATTTATTCCGGTAAGGGTGATGGTTGGTACCAATTTAAACATGTCCTATGTAAGGATCCTGATGTTCAGTAGTTGTCATTTGTTGATGTGGTTCATAATTGTGTCTCGTTTCTGGATTTTTATATCATTTGTATTGTCGTTATTTTCAATACTTATTTTGTTTGACCAACTATGTAATTGATATATCTTTTTTCAATCATTTACTGTTGATGATATTGATATCGTTCGATGATATTGTTTGAAATATGCCTATTGATATTCTATGCATTATTACTATTTGTATATCAGTTGTATGGGCCATTGCCAATTATTGTAATTGTGTTTGTGCCAATAAAATATTTGTATTTGTATTTGTTGTATATAGACATAACAAGACCGTTGGTTTTTCCGTTTGAATGGTTAAACATTAGTCATTTCCGGGGCCCTTTATCGCTTTCTGTTCGGTGCGAGCCAAGGCTCCGTGTTGGAGACCGTACTTTGACCTATGAGTATATTTTTTTACTTCTACAAATTGTGACATGGGTGACATTGGCACTCACACCACATTTTCTTATATCTATATAACTGTACTTACAACATAATGCTTGCTTTGATTAAATTTTCCTTCTTATATATCATAAATATAGGAAGATGTGGTGTGAGTGCCAATGAGACAACTCTCCATCCAAATAACAATTTAAAAAGTAAACCATTATAGGTTATAGTACGGCATTCAACAAGGAGCCTTGGCTCACACCAAAAAACAAGCTATAAAGGGCCTCAAAATTACTAGTGTAAAACCATTTAAACGGGAAAACGACGGTCGAATATATATGTTTTGTAGAAAATCACAATCTGATGTACTATGTGGATTTTGTTTTTCTTTTCGTCTATTCTTTTACTTCTAAATACTGCCCACATTCAAAGTTGTCAGTATTCGGGCAAAAAGCGAATGGTTTAAAAACTTGCTTATAAAACAAAATTATTGATACGGTTAAATAGTTGCGTTGAGCACTTGATACCTCTTTCTGCTTATAATTATTAGTCTAGACTCTCAACAACTATTTGTTGACTTTTTCTAAGTGTTAATATATGTCAATGGTTTGGGAGAGTGTCGCATGCTTACACACACTTTTAACTCTGTAGTATTCTACATGGGCATGTAATGAACCTGTAAAAACCTCCAAAGGTTTTTGATAGCTGTGTACTATAATTGCCTTTCTTTTTCGTTTTTTGCATAAACTATGCATCCCGTCAATTGTTTGTTTCTTTTAAAATTGTTTCATTTTTTGTCATCTCTGTTATGGTTTTTATATATGTAGTATTTGTTTAGTACGTTAAGTGTCGTGTGGTTATCAAGTTGACATTCACATCATGACATGTGACATAGTTTGCATTGATCTTTAGTGGATTGTTGTGACTTGGGCCTCAATCCTTTTTGTTGTCTTGGGGGACTAATAAGATTGAAGTCACGCTTTTGAATATCGATATCTAACTTTTATTCTACAGCCATTTTATCAAACACATGGGTGACAGACGACACCAACCGTTCGCCGCCGACAAACATCTTCTAGTTGCATTTCGTCCTCTATAAATATATGGTATTTGTGACTGGACAAAAGCTAACAACATCAAACCAAGCAATCATTTTAGATCATTATAACGCAGTATTCAACAGTGTTCAACAAAATAATAAGATTTCTACCATATGTCTAATATGTTACAGTACTCACCACATAATATAATCCATGAAAAGCCCTTGTCTGTATCTTGTACTGCCATTATCTGTAGTCAGTTAGCAAGTGGTTGTTGATATTCTTGATAAACTTAAAATTTTGTATAATTTTTGCATTCGCCTCTTCGTTCACATTTTCGTCGTCCTAGAATTTAACCCTGTGATTCCAATAACATGTCTTCAGAACACAAAACTCAAAGTATGTCAATTATTGATTCATCACAAAACACGCATACACAACAAAAGAGAAAACAAACTATTTTAGGTTACAAAACCACAATATAAGTTCCTCTGGTAGTCATGCAAACACATATTCATACTAAAATGTAACTTAATCATTAAATCTCAGAGTGATTGTAAAGTGTACGAAAATGCTATAAATAAATGTTATATTACCGTGACGCTTTAAACGAATCAAAGTTCATATCGATCGTTGTAATTCTTTTCATATCTAGATATTTGCAAACTAGATACGAAAGATATAAAACTTGAGAGGGTGTGTAGGACCATTATCGGGACTCCGGGATCGGGTGTTTTTAAGCTCGGGATTTCGGGATTGACCCTTAATTCGGAATCCGGGATTTTTTCTCTCGAATTTTGGGACCTCGGGAATCGTGTTTTTAAACCCGAGATTTCTGGAGCAAGACCCCTCCTACTTCCCTAAACTTTGAACTATAAAACGAAATGAAACGTAAACATTACAATACATTGAAATATTTGAAATTCTGCACAGCATGACCGATCAAGAGCTCCTTTGTTAAACAATAGTTTGTTTGTAACCCTACTATTGTGTAACATTATCACGGATTCTAAGAAACTGTCCGTACTTGAACATTATATTTCAATCCTAAATGAGTATATTTAACACTGTTAACAGAATCTTTATCAACATTCATAATTTATTATGTAAACTTTGTTTAATGAACTTGAATATTGATATCATCACATGTACTTATGTAACCCTTCCTGAGCATTTTACCACGAATCATTGGTTTGCTTCATGTTGCTCAGTTTGCATTTTTTGTCATTTAGTTTATAGAATGTTGATCGTCTTTCTTATTTCTCTTTTTTAATATCTGTACTCGCACTGGTATTAAAGAGATAATCATAACTGCAATTACGATTATCCCAATATGGCGACGGCAGATATAGGTAAAATCTTTACAGTCATTTTTCTTAAATGTAGCATGTCTTTGTCAATAGTTACTCAGCTGCAAGGTTTTTCTATACCATTAAATCATATTTGAATCGTAACGGTGCACTGGAATTGGCTAAGCGCTTTGAGAATTGCCGTTGAAAATACCAGTGACTCGTATATTTAAATAATAGTTTATGTCAATTGAGTATTTAGCAGTCGATACGATTTTCTACTTTCGTCTTCTATTCGAGCGCTCAAAATAAAAAACTTCAAGTTAAAAACGTAAACCACACACATGAAGCAAATTAAAGAAAAAGGGAAACACAAAGGCTATAAATATCACCCATCAGGATGTTTCACGAGGGAGTTTAAGTTTTGTTTAACTGAAATTTAATGTAATAAGCTTGATATGTCAGTCCTCTCCAATTCACTGATTGTTTGGGTCGTGGTTAATTTTTGGGATAAAGTTCTGAGTAAATTGGTAGAATGTTGTAAGCAATGTATAAAAACACGAAGACGCCCTTCTGGAAATATTGATGAAAACTTAGTATCCGTCACCTTGCACTTTGTGAGAGAGAAAAAACACTGGACCAGTGCTTTAATGTGGAATACAATACTGTGTCTGTAGACATTCTGTGAAACAAAAAGAACCTACTTTAAATAGTTTTATTTAAAATGTCTGATTTACAAATTCCTTAAAACATTATAAGTATAGAACAACTCTATGACGGTCAGATAAAATAAAATGCATTTCTGTCAGTACTTTTTATCAGCAGCGTCTATAGGATGGAACTGTTCTGATATTTGCAGGCGATTGGAAATAACGCATCTGCGCAATGCTGAGAGCATGTCGACCATACTACATGCAAGAAACGTAGTATTTGAACTTCATGCAAAGCTCAGTTGATTATGGAACCTTGATCACCAGACTTGTTTTAACATCATCGCAATCTTTATTTTCCATGTTGTTCTGGTATGTTTTAGCCACGTCAACGACGACATCATCAGTATTTATTACAATTTCTTCATTCTGTGTTTCTTTATCTTTAACTAACATCCGTTCAACTAACACACAAAGCGATGATGCAAAAAATAGTCCACCAATTGTATAAAATGAAACATTCCAGTTACCAGTATAATCTTCTAACCATCCTTAATAAAATATTCAACAATTGGTTAATAAAGATTTAAGTTTTAAACATGCCACATCATTATTATTACTAGTAGTTTAATCTGATGTACAGTAGTTGTCGTTTGTTTATGTAATATATACGTGTTTCTCGTTTTGTTTATATAGATTAGACCGTTGGTTTTCCCGTTTGAATGGTTTTACACTAGTAATTTTGGGGCCCTTTATAGCTTGTTGTTCGGTGTGAGCCAAGGCTCCGTGTTGAAGGCCGTACTTTAACCTATAATGGTTTAATTTTTAAATTGTTATTTGGATGGAGAGTTGTCTCATTGGCACTCACACCACATCTTCCTATATCTATATAAATGTTAAAATAAATTGATAATATTAATCCATGTAATTTGTAGGTTTAATGTCAATCAGATCTACCATTTCTTAACATTCTTTTCATACTTTAAAAATACGTTTTGTCTGATGCTGTATTATTTTGGTAGTCTAAGATTGCTCTTGTGCCTATAAAATGGAGAAAAAAAATCGAATGATGTATGATTTACTTGAAAATGTGCCACGTCCGATGTCGATGTCTGATTTTTCCATGATTTGTATTTAATTAAACCTTCAGAGATACCAGTCCAGGCTTATAATTTAATACACAATCAGACTCATCAGAGATCAAATCAAAACAGAAATTTTAAAACCGAGAATTCAAAACCAATATTAAACAAGGCCAAGGCAATCTATATACCTTTGATGAAAAATTTGAGTGTTTCGACTAAATTAACATTTTATAAATAGAAATTTAATATATCAATGATATGTTATGCCAGAACAGAAGTGCTGACTACTGGTTTGCTCACTGACGTACCACGGCTCTAACAAGTCATGAAAAAGTCCGCCAATCGTTAGAGCAATATAGAAAACAATACTTACCTAGACCAGGCTGACCAATTAAACACGCTGTATTGGAAAACAAAGTAGATAATGGATAAGCTATGGGTAGTATCTTCAATCCCAATGAGGAGACCACCAGTAACGGTCTTAAAGAATGTAAAATTCCAGGAAAAATTCCTACAGTGACTGCATATATGATATTAATAGGCATACTCCGGAAAAAAGTCAACGCAATGGCACAGATCCCACCCGTAAACATTGTTAAGATAAACATCGTCTGGACACTAAGCCATTGCTTATCAATAATGATACCGGAAAAAAATCTAATAATAAATTCCGTAGCTCCAATTACCGTCAAAACAATTACTGCGTCATCTTTTGTAAACTGCTGACTCTCAATGTGTGGCGGAAGGATCATAAAGATTGACGAATATCCAACCAGTGCAAACGACATGGCGAAACAATACAATAAAAAGGATGTGTTTCTTAACGCAACAGAATATATTCTAAACATATCAAGAACTTTGTCTATCGCAAAAATCAATTTACTCTTATTATTACTCCCTTCATTTGTGTGAGATAAAAGTTTTTTACTGTCAGGACTATTTATTTGAGCACTTGGACGCATAAAGTTCCTTGGTTGTCTGAAGAAACTCCCACCAACACAAATGTTGAGTAACAAACCACCAAGAATTAACATAGCGCCATGTATTCCATAATAATCAATCAACTTCCGGTACAATGTAGGATATATCAAACTTGACAATCCAAAGGATGCAGTAAGAATTCCGTTAGCAAATGCTCTTCTTTTATCAAAATAAAAGTTTATTATAGATAAAGTCGGTGGGTAAGATAGTCCAAATCCGACACCTAAAAAATAGATAAAGAGATCATATATATATATATATGAAACTCGTACACAGTACATACACATGTCTATGGATTAAAGACTCATAATGAGTGTAACATGTCACAACATTAATTGTTTTGCCTTCAAATAATTTTTTTCCGACAATTTTCTTAACCGTAACTTCATTAGTTGGAAAAAAAGATTTACTTCCCTGAATGTCTGAAAATAAGATTTTATGACCAAAGCTTGGTTATCCAAAAAATGTCACGTTCTTATATAAATGTAATATCTACATTTCATTGGTTACATTGCAAGCAATTTCATGGATCGGACTTTTCAATTGGAAAATTATTCTAAAGAAGAGAGAAAGAATATCGGGCTAGAATTCTGTCACTTTTGGTCGGGTGATCTTCTCTAAATCCTACAAACGATGATTTTGTTTATATCAGTTTGATGTTGACTGTTGAGCTGAGGGAGATTTGAGTGCTAACACAACACGCTCAACCTGCCATGTTCTAATGGCAAAAGTAATGAATCGCTTTAGGTATCATCTGTAATAAACTTTTAAATTTCTGTACTTATAGGTTTTTCCTTGATGACATCCGAAGTAATGCTATCTACATCATTTGGCATGTGGTAATTGACTACATCTCTGTCATTTTGTCTCTTTGGCAATCAAACCACATCTTTTCTTTTATATCATGCTAGAATTACAATGATTTACCTAATGACATGAATAACAATGCTTTTATCTTATGACTGGAATTACAATGTGTTATATTATGACCGGAATTTCAATATATAAATAACACATAGCTGAGAGGGTGATAGAGCAGATTGGTACCCCGAGAAAACATTGTCAACCGCGGCGAAGCCAAGGTTGACAATGCCTTTTCGAGGGGTTCCAATCTGCTCTATCACCCTCTCAGCTATGTGTTATTTACTTTATTATACTGAATGTCCTATCATTAATGGCTTTTACAGATTACTTTTATTTTAAAAGTATTTTCTATGACGTCACGTTCATAACACCGTTAAGGGCATTAGAAAAAAACAACAAAAGTCAAGCAAGATGTTTTATTTTATTTATTTTAACAGTCGATAATAAAATCTGAGCCAAAACGAAGAACTTAAGCATTGTATTTAATTCCTTGATGTAAATTCAATTCATTGTTCTTTGAATTATCGATTTCTGATTGGTCTAGACGAGAGGGTAACATTAAAAAAAAATTGTCACCCGCTCAGCCATGTGATAGAGTAAATTGACACCCTCGTCTTAGCCAATCAAAATATGGCATTTTAACGTGAAGTATGATAATGTTTTATATCATGACCGGAATTACAATGTTTTATATCATGACCGGAATTACAATCTTTTTTTTTTATCATGACCGGAATTACAATGTTTTATATCATGACCGGAATTACAATGTTTCATATCATGACCGGAATTACAATGTTTCATATCATGACCGGAATGACAATGTTTTATATCATGACCGGAATTACAATGTGTTCATATCATGACTGGAATTACAATGTTTTATATCATAAAATTGAGAATGGAAATGGGGAATGTGTCAAAGAGACAACAACCCGACCAAAATAAAAAACAACAGCAGAAGGTCACCAACAGGTCTTCAATGTAGCGAGAAATTCCCGCACCCGGAGGCGTCCTTCAGCTGGCCCCTAAACAAATATATACTAGTTCAGTGATAAGAACGCCATACTAATTTCCAAATTGTACACAAGAAACTAATATAAAAATAATACAAGACTAACAAAGGCCAGAGGCTCCTGACTTGGGACAGGCGCAAAAATGCGGCGGGGTTAAGCATGTTTGTGAGATCTCAACCCTCCCCCTATACCTCTAACCAATGTAGAAAAATAAACGCATAACAATACGCACATTAAAATCCAGTTCAAGAGAAGTCCGAGTCTGATGTCAGAAGATGTAACCAAAGAAAATAAACAAAATGACAATAATACATAAATAACAACAGACTACTAGCAGTTAACTGACATGCCAGCTCCAGACTTCAATTAAACTGATAAAGATTATGATTTCATCATATGAACCTCAGGCACAATCCTTCCCGTTAGGGGTTTAGTATCATACCATCATAACATATATGAGAAGAACATAACCCGTGTCATGCCAACAACTGTTTTTAGAATAAATGTCTTTAGTTCCGACGCAAAGACCTTATCAGTGACTCAATATTAACGCCAAAATATTCAATCTTTAATGACTTGACAACAGTATCGTAATTATATCCCTTCTTAATCAGTCTATTCAAAGGTTTTGTAAGTTTCTGAGGTGAATACTGACACCTTTGTGCTTTATAAAGAATATTTCCATAAAAAATTGGATGTGAAATACCTGAACGTATAAAAAGTCTGCATGTTAAGCTATATTTACGAATGATGTCTTTATACCGATGATAAAATTTAGTAAAAGTTTTGACATGACTGGAATTACAATGTTTTATATCATGACCAGAATTACTATCAGATTATTACATGGCATTTTTCATATCGCATGTATTATCAGCCCTAGGTTCAATATCAGCCTAAGAGCCGCATGGCTCGAGGGCTGATATTGACCGAGGGCTGATAAAAGAGGGACGAAAGATACCAAAGGGACAGTCAAACTCGTAAATCTGAAACAAACTGACAACGCCATGGCTAAAAATGAAAAAGACAAACAGAAAAACAATAGTACACATGACACAACATAGAAAACTAAAAAATAAACAACACGAACCCCACCAAAAACTAGGGGTGATCTCAGGTGCTCCGGAAGGGTAAGCAGATCCTGCTCCACATGCGGCACCCGTCGTGTTGCTTATGTGATTACAAATCCGGTAAATAGTCTAATTCGGTAGGTCAAATTCATGAAAGGGAAGGGGATTGTAGTTACGACGTAAGGAACATATCCGATGTCATTTGTGAAACGGTTATTCCATAACGGTCAACCAACTCGTGATGGCGTCCGTAAAATTTACGAAGGGATGATTTCAACTTCACCAGTAACCCTCTATCAAGAAAATCATGATAGGAAATGCAAGCACGGGAATATCGTATCAATTGGGAGATATATACCCCGTATGCAGGTGCTGCTGGAATATTGCTTCTTAGAAATGGAAAGTTCACAATTGGAAAGCTGAAATCATTTGTCGTAAAGTTTTGTCTTCAACCGACCCTCATTGTCAATTTCTAGATGTAAGTCAGATATGAAGCCGACTTAACTGTATCTGTCGTATCCTGTATCTCCAATTCGATGGGATAGATGCGATCCACATCGTCACCAAATTTTGAATTGTTTAGTGAAAGAACGTCATCTATATAGCGGAAAGTAGAGTTAAAGGATATTGCTAACTTCTTATCTTTCTTCCTAAGAAGTTCCTGCATGAAGTCAGCCTCATAATAATAAAGAAACAAGTCAGCAAGTAGAGGGGCAGTTTGTTCCCATTGGGATGCCAACAGTCTGTTGAAAAACACGTCCTCCGAACGTAACAAATATGTTGTCAATCAAGAAATCAAGCATCTTGATAATATCGGTTTCAGAGAATTTTTTGTTTGAATCAGAATGATTCTTTACAAAGTAGGATTTATCCCTCCCTAAGACAAGATACTTGTATCTACGTTGGCCACTCTTTTTTATGAAACAAAGTAATACCAACTCTTTTATAATACTTGTGTAAAGAGTAGAAAAGTCAAATGTTTTAATACTGTTACAAGATGAAAGAGAGTTAGATTGTATGTACTCTAAAAGATCTTTGGAATTTTTAAGTATCCACATCTGATTCACGCCACCTCTAGAATAGGCAGTTTCACAATAACTTTGAAGCCCGTCTTTGATTGATGATAAAATGGATGTTAATAATTTAGAAAGGGGTTTCGTGGAGCACTTAGAAACCCAGCAATATACCGTTGTTTGTAAGGACACTTATGTAGTTTAGGTATCCAATACAGTGATGGAAGATCCAGTTCTTCATCTTTGGTTGAAATACAAAAGGAACAAAGAACAGACCTATGATTATCCAGGATTTCCTCTTTGGTAAGTGTCGTGAGGGTATATGTTGGGTTTCCAAGTGAATTGTCTATACCTAATTCGTTTATCAAGCAATTAATGTAATGACTTTTACAGACAAAAACGATGTTATTTGGGGCTTTGTCTGCGGGGACAACAACATATTTATCATGGAGGTCAGATAGGTGTTTAGCAACATTTGGATCTTTGAAGATTGACGTAGCATGGGCATTGATGGACCCATTCAGTTTCTTAATTCTGATTTGTATTAACGACCTCACTGCCTTAATCCATTCGGATAGAGTGTCTACGTCTTCCTTCTCGCGCTTAGCCCATTGCCTGGCATAATCCTCGACTGAATCCATCAAAATTTTAAAGTTGTATTTCCAATTGATGGATTTAGGCTCACGATATTTCGGACCTTTCGATAACACGTTTCGTAAAGAAGTGTTATTAACAGTGTTAAGGTCACCGCTAATAACGTGGCCAGCAGGATTATATGTGAATTGTGAACTAGCACAAGTGCAATCAGGAGGTTTAGACTTGAAGTCGTCAATATCGAGATCCTGCAAAACGCGTTTGTAATTAAAATTTTTAGTTGCAATAGGTTTGGTATAGGTATAAGAAATTATTGGTACAGACTGGTCTTTGAAATAAGGAGGTATTTTCGATTGAACTAATTTATGATGAAGGATATTGCCTAGGTTGACGCCATCGAGACCTTTGTTGGCAAAGGAAATATTTAGAAAAGATCTTTTCACTTTTATATAATACATGCGATATGAAAAATGAAATGTTATGATCTTTTTATCATATGCTTCAACAGTAGAGAAAAATAACAGATTCATATATTGATCCTTTTACGTGGTTCCCGAAAAGAAGTTGAAAGAGTAAAAAGTTCACGGAAGTCGGACCCAAAATTTGTAACAATCAATATGAAATCTTTCTAGCATATGCCTCAACAGAGAAAAAAAAACCATCGTAATATGGACAAATCGACAAAAACATAATTCAACAATATACATAATGAACATTGTTTGGAAAAGTCTACTTTTTTTAAAGAAACTTTCTAAATTATGTTTCAGAAAAACATAAAATGCATTTATCTAATATATTTTTTTTAATTCAATTTTATTATTTTACACAATATACATTACAGTATTCAAATAATTGTTGTGTACACTACTTTGTAATGTTTTTCACTAAAAACGTAGCATTGAAGTGTATTTTCCGGAATTTGCCGAGTATCACCGGAATGCCATGTGATAAAGTTACGGAAAGGCATGTGATAACAATCGAAGCATGTGATAAACTTTTCATATCAGCCCGCTAAGCACCAATTCGAAAAATATGGAAAATACTTTAATTTAATGCTATTATCATACGGTAAAAATCATATGTTATTTAGTCTAAGTATATGATAAAATGTTTTATCACATATCTTATACTGATATGTACGTTTTTGCATGGCAAATAATAGCCGGAAGTCAAGGTTGGTTATCAGCCCTCGGGGCCGATATCGATATCAGCCCTCGAAATCCATATCAAGCCCCCGAGTTTAACTTCCGGTAACCTGTCAATCAAAATTTATTTCTCTTGCTTGAAAATATGTGATAAATAGATTATTACATGTCATTTTGCATATGGTCCGTGGCATCAGCCCACGACCCATATCAAGCCCTCGGGCTAAAGCCCTCTGGCTTGATATGGGAGTCTAGGGCTGATACCAGGGCCATATGGAAAATGTCATGTAATAATCTATAATTATCACTGTGTGTTTTATATCATGACCGGAATTACAATGTTTTATATCATGACCGGAATTACAATGTTTTCATATCATGACTGGAATTACAATGTTTTATATTATGACTAGAAATACAATGTTTTATATCAGGATTGGAAAACAAGGATTTTATGATCATCGTGACTGGAATTACAAAAAAACATATACAATGTTGTTTTTTTAATGACTGGAATTACAATGTTTCCTCAGTACTAATAATATACTTATTTCTCTAATTCTATGGAAATTTATCCCTTTTCGAACCCATTGTATAAAAAAATTTAATCAACGTGTGGTTGCTGGTGATCTCAGAAGATCATTGGATGATTTTAAGGGTCAGGACCTTTTTGGCTGGCTGGATGAACCAAAATATGATAACAGGTGTTAATGAAATTGACAACTTCGTGCAATGTTAAAGGCACTCGAAGGGGATTTTCGGTAAACAAAAAAATAAAATGTCTTTTTAATCATTAGAGAAACAGATTCTTACATAGTTACTCGTGGATTATCGGATTTATCCAATCTCGATAGTTAAATTATAAATTTTAAAGTATTCGCCGAGGCGGCTCGAACTTTAAAATTGATAATTTAACTATCTCGATTGGATAAATCCGATAATCCACTGGTATCAATGTAATAATCTATATATATCTAAAATTACAACGTGGATACATAAGTACTCTATAACATGTATTATTTCATAAGCGTGTGATATATGCAAGACACAGTGTCTTATTATCTAAAAAGAACTGTTTGCTAATTATAAAAATAATGTTAGTAAAAAGTAAAAACACAAAAATACTGAACTTCGAGGAAAATTCAAAAAGGAAAGTCCAAAATCAAAAGGCAAAAATCAAAAGTCCAAACACATCAAACGAATGGATAACAACTGTCATATTCCAAATAGTAAACGCATAGAGCAGTAAATAGGAACTATTCCTTTCCCTAATCGTTTTTTTTTTCATGCGATCAAAACCGTATTTGTAATATTCATGCAACGAAAACACTAATTTTGTGATATTCATGCAGTCGAAACATTTATAGGACTAGCTTAATGGCATTATGCTTTTGAACCCTATGTTATTATTTGACGTATTTCGGCTTAATATTGACCTGATGAGGTAATCCGTTTTTTAAATGATTTTTACAGTTTGTTCTTATGATATAACATAAATGCTTAAATTACACCACTGTCCCAGGTTTAGGGAGGGTTCGGCGCTCACAAACATGTTTAACCCCGCCACACTTTTTTCTCTATGCGCCTGTTCCCAGTTAGGAGTCTGTAGTTCAGTGGTTTTTGTCATATTTTGTTTTTCATAAATTGTTTTAACTTAAATGAGGCCGTATAGTTTTCTCAATTGAATTGTTTTATATTTTTCATGTTAGGGCTTTTATAGCCGACTATGCGGTATGTAATATTTGTTTTTTTGGCTCACACTGCAAAATAGATGCAATCTTTAACCTTCAGTTCTTACAAGTACTTAGACAAATACCGTACATTATATTTATTTATATGAAACAAAATAAATTATATATATATACCTAACAAACAGCTATACGTGAGATACAGCATGTCAATATCGTTTGTCATAGAACTGGTTACCATACCAAGGCAGGAAACCAGACCGCCAATAATAGTACACCATTTAAATGAAAAATGCATGCTAAGTAGTCCAGATATTGGACCTGAAAATAAAATTTATAACAACTACAGCAACAATAAACAGGAAAAAAAACGATACTTTTCCATTTAGTAATAAAACTGAGAATGGAAATGGGTAATACAATCCGACCTAAGAACAGAAAACAACCGAAGTCCCCCAATGGGTCTTAACACAGCGAGAAAATCCCACATCTGGAAGGGGGGTTTAGCTGACTCTAAACAAAATGTGTATACTGGTTCAATGTAGTGTTTTATCTATCAGCTCATTGCATAATATGGTCATGTGACCATGACGTGACGTCATCAACGTTTTTTTGTTGTCGTGAAATGAAACAATTAAATTATAAGGAATGACTCTAATATTTTTTTCTGTTTATTCGAAATAACAATAGCAAACTAGACCGTCTCCGAATTTTGATATTTTCTGAAGAAGAAAAAAATGGCGTTTTCTGTGAGAAAAAAAAATCTTCCAAGGACAAATTTAGGAAGTACGAAACACTAAATTTATACGTCGTTTCACAAATATTTCCAACTTTGTATGGTTTTAGAGGAGTTGCGGATCAATGACATCGATCTCTTCCTTTAAAAATATAGATGTTTTCTGTTACCACATTGTAAGAGCTATATTAACATATCTTAAGTTACTTATAATCGTTAAGTTTTAGTTCTTTCACACAAAAATTGATTTTCCATATATGATCTATAAAAAATCTGAAAATTCTGCACAACGTGCTACGTATAGCTGAGGGATACATACCTTTTATTATGTTTTTTTAGGAAAAAAAGCATAACGTAAACATCATTTTTGGCAACTTATGAATTAGCAATTTAGACCCCCTATCTCTCTTTATTATAGTCTAGAAATAAGACTACAACTTTATAAGATTGTAAGAATCCCAAAGTACGCATACGAAGCTGTGTTACTTATTTATTTTTAGAAAAGATTGAAAGACTTATGTAAAATAACCACTCAGGTGACACCAAATCAAGATAAATATGAAAAAGTAAGTTAAATATCGAGAAATATCGGTTATTGATCGTATTTATCATACTGAGGCCAATAATATATACGCTGACACTAAGTCAAGTAAATAATTTGAGAATAAATACATTTATAATGTTATTTTATTATTCTTTTATTCACAATATATGTGTTTTAGCTTGATTCTGACCAATGCTTATATTACAAATTTATATGTATATGCCTATTTTATTGTTGATGTTACCAATTATGTAAATCAATTGTATCTGATTTTATGCCCTTTATGGGCCCTGTAATTTGGGAAATAAAAATATTCTATCTTATTCTAGATCTATTCTATTAACTTTTTGAAAGTAAAATTGTTTTCAACGGTGCAAACGCTGCATCAGTTTTATGAATTAAATGAGAAATCACAAAATCCTCTAACCTTCTAAATCTCGAAAATGTATTTGAGGATTTATAATACCAAAAGTTTATTACGGATGTACTTATGTGAGGTTTGGAATTTGTGTCAAATGTTCCTTGTTTTTTTTCTCTCTCCATACACTACAATGTAAAATATCCCCCCCCCCCCCCATAACACCCATTTATCTATTATATAAGATAACTAGATAAGATAACTTTATTAGCACTAACACATTGACAATAAATGGTTATGGCAACAAATTAAAGACTGACTACATAAGACTTAAGCTCATAAAGAGTCATTTCCCGCCATATTTAAAAAATCATATATCTCGAAAAGAAGCTCCGTGACCTATCATTTTTTTTTAGCTTATTTTGTTCCTAAACTACTGCTCTTCTGAATTACAGTATCAATTATTTTCAATTCTTGATTTTTTAATTCACAAACCCTCACTTAAAGAACATCCTTAAGGTAGCAATATTTCGATACTTACCAGCTATGGAATTAACAAATAACAGTAGACTTCCTAGAAAGGCGGTGTTTCCAGCGCTTTTATCATAGGTTTGGAGAAGTTCGGCATATAAAATTCCAAAGGTTCGCATTATTCCAGATATGAGAAAGAAATTTAGGAACGAAGCTACAAGATTAAACCAGAATTATCTACAGTTTTGTTAGTAAATTGTTGTATAATAATATTGAGAACTAGTTATAATTTATATTCGACGTAATCTATTTTCGATAGCATACTTTATGCTGCAAACAATTTTCACAAAAGCAACACAATTGTTGTGAGCACTCTGTAAAGTTTTACCATGAAATCATGTTAACACATATTTTACGTTTTGGAAAAAAAACACAAAATTGCATTGTAAATTTGTGTTTTTGTTGTTGTTGCTTCGTTTAGTGACGGGTTTTTCAAAGCTACCATTGACAACGAATAATAGCCATTTACCTATTTCTAATGCTGGAAGAAATTCATGAACTTTTTCATAAGATTGAATTGTTTTATTTTAAATTTCATAGATATATTAATATGTAGTGCGCTGTTGTTTGGATCTTTTGTTCGCTTTTAGTAATTAGCATTATCACTTTAACAAGATAATTATGCATTTGATAAACTTAAAAAGTGTAATAGGGGTATAAAGCGAATATATACTGTTATTTAAAAGATGTTCTCGTATTTCCTGTCTATTTATGATAAACAATTGACTTTTGCACCAGTATTCGTGTATATTAGCAATGTACAGTTACTATCCATATATTGAAAATCTAACACTGCTTCCATTTTTTACCAAAATATGGTAAATTAACGTCAATTTTTTGCTATGTTAGACTTTCAAAAAGGATTTTGATAAGATATAATTGGTATAATTTTGAGGTAGAATAGAGCGTGTGAAAATTATATGTAAATGCAGTCAGTGGTTTAGAAAACAAGATGTGTGCTCATTTTGTAGACATGACAAACGTTCCGGATCAGATGCAATAAAACTTGTATTCCATGTATTAATGCTTAAAAATTTACTAAAATCAAGCTTCTAGTTAAGGAAGAGTCATGAATGGATGAATAAATTATTGCCAAGCGTCCAGTGGCAAATATTACTCGTACTCGTGATCACATCTTGATGATATATAAATATGAAACAAGACTGAGCCAGTATATCACATTACCTGGACACTTTATTCCGACTCCAATCCGGCAAATATCTTACTCCTAATTATGCATGTTTAGCAGATACAAACTACGGAAGGAACAACGAACAAAGAGCTGATCATACTGACGGACACAAAGATCAGAGTACAGCTCCGCATCAGTTAAAGGCCGGTGACGGACACAAAGATCAGAGCACATCTCCGCATCAGTAAAAGGCCGGTGATTAAACTTACCCCCTAATACCACCCAAGCAAATCCTCGGTCTGTATACTGTGATGACATTCTGTGTGATAAGTAAACACTTGATAGTAGATCTGATTGACAAACTTATAATTTCTCTATTTTGACCACAAACTTCATTTTTACTGTCCTAAAATTTAACTCCGTCTTCCTCTCACATTGTACCAGTTATTGGTCCATATCAAAGTAAACACAAACATTGAACGTACTGCACATGTTTATTTATATAATCAGTAATTTTATCCACATAACCCCAAAATATATCTGCTTAATTGTTAACGTGAAAAAAACTTTGACCCGCAGAGAGTCTATATAAATAACACTATGTCACTGTTGCTTATATTTAATGACAGAATTTTCGACACACATGATGTAATTTAATTTCATAAAGTGATGGGAAAAAATATAGTTATTGATTTGTAGAATAAGAAAAAATGAAAAATCATTTAATAATCAATAATGATCTAGTATATTCTTTTCATTATATAGTAAAAGGAGACTGAAGACAATAGCTTAAATATCTTAATGAATTTATCTATGGCCAATACATATCCATACCAGTACTGTCTCTCACCAGCATAGTCAAAATAGGAAATACACTGGGATTTGTATATTTAGGGATCTGAACAATACGCTTCCTAAACGATCTGATATTGACAACTGTACTCAAACAGGAATATATAGGATTATCAAATTTATTTTGTCAATTAAATAAATCATTGTAATAAATTTCTTATCTCTTCATGGGCCTTTTAATTGGAATAAAAACTATCTGATCTTATCGTATAGGGTATGCGTAGAATTGGATAGATATTGACAAATATGGATGTTGTTAATTGCTATGTATTTCCGTAAAAACAAGGTTGAGAAAAACTGCAAACTCTAGATCTTTGTTTACTCTATAAAGTACATCGTCCTGAACATGCATGAAATATTTGCCACTTGACGTTACGCACCAATACTCAATCAATCAATCTAAAAGACAAATTTTGATTTAGAAAGCATTTATATTCCATTCATTAGGATGGCTAAGGACTGAGAAACAGGCTATACAAGCTCTCTACATTACATGTCCAAAGTATAAATCCTACCTTAACAAACGGTCATTAACTGTATTTAGAATAGTTGAACTACCGCGGATTAGCGCGTGCTACTTGTAAGCAGACACATCTAAGTACGTTTTCACAGTGGTACTTACAAAATGTATACTGTATTCAAGTGTTTAGGTAATAAATCATCAGTTACTCAAGTTCATTAAATACACCTAATTACGCAGCCTCTGTTGTAATTACTTAACCTTCGTTCAATTTTCAATTTAAGTTTATACCAGTTCAAATCGGTTTGTAATGTTCATTGTAAATGTATTTCTTCCTAATCTCTCTTGAAATAACTTTTCTTTTCATTACATACATATAATTACGCCGCAGCATCTGTTGTAATTACTTAACCTTCGTCCAATTTGAAATTTAAGTTTATACCAGTTTAAATCGGTTAGTGATATTCATTGTGAGTGCATTTCTATCAACTCTCTTGAAATACCTTGTCTTTTGTCACCCGTGAAAACTAAACAGTTCGTATCGCTAAGTATTATTCTTTTTAGAAGCATACCTCAATAAAATATGCTGTCTCTGTTGAAAATACTTAACCTACGTCATTGTTTGAAATTTCAGAATTATTTATAGGTTAGACAATACTTGGTCATGTTATATAAAGATTTAAGCCCAAGGCTATATTTGGAACATTAGAGAGCAAAAAGTACAAATTAAAAAAACATTTAAAAGATGTACCTAGATGTCGATATCGTCGATATCGACACGATATTGATTCGATATTAATTTTCGCTTCAAACATCCATGACACACCAAGACATACTCAAAGGTTGATATCGTCGATATCGACAATATATCGAATTTTGCTTAATATCGATGCTACGAGATGAACTTGGCAAAATCTACACTTGTATAAGTTAAGAATCAAAACAACACATTACAAGGGAAAATTTTAATGGCAATATCGACGATATCGACTCTAGTTTTAACATGAAAACAACGTTAAATCTATACAAAAAAAGACAAGATGCTACACATTACAAGGAAAATTTGAATGTCGATATCGACGATATCAACAACACAATCAAAGGAATAATTGTGTAAACAAGTAAGTAAAATGCATCCAACAGTTCAAAGTGATAAATCAAATCAATGCATTTGAAGGAATAAAATTTCGTGGAAAATTCTTGATCGTATCGATATCGAAACTATTTTAAGATGCATACAACGTATAAGATTCACAGCAACAGATGACTAGGGGAATTGAAATGTCGATATGGACAACATTAAATAAAGAATAACCAAAAGAATAAAATGCTTACAGAAAATGAATTTAATTTAATATCGAATTGATATCGTCGATATCGTTGATATCGGCACCTACAGATGTACCAGTACAAATTACTGTTATTTATGAAGTAGATACATTGGGTTTTTAAGTTATTACGTAAACATCAATATCGATACGATATCGTCGATATTGACACAAACAGATGAACCAAGGCAACATGTGAAGTAGATGAATGGGGTCTTGTGTGATTAAGCTAATATTAATATCGACATCGTACCTACAATATGTCTTGAACAATCAATCAGTACACATCCAACCTCAGTGGATTTATTGTGAAGATGTGTAACTAAACCGTCAGATAAAAACATGATTTGTGCAATGCCAAAGACCACAAGTTGTTCATTACAATATTGTCCTAACAATTTACTGAGAAAACGAAAACATATCACAACGACAAAGACGTGGATAAGTTAAAATTTATAGACACATATTGTTCTTATTCTCTAAATAAACTGCATTTAACACATATTTATAATATCGATCGTTTGTGCGTCACGTGATTTGGATACGGACGAGGACATACATCCTTACAATAGCTCGGAATATCAAAGATCGAGGCATCTGGCTGTTGTACTTTGTAACTTGCTTGGTTAAATGTAAGAGTATGAATCAAATCACCAACAAACGACTTTTCATGGTACTGACAAAGAACATTCTCATCAGTAACGTAAAGTTCGTCTGTGAAAATATGTCCTGGTTCAGCCCAGCCATGGCATTTCTTTCCTTCAAATACTTTATCGCCAGTATACGAGGAATTCGACAACCAAGATGGTTTTAGAACAGTGCAACCCTCTTTCTCGCCACAAAGAATACAACATGTTTTTGCCTCTGGGTAGATAACATACATGTTACTATGGTTAGTAAATAAAAGACTACATGGAGCCTGTGGATCTTGGTCACTAAGTTTTTGTCCTCCACAAAAATTATTCTTCTGTCCACGAAGATGGTCGTATCTAGCTCTGCCATTTGGAAAGTCATAGTACCACGTTCCGTTGTTGTGGGAATATTTCACAACAGCGAAAAATATATCTTCTACAAAGTCTACCGAAAATGCCGAAGGCCATACGGGTGGTGTAGTTGGTATACTGGCACAAGTTATGAGTTTTGATGATATAACAATCACTAGTATGGACCACATTGCCTGTAAAAATAAAACAATTTATGAAACAAAATATTACACTAGGTACAAAAGTTTTGTATTGGGGTTATAATTTACAATCATTAACAGTCAAAGAAAATTTAGCATTTGGTATCTGGTTAAAACATACTGACTCCAAGTGTTCTTTTCTATTTATTGTTTATAAAAGATATAAAAGGGGCATTAATTTATACAGTCCACCCAAAATGAGAATTTTAAAAAGTAATTATTTGTTTTATAGCATGTATTTATGTTTTATCGTTTTCAATTGATTGTAGAAAGCTGTGCATGTCATAAACATGATAAAAACATATAATGCTCAACACATACAAGGCTTGTATAATATGACATTCCTAGTAATGAACGTCTGGTTATATTATTATATATCAGCCAATCAAAAATAGCAGAAAGCAGTTATACATGTATTAGTTGTCGAACAATCAAATTGCACTGCACACTTTGGGTGACCCTACTTCCAAAAACGTTGGCTGAAGATAATACGTAGTTTGCATAAGCAATGATATTTAAATTGTATTTCAGCGAACATCAAGAAACAAAAAGAAAGTATACGTTTAGCTTACCACTAGTTTACTTCTTAGTCAAGGAATAAGATATATGACGATGGACAATAATTCTTATAATGTGACTTTATGTAAGTAGTTCAAGGCACACGTGAATAACTGATGACCATGGGGCCTTATCAGTTATCAAATGTTTATTGAATATATGAAAGAAATACTCTCAGATATGCTTCTTAACAACGTTAACATTGTTATTATCCCTCGTCAGAAAAATTTTATATAAAATATTGTCTAATAACAGTTATTACTGCGTCTTTTGTAGAATATATATTCTTAACTAATAAATTAATAATCTTAGGACAACAACTTTGAGAAATATGAATTTTGTCAAAGTAAAACCATTTGTATATGAGTCCATATAGTTACTTTTGAATCTTTTTGATCGTTAAATGTCTTCTGGATTTCTTCTATCAGTTTTTTCGTTTAACATTGTTTGGTTGCATGTTATTTTTTATTAGAGTTTATTGTCATACGAATGTCCGTATTAGAGTTATAAGATAACGTGTACACAACTTTCCTTATATCTTTTTCAGTCTTCACTTTCCTTGTGAGCTTTGTTTTAGGAAAATCCTCTCATTTAAAAAAACAATTTCACTATATATCAGTAATGTTGTTACGTCATTGGATTAGTTTACCTACAAATAAGGTGTACAATCAATAGCAATACCTTAGTAATGTAGGTAGCAGGTTAACTTGAACGAAGGTAAGTGCATTGTACAAATATGTTGCTTTTGTTTAACTTTGGGAAAACTGTATAGACTGTATGAATTAATAATGAGAGAATTCGATAAATCATTTTAATCTACTAATATCGTCGTTAATGTGTGTCATGTCATCTATCTATATATATCATAAAAAGAATGCTACATGCATTGTTTTAAAATCTGTATATTTCTAAAGTCAAAGGATTTGGCAAAAGATTTTAGGAACTTTGGTCCTTAATGCTCTTCAACTTCGTACTTTATTTGGCCTTTTAACCTTTTTGGAATAAAGCGTCACTGATGAGTCTTTTGTAGACGAAACGCGCGTCTGACGTATATACAAAATTTAGTCATGGTATCTATGATGAGTTTATTTACAAGATTTAGTAAATGCATTTCTTAATTATGAACTAGCGACTCTCGGCTTTAGTCTCTATTGAATGGAAAATATGTTTATTAAAAATCAGTTATGTTTGCTTATTTGTAACTTTAATTGAGTGACATTTTTGTAAATATTGTTTTAGTTGTTACTTTTAAAGTTTACAGAGTATACTCATCGACTAACTCTTATAACTTTTAACCCCGCCATATTATTCATGTATGTGCATGTCCCAAGTCAGGAGCCTGTAATTCAGTGGTTGTCGGTTTTTTTTATGTGTTACATATGAGTTTTTCGTTCATTTTTTTTTACATAAATAAGGCCGTTAGTTTTCTCGTTTGAATTGTTTTACATTGTCTTATCGGGGCCTTTTATAGCTGACTATGCGGTATGTGCTTTGCTCATTGTTAAAGGCCGCACGGTGCCTATAATTGTTAATGATTGTCATTTTGTTTTTTTGTGGATAGTTGTCTCATTGGCAATCATACCACTTCTTCTTTTTTATATTTTATATAGAACTTATTTCTGGTCTTTTTCATTTCACCATTATATTTCTAGACCAAAATTTGAAAAATGTAAAAAATAATTACTCAGGGGAAAAAACTCTTATAAGAGACAGTTGTTTTTTGTCGGTCATACTGACATATTTGCAGACGTGATTGTGCTGAATATTTTGCTATTTTCTGTGTACTTTTATAATACAGTGTTTTTCCAAATACTCAAGTAAAGGGGAGAAGAGATCTTGGAAGATCGGTTACCCCTTTAAGGTGGTTTATGGACGATTTTCACCATGTAAACCTTTTTAATGATCTTATCTTGCTAATAAGTTTTACTCTCTATCAAAATGTTTGTTCTCTTTTAACACGTTTGTTGTTTATTAAAATGTTTGTTCTCTATCAAAACGTTTGCTCTTTATCAAAACGTTTGTTCTTTTTCAAATTGTTTGCAAAAAGTTCACAAAATGGGTAATATATATAGTTTCATTAGATGACAATTATATCGTCCGTTTTGACTCATCGTCGATCAGATTTATCAACAAAAGTGTTAATTTCTCTAAATTTGAGCCAAACAGTGTTTTATCCATGCTTCTATTCTAAGGCCGGATACAACTTTTAAACTTAATTCAACAAGAAACACTCGGTAAAGTTAGGTAACAGTTTCAGAGTAGATTTGTTTAAAAGTTTACGGAGGACGCCACATGGTATTAAAAGCTAACATACTTTAACCATTCTAATCATTTTCTGTGCGTTATTTTGTATAGCTCAAATTTTGGGCATGCTGATTGGTAAATAAAATTATCTTATCATATGGCTTTTCAAAATAGGATGCGTTGCTATTGTTAAACAATGGAAGTAATATCAGTTGTACAACAAAACCAAGCAAAGTCAGTAAATGAATGATTCAGTTCAAGACACTCACTTATTTCAGGTTATTTGCAACTACAACACTTTTTTGAATTATCAAGAATAGGTCAAGTCGAACACTGTACAGATACGTTCTGTAATTTCTTTGTTTAACTGGCTGTACGCGTACAGGGTAACTCTATATGACAATTTCTTTACCGGGCGAAAAACTCAATAGTACAAACTAGTTCGATCGTTAATCGTTTATACAACACGACAGGAGAAGTTAATGGAATGGAGATAACACTTGTAAAATTTCGGATTAACACAGTTATTTCTGATTCATGACCTTGTCCACTAACAAGTTGTCAAATAACACTTGACGAAAACTCTATAGGTATCCCTTTAATCTGAATTGTTATTAATTAGTCGTACAAAAAAGGAAAATTTGAAAAATGATAAACTTAAATGTCTAGCTACGCTGCTATTTAATATATGTAATCATATCTAGCAGGAAATTAAACGCCTTATACAAACTGAAAATGTGCAGTTTCTTATTGTTTATATGTTTAAATAGTTTACCATAAATGATAATAGATATGAAAATGCAATTTTGTAAATTGGTGCACTGACTCAAGGATTTGTATATATAAATCCTCGATTAACTGCAATGCTTGTAACATATTGCATGTCCTTGTAGACATTTATGTAAAAATTAAGGATTAAGTATGTTGAATCTTCACAACTAATGACAAATTTTACATAAGGAAAAAGCATGCGTTGTGTTCTTCTCATATATGTATGTTATGATGGTATGATACTAAACCCCTAACGGGAAGGATTGTGCCTGATGTTCATATGATGAGGACTTAATCTTTTACTCAGTGTAATTGAAGTCTGGAGCTGGCATGTCAGTTAACTGTTAGAAGTCTGTTGTTATTTATGTATTATTGTCATTTTGTTTATTTTCTTTTGTTACATCTTCTGACATCAGACTCGGACTTCTCTTGAACTGAATTTTAATGTGAGTTTTGTTATATGCGTTTACTTTTCTACATTGACTAGAGGTCATATGGGGAGGGTTGAGGTCTCATAAACATGTTTAACCCCGCCGCATTTTTGCGCCTGTCCCAAGTCAGGAACATCTAGCCTAATGTTAGTCTTGTAATATTTTTAATTTTAGTTTCGTGTGTACAATTTGGAGTTTATCACTGAACTAGTATATATAGTTGTTTAGGGGCCAGCCGAAGGACGCCTCCGGTGCGGGAATTTCTCGCTGCATTGAAGACCTGTTGGTGATCTTCTGCGGTTGATTTAACCTGGTTGTATAGCTAACTAAACCTCTCACTAGTATGAAAGTCGCATACGATTCAAAGTTATTTTTTCCATTTCAGAATGTCTGCAGAATTATGTGCTGGTTGTCTCCGGGATGGTCTGGAAACTGGCGCTGACTTTTGGTGTACTACATGTTCTGAACATGTTTGCAAATCATGTGCCGATGTCCATAAGAAATTACCAAGTCCACATAATATAGTTAGGCGAAATATTCAAAAATCACAAGACTTTCCAACACAAACTTCACTTCATGAAAGTGCAGCTAATGTGCATAGATCGTCAGAACACTGCACATTTCATTCGGACCAAATACTGAATTTATGGTGTAATGAACATGATAAAATAATATGTTCCAAGTGTGAACAAGAGGAACATTCCAACTGTACATCTATAATGTCTGTCGAACAGGCAATTATAGAGATTCAAGAAGGAACACAGATTGACGATTTAAAGAAAGAAACTTTGGACTTGATGCATAACATGGAAAAAATAATGGGAGAATTAAATAACGCATTGTCGGAATCACTTACAGAAAAACAAAAAATCAAAGACAAAATATCTGAAATTCGGAAGCAGATCAATTCACATTTGGATTACATAGAAGTTAAAATATTATCAGAAGTTGAAGAGACGTGCAAGGATTACACACAGAACACAAATGAAACTGTGAGCAGCATGAGACACATGTATGAAGATCTGACCACTTGGAGGCATAAAATTGGCTCAGTTAGGCCACATCAAATCGATTCAAATATGTTCAGAACCCTTAAATTTGTGAAATTAGAAACTGAAAGACAAAAGGCAGTTGTTGACGATGTTCAAGAGAAAGCTATCACTAGGAAAATGGAATTCACACCTTCAGAAGAAGTAATTAATTTTCCAGATTCAGTCCACTCAATGGGCACCATTGATGTGACAGATACTGTCCATACATATTGTCGGTCAGACTCAGAAAGATGCATTTCATTATTGAAATCATTTAGTTCCTCACAATTAGGTGAAGATGTGAGAGTTTTTCGATGTTGCTTTATTCCCAATAATCGTCTTCTTTTCTGTGCCTTCAATGAAAACTGCTTGTATTCTTGTAAGACTGATGGATCCGATGTAATTGTAATGTACTTAGATCACCAACCGCTAGGTGTCGCGATGTGTGACAGTAGACATGCGGTGGTCACTGTCGGCTCTGGAATCCAACTCATAGACACACAAACAATGACAGTTGTAAAGCTTATTACAGATGACGGAAACTTCTGGGCAGTATGTACATTGTATGAGAAAATGTGGGTTAGAAGTCAAGGATGGACACTAAGTAACATTGATAAAGATAATGGTAGAATAATAAAGCAAATAAAAACAATATTTGATCCCAGAGATACATTCATGAACAAATATGGTGATATTTTCTGCTCAAGTAACTATGGTGATAAGGTCTATATTGTAACTTCAACTGGACAACAAAGAGAGTTCTATTCCAGTCATGATCTAAAATTACCGAAGGGAGTAGCTGTGGATAACAATGACAATGTTTATGTGGCAGGATATATCACCTATAATATTCATAAAATATCTCCCAATGGAGAAGGGGAGGTGATACTAAGTTTTGATGATGGAATAAGACAACCACGTGGATTAAGTTATAATCGAGAAACAAATGAACTTCTTGTTATTCTTGACGATGGTAAAACCGTCAATATATACAAAACACAATAGTCAGTTAAGGTCTGATAAAATTGAGAATGGATACATTGATTTGTCAGTGTTCTCAAGATATCTAAGATTTTATTCAACTGAAGTCCGAGTACATTAATCATGTGAAGTGGAAATGTTTTTATGAGTTTAAACTATAAAGAAAGTATTGTTTCTTTTCCCCGCTTCCTAATTTAATCAGTATTATATTTTATTTCTCTTTATTTTTTGAAATCTTGAAGTCTAACTAAAATGATAATAACCATAACTATCAAATATCAGTAAATTACAGACGAGTCTTGTTGCTTTATAAGATCAGTCCTAAACTAAAGCGTATTACAATACAAGTGTCTGGCATACACAACTGGTATCTATCTATGAGTTTATTTACTCAATCACCAATAAATTGACCAACAGTTTTAACTTAAAAAACCTTCTGATTGATGCCCAAGAGGTCCTTAATTTTATACACACCATGTATGTAAGTAGAATCTCTTGATTAGAAAATGTAATGTAAGTGTGACACCTCTGAAATTTTTCCAGCTCTGGTTTCTAATGTAAAATCTCTGGATCTTTTAAGGTTTGGTTTCTAATGTAAGTGTGAAACCTCAGGTTGGCTCTTATGATGTCTGGTTTCTAATATAAGTGTGAAACATCTGATCGAATCTTTTTTTGGTCTGGTTTCTAGTGTAAGTGTGAGACCTCTGATTGGCTCTTTTGATGTCTGGTTTTTAATGCAAGTGTGAATTCTCTGATTGATTATTTTGTTGGTCTGGTTTCTAGTGCAAGTGTGAAACATCTGATCGACTCTTTTGTTTGTCTGGTTTCCAGTGCAAGTGTGAAACCTCTAATTGACTATTTTCATGTCTGGTTTCTAATGTCAGTGTGAAACCTCTGATTGACTATTTTCATGACTGGTTTCTAATGTAAGTGTGAATCCTCTGATTGACTATTTTCATGTCTGGTTTCTAATGTAAGTGTGAAACCTCTGATCGACTCTTTTTCTGGTCTGGTTTCTAGTGTAAGTGTGAAACCTCTGATTGACTATTTTGATGTCTGGTTTCTAGTGAAAGTGTGAAACCTCTGATTGACTCTTTTGATGTCTGTTTTCTAATGTAAGTGTGAAACATCTGATCGACTCTTTTTCTTGGTCTGGTTTCTAGTGGTAGTGTGAAACCTCTGATTGACTCTGTTGATGTCTGGTTTCTAATGCAAGTGTGAAACCTCTGATTGACTCTTTTCATGTCTGGTTTCTAATGTAAGTGTGAAACATCTTATCGACTCTTTTTTTTGGTCTGGTTTCTAGTGTAAGTGTGAAACCTCTGATTGACTCTTTTTATGTCTGGTTTCTAATGTAAGTGTGAAACCTCTGATTGACTCTTTTGGTGTCTGGTTTCTAATGTAAGTGTGAAACCTCTGATTGACTCTTTTGATGTCTGGTTTCTAATGCAAGTGTGAAACCTCTGATTGACTCTTTTGGTGTCTGGTTTCTAATGTAAGTGTGAAACATCTGATCGACTCTTTTTTTTTTGGTCTGGTTTCTAGTGTAAGTGTGAAACCTCTGATTGACTCTTTTCATGTCTGATTTCTAATGTAAGTGTGAAACCTCTGATTGACTCTGTTGATGTCTGGTTTCTAATGCAAGTGTGAAACCTCTGATTGACTCTTTTCATGTCTGGTTTCTAATGTAAGTGTGAAACATCTGATCGACTCTTTTTTTTTGTCTGGTTACTAGTGTAAGTGTGAAACCTCTGATTGACTATTTTCATGTCTGGTTTCTAATGTAAGTGTGAAACCTCTGATTGACTATTTTCGTGTCTGGTTTCTAATGTAAGTGTGAAACCTCTGATCGACTCTTTTTTTGGTCTGGTTTCTAGTGTAAGTGTGAAACCTCTGATTGACTATTTTGATGTCTGGTTTCTAGTGAAAGTGTGAAACATCTGATTGACTCTTTTGATGTATGGTTTCTAGTGTAAGTGTGAAACCTCTGATTGACTATTTTGATGTCTGGTTTCTAATGAAAGTATGAAACATCTGATTGACTCTTTTGGTTTCTGGTTTCTAGTGTAAGTGTGAAACATCTGATTGACTATTTTGATGTCTGGTTTCTAGTGTAAGTGTGAAACCTCTGATTGACTATTTTGATGTCTGGTTTCTAGTGAAAGTGTGAAACATCTGATTGACTCTTTTGATGTATGGTTTCTAGTGTAAGTGTGAAACCTCTGATTGACTATTTTGATGTCTGGTTTCTAATGAAAGTATGAAACATCTGATTGACTCTTTTGGTTTCTGGTTTCTAGTGTAAGTGTGAAACATCTGATTGACTCTTTTGATGTCTGGTTTCTTATGTAAATGTGAAACCTCTGATTGACTCTTTTCATGTCTGGTTTCTAATGTAAGTGTGAAACCTCTGATTGACTCTTTTCGTGTCTGATTTCTAGTGTAAGTGTGAAACCTCTGTTCGACTCTTTTCATGTCTGGTGTTTAATGTAGTGTGACACCTTTGATTGACTCTTTTGATGTCTGGTTTCTAGTGTAAGTGTGAAACCTCTGTTCGACTCTTTTCATGTCTGGTGTTTAATGTAGTGTGAAACCTCTGATTGAGTCTTTTTATGTCTGGTGTTTAATGTAAGTGTGAAACCTCTGATTGACTCTTTTCGTGTCTGATTTCTAATGTAATTTTGAAACCTCTGATTGACTCTTTTCGTGTCTGGTTTCTAATGTAAGTGTGAAATATCTGATTGGCTGTTTTCAGGTCTTGTATGGTATAGAGGGTTATTTTCATGTGAAAAATTTTGTTATTTTCATTGGATAAGGTATTCAAAATATTTTGGCAGTTATTATTTGGTGGATTGAATCTTTTATAAATACCTTTTCTTGTACACATTTTAAAATAGTGCAATTTATTTCATCAATTTTGTTCTACCAGCAAAATTAAGCAAAATATTTGCACCCAGCAAAAATACAGTATCCATGTTAGTGTGAAACCTCTGATTGGCTCTTTTCATGTCCTGTTTTCTTAATTCTAATGGAAGTGTTAAACCTCTGATTCTATATTCTCAAGTGTTAGAAAACCATTTGAAATTGGTTTCCATAAATTTTTGTTGGGTGAAATATTTTAAATTTGAATTTGTCAGTTTTTAAGACTAACCCTTTATAAATTTTCCTTAAAGTTCAGTATTCAGTGTAATACTTTTTGATTGTTCTTTAGAGAAAAAACATTTGCTTTCTAATATCATACCTTAACATTGGGTTATTGAAATTATGGGGAAATCCATCCCTCACTATAATGAAGAGCAAGAGAGTCAGTAAAGATAAATTCGTGGGGAGGTATTTCACGCAGACCTCTACTGATGCAGCATGTACCTCAGCAACAAGTTGTGAACATCAGAAAAGATATACCAGGGGGTTGAGGTAATTATAGCAGACATCTACTAATGCAGCATGTAGCATAGCTGAAAGCAGACAAAGGAAGGCTTTTCTTTCATTCAATAAACATCTCTTTAGCTGATAAGTGTTCAGCAAACAAAGATTTTAATTTTGTTGATCTTATTTTTATTTAGGTAAACAATCTAATAGTTCCATCAGCTCCACTGGAGAACACCCAAGGTTGTGTTGGATGGAACTCACAGTCTATTACACCTAAATCTTTTGTTATTTTATGTCCATGTAAAACTTTCACAGGTACTATCAAAGGATTCTGTAGTAAATCACTGAAATAAAAAAGAAACAATAAGTATGGATTGTATCACTAATTTGTAAACTGCTCTTTTAGAAAACTTCTCCTTAATTCTTTGTAAATTTAAAATAATTGATTGATGTTTTTGTATAATAGATATTTTTTGTTATACATGTCAAATGGCAGTTGTTATCAAATAATTCGTTTCTATGTATGTTAACGTTTGTCTGTTTTTGTTGCACTACAGTTTTCCTGTTGTTCCTTTGTGTTTTTCACTTATAGCTGATTTGTTTCCCTCTGTTTTAATTTGTTACCTGAATTTGTCATAATCAATTTATGACTTTTGAACACCAGTATACTACTGTTGCCTTTATCACTATTGGCTATTCAAAGTGCTCTCAGAAAGAACCATAAAATTGTGATTGGATTTAAACAAACCTGTCAATAGTGGGGGTGTTTTAAACTGAGATGCGGAGTATACATCAATGAGACATCCCAAAAACAAAATAAGCACAATACATCATGAGGCAAAAAGGTACCAGGATTAAAATTTAATACGCCAGACGTGCGTTTCGTCAACATAAAGTACCTCAGTGACGCTGATATCTAAATAGTTAATAAAGCCAAACAAGAACAAAGTTGAAAAGCAATGAGGATCCAAAATTCCAAAAAGTTGTGCCAAATACCGCAAAAATAATCTTTGCCTGGGATAAGAAAATCCTTTGTTTTTGAAAAATATAAAGTTTTGTAAACAGGAATTTTTTTTAAATGACCACATAAATGATATTCATACCAACACAGAAGTGCTGCTACTGGGCTGGTGATATCATCAGGGGCTGAAATGTCCACCAGCAGTGGCATCAACCCAGTGTTGTGAAAAGTTATCAAAGGTATGAGGATTATAAACCGTGTTTAAATACATAATTTTTTGCAATAAAACCTTTTTAGTCTTGAGCTGTTTGCAGGATTTAATGAAATACATTTTTTTTTCAAGCTGTCAATAAAAACCAATACTATCATTTTAAACGGATTATATTATCAGCTCACATATGACAACTGCTGTTAGATTAAAAATCTAATTTATAATTTTTACAATTATGTACATAACATAATGCTTTACAATTACTGACTGTCTTTTGATGATGTTAATATTTATAGTATAACTAATCGCCGTATTTGAATATAAAAAATAAGACAACACGTGACCGAACGACACATGGATTAAACGAGTGCGCAGCACGAGTTTAATCCATAGCAGCGTTCGGTCACAAGTTGTCTTATTTTTGATATTCAAATAAGGCGATTAGATATACTTTTTATTACATTGGCTATTAATGGCTTTTTTTTATGAAATTAATGCAGAAAATGTAAGGAACTATATTATTTTCCTACGCATTCACAATTTGTTTTGATCCGACGTTATCGACGTCTTGACAACGCCTATTGTTGTATGACGTCAGAGAGTGAAATAACCATGTTTATTTCACATGTGAAATTATCGGTTTTTATTCAACTGGGAATTCAATGTAATTCATTGCAACCAATGTAATAAGAGGTTTGAGTGACATATGAAGTCCTGATAAACACTGAGGCCGACAATCAAAACAATTTGTACAGAAATAGCTTATAATAATTTTCTCAACAACCCCACCAAAGAGTTACAGACCAATGCCATCAATAGAGTCTCGAACACAGCAAGAAAAACTCTGGAGGTGGGCTTCAGCTGGACCTTAACAATAATGCAAACTAGACCTTCATTGTTTTTCTTTTCTTAGTAATGTTTGTTGGTCTTTAATATAATTTAATCATCATCTACTTACTTATATACCATTCCATGACAGACAATAACTGTTCCATCATCTGATGCTGAGGCAAATAAGGGATACCTCTTGTGGAAGCTCACTTGTCTTATTGCCTTCTTATGATGCCTAAATAACAAATGTTTTAATTACTTGAATGACAAAAGATAATAACATTGGTTAATATATATGGACCTGGCAAGGTACAGACTTCCAATAGACATGCTTTATGGGCTTTGCTCATTGTTGAAGGTTTACAGTGACCTATAGTTGTTAATTTCTGTGTCATTTTGGTCTCTTATGAAGAATTGTCTCATTAGCAATCACGTCACATCTTCATCTTTATACAAAGAAAGAGTAAGCTTGAGACAAAACACTTGATTTGAATGTTGTCTTACAGGCTTCGATTTATTACTTGTTATTTTTCAATACAAATCAACTCCATGTGTGAAATTCAGCTTTATAAATGTAATAATTAAACAAGGATCCTGAAATTATATAACATCATTTATTCTTTATAATGTTTGTACATTTTCTGTGTGTAAAAAGCAGTCAAATTTAAGTATTCCAAATGTTGAGAACTGTGTCGGTTTCTAATACAAGTCTATTATCAATCATAACATGAGCTAGAACTCACCTGAGAGTTTGGTAAGGTTTGGTTGAAAGATCAAGGTCAAACCAGGTCAGTTTACAATCATAACTCCCTATCACAAGATTATCACCTGAAAATATCATAATATTATTTAACATGGAGTTTTCTATCTGTGGTCTTACTGAAACTTGATGGTAAATTAATCAACCACAGATATTACATGGTGGTTGTTCCACAGGGCAGTAGTATGCGTCTAGTGTGGTTGTTTTTCTTATGAAAAGCAGCTGCCGCTGGCTAGCTTGCATATGTGAGCGAAAAGAGAGCCGAGTGAGTAAGCCTCTCCTGCCAGTACATAGCCTCTACACTGTCAAGACCTCTACAGTGCCTCCCCGCGACAGCACATGGTAACTGGGATCTAGTATCTCAGGCTTTACTGTAGAGGATCTTGGAGTAGCAAGGACCCCAAAGACGCAGTGTGTAGGCCCACCGGTGTGTGGATATAGCACTCGTCAACCTTGCCCCAGCTATGGGTAAATAGTCAGCCAGATAGGGGCTGTAAGCCAGGTAAGGCAACCTGTCTAGGATAGAGAACTCTAAACAAACTGGGTAGATCACCACTCACCAGCCCAGCAAGGCAATTGATCTAGAGGACGGGAACCTCAACAACAAAACCCCTGGTCCTCCAAGTTGGGGGTTAAGCATTAGGCTAATAACCTCATCTTATAAAACAAACAACTTATTACAGAAATCAACACAAGAAATCAACAAACAGCAGGTATCCATGAGATGATGGGCTGCACAGGCAGCAATATGATTGTACAAGGAGAAAGCCCAACTCGGGAGACCTTAGACAGGAACCAGAATCTCATGGATCCCAAAAAGACCATTAAGATCGGCGCGTGGAATGTAAGAACTATGTTCCAGGTCTCAAAAACTGCGCAAGTTATAAGAGAGATGGAAAGATACGAACTAGGAATATTAGGCATCAGTGAATGCAGGTGGACAGAGTCAGGAAAAATAATTACACAGGGTCATACCATCATATACTCCGGCAGAAATGACAACCAACATACAGAAGGAGTGGCAATCATTATGAATAAGGAATGTACAAAGAGCTTGATTGAATGGGAACCTATAAATGAGCGATTGATCAGAGCTCGCTTTAATTCCAGCTATGCCAAGACAACAATAATTCAGTGCTACTCACCTACAAACGATGCAGAAGAAATCAAAGACGCTTATTATGAAGCTCTTCAGGCTCAGATTAGCAAAACACCACTTCATGATGTCCTTCTGATTATAGGAGACCAAAATGCTAAGGTTGGAAAACTTAATACAGAACATGAAAGAGCTATGGGAAAAGAAGGTCATGGTGTGATGAATGAAAATGCAGAGAGACTGGCAAGTATGTGTTCTACTAATGGATTAGTTATTGGAGGAACCCTATTTAAGCATAAAGACATACACAAAATCACGTGGAATTCTCCAAACAACAGGGACAAAAATCAGATTGACCACATTATCATAAATGGCAAATGGAGGCGATCTTTCCTGGATACCCGAGCATATAGAGTAGCAGATGTGAACAGCGACCATCATTTAGTTATAGCTAAACTCCAACTAAAGCTGAAAAAGGTAACAGAAAATAACAAATCTGGGAGAAAGATTCTCAATGTCAATCGTCTGAAAGAACCTGAAATCAAACAAAAGTTTGTCATCGAACTCAGAAACAGATTTCGAGTATTAGAAGATTTTGATCAAACTGAAGACAGTTCCATAGAAAAGAAATGGGAAAACATCAAAGAGGTATATCAAAACACAAGTGAAAAGATCATTGGGTTCCGTAAGAGCAGTAGTAAGCAATGGTTAACATCAGACACATGGAAAGCAGTCGATGAAATAGCAAAACTTAAAGAAAAGGTCCTCAGCACTAGGTCATCAAGGTTAAAAGAACAAACACAGAAAGAATATGCAGAGAAAGATAAAGAGGTGAAAAAAAGAGCTAGGAAAGATAAAAAGAACCATCTGGAAGAACGAGCTGAAGAAGCAGAAAAGGCTGCCGCAAGAGGTGACTTAAGTACAGTCTACAAGATCACAAAAGAACTGTGTGGACAATCTAAACAACCACCTCCAGTAAAAGACAATAATGGAAAAATCATCACAACTGAAAGGGAACAAGCTGCACGTTGGGTAGAACACTTTAAGGCTGTTTTGAATAGACCTGAGCCAATAAATGAATTCCAGGGAGCACCCCAACTTGAAGAATTAGATATAAGAACTGACCCACCATCTAAAGAAGAAATAACAAAGGCAATTAAATCCATGAAATCAGGAAAGGCAGCAGGCATAGATGGACTTCAAGCAGAACTACTGAAAGCCGACATCAATACAGCAACTGCCATACTACATGATCTTTTCAAAGACATATGGGAAGAAAACAAAATCCCTGAAGACTGGTCAAAAGGTCTTATCATTAAACTATCAAAGAAAGGTGATCTTGGGAACTGTGACAACTGGAGAGGGATAACATTACTCTCAATCCCAAGTAAAGTGTTTTGCAGAATACTGTTAAACAGAATAGACTCCTACTGGATGACAGGTTGAGACAGGAACAAGCTGGGTTTCGAAAAGGGAAAGGATGCATTGATCAGATATTTGCACTTAAGAACATCATTGAGCAGTGTATAGAATGGAAGACACCTCTATATATCAACTTTATTGATTTCAAGAAGGCATTCGACAGTTTACACAGAGAGACTCTTTGGACAATTCTTATATCATATGGAGTACCACAAAAGATCGTCACAATGATAAAATGCTTTTATACCAACTTTGAATGTGCTGTGATACTCAACAACAAGGAAACGGACTGGTTTGAAGTACAATCTGGAGTACGACAGGGCTGCATCATCTCACCCATCTTATTCCTGGTTGCCATTGACTGGGTGATGCGGAAGACCACCAGTGACAAGAAAAGAGGCATCACATGGTCAATGTTTACAACCCTAGAGGACCTTGACTTTGCTGATGATATAGCACTCCTTTCATCAAAACAAGATCATATGCAAGAAAAGACAGATCGGCTAAGCCATTTTGCAAGCCAAATTGGACTGGAATTAAATGCAAAAAAGACTCAAGAAATGCGACTCAACACAACATCAAACTTACGACTAGAAGCTGAGGGTACAGAAATCCAACAAGTAGATAAATTTACCTATCTAGGAACTGTCGTTAGTACAGAAGATTCAACCAAAAAAGATATTAAAAGTAGGCTAGCCAAGGCAAGATCTGCATTTCAAAGACTACGACCAATTTGGAAGTCTAGCCAATACAACAGAAAAACAAAGATCAGGCTATATAACAGTAATGTTAAATCTGTCCTTCTGTATGGAAGTGAATGCTGGAGAGTAACAAAAACAGATATGAGATCGCTCTCAAGTTTCCACCACAATTGTCTGAGGCGAATTTGTAAAATCTTTTGGCCAAACCGTATCTCAAATGACCATCTCCTGGAAACGACCAAGTCCATGTGTATCCTCAAAGAAATACAACAGAGGCGCTTCAGATGGCTGGGGCATGTTCTCAGGATGCCTGTTTCCAACATAACCAGGACAGCTCTTAGATGGACACCCCAGGGGAAGAGACCAAGAGGAAGACCCAAAACCACCTGGCGTCGAACAATTGAGGCAGAACTAAAGGAGCTTGACATGACCTGGGGAGAAGCCGAAACAAAGGCTAAAGACAGATCTGGATGGAGAAATCTTGTGACGACCTTATGCTCCACCAGGAACGAAGAGGATAGGTAGGTAGGTAGGTAGGTAGATATTACATGATATAATTTTTATATAAAAGTACAGTAAAACACCAAGAGTAAAAAACTTTACATTTCCTGTTTAATTTTTGTATTTTTTCCACTCATTTTCATGGATGTTTCAATTATTTATCAAAAATGTGTCAAAATAGCACAACACTATTCAAACATTTAAACTTCCTTGTCTTTCAAATTTTGTTGAAGGAGGAATACTGCTTTCTCAAAAGTTGCTAAGACAGGGCTATGAATCATTCAAATTAAGGTCATCACTCAAGAAATTTTGCGGTCGCCATCATGAGATGATTGGCCATTATGACAAAAGTGTGTCAGAAAACATATCTGATATTCTTCATCATTTATAATAACCTTCCATTATTACCGAACTGAACAAAGAAATAACATGATGGGTGCAGTATACGTTGCAGGAAATGCTTACCCTTCCGGAGCACATGATTTCACTTCCTGTTTTAGTGGAGTTCGTGTTGTTTCTTAATAATTATTTATAACTGTTGATGTAAATGTCTTTTGGTTTTGTGAGTATTTGTTTTCTCCTTGGTTTTGATTGCTATTGTCTTTGGAACTTAGAGCAGAAGATAAATCAAGAAAACCCCTTCAGATGAATGAAATTTATAAAATGTTTTTTGGTCAATTATGAATGCATGGATTTGGATCTGTCTCTCAAGTGATTCAGGAAACAACAACATTTTTTTACAATGATATGCTGAAAAATAATAAAAAAAAATTCTCTGTGATATGCATGGCTGCTGTCTTTTCTGATGTAGCAAAAGCATTATCAGAAGATGGCCAGAAACTTTGACCAATAAAGAGCAGAAACAATGGAACAAGACATTGATTATAAAAACAATCGGCTGGATAAGGGAAGTAACTATTAAGAATGACTTACCACCAGAGTGTATAGACATACTAGAAACCCATTTACAACTTGTCATCAGCTTCTTCGTTAATTCTTGTTTCAATAAATTATATACTCGGATATATCTTTGAGTCTGAAAATATCATATCATGTATAATGTATATACACTGTTTAATTATATTCAGTATATATAATTCGGAAATAAGTTTTCTTAATTGAATTGTTTCATATTTTTCATGTTTGGCCTATTATAGTTGACAATTCGGTATGGATTTTTCTCATTGTCAACGTAGAAAGCCATACTGTTGCTTATAGTTGCATTTACCCTTCGATGCATTCATTCATTTCAATTGAACTATGGTGAATAGCTGTCTTATTGGTAATCATACCACAGCTCCTCATTTTTGTATTTAAATGAAAAACACATGAACTTGATAATTTGTTGATATTGGATGGTTCAATTTATATTTTATCAACAGCTTTTTATAAAATGCTTATTGTTGCTTACAAATAGTTCCAGTCAGATGATTGAAATGTTAAGACCAATCCAAAATATCATGTCGGCTCATAATTGTAACAATCACTGACAAATTGCTCATACTTACAGCTACAAATAAGAATGGTCTGATTGGATGAAAATATACACACTGTACCAATCCTTTAGGTTTAGAAAATGGATTCTGTAAAGAAAAGAATATAAATGGGTCATCAATACTGCTTTACATGCTGTATGAAACCTTACTGATAGTTTACAAAGGTTTTTATTTTTATAGAAAGTACATGGTTGATACCAAAAGTTAAACAATAAAATGGATCATTTAGTATTCCCTTTTAAATAAAGTTATCCATATAACATAATCGATTGAAGGAACACTAATTTCTTTTGAACATTTATAGTTTCACTTCCCAATTCAAAATCCCCTATAATAGACTGACTTCGACAATGCATTTCAACAATATATTGTGTAACTAATGGACTACTGTGGATTCATTAATATTCGTTGGATACCAATTTTCGTGGATTTCGTGGGGACAGGGGAACCACGAATTTATATGTTCAACAAAATACAGATTTTCTAAAAGGAATGTATGCAGAATTTTCCAAAACAACGAGTTTACATATCCACGAATATGCAAGTTTTCATCAATCCACGAAAATTGATACCCACGAAAATAAATGAATCCACAGTACTTTATCATCAGTAATGTTTTTGAGAAAAAAATTCTAAATGAGACTTTATTTTTTCTGACTATCAGGGGTTATCTTACAAAGATTTTTCCATTAAAAAAACATACTGCAATGTAGTTAATAAACTTTCCATTGTCAATCAGTTGGGTATAATTTACAAACATTTCTTTCTTCATTTAATACACACTGGCAACAGTGTTCCTCTCTCTTTCAAAGATTAAATGACTAAATAAATTACCTGTGACCTTTGTTTTGTAAATAAATTACCTGTGACCTTTGTTTTGTAAATAAATTACCTGTGACCTTTGTTTTGTAAATAAATTACCTGTGACCTTTGTTTTGAGAGTTGATGAATCAGCACTGCCTTAGAATCTCCTTTAGGCATCACACTGGCAAAGTAATCTCCCTTACCATGCCATGATACATGGCTTATTTCCTGAAAATATACTTTTTGTCATATAACAAAATCACAATATGAAATAAATGTTCTAGTTTTTTGTACCTCATGTTTTTATTAATTTGAATGATATGTTTCTGTTCTCAATGTTTAGGTGCAATAACAGAAAGGAGTAGGTTCAGTAAGACCCCTTTTCGGCCCCAAAATATAGCAGTTTTACAAAATTGTTTAAATGTAAACATTGAGTTATCTTTTGGAAGGTATAATGCCTCTGCTTCATAAATATGGGCTGTTTTTGGCATTACAATGCACATATAACGGGTTATCATTAAAAGTCATGCTAAATTACTGAAATCTTTACAATTTCAGCATTTTAGTTAAATATTGGACGGTTTCCGTCTTAAATGTAAGTGGTCCAATTCGTGTTCATTCTTGATATTGAAATGTAAGTTGTGTTTAATGATAATGCATAACATATATAAAGGTCGAGGATGAACATGGATGTGGCTACTTTCATTTTTGACAAAAATCATATGAAAAGTGACAGTATTTTGGCATATTTGATAGATTTTTCATATTTAAGCTTGAATCGGAGCGTTTTTAATGAGTGAATCAGTTGAAATCTATCACAAACAAGAATGTGTTCTCAGTACACGAATGCCCCACTCGCACTATCATTTTCCATGTTCAGTGGACTGTAAAATTGGGGTAAAAACTCTAATTTGGCATTAAAATTAGAAAGGTCATATCATAGGGAACATGTGTACAAAGTTTGAAGTCGATTGGACTTCAACTTCATCAAAAACTACCTTGACCAAAAACTTTAACCTGGAGCGGGACAGATGGACAGACGAACAGAGGAACAGACGCACAGACCTGAAAACATAATGCCCCTTATCGTTGGTGGGGCATAAAAATAATTGAACCAATTGAAATAGACATTTAAGTGTTTAAAAAGTGTCCAAAATCTTTCGTAAGATGAACTTGAAATTTGAGGCCAAAACCGGCCCTTACCGGACCTACACCTTTTAAATCAGACTAAGTGTATTCAGAAACTTGTTCCTGCATTTATCATTGCTAAAGTTGATCAATGAACAAACATGCAAGATTAGTTATTATGATTTCAGGCTACGAAATGCTTAAGACAAATAATGCTATTTAAATTTAAAATGAGTTTTGTTTTTATATAGTTTTAGGAAACCTATCCCATGACAATCTTTGTATAAAAAAAAAGATCCCAAAAATAAGTGATATTCCAGTATCATTTGCTCTGATTCCAAGTTCTACAATAGCCCTTACCTTTGGATGTGACAAAATAAATCTGTAGCCCTCGTCGTATTGTTCCAAGTTCTACAATATCCCTTACCTTTGGATGTGACAAAATAAATCTATAGCCCTCGTCGTATTGATCATCTTCACAAACTGTCCAACTCAATGGTGGGGATTTACCTGTAATAAGAAAGTATGTCAAAGAAATATATACTGTGGATTCATTTATTTTCGTGGGTACCAATTTTCGTGGATTATGGAAAACTTGTAAGTTCGTGGATATTTAATTTCGTGGTTTTGCCAAAGTGTACATACAAGCCTATAGAAAGTTTGTTATTTGTTGAACATTTAATTTCGTGGTTCGCCAGTACCCACGAAAGCCTAAAAATTGGTATCCCACGAATAATAATGAATCCACAGTATATATTCTAGCCACAAAGTATATACACTGAGCATGCTACATGATATCTTACAACCGATTGCAATGAGTGTGTATGTAAAGATAGAGGAACTGTAAAGTCATTATAAGGTAAGGTATACTACCCTCCTATTGAAGAAGGCTAGTTCTACAGACAGATATATTGGTTATCTGTCGGACTAGTCTACTCTTAAAGGAGGGTAGTTTACCTCACCTAATAATGATTCAAGGTTCATCTAGCAAGCAAGCTAACCAAAGATATTACCTGCATCTACACACTCATTGCAATCGGCTGTAATAGATACTAAATGAAATGTTCAAAATCTGATATGGTGGAAAGAATTAGTGATGTAATTATGTTTTCTTTATTATTTGACATTCATAATCTATATTGTCTGCCTGTCTGCTATCTTCATATTTTAAATGACCTGATTTTTTTCTTTACAAAACCTGTATAAAAATGTGTATTTATACTTGAAACTTAGATGTTTTCTTGTCATTAGCATGAAAAATTACTGACAAATCTTATCACTGTATAATTTATTAAAGTTGTTCTGATGACATACCTGCTGGTTCTGAAGCTTCTTTATTCTGTATCATACTATCTGTATTACTGATAAGAACTTTGTCTCCAAGTCCTGGGTTCAATACAAGTAAAGTTTGATCTCTGTAATTACAAAATATATTTTTTTCTGAAATCAAGCCAGTAGTTACAAAATACAAAAGCATAGAGTTGATTCTATGTTAAAATGCACTGGACTGGCACATCATTATTACAGGGAGTCATTTTAATGAAGAAAAAAAATTATAATTAAAGATTATCGTTGATCATCTCAACAAGATTGATTTTCTTGCTTGATCTTGGAAGGCGAAAGAGAGAAAGGCAATTGAGTTGAGATGACCAATGATAATCTGTTTATCGCTATTTTACCTATGACTATGTGTTAATTTCATGTTGATTCCTCCTTAGTTTCTAGCGATAATTTTTCCATCTCAAGAGTAGCATGACATGAAAATTATCACAAAAAAGATCAGACGAAAAATGCACAAAATAGCGATAATATCATGTAAGGCCACACCGATTTGATTCCTTGTTCAACAGACCCGCACGCACCTATTTTTTTTCAAAACAAATTTTTAATATTTTTTTTTATATTCCTGCTTCCCGCATCCGGAAATGTAATCATGTCCATTTGCTGCACCGTTTTTTTGTAAATATTATAAAAAGATAGCAACCTCTGTTTTTAAAGTCACAGTCTAACCTGTATATAACGATTTTAAACATAAAAGCACCCCACCAAACTGTGTAAATATCTGTGAGAATATTTGTTTGAGCATGAAAACTATTTATCCAAAGAGGGAGTGCTCTGATATAAATTTAGAACAGCGAAAATACCTTTTTAAGAACAAAAAATTGGTTTCTTTCCCCCTTACTTATATTCCCTATAAAAAATGTTCATTGTTAGAATAAAGTACAAAGAACTTCTAGAGAATTTGCCTTCAACTGCAATTATATTGTATGCTGGCAAAACAAAACTATCCATAGCCGCTGCATGTTTATGCACCTGTACTGATTGATTCAGGGGCCTGTCGTTCAGCATCGTTTGTTGATGTTGTTCATTGGTATTTTCCCGTTCAGATATATATAAATTAGATCATTGGTTTTCCTGTTCGAATTGTGTACGCTAATAATTTTGGGGTCCTTTTCTAGCTTGCTGTTTGGTCTGTATCAAAGCTCTGTGTAAAAGGCCATACGTTGACCTGTGTTTGCTATTATTAGGTTGAGAACAACCCTCCCTCAGACAAGGGGTCATTTTACTGATGTAGAAAAGAAAATAGAAATACCAAGGATTTGTTTAGTTCTTCTATACAAAACCTTTGAAAACTGAGAATTTTGTACTCAAAAAGAGGAGAGTTACATCATATTTTAAACAACTTTTTCTAAAAGAGGTGTCCACTTATTTTGAATAATATTAAACTGTTAAAGAAAATGTGTTAACATGGTTAAAGTCCAGGAATATTATGAGCCCTTTTGTACAAACAAATATATTAGAACTTATATTGATCCTTATAAAACATGTACATGTAAAAGGGATAAATTTATAACAATAAGGGGTTGCCCTCAAACTGAATATGACTTGGATGGAGAATTGTCTCATTGTCAGTAACACATATATAGACCAGATTTAATTATTTCTTGGTGAACAGGGAAACAATACTTCAGAAATTAAAGAAATGTCAATGTACTTGTGATAAACCAAGTTTTAATACTGTCAAAACCTACTATTTTATGTTTACAAAAAAAAATTATAATCACTCACCTCTACTTTTCAAGCTTCGCCTCAAAAATTTGTAAATTTAATATTTTTTTATTAAAATTTTCAAACCACTTGCTCGCCCCACATTTTGAAGTCCAAAAATCTGTAGAACAAGAAATTAAATTGGTGTGGCCTAAAGGAAACAATTCTAAAATATGTGTTCTGTAAGGTGGACCATTAGTATATAATGTACCTGTTATATTTGTTTCAAAAATAGAAATGTTCACTTCTTCATATCTAACATCTTTGTGTGTTCATACTGTAATGCTAAACTATGAAAACATATGCATTCTTTTATCATAACAAATGATGTTGATAACATATAACTGATTACAAACTTACACTGCTACCAGACAGAGGCAGATAGCAGGGTTAGGATTCCAGGCTATACATCTAGGGGTACCTGACACCTTTAATGTTTTCATACATCTCCCTGTAAGTACCTCCCAAAACTTCACTGTTTCATCATCGCAGCCTGAAAATACATTCAAAACAAATTAATAACAATCACTGAGGTAGTTTTAATAGAACCTTCATAGCACTTGTACTTAACTTGAAAGCTATAATTAATTTTAGTTAGTAAGTGCAACTTGCACTGCTTCAAAAACTTTGAATTTGGTCTGTTCTATGAATCTAAGGTAGATAATTCCTTAAGTTTAAATTACAACTATATACTTATGAGTATTTCAAATAAAATTTTGTTGTTTCATCTTGCACTCTATATTTTGTTTTACATGAAATCTACTTTAAACTCAGAGGTTAATGTGCTTAGTCATTATTGCAAATCCTTGACCTATATATGTCCTGCATTAGGTTGCTGGATTACCTCCCCTTTTGACATTTCCCCATATTCAATGACTTTGAATAAAATATATGGATGCCAAAAAAAAGCTTAAACATACTAACTTTTCAGAGTAAAGTGATGATAAAGTAAAATATGAAATTATAAATTAAAAATTATGTGTGTGTGAAGTAATTACTGTGTTTGTTGAAAAACCTATCATGTTACAAATTTGCAAATAAAAAAACACTGCAAATTTCAGAATGTATCAAAATTTAAAGCGCAAATGTCCATAATGTTTGAAGGGTATATGTCCTATAGTGAAACAGGTTAAAAAGCGCTGGATTGAAGACAATAGCTTTTTAGTTTTTGTCAGTATGATTGTTAATAGAAAGGATTTTTAATAGAGTATATACGTAGAAATTAGTTTTTATTAATTGCACTTATAATTTTGCAAGTTAATTTTTATCGTTAATTTTCAATTTTATAATGTTGAAATAGAGCTACATTTTCATCTGCTGAGATTAGTTAAAGATAACAGTATTTTCCAAAGAATTTATTACTGTGTAGAAAGTAAATGGTTAATCTTAACGGTATTCCTAAATTTTATGACACCTTCAGTAGGTCAGTCTAGTCATTTAGAGTTCAAGTAAAAATCGTCTGCATGTGCAGCTGTGGCTATTTGTTTTAATTACTTTGTTTTGATGATCTCTGGGAATCAGGTTAAATTAGTGTGAAATTTTATAACTAATGTTTAGACGTAAACAGATTGTTTTTATCATGCGATAAGTTAACATCAAAAACAGTGTTGTGAAATTGTATTACGAAAATGATTGTATATATATAGAATAACCATACATTGTCTCGAAATATCAATGTTAGAAACAGGTAGAAAGCGAGGCTGTGAGGAGCATTTCTACCTGTTTTGAGCCGAGTAAAAATAACAGATTGATATTTCGAGACAATGTATGGTTATTCTTTATATACTGCAACTCTTAAAAACTGTTTTAAATGAAGTATTTTGGGTAAAAACTTCATTTCTTAATTTGAAGCGGACAACTTTAAATTTACGCAAACCTGTATGTTTTATTGACGTCATAAATAAAACTCTACGGAAACACATTGTCAACATCATAAACAAGGTGATATACGGTCAGTGACTGTATATCACATATAAATATACGGTCAATGCAATTTGACTGCTCAAATAGCACAGCTGCAGTATATATTGTAAATATTTTATTAAACCGTAGTTATTAGCAAACATTCTTTAGTTATATGATATGGATATAATTATGCTATTAGTATAACATTATTGTCGAACTCCCAAATCCCAAATTGTCGAACTTTATATGAACAATTTATTCCACTGCACATTTCGAATCATCTCCGCAACAAGCCCAAAGTCATGTGCTCAAATTAATGTTTATCTTACCTGAGGCTAACCATTGTCCTGTTTGGTCAGCAGATATACATCTAACAATATCTGTGTGGCCTTTATATATCTGTAAAATATATAATTTTTAATAGATGTGGTCAAATAATACCAAGAACTGGATCTTAGAATTTATGGTCAATGATTTACTTATAAATTAAAAAGCTGTCAACCAACACATTCAGCAATTTTTCCATTTATAAAGGGCCAAAACTCAAGAACGGTACATGTGACACCACACAAATTCTAAACATAACGGAGTCTGATAGTTATAGGCATTGTGTAGATTTTTCATATCATTTGGATAGCTAAAGTTAGAGAACAGAATCTCATCTTGAAAGGATACTAAATATGATTTCCTGTTTCAGCATAAATTTAAGTTTTTAAAACTAATTAAAGACGTAGAATCAGTTATTTAAAACAAAATTCAATACAATAAATTCAATTGGATTGGACAACAGACTATGCTGATATTGATTTATTAATACAGGGGTTATGAACTTGAAGTTTTTGTATTGGCCACTGAAAACTGAACATGGCTATAAGTGATAGAAAAATTATACAGATTGCAAAAGTAAAAACACAAAAATACTGAACTCCGAGGAAAATTCAAAAAGGAAAATCAAAAATCAAAAGGCAAAATCAAAAGTCCAAACATATCAAACGAATGGATTACAACTGTCATGTTCCTGACTTGGTACAGGCATTTTCTAATGTAGAAAATGGTGGATTGAACCTGGTTTATAGCTAGCTAAACCTCTCACTTTTATGACAGTCGCATCAAATTCCATTACATTGTCAACGATGAATGAACAAAACAAACATACTCAAAGAGTAAAAATGTCAAAAATAGGGGTACAGCAGTCAATAATGTGTTATCATCTTAATATCACTGTAAACACAACAAATGTAACGAAGAAGTACAAGGAGAAGAGAGAGAACTATTGAAGACTTACAAATAAGGGAGATAACTACTGGAGACTTACAATAGCTTGCTGTGTAGGAAATGGTTGTAGATCTTTAGGTTTTGGCAGCTTGGGTATCAAATCTTCTGGATTAATGTTCATCTGTAAATAAAAATTATAAATGCCTTTCACTGTTGTATCATCAAATCAAGAAAAGTTTTTACTGAATAATTATTTTTTGCATTTATTTATATGATGAATAACATATGCTTATATGACGTTCTACTGAACAGTTATGATTACTCTCACTTGGTAGAATTTCTATGTTAATAATATTTTAAAGTAAGAGAATATTCCTAAGGTATGGTTGGCAGGGATTTCAATGCATTTTGAGAAAGCAACAACCAAATTTTTGCTTAAATTGTATGGTACTTAACATGAGAAAAAAATCCAATTCGTCCCATACCATTTGCATTTCTTTGGAAAAATATCTGTCAGACAAATAGTTATCACAATTAAAAAAGTAGTTCATTTCATTAGCAAAATAATTTAGTTATTTTTTTTTCTAAAAGAAACTATTTTGTGATAATGAAATCGATAATAGATTAGCCCGTAGACCTATGTTATATGAACATTTAAGTTGAAATGTTTCTCACCCTAGTTTGCTGCTGTCTTGGACATAAATATAAATCTAAACATCTTTCAAATCTTTCCTTAACAAAGCTTGAGTATGCTGGTACTAATCTTAAGCTGTCATATTTCTTTGGAATAAAATTCATTCTTCTTTCTTCTGGTTCTTGTGATAGCCATTGTTCTTCCTATTAAAGAAATAAAACATGTGCAGTCTGCTGTTGTAAATACACAACGTTGGACAAAAGTAAGCTGGGTAAACAAACTGAAAATCAATCATTAAACAAATATCTAGTCTGAATCTGTGTTGCAAAAAAAAAATGAATTCAAAATATAACTATCTACAATGCATTGAAATAGGAAATTACTTTATCTCCACAATTCAGTTTTTAATTGGGTGCATGGTACACTTTCTGTGTTATGTTATGTAATTATTTTCATTCTGTTTTTTCTGTTTAATAAAATTGAGAATGGAAATTGGGAAGGTGTCAAAGAGACAACAACCTGACCAGAGAGCAGAAAACACCAATGGTTTGCATTTTTGTTATTATTATGCGTATTGAGTTGACAAATTACCTCCTCCTTGGTAAATAGATACTCTGGTGGTGGGTTATAAGATTCCACATGACCTGGAAGTGTAGCTTTAGGTGCTGGAATATTGGCTCTATATCTCCTTGTGGACTCATTCTAAAATTATAATGTTAATATGCTAATAAAAAATTATGACTATTCAATAAAAGAGAAATTGATCCAAACATGATAAATCATGAAAATGTGCAAAAAAATCAGGATTAATAAAATTTACTGTAAACAAAGAGCAGATTGCTCTGAGGGATAAGGTTGTCATTGTTTTCATTGATACATGTATTAGTATTATTTTCAAAAATAATTCAACTGCATGTGTAGAAAACTTGTAAAATGTAATTTACGTAAACTGAATAGTTATTCATCTTTCAAATAGCCAATCCTTGATACAAGTGTATGAACAATGTACTTATTGTGTTGTATTTTTGTACTATCAATTTCAAGTTGACTTTCCACAGCTGTCACTGAGAGTGAGAGAAGGTATTTAACTTCGTACCTTATCACCAATTTTCCTACGTGAATTCTAGGTGGAACCCCATTCCTAACTCTTTAAATGTTTAATTTCCTTTGGGTAAGTAGACATGACTCCTTTCTATACACATTCCTCTGTTTAAATTGTGATCGGTTTTAATATAATACCACTTCTATCGACAGGACGAGTTATTTTTTCTGGACGTATTGTCGTTTAACAAAAGATACTTACGGAAGGGAGACAACTCAAAGCTTTAATATGGAAAACTCCATTTTGGCTGAAGGGGTGTTCTAGTTACACCTTTACGTTGTGGACTACTTTTATTTTAATTTGAATGATGGACTATGATGCATATGATTTAAAATTATGCAACAAAAATAACCCTCAATAGCAGACAGACATAGAAAGGATCTCGTGAGTTTCAAATTAATCAATGGAGTGGAGCAACCATTCAATCAGATACCCCTACTAGTCAAGAAAACTATACGCATGTACATAATTACCTAAACAAACCCTAGACTTGTGATTTGTAGCAAGGACGTATATCAAATGTTAATTAAACAAACAGCATTTCTTTATGGAGGTACAAGATAAAATATCAGTTTCATAACGGTGACATATAAGAAAACTCCACTTCAATTCTTATATGACAGAAATAGATTTATTGATTGAAATTCAGAGAACTCAGAGAACATGTTATTAAAACCTGGGAATTCCCTCTGACATGTTTCTAAATTTATATAAACACTAAATATAAATACTGTTTAATTCTGATTTTCCGTGTTGTTAAAATCATGCATACAAGTCCAGGGAAATATCTAAACATAAAGATTATTAGAAGAACATTATAGGACAGTTGTTCAAATTCAATCCTTTTGTTTTTTAAACCATTTAAGGCAAGACAATCTCAAGAATCTGAGATGTTCCTTGATGTTTAGAATAAAACAGTTGACGTGAGGGCATGGTGCTGAGTCAATGGTACAAGTCTACAGATTGCCTAAAAGCAATGGTATCCTTAAAAAGCAATCCTAGATATAAACCTATGATATCAAAATATTTAACACCCATGTCTCACTTTACAACATTCCTTCCAAGATGAGCCAAAAACCTTTGGAAATTTTCTATTTTCTTTTTAAAACTTTTTTGAAAACTGTCTCAATAAATTATGAAGTAAGAACTAAAGAGGAGTTAACTCCTACCTCCTCCTCATCTTTCCACAACATATGGTATTTGGGCTCATCGTCTTCTTGTTCCTTTTTCTCTGTGCTTCTTTTCATCCATCCCATCTTTATAGCATGTACCATTTGACCAACCTACAAATATACATACATCTTATTAAATCTGTTCAATGTTCTAATTGTGTTATGTTTATGTATCAGCTAAGTATTCTAAACTTTACAAAAAAAACCACACTACAATCTATTCTGTGCCTTCTCTGTAATAGAGTTGCTTAAAATGGAAATACTAATATACTGTTACATTAGATAATGTTGTACATTAATTGTTATTATAGTCAGAAAAGATATAAATTTAAATAACTTATATTATCTTCTTTGGATTCATTTATTTTCATGGATACCATTTTTTGTTGATTGAGAAATAAAAGCATTTATTTTGATATATGATTTTGATGTTTTATACCAAAGTCTGCAATAAGCCTATATAGAAACTTTTTAAGTTCCATGGTCTTGACTTTTGGAGTGCAGATAAAATATTTCACAAAACAAATTTCAGTGTCAGCAAAAAATAATGACAGGAAAACAATATATTTGAATCATTTGACATTAGAGTTGTATCATAATTTAAAGTGTTGTAAAGGTGACTTTTGAAACTACAGTCACCCAAAATATGAAATGTTTGAAATTCCACATACATCTAAAAGATTTCCTCTAACATTCACCTAATGTTTACTGTACATTTATAATTACCTTTAACTTCTCCCATTTTGATGGAATGAAACTTCTTTTGTCAGCTGGTCTGTTGGTAACAGGATGTATCATTGTCTCATGTGTAAAGAAGTCAATCCATGGCTAGAAAAGAAGAAGTACATTTCAGTTGTCAATCAAACAAGGTAAACATATTGACCATTGAAGGTAAAAAAAAAGTTTAGAAATTTATGATGAATCCATTCAAACTAGACAACAATCCATCTATTTGTATGTAAGATTTTAAAAAAAAAATCATTTTTACTCTTTAGCAAATTTATTTTTGCTTGAAAGTTTGTGTTTTCCCACTTTTTTTTCAAAATTCAAAAATCAAAATACAAGAAACTCTGAAATATAGTCACATTTTTTTCTCTGACATCTTTATTTTACCTCATATGTTTCCTTTGCTCCTCCAGGTGTCCTCTGTAGCATAAGACCTTCTATGAGACTGACATCTTCCTTGGTCAGTAATACATTTTGTCCAGTCATTTTGTTTGTCACTGTTCTCCTAAGGTTAAAATTATATGGAATAAAATATAATCAAATGTGTTGAAAAAGGGTTACACATTGCCTTAAAACAATTCAAAGCATGACACTAAAAGAAATGTTATGTTTAACATCATTCATGTATAAATTTCCTACAGATCTAATTTGAGCGTTCATACTAAGTTATCCTCACTTTTTAGTTGGTTGTTTCTCTATTGATTAAAAACAATTTATTTTTTTGTTAAATGAAAATCCCCTTCAAGTGCCTTTCACATTCCACGAAGTTGTCAATTTCATTCTCACCTGTTAGCATATTTTGATTCATCCAGTTAGCTAAAAAAAGTTATGACCCTTAAAATCTTCCAATGATTTTTTGAGATCACCAGCAACCACACGTTGATTATTTTTTTTTATACAATGTGTTCGGAAAGGGATAAATTTCCATAGAATTAGAGAAACTAAGGTGTCTTCCCTTTTCAGTGTTCAACCTCACTGTTAACATTACATACAGTCTCAGTGTTGATAGATTTTCATTTCTCTTCTTTTAGAGAAATATAGAAAATGCTTGATATATAAAGATGAACATCAATTGGCCGTTTCAGAATCTAAAGCATCATGGGTAATTTCCATTGTTTATGACATTTTTAACCAATCAGGATGTTTTGGTGTACACTTTTGAAAATATTACTCATGATGCATTAGATTCTGAAACGGCGAATTGCTGTCACACTTTTAGTATTAAAATTTATAAGAAAACATGCGAATTTTACAGAAATAGATACATTACAATTTCCCTTTCTCTTTTACAGTGAATAAAAAAATAACCACACACATGAATATACTTTTGCTTAATATGTTGATACAAACCAATAATCTGGATTATCCATTCTCTGTAGAAACTCATCCAATTCATCCCCTTTCTTAGGTTTGATTAGCTTCCTTCCCTCTACATCATAACCTATGTGTGGATAGTCCCTATACCATTCCATTGGGATGTTACCCACTGTGTTACGGATATCCTGAAAAATACAGCAAAAGTAGGATGTTTTTACTAAACTGTTACTTATTTGTAAATCAACAAAGCACAATTCCATTGAGACCTGTACAATAATAGAAAAAAATATTAAGACAAAAAGGCCGTATTTACATCTCAGAAGAAATTCAAACTAACATCTTGTATAATGTGCTCATGTGGATACAGATACATTCTAAGTAATAACAATGTACTTTTGTGTTTACCTGCGATACTTTTTATTTGGAGAATTTTCTGTTGATGGTAAAGATATAGAATCCTTCATACATCTAGACTGTTTAAATCATTATAAACTTTATTGTACAAATTACATCTTGATATGGCACTATATATGGTGTAGACACCTGTATTGTTGAAGACTGTGTGTTGTCCTCTATGTGTCTTGCATTATTGTGTAGCTGGGTTGCTGTCTCCTTGATGTATATTATAAAACAACATCTTTATTATCTATTTAAATAGTCACCTACATGATCAACTATTTGGTTTTGTTATTGTAACCATTGATAAATATGTAGAAATAAGAATACTTACCATTTAACAAACAATTATTTATATACTAATGATGTACAAGAAATCATTTAACCAATCAGATAAGATGATTACATTGATCCTTAAATACTTTCAACCAATCAAAACACCTACCTCTTCATCAGAAGAATCATGATAGTATTCGTCTTCGACTGTTTGAGATGTTGTTCGTGTATTATTTTTATCATTATATTTATTTTTAGCTGCCACGTTAACAGTGTTTGTATCTTCTTCATTCACATCTTTGTCTTCTGTATCATTGTCAATCACATTTTCTTTGTCACTTTCTTCATCGTCACTTTCACTGTTATCCTCATCTTCACTGTCTGATTTGTCATCCTTCTTTACTTCCTATTGAAAAATTATTTATTAAGTTACAAATATATATCAGCAATTTTACATTTCAACTGTTGTAAAACATATTTGTAATGTTTGTGGAACATAAATTTGTTTGTGTCTTTAAGGGCCTGTATTATTTCTTGAAGGCTTTAACATATATATACAACCTGAACACACTTTGTTTGTAAATGTACAAGTTTTTTTTTAATGAGAGCATGATAGCCAGTTATTGTTGTGATGTCGTCAGACCATACTGGTAGCAACTTCAATTAATTTCAAGATCAGTTTAGCAAGTTTGGAGTCTGTTTCTCAATCAAAATACATGATCATAGGATTATATTATTTAGTATGTGGTTGTGTTTAATTGTGTAATAATTTTACAACATTATGTTTACATGTTTGACAAATATCTGCAACTGTTATTTACCTTTGATTATTATTGATAATGCATGCCTTAATTCTTTATAACCTAGAACCTTAACTAATGCAGTGTACTCTCTAGCCCAAAATAGAGTTGTACAATGCCAAGCTCATTTAAGGTGGTACTCAACACTTTAACTCAAATTAATTTGGCTCGTTTAATTTTTATAAAGTATTTACTTTGACCCTTTGACAAAAATATAAATAATTTAAAAATTTTGAACCAACTGTTTTATCAGAAAAATTACACTGGTTATATATATATAGTGCTCAGTTGACTAACACTCATTTTGATTATTGAGAAGTTTAATATCCTTTTCACAACACAACGTAATTAAAACTTTTAGCTGATTTTACAGAGTTATCTCCCTGTAGTGTTTGGTACCATCTTAAACATGTGCTTCAACGCTACATGTTGATAAAAGTCTTCAATACTCTAAACATATGGAAGAGATATGACATTTAATTCTTCAATTCTCAAATGTTGAAGATCGTACTTTGACCTATAATGATTTACTTTTATAAATTATGACTTAGATAGAGATTTTTTTCATTGGCAATCATACCACATCTTTATATATATATCACATGGAAGATATATATAAATATAAATGTAGATATCTATACCTCATCATCTGATGTGTCTGGTTCCTCCTCTAGTCCAGAGTATATACTTTCTTCTGAATCTGTTGTGTCACCATCTGATTCACTTGCTGATTTGTCATGGAACAAATCCATCTACAAAAAATATTAGAGACTGGCTGACATAATATTACAAGTATCACAAATCCATATCAATAAAATTGAAATGATCCCCATATTTTCAAAAATTTCATATGTGATAACTGTTGGCTAAAATTATCATGATCAAAACGGACATACAAGTATATATGAAAAATAGACTAAAATCAACAAATCAACACTGAACATGCGACTCTATTCAGCAGCCCTCTGCCAGTCAGGATTTTATTTACTTGAAGAAGTAAAAAAAAATATACATATGAAATTGCACTGAAATGATTAGTAAAGACATCTGCAAAGAGCAGATAATTTAAAATTCTATTAGAGCAAAGAAATCCAAAGCTTTCAATAAAAGAAGATAGGATGACTTTTTTACTTCTACAAGTAAAAATATCTGAATTTCTAAGGGACATAACTCAGCCAATATTTTTTTTTACCTATACAAGTAAATAAAATTCACTTGTATATAAGTATCCTACAAATTTACTTATATGTGTATATATTTTTTTACTTCTTCAAGTAAATAAAATACACTTGTACAAGTAGTACCCCTGACTGTCTGCAGCAGAATGTATAAAATGATCAATTAGGGCTAGTACATCAAAAGTATATCCAACAAACTTGGGGTCTGTTTGAATATTTTTGTGGAAAAGAAAAAGACAGCAAAGTCAGTGATTTAATAGATCAAATGCTGAGAATCAATTACTATTCCCTTCAAATTAACAAGTAATCAGAAGATAGGTGGTAACACATTTGAACTTTCTGAACTGGCATTGTTGTTTTTTCTATCTGTAATACTGTATAATACTTCCATCATTGTCCATGGTATGCTATTTCCAGGAACTGGCAATGTAGAGTTGTATTTTAAATCTATCATCAATAATAGTTAGGACATATGTACATCATTTACATAGTTTGACACAAATCATACTACATGTACTATGCCATATTTGTACAATACTTAAATTTAAAATGAAAAAAATATGTGTGTAAAATTAAATTCCAGCATCATTGGCATGTGTACATGTATATGTGTGTGGGTGTGTGCATTACTGTCAGTTAGCTACATTACAAAACATGAGTAAAGGGGATCTTTGACACTATGTGTTTGATCATATTCGTTCCTCTGTATACACTTTTTTGTTTCTATCAATAATCAGAATTCTATTCAAAACGGCACCCAGCATAGTCAAATTGGCACCTGGTTAAATCGACACCGGCATAATCAAATTGGCACCTGGTTAAATCGACACCCGCAAAGTCAAATTGGCACTTGATATAGTCAATTTGGCACCCATGATAGATTTGTGTAATATATATTCTAACAGTATTTTTAAGCAAAAACAGTAAAAATAAGGGAGGGGTTGTCCAGAAATATTCACTTAATTTTATTCACTTTTTTTATGGTTGATATACATGTATATATTTTTTCTCTCTCAAATAAATGTGTATTTTTAATTATATATATATATGAGGTATTGGACATTTTTTTATGCTGTTTAAACTTTCCTGAAATAAACACCTTAATTGCTAAATGTTTTGAATGAAAGTTTGAATTATTGATAAAAATAAAATTGAGAATGGAAATGGGGAATGTGTCAAAGAGACAACAACCCGACCAAAATAAAAAAAAACAAAAAAACACAACAGCAGAAGGTCACCAACAGGTTCTTCAATGAAGCGAGAAATTCCCGCACCCGGAGGCGTCCTTCAGCTGGCCCCTAAACAAATATATACTAGTTCAGTGATAATGAACGCCATACTAATTTCCAAATTGTACACAAGAAACTAAAATTTAAATAATACAAGACAAACAAAGGCCAGAGGCTCCTGACTTGGGACAGGCGCAAAAATGCGGCGGGGTTAAACATGTTTGTGAGATCTCAACCCTCCCCCTATACCTCTAACCAGTGTAGAAAAGTAAAAGCATAACAATACGCACATTAAACATGTTAAAATTCAGTTCAAGAGAAGTCCGAGTCTGATGTCAGAAGATGTAACCAAAGAAAATAAACAAAATAACAATAATACATAAATAACAACAGACTACTAGCAGTTAACTGACATGCCAGCTCCAGACTTCAATTAAACTGACTGAAAGATTATGATTTCATCATATGAACATCAGGCACAATCCTTCCCGTTAGGGGTTTAGTATCATACCATCATAACATATATGAGAAGAACATAACCGGTGTCATGCCAACAACTGTTTTTAGAATAAATGTGTTTACATGTTGAAAGGAACTCATATAGTTTTCTTGCTTTTAATTGTCTCATTATTAGCTTGGTTAAAGGCTTCATTGTTTTTTATCATAAGTTCATAAGTTATGAAGTTATTGAAGAATAAAACATTAATAACTACCTGTATACTGTTGAGTTAAAACAAAACAAAAAACACCATTAACTATGTACTTGATTAAAGTTATTAATTACTTGAAAAGAAAACTTATCAAACCATCAGTCATAGAATGTTGGGAAAACTTTAAATAATTAACTATTGTATTCTAATGTTTTTTTAACTGCTTGATGATTTTTAACACTGTAATTCATGATAAAATACAACCCACAAAATATTCATTTTTAGAATTATTTATACATAATATATCCAGTGGCGGATCCAGGGGGTGGTCTGGTGAGGGGGTGGTCTCACGGCGCACAGGACCACCCCCATGACGAACCTTATTTTTTTTTAAAGTGTCTATTTTTTCAATAACTAGCTAATTAACAAATTAACACTTAAGATTAATCCTTTCATCATACTAATTGGTTATGGATTACCTGGATATCTGGAGGTGTCACAATGATAGAATACGGATCAATGCGTTAATTTCACCTGTATACATGTAATTAAATTGTCAAAACAGCTCGTCAATATAAAGAATTTGACTTCTTATTTTGAAAGGTAAAAACAATTTTTTTTTGTATTTTCAAGTGAAATTTTCATATATAATTGCATTGTCCAACTAAGGGAGTCTCGGTTTTAAATTTCATTTATTTACATTTTGAAAAAACAATCATTCTGAATGAATGAATTTAAATTTGTTTATCTATCTCCTTTTCCCCCAACATCAACAGCAATTCAAGCACTGAAGTTGGTACCGGCATTTGTACAAAGCGCAACATTTGATGACAGTGATTTTGCTAGCGCTCGTCACTTTCGTATTTTACGAAAAGGTTTTTTGAAATGACGAAAATATTTCATATCAATTTCGTCACTTAAATTTGGAAAGTGTAAAAATATTTACACATCAAATTACTTGAATTCTACCTGTCTTTATGTTTCTGACAAGTTTATGACCCTCAGGTAATTAACGTTTACCAAAGGTGTTAAAAGTTGTGATGACAAGTAATCTGCCTATCGCCAATCAGATGGGTCACTAATCCCTTAATTATTATTATAAAACCTCATAAATGATCATAATAATCTGTTTAAATTAAAACCAAATTAAATCAGTCAGTCAGCATTTCATTTTTATCATTTCTCACAATTCTGTCGTATTTTCGTCATTTGAACAAAATTGATAATCTTCCCGGACATTTCAACTTTATTTTAATTTCAATATTTCCCTTACGATCATAATTTGCAGTTTGCTTGTCGCAGTTTCGACATTTTAAAGTATTTTCGTCATACTTTATATAAATATTCATTAATAACTTTCGACAACTTCGATTAAAAAAAATGAACTTTATTCAAAACGTAAATATTTTCACTTGCGTTCCTGTTTCCTGCTTCCTGTTCTATGTATTGCGCATGCGTAAAAGTTCGTAGATGCATCCGGTTTTATTCTGAAATTATAATTTAATTGGCACTTCCCGTTTTCATTTCATTTCGTTAAAAATCGAAAGTAAACGTGATCTAGTCTACAGTCATTAGAATCGTCACATTAAGTATAGATGCAGATCCTTCTATCCAATATTAAAGAAATTGATTCCAAATAGATATTTAAACGTATTTTCAAGGATATAAATGATTGTGAAGTGAAAAAGTTGTTACAAGTTCATTTGTGCAGTGGTTTAAAAAATAGAGGCACCCAACTTTTGTTGATCAGGGGTGTGCCCTGAAAATAACTGAAGTGAAGCTGTGAACCATATTTCCAGATCCCTGTTCTTATCTTCATATCTTAGCATCACATCAGTCAATTCATTCAATATTGCCAATAACTGCCTACATTAGCAATCCTAAAGTCTCAAAAGATCCTAGACTAGTCCTTGAAGGACTTGGACATATATGTATAGCTAGTTTGATAAACATCCTAGACCCCTTGCTATTATAAAAAAATAAGGCTGATTTTTATCACGCCCAAAAGTGACTAAAGCCCTCAAAATCCTAGCTGAAACCCTGGATGAAATTAAACATTTTGTAGACTTTTACCACACTGATTTGCCGTGTCCATCTACAATGCCGTCCGAGCTGCGTTTGGGGCAAAAGACTTGCGAGTCAATGCTTTCAAAACCAGAAACTGTAGCTGGTGCTCTGAAAGTATGTTACAAAACAGACTTTCCAAATATTTCTGTTATTGGGGTGACGAGTTGCGAATGTGAGCGATCCAACAGTGAGTTATCACTTTTAAAAACCTACCTGAGAACAACTATGAGCAATCGCGTTTAAACAGACTTGCGTTGATGCATGTGCACTACAGTTCGGAACTAAACATAAAACAAATTATAGATAACTTTGCAAGGAAACACCCGCGACGCATGATGTTGAATGACCAGATAAACGAATCTTTGTTAAATTAGTAAATTTTGAACAATTTTACGTAGAATTGTTTTTACCGATTCAGAACATTTTAGCTAAACTTTTTTTACAGCTTGCTTAATTCAGATGCCAGTTGTATGTTGTGCTATTTTAGATTGCAAGATATTGTATAGTCTTAAATAAAAAACATTTTTATATGTCTTTAAATTCCTTTACATAGGAATATGAGCATTGCATGGTGTTGTCCAAATTCATGATCTTCCATAATGTAGAAGGTATTTTCAAACCTTTTTCATACTATTCATTATTCATTTGGGACCACCCCCAAATATTTTTCTGGATCCGCCACTGATATCAAATATTATTGGATGCCGAATTGACTTTGAATAGGTGCCGATTTGACTAGATGCCGATTTAGCCAGGTGCCGATTTGACTTTTTTTTATTGGTGCCGATTTGACTTGTACCCTCTGAATAATCAGACCCTTTCATCAGTTCATAATAATTTTCCAAGTGTCTCAGATTACTAGATATTTATACTAAAATCTAAAATTTGTGATGTCTGTAAATATATATATCAATTACCTTTAAATACTTTTACAGTATATGTGTCTTAAAGCCACAATATGAAAACGTATAGTCTAATACAAGCTGATAAAAAGTAAAATCTTTTTTCGATGTTTACATCTCGTAACCGGAAACACGCTGCATGTTAAAACAAATGATAACTTTGAAATAAGTTTCATGTCTTTCACAAATGAATATTCTTAGATAATAGAGATATATATAAACATTTTATACTAACAAATAATTTCATATATATATATATTAAAGACTTTTGTTATTTCTTAAACCAGAATACAATATTATCATTTACGTGTGTCGTATTTATCAAGGGAGAACACTCGGTAACACAGAAACCGGTAAGTGGAAAAACGTTGTTTAATTTGGCAGTTTAGTGGCTGTAAGCAGGTTAAAGTTGTTGACTAGTAAGTTAAAGTCTGTGATCCCCCCTCCACCAAAAAAAATCAAAACAAGACAACATGGCAAAAAATAAATAAATAAACAAACAGAAAAATTCAGATTTAAACATTTGTTAAACATGTTAAATAGACATGTCAAATAGACAACCAGAACTGATAACACAAATTATTTTATGATGAAGGTAAGAATGTTCTTCTGTGAGGAGTGAAATGGTCATATCTGCTACTGTTGCAGCTAAATTTGATAAAATTTCACTGTGTTTAGTCTTTAGTCTTTAGAAGTGTCAACTTGACACTATAATCTCTCTGTAATTTGAATCACACTGGTAAATTTACGTCACTTTTGTATAAAACTCATTGGTACATTTGTATTTATAATGTGGCACTGCAGAAAAAAAAAATGTAACTAAATAAATAATTAAATAATTAATTACCCCAAAAAATTAAATTAAAATTGAATAAATAATTAACCCTCATAAAACCTTAACTATCTATTTTGTGAACCTTCCAGTATCTTTAATAAAGACCCCTAACAAATGTTGAATATCTTCTATGTGATGTTTGTAATTATCATTTTCTGTTGTTGCTAACAATACTTCAGATTCAAGTGTTAGTTTTGCTGTTATGAAGTAGAGTGCTGAGCGGAGTTTTTCTCTAGCCTCCTCATAATTTTCACAATCCAGTAGGTAATGGTCAACTGTTTCTACTTGTCCACAGCTGCATTTGTCAATGAGTGCTGGGCATATTGTTGATTTGTAAAAGTTTAAATTGCAATATCCTGTTCTTAGACTAGTAGTTATTCTATATATTTCAGTTGACGGCTTGTCTTTTGGAAGTGTATTTTTTACATTTTGTTGAAAGGCATAATATCTTCTTCCTTTATCACTGGTGTCCCATCTGTTTTGCCATTTTACCATAACACTGTCTTTTGCTCCTTTTTGTATATCTTGTTTTGTAAATATTGGAATGCTTTGTATTTTTTCTGCCTCCTGTGCTGCCTTTTTAGCTAGTTGGTCTGCTAGTTCATTACGGTACCTTGTATGTCAGCGTGTCCAGGGGTCCATTCAATGGAAACAATGATTCCTTCAGATTTAAGTGCCAATATACCAATTTTAATATCATGAATAGTTTTGCCATAATTATCTGATTTCCAATTTAAAGTTAAAATTCCAATTGCTGATTGGCTGTCTGAGAAAATTTGGATGGATTCAGTGTTTTTTCTGTTGTTTGGAATTATAAGAAAATCTATTACTAGCTTGATAGCTACTAATTCCCCTAATAAAATAGATCCTCTATTGGAAACTGGCTGGGTTAACTCCACATGTTCTGTGCTGTTTGATATTAAAATAGCTGCCCCAGCACCACATGGACCTGGATTTCCTTTGCAGGAGCCATCAGTGAAAGCTAATGTTGTATTATTTTTAAGTTGATGTATTTTTTCCAAAATAATATTTTTCCCCTGAAATGCTTGTTCCTCTGATCTAGACTTTGAACTTCCGAGATTTTTCCAATACTCTGGTGGTGATTTTGAGGCTGCTAACCCTCGGAATTCAAATTGAGACTCTATACAGTCAGAATCAATCTCTGTTGACCTTTTCATGTCTTCAGCCTGTAATACCATTCTTCCAATTGGTGAGATTATTTTTTCAGGTTCATTTATATTTTTTCAATCTTCAAAAATTTGTTTAATAGGCAAAATTGTGATTTGTCAGAGCAAGGATTTGTATAGTTAAGACGAGATGTTCAAACAGGTAAAGCAGAGATGATTTACATTCTTGTTTTGATCTTCGTAATAATTAAGTAAGAAAATGACGTTATCGTTATGCGTTACATTTCACACGAAACAGAAGTCCAATTATTTATTAAAATTGTTTTTGTCTTTAAGTTCTAATCATTTCCGGTCATATGTGAAACATGTGACTAACATGTGATCACGCCATTACGGCCGTATGTACGAAATACTAGGTCTAAACATTGTTTTTGTTTCCAACGGGATGTTAGCAAACATAATCTGTAGACATGTTTCGTCTTGTTTAAAAGAGGAAAATATAATTTTCAAAGAGATTGCGCCGGGGGTCTATTATTTTTCCTATGTGCATAATGTTACATACGATCTTGTGTGAAAATAAATGCCCAATGACTTGACAAAATCGATTTCAGATTTGACAGACGTTTAAACACACTACGTTTCCCAATAACAATGTAAAGGGTCCTTGGAAAATTCAATCGAAATTACGTCTCTTATCATAGTGCCGATCTTCGTTGGATTGATTTTGCTTCAGCAGTAAATATTACTGGATATTTTAGGTGAATAAAGATAATTAAATGAAAAATGCATGTTAATATACGGTTACACTTGGAATGTACAAAGTTGGTAACTTTGTCACAATTTATAATTATTTTTTTCTATTCATGTTCTGCAAACACTTTTCAGAAACGCAATAAACTTGTCAAAGGAAAAGTAAACTTTTACCAGGCATGACTTGAAAGGAAGTACTTTATTGATTTTAGCCCACTAAAGTAGGTTAAAATGTGGAAACCATGTAGATTGTGTACAGGTCACAAATATCACATGGTGCCTATTTTAAAGATTTTAATTCAAAGTTAAAAGTTTTTTTCTTTACTGGATTTAAAGAATTTTACATTGCCAATGATTTGGAATAAATTTTATATACATGATATAACTGGAATTTCAAAACCAAATATAAATATTTTTTTTTGGCCAAAACATCAAGATACAACGATTATGGTATCCTGTATCAATGAAGAAAATATGGAAAATTCTGAATAAATTGTACTAATTGTTTTCAAAACAAGCACATATTTAGGAGTTTTATAATACTGTTACATTTAAGATGGATTTTAAGAAAAAGTATACTGTTCAGATTATTTTAAGCAGATTTTGCAATAAAATAAAACTAAAAAAATGCTTTCGGTTTCTTATGGATGTATGGTTTCCTGTCACTTTTAAAAAAAACTTTAATATAACATTGAAAATAGATTTTAAATATTAACATGAAGCAAGTAACACTAGTAATGGTGTTTATTTATGCCTTTTGAATTATATTGTGCAAAATAAAGAAAATAAAGATTGGTTTCCTGTTTGGTTTCCTGTCGTGAAACGGTGAATCAAAATGTATTAATTTTTTCTCGAAAAACTCAATTGTTCCATTCATACTATTCTAACACCAACACAACCCACAAAATAAAAGTTAAAATTTTAGAACTTATAAAAAAGGATACAAAAAGAAACCAAAGGCCGAATACCAAATTATGGTCCATATTCATGACTTGATAGATAAGATCAGCACATGTAGCCATAAACTGTAGCCATAAACTGAGAGTTGTAGATTTGTAGCATAACTGGTAGTTTTGAGAATATAGAATAGATACAAAAATAGGGTTTTTAATAATAATAATCTGAGCAAGTAAAACACCGATTTATCAATATACAAATATTATAAAATTATAAAAATAGATAATCAATTTCAGCTGTACTACATATAAATTTTATTATAAAATGATATAAGCAAAAAATTTCTAATACAGAGAATCAGCATGTGCCATGCTGACATAATTTTCCTGTTTGCATGATTCAGGAGTTAATATTGCTTTTCAGACAGCTGGGCCATTATTGAAAAAATGTATCAGCCCAGTTTGGGAATAAAAGAATTGAAAATCAATAGATGTCAGATGGTTTTCTTTAAGATGGATAATTTTTAAGTTAATACAATAAAACTTGTGTATAGATATACATGTAAGTTAAAGTGGTTTGAGTGCCAATGTGACAACTATCCATCCAAGTCACAATTTGTAAAAGTTAATCATTATCATGATTATAGGTCAAAGTATGACCTTCAACATCATGACCACGGAGCCTTGCATTGGCTCACACAGAACAGCAATGCAAGCTGCAAAGGGCCTAAAAAATTACTAGTGTAAAAAAATTAAACCATTCAAACAGGAAAACAGATGGTCTAATCTATATAAAATAAGAAACAAGAAAAACATTTATGAACCACATCAAAAAACAACAACCACTGAACATCAGACTCCTGACATGCCTGACTGGACAGCTGTAAGCAAAAGCAGTGGGTTTAAATGTTTTTATAGGGAGCCAACCTTCACCATAACCTTGTGTATTTATTTATATTACTATCCAACATGTGTCCAAGGTTGCACTAGCCTTTTAAAAAAATGGATAAATGAACATATCAGTTTATAAAAAAGAAGATGTGGTATGATTGCCAATGAGATAACTATCCACAAAAGACCAAAATGACACAAACTTTAACAATAATAGGTCACCGTACGGCCTTCAACAATGAGCAAAACCCATACCGCATATAGTCAGCTATAAAAGGCCCCGATAAGACAATGTAAAACAATTCAAGGGAGAAAACTAACGGCCTTATTTATGTAAAAAAATGAACGAAAAACAAATATGTAACACATAAACAAACGACAACCACTGAATTACAGGCTCCTGACTTAGCATGTTTAGTTTTGATTGCGACATTCAGGATTGTTTTATTGGATGAACTTTCCTCCATGGTCCATCTTTAATCCATGGAGCTCCATGTACTAGTACACTTTCCAACAAAGAAAATAATTTGATTTCAGTATTGTAATTTTAAAACTAGATTCAGACTTACAGAAGTGAGTTACAATGAAGTCCAGACGCCAAACACACATCAATGATATACATACAATACACATGATACAACTGACTTAACAATATTGTATATTTTATTTTGTAGAATATCATGTCTACTGCAGAAATTCAAGATTATTTAAAGACAGCTACAGGGGTAGCCAAGGAGGCAGGGGAGGTAATTATAAACTAAAACAATGTCATTGATCATGTTGATAATCTATATATTCACATTTTTTAATTGGATTAAAAACCTATGATGAATTTAAAAACTAATTTATAAGGTAAAAATAAATTACAAAACTTTCCTATAGTGCTAAATTTGTTTTGATTAGTTTCTTGATTTTGCAATTCAGTACATTTTGTATGTTGAAATGATGGTATACACATGGTATAATTATGATCCGCAACTTGACTCAAATGTACAAATGAATATAACATTCTCTAAAATGTTTACAATTTAAGACGACTAATGTGTTGAATTGATACTTTTTGGTCTCACAATTTACACTGCATTGTTATTTATCTTTTCCCTGCCAAAATATTCCAATTGAATACTTCAATAGTCTTCTAAGATATATATGTTGTTGAATAGAAATAATAGGATACCAACTCCCCCAAAATGTGAAAAAAAAACAGAAAAATTAATTTACTGTTACATAAAGAAAAATTGCATCAAGTTATATAGAAAATTCAATAAAATGAAAATAGAAAGACAGACAACTACAACAAAAAATAAAAAAGTTTACAAATAAAAAAATAAATAAAAAAAACATGCTAAGTGTTTTGTTGAATATTAGCAGTAAATATAAAAAAGAAGATGTGGTATGATTGCCAATGTGACAACTCTCCACAAGGTACCAAATAACACAAAAATTAACAACTATAGGTAACCATACAGCCTTAATCAATGAGCAAAGACCATATCGCATAGTCAACTCTAAAAGGACAAATGACAATGTAAAACAATTGAAACGAGAAAAACTAATGACCTTATTTATGTACCAAATACGAAAGAAAAACAAGTATGTAACACATTAATAAACCACAACCACTAAATTACAGGCTCATCACTTGAGACAGGCACATACATACAGATTGTGGCAGGGTTAAACATGTTAATGGGATTCCAACATGTCCAACCCTCCATTAACCTAGGACAGTGGTGTAACTATGCAACATAAGAACAAACTTTAAAAATTAGTTGAAAAAGGCTTAAACATCCCATCAGATGGATAAAAATACATATTCTATAAATACAAGTGGACTTGGCCAGGTACTTGTACATCCAAACAACAAAAAGACAATAAGTACAGATCAGAGATTACTCTCAGTTACTGATAGATTAGTCATTAAACTGTCATTTGAATTCTGGTAGCATCATTGGCTGCTGACATGACCTGTTTGGATTGATATTCATATTAGTATATATCTCATTATTTAGTTGGACAAGGCTTGTTGTATTTTAAACATTGAGATTGATAATACATGGGTATGACTCAATGATCAGACATTCATTGTCAGAATTTACCCAAGATTTATATTCCAGGTAGTTAGAGAGGCCTTTTACAAAGAGAAATCATTACAAACTAAAAGTAATTACGCTGACCTAGTGACAGAAACAGATCAGGCCGTAGAGAAACAGATAATTAACTCATTGAAAGAAAAGTATCCAACTCACAAGTAAGGATAATAATCATTATGAGGCGACATATCTCAGTTTAACATTAGAAGAATGAAGTCCCATGTCCCATTTGCTTTTAACACACACAAATACATTACTGTGGATTCATTATTTTTCATGGGTACCAATTTTCTTGGATTTAGGAAAATTTTCATTTTGCTGGATATTTGATTTCGTAGTTTTGCTGAAGACTGCATACATTTCTATATAACATTTGTAATTCGTTCCACAATGAAATTAGTGGTTCCTAGGTAACGATGAAATCCATAAAAAGTGATATCTAATGAAGCCACAGTAGTCTGCACCGTTAGCCACTAGTCTAATAGATGCTCCTGATCCAGACGAGTAAAGTTTTATTCAGACTAGTAAATATTTGCAAAACTTTCTTATGACACATAAGGAAAAGGTGAACATATCCTTCTTCAGAATAGTTTTTGGAATAATTTGGGGCAGACTAATACATCACTGTGTATGTTGTGAGAGAGTCAGAAACCTGGATATTTATATAAATTTTAAATTCCAAGATAAAGTGCTTCAGTGTTGATTTAGAATAAAAATAATTTACAAAGGAACTGATATCAATCTCCATATATGCATTTATTGATCTTAATTCAGATCCTGTGTTTCCAAGCTTTTCTTAAAAAAAGAACTAAAAAGCAACAAACAAATGGAAGTTTTTAACGACCTTGACTGGCTGAAAAGCTTTATTCTACTTCATGTTTTAAAAGACCACTTGGGATTGTCTGGTTTTGTTGGAATAATACACACTTTCAAACATTTGAAGGCTGAAATTTCATTGGTTGATGAAATAATTAATACCAAAACAGAATGTAAAATAGAGTGTTGTCAGATCCTTAGCTTGTAATCAAAGCTTATCACAGGAATTGTATTTAAATCTGAATGAATTTTTGGTAACTTTTAGTAAAATAATGAACACTATTTATAATCCCTGGTGTAGATCACATTGTCAATATCTAAAGAAGACTGCTTCATCTTTAGCCATATCAAATCATTTTGAAGTTTTGATTGAGGAACATTTTATATGTTTGTTTCATATTCGTCATTAAACTACTCAATATGCATGAATTATTTTCCACTGGAAGTAAACAGCCTATGGTATATTAGCCCTTCATTTTATAGATTTATTGGTGAGGAATCAGTAGCAGATGGTCATAAAACAGAATGGACAGATGACCCTACATGGATCATTGACCCCATAGATGGAACAACGAACTTTGTACATCAAATACCACATACATGTGTGTGTATAGGACTATCTATTAAAAAGCAGGTATGACCTTGATTCCTGACCTTTGTACATCAAATACCACATAAATGGGTGTGTAAAAAAACCGCTATTAAAAAACCGGTACGACCTTGAACAACTAGCTTTGTACAATAAATACCACAGACATTTGTGTCTATAAGACTCTATAAAAAAACAGGAACAACCTTGAACAACAAACTTTGTACATCAAATGCCACATACATGTGAATGATAGAACTCCCTATTAAAAACAGGTACGACCTTGAACAACAAACTTTGTACATCAAATGACACATTCATGTGAGTGTATAGAACTCCCTATTAAAAACAGGAACGACCTTGAACAACAAACTTTGTACATCAAATGACACATGCATGTGAGTGTATAGAACTCCTTATTAAAAAACAGGTACGACCTTGAACAACAAACTTTGTACATCAAATGCCACATGCATTTGAGTGTATAGAACTCCCTATTAAAAAACAGGTACGACCTTGAACAACAAACTTTGTACATCAAATGCCATATGCATGTGAGTGTATAGAAGTCCCTATTAAAAAACATGTGCAACCATATACATCAATTCTTAAAATCAATAGAACTAAATGTTCAATCAAGGTACTGTTGAGGGAAAAGCATATTTTAAATAAAAAGCTGTTTTAAGTTTGCAAATACACCACAAGTTGCACAAGAGAAATTTTTAAAACAAATTTGATATTTATGGGTACTTATTTTAAAATATTGAGTAAAACTTGTATTGCACGGTTATTTGATATCATGGATATAAGTCTACATTCAAGCTAATAGAAACTATTACTTTTAAATTTGTGGTTCAAAGATACTAAAAAAATGTCTGAAAATAGGTATCCTTTGAATAATAATGAATACTTCAATTTCTCTAATGCTTACATTTACAAGAGTGCAGCTAATTCTTTGAAATTAATTTACATTTTAGAACTGTTCAATTCATGATAATTATTATTTCTATACATTGTACTTTAGATGGTAGTTGGTGTGGTTTATGCCCCGATTTTAAATGAAATGTATACAGGAGCTAAAGGACTGGGAGCCTTCTGTAATGGGGAACGGATATCTACTTCTCAACAAAATGGTAACTATGTCGGAAATAACAAAATCCATATAAAAATTTGTTTAACCCTAGAACACAAGTACTCACCAAATCGAGGAGGACCAAAGTCCTTAAACCTGCTATTGTTTTATAGATTTCATTGTAAGCTACTTTACTAAATATCAGTTTAAAGATAGATGTAAAGGAGTTATGGATAAGTTTCAATTTTATCATTTGATGCACAAATTTAAAGTTGATATCAATAGTTTATGCATTTAATTATTTTGCAAAGGTATAGAAATGTTTTGTTATTTTAATGCATTCATGACATTTATTTCATTGGAATGTTACAAATGAGTAGGATTTTTATTTATATGCCCTTCAATGATTGATACATTATAATATCCATGGGTTTATCAGAGTACAAGTTCTAGAGTAATGAAATAGAAATCTTCAATTCCCTGCTTTTCATATTGTGCAATGGATATTAAATATGCAAATATACTTTCACAGAGTCACATGATTTTTTGGACAATGTCACAAATATTGAAATTAAGCACTCCTCAAATTTTCAGCTCAATGGTTAGTTGTATGAGAATTATTGGACATAAATCATAAAAAACTAGGCAATTTTTATTTGTCTTACAAAAGCTCAAGTTTGCATTCATGAATATGATTTGAAAATTAACATGATAATAGGTTTTATAAAGACAATATAAAAAAGAAGATATGGTATGATTGCCGATGAGACAACTATCCACAAAAGACCAAAATGACACAGACATTAACAACTATAGGTCACTGTACGGCCTTCAACAACTTTTAATCTTAAAGATTTTCTGACATCTGTAGTCATTTTAGAGTTGTAGGACTTTGACTATCAATAAATACTGTAAATTCAGAAATTATTGTGTGCATTTATTATTGCGATTTGTCATTTTAGACTCAAATGGGATTTTAATTTTTTGTGATAATGAGAAAAATCCTAAGTAATTCATTTTTGAAAATTCAAAATGCAAGTTTAGATTATTGCTTTTATTACCCACATTTTTTGCAATTATAAAAACATCGCAATGATTTCAGACTTTACAGAAAGTATATTTACATACTTCTTTGATAAAGTTCTAAATTAGAGACATGTGGTTCTTACTTGCTTTAAAAACATAGAAAGTTCTAAGCGTCACATGAAAAAACAATCCTAGGTGACACATTGGTCATGGTAAAACAGTCCTGGTTGTCACATGGGTCATGGTGAAATGCTTCTAGTTGTCACATGAGGAAATTTACTTTTAGATACTTATGATTGTTGATTTTAACCATGTTATTAATTTCATCTCAATTTCTCAACCTTTTCAAATATCAAGATGCTTGAAAAAGTTACCTTTCCTATTGGCTCAACCATACCACTCATTAAGTAGTTAATACTCCACCCTACAGACAAGTTGTCAAATGTGATGCTATCCAAAATTTTTGGGGAGAACACTCAACAATCTTCAGCAAATTAAGCTTGAAATTGTCACACGTAAAGAATAAGACACCTGTTGAATTTTGTATTAGTAGATCAAAGTCAAGGACAAAGTGCCTATGATAAGACTAAAATCATTAGTGAACTAGACAAATTTATTGAATATCTGTATTGGTACACTTAAAAATAAAAATGAATAATAATTTATCTTTTAAAATGATATATCTTTTCAGACATGAAGCAGGCAATTATATATCTGGAAGGCGGATCCTCAAGAGAACCAGATGTATTAAGAAGAAAATGTAATATTTATCATAAAGTTGTTGAGACTACTCGTGGGTATGTTTTTAAGATAACTGTGAAATATTTGTCATTATGTGATGTAGATGACTTACTTTCATTCAAGTGACCTGTTCTTACATTTAGTACAACTTTTGCTAAATGTAAATTGAAGACTCACTTTGTTTCATTGATATTTTATGTAGGTCATATTTCATACAGTTATAAGTTTTTATTCAAAGCTATGTTGCTAAAGTTATGTTAATGTGGTCATGATAACATATGTATACCTATATTATTACCTAGTTACTACAAAGCAAGTAAAAACCATACATAGTAACTAAGCATTACAAAAAAAAACTTTTTAAAAATCCTAAACATCCGTTTTTTTTTCACTCTTTGATTGAATTTGGATTGCTAATGGTTACTAAGATATTATATGAACTCTGACCAATATTGTAACTGGAAAGTACACAAGTTTATTTTGGCAATTTTTTTTTGTAAATGTTCAGCTTCTACAGCATTTTTTATTAGATTTTCTTTTTCTCTTTATTTTACTTTTTGTATTAAATTTGTTTTGAACTTTTTTCAGAAAATAGATTTATTTCGAGATAATCATTTGTGAATTGGCAACTGTCTTCAATATTTTATTCTTTCTAAACAACTAAACAAATAACTTTAGAATTTACGTTTTTCTTTTAAAACCTTGAGTCATTCAGGGGAATCAAACCTTTTATATCATTTTATAATTTCCACAGGACAAGAACATTAGGTTCAGCAGCTATGAATATGGTAAATGTGGCCAAAGGAAGTGGTGATGCTTATGTAGAATATGGTTTACATATCTGGGACTTTGCTGCATCAGGGGTGATACTGTTAGAGGCTGGTGGTGCTATGATTGATCCCGCAGGTAAGAACCTTGGACTTAACCTCATAAAAGGGGAGGGGGCTTACTGTCAAGGCTAGTGGTGCTATGATTCATCCCGCAGGAAAGTACCTTGGACTTAACCTCATCAGGGTGGTAGGGGGGATACTGTTAGAGGCTGGTGGTGCTATGATTGATCCAGCAGGAAAGTACCTTGGACTTAACCTCATCAGGGTGGTAGGGGGGATACTGTTAGAGGCTGGTGGTGCTATGATTGATCCAGCAGGAAAGTACCTTGGACTTAACCTTACCAGGGTGGTAGGGGGATAATGTTAGAGGCTGGTGGTGTTATGATTGATCCAGCAGGTAAGTACCTTGGATTTTACCTCACTTAGGGGGGTGGGAGGGGGGTACTGTCAGAGGCTGTTGGTGCTATGATTGTGTTCATGTTGTTAAAGCAGTCGCATTTATCTCATTTTCAATTAGATTTTTTGGCCATGCACCTTCAGTCATGGTTCATTGACTTTGATCGTTTTGTATAGTTAACAGTAATGCCATTTTAGTTTCAACATTTGTATGCTACCATTAAATTATGTTACAGAAAAGACATATCTATGTGTCAGCAGTTTATTTAATTAATTAAAATTGAGAATGGAAATGGAAATTGAGGATGTGTCAGAGGAACAACTACCCAACCAAAAAGCAGAAAAAAGCAGAAATAAAATTGAGAATGGAAATGGGGAATGTGTCAAAGAGATAACAACCCAACCATAGAACAGACAACAGAACAGAAGGCTACCAACTGGTCATCATTGCAGTGAGAAAATCCCTCATTTTACGAGTCCTTGCATTGTAGGTATTATTATTCATGTAACATTTTGTTTATATTTAACAGGTGGTCCTGTAGATTTCCTTAGTAGAAGAGTTCTCTGTGCCTCATCACAATCTTTAGCAGACCAGTTATCTACAACCATCCCAGAACATATAGAAATGGAGAGAGACTGAAAATGGCAGACTTAAACAATAAATGTTAGATTTAGCAAAAAAGTAAGGGTGGTCCTGGTTAATTCTAGTGCAAATAAACACTTAGTGCATTAGTAGGAAGAAAAATTAAAGTTTATTTTCTATGTTAGTTCTAATAATAATAAAAACATTTTACAATCAGTGAAAAACATGCAGTGATCTACAGAATTCCAATTTTAGCTGACCAACAGGGTTATTGTTTGATGTCTGTCCTGAGCTTTTAAACAAATGCCTTATGTGAGGATGATGCCTTGTATACTAGCATTGTAAGGCTAGGTAAAGGGACTCTTGTTCAAATTTCTCAATAAAGCATTTCTAAAATGGGTTAAATAGGATTGCTTGTTTAATGACAGTGGGTATATTTCACAGTGGGTATTTAGGTGCTTAATTAGGGAGCCTTGGAACTATGTTGGTTGGTTGCTGGCTAATTAAAATTTTCATCATACATTTTATAATGGTTAAGAGAGTCTTCTATCACTTTTGATGTTATAGATATATGTTGTTAATGTTATATGTACTATTTTATTTTTTAGAAGTTATCACTATTTATTATATATTTGCTGGTCAACATTTTTGTATATGTTTTTTTTATAGAGATAATTATTTTATATTAAAATAACAGTACAAAATAAAGTCACCATTTGTTATTTTTCTTTGTAAGTAGTGAGACATGTGCAGCGCTGCAGAATAATGACATTGCATTAATTGATGGATGCTCTTTGTGTGTGTCTCAACCTGGGATGAAATAGTTATCAAATGTACCAGGCTTATAATTTTAATACGCCAGACGCATGTTTTGTCTACATAAGGCTCATCAGTGACGCTCAGATCAAAACAGTTAAAAAGCCAAACAAGTACAAAGTTGAAAAGCATTGAGGATCCAAATTTTCAAAAAGTTGTGCTAAACACGGGAAATTTTAGAACATCAGTCATAGGGATGACAAAACAGCAGGGAGGTGTTAAATATTTGTATATAAAGTTTCATACGTTCAAGGTAGTCTTTGGGAATTCTTGATACCTTTTAAACAGATGCCTCTGAGAATGATGTCATATGTCCATTGCTTGACCTCATTTTTATGGATAATCATCTCCTTAAAAACAAGTTATTTTTTCATGTGAATTTAAAAAAAATAGATTATTTAAATTTGGTATATAGGATCCTTGCAAGTTTATATATTCAACAAACAGGGTGACCTGGACATGATCCACTTTATAGAAAATAAATCATGGTTTAATTTTGTTATCAAGTCCTTATCTCAGATTTCATAATCAATATGTAAACAATGTTTGGAAGGATTTTAAGGCATACATGTCCATTCGGGAGATTTGATTTGACCATGACCTTATTTTTATGGATAATTTTTCAATGTTAGGTTTTCATGTATTATAAAAAAGAAGATGTGGTATGATTGCCAATGAGACAACTATCCACAAAAGACCAAAATGACACAAACATTAACAACTATAGGTCACCGTACAGCCTTCAACAAAGAGCAAAGCCCATACCACATATTCAGCTAGGCCCCGATAAGACAATGTAAAACAATTCAAACGAGAAAACTAACCGCCTTATTTATGTAAAAAAAATAACGAAAAACAAATATGTAACACATAAACAAACGACAACCACTGAATTACAGGCTCCTGATTTGGGACAGGCACATACATAAATAATGTGGCGGGGTTAAACATGTTAGCGGGATCCCAACCCTCCCCCTAATCTGGGACAGTGGTATAACAGTACAACATAAGAACGAACTATAAAAATATTGTTCTTTATTCTCAAATACTTTAAAGCAATTAGTCAAATATATTTGGTATATATAATGATTGTAATGTGTTTATGTCTGCCTTGTATGGTCATCTTACCTTACCTCAATTTCATGAGTAAATGGTCAATGCTATGTTTTCATAGCTAGTAGATAGATATAAGAAGTTGTGGTATGAGTCCCAATGAGACAACTCTCCATCCAAGTAGAAATGCCTTTACGTAGTCAGATCTATGTCAGTTGTTTCCCACTCGTTCCATTGCTTAATACGATTGATTTTGTCAGTTTGTATGGACCATCTCTTTTATGACGGGTGCCACATGTGGAGCAGGCCACCTTCCGGAGCACATGAGATAACCCCTAGTTTTTGGTGGGGTCGTGTTGCTTATTTTTTAGTTTTCTATGTTGTGTCATGTGTAATATCGTTTGTTTGTCTTTTTTCATTTTTAGCAATGGCGTTGTCAGTTTATTTTCAATTTATGAGTTTGACTGTCCCTTTGGTATCTTTCGTCCCTCTAGTATTTACCTTAAAGTATGATATTTTTGTTTTTTATTATACTTTTTCGATTATATGCAACACAGATTTTCCCTAAAGATTGATCAAGTCATGCCCCCCAAAATGATGTATTTAAGCTAGCCATGAGGATCTCTTGGTATTTGTGTTCTCAAAAATGCGATTCATTTTGGTTTTCCAAACGGTTGGACTCTATCGTACCTGATGATGGCTATACCAGAAACACGTGTTATGTACAGCGTATTCACATGACTTGATTTATTAGCATCCTTGTAAACATCAACCCTTCTTAAAGGAAATCAGGAAAAGAATCATGAACTTTGGAATATAAGTATCAACTTAAGATGAAAGTTTATTATGAATTTACGTTTCATGTCATTTGGGGCCCTTTATAGCTTGTTGTTCGGTGTGAGCCAAGGCTCCGTGTTGAAGGCCGTACTTTAACCTATAATGGTTTAATTTTTAAATTGTTATTTGGATGGAGAGTTGTCTCATTGGCACTCACACCACATCTTCCTATATCCATGTAATACATTTATCACATCTTGTAAACAAGGAATAATCTAAAGGAACTAAATATGTAGGTGAATTAATCTTACTTGACAAAGACAGATGGTACAAATGCATTTCCTACCATTTTAAAATGTTTCAAACTGAAAGAAGCGATAAGTACTTTAACCTTTCCGTTTCTTAGTTTGTGCAATGAATGTCAACGTGAATTCAACTATATGAGGTATAAGTTTTTACGTTCACTATACTAGTGATTGACATTGCAGGACAAACAGGTGCTCTTTTGTGACGCTTGACTTTATCTACCTGACTTTCCCAAGATGAAAAATAAAGCCAGTCAAATTGAAGCTACTTTTATATTCTTATACCAATTAAGTTTGAAAAATCGAGACAACTAATTGATCAGCAATTTTTCATTACCAAATTAAATATATCTTTTTCTTTTTAGTAGATTTATATGGTATCAACTAGAAACAGATAAGGGATTTAATAAAAATGTTGTTTTTTTTTTAATGAGATTCTACACCTGCTCTTCACCGTAAATTTAAACACGCTTAATATAAACACAGATTACAACACTTGTTTTGTTAGAATTTGGTGCAGTTGGTCATGCCCTACTGAATATGATTTAAAAACAAGGTCAAATTAAAACAATAACACATTTTAACAAGGTTGACATTGATGTCTACTGTTTTAAAAGAAAGCTTTTGGCTATTTTGTTTGTTTAAAAAAGTAAAAGATAACGAAAAAAATCAGACAGATAATACTTGTGTGCATCAATTTTGATAAAAGTTGCCTACTTCTTTAAAAATTATGCACATATCAACACAATGCTGTTTTACCATTGAAACAATAAATAATACCAGAAGTATTATCTGGTACGCCAGATTAACGTTTCATCTACACAAAACACATTAGTTGTGCTTGAATTAAAACAAAATAATTGAAGGCCAAATCATTAACTAAGTTAAGAAGCATAAGACCCATAAGAAAAGAAACATTAATGTTCCTACGAATTTTAACATTATATGCCCGGTAAATTATCAGGAAATTAGTGTATCAATTATAAACTCATTTAAGATACAAGAGTTAAAATTTCGTACGTCAAACGCTTGTTTATTCTACAAAAGACTCGGCAGTGACACTCGAGTTAAAAACGATATTGAGTCTAAATACATAACGACATTGAAGGTCACTGAAGAAAAAATCAATTCAAATACAGCTTAAATGTCATAAAAAATAAAAATTACGAAAATACTGATTTCTGAGGAAAATTCAAAACGGAAAGTCCCTAAACAAATGGCAAAATCAAATGATAAAACACATCAAACGACTGGACAACAACTGTCATATTCCTTACTTGGTACAGGCATTTTCAAATATAGAAAATGGTGGATTGAACCTGGTTTTATAGCGCGTAACCTTTAACTTGTACGACAGTCGCATCAAACTAAAGATAGGCGAAAGATACCAATTTGGATATTCAAACTCGTAAGTCTAAGACACCTTCACAATGTCATGTCAACAACCGAAAAATGGATAAAAGAAAAATAGCAGTACACAAAAAAAAAAAAAAAAGTAGAAAACCAAAGATTGAACAAAACGAGCTCCCACCAATTACCGATGGGGATCTCAGGAGTAACAGAATAATAAGAGGATCATTTTCTACGTCATGTTGCTCCTGTAAATACAAACCATATGATAATTCTAAATCGGAAGGTCACATTCTGGGAAAGGTGAAGGTCACAATCGAGGAAAGGTGAAGGTCATAATCGAGGAAAGGTGAAAGTCACAATCGTGGAAAGGTGAACGGATTGTGGTTACGAAAATTTGTTTATAAATATTTTCGTCGTCAACTCGTGATGGTGTCTATCCATTTTCGAAAAGGATGATTTTAACAATGCAAATTTGAACTCTTTGTTCAAAATATTACCACAATAAGTGAAAAATATCCGTTGTCCTTTGTGGTATAAATAAAAAAAAAACGAATTTATTCCGTCAATTGAATAAACAAAGGCAACAGTAGTATACCGCTGTTCTGAAGTCATAAACCGATTTAGAGAAACAATACATGCATTACACATGTTATACTATCAAACATATTACTTTAAATGACACGCACATAACCTATTCTTGAAGAGTTTTATTGTATTCGTAAGCATCATTGTACATTTGTAAATACAATATGTAGTACATAACTACTTAAACATCAGTACAACAATATTAAATTGTTCGTCGAAATTTAACTCAGGCTATAAGGATATTTAGACAACACCGCCTGTACTGTGTCCTCGAGACAGTGCCAGGCGCTCGAGACTACACGGTCGTACTTATCAATATACAGTACATGTATATAAAACAAAAATAATTTTAACTTTGCTAGAAGATATTTCACAATGCATATGATCGAAAGTTTTTGGTTTACACTACATTGAAATAACTTCGTGAATCTGAACCAAATCAAGAACAGTGTTCTCATGCTGTTACGAAGAAGACGACAAATACAGTGTTAGGTAAATAAGTTTTAACAATTCATTGTGAATTTCTCCCTCAGTTTGCTAAAAATTTCATTAATCCCTTTCAAATGGTTTATTAAATTTATAAGAACAAGTGCGGCTGTTTTTGACAATCTTTTTGACAGTTTGTGACGTCTTGACATGCATCCTTCACTATAATTGTGACGACATTTGTCACAAGAGGGTAACACACTTAGGATTTTTGTTGATTTCTTTAACACAGGAAGTCTAAAATATAATCTTGGAATTAATCGCTTTAGGTATTTACATAATTTATCAATCATATTGACAAACTTGATAACAAATCATTTGAATCTAAAACAACACATCTCGTAGGTTTTCATAATGTTGCACAATTAAACCCACAACAACGATTTGTTAATATTTTTTTAAGTGTTATGTCTAAATGATATTGCATATTTTAGTTTATCCCAAAATAACACATCTCCAATTTTAAGATAGGTTTGAGAATTGAGACAACTTTTCAAATCAGGATCAATATTATCCAAAGAAATATTACCCTTCAACACAATTATCAAATGACGACCTTTATCGTGTAAACTTTTCCTCAAAGCTGTTCGGAACTCCATCATACACCATTCACTCCTCAAGAAATCATTGGTTATAAGTAAGATGGTGTGATAGCTGTTTTCAACACTGTTGTATATATTATCAGCTATGGTATTACCAACTATAAAATCTCTATGATGAAGACAGAGACTGCATGCTTTCCCAGCGTCATCTGACTCCAACTTAGGTAAAGCTGTATGTATAACCCATTCAACATCTTTCTCGCTGTAGGCAATAAATGCATCATACTCTTTTTCAACGGCTGTGACACTTCTGAGTTCACATGGACATTTTATATTGAGTCGAGTAAACAAAATAACTTTGATCATATTCCTGAAATAGATTGTCAATAAAGTTATAATGATCAATGTTATTGTTATGATGCTAAAAACAACTACTTGAAAGTTTACAATTGTCTCCTTGATACAGTTAAGATCTGTAGCGGACATATTTAATAGCTTACGTCCACGGAATTTGGAGGGTTTTGAACACTCTAGCGACCCAAGGTAATCATAAACTTTTGGCATAGTCTTTGAAGTTAGATATGCCATTACTTCAAGTACTCCACAATCACATACAAACGGATTTTCACTGATGTCGACTTTAACAAATTCATGAGTTGAGAATGAGTCTATCATATGTTTTGTTAGTGAAGTTATATTATTACGCCGTAAATCGATTGTTACGACTGATTTGTTTTTTCTCACAGCTAATCCGTAATCTGGTATCATAGGAAGGACTTGTATGTTATTTTTAGAAAAGTCTATATATTCCATTACTGGGAATCGTCGTTGCCAGCCTTGCATTTTATAATAAGTGTCAAACATCCCATTATTAGAAAAATTCAATATTTTGAGACTTACTGCAACGTCGGTATACAAAATCTTATTGATGTCATTCTTTCTAAGGTTCTCTTTCTTCCCACTCATTTCATAAACCTCAAGGTTGTTGTACAAACAGGATCTCTTCTGTGTGTTAAAATAATAGTTATGTTGATTGAGTGCAGTGCTGAAATCAAACAAATGCTGGTTTTCTAAATCTTCAAATGTCACATTTGTCCCCCTCTGAATAATTGAAAAAGCATTTTCCGGTCCACATTCTGCAGCTCTTGTTATAGGCGAGTTTGCTTTTGGTATTGAGTCATATAAGTCTCCAACCCTTTGACTAATAATGACGTTGTCCATTTGAAGATATTTAATTGTGTCGGGAATGCTATTTATCAACTCATTCTTGTAATCGGCTCTGTAATCTTTGATTCGACAGTCTTTGATGTAAATACTATTTAGTTTGTCAGCTCTGAACGGCCAGGGAAAGTGTATGATACCATCTTCACAAGTAACGGATACGTCAAATCTTATATTTGATGATACTTTATCTGTAAAATTTCTAAATTCTGATAACTTGATACTGGAATCACCTTGAATAACACATACAATGTCAAAGTAACTGTGTCTAAGATGTGATATATTACATAGCCGACTCCAGTTCTCATGACTTTCAAACTCATTCATCACATCAGAAAAATTGGTAATTTTTTCTATGGAATTATTCATCTGCTGTTGTTTTACAACCCAATTATCATTCCTTTCGTTTGTTACGGTAACGATATTAAGTTTAAGTCCAAATAAAGGAAAAATATTAAGGATTGTGATTGTGACATAGTATCTCATTCTGAACCGTTTCCTTGAAATGTATTTCATGGGAAACAGGATGTATCTTGATCCTTAAAAAAATAAACTGAACAAAAAAAGCAGATTAGAATGCTCTTAGTCTATTTCGTTTGTTTTTCTACATTTCAAAAGACATAAATAAGGATAATAATGGTGTGAACAAACTTGAAGTAATGATAAATAAGAATGCTAACGGAACTGTGTACTATCATTTAGTAAAACGTATAGTTCAGACAGTTGTAAAGGATTTCCACAATCTAGTTTAACATTTTTTTAGTAATGATAAATAGGTAATATTTAATTAACAACTGTAAAAACAAAAACAAAAATATTACCAGTCTAGATTAAAACCTTCGCGGATACTGTTTTTTTTCAAAATTGGAAAACATCACATTGATTGCAAAGCAAAGCTTAAGAAAACAGTTCATAGCAAAAATTTGTTTTTGATTTTGTGCCATATGGTATATCATTACAAGAAAATTATTGTTTACGTTCTGTATGCATATGCTTTTTGGTAGACAATTATATGATTTGTTTTTTTCTGCACATCCATCAAGCCAGAGAAGCATTTAACAATGTAGTTACTTATTTTCTATTATGTCAAAGAAAGACTGTTGCTCCATAGAAATCTTATTTTTGCGTAAGATAACAAGGATTCATCATTTTCTTTTTCGAATAAGCAAACGGCACTATATTGTCTTTATGATTTAAAAATATTTTTTTACTGTATTACCTGTTATGGATTGTATGAAAAACTTGAATATAATTGTTTCAACCTTTGTGTTGTAAATGTAAGGCTTTCAATGACAGTGACCGTTTTTCCACAATTGCGTTGTACAATTGGAGAATGGGAAAAAATTCCAGCTAAATTAGTTCATTATTGTTTCTTAATGCACTTTGTTTGTTTTGGCGGTAGTAGACAATAGAACTCCTGAGAAACTAGAGCAATTCTTGAAAAGGAGCGACCTTCAATTTCTTGGTAGATCTTTGATATTAAGTTTAATTTACGATCACGTTTGCAATCGGCTGCCTTGATAATTTTTTTTAAAGATTTTTGGGTCAAAAGCATCAACACTAAAGGTAGCTCTGAAAAATAGTAGAGCTGAGATTACACGAACTCTAACCCCAGGTCACCAAATGTCGTACCATTCCTAATAAAAATATATGCGACTTATCAAACTCGGAAAGAGTGACATAACGATGTTGCTTTTTCTTAGCTGAAATGTTTATCAGTTTCAATTTTTCTGAAGCACTAAATCCTTAAAACTATCGGGAAGCAATTATACTACCACTTGAAAGAAAAAGAAATCGTTTGTGTCTGTATTTCCCAGAAAAAAAAAACCACAAATACTTAACAATAGATCTGTCAGAAATTTGTAAATTAGATTCGAATAAAATACTAAATTGAATATCCTGACAGATTATTATAACTAGAATAAAATTATATTCATGACATGAAAGCATGTTAATTCAAGTTTACACTATGAATGATAGGGATTGCACATATACCGTAATTATTGAAACCACGTTTCAGAAAAAAAGTTATCAAACAAATTTATTTCGTTTACCTTTATTCATATGATGCTGAGGTCAAAAAGGCACTTCTTAGGAAGACAGAAAAAAAGCTACCAGTATCCTGTAACTTTACTTTCCGCTACATAGATTATGTTTTCTTACATTAAATTATTCCAAATTTGATAATTTAAATGTTGAAGGAATCTATCTCATCGAACTTGAGATAAAGAAAACAACTCAAAAAGTTAAGTCTGCTTCATTTCTTAAATTAAATATTCAAATTAGCTTATGACAATAGAGATGATTTCAGCTTCTTAATTATGAACTTTCCATTTTTATATAGCAATGTTCTATCAGCGCCTGCATACGGATTATATATCTCCCAGTTGATACGATACTCTAGGGCTTATATTTCATATCATGTTTTCCTTGATAGGGTGTTGCTACTTATAGAGAAGCCACAAAACCACGAGTTGAAATTGGTAAAACTTATACTTTCGAAAATTTTACGGACGCCATCACAATTTGGTTGACCGTTACTAAATACCCGTTTCACAGATGAAACCGGATATGTAACTATTTTCGAAACTATAATCCCGTCCCCATTTTCCGAACGTGACCCTTCCGAATTAGACTTATTACCGGGCTCTTACTAAAAAAAAACCCACTACAAGTGGTACATGTTGAACAGTATCTACAATATAATCTGAGATCAACCCCAGCTTTTGGTGGGTTCGTGTTACTCATTCTTTAGTTATATATGTTGTGTTTTGTATACTTTTGTTTGACTTTTGGTCTTTTCTTTTTTTAGCGTTGTCAGCTTAGTTTTAATGTCCCTTTTGTAACTATTGCCTGGCGGAAAATTAAAAGACATCATTGTTTAGTTAAGACCTTTTAGCCGGTTTTTTTTAGACGATTTACAAACTTCTGTCACCGTACAGCATACATTGATATTTACAAAGAAAGAATATCAATTTTGTTAATTATTTTGTTTATTCTTGTGTTTTCATTTCAGAAGATGGAATTGCTTCCTGATAGTTTTCGATCTTTTGTTACCATATGCTCGTTTAAAGAACGTCAATATTTCTTAAAACAAAAGTAATTCTCAGAAAAAAGGAGGTTACAGACCTTGACAAATGAACTATTATATATTATGATTTATAACCCGGATTTTGATACAGATGATTCCAAGAATTGTAACAAAAAAGGTATTATTAATCTAGCTGCGTGTTTATATGAATTTAAATATTGTAAAAATGAAAAGTTTACCTGCTAGTTCGTTTGATTCAAGGTTCATAATTTGAACATGGTAAGTATACTTAGTTTAATTGTGGTTTATTTGATGCTATTGTTTACGTATTTAGATTTAATACATGATGTGAACACATATTTAACTTATTATTGTAATCATTCGTTATCAATAAAATTATATAAATCCATACCTGATGGTAAGCTGCGATGATTTAAAGTGAATAATAAATTGTAATATTAAATAAATCACTTTCCGACCAAATCATTCAGTGATTCTCGAAGCCAAAGTTATAACGATTGAAATCATTGATCACACCATTTAATTCAAAGCAGAGAATATTGGAGTTGGGTAATTTTGGTTTTTTACTTTTTTTTTAAATTTAATTTTGCAAGAAGTAACATTTTGTAAGTTAACAGTGAATACTATTATCCTCAAACGGTGTCTTTAAGACGTTTAGTATAAATTTACCAAATGTTTTATCAACAATAGTAGATTCTGCTCTGTATTTGTGCAGTATGACATTTAAACAGCTAGGGATGTCCCCTAAAATATTATTACGTACCCATGTACAAAAAAGAATAAAATATCCGTCTATTTATAACCATGTTCTGCTGAACTAAAGGAAATACAAAAGAACTTTATTCGAATAGTCGACGAAATAAAAACAAACATTGTATTAATATGATAATTCTAACATTCAAACTTGCAGATGTTTTCTTTGTTTGTCCTTTAACAGTTAGTTTTAGTACCGTTGCTCTCCCAATAGTGCGAAGAAAACCACGACGGTTCCTAAACACAGTAACATAGCAGATACAGATACAGAATACGGCATTATGGGTTTTTGTTCGTATCAATCATTATGTGTTGGTCTCCTACTGTTTGTAATATTTGCTCATCACGTGACGACTGAACACAAAAACAAGATTCAATCAGCAAAGAAATTCTCTCAACTATCAGGGTATGTAGCAGATAATACTACGTTGTCTATCTTACAACCATGGCAACAGTTTTGTAAGGAAATAGATTTACCAATACAAGACAAACCTGGTGAATACTATACCGAGATTATTTGTAAAGTCAACAACAATGTTTTAAACTTTCTCGATTTTCGACGCTTTACATCCAGAATTAAAGAAGATACGTTATTTTCCGTTGACATAACGTGTGGCCATAATGGAAGCGTTTTCTTTCCATACCCGGGCCGAGCACGTCTCCTCCATTCATTACGAATATCAGGCTGTATTTTGAATGGATTTACATCCGAAGCCACATCTGATGATATTGATACAATACCTGATAGTATGAAATATTTCACTTTGGTCAATTCAGTGATATATATGACTCAAAATGATTTTCAACAGTTTCAAGGAGCAAAACATTTGACTAAGTCTTTTCAATGCGGTAATGTAAACGCTATTAAAATAATTGAAAACAGTATATCTTGCTGGATTGGTAATGAGAGTAAACGTTCAAGATTAGAAACTTTTCAAGTGCGACCTAATTTCCGTGAACGCACCTGCACCTATAAATATCTTCGACATTTGCAGAAAAGTTTTTCAATAATTCAACCATTCACTAGACAGATTGATAAATCTATGTATCCTAATATTGAAATCCTCAACTTTAGTGCAGCTAATGTGATTGAAACACCAAAACATTTACAGGAATGGAGGCTAGGAGCAAAGGATTTGAAATATCTAGATCTCAGTCACAACCTAATAGAAGGTGTTTTTCCTATCATATGTTATGATAAATACAAAGGTGATAGCCCTGAAGGATTTGTAGATTTACGCTATAATAACATATCATCACTCACACAATACGTAATAAGAACATGGTTACGTGATATATGTCATAAACTAACAGTTGATATACGAAATAATCCGTTTATGTGTGATTGCGGTGTAAAGAACTTTCAAAACATTTTCCAATATATAGACAATCAAATGGCATCATCATATTATGATGTGAGAGAAAATAATTTCTCTCGTTATACATATCTGTATGATCTTAAATGCTACAATCCACCTTCACTGCGGGGGAGAAAAATTTCTAAATTATCACTTAGTGAAATCGGATGCAAGCCTAAATTACAAACAGTAACAACTGTTCCATCAGGGCTTATTATAGTAGTGATGCTTGTTAGTTTTTTTCTTTGTGTGTGTCTTTTTGTTGGTATCAGATATAGAGAACAAATTGCTGTAAGTTGTAGTAAGTGGCTTAGTTCTTACTGTCGACCATGTTATAATTTCACGGTTTCTAAGAATGACAATGTGAATGCAATTAACTATACTGATATGACTTTTTAAATGTTTATGTAAATGATTGGAGCCCTGAGCTTTCAACCCTACGTCACAATCACATCAGTAAATGATTGGAGACCTGAGCTTTCCACCCAACGTCACAATCACATCAGTAAATGATTGGAGCCCTGAGCTTTCCACCCTACTCCACAATCACATCAGTAAATGATTGGAGCCCTGAGCTTTCCACCCTACGTCACAATCACATCAGTAAATGATAGGAGCCCTGAGCTTTTCACCCTACTTCACAATCACATCAGTAAATGATTGGAGCCCTGAGCTTTCCATCCTACGTCACAATCACATCAGTAAATGATTGGAGCCCTGAGCTTTCCACCCTACGTCACAATCACATCAGTTAATGTATTAATAAAACCATCGATATTTATTGTTTTAACTGAATACTCCATCTAATATTTATACCGCATAGCCAACAATGGTCTCATATAGTTTTGACAGAAGTTATCATCTCGGACATGATTTCAATATTCGACTGCAAAACACCAAAGGCCAATTCAATATAAAAAAATGTAAGCAGATTCTAAATTCTATGTCAAAAAGGTTTTTGGGGTACGACAAAACAAAGCATCAGTGGAATGGTATTTTTATTCAACCTATTTTACTACATGACAGATACTATATATAGGTAGATGATAGTTATCAAAGGTACCAGGCTGACAATGCATTTAATACGCCAGATGCGCGTTTCGTCTACATAAGACTCATCAGTGACGCTCAGATAAAATCTAAAATATGCTGCAAATAATTCATATATTGAGCAGATACTCTCACATTTAATAAAGCGTAAAATCGAACAAGCGTCTCCGTGAAGGGAACATAAGGCATTCACATGTGTTGGTAAAATGAAACAAAGAAGCATACTTTTGGATATTCCCCATTATATAGTAATTTGAATGAATTATGTCTACTTTAGGACAACAGTAAAAATGACACTAGCTTTCAACCAGTCCAAATTTATGATACTTTATGATACTTTATGAATAAAGTGTAACGAAGTATAGCTCAACGAATTGTTCAATAATTCTCCTTTATTACTTAGTTCATTTAACTTTTTACTAATCATTTTTTTTTGGGGGGAGGGGACTTTTTGTTATTTTTCCATATAAGAAATGTTTATTCACATAAAACAGCATCAAGTACAACGTATAAAATACATATATATAAATCAATTCATAAAGATGTAAGAAATCCTGCTTCTGATAATTGTCACTGTTGATCTATAGTATATAGTAACGTCTTGTGCAGGTGTTGAAAAAACGTAGATTTTTTTCCCATAATTTTAAAGGAAATCCTGTTTAGAAACGTGAGCTGTGAAATATGGGTATCAAAAAGATGACACTTTTATGAATATACGTTGCATGTCATGTCAAACATTTATCAAAAGTTGTAAATAAGGAACAAGCTTAAGGAACTGAAACCAGTGAATTAGTTCAAAGTGACAAAGATAAATTTTTCATGTGCACTTCCTACAAACTTGAAACTTTGTAACTGAAATAATGTAATAGACAAAAGGTAATATATTTTTTTAACCTATTCATCGCTTATTATAGGCAATAAGTTTCAACACGTTTTATATGAGGTAACATTTTACATTTATCTTTTACATGCGGTTGACATTGAACGAAGAGAAGGTTTCATAGTTTTAACATGTTCTTTTTTTCATAAAAAAAATACTATGAATTAAATTTATCAAGACAGTTTTATTTACTTGCCTTTTGCAAGTTTAGATTTAAGGTTAAATAAATTAAAGCAATGAAAAGATATTAATTATTAATAAAACTATTAAGCTACACAATCCAGAAAAATAAATGACGGTATGTTAATTGTCGTTACCATAATCCCACCCTCTTTTCCCCAAATGTGACCTACTTATCACCGTGTTTGAGTTTTAAAATTTGATTTTTCTATTTGATTAGGAACTTTCAGTTTTGAATTTTCCTCGGAGGTCAGTATTTTTGTGATTTTACTTGTTAATCGAAATATTATTATAGCATAAGCTGTGATAATTTTCTGTATATTTTTTTACAGGTTTTAAAGTTCACTGTATACTATTGGTGTTAAATTATTTATTTAAGCATTTAATTTGCTTTTATTTACTATAAAAAGTTAGACATTTCAATAATTTGTTTTTGAAGACCCTTTACTAAGTCGTGGCCCAATACACCAAATTCCTGACAATGTCACTGCAAAAAACAGTCTTCAATAAGCTGTGTTTAAATTTTGTGAAACACATACTACACGTTGACGTTACGTTTTGTTATAATAAAACACCCATGCAACCACGCATCCCATATTGTGTTATAATAAAACACCCATGCAACCACGCATCCCATATTGTGTTATAATAAAACACCCATGCAACCACGCATCCCATATTGAACATATTCTTGACCTCGAAATACATTTCAAACAAACAAATTCTTATCTGTTTCTGCACAGAAATAGCTGTCACTCACAGCATGTATTTAGAGGATGTATTAAAGGTGAAGCAATACGGCAAATTAGAAATACAAGTGACCATAACAAATTAATAAACAATCTAACTAATTCTAACTAATTTCAAAGTGAAATTATAAGTTAGGGGTTATGATAATGTTGAAATAGATGATAGTATTACAAATGCTTTATCAATTGACCGTACTGATTTATTACAACAAAACAAATCTAAAGAGAGCTAAGTATTCCGTTAGTTTTAATAACTAAATATAATCCATACATACGTAAAATAAAGAAACTTATATTGAAACACTGGCATTTATTACAATTCGACGAAGACTGTGTAAAAATATTCAATACAGCACCAATAGTTGCGTATATCAAACATAAAATTATTGGAGATATGCTTAGTAGATCAAAGTTAAAGACTTAACATTAAATTGACAGTTGGACCCCTGATAATGGTAGATCTGTCATAATAACTAGATATATTGAAGAAGAATTAAAATATAAATATATAAATATAAACATGAAATCAATAATTTTCATATTTGATTATATTCAAATAGTGCATCTTAAAATGACCATCCCAAGCTTAACTACCGAAACAAGAAATTATTTTTGTGTCGGGTCCTATCAGCAATATGGGATGCGTTGTTGCATGCAGGGTTTCCGCTGGCGGTCGCAATTTGCGAAAAAATAATAACTGTGGCGATAAAAATTCGTCATTTGCGAAAGAATTTGGCGAAAGAAATATATATAAACGATTTATTTTCCTCCATCTTGTTTATTTACTTTTGTCGAGTTTCTGGGACTTTACCCGATCAGACAATACTCGGAATTCACCTTAACCTCATTAAGTTTTGGACAGCAAATCAATAATCAGCTGATTGCATTTTATAGCTATCGACAACAAAGGACTAATTAATAAAGGTGTTGATTGAATTGTTTGATAAAATGATATGGATAAATGGCTTCCGCTAAATGCCACATACATAATTTATTTACCACTTTGCGACGCACGCGTTTGAAGCAAACTTTTGACCTCTCCTCTCCTTTGAAGATAGTTTAGAAAAGAAAGCTGTTGTTGTGACCAAAAATCGTCAAAAAGCATGAAAAAATCTCCGATTTTAAACTTTAATTATCCTTTGAATTTAATATTGGTAATTGATGAGGGAGACTACTTTAAAATCGTTTGTGTGACACGCGTGTTTCAAGCATAGTTGTACGTCTTTAACTTTTTCATTTACGATGGTCAAGAAAAGAAAACTGTCGTTATGAAGAAATCTATCCAAGATAGATGGGAACAACCCCTCGAACGAGAGTAGCCCTTCAATTTTATGACTACATATGCAATGATGGATCAATTTCCTGTGATAAAAGCTTTTGTTATGTTGTAAAAAACACGTCTTAGTACAAAAGAGCATATCAGTATTTTCTTTTAAAGACACATTCCCTACGAACTATACTGGTATTATATAATCAAAATATGTCCATTAGTTTTGTTATATTCCAGGACTGATATCTTCTTTATTATTAAAAGTATAGTGGCCCCTTCATTTAGAAAAGTTATTTAAAGTACAATGAATATTTTTCCCTATTAAGTTTGAGAGAAATCACATTATTTAAGGGAAAAGGAGGGGGGTTAAGAAAAAAGGTAAATTTTAAACGAAAAATATAGGTATGTTACTTGGCGAAAAAATTAATTAAGTGGCAAAAATTATATTGTTTTGGCGAAAGAGGTGACGAAACAAATTATTGACCCAGGGGAAACCCTGGTTGCATGGGTGTTTTATTATAACAAAATAAAAGGTTTGATACATCGAAACCCACCTATTCTATGGTATCTTTCTATTAGGAACAATCATTTACTTTTATAAACAGATTCTTGTTTTATCACCTGGATAATCAAGTTAACAAATTGTATAAACCATTCCGTACATTATAACAATATTTCAAATGAACGAGTAAACGAGTGAATGTATGAGATTTATATGAGTAAAACATCAGCAAGCAACAATTGACTTAACATAATGCTACAAAACAACTTTAAACAAATACGATGCACTATGATTACATGGTGTTTAACCGTTCAAAAAGTGTTGTTGATAATCAATCTTCTAGGAAAAAAATGAAAGTGTTGTTCCGGCAAAACAATCTGCAAACACTATAGTTATTTGAATTAATTAACAAAAAAATTAACAGAAAAGCTGAGAATATATTTTACACCAACAAATTTGTAATTTTTTAAAACCTAAGGCCACTAGTACTTTTAGGTCTTTTATGGTGCAGTGAATACAAAATTCTCAAAAATTCTCAAAAATTCATTTTCAACTGTATGTAAAATTCTTTCATATTTTTCTACACCTGATTCATCACTCATTTCGGGAAAGTATGTTCAGTTGATACTGTATTTTTTGTCCAATCACACTGTTTAGATACATTTACCTAAGTAAGGCACTCAAAAGAGCAACCTAAATTCTTGAAAGCAAATACTACCGTGCCACCTATATCACTAACCAAATACTTCACAATCACCATCATGTTGCACTTATAAAAAGTCTACACTAACACACTGTTCACATGGCTCAATTAAAGGCATCACTAAATCCTTTTTGTCAATGCACTTCTGAAAAACTTCTAGTGTACTTATTGTGAAGTGTGTTCAATCAGAGACAATATCACCAGAGTGCTCGACTTCTTTAGATCGCCATTGTGTTTATTCGAAGTTGTTCAAATTAAAGTGTACTCGATATTCAAATGGATAGGAATTTTGAATCACCTACTGGTCAGCTTGTTAATGTATTCATATGAAGAATGCAATCTTCTTTCATTACGATTTTCGACTTCGAAATTGCGTTGTGACATGGTCGTTTTTCTAACAAGAGGTTTCTTGGCTTTAGTCACTGCGTACAAAAAAAATATATGCGAGTATGGGAAGACAAAAACATTCATTATTTAGATATAGGAAGATGTGGTGTGAGTGCCAATGAGACAACTCTCCATCCAAATAACAATATCTGTACATTTTAAAGATTTGATAAAACAAAGGATTTGTTATAATAGAAAGTCTATGTACACATTCTTTACAGTAAATCTTGTCAATACGAGTAATAAAACCATAGAAAGACCTTTGTTAATCTGAATGATTATAAACTTTAAGATATATTAATATGAAGCAGCACATCCCCTACTTATAAGCAAAAAAAATGCCATTTAAGATAATTTGAATACCGTTTTCTTATTGGTTAAAAGACAAGGTAATAATTAGAATCTACAGTCATAAAATTCTTTCTAAATGACGTAATGATAATTTCCATAAGGATGATTTCAACTTCACCAATTATAACTCTTGGTTCTATAGCTTTCTTGTAAGCAGCAACCCTCTATCGTGGAAATTATTATAGTAAATGTAAGCTATGAAATCAACTGAGAAATTAATACCCCATATGCATACTGTGGATTTATTATTATTCGTTGGATACCAATTTTCGTGGGTTTCATTGTACAGGTAACCACGAATTCAAATATTCAACGAATTACATATTTTCAATAGGTTCTGTATACAGAGAATGGCAAAACCACAAAAAGAAATATCCACAAAAATGCAAGTTTTCAGCCATCCACGGAAATTGTTTCAGTAGGTCACATTCTGAAAAGAGGACAGGATTTTAGTAACGGCATGAGAACATATTCGTTATCATCTGTGGAACAAATATTTTATAAAGGTCAACCAACTCGTGATGGTGTCCCAAACAATTGATGAGTTCACTACTTGGAACTCTTGGTTTAATAGTAATCCTCTATCAAGGAAATCATGATAGGAAATACAAAGCCTGAAAGGTCGTATCAACTAGGAGATGATATATACCCGTGTGTAGGAACTGCTGGAATGATGCTACATAGACACAGAAAGTTCACAATTGGAAAGCTAACGTCATCTCGGTATATAGATGTGTCACACAATTTATCAATCAAATTGACAAAATTGATAAAAAAATATTTTAATCTAAAACAACACGTCTCTTAGGTTATCACAACAATGCAGAAATAAATAAAGGCTGGACTATTTATGAGATTATAGTTTTTGTACCATATTTAACAAAAAAGAAATAAGTTATTTTTAAAATGATAAACATCTTGTACTGTATAAAAACCTTCAAATAGACAATCAACCACACACAAAACTGCGCACACACAGTTATATGTACAAAGACATTTTGTTAATTTTATTGTCGTAATGATATTGCATATTTCAGTCTATCCCAAAATAACACATCTCCAATCTTAAGATAGGTATGAGAATTGAGACAACTTTTCAAATCAGGATCAATATTATCTACAGTTATATTACCCTTCAACACAATTATTAAGTGACGACCTTTATCGTGTAAACTTTTCCTCAAAGCTGTTCGGAATTCCATCATGCACCATTCACTTTTCAAGAACTCATTAGATATCAGTAAGATGGTGTGATAGCTGTTTTCAACACTGTTGTATATATTATCAGCTATAGTATTACCAACTATAAAATCTCTATGATGAAGACATAGTCTGCATGCTCTCCCAGCGTCCTCTGTCTCCAATTTTGGTAAAGCTGTATGTAAAACCCAGTCCATATCCTTCTCGCTGTAGCCAATAAATGCATCATATACTTTTTCTTCGTGTGCGACATTTCGGAATTCACATGGTAAGTTTATATTGAGTCGAGTAAACAAAATTACTTTGATCATATTTCTGAAATATATTGTCAAAAAAGTTATGACGAACAATGTAATTGTTATGATGCCCATAACGACGACTGGAAAATTGATGACTGTTTCCTTATTACAGTTTAGTTCTGTCGACGACAGAGTTATCATCTGACGTCCACGGACTTTTGAGGGATTTTCACACTTTAGAGTTCTGAGGTAATCATAAGCTGTTGGCATAGTCTTTGCAGATAAATATTCCATTACTTCAATTATTCCACAATCACATAAGAAAGGATTTTCACTGATGTCGACTTTAACAAATTCGTGTGTTGAGAACGAGTCTATCATACCTTTTGTTAATGAAGTAATGTTATTACGCCTAATATCTATTAATCCTACTGCTTTTGTCTTTTTCACAGTCATTCCGTAATCTCGTATCATTGGAATAACTTTTATGTTATTATTGGAGAAGTCTATATATTCCATTACTGGAAATCGTAGTCGCCAGCCTTGCAATTTATAGATAGTGTCAAACATCCCGTTACCAGAAAAATTCAATATTTTAAGATTTTCTGCAACGTCTGTATGAACAATCTTATTGACATCATTTTTTTCTAAATCTTTCATTCCACTACTTTCAAAAACTTCAAGGTTGTTGTACAAACAGGTTCTCTTCTGAATGTTAAAATAATGATTATATTGCTGGATTGCAGTTTCGAGGTCAAACATAAAATAGTTGTACATATCTTCAATGTTCGCCATTGTTCCTCTTTGAATAATAGAGAAAGCATTTTCAGGTCCACATTCTGCAGCTCTTGTTATAGGCGAGTTAGCCTTTGACAATGAGTCGTATAATTCTCCAATCCTTAGGATAATAGTGACGTTGTCCATTTGTAAATGTTTGATTGTGTCGGGAATGCTGTTAATTAACGAATTCTTGAAATCAGTTCTGTAATCTTTAATTCGACAATCTTTGATGTAGATTCTATTTAGTTTGTCTGTTCTGAATGGCCAAGGAAAGTGAATGATACCATCTTTACAGATAACGGATAAGTCAAATCGGATATGTGACGATATATGATTCGTAAAATTTCTAAATTCTGATAACTTTATACTGGAGTTACCCTCAACGATACACACAATATCAAAGGCAATGTGACCAGTTTGTGATATATTACATAGCCTATTCCAGTTCTCAAGGCTTTCAAACTCATTCATAACATAAGAAAAATTGGTATATGTATCTTTTGATCTATTTGTCCGTTCTTCAGTTGCCAACTCAATACTCCTTTCTGTAGTAACGGAACAGATGTATAATGCAAATCCAAGTCGAAGCAAGGGATACATATTTGAAATTGTGATAACATTTTTCATTATGAACCGTTTCCATCAAATATATCAGATGGGATACCGGATGTAATCTTGGTCCTTATAAAATGAGCAGATATATACTTATATAAAAAGCTGAACGACTCAATTACTTTTTTTAGCGAATAGAATGCTTTAATCTGTCTGATACAGATACATAAAGTATATAAATAGCTCATAAAATAAGGAAAATGACGATTTAAACAAATTGATATAATAATAATAATAACAAGTTTACTGAACTGTACTGAAACTAATTACAATGACAGTCGTAAATGTTTTCCTCAATCTCACTTTTATTATGATAAATAGGTAACATTTAAAGTTACATTTCAATACATTTAAATCTAACAAATCCAGAATCATTAAATCCTCACGGATACTCGATTCTCCTAGGCCGGCTTCCCATTTAATTTTGTATATCAAAGATTTAAAAATGTTCACATCACTAATTAAAAGCTTACTATTCAATAAAACAAACGTGTATTATTGGGATACAAAATAATGGTTACCGTCTGTATGAATATGTTTTGCTTTACTATTATATTTAATGTTTTCATAAACACTTCATGTTAGCCAGGTTATAATATCACAATGTAACGGAATGGCAATCATATTATATTTCAACGGTTTGACACCTAAACCATATACATGAAAATGCGAAACAATATCAACGGAAAACATAGCGATCTTATTTACAAAAATACAATTAACTTATGACTTGGGTAAATAACCAACTATTCAATTAAGTACGCTCAAAAGATCCATACAGACCACGCACCACTCAAACAATACTCAAATAAAAAGCACCGATATGATACACTAACCACTTGCAGTTGTTGTAAAAATATAAATTAAAGCCAATCAACATAGCTGATTTTTGTAGCTGAAAATTTCGAATTTGCCATCTCAGTACAATAATCTATATCAAACGAGGAGACTCTAATTTTGAAATTTAAATTTCCCTCACCTTAGCAGCAATTTATTCTCTTCACCTGTATATAGAATATATATTTCCCAACTCAATTAGCATTCAAGAGCTTGCAGCTACTATATTGAATTTATTAAACGTCACCAGTTTCTGAGCAAAAAGCTGATGAACCGGGGTTATGTTAATGAATGTCTTTTCCTTTTTATATATGATATAAAGTCATCGGAAGATATCAAGACCTTCATTCTCTTGTGAAGAGTTGTCTCATTGCTAATCATACCACATCTTCTTTTTTTTATAAATTTATAAATAAAAATCAACTTCAGAACGGTTTGGAAGTATACATTATAGATACTGACGTTGTCTGTTATCCACGCATTCACAAATGCATCAACATAAATAATCAGCATAAATACTTATGTCACACAAATTTTCGGGACAGAAAATTGTGTTGCAGTCATGAACCATTTTTTTGTAATGAACAATCAAAAGGCGAAAGTAGTCTGAGTTATCAGCATTGTCAGGTGCAGTACAGGCGATATATTTAGTTTAATATGAATAAGCACATTGCCTTTCTTTTCCACAACCTATATAGATACACACAGGGAGAAAGACAGAGGTGATATTTGGTTATTTTGATAAAAGATGTGTTCAAAATTGAAAATGTTAATGTTGGATGCTATAAGAATTGTTTATATTTTAATTTTATATCGTTTTTTTTTTTTTAAGTTAAAATATGTTTTATTATAAAATCTATTTAAACATGACATTCATTGACATTTCATGATTAAAACAAAAATGATGATGAAAAATACAGCACTTTCAGTCATTTCTTTTACATTGCTCCATAGCAAAAAGATAATAATGTAGCTGTTAGCCTGTAGGTCAGTGAAGCCGATGAAACTTAAAATATTTTACACAGTTAAATTTTAAATTCATCATGAACATGTATAAATACTTGACAATATCATAAAAACTACTCAAATTTTGTTCTGAAGAAAGATGACAGGATTGTTGCCCCTTGAATGGGATGAATAAAATAATGATTTTATATACAATGATAAATATACAATCATCTAAGATGAACAATATATACAAATGATCAACTATACATAACAGAAATTGTACATTTCTTGATCCAGGATACCCCCCAATTGTTCACGATACAGAATCGCCAGTGTTTATTCATCATCATCTTCATCCTCCTCCTCCTCTTCTTCATCATCGTCATCTTCCTCTTCTTCACTCTCTGGCTTGGCTTTCTTTGCTGGGGGTCCTGCAGGTTTCTTTGCTGAAGCTGCACCACCTCCCCTGTATTTTGCCATTGCCTGTTCATATCTGATTTTATCTGCGGCTGCCTGTTTTTCATATTTTGTTCTATCTGTTTGTTTCTCCCACCGTTTTCCCATCTCCTTGGCTACGAGTGCTACTGACTAATCACCATGATCTTTCCTTACTTTTGGTCTTTCTTCATTACAGAAGAAAAAGAATGCAGAAAGTGATCTCTTTGGTGCATTAGGATCTTTGTCTCTCTTCTTTCTGCCGACCTTCTCTCCTGGTCCTGGCTCATAATTTTGCATTTCTAGCTCATATCTAGCTTTGTCTTTCTCTGCCATTTCTTCATATTTCCTCTTTTCCTTGGCACTGATTTCCCTCCATTTTTCTGCACACTTTTTTGTGAATTCAGCAAAAACAACTTTTTCTGTTGGATTTTTCTTCTCGTGTTCCTCTCTGAATGACTGCACAAAGAAGGCATAAGATGACATACGTCCACGGGGCTTTCCGTCCTTCTTTCCCATCTTGATTTATTATTGATTTAAATAGTTCTATACCCAAGCTGGAAATGTCGCAATGATAACCCACGCTAATTTTATATCGTCAAATATTAAGTAGGACAATCTGACCATATGGTGAAAAAAGAGTTAAATGAACAAATCTACAATAAAAGTAGCATTTTCATATCATAGACAATTCAATGGACCATATTAGGCGTGGCTTAATAATAATTTTGCTAAATCTTAAAAAAACGTATCAGGGAATACATGCAATGAAAGAGGGTGAGTTCATAGTACATCGCTCACAAATATGCTCTGGGGTAATAGATGGGAAACTGTACCGCTATTTTCAATTAATAATCTATGGAAGCAAGCACAAAACGGTCAGATTATTATATCAAACCTCGGCAGAAGAGTGAAGATAGCTATAACAGTATTCCTGAATGATGGAAGAAGGCAATTTAACAATTATGAGACTGCCTGTCATATTCACTAAATTATGGAAATAAGAAAGAATCAAAAGTGAAAGAGGGACGAAAGATACAAAAGGGACAGTCAAACTCATAAATCTAGAATAAAACGTCATGGCTAAAAATGAGGAAGACAAACAGACAAACAATAGTACATATGACACAACATAGAAAACCACAGAATAAACAACGCGAACCCCATCAAAAACTAGGGATGATCTCAGGTGTTCCGGAAGGGTAAGCAGATCCTGTTCCACATGTGGCACCCGTCGTGTTCCTTATGTGATAACAAATCCGGTAAATAGTATAATTCGGTAGGTCATATTCATGAAAGGGAAGGGGATTGTAGTTACGACTTAAGGTACATAACCGATATCATTTGTGAAACGGTTATTCTATAACGGTCAACCAACTCGTGATGGCGTCTGTAAAATTTACAAAGGAATGTTTTCAACTTCACCATTTGGAACTCTTGGTTTAATAGCTGCCTTGTGAGCAGCAACCCTCTATCAAGAAAATCATGATAGGAAATGCAAGCACGGACATATCGTATCAATTGGGAGATATATACCCCGTATGCAGGTGCTGTTGGAATGTTGCTACATAGAAATGGAAAGTTCACAATTGAAAAGCTTAAATCATCACTTTTGTCGTAAAGTTTATTTTTCAACCGACGCTCATTATCAATTTCTAGATGTAAGTCAAGATACGAGTCCGACCTAACTGTATCTGTAGTATCCTTTATCTCTAGTTTGTTGGGATAGATGCGTTCAATATAGTCACCACATTTTGCATTATTTAGTGAAAGAACATCATCTATATAGCAGAAAGTAGAGTTAAAGGGTAATGCTAACTTCTTTTCTTTTTCCTCAGAAGTTCCAGCCTCATAATAATAAAGAAATAAGTCGGCAAGTAGAGGGGCGCAGTTTGTTCCCATTAGAATGGCGGCAGTTTGTTGAAAAACACGTCCTTCGAACGTAACAAATATGTCTTCAATCAATAAATCAAGCATCTTGATTATATCAGTTTCTTGAAACTTGATACATAGCAATATAAGAATACCTTATTGATTGGAAAATTTATTTATATAGAATTTTTCAATATCTAGAGTGGAATAATTTAATTTGATGTGATGAATCGTACCATGGATATTGCATTCAATTTTCATTGTATTTTCATAAGTTATATTTTTTTATACCTTTTTTTTTTTAAAACAAGATGTGCGTTGGTCTCTTTCTTATTGAGCCGGGCATTGTCAGTTATTTCCGATCTATCAGTTTGAATGTCCTTCTGGCATCTTTCGCTTTTCTTTTAATCGCTTTAAAAGGGACCGTAATTTGCCTTATGAATGACAATTAAGTTATTCTACAAAAGACCTTGATAAGCTATTATATATGTTACGGCCAGAAATCGCCTTTAAATTGTAGCCAACAAAAGACACAAATCAATAGTAAAATTTAACAATATTTAATATACAAAAGTTTACAAAAGGTATTACACAAATATTACTGTTAACTTAACTGTCAAAATATGAGTCCAATCTGTTATCTTTATCTGTATCCGGAAATCTTTCGGAATCCAATTTGAATATTACGTTCACTACTAATGTCACAATCGAGTATGATGTTGTTTGTAGAATAAAAGTGTCAATCCAAATGCTGTGAATACCAATGTCTATCAATGTCTATGTCCAAGTTTAATTATGAGAGGTTAACTTAAGTGTCTGTATATATAGTGTTGTCATGGAAAATTCTAGAACACTCTATAATGGAACATTGTGGAAAATCCTGGAAAGTTACAACGGAAGTTTCTGGAATAACGTAGAACTTTAAATTACGCATCTTTTATAAGGATAATTCTAGAAAGTTCCAATCATTCTGTGATTGTTCCAGTGATTCTTAAACTGCACAGTTATAAGATTATTTGGTAAACAACTATCAGGCCATACAACACAAATTTGGCCAATATAAATAAACATAATAATTACAATATCATAACATATAAAATTATTTATAACGCGTTATTTGTCCCGGATTTTGATAAAGATGATTCCAAGAATTGTAAAAGTATAATTAAACTTGTTGTTTGTGTACTTTATTATAACATGTAAGGGATGATTTCAATTTTAACATGGTTGGAACGAAAAGGCTAGTTAATTCGATGCGAGTTTTCGAATATAGAAAGGTAGGTATAATTATTTAGTTGGTAGTTTATTTTATAATAGTTTTGAAGCTCTTACATTTAATGTATTCTTTGATCATGTACATGTCTTTTTATTGTAATCCTTTATGGCAATGCCACTGTGACGATTCAAAGTTTGACACATAATAGCACACATAAGATTCTAATTCCGATTTAACTATTCAGTGATACTCGAAGCAAACATCTTCAGGAATCTGGGACCATAGACAAACGGCACACAGTTGACACCATATAAAAGACGACAAGGTTATAAAGAGCAAAATGGTTGAACTCTTTCAGATACACGATTGAATTAAAAGCATGCCTGCTAACTTCAAAACCTCCATGGATATATTATAGTACACTGTCAGACGTCAGATATACATTTTCATAATTCTTTTTCAACAATGGCAAATTGCAATCTGTATGTTTGCAACATAACCATGGAACAAATAGGGTTTTCCCTCACAAGATTTTTTATAAAAAAAAAGACATGTTCGAGAAACAACACAATACCTCTGTTGAACATAAGTAAATACAAAAGCTATTACTTGTCTTTCTTGATGAAATAGAATTAAAGTGTTATATGCTTGTTTATTTACACTGAATAACTGCCATTTTTTTTTTATTTGATAGCAATAACATTGAAAAGAAGCCATCAAACAGTTGGACTAAGTCACGCTGCTCTTCTTCTAGTGCGGAAACTTCCGCGAAAGGTTCCTACACTGCTTAACAACACATTGTACACGAGTAGTTACAAGCGGCGAATACGACATTATGGGTTATTGTTTACTTCAACCATGCCGATTCCATGTTACCGTCTTACTGTGTATATTATTTATTCATCATGTGAATACTAAAAATAAGATTCAATCAGAAAAGAAATCACTAAAACTGTCAGGTTATGAACTGAATAATATTACGTTTTCTGTCTTACAACCATGGGATAAATTTTGTTACATAAATGAGTTACCAAAACTAGACAAAGCTAGTGAATACTATAGCGAGATTATTTGCAATGTCAACAACAATGTTTTAAACTTTCTTCATTTTCGAGGCTTCACATCCAGAACTAAAGAAGATACGTTATTTTCCGTTGACATAACATGTGGTCATAATGGAAGCGTTTTCTTTCCATACCCGGGCCGAGCACGTCTGCTCCATTCATTACGAATATCAGGCTGTGTTTTGAATGGATTTACATCCGAGGCAACATCTGATGATATTGATACAATACCTGATAGTATGAAATATTTTACTTTGGTCAATTCAGTGATATATATGACTCAAAATGATGTTCAACAGTTTCAAGGAGCAAAACATTTGACTAAGTCTTTTCAATGTGGTAATATAAACGCTATTAAAATAATTGAAAACAATATATCTTGCTGGATTGGTAATAAGAGTAAACGTTCACGATTAGAAACTTTTCAAGCGCGACCTAATTTCCGTGAACGCACCTGCACCTATAAATATCTTCGACATTTGCACAAAAGTTTTTCAATAATTCAGCCATTCACTAGACAGATTGATAAATCTATGTATCTTAATATTGAAATCCTCAACTTTAGTGCTGCCAGTATAATAGAAACACCAAAACAGGTTCAGGAATGGAGACTCGATTCAAAATATTTGAAATATTTTGATCTAAGTCAAAACTTAATAGAAGATGTGTACCCTATAATATGTCACGATAGCAACAACAGTGATAGGCCCGAAGGATTTGGAGATTTACGTTATAATAACATATCATCTCTCAGACTATTTGGATTCACGAAATTGGTCCATTTCATTTGTGATAAGCTAACAGTTGATATTCGAAACAATCCATTTAGGTGTGATTGTGAAATAAAGCACTTTCAAGACTTTTTAGAAAAATACATTATAAATCGTACTGCATCTTTTTTTTAGGTATATGCATGGAGAACAAACAGTTTTCTCTCGTTATAAATATCTGTATGATCTTAAATGCTACAATCCACCTTCACTAAGGGGGAGAATTATATATGAGCTATCACTTAGTGAAATCGGATGTAAGCCCAAATTACAAGTTGTTACACATATTCCGACAAAGCCAATTATAGCAGTGATGCTTGTTAGTTTATTTCTCTGTGTGAGTCTTTTTGTTGGTTTCAGATATCGAGATAAAATGGCTGTAAGTTGTAGTAAATGGCTAAAGTAGGTTCTTCCTGTCGATAGTGATATCATTAAACAGATGATAAGAATGCAAAAAAAATGAATAAAAATTATCATACTTATAATACTTTTAGTGTGTATTTTTGTCTTAATAATATATGATTTACCACTTGGATGATCTTCGAAGACAGCCGACGGCTATATAACCTTCTATTCACATAAATGTAAAAACCAATAGATGGCGAGTACCTCCAATTAAATTTTCTAGGTTTGTTTGATTTGATTATATTGAAGATTAGAATTTTAACCTGTATAAGAAAGTTTTTTTTGTGGATCGAATCCGTCAACAGAATGGTTCGTCCCTGTTTCACTTTCGATGTTGACATTCTTTACCTGTAAAAAAGCTGAATCTATGGGTAGCCCATAAGGGATTATGTTGAAAGTCACATAAATCAAGATTCTATGAGGTTGATTTATTCACTTGCGAGTGAAAAATCTATCAACGACATTTCTTTGCTTATTTGACAAAAAGTTCACCATACTGGCTGCTAAACTATAAATACGATTTATTATTTCAACATTTTATTTTCATTTAAGTTTGAACAAAAATATAATTTCTGAATGTTTTATATCTCGTAGATAATGGCCATTTAAGCCCTCCTTCACTTGTTCAGTTACTGTAAATATAAAGACATTGATACTCATTGTTTTACTCGATCTCATGTTGATACCACATACCCCATAATGGTTTGTCCTACCTAGGATCTAGTATTGATACCACATACCCCATAATGGTTTGTCCTACCTAGGATCTCGTATTGATACCACATACCCCACAATGGTATGTTCTACCTAGGATCTGGTATTGATACCAAATACCCCACAATGGTATGTTCTACCTAGGATCTCGTATTGATACCACATACCCCACAATGGTATATCATACCTAGGATCTCATGTTGATACCACATACCCCACAATGGTATGTCATACCTAGGATCTGGTATTGATACCACATACCCCACAATGGTATGTCCTACCTAGGATCTCGTATTGATACCACATACCCCACAATGGTATGTCCTACCTAGGATCTCGTATTGATACCACATACCCCACAATGGTATGTCCTATCTAGGATCTCATGTTGATACCACATACCCCACAATGGTATGTCCTACCTAGGATCTCGTATTGATACCACATACCCCACAATGGTATGTTCTACCTAGGATCTGGTATTGATACCACATACCCCACAATGGTATGTCATACCTAGGATCTGGTATTGATACCACATACCCCACAATGGTATGTCCTACCTAGGATCTGGTATTGATACCACATACCCCACAATGGTATGTCCTACCTAGGATCTAGTATTGATACCACATACCCCACAATGGTATGTTCTACCTAGGATCTGGTATTGATACCACATACCCCACAATGGTATGTCCTACCTAGGATCTAGTATTGATACCACATACCCCACAATGGTATGTTCTACCTAGGATCTGGTATTGATACCACATACCCCACAATGGTAGCTTCTACCTAGGATCTCATGTTGATACCACATACCCCACAATGGTATGTTCTACCTAGGATCTGGTATTGATACCACATACCCCACAATGGTAGCTTCTACCTAGGATCTCATGTTGATACCACTTACCCCATAATGGTATATCATACCTAGGATCTCGTATTAATACCACATACCCCACAATGGTATATCATACCTAGGATCTCGTATTGATACCACATACCCCACAATGGTATGTCATACCTAGGATCTGGTATTGATACCACATACCCCACAATGGTATGTCCTACCTAGGATCTGGTATTGATACCACATACCCCACAATGGTATGTCCTACCTAGGATCTAGTATTGATACCACATACCCCACAATGGTATGTTCTACCTAGGATCTGGTATTGATACCACATACCCCACAATGGTAGCTTCTACCTAGGATCTCATGTTGATACCACATACCCCACAATGGTATGTCATACCTAGGATCTGGTATTGATACCACATACCCCACAATGGTAGCTTCTACCTAGGATCTCATGTTGATACCACATACCCCACAATGGTATGTTCTACCTAGGATCTCGTATTGATACCACATACCCCACAATGGTAGCTTCTACCTAGGATCTCATGTTGATACCACATACCCCACAATGGTATGTTCTACCTAGGATCTCATGTTGATACCACATACCCCACAATGGTATGTCCTACCTAGGATCTCGTATTGATACCACATACCCCACAATGGTATGTCCTACCTAGGATCTCGTATTGATTCCACAAACCCCACAATGTTATGTCCTACCTAGGATCTCGTATTGATACCACATACCCCACAATGGTATGTCCTACCTAGGATCTCGTATTGATACCACATACCCCACAATGTTATGTCCTACCTAGGATCTCGTATTGATACCACATACCCCACAATGGTATGACATACCTAGGATCTCGTATTGATATCACATACCCCACAATGGTATGTCCTACCTAGGATCTCGTATTGATACCACATACCCCACAATGGTATGTCCTACCTAGGTTCTCGTATTGATACCACATACCCCACAATGGTATGTCCTACCTAGGATCTTGTATTGATACCGCATATCCCAAAATGGTATGTCCTACCTAGTTTTCATTGAATTTATTACTCGGGTACAATCCTTTATTAATCATTTGTCTTAATACTCACAAAGACATATACAATATCAAAATCCTGTACCCATGAGTCTGCGGTCTATATATGACACAAAGAACACATTCAACATCACCGTTATTAAGCATTATAAAAATATCGTAATTCAAAATGCATGCTTTGAACGAGTTGTTTATTTCTTTGTTGATAACAAGATTACTTAGCCGTAGCCACATATCTCATACCGCCGATATGTTATTGAGGAAAAGCATTGCGTGTGCAGTGTATATGATTGTATCTTATGCACATCAACTTTATTATAAAGTGAGTTTTTGGCTTGTTTTTGTTATGCCATATGCAAAAATGGTGTCATTGTGGTACAATAATGACCAAGACCAACTTCTTTCGTGAAAATGATAGATATGAACAGCTATATACTAGTATTACGGAAACAGTCTTATTAAGTACGAGAGATTTCATGACGAACAATATGAGAGGACTGGGTTCAAGAGGTGTCATTGTGGAACGATAGTCCAATGATTGAACAAATCCTATATTCTTTTGTAAAATTGTTAAATCTTGTGTCGAAAGTAAAATTATAAACCTACTGAACTCCCTATAGGAAAAACCAGGGTTTAAATTGTGTACGCTAAACACGCGTTTAGTTTACTAAAGAATCATAAATGCGCCTAGTCAGGAGCCTCGTGCCATTGTTACTCTTGTATGATCTTTTCAATTTTTGTTTATATATGTCTTTCGGAATTTAGTGTGACGTTCATATTCATTGAACGTGTGCATATTCACTGAATGTGTGCATATTTTTAGTTAGGGACACAGCTCAAGCCCTCTACCTGGTTCAGGATTTTCTCGTTATGTTTAACACCCATTGTTGAGTTCGGATGTTTTCTGCTTTTGGGTCGGGTTTTTTTTTGACACTTTCTCAATTTCCATTCTTAATATTATATGTCAAAGGGTATTAATAAATATCATATGCAAATTTAGGACATCTAGACGTTTGGCAAACACTAATTTTGATAATTGAGAAGCTCAATATTGCCTTAACAATAAAACGTGATTCAAATGTTCGGGTTGTTTTACAGAGTTATCCCTATAGTGTTAAGTACCACCATTTTTCATAAATATATATTGTAAGCTTTTAGATTACAACGATTATTTCCAATCTATAACAGGGAAATGCTTAAAAAACATTGATAAAACTTGACATTAACAAACGGTTCACTGATTTAATGAATTGTCTCCATAAACCAAAGTCACCTACCCCCTCTACCCTTGACCGTTATCTTTTCTCTGTCCGTTTTCCTTCCGTCTAAAAAGTAAATATAGTGTTGTGTTGAATTTGGGTAAAAAATCCCAAACTGTAAATAAAAAAAAGGATTTCTTGGAATTTAAGAAAACAGCAAAATTTTAAATAACATGAATGAGTATTCAAGAAAAAAATAAATAATCATATCAATAATGGAAATATTGTAACTATGAATTAAAATGCATCAATACTAAAGTTGTTCGTGTATTCAAATGTTGTGTATTTTAACACATATCGGCTTCCAGTTCAGATAATCTCGGAGACTCCATAACCAGCATGATGAACGTTCTACTGATTTTCCTGGCTGTATTACGGCTGTCTCCCTTGCCTTTGTGGCTATTACCATTGTCTGTAGCATCCTTTATACTGACTGTGCATGAAAACCTCTACAGCATACGTCTACTGGGAACAGCAACGCTTCCCACCTCTCCCTCTCTCTCTTCAAGTTGTCATCAGCGCTGTGTACTTTTTCTGGATGATATGCTTCTTTGCATCTCTCTTCCCAAGGAACTGTTAGTTCTATTGCTTCCACATCTTTGACATCTGTAACCAGAACTACAATGTCTGGTCGAAAGGATGTGAGTACGCATTCTGGAAACACAAGCTTCTTTCCAATGTCGGCCCTCATTTTTCATTTACTGCACTGTTGCATGACCAGTATCTCCCTCTCTGATGAATCTTTGTATGAGTGTGTTTCATGCAGATACCTTTCTGGTTCTTCCTTACTACAACATGTACAATAAAGATGCCCTGTTCTTTCTACACTAAACAGTGTTTTAGTGTAGTATTATGGATTCTTAATGAAGTTCGCTCTATTTTCGCTTTCTTCTTATACCTATTTTTGAGTTTTTCTCAACTCTTCTCTTACACTAAAATTGAGAATGGAAATGGGGAATGTGTCAAAGTGACAACAACCCGACCAAATAAAAAAAAAAAACAGCAGAAGGTCACCGACAGGTCTTCAATGTAGAGAGAAATTCCCGCACCCGGAGGCGTCCTTCAGCTGGCCCCTAAACAAATATATACTAGTTCAGTGATAATGAAATGATAATAACTGTCTGTTATTTCCAACTTATCTATCTTATCGCTTCTCTTGTACCTCCTGTTTATGTACTTAAGCTCCTTCCTAAAGTGTTTAATTTACTGTCCTCTCCCGTTTGGCGCCTGCTTGATGTTACTCCTTTCTTTCCTCTTCTCAACACCAAATATCTCCTTCCCAGTGTTATATGTTAGCAAAGTCAGTGTTTCCATCCTCTTCTAAACACATCCTTTGAGCGATGTTTCTAGAATTACCACTGAATCGTCGTTCAGATCTCTACATTGGGCTTCACTGTTGCTCTTTCGCCATGTTATCCTTTCTGGTGTGATGTCTCTTGTCTTTACTGTGTAATGTGCTCCTCACCATCCAAGATGGGATGACACTGATAAAGAGAGATTCCTTGCGCTATGGTTTGTGTCCTGGCTATGATTCTCTTGCGTCCAACCGGATAAATATGTGCGCTGCACTGTAACAATTCTTCGACTGCATCCCGACCTTCAGCTATGAATCTTTAAGCATCTTTGGTTCTTGCAAATATTTCCACAATGGAAGTTAGTTTCTGCTTTCTCACCTGTCAAATTTGTGTGCGCCATTTGTGTCGTTGTCCGTTTTCGTTTCCAAGTCATTGTCGTTTGATCTGTTTGGTGGCGCCCCTCGTCCTCCCCCTCCGGGATGACTCTGAAGGTATACTTCGTCACTCTGTGTAGTAGCTAGCTGTCTTTTGTGTTCCTTCACGCACGGAAACCACACTTAAGGTAGTTGTCTTCGAGTGCCCATACCAGTCTGTTCCCGTCTGTCGGCTGTCTCTCCAGTTTCCATTCAGCAATTCCTGATGGTCATTGGTTTCCAAGAAGAAAAGATTATGACTTACAATGGGTGGCATTCTGTTTTTCTTTTATGTCATATTCTCTTGACTGCTCATCTTCTCTCATCTATGAATCTCTGAAGCTCTCTGTCGATGTTTTGATGACTTCAGATGGTTCCAGCCTTCAACAGATGCAACCCTGTATCATTACATCCTCCGGTTGGCGGGTAAGTAGAGGTTGCCAAACCTATATTTATCAGTACTCGGCATCAAGCTCAGATCATATCGGCGATGCCTTAATCGGCAAGATGAACGTTCTGCTGCTTCTCCTAGCTGTCTAACTGCTGACTTCATGTCCTCCATTACAAGTAGCATCCTCCACAGGTAAACAGTACAATCATAAAAAATACCAGAATAATTCAATAGAAAGTCCCTATATATATAACTATTCAAATGACAAAATCTAAAGCTCTAACACATCAAACAAATGGATAACAAATGTCATATTCCTGACCTGGTACTAGCATTTTCTAAGGTAAAAATGGTGGATACAACCTGGTTTTATAGCTAGCTAAACCTCTAACTTGTATGACAGTCGCATATAATTCCATTATATTAACGAACAACGAGAAAGGGTACTTTGCTTAATACATTGATTAAAGATCCGGTCTTTCTAATGAAAATGCTACAACCAGGTACTCCTACCAAACAAATAGCGCTGAACCTTCTGAAAAGGAGTGTACATATTTGGATTGGATTATAGTAGAAACATTTGTAGTAAACTTCTTAGACATCAATAATAAAACTCACATATAAATCTGCAAATCGCGTGTATAGGATCTTTATAAATTTGCAGATGAGCCTGCAAGAAATGTACTAAAGTACTCGTAAAGCATGGATTCTGTAACAATTTACTTGTTAAAAAGGCAGGTATATACTGCTATTTAAGGACCTGTACCGTTAGAAACTTTAATTTATGATAAATATTAAATCTTATCATTATTAATTTCGCTACTTTATTAAAAATGGTTTAAGTTATAATGATGTAGGAAATAAGTCAAGAATTACTTGTCATCTTGATTTATTATGTGTAGATGTTTCCTTTAAGATAAGATTCCGTGTTTATAAAAGATGATGAATGGTATCGTTTATATATACATGTTTGTAAGAATGACACGGATTTTCCGTCGTTTCTTTGACATTATCATCTGCCTGAATCTTACCTTTTTGGCCACTTAGAGCAGTAACAAAATGTTGATTTATAACGCAAATCTGTTAGCTGACATTTTATCCGGTAATTCCGTGTGAAGAATACCATACTTGAAGGACCAAACAAATTGTTGGATGTAAAAAAAAAGCTTATTTTGTATATATTATTAAATAAAATAAGGATATTTCATGTAAGATATGTATAGACTAGTTCAGTAGAGAAGTGCGACAAGGAAGAAATATGTAATAACTTTCAATGTTTTAATTCACTATAACTAATGCGATATTCTGGTCTCATTGGCAATCAATCCACATCTCCTTATTATTATTTTGACCAACTGGAAAACAATTATATCGTCTAATCAGCAAGTTACAGTAAAGTTTGGACTTTACCACTTTTTACGGTAACCAAACCCACCTTAAAATTCCCCAGTATTTGACAGTCGGCTGAATTACCGAAGCCTTTATAAAAAGATATTAATATACTTTTTATTATCATTAACAGCAAGTTTCAAAATGGTGAACTGTAAGTAAAGTATATTATCCCTAGAAATCAAATTTCATACTGTTATTACATTTTACCTTCACTTTTGAGCCTTTCCGCTTTATCTTTAGTTTCTATGGATATAGATAGAGGTGAAGTCCTCACCAACGAAGGGTAAAAACAACGACAGAAATTGTCATCTAAATGAAATACATAGTCTTTAACATTATACATAATAATTCAAAACAGTATATCAAGCTCCAGAAAGTCCCCTGTTACATGTATATGAAGGTGAAGACAAGAATTGACCACGTCCCTGACGGTCGCCATCATGAGCTGATTGGCCATTATGACAAAAGTGTGTCAGAAATCATATCTGATATTCTTCCGCAGTCATAATAACCTGCCATCATTACCGAACTGAACAAATAAATAACACGACGGGTGCTGTGTACGGTGCAGGATATGCTTATTCTTCTGGAGCACCTGATTTCACTCCCTGTTTTTAGTGTAGTTCGTGTTGTTTCTTAACAATTATTGATAAATGTTGATGTAAATGTACTTTGGTTTTGTGAGTCTTTGTTTACTCCTTGGTTTTGATTGGTATTGTCTTGTTATTTGGGGCCTTTTATTACTTACTATACGGTATGGCTTTGCTCCTTGTTAAAACAGTATCATAGAAGAGCACAAACACATTTAGTGAGAGGTTTAGCTAGCTATAAAACCAGGTTCAATCCACCTTTTTCTACATTAGAAAATGCCTGGACCAAGTAAGGAATATGACAGTTGTTATCCATTCGTTTGGTGTGTTTGGACTTTTGATTTTGCCATATGGTTCAGTTCAGTATTTTTACTTTTTACTAATCCCTAATAAGGTATGCTCGAAGTAACCTTAATAAATAATGCTAGGATTTACCGTAGCAAGAAATGAGACTTTTATGAGACACCGATGAGTCTTTTTTAGACGAAACGCGCCTCCGGCATATATAATAAATTTAGTCCTGGTATCTATGATGAGTTTATTTATATAAACCTGGTAACTTTGATGATTTTTGTTTAAACTACTTGGTTTATGCCGCTGCTAGTAATGAATTTATCCCCAATGATATCAACAGAACAGAAGTCAGTACGTCTGTGTTGATATGCATTATCATGATGGCATTGATATGGTACTGTTTATAAATTAACTACTTACAAAACTTTGAATTATACTTGGTTGTACTGATGATTTCCCCCGAGGAATAAATTACCTTAACTCTATTTTGCAAACTTTTTGGCGTTTGGTTCTCAATGCTCTTCGATTGTGTGCTTTGTTTGGCCTTTTTCAAACTTTTTTTTATTCAGGCGGTTCTGATGAGTCTTTTGTAGTCAAAACTCGCGTCAGGCGTACACAAATTAGTTATCGTCATGGAGCCTTTTTATACTTAAGGCTTTTGATGTCAGTATGAAAAGTACAGAAAGATCTGATATTGTGCAATGCTCAAAACAATTTTATAATCTTACATTAAATTTTTTTCCCGATTCTACTGTAAACTATATATATATATATATTGCTGAAATAGTTGATCGCAAGTTCTCATGATACGAATCGACAAAGAAAACGAATGGCGCAGCTACCTGTATTGTATTAACCATAAAATAACAAGTCCTTCTCCATAACGTTTAGTATATTACCAATTTCTTCCGGAAACTACACATACATATATTTTAAGGTATCATATTCTCGTTTAGTAGCAATTAAGGTAGACATAAAAAAAAAATCAAGGCCATTAAAAGGGAGATCACCTGATGCCTATTATTCCTTGCTTGAACTTATTGTATATATATATAAGTGATCCCGGATTCTGAATACACAGGTAAACAAAGTTATGGTCATGTTAAGTTGGAAAACTGAATTATTTATAAACGTAAGTTTTTGGTAGACAAGTACAAAATCTTACAAATAATTTCTTAATTGTAAAAAATAAAAATGACCTGGAAGATAACTGGAATAGAAGTCGATTTTTATGATTTTGTTTAAAACAAAGAAAACAGCTGTATAATTAAGATCATACATCGTATGGAAAAAAATCTGACCAAAAACAATTGTTAAACATAACTATTTAATTTACAAAAATATGATTTATTTTTTAGAGAGACGATTCGTATAGTAACATTTGCAAAGTTGTTTATATTACTGCGTTAAGACTTAACAACGATATGATGTTCCATATGAATAATTGTCAACTCGTCATGATATTTGTGACATTTATACAATACATTAGTACATACAAAAATAATACGAGTTTTGAAAATGAACTTCAAGGACATGCTGGAAATAATGGAATGAACAAAACAGACGTGATTACTAAAACAATGGCAAATAATGCGAGCATTTTCTCTTTGCCTAGTTCTTGGCAAGATGTGTGCTATGTCCTTGAAGAAAAAATAAATGAAGATGATACATTCAGAAATCATATGAAAATCATATGTAACGTTTCAGGAAATACCAGTATAAACTTTCTCGACTTTCGTAATTTCACATCCAACATCCAGGAAAATGTTTCATTTTCTGTTACCATAAAATGTGTTAACGGCGGAGGTGTATTCTTCCCGTATCCTGGACGGGCACATCTTCTCTATTCTTTACATATATCAGACTGCATTTTGTCTGGTTTTCGATCTGAAATCAGAGATTTTTCAATAGACTCAATAACAGATGACATAAGATACTTTAGTCTAAAAGATTCGGTTGTCCTTAATTCCATTAGTGATCTTAACGCTTCTATTGATCCAAGAGAAGTTACAAAAGCTTTTGAATGTGGAACTTTAAACGCAATAGAAATAACGGAATCCAACCTCACGGATTATTTCGAAGATTTGTTGTCAATACCATTCTCGCAGGAGACTGTCATGGAAAAGAATGTTGATTATCACAGAAAAAATAGTGATACGTCTTTTAGATGTAAGTTTCCTAATCTTCGATATTTGGACAAAAGTTTTTCTATTGGATTTGATCGCCAACAGCTGAATAAACAGTTTCAGAACTTTCTTTACCCTGCTGTAGAGGTCATGAATTTTTCCCACTGTGGCATTACTGAGATACCGGTTCAAATTTATGACTGGGGACTTTTTAGTAAAAAACTGAAAATTGTAGATTTTACCCATAATAGAATATCAGATCTTGGTTCTTTTACGTGTCATGGTAATAAAACAGGAGACATTTTTGATTTGCAATTTAACAATATAACAACAGTGAAGGCGCGAAGTAGGCTTACAATTTTTCGTGCAATCTGTAGTCAGTTAACGGTAAATATTCGGAATAATCCATTTGTCTGTGATTGTGAAATTAAAGATTTGTTCGACTTTTTCCGTAGTGGTAATTATGTGAATAACTCCCGCTATAGATATTTATCAGATTTAACATGTTCAAACCCGCCGTCTGTTCGTGGACAGACAATATCACACCTTTCTTTGCCAGAAATCGGATGTGATGGAACAGTTTCTAAAACATATCTGAAAGGTCCTATTATCGGCCTTTGTTGTTTGGCTTTTGTCTTTAGTATTTGTATTATCATTGGTGTTAGATATAAAAAGGAAATAGTTATACTTGCATATACACGCCTACATATATTGCTTCCATGTCAACAATATGAAACAGACGACAACAAGAAATACGATGCATTTATTGCTTATAGTCAAGCAGACATCCACTGGGTTATTAATACCCTTGCAAAACGACTTGAGAACCCCGAAACAGGGCCAAAGTTTTCTCTCTGTCTCCATCATCGTGATTTTATGGTAGGAGCTGCAATATCCGATAACATTGTTCGTAGTGTGGAAAACAGTCGACACACGATCATAGTTGTATCGAAAAGATTTCTGAAGAGTGAATGGTGTCTTCTGGAATTTAGAACAGCGTTGCACCAAAGTCTTCTCGAAAAGAAGCGCCATTTGATTATCCTGTTATTGGAAGATATACCTACAAGTGATTTTGAACCGGAATTAAGAAGTTGTATGCAAACTTTAACGTACGTGAAATCAAGCGATTGTTGGTTTTGGGATAAACTTATTTACGCTTTATCTGATTGGTCAAGAAAGATGAAAAATGAAAAAGCCAATACCATCAAAAGAAAGATTATGAACGAAAATAATAATGTGTTTGAAGGAAAAATTAATGTGTCAACCGTACATGTTTAGTTGTTGAGATTAATTCTAAAGAACGCATGCATTGATATATAGTACTGTAGAATATTTAGATATTGAAATTTATACATGCAATAATTGTTTTGTTACCTTCACTCTTAAGTGTATCTTTAAACTAACATTTATGAGGTCACGATAAAAAAAGTAGAACATATATATACTGTTTTCAATACTACACAGCTACTTTTGCATAGGTACTATTTCTGTACTAAAAATATGTAGTACTGGAAATTTACTTTTAATATTAAGTACTATTTCTTTGCTTTGAAATAATTGTAATATTTAGGTACTTGTATTTTACATTTAAATTTATAAAAAATGACTATATAATAGATATACATGTGAACACCGAAGTGATAACTAACTACAGAATAAAAATGAATACGTAAAACAAACTAAATGAGCACATAATAAAGGCACAGCCGAACAACGTATTATGTGTTAACCTAAGAGAGCATTTTTTGCATTCGGAGCATAATCCTGTATATGAAGTCCGTACAGTGTAAACATGCACAATCATAACGTATTAACTGAGATATGTAAACAACATACGAAGGGGCAGAGGGTATGTTACTGCTGAGAAATGGGAAATTGATAATTGGGAAGTTGAAATCGTCCCGTCGATCATAGATTTTCGTGTGAAGTAGTCCAATTGTGTCAATATTGAGGAAAAGATCAAGGTATGAAGCAGTTCTTCTAGTTTCAGTAGTATCCTTAATATCAAGTTCACTGCATGGGATATATGAGATGTAAGTATTGGCTGAAATATTGGTTATTCAATGATAGCACTTCGGTGTTGACCTGAATATCAATTATATGGTCATTTTTATAAATTTTCTGTTTACAAAACTTTGATTTTTCAAAAAAACTAAGGATTTTCTTACCCCAGGAGTAGATTACCTTAGCCGTATTTGGCACAACCTTTTGGAATTTTGGATCCTCAATGCTCTTCAACTTTGTATTTATTTGGCTTTTTAACTATTTTGATCTGAGCGTCACTGATGAGTCTTATGTAGACGAAACGCGCGTCTGGCGTATAAAATTATAATCCTGGTACTTTTGATAACTGTTTACACCACTGGATCGATGCCACTGTTAATGGACGTTTCGTCCCAGGGGGTATCACCAGCCCAGTAGTCAGCACTTCGGTGTTGACCTGAATATCAATTATATGGTATTTTTTATAGATTTTCTGTTAAAAAAACTTTGATTTTTCGAAAAACTAAGGATTTTCTTACCCCAGGAGTAGATTACCTTAGCCGTGTTTGGCACAACTTTTTGGAATTTTGGATCCTCAATGCTCTTCAACTTTGTATTTATTTGGCTTTTTATCTATTTTGATCTGAGCGTCACTGATGAGTCTTATGTAGACGAAACGCGCGTCTGGCGTATAAAATTATAATCCTGGTACTTTTTACTATTTACACCACTGTGTCGATGCCACTGCTGGTGGACGTATAGGAAATCATAAATATATAAAAAAAAAATATAAAATCAAAATTAAAGAATTTAGCCAGGTGCTTTTTCTTTTTGTCGTATAGAAGGTTCTGAATGAATAATTCTGCTTCATTCGAGTACAAAAACAAATCGGCCAGTAGGGGGTGCGCAATTAGTACCCATTGGAATATCAATCCTCCAAACTCAACAAATAAATTGTCGATCAAAAAGTCCAGCATTTTGATAAAATCATCTTCAGTATATTTTCTGGTAGATTCAGTGCGGTTCTTCACAACGTATGAATTATTGTAACATAAAACAAGAAATATGATCTGCGATTCCCATTTTTATGAAAAAGCTCTGTTTAATGAGATGGTGAAGTCGATCTTTCAACTGAGCATTGGGAATGGTAGTATAAAGATTAGGAAAATCAAAATTCTTAATGTTGCTGCAAAATTGAAAAAGATTGTGATCGAAGATTTAAAAGCAGTAGACAACCCTAGAAGAATATATATCATCACAATATGTTTGAAGCCCATCTTTAACTGTAGAAAGACTAGTAGTCAGTTCTTTAGAAAGATGTTTAGTCGAACATTTTTATGACCCAGCTATGTTTCGTTCTTTATATGGAGTTTTGTGAAGTTTTGGTATCCAGTATAATGAAAATGATACCTAGTTATGCCATTATAATAGGACACTGTACGGCCTTCAACAATGAACAAAACATATATCGTATATATATAGTCCGCTATTAAATACCCCGCCATGATTATTGTGAAACTATTCAATCGAAAAAGAAATCAACTAACGATTTGATTAAGACCAAAAACTAATACTCAAAAAAGATATAACAGCTATAACAGGCGACAGTAACCATCGATAAACAATGAATTCCAGGCGTCTTGTATGGGACAGGCACATACTTTAATAACCATCGATAAACAATGAATTCCAGGCGTCTTGTATTGGACAGGCACATACTTTAATAACCATCGATAAACAATGAATTCCAGGCTTCTTGTATTGGACAGGCACATACTTTAATAATCATCGACAAACAATGAATTCCAGGCGTCTTGTATTGGACAGGCACATACTTTAATAATCATCGACAAACAATGAATTCCAGGCTTCTTGTATTGGACAGGCACATACTTTAATAATCATCGACAAACAATGAATTCCAGGCTTCTTGTATTGGACAGGCACATACTTTAATAATCATCGACAAACAATGAATTCCAGGCTTCTTGTATTGGACAGGCACATACTTTAATAATCATCGATAAACAATGAATTCCAGGCTTCTTGTATTGGACAGGCACATACTTTAATAACCATCGAGAAACAATGAATTCCAGGCTTCTTGTATTGGACAGGCACATACTTTAATAATCATCGACAAACAATGAATTCAAGGCTTCTTGTATTGGACAGGCACATACTTTAATAATCATCGACAAACAATGAATTCCAGGCTTCTTGTATTGGACAGGCTATTACTTTAATAATCATCGACAAACAATGAATTCCAGGCGTCTTGTATTGGACAGGCACATACTTTAATAACCATCGACAAACAATGAATTCCAGGCTTCTTGTATTGGACAGGCACATACTTTAATAACCATCGACAAACAATCAATTCCATGCTTCTTGTATTGGACAGGCACATACTTTAATAACCATCGAGAAACAATGAATTCCAGGCTTCTTGTATTGGACAGGCACATACTTTAATAACCATCGACAAACAATGAATTCAAGGCTTCTGGTATTGGACAGGCACATACTTTAATAACCATCGACAAACAATGAATTCCAGGCTTCTTGTATTGGACAGGCAAATACTTTAATAACCATCGACAAACAATGAATTTCAGGCGTCTTGTATTGGACAGGCACATACTTTAATAACCATCGACAAACAATGAATTCCAGGCGTCTTGTATTGGACAGGCACATACTTTAATAACCATCGACAAACAATGAATTCCAGGCTTCTTGTATTGGACAGGCACATACTTTAATAACCATCGACAAACAATGAATTCCAGGCTTCTTGTATTGGACAGGCACATTCTTTAATAACCATCGACAAACAATGAATTCCAGGCTTCTTGTATTGGACAGGCACATACTTTAATAACCATCGACAAACAATGAATTCCAGGCTTCTTGTATTGGACAGGCACATACTTTAATAACCATCGACAAACAATGAATTCCAGGCTTCTTGTATTGGACAGGCACATACTTTAATAACCATCGACAAACAATGAATTCCAGGCTTCTTGTATTGGACAGGCACATACTTTAATAACCATCGACAAACAATGAATTCCAGGCTTCTTGTATTGGACAGGCACATACTTTAATAACCATCGACAAACAATGAATTCCAGGCTTCTTGTATTGGACAGGCACATACTTTAATAACCATCGACAAACAATGAATTCCAGGCTTCTTGTATTGGACAGGTACATACTTTAATAACCATCGACAAACAATGAATTCCAGGCTTCTTGTATTGGACAGGCACATACTTTAATAACCATCGACAAACAATGAATTCCAGGCTTCTTGTATTGGACAGGCACATACTTTAATAACCATCGACAAACAATGAATTCCAGGCTTCTTGTATTGGACAGGCACATACTTTAATAACCATCGACAAACAATGAATTCCAGGCGTCTTGTATTGGACAGGCAAATACTTTGATTTATATCTATGAAAGAATATAGTATGAATTTGAATAATGGAATAATTAAACTTAGATTACGTTCATTGAAATCTGAAAAATCATTACAGATAGGGCATATCATTTACAAGTTGGGAAAAGTACACAACGTAAGAAAGGGATTTTCAAGCCCTTATTAGGCAATGGTGCATGTCAAGATGTGTCAATGTTATCTGATTGCCGTAAAAATACTGACGATGATGAAAATGAACTCATCATAGATAATAGGATTGAAATGTTATAATTACACCAGACGCGCATTTCGTCTACAAAAGACTCATCAGTGACACTCGATTCGAAAAATATTAAAAAGTCCAAATAAAGTACGAAATTGAATATCATTGTGGACCAAAAATTCCTAAAGTTTTGCCAAGTACAGAGCCTTAGTATTTAAAAGTTGTGTTAACAGTCAATTTATAATTATGAACATATCAATGATAACTCAAGTCAACACAGAAGTGCTAACTACTGGGCTGGTGACACTTTCGGGGGAATTAAAACTACACCAGCAGTGGCATCGACCCAGTGGTTGTAAATAAAATCGTTATAGATACCAGGATTGAAATGTTATATTTACTCCAGATTTTAATTGCTGCCGACTAGTTTGCCAGTTTTATGGGGAGGTTAATACAGAAAAGATAGAGAAAATTCAAGAAAGAGCACTATAAGGTTTATCTATGAAGACTATTTGACGAAGCTTGTCCTCCTCTTTCCTATATTTGATTTAGAATATAGAAGTGTTGTTATGTTAACACTATCATATACTGATGGAAAAATTGCAGATCAAATATGGCGGCATTTGCAAACATGTGTGTTTACATATGTGTTTAGACATTGTAAAAATTAATAGCCGAATATTTAGGCACATAATTAAATAGAAAGATTTCTATGATAATCACATCTAAAATTCACATTGTTTTACCGTTTGGGCGTATGCTTAAAAAAATGGTTTCGTGAAAATTCCGCTTCGAAATAGCGGGTTTACATAGTAACAGATGAGGGTTTTCACTAATGAGATAAAAACCCGAAACACGGATAACCTAATTCACTAAAGAGGTCAATACATAGTCCAACATTAGACAGGAACCCAAAACACGGGTAACCTAACTCACTCAGAGGTCAATACATAGTCCAACATTAGACAGGAACCCAAAACACGGATAACCTAACTCACTTAGAGGTCAATACATAGTCCAACATTAGACAGGAACCCAAAACACAGGTATCCTAACTCACTTAGAGGTCAATACATAGTCCAACATTAGACAGGAACCCAAAACACGGGTATCCTAACTCACTTAGAGGTCAATACATAGTCCAACATTAGACAGGAACCCAAAACACGGGTAACCTAACTCACTCAGAGGTCAATACATAGTCCAACATTAGACAGGAACCCAAAACACGGGTAACCTAACTCACTTAGAGGTCAATACATAGTCCAACATTAGACAGGAACCCAAAACACGGGTATCCTAACTCACTTAGAGGTCAATACATAGTCCAACATTAGACAGGAACCCAAAACACGGGTAACCTAACTCACTTAGAGGTCAATACATAGTCCAACATTAGACAGGAACCCAAAACACAGGTAACCTAACTCACTTAGAGGTCAATACATAGTCCAACATTAGACAGGAACCCAAAACACGGGTATCCTAACTCACTTAGAGGTCAATACATAGTCCAACATTAGACAGGAACCCAAAACACAGGTAACCTAACTCACTCAGAGGTCAATACATAGTCCAACATTAGACAGGAACCCAAAACACGGGTATCCTAACTCACTTAGAGGTCAATACATAGTCCAACATTAGACAGGAACCCAAAACACGGGTAACCTAACTCACTCAGAGGTCAATACATAGTCCAACATTAGACAGGAACCCAAAACACGGGTAACCTAACTCACTTAGAGGTCAATACATAGTCCAACATTAGACAGGAACCCAAAACACAGGTAACCTAACTCACTTAGAGGTCAATACATAGTCCAACATTAGACAGGAACCCAAAACACAGGTAACCTAACTCACTTAGAGGTCAATACATAGTCCAACATTAGACAGGAACCCAAAACACGGGTAACCTAACTCACTTAGAGGTCAATACATAGTCCAACATTAGACAGGAACCCAAAACACGGGTAACCTAACTCACTTAGAGGTCAATACATAGTCCAACATTAGACAGGAACCCAAAACACAGGTAACCTAACTCACTTAGAGGTCAATACATAGTCCAACATTAGACAGGAACCCAAAACACAGGTAACCTAACTCACTTAGAGGTCAATACATAGTCCAACATTAGACAGGAACCCAAAACACAGGTAACCTAACTCACTTAGAGGTCAATACATAGTCCAACATTAGACAGGAACCCAAAACACAGGTAACCTAACTCACTTAGAGGTCAATACATAGTCCAACATTAGACAGGAACCCAAAACACAGGTATCCTAACTCACTTAGAGGTCAATACATAGTCCAACATTAGACAGTGTCAAAAAAATATGTCATGCTCCACCTCGACAAAAGAGGAGAAAAGGGTTTCCGTCGGCCAAAGAAAGAAAAGTGCTGCGTATTTTTGCTGTTTATTTATTTGACAAAGTAAAAAAAAAATCTAAAACAACTGTGGACACAGAATAGTATTTGGGTCTTTGATACTGAGTTTTGCACAATTTGCATGATTGAAACAGTAATGTTATGGCGATAGTATCCCTTTATTTGTGTCCTTTTTGTTTTTACAGAACTTACAGATAATGGAATTAACTTAAACATATATTTAGTTTACCTCTTGTTGGAAATTATTCGACTCCTGTTTTTTTTTCAAATTATCTATCTGGATTTTTATCTTTGGAATGGATTATTAAGAAATTCTAATATCAGTAAACTATTATTGCTGCTTATCTACTCCCCTGATCACCTAATTTTTGTCGGAGTGTGTGTTGCCAAATCTTCACGAGTTTCTTGTGTAATACTTTTTTTAATTGTTGTTTGAAATTTTGACCCCAGTGCTGTTACACTGTAGTTGTTATTCGACTTATAAATCTCGTTTTCTCCCTTACTATATATTATCTCTCTCTCTTTTTCAAATTTCACTGAAGGGGTCAATTGTGAGTTTTCTTTGTTGTATTTTGTGGACGATTGTATGTTTGTGTGGTTTTTTTTTGGTTGGTTCTTTTGATTGTTTTTTTTTTGTCTATCTTCGAATTATGGTTTTACGGAGTCTTTGTGTTTTTTTTTCACCTTTGTAATCATGTAATTTGATAAACTAATTCACTAGTATACAGACGCATTATGTTGACACTACTTGCTGAAAGCTGTTATAAAGTGATCTTTTCCCGCTCTATGAGTGAAAACCGTCACATTGTACGTTCAGAAAAATTTAACGATCATACCTAAGTACAAAAAAAAATTAATATCCGTGGTTCTTTGCGAAACAAATATCAAATTCAATGTTGATATGAATTGTCATTGATATGGTCAGAATTATAAATTAATTGTTTACAAAACTTTGAAATTTTGATATATACTAAGGCTTTTCTACCTCAGGAATTGATTACCGTTAGGCGTTTTTTGCATTTTTTGGCGTTAAAACTCATTTGCCATTTATTTTCCTATTCTTCCAATGATGTTAAGTCTCTTTGTATACGGTCGCTGTCTGCCTGGTTGTGTACTGTTCTAAAAAGTAGGCTATCATCTGCAAATAGTTTTGTTTCAGAGTGATGTTGATGTTTCTGGCATGTCATTTATGTAGGTCAGAAACAATACCGGTCCAAGAACTGTGCCTTGGGTGACGCCTGCAAGTATCGGGACTTGAGAAAAGACAGCTCCTTCTTATATTACGCTCTGCATTCTGTTTTCAAGAAATAATTGAATCCATTGTACCTTAAATAAACTTATGTGCATTACAGGGACATTGTTCTTTCATTGAAAATTAATTTTTAGACCCAAAATTTACACCGTTTAGTGGTGCGCCTCATACAGGCGGAATTTACAGATAATATAACAGTTAAAACAGATCTTTAATCGAGGCATGCATTCAAGTTTCTTTCCCCGGACGATTTTTCCCCATAGAAGGTCAAAATGGCGAGTCGATTTTGTCGACTTTTTCGACCTGCTGCAGTTACAAAGTTGTACCGAACACACTGTATGTGCAAATTATTTTACATTACAATTGACTAAATAGGTATATTGGTATCCTACAGTTGTGCAGCTGGGATTTAAAACCCCTCCCCCATTCAGATATTGAATAATTGAATGTGAATTAAGAGTAATTTCTCTACCTTATGCATATATTTGACAGCAAACAATTTCCATATGCACTTGTCTCAGAAAAGAAATCCTTTACCTTTATATAACACTAGTTATCTAATTTGCAATTTTGAAAAAAAGACAGACAGTCGCGAAATTCCATTGTATGCCCATTTCTCGGTTGTCAACCCCACTATAAAAAACTTGTAAGTTGTTATGCCGTAAATAATCTAACTTGATTTTTCTACACAATGGTGTATAAGACATGTACTTTGGTTGTTGGAATCATCAGCAGGAGGCTACCGAAGTATGTCAATCATAATAATGTCATCTACATTTTGTACCTATGCCAGATTGGATACATACGACTCCCAGTAAATGATTTTTTTTTAAATAAATCGTTAGTTATGAATGAGTAAAGGATGAGATGTGATATGATTGCCTATGAGACGGGTAACATGAATGATTGAATAACAGTGTTATTATTCGAATAACACTTGAAATTTTAATATTAATACATGTATTGGTGACTTTAAAACATTGATTATCTGACATGATTATTAAATAATAATATATTAGGCCAATTAAAATTAATTGATAGATTTTATTCCCACCCACCCTGATTTTTTTTATTTTGAACATATTACGATTTCCAGATTTTGTTCATGTCCGTTACCGGTAACTATTGCTAATTTCATTTCATTCAAAACTTCCTGTTTCAAATTTAGGTTTTGTATTTCTTTGAGTAATCTAACGAAAATGATTAAGTCGACATATTCTGCTGCTCTATGATGACAAGGCAAAGAAATATAATCTATGTCTGTTTCCTGTTCCCGACCGACCTTGACTCAAAACCCCTGACCCTAGATCTTTTTGGGTAGCAATACACAGTTGGAAAAAAAACATAAAATTGTCGGATAGGAGTAAAACGCTGTGTCCAAGAAAGCAAATCGCAGTATGTCACAAATAATTAGAAAAACTTTCTTTTTTTTTAATTGATACAATAACTTGCGCTCAGTCATTATCACTATCTTGGTCAATACCACGGTCCTGTTGGCAGTCCATATATCACGATAATGACATACCTGTCAACTGACCCGTTTTCTGCGGGTGTGACCCGAGATTTTGACAATTCTGAGGGATCACCCGGACACACGCCGGGTCATTGAAATAACCCGGGAATTCCGAAAATGACCCGATTTCACCCGTATTTCTTAGCCTTGAGATTGATTTCATAAGTAATATTCCTTTGAAATACCGGCAAATTCGTAATTCTTCCATGAACAGGAAGTTCATCTAGCTATGTAAACTGTCAAATTAAGTGACCCATTAAGTGCATGGCTTCATTTGACAGCTTTGGTGTCAAACACACTGTTCATTAACACCAATTACCTAAGCTTAAGGTCGTAAATAAATTGCACTATAAACATAAACAAATATATTTCAACTAGATACTTCCCCTTATTTGTCACCATTCAAAGTTATTCCTTATATTTACGTTTTATGGGTGAAAAAGATTAAATCATAAATAATATAAAATTCAAATACATATTGAAAAATAACTTTTCAATATTTTTATACCTTTAAATTTATACAATATTTAAAAAAAAGTTGAAAATTATTTTTTACATTTATACTCCCTTTTACTGTATTACATGTACTATATTTTATCATATTCTAATTTCCCTATGAAATAGGATAAGATTTGATTGAAAGGCAACAAAGCTAATAACCTTACACTTTCTAAAATTACATTAGATATTTTATAAATGGTAGTGGATGATGATACCAAAAAGTAAAGGATACAAGACTGAGTTACACATATTTATAAAAATCTTTATGCGTGCAATGAAACAAAAATTAATAAGATTTAAAATGACTGAACCAAGTGATGTTTTGGTATCTTTGATCTACATTGTAAGAAAATGTACCATAAATACTGAAATTCAGCTCGAAAAACTTCGTACGCGTTATGACCTGAGATTTGATTCTTCAATGCAGGTCATGACCTGCATTTTCATCGTCACAGGTTGACAGGTATGATAATGACCAGTTTTTCAAGCACTATTATATAAATACTTTTAAAGCATTCCTAACAATTACAGAGTTATACAAATGTTGGGTAAAAAAAACACTTTATGAACAAAAATTTTCAATAGTTTAATAATAATAGATAAATGGAAAACTAGTACCGGGTATGTTGTTTAGACAAAAAAGTATTATACAATTATAGTAAGAACTATTTTAATACTTTTATTCTGTTTTAAATTTTGTTTTATCGTGAAAATGCTAAAATTTCACAGCTCAGAAGCAATAGTTTACAAGATCATGAAGATACACATGCAAGACTATTGCAAAATTTAATATTTTATTTCTTTTTTAGTACTCAAAGCCAATCCAGTTGTTGCACAGTGTCAAAGATTACAGACAACAGATTCTACCAACCAAACATCTCGTAATAATTTTTTTTTCACTGTTTTTTGAGGATATAATTTTGAACAGTACTCAAAATAAACTTCTTATGTAGTCAAAACAAGAAATAACTTTTGAACTGAATTGAAAATATTAAATTTATATTACCTGTCACTGTAAGTGTAAACTGAGAATTATTTTTTTATGAAACCACACAAAAATAAATGTTTCTACTGTATGTGATTTCGGCAAATAAAGAAAAAGATAAATGATGGGATAAGCTGAGGTTTAAATGTACATCGAAATGGTATTCATAAAACATCACCAACATACATTTGTACATCATATATCACCATAGGATTGCTATAACGTATAAGATATAGGTTTACCACAAACTCTAGATCTCTTGTCAAGTTTTTTGGCATTATAACTTTTAAAATTGTTGTATTGTAAATATAAAATTTGAATATTGTAAATATTACTGTAACTGTTCATTTCATAAAATGATAAATTTTAAAATTGTTTAAAAAAAATGTGAAACGTAAAAAAAATCTTACATACACTGAACACCTCAGAGTCAAAACAGGCATACAAATGAGATAAAAAGAACATACATACATGACATACTCATTCAAATGAGAAAATAGCACATACATACTCATTCAAATGAGATAAAAAGCACATAAGTACTCATTCAAATGAGATAAAAAGCACATACATACTCATTCAAATGAAATTAAAAGCACATACGTACTCATTCAAATGAGATAAAAAGAACATACATACATGACATACTCATTCAAATGAGATAATAGCAAATACATACTCATTCAAATGAGATAAAAAGCACATACGTACTCATTCAAATGAGATAAAAAGCACATACATACTCATTCAAATGAGATAAAAAGCACATACATACTCATTCAAATGAGATAAAAAGCACATAGGTACTCATTCAAATGAGATAAAAAGCACATATGTACTCATTCAAATGAGATAAAAAGCACATAGGTACTCATTCAAATGAGATAAAAAGCACATATGTACTCATTCAAATGAGATAACAGGCACATACATACTCATTCAAATGAGATAAAAAGCACATACATACTCATTCAAACAATATCGAAGTTGATTCAGAACATGTATGACAATATAGGAGGAACATCCTATCAAACATTAGATCCCCAATGGAAAAAGTTGGAAGTTATGCATAATTAATCTGTTAAATTAAACTCAAATAGTAATTATGTTTCCATAATTTACTAATTTACGAAAAATGAAAATACTCTCATGTTCATGATATGTTGACCCAGTCTATTATAATATTTGACCCCTTGGATAAATTTAACCCTTGACTTGGTGAAATCAGAAGCATTCTTAAATAATCTTGTATACATTACAGCCACGGTAAGACCTTGGATATATTTAACCCTAGACTTAATGAAATTAGAAGCATTATTTAAATAATCTTGTATACATTTCAGCCACGGTCAGACCTCAGAACTTGCCCTACAGGCAGCAGTTGAAAGATTTTGGGCAATATGTAGCTGAATGTTTACCTAAGTATGTACAACATGTTGTGGTAACTCATCACGAGGAGCTGGAAATACTGATTCACCCAGAAGGCATTGTACCAACAATATCCTTCCTTAAAGATCATCATAATACACAGTATTTAAACATTGTAGATATTGCTGCTCTTGATGTACCCACACGGGAAAAAAGGTTTGAGGTAATTAATACCAATCAGTTTCATATACATAGTAGATATTGCTGTTCTTGATGTACCCACACGGGAGAAAAGGTTTGAGAATTAATACCAATCACATACATAGTAGATATTGCTGCTCTTGATGTACCCACACGGGAAAAAGGTTTGAGGTAATTAATACCAATCACATTGTTATAAATTACAGTCGAAGTATAAGCTTCAACATCAGTCCATGGAGTAGTGACACTGAACAAAATTGAAAATCCACGGACATGAATCAAAACTGCAGATCTAGAAGCACTATACATATGATATATAAGCTGTCTTCAACAGAAGTTGAAAGGAAATAGCAAATCAAATTTCTTTGTCATTCTGTGTTTGCCATTAAGATTAATATCATTACATATTGTTATCCCATTAAAATCTCTTCCTGTATGTAATATTTGTTGCTGGATTCCGACCAATCATACAAAATATAATCTATGTTGGTTTACTTACAGATTGTCTACATGTTATTATCTCTACGATTTAACTCTCGTATTAAAGTGAAGACCTACACTGATGAATTGACTCCTATAGATTCCCTTTGTTCTGTATTTGCTGGAGCAAACTGGTATGAAAGAGAGGTAAGATATGTTACCCGTGTTTTATAGGTTTTTGCAAAACAACAGCCCCCCTGTCATAAGACTAATTGTAAGAAAAGACCACTGCAGTGTGTTTTATCAAATTTAAACAACTTCATTATGCATGTAATGTACATGATGTCAAGGTAAATTAATCATGTTAATAGTTCATGTTACTTTATCTAAAATGACAAAAAAAATTTTAAATCATATGCCAATCCGAGGATAGAACAGAATTTACTGCACAGAAATTTGTTTACCAAATCAAATATCTATATTATTCACAAGCAATTTCACATACTCATAATTTTGTTGAAAAATATGCCTCAAGCTAGAAATGACTGGTGCTTTTATAAATCTATGAAAATAATTTTAAAGAACTACTTTAATTTATTTTGATAGAAAGAAATTCTGTTTTATAAAAAATAGGTACAAAATATGATATAGATATGTAACTTTTATGCATTTCAGATCTGGGGATATGTAGTTAGAACAGAATTTACTGCACAAAAATTTGTTTACCAAATCAAATATCTATATTATTCACAAGCAATTTCACATACTCATAATTTTGTTAAAAAAATGCCTCAAACTAGAAATGATTGATGCTTTTATAAATCTATGCAAAGAATTTCTAAGAACTACTTTTATTTATTTAGATAGAATCTGAAAGGAATTCTGTTTTATATAAAATAGGTACAAAATATGTTATAGATATGTAACTTTTATGCATTTCAGATCTGGGATATGTTTGGAGTGTTCTTTGCAAATCATCCTGACTTAAGAAGAATTCTAACAGATTATGGATTTGAGGGACATCCATTCAGAAAGGATTTTCCACTAAGTGGATATGTAGAAGTAAGCTTATTAGATTGTAGACAGGGGCCATAACCCTGATAATAGATTTAAGGGACATCCGTTCAGAAAGGATTTTCCACTAAGTGGATATGTAGAAGTAAGTTTATCAGATTGTAGACAGGGGCCATAACCCTGATAATAGATTTAAGGGACATCCGTTCAGAAAGGATTTTCCACTAAGTGGATATGTAGAAGTAAGTTTATCAGATTGTAGACAGGGGCCATAACCCTGAAAAATTAGTCTGTACAGTCAAATAAAATTTCAATTGATTTTTCATAATCTACTGAATTTGTGATGTTTAGTATAATAGTATTATATTCCTTTTAAAGATATTATTTTGCTGCTTTTAATTTTAACAATGATTGATTTAAAAATCTTTTGAAATTTGTGTTTACGTTTGTGTTGAGATCATTACCAAATGAAATATTTATATTTTACCAGGTCTAGGTATCACTGTATCAAATTCTAAAATCTTAGTACGGTTACATACACTATAGGGAAGATTAATACAGAACTTTAAAATAGCTCAAACTCTTCAAGGTCAATTTGATTGAATAATCAAATGTTGCAACTATTATAAATAAAAAAAAAAAAAAACAATTATAAAACAAGAATGTGTCCATAGTACACGGATGCCCCAATTCAGAAAGATCATATCACAGGGTACATGTGTACTAAGTTTCAAGTTGATTGGACTTCAACCGCATCAAAAACTACCTTGACCAAAAACCTTAACCTGAAGTGGTACAGACGGACAAACAGACGAATGGACACACAGACCAGAAAACATAATGCTCTCAACTATTGTAGTTGGGGCATAAGAAATACTGATTTATATCATTTATGAAACATCCTGATTATAACGTTATTGTGTATGAAAAAAAACTGGTGAACAGTCTTTAACAATGACACACTCAAATTCTTATACAGGTGAAGTCATTTTACAGATAGTGTCATTTGTTGCCCAAATAAAAGGCAGTGACATCATTTAATTTAGTATGCTACTTTCAAGAAGGGAGAATAACTAAAACTTTCTGTATTGTTTTGTAGGTTAGATATGATGATGAAGTCAAACGAGTGGTTGTAGAACCGTTAGAATTAACACAAGAATTTAGAAAGTTTGAATATAACACACCATGGGAAGTGTTTCCTAAGTTCCGTGAAGTAGAGGAGGGTGGTGAGAGACCAGCTGAACCGGAGGAACAACCAAAACAATAATTACAATCTCATAGATGTTTATGTATAATTTAAAATAAATTAAATTTGATGTTTTAACTGTGTCTGTTAAATTCATCAGTCTTGAAAATTTAATCATGAAAATCATCTTCTGTTAGTTTTAAAACTAAAAAGTAATATCAGGAACTTACAACTAAGAAGTTATATAAGAAACTTACAACTAAAAAGTTATATCAGAAACTTACAATTAAAAAATTATATCAGAAACTTACAACTAAAAATGTATATCAGATGCTTAAAACTTTATGATGATTACATATATGATATCACCTAAGACAGAAGACATAACATGAGAACTAGATGTGTAATGGATGAATATCCAATATCATTATTTTTATATGACTGCAATAATTTTGCCAAACTTGTTCAAAAGTAAGAAAAATCTCTGCCTTTAGTCTTTATCCTTCAACAGGTAGGAAAATACATATATCTGATTCACTAATTGAAGATGAATCTTGTGTTCCTAGAGGTCAAAATGATGATTTCTATATTTGCATGTATATATTGCTACCTTTACAGTCTTTTAAAAAGTAAATGTTAATTGTTTATTCATTATAATGAAAACTGAAATATAGTTTTGAGACTTATTTTATTGTTGTTTTTCTTCTTTTTTTTTTGGGGGGGGGGGGGGGGGGAGTTTTAAACGAAAAATATATTAATGTTTCTTAGCTGAAAAAAATATAAAGTGGCAAAAAATATATTGTTTGTTTTGCGAAAGAGTTGGCGAAAAAATAATTGACCCAGGGGTAATCCTGGTTATGATTGACTTTGGGGGTTATGGCTCAAACTGTTTAGGAATAAGGGGCAAAAAAATGGGGAAAACACAATATTGTACTTTTTAGGAGGGCCAAACCTTCCCTTTATCAGGGACAGTGTACATACATCTTCTTCATGGAAAGGATACATATTTTAAACTTATTTGATATGTTTGAAAACAATTGTTATATTGAGAAAATGTGTAGGATAGTGGCAAATAAGTACTGTACATAACAAAAAAACATATATGAAAAATGAGATACAACAAGCTATGACAATTCCCAACATCATAGTGTATTGCACAAAAGCAAAAAATGAATATAAATTCAAATCACTATATAACCAATTCAAAGTTATTCAATGTTAGCAACCTATTATTCAAATATTTGATCACAATCCAAATTCAGACCTGTATCAAGTGCAAATAGATGATGTTATCCATAATAAACCATGAAAATGAGGATAAGGCTATAAATGTGACCCCAGTCAATCAGACATGAACAACAATGATTCTACAGACAAATATTGTTTGCCTTTTCCTATTATTTAAAGTAATCAATGTCAACACAGGGATCTTCCTTACCTGGTTTATATCAATTGTTTACCAGGCAACTGGGATAACATGAAAAGAAGATATACAAGTTCTCCTTATGAATTGATTGAAGCTTTAATGTAGATACTAGTTCTTATGAATGGATTGAAGCTTTGATGTTAAGTTTTATGACCCCTTCTGTAGCCAGTTTTGTGGATTTTCTATAAAAGTCTTTGCCACAAAGTCCTCTTTTTCTATTAAATACAATGAAACAGTAAATAATAATGCTTTGCATCAAGTTTCCCCTTGGAATATGTACACAATGGCTTATCTCTATTATTCATTATATCTGTAGTTTGGATACAATTGAAGTTTGAAGAGTTCGTACAAAATGGCTACAGCAGAAGGGGTCTTAAACCATAATACAGATTGAACAAGAAGATAGTGATGGACCAATTACAGAATACAGAAACTTTGGCACATTTTTTTCATTTGTTTAGACTGAAGATTCAGTATATTTTGAATGCAACATTCCTTACACTTATATGCTTACCTTACCTTGTTTTCATTGAAACAATCCCAGGATCCCCATTCATTACATCAGAGTTGATAAATTGGTACTGTATGGAGACTAAAGAAGATTTGGGGAGGACAGGTAATAGTTTTAACCAGCATCGTAAAAAGAGTTTAACATTTACAAAAGCAAAAAGTTAGATTGATTGATTGATTGTTGGTTGCTTAACGTCCAGTGTCAAATATTTCATGCATATTCAGGACGACAAAAAATTAGATTTAATACAGGTTTGATTGATTTTTGTATACCTTACACCAAGTTACAAATATTTCATTTCATCAGGACAACATTAACTTAAAGTTTGGTCATAATCCTATAAATAGGTTAGGTAGAGCGGGTCCACAATAATAAGACGTATTTTGATTGCATCTTGAATAAGAGGTACACGTGAGTACGTCTGTTTTGTTCACCTGGTGAGCCAAATTACTAATTTCTTTATCAGGACTTGTGTTAATATTTACATACTATAGTTACTCTCTGTGTTGCTGATAATTTTTGAAATTTGTTAATTTTGAGTTAACATAGTTGCTATAGATTTTAGATATCTGGAAACTGCAAAAAAAAAATTGTTAATCAACATTTCAGGGGCAATAATTTCAAACGGTTAGCCAAGTATGTAGATCATTAGCATATTGATAATTTTATAGTTTACCTTTTAATGCCCCACCTACGATGGTAGAGGGGCATTATGTTTTCTGGTCTTTTGCGTCCGTTCGTCCGTCTGTCCCGCTTCAGGTTTAAGTTTTTGGTCAAGGTAGTTTTTGGTGAAGTTGAAGTCCAAATACCTTGAAACTTAGTACACATGTTTTGATCTTTCTAATTTTAAAGCCAAATTAAACTTTTGACCCCAATTTCACGGTCCACCGAACATAGAAAATTAAAGTGAATGTTTCAGGTTAAAGTTTTTGGTCAAGGTGGTTTTTGATGAAGTTGAAGTCCAATCAACTTGAAACTTAGTACACATGTTCCCTATAAAATGATCTTTCTAATTTTAATGCCTAATTATATTTTTTATCTAATTTCACGGTCCTTTGAACATCGAAAATGATAGTGCGAGTGGGGCATCCGTGTACACAGTCTTGTTTTTATCAAGGTCCTGCAGTTTTTCAAAATAACAGCAAAATAAATATTGAAACAAATGGACAAATGTATCTTTCAGGGACAATAACACAAGACCAGGATGTAAGATTTTTTTTTTATTATTGTAAGGTTAAGAGATCTGGTCCTTCAGTTTGCAATTTATGTGTCCTGTATTTTTCAAGATGACAAGAAAAAACTACAAAAATGGCTATTTCGTTGACAAATTATAAATAGGGCAATAACCCCGAAACGGATCGACTATGGTAACAGGAGCGGATCCAGGAATTTATTAGGGGGTGGTCACCTTTTGAAATCTTAAATTGAAATCCTTTTTTTTATTGGTAACATAAAAATAGTTACAACTATAGAAGACAAAAGTTACACATTATTCATAAAATTGATTCCAATGTACTTTTTTTAAATACCCAGTGGCAACTACATGTATTACACGAATATCGGCAACGTATTAAAATTTAATTAAGAATTAAAATTTGGAAAAATACTTCATGGTAAATTTTTATGGGTGTGCGATCATCGCAATTCACACTTTAAACGTAGCTCCTATTGTTTTCAAGATAACAAACTACAACTGCCGAATAATTGGGAAAACAAATCGATATTTCAGTTGCAAAACTTCATTTTTTTTTATTTTACATAAGATTTTTATTCAATTTTCAGGGTGGGCACGTCAGCATCATCTAGTCATGTGCAATGTACAAGTATTCAGTATCTAGTGCAGAACTGCAGAACAGGGGGAAAAGTCAAAACAGAGAGAACTTGTGCGGAACATTTTCAACCCAGTTTGTCTTTTTTCACTTTTGCTACAGCTTTTTGGGATATGGTGGCCTATTGACCATATCATGGTTCCAGTTTTTATTGGCGGAGAAAACCGAAGTGAACGGTTTGAACCATTGACCTTTGGCTGAAAAACTTACAATCCTTATAATTTAAGATTGGAGTAGATGGCACATGTATGCGGGAGGTTAACCATATTTGTCACAATCCCAGAATTGCAGAATTGCAGAATTACTTAGACAACTCAGAGACAGTCTACACTAATTCATTTAGTACAATGGTCGGATTTTAAAATGATAACTTTAAAACTATCTCGGTTGGATAAATAAGTTAATCCACTGGTATCAATGTAAGAATCTATTTTGAATTCATGATATAAGTCAAGGGAAGAAGACGAAGAATTCATTTTTCGTCGGGCTAATTAAATTGCCGTAAAACATATTAAAATGAAGAAGCTACTGAAAAGGCCCCGAAATGACAATTGTAAACTTGAAGAGGGGAGGTCGGAGGGTTTGGATCCCGAAATCCCGGGCTTAAAAACATAAAATCCCGAGGTCCCGAATGTAAAGAAATTTAAATCCCGACATCCCGACAAATCTAAAAAAAAAAAAACTGAGTCCCGGATTTTGACTTGGGACCGGCGAGGCACATCCATACCGAATGTAGCGTGAAGGTTAACGTGTTCGCTGGGTCCCAATCCTGAGGGGAGATAGGACCTTTATCGGGACTCCGGAATCGGGTGTTTTTAAGCTCGGGATTTCGGGATTGACCGTTTCGGGATCTGGGAATTCTTTTATTTGAATTTCGGGACCTCGGGATTTCATATTTTGAAGCCCGGGATTTCGGGATTTTGTGTTTTTAAACCCGGGATTTCGGGATCAGGACCCCTCCTACCCCCTCAATCCTCCCCTAACCTGGGACAGTGGTGTAACATTACAATAAGAACGAACTATAAAAAAGGGAAAAGGGATTTCTCGTGAGATTGCCGATACAAATAGAAATACATCTTACAAAACACAGAGTGGACGTCGCCAGGTACTTGTATATCCCGCCAACAACAAAAAAAGACAATAATTTCAGATCTGAGAGAACTTGCAGTCATTGACTGTTAGTTCAAAGCAAATAGGAATTAAAAAAAATCATGCCGTATGATCTAAAACAAATGTATCAATCAGTACACATCCAACATCCCAGGGATTTAGTTAAAAGATGTTTTTTTCTGATTTTTTTTTCTTTATAAAAAACTTGACATTTTGTCAGGAACTATAATATTTGTCTGTAACATTATGATAGTCTCGGATTAATAGTTGTCTAACTCTCCTTTGGTCTCTCAGCCGGTAGATCATTTACACCTTTGTTGGTCTCTTGTGGTTAGTTGTCCCAATTTTATTGAGGTCACTAGTGGATGATTGTCTAAGTCTTGTTTTGCCTTTTGTGTATGTAATCTCAGTTTACTTTAAGGTGGATAGTTGTCTCATTCTCCTTTAGTTTGCAATGGACAGTAGTCAGTCTCCTTTGGTCTTCGATGGACATTTATCTTGGTCTATTATGGTGTCCAGGGGATAGTAAAATCAGTCTCCTTTGGTCTGTAATGGACAATAGTCTGTCTCCTTTGGTCTGTAATGGACAGTAGTCTGTCTCCTTTTGTCTGTAATGGACTGTAGTCTGTCAGGCTCCTTTGGTCTGTAATGGACAGTAGTCAGTCTCTTTTTGTCTGTAATCGACAGTAGTCAGTCTCCTTTGGTCTTGGATGGACATTTATCTCGGTCTATTATGGTCTCCAGGGGATAGTAAAATCAGTCTCCTTTGGTCTGTATTAAGATACCAAATTTATACCCCTGTTTCAACATAAATAAACCGGATAAAAATCCGCGTTTTCCGAAATTGTTTTTTTAATTAGTCACACCGGAAGTAACAACCGGATTTTTTTAACAAGTAAAAATACTTTCAAACTTTAAAATACATCTCTGCATTTCATATACTATAGTAGGGAAAGTAAAGATATTTAACAGTTCTCTTTTTGAAATCTTCAAGATACATTGTTGTTAGCTCAGGTACAATAAACTTAATTTCATAGAATTGGACGGGTTTCAAGGTTTTTAATGAATCATTGGCACGAAGGTAAATATATATACTGATATAGTTCAATAACTTTTGTACTTAATGAATGGCTATTGTTTATTTTGAATTTATTGAACCATAAAACTAATTTTTGACTCTTCACATTTTACATAATCCGCTTAAAATGTGAAGAGTCAAAAATTAGTTTTATGGTTCAATAAAATCAAAATCAATAATTGCCATTCGTCATGTAATAAATTTCTATAAAAAATAAGGCTCAAAGAACTTTATATACTATTTATCTTGACAATAACAACATACACACATGTTGGCGTATGAATACACAACGTCAGAGTGGGCGTGTCGCCATCAAAATTGACAACATTAAAAATAAAACTACTAATTTTAACCAATCAGACGTCAGAAGACAGTAAATTCACAAAATTTATTTATTGTACAATACATCTTTTCTTCCGTTTAGCATGCTTAGAAATATTAGGGAATTTATTGTAGGACAACTATTTGAGTATGTGTGTACACTTTACAAAAGGTTATCCGTAAATCCTCATAAATAAAAAACAACCCACATTTCATACCTTTTACTTCTACTTCTACAAGCATGACCAGATGCATGTAATACATGTAGGTCATTTCTGGAATCATGTCTTTCACCAGTAAAGATGGTCAATTTTGCACACCTTTATGATGTCATTTACCAGACAGAAGACACACCTGTATCCCTGCTCTAGTAAAAGTTTCCAGCACTTTCCACTGTTTAATCTGTTAAACATGTATAAATCAAATATAATTAGATAATTCTTTACTTTCGTAGATATGTAGTTAACTAAGTGTTGGACATTCAGTAAACAGTATTGGCTTGAAGATGGCAGATCCTCAATATGATAAAACTATGATCAAGAAAGGAAATGTCAGGGTAAAGGGACGAATACCTATAGGCAAGGTATGTTAGGGTAAAGGGACGAATACCTTTAGGCAAGGTACATGTACAATGTATGTCAGGGTAAAGGGACCAATACCTATAGTCAAGGTATGTCAGGGTAAAGGGACGAATACCTATAGGCAAGGTATGTCAGGGTAAAGGGACGAATACCTTTAGGCAAGGTACATGTATGTCAGGGTAAAGGGACCAATACCTATAGTCAAGGTATGTTAGGGTAAAGGGACATTACCTACAGGCAAGGTATGTCAGGGTAAAGGGATGAATACCTATAGGCAAGGTACATGTATGTTAGGGTAAAGGGACGAACACCTATAGGCAAGGTATGTCAGGGTAAAGGGACAAATACCTATAGGCATGGTATGTCAGGGTAAAGGGACAAATACCTATAGGCAAGGTATGTCAGGGTAAAGGGACGAATACCTATAGGCAAGGGCAGGGTAAATGGACGAATACATATAGGCAAGGGCAGGGTAAATGGACCAATACCAATAGTCAAGGTATGTCAGGGTAAAGGGACCAATACCTATAGTCAAGGTATGTCAGGGTAAAGGGACCAATACCTATAGTCAAGGTATGTCAGGGTAAAGGGAACAATACCTATAGGCAAGGTATGTCAGGGTAAAGGGACCAATACCTAGAGGCAAGGGCAGGGTTAAGAGACAAATTCCTATAGGCAAGGTATGTTAGATTGAAGGGTTACCTTGCCTGAAGCCCAAGTACATGTATTTTGAGATAAAGGGAAGCATAACCTAGGGGCCAGATGTGTCATTAGGGTACATTTTGTAATGGTATTTTTTTCTAGAAGCAAGCTACAATGTATTTGAGCATAATGAGAGTGACAGGCTTTTTTTAATATTGAATAGAATACAATAGAATATTTTTATTTTCTAAATTACAGGGCCATAAAGGTCTTAAAATCAGTTACAATTGATTAACATTTAATTGGTAGCAACAACAATAATAGCGGTAAATACATACATGTATATATTTAGTATATAAGCATTAGTTAGAATTAGAGCCAAAAACCCCATATATATTGTGAATAAAATTATGAATAAAGATACATGTATAACAAGTACAGACATTTTGATATTGAGCATAACCTCATTTTGATTTCCTCTCAGGATTATTTATTCACATTGTTTCAGTATTGCCACTGCTTTCATGCTGTTCTTGATCATATCTATAAAATGTCATGCTTTTTAACACTTTACTGTAATACACAATTAGTCATAGATTGTAGATACATTTTGTACAGATATTTTTTACTTTATCATAAAATTGAGAAAGGAAATGGGGAATGTGTCAAAGCGACCCGACCATAGAGCAGACAACAGCCAAAGGCCACCAATGGGTCTTTAATGTAGAGAAAAACTCTCGCACCAGTAGGCGTCCTTCAGCTGGCCCCTTAAGAAATATGTATACTAGTATAGTGATAATGGATGTCATAGTAAACTCTGAATTATACAAAAGAAACTAAAATTAAAAATCATACATGTTTATTAATATCTATTTCAGTCCTGGAAGAAAAAAATGTTAGTGTTATATGGTCCGTCTAGTAATGGAGCTGCACGATTGGTCAAGTATTCAGGAGAGCAGGCATTTGCAGAGGATGAGCCTTCATCACAGATTCCACTCAAAGATGTTGGTAGTGCTCTCAGATGTAAAATGTCTGAAGGGTCGCATGGAGACGGCATTACTTTACATATGTCTGATCGCAGCATTAAACAGTTCCTTTGTGATACAGGTAACTATATATATATTCCTTCTTCAGTTGTCATATGGATAAAGATTTTTATAACTAACTGTATGATACTAGATTAGCTTTACACAACCACTTTTATAATTAAAAGGTAATTGTGCAAATATAAATTAACTAAACCGTGAAAAAAGAGGTAAGATTGACCCATTTTTAGTTTTTGGCTTCCAACTTGTTTAAACATGTTGAAAGGCCATACTTTTCCTTCTGTTTAGTGCTTGAAACATCCTAAATCAGTTAATCATGTTAATACATGTAATACAGAATAAAAAGAATTTATAACATTTTTTTTGTCTGAATGAAAATTTTTGTAATAAACTAAATTTGATATCATTATAAACCTTTACATACTCAGGATAACACTTGTTACAGCTTCATACCAACATGAACAAGCAAAGTGTAGAGAGCATGAATCTATTTCATATTCCATAAAAAAAATAACAAAAACTGAGAAATATTAAACATGTTACGTCATAGTACTTAATTTGCAATCTCGTTAATAGGAGAATAAAAGAAGCAAAATTATTTTATGTTTTCTTAAGAGTCTACATAATTTTATTTACCTAAAGCTTTTATTGATTACAGAATCTGAATCTACAGAATGGTTGACTGCCATACAGACAGAATTGACCAGAAATGATAATCTGCCTTCAGGTTTGTATATATATTTACAGGAAACAAATTTACATTATTCTTCCCCGATTGTTATTTCTTCTTAAAATTTGTGAGAACACAAAAATGAAAAAAAAAACAGTTAACAAGCATCAAACAACTTTATTAAGGTCAAGGAACAGTAAATGGGCTATGTCACAGATTTTTCTAAAAATTCACATACAACCTTGGCTCGTTGAACTACAACTGAAAATCGAAAAAATAATACATTTATCTCTTTTATTATCAGAAAAATTGCAGATTGATTTCTTTTAATGTGGGTGAATATTTGTATAGAAAGCACATAAAATCGGAGAAAAACCTTCTAAAATTTGTCTTAAAATCGCCAAATCTCTAATTCCACTCCATAGATTTTTCTTAAAAAACTATATATTGTTTACACATAAATTTCTGTTTTAATGATATAAAATAATCATAGGGTCACCGACTTCGTTTTTTGTCTAATAATCAATCTGTTACCTTGTTGGTAGTGAAAAACGTCAAAAATCAACGTTTTACGGCCTGCAACGTGATAACGTTACGATTATTTCGACGTTTTGTTGGATTTTTTCACAAAGAACGCAACTTTAAATGAAGCATACCATAAAAACGAAGTCGGTGACCCTATCTTTATTTTGCATCATTATAACGAAAATTTATGTATCAACAACATATAGTTTTTTAAGAAAAATCTATGGAGTAGAATTAGAGATTTGGCGATTTCAAGACAAATTTTAGAAGGGTTTTTGCCGATTTTATGTGCTTTCTATACAAATGTTCACCCATTTTGTAAGAATTCAATCAGTAATATTTCAAATGATAATTGAGATAAATGCATTATTTTTTCGATTTTCAGTTGAAGTTCATAGAGCCAGAGTTGTATGCCAAATTTTACTGAAATCTGTGACATAGCCCATTTACTGTTACTTGACCTTAAGTTATAAATTAAGTAAAATATATATATACTCAAAATTGACAACAACACTTCAAATGGTCTGCAATTGTATTTGCTATGGTCTACATGTTTTGCCTGTAATCATGGTAGTTTTGAGTATATTTTAAATGTTGCAATTATTTGCATAATTTGACAACTCTGCATACCAAGGTATCCACTTCAAAATTATTCACACAGGCATTGGTTCACCATACAGAGTTTAATGAAATATATATAGTATTAGAAATTAAAATGGTCTTACAAATTTATTGTTCTGTTTTTTCAGGCATTTTTGAAATCGTGGAGATGACTTTATTTATACTGTATTTACACCACAATCTGTAATAAAAGTACATTCAATTTTTTATACAATCAGTATAGGTTTAGTAAGACTATATATGAATGATATGTATTAAAAGTAAAAATTTCAACAGGAAAAATAAATTAGAATACATATCTTAAAAAGTAGATGAAAAGAATTTTTATCAGAAGTTGAAGTTTGATACCTCTCTGTTTAGAAAGTATCTAAAACATAGTAGGAAATCATGTTTTTATATTTAAATAAAGACCATTGTAAGAAATTGACAACTTTTTACGTAGACATTATTGAACAAATTTGAGATCAATGACTTTCAGGAAATAAAAAGAAAAATTGGTATTCTTTCTTATTCTCTTGCTACTGTTGATCAGGGCTTCCAAAATTATTTTCAGCCAGCCGGAGAATTTAAATATTATCCCGATTTTAATCTCTTAAGACAAAATATACAAAAGGCAATTATGGTAATCAGTTGGCTATCCCAATGAATGGCATTTAAAAAACCAGTATTAAACATTCTTTGATACAAATTTGAAGAGTTGAAGTTAACAGTTAAATTGTCAGTGCATCATTTTGAAATAAATCCACAGTATTCTTAAAGTAAAGTAAAATGTATCAATATTTAGTTGATTTTCAGTTAGATATCTCCCCTGAATTGGTTGTTAATTGGCAAACATATATCTCATAGCAAAATCCCATAATTTAAAAATTATTATAAATTGATACAGACTTATAAGGAATACTTGAAGTATAGTCTGAACTTTAAAACATTTTAACTAATTAAAATTTTGATTTGTTAGTAGATGAACAAACTTCAAAACAAGAGTTTGCAATACAATATCATTACATTAAAATGTTTCTCTACATTTCAGGCATGTTCCGAGTCTTTCTTTTACCATGTGCCACATTAAATGACAGTGGAGAGTGTATATTATATGTGACTTCTGATTGTGTATATATTTATGATAATGAACAGAAAAATAAACAAATAACTGCATGTGATATCACTCATATACGAAGATATGGTGCCGATGCTAAAAGGAAGCAATTTCTTATAGAAGCTGGAAGGTAAACAATTGTATTTTAGAATGATTAATGTGGTACATAACTCTACAGGGAGATAACTGTAAAGTTTACCTGAACATTTTAATCACATTTTATAGTTAAGGAAATATAACACTCCTCAATGATTAAGATGTTTGTCAAACTGCTATATATCCAATGAAATTTTTCTGATAAAGGTTTTAAAAAATTTTTTTTTTATCAAAGGGTCAAAGTTGACATTTGTTCTTTATTTTATGAAAATTAAGCGGGCCAAATCAATTTTAGTCAAGGTGTTTGGTAACATCTTCATGATTGCTTTGGTTTGAGACAACACCATATTGTTTGCTATACACTTTATCTCTATTTGTTCGTCCTTACTGGACATCACAAAAGTTCCATAAAAATTTTTGTATAATAGAAAATATCTGACGTCACAATAGAATAGTGATTGTTGTATTACATCAAAAATTCCAGTAGAACAGATTCTCTGGTCAAGCAGCACAAATTTCTAAAAGCGATCAGGTGTAATATTACAAGCTGATTATTCCAAAAGAGACCACACTGCTAAGGGCACTTAGAGAAATTATCAATTCAAGTATCATGAATATCAAAGTCTTTGTGCATCTCTGTTGTCATTTTCTTTGCATCTTTGGCTATAATCATGATGAATTTTAATACTTAAATGGTTAAGAGTTAAACAGCAAATATGATCAGAAATAGTTTCAACACTGTATTGATTGAATGCTACACTTATATATGTCATATTGATATTAATGTATGTGTGGTAATTTATTGAATTTTCCTATTACAGTAAGAATCCTACTGGAGAGGGAATCTATTTATTCAGAACAGTTTTTAACCAAGAAATTCATGATCAAATAGAAGAGGCTGCTGACAGAATAAAGAAAAAAGTAGCAGGACGACAAAGAAGTGTTCCAACTATACCTGCAAGTAAGTCTTTTAAAACACATTTATATTTCTGTGAGATATCTCTGGCAATTAGTATATATAAGAAGATGTGGTTTGAGAGCTAATGAGGCAGCTCTCCATCAAAATTACAATTTGTAAAAAGTAAACCAAAATAGGTCAAAGTATGGCTGTCAATACGGAGCCTATGTTCACATGGAACACAAAGGTCTAACCAACAAAAACAAGGAAATGAGAAACACTTATGAATCACATAAACAAGCAACAACCACTGACTTAGGACAGGTGCCAACAAATGCAGCAGGTTCATAGTTGCTACATGCAATTTTTTAACCGGATTTTTGTGACAAAAATGTCGGTTATTGATTTGGGGATGTACGGGTGGCGGTCGGTCGGTCAGGCAGGTGGCAATCAAATGTTGTCCCTGCATTAACTCATGAACCGTTCAACCAAAGCTTTGGAGTTTCCAGTCGTCTCCGTGCATTTGTGCATGAACTGTTATTCCAAAGCTTCCCAAATTTTAATATGTTGTTACTGATGACAAAATGGAGGTCAAGTTCAATAATGACGATTTTGACTTTTACAGTTCAGGAGTTATGGTTCTTGAAAGATTGAAAAATGGTGTTTCCAGTCGTGTCCGTGCATTTTCTCATGAACCATTCAACCAAAGCTTTTGAAATTTTTATATGTTGTTACTGATGACAAAAAAGAGGTCAAGTTCAATAATGACCATTTTGACTTTTACCGTTCAGGAGTTATGGTTCTTGATAGATCGTAAAATGGCGTTTCCATTCACGTTGTTACATTTACTCATGAACTTTTCAATCTAAGCTTTTCAAATTTTAATATGTTGATACTGATGACAAAATGGAGGTCAAATTTGATATTGACGATTTTCACTTTCACCATTCATCAGTAATGATTCTTGTGATATTGCCAGGACACAAATAAAAGTTAATAAATCCGGTTTGCTGATTTTGTGACAGCCTCTTGTTTAAAGTTGAGTTAGTGGAAATTAAATTAATCCTTTGCGTTTGTTGAATGACTATATGGTGAATCAGTATGTTATCAATCAAATAAAGAAGAACAAACTCTTGTTTTTTTACACTAAAATATCTCTCCTGCTTGGAGTATATTTTAAAGTCTATAGATTTCAAAAATAGGTCTTAGTTGATGTTAATAGACAACTTTTGAGTTTGATGCATTTCCGTCAAAAACTGGTTTTAGTGAACGTCATTTGAGCGTTTAGAGGCATCGTGACTTGCATTCAATGTTGAGCTAGTGGTTGGAAAACTATAATTTTATATTGTACCAATTATACTGCAAATTGAATTCTCAAAATTGACAATCAGCACTGCTGTCATTAGGGAATTGTCATTAAGTACCTACAGAACAACCATTATTTCTAGTTTATCCTACCAATGACAATCACTAAGACGCTTGATGAACGTAAATAGTGCAGGGATACAGGCAATCCCCTCTATCTGGTAAATGATGTCATAAAGGCGCGCATAATTGAAAGTTTTTTCCGGTGACAGATGAACTCGAAAGTTGTCTACTTAGGTCTTCCTTACTCTTGTACAATGGGGACACAGTAATACTGATCTTCTGTCTGTTCGTTCCTCCTACAATTATTTTTGTCAAACTTTTTCTTGTAACACTGAACAGAATGACTTAAAAGTTTATATTTATTCAGCTTTTACAATGCTTAAAAGTTTTTTTATATTGTGAATGGTTTTTTTTCCATTATATATGTTCATGTTTTTTATAAGTATATATTCTCGGCTGAAGCCCTTGATCATGTAGAAACTTTTTCTCAGGGATTTCTTTCAGGTGCCAAAACACCATGATTTTATTTTTAAATTACGGAAAACTCTATGGTAGTCAATATTATGCATAGACAACATGTGAGCCTCTTGTTGATATATATATTTTTTTCTTCTCCAGAGCAGCCTATTTATATGAACCAGAAACCCTAAAGATACATCGGAAAATTAATCAAACCATGTTAGGCCTTCACAGACATTCCTATTGGAATTTGCTCAAGATATTGAAGTGGTGATTTTGTTGTTAGGACTATTCCACTATTATGGACTATTCCTATTAATATAATAGCCCTTAGTCATGTTTACAAGCATTTTTAAAAGACTATATTTTTATATTATTAAGTTATGAAAAAGTGATGTAATTAGTGCTTTAGCACACTCGGTATGATTTCATTAACTGATCATGTGTTGATGTTAATCTGTTGTATGCAAAGGCTTATATTTGTACTGGAACTCAGGGTCCTTGTTCAGACTATTCTCTTATTTAAATTTGTTATATTAGAATGTTCTAACGTTGTGGTTCCTATGTTATTAATTATATTTATAATACAACATTAAGTCATGCAAAATAGTTATCAATTTTCCAAGCTATATTACTACTTTTCAGATTTAAAAAAAAAATTAGTATATTTTGAACAACGTTATATGCATATTATTCCTTAACATTTCAAGAATTTATCAATTAGATATTTAACTTGCAAAATCTGTTCTAAAATTAAATCAATGATTTCATTGTAACACATGTTAGAGTATTATTCAAAATTTGAGTTATCTCCCTTTGTCCATAATTGTAATGAAACCAACTACAACAGACTCCAATTCATAATATATTGCCTTCCAATATTAATACAATGGAATGTTTAAGTTTTAGTTTGCACTGCAATCTTTGCCCTTCACTGTTCATGACAAGCACTTTAATTAGGTATGCTATGAAGTGTGCAACGTTCAGTTTCATTTAATTTACTCTGACAATCTGCATCAACAAAGTTTTGTTTTTTTAATTTAGATGTTCAAAAATATTCTTTACAAAAATTTATACAGCCATTTTAATTATAAAGCTTAACATTAGGGTAGTTTTGGAGCATGATAAAAAAGAAATATATAGAATATTTTATTGTTTGCTGAAATGTAGATTATGTAACTCCTGCTTCTTACCACCAATAAATGGTGTGAATCTCTCAAATATAAGCAATTAATCATTCAGAAAATGGTAAATGGGACCATTTGTAAAAGTTAAGGCTGCTTTGTGTCCAATGACCTGTACTATAGAGTCATTGTCATGATAATCTTATACTAACAGCAACCAAGATCAAAATAGTCTTATTTTTCACATTCTGCAAAGCCAGCAAACATTTCTTGATGGGGGGAAATAATGGCCAATATTATTATAGTATATTATATAAATGACTTATCATATACCACCAATGTATTTTAATGAGATATTTGCATGCTTTTTTCATCGAAGAATATATATCTGCTATGTAACTTTTACATTTTTTTTTAAAGAAATTTTGCTAATTATCAAAAAACATATTTTTTTGCTATTTGTAAATTGTGCATCTTTAAAAAAAAAAGTAAGCAATAGCTTGTTACTTCTTTCTTGATCTTATAAAAATACATAATTATTTTACCCCGTTCTCCCCAGGAAACAAAACATAACAACAAAACAGCACCCAGTATTGTACTGTTTTGTTATCAGGGTCTATACATTGTACCAAGGGGATACAATCATAGCAACCTAGCAAAGGGGGGAGGAGGGTTTCAATAGCTGCTGCCAATCATAGGAAGAATGATTTCATGATTGTTGTGTCCCCCACCTTACGTATGTTGTTATACAGTATATGTTAATATGCATAATGTTATGTATATATATTTATATGAGATTTCACCTGTAACGATGTATTGATGTGCAATGTTCTGTCGTGTGATGAATCATTCTTAAGTTTTTGTTGGTAATCTTTGTTTGATAATGTTACAATACTATCAATGTTAGTGATTCATAATGGGGCATTAATAATACATTTAAATCATATAGGGTTAACTGTTGTAAAAATATTCAAATTAAAATGCATATTATACTCGATCATTAGAAATAAAGTTCAATATAATTTTCCAAATGTTCCAAGGTTCCCATCTGTCATGGCTATGTATTCAGGATTAGCTGAAGGGATTTTTTGTTTTTGTTAAAGTCATATGAAAGGAGTGACCGGTGAAAAATAATGTTATTCCAATTCTTACACCAATGTATACAAACATCATAAACTTAGTCTTCTGTGCATAATTTTTTACGCATAAATTTCATATATTCGTCAATTTTTTTTTCAATCGGTCAGTGTTGTTGTGAAAATATGGCAGGTGATTAAAATTAGTGTTTTGAAGTGGAAGTTTAACAATTGTTACCTGTTTGTCAACAATCACAAAAAAAGGGAAATTGAGCAAGTATTTAACATGTACAATCAGGTAATAGTTTATTTAAAGGGCATCCATGCATATTGCGATCAATGGATTTTTTCGAGATGGGGTCACTCTGAGGTCAATTTGCATACAGAAAATATGTCGGGGGAATTGCTTCCTTCGAATTGCTTCCACGAAGGAAGCAGGAAGCAATTAAAATAAAATAAACTTCTTTTAAATGTGGATAAATTAAAGAATTTTCTTCAAAAAAAAGGATATGTACATAAGTTTTATACTGAAAACTATCCATTGAGTTTTAAAAAACATATGCATAATTTTTTTAAATTTGAGGTTTCTTATGACTTTAAGTCTTGTTTGTTTTATTTTAATCATTAGAGATAGTTCATGTTGACATCTTTAAAAAGGGAAATAATGATAAAAGTATTTATGAAATACTTTAAAAGTGTGCAAGAAAATCTTGTCACCCTCTGTGTTATGATTATGATTAAGTGAAGTGATTTTTTTGTAATTTTTTTTAGAAAAGGGACCAAACACTTCTGTTTTAATTTAAAAGATACCTATGTGTAAACTATAGACGAATTTTTGTTTTGGGTTTTACAGTAACTATACTCTTTCGTTAATTCAGAAATGAATGCATTTTTATTATTGCAGATAACTTATACTGGTACACATGCAATATCTAATTCAAGTTTTTTTATTGGATGAACAAACTTGTAAAAAAGAGAGTTCATATGTTTGTAGAGCCTAACTTGCATTTGCTGTTTGCAATTATTGGATATTTGTATTTTATTTTTGTTCACAAGACTTCCTGAAGATTTACAAATACTACACAACAAAAAAATGTGATTTTATTTATTAAATAGCTTGCTTGCATGTTACAGATAAAACTGTTTATACTTTAGTAGCCCAGTACCGCTTATCAGAAGTAGAGAAAAAGTTGAGGAATAGGCTTCTTTTAGCCATTGTTTATTTAGTTAGTTTTTTTCTTTGTTTATTAATATCAGTTGGATTTAATCACATCATAAATCAATAGCAAAGTGTTTGCATATAAAACACAACAGACAGGTTTATCAAATTAAGCATCCTAAAATTATTAACTTTTATTCTTTATTTTGATATACATAGAAGAAAATTAATATTTTTGAAAGAAATGTTTTTATACTTGCATATTTTGTAACACTAAGAACATTATAATTAAGAATTTTTTCTGTGTTGTGTAATGATAATCTTGATAAAATGATAATAATCAGATTCATTGATACGTTACATAAATGGCCATGCTAGAATTCATGTAAAACAATTCATTCTATTTACCTATAGCATGTTAAATATTGTACCTTTATTTCTTTGCTTTCTATTTTTTTTTTATAAATTATTGAGATTTTAAAGATACTGTAAATTCAGGATTTTTATTAAAATGTTTTAATTATTGCTAAAATTGTGACATAAAGCGATTTAGAAAACATCCAAAAAGCTACATTCTTTTTATTTGTAAAGAATTTCTAGAAATTGTAATAATAATTCTCACAATTTTGTCATTTGTTTATATCAATTGCAATTATAAATGCTTTTTAACAAAAATCTGAATTTACAGTAGTTACTTTGGTGAACAATGAAATTATACGCTATTTTTTAAATTATTAATCATGTTATATATCTTTTTGGAAATAAATTTATTCATGGAAGTTTGTTGTTCAAATTCTTGTAGCTTATTGCTATTAGATGATGGTCATTCTTAAACTGATCAGAATGCCTACGGTTTTTAATTTCAAACTAAATTTGGTTTTATTTTGGTAGAATTATTAATATTTTATTGCTGGTTTGGTAAAATGAAGAATACTTTCAAACCAGAATAATGTCCAATTAAATCTAATAATAATAATGGAAGTGCAGAACTGTGAGTTCACTGCCAAATTTCAATTCCATTCTGATTTTATGGTTCCTTTCGTGTCCTCTTAAAGAGATTCTTGAAAGGTCATAAGTCATTTAAGAGATTAATAAATAATATAAGATGTGATATGAATGCCTACTTTCCATCAAAGACTGGAGAGAAACAGTACAGAGATATAACCAACTTCAGGTCCAGCCTTCAGCAATGAGCAAAACCCATTCCATAAACCAGTACATGTAGTAAATTATAATAGGCTATGATACAACAAAGTGTAAAACAATTCAAAAGGAAAAAACAAACAAACTACTTTATTTTTTAAAGCAAATAATATGTAACCCTTTTCTGTATAAATGAGGAGTTATAAAATAGTGTGATGAATGTCAAAATTTGAGCTTCGCACTCACCCACATATGGATTTACTGATCCCGTATATACTGATCACCAGCACACTATGTACACAATTGTATTAGCATTGGCACATCTTCTTTCCATGGAGATTGTTTGGCCCTGTCCCTACTGTCATGGTTCATGGGCTTTAAATATTTTGCATAACTTTACATGTTAAATATTGCTACTTTTATTTCAACATAACACAAACATATCTCTATATCAACAGTTTATTAGAAAAACATTTTGGCACTAAGGGGCCTAGCAGCAGTCTGCACAGTTAACCACTGGTCTAATGCCCCAGACTAGTAAAATTTCATTCAGACGAGTGAGTTTTGTCAAAACTTTGTTTGGACAAATAAAAAAAATGTCTGAATATTGGTCTGCGGACTAGTAGCAGAAAACGTTTTTGGTGCAGACTGTAGCAGTCTTCTGTATTACTAGCTTGTTTAACACTGGGGCTGTGAGTTTGATATCCTACACATGGTCAATGACACAAGATGTCAAAAAACACAGAGCTTAAATGTTTCCTTCTAATGTATCAGAATATTTGCAATTACAAAGTGACCTGTTGTCACTGTAAAAAGGTGAGCTAAAAATAGATGCAATGAAATGACAATATAGTGGGATCAACTACATATGATGACAAAGATACAACCAAATAAATCTATCTGTAACATAATCAGGAGAAACAATTCATAAGGTACTTTTGTAACAATACTCCAACAACTATTAGTCCCATTTCTGCCATAATTATTTCAAAAACAAAATGGTGGTAAAAACCGTCAGCTATTTGTGATGGCAAACAGTAGTATATATACTAATTATCAGAGCTTTCTGAAACACTGTCTCATTCACAAGGTCTAATTGTCTCAAAACTAGGTTCATTTATTCAAGGGTACCAATTTTTGTGGTTACAAGAAAACTTGCCTATTCATGGATATTTAATTTCATGGTTTTGGCAAAGTCTGCATTCCTTTAAAAGTTGTTGTTCTCCTGAACCAGCAAAATCCACAAAAAATGAATCTACAGTACTCCAAAATTGTTGAAAGTCTTTTAAAATTTATAATAATTGTCAAATGAAAATGACAGAACAATATTGCACACAATCCTTAACAAGTAAAATAGCTTTCGTTTAAAGGATTCAAAGGAGTTGGATTTGCAAGGTGCCAATGTTACATTACTTAAACAAAATGGCAATTGTCAAATCATGCTAATAATATAGCATGTACAACAGAATATGATAAAAAAAATAACCAAACCAAGTATGAAAGCTTTCTGTTGAATTTTCACTGAGTTTTGGGACTAATAGACAGAGAACATTAAAATATCCCTCGCTAAACATACCGGCGTGGGGACAATTATTTTGGATGACAGCAGACACAGGAACTATCAAACATGTTAAACCCCGCTATATTCTATATATAGCCAACTGTTCCAAGTCAGGACTTTCAGTTGTTGTTATTGGTTCAGGTTTGTCATATTTGTTTTTTCTGTATTTGTTGTTGTTAATTAGACTTAGTTTCTTTGTTTCATATTTTTTTTGTCCAGGCATTTTGGAGAAGACTATAATGTATAGGTTTTTCTCATTGAAGAAGGCTGTATAATTAAGAAATAATTCATGGGGGCTTGAATATATCGTGATTTTACCACGGGTTGGCCCTTAAAGACAAATATTTTACCCTGAGCGATAGCTAATAGGTCTAATACGGCAATTCTTTTGGATCGAAGCGCTCTAGGTGTAGGCAAATATGTTCCATTCCCATAAATGAACGCACTATCAAATTGGCGTAAAAGAACGGAGCAAACTGAATTAGTGACATGCTTAAACTATTTAAAATAACATATATAGATAGTTTTTGATTAATTTAAATGATAATTGACTTATATGTCTTAAATGTTTCAAAAGATGTGGCTTATAACACATTTTAGCACCGTTTGTTTACGTTTCCATGTTGTGATGATTTTCAGATTTAAAAGCGTGTATTTTCCCGTAAAATGCTCATATTCTAACGTCATCGTTTTATGACGTCGCGAAACTCATTCATAAAAAAACATATGACGTGGGAGTACGATCGGAACAGCCCATGCAATATATTCAAATTTTACCACGGGTGTGTACTCAAAGCGTTTGAAGGACGTCATGTTAGAATTGCCTATAATGGATTAGATCTACTTCATTTGAGCTTTGGGGGGGGGGGGGGGGGGTTGTTCTCTCATTGGCTATCATATCACATCTCCTTATTTTCATACAAAAAGAGTGTTACAGGGTCAAACATGTTTGTAAGCACTCAACCTTTCCCTGACCTTAGACTGTGGGCTAACAGTTTAACATAGTAGCAATTGTAATGGACTGGATTCACCAGATCAGCAGTAAGCACAAAAATCAAAGCAAAGGATTTGGCCATACTTTTGGTCTTTTTTGATAATATTGTCTTGCCTGTAACAAATGTGTATATATGTGATAAATAAATAACTGAACAAACAAACAATTATTTGAAGTCAATCTGTATTTTCATTATAATAAGTAACAACAACTGAAGCATTATATAAATACTGTCAAATTACTTACATTATACATTTCATGATTTATTTTACAAATGGTGCACATTTCACTCTCAGGCCAGTTATAAATAAGTTTTAGTAGTTTAACATTTAGTAGTCAGATTATATCTGATTATTATTGTAACATGTTGAGTATGAAATGTACCTAGGAACGTGTTTAAATTATAACAGGTATATCAAATTACTAAGGAATTAATCGTTTAAAGTAAATTATATATACTCTTTACCCTACAACCTCCTTATTCATATACTTATATTTAACCTCCTAAGGCTCCTTCAATTCATAATTTAATTATTTTTTCATATTTGTTTTTTATAGAAAAGTATATATATTTTAAATTTATTCACAACTGGCCACTGGTAGCTAACAAAAGTTATTAGCCAAATTTCCAACCTGATTTTCAATAAAATGAAAAAAATGATCTCTTATCTTATAAATAGATTATATTGTATTGCTTTGAATGGAACTATCATTGATGATAAATGTATTACAAAAATCACAGCTGGATGTCAACAATGAAAAAAAATATATAAAGCATTCTGTAGAAATATGAAAAACTTTTCTGTGTCAACATTATTTCAAACATTTCATCAATTTTACATTTAAAATTAATTTTAAAATCTATAAAATAATAAAATAATTTAAATTGAGAAATGACATTGGGAATGTGTCAAAGAGACAACAACCCGACCAACCTGTGTACTCTGAACACTTAGAAATCACCTTTATAAGTTACATAATAATATGGGCACCTTGTACTTTACTTGACATTATTTTGTATACCTAACGAAATACAAATATTACTTTTACACAAGTGAAGCTTATATTCACCACATATCTATTTTGACATTAGCCCAATAAAGATTTTCAGTAACAGTGAAAAGTGATTTTTTTTATAGAAATGTTATTTTTTGTGTGTTAAGAAACATTTAAAATTGAGAATGGAAATTCAAAATGTGTTAAAGAGACTTAAACCCAAACAAAAAACAGAAAACAGCAATGGGTCTTGTTGAATATTTAATTTAATACATTTTCTTTTAGTATAAACATGAAAAGACATCAATCAACACAAAAGATTACAGTGGTGGTGAAACAAAGATTAAATCAGTAAAATTAATGATAGAAAGGCACTAAATTAAACTTTTCCATGAGTGACAATTGTTCAAGTATCATTTCAAGATTTATATTTGCAAGGCAATTTCAATGAATTTGATGTCAGTTCAATGTATTGTCATGAATTTTCAACCTTATTAAATCAATGATAAAATGAACTAAGAAGTTAATTTATAGAAACAAAGGTAGACCGTAAATTATCATACATGAGAAACCAAAAGTTTTAGTATATGTGAATATAGGAGTTAAGTTATTAATTTAACATGGTAAAAGTAACTGATTTTCCGGATATTCTTGTCCTTAATTTGATTTCAACTTTTCTTACAGCAATTTCACACAACTTGACACTGGAGAGGTTTTTTTATGCTGTAAATAGTAGTGGTATTTTTTGTTGTAGATAGCAGACATGATAAAGAAACAAAATTCTTTTAAATATTGACTGTGAAGATACTAAACGATAAAAGACAAATCTATAAACCATCTAACAATGTAAGTATATGGGTTTTTATTACCCATAATCCATCCCTTCAATGTCACTCTCAGAGTATTATATGATTTACATCTATAAATGATAAAAACATGCAACATAATTTTTCAATTCCTTTCTGTGAGAATCTTCAAAAAACAAAATGATATAAAATGAATTTAAATGCTTATTTGCTGCAAATATCTTTTGCATTTTCTGTATACAAAATAATGAGACCTGAATCAAGTGAATGTCAACTAACATCTAAAATATCACAACATAACACATAAACATGAGAGCACTGTATACTGTTAATGTAGATGTACTTTGAACATCCTGTTAATAGAATAACATCAATAGATTTTCTTGGTACATAAGTTTTGAGGCACATAGACTAACAGTCATATCAAGCACATTTTTCGTTTCAGTTTTAAAAGAAGAAATGTTATTGCAGAGAATTAAGAACTGTATATAATTTTCCATGTAAAGTATTTTTTAAAACAAGTGTAAAACCAATTCCTGCAATGTTAATTTTCAATTGGTAATATATATTGAGCCTTTATACTTTAATTTAAAGAATTTCATCCAAATCCAAGGGGTATATTCAGTGAATTTTGTTTTAAGCTGTTGCCCTTTTTTTTTGTGAAATCTCCAGCAAACTGAGAAAAAAAAAATAGATAAATAAAAAAAATTAAAATTAATGTTTTCACTCACTGAATTAAATTCATATAGCACTATAAATTCTCAAAAATATTTGTTGACCTCAAAACTAAATTTTCATAATTGAAAAATGTCTAGACCTACAAAATTTTCTTTATTATCATAATTAATATTAAGAATGGAAAAATGTATATGGCAAAAACGTGTAGAAAAAATAAATGTATGTACCCTTTTTTCAGTTCTACCGATTCTAACATACATGTATGACAGCACAGCAATAAAAAGGAAGAAAATTTTGATTACAAAATTTCTCTGACTGTAACAACTCAACATTAATTCCTTAAGAGTAAAATAATAAACAAAATACATGTAAACTTGCATGTGTACATGTCTTACAATGCATGATTAAAAGTAAACATAATTTACATATTAATAAAATAAGATATCTGATAAAAACAAAATGGAAGATGTGTTTAAACATAAAATAAATACGGCAAACTATGATCAGTATCAATAGCAATATTTTACAACTTAAATCATCTCTTTGGTTTCTTTGTCAAATTCTTGTTTTTAGTCAAGTAAATTATCAACTGACCTTTAAAAATATTTAGAAACCTATTGTCTGGTTCTAAGATACTAAATTTAGGTATTTTACTCTATGATTATATCAATGTCAACTTGTATTGACCATCAGAGTTTTTGTCATTCAAGTGTAATCCTTTTTCTAAATATGTCAAATTACTGCTTTGTATCTTTTGGTATCAAGTTGAAGAGACCATGTATAAAACACCGAACATAGAAATAAAAGTAGATAAGTATACAGATCCATTTTATACAGCTTTGATTTGACTAATTTAGCAAGAATTCATCAAAGCTACACAATTCTGTTAACCATTCATTTTTCTCACTCAGGCGTGTAGAACAATTACATGAATACCTGGATGTAATCTTTGATTTATGAATTGTAACTCAACAGGTCAAAACTGGATACAAGAAAAAGAATGATAGAGAAATATACACATCCATCCATCTAATATTCAATCAATTACCCCGGTATACATGTAGTTGACGTATAACATAGTGATCTCAGCTTAAACCTAAATACAGTGTATATAAAACATCCATTCAGACAACAGATTTATACAGTTTAGAATTTATAACTGTGGATTTATTATTATTCCAAATGTTTGTGGATTACTCTAGTAAAAGTGAACCATGAATCTAAATGTTCATTAGGATTCTCTGCATACTGTCACAATACCAAGATATAAAATATCCACAAGAATTACAATTAAAACCAGTCCCAGGTTTATTTGTAGACAATCGGTACATTATGAAACAAGCAAAATATTACATGCTTTAAATCAGATCAATTCAATTATAACATACATTTAACTCTAGCAAGACACTTTATATACAGATATAAGCTTTGCAATTAAGTGTAGTTTTTGTGTACTGAAAATTTGACACAAAAATCACTATATATACTGGTACATTTTTAACACAAAAATATCATAAGAAAAACAAATGCACTTGTCAAGGCCCTTTTCAAATAGATTTTTCATCTCATAATGTACTTTAATGATGAGTCAAGCCATTTTCAACTGATAATTTAAGCTTGTTCATATTTAATCATCCTGGGACCTGCTACTACTATATGGTATAAATTTTGCTCTTTTTTTGAAGGCTGTATAATATAAGTTGTTTACATTTGTGTCAGTTAATCTTTGTTGTTATCACATCAAATGTTCTTATTTTTATTTTAATAATTTTCAAACACACACATTAGAAAGAAGATTTTGACTTCACAGTCAGTAGTGTCTTTGCTGGACTCGAATGTATGTTGCAACCGAAAAGTTCTATAAATGGTGAGTTACATAAATACATCTATCTGTTGTGACTCTGCAATTAGATGTTTGTTAACAAAAATATAACCATGAGATGATCACTGTATCTATTTTTGTTTGATAGCTATCATGCGCTCCTCTTTATAAAATGCACCATCTCAGGAACGATAAGAATAGTGTTAAAATGTTCAATATACACAATGTATATATCAGATCATTTCTGTTACCATGGTAACACACATCACACAAATTCTCCTAATAGTCTGTAATGACTTGTGTATAAAAAATGAAAGCCCAAGTATACTGTTTTATTGTTTGTCTCAGTCTTGTGGATGTTCTGGACAGGATCGGTTTCTTTCAAACCATTTGTCTATACACCTACAAGTCACAGAATAAAACATTAAGACAGCGTGAGCATGTGTTTACTACTATTACTAGTCATAGATACTCTATTGTTTACAGTATATTACCAAAATAAAGTGTGGACACAGAGATATATCATGCCTTTCTGATAGTAATTTTGACAGTGTATTTTTTTATTCACAAAAAAAGTATGTAAGAGAAGATCATGCATTTAAAAAAACAGATTTTCTTTAGTCAAGATTTTCATAAAAATTGGCTCTTTAATTTATACCCACTTCAGTTGAACTCTGGAGGATAGGTGTCTCATTGCCAACCATACCACATCTCCTTGTTTCTATAGTAAGAAACTGTATAAAATATGTTGACTGCAGTATTACCAATCAAGTGAAAAATGAGCAGAAAGATCATCCTATGTTTATAACTTTAGCTGACATCATAAACTTATGCTTTATGGTATTTACATATGCATGGTCATCTTAAGCTTGCTATAGCTATTTATCGCTATTCTAAGAAATTTTCCTTTGATCTTAGGCCACGTTTTTTTTAATTTGTTGGTTTACGGATCCGCCGACCTGATTTTGCTGATTTTCAAAATAAAAATAAAATTGACTTTTCACGTTTTTTATTCCCGCCGACCCTTATAAATGCATTATCCCTGAAAAATAATTAAAATTTTCTTCTATTATGAAATGAAATGCATTAATCATTAACAAAGTTGATAACACTTTCTGTTGTGAAAAATAAAGCTTCCAATTTACGTTTCTAAAAATAGACAAATCCATTATAACTGACCTTGAAATGTCTATTGCACAAATAATTTTGCGGAACGAAACCTGTGTTTAAAACCAATTACAAAATAAGTTCGTTTCCCTTATTTGTCATCAGTCCGTAAGATGCATCATCTCAGAGAAATAGACTTGTCCAAATGTGGACAGGGGGAATATATCAATTAAAGTACTGAATATTAACAAATCATTTGAAATTTTCTTGTTTCATAGATAACAAAAAATATCGATCATTGGGATAAAAACTAACCCGATATTGTCGTTTTTCCAGTGGACGAGTCTATTACGTTTTTCGACACTTGTGTTGAAACTTATTTTTGTACGACGTTTTTATATTTTTTTTCTTTATCAGTTTTTGTGCTTAAAGATCACTATTCACAAAGTTTTCTGGAATTGATTGAGAGCTACGCGAATCTGTTTTTCTTGTTTGTGAAATGACGATTTAATTTCGTCTTTGTCCGTGCAACCCCCCTTTTTTACAGGAAATTATTAAACGATGTCATGCGATGTTCATGATCACTGATCAATAATATTTCATCGAACTTAATATTAAGAAATGATGACAAAACAGCAGATAAGACAAACATTTTGTTAGTAAGGTGAAATTATTAATATATATTTATTTTGCATATTTTTTCTGTTTTGAAAGATATTTTTTTTCTTTTTTTTTCTGACGGACCCACCCGACTTTTTTATGCGAAAAATCCATAAACCAACAAATTAAGAAACCGTGGCCTTACTGTCTGATAATTTTCTTACTCAGTGGAGTCGAGTGATATGAAAATTATTGCTAGAAACTAAGGGGGCACTTGGCGTTGCTAATGAAATTGACAACATGGTCATAGGTAAAATAGCAATAAACAGATTATCATTGGTCACCTCAACTTGATTGCTTTTCTCACTTTCGCGAAATCTCAGTAGCATGGGTTCGAATCCCCGTGAGGGAAGAACAAAAAAATTGTAACATTGTTTGGTTGGTGTTTAAACAAGTTGTATATAAACATATATTATATAGTGTTTTCTTGATTTAAACTCATACATTGTATCAAAGTTTAGCTGGCATGACAAACTTACGCTTTATGATATATACATAGGCATGGTAATCGTGCTATAGTGTCTCCTTGATTTAATTCATCAAAACATATCACACATTCCCCTTTATCTTCTGTTAGAACATCCTCTGCAAATAAATAGACATATATATCTAGTACATATTTTTTTATTTTGTGAAAGCGTTTTCTTGAACATAATACAACTGAGAATGGAAATGGGGAATGTGTCAAAGAGACAACAACCCGACCAAATAAAAAAACAACAGCAGAAGGTCACCAACAGGTCTTCAATGTAGCGAGAAATTCCCGCACCCAGAGGCGTCCTTCAGCTGGCCCTTAAACAAATGTAAACTAGTTCAGTGATAATGAACGCCATACCAATTTCCATATTTGTCATCAGTGGCAAAAAAGAAATTTTCACTTGAAAACATACACAAAATTTGATTTATCAAGAACTATTTATTTTCTAAAAGTTCTTTTGTGTGATTATCTACTATGTAATAATACAAAGCATATTATATAAACTGTTATCACAGAGATATGTCTCGCCTTTTTGTAATTTTGGCAATGAATTGTGCCAATTAATGCTAATACAATTGCAAACCAAATATCAATGACCTACCACAAGTGGATCCCCATAAATTGACCTAATCACAAACTAATACATGTAATGTAAGCAAACCAATCAAAGTCAATAGACCATGACTGAGGGGGCGGAGCCAAATAATCTCCATGGCAATGAGATGTGACAATGCTAATACATCTGCATACCAATTATCAATGATGTACCACAAGTGGATCTCCATAAACTGACCTAATCACAAAGTAATACATGTAAAGTAAGCAAACCATTCAAAGTCAATAGACCATGACTGAGGGGGCGGAGCCAAAAAATCTCCATGGTAATGAGATGTGGCAATGGTAATACATCTGCATACCAATTATCATTGACGTACCACAAGTGGATCTCCATAAACTGATCTAATCACAAACTAATACATGTAAAGTAAGCAAACCATTCAAAGTCAATAGACCATGACTGAGGGGGCGGAGCCAAATAATCTTCACGGCAATGAGATGTGGCAATGGTAATACATCTGCATACCAATTATCATTGACATACCACTAGTGGTTCCCCATAAAACTGAGCTAAACACAAACTAATACATTGTTGACGCCGTCACCGACGCCGGAAACAGCATACCTATGTCTTGCTTTTTGACTCCGTCAAGGCGAGACAATAAGAGATTATGCATCCAATTGGCTCTAAAATCAAGTGTCTTTCATACTGTCTTTACAGGTTAAGAAGTTTTTGGGAAACACACTGTATACAATACCTCATTTTGTTATAAGACTCTATACATGCTCTACATCTTTTTTATAGTTTTATGATTAGACCTTTGGTTTTCCCCATTTGAATTGTTTTACACTACTTATTTTTGGGACCCTTTATAGAATGCTGTTCAGTGTGAGCCACTTGAGGCTCCGTGTTGAAGGCAATACTTTGACATATAATAGTTTACTTTTATAAAATGTGACTTGGATTGAGATATTTCAAATTGGCACTCAAACCACATCTTCCTAAATACAAGTAACAGAATTACACAATTACAATCATGACAACTGAACATGCTGAAAGGAAAAATGATTACATTACTATTGAGAGTTCAATTTGTGGCCATGCAACAGCTGGGACTAATAGGTATTTGATATGACATTCTGGGAATGACTGGTATCTTTGTACAATCAAACATGTACATGGTCTGACAAGGCAGTGTCAAACCTATAAAATGATAATCTTGTAAAAAAAAAAAAATCAATGATGTTTACGTTGCAATACTTAAACACAATTCTTGAAAGTGAAAAGTTCTGCAATATTTCCCCCAAGGTTTGAAAGTTCTAACAATTTTTTCTTCTTCATCATGATCATATTTTATTGACTATATCTTACCATTATAAGTAATCTGAGGTTTGGTTAAACATATCTTACCATTATAAGTACATGAAGTAATCCGAGGTTTGGTTAAACATATCTTACCATTATAAGTAATCCGAGGCTTGGTTAAACATATGACTAGGTGACATTCTAGATCATCTGGGGGTACAAATTTAGAACACACAGGACACTTTATACCTGAAATAGAAATCAACAAAATGTCAGTGAATGGTGAAATCTTCAAGATGGAAACTCTGCAGGTACACACAGGGTAACTATCTTACTTTTTATAAAAAAAAAATTATAAAAATTAATGTTTCCAACTTATGACAAACATTACAGGGCTCACACTACTTCAGAATTATAGAGAGAAGTGACTTCTCTTTTAGAAACTGATAGTGAGAAGTGGTGAGATTTGAAAGAGAAGTGTGCAGTACACTACAATGTTTGGATTTTACTTTAGTATAAATGGTCATTTGTAAATAATGTTCTTTTTATATTGTTCAATTTATATCTGAGTATACAATTAAAGTAACATTTTAAATTAAAAGTTCTTTAAGTTTTACTAAGGTCCTTGTGAGAAACTACCAACTAAATATCTAACAATAAATTTGTTTTTAAAAAGGTAAAGAAATTATAATATATCAATTCCAATTTAATTGAAAACTATCTTGTGTATGAAATTCAGCGTTTCTCATCAAAAGATATATAAAGTTAAGTTGGGCCATAGTATACTAGTCAACAAAAGAAACGATACACGACTTTCAAATAAAATTTATCAAAAAGTATTAAATATAAAAAAAAAATGAGATACACTATTTTAAAACGCCTTCATTTGCAATGTATTCACATGTAATAATGAAAATCAAAACTTGTCGGAAAGCATCTTAATTTAGTGTAAACGATTGTAGGGTGCAAATTAGTTTTGCGGAAAGTTGAATAAATCAAAGAGCTGAAAGCTCTGAAGAAAAATGACGCCACTGTCTCTAATATTGGGATAGTTTTTATGCAAGTCTTGATTTTCACATACTGTAATTAGTTTAACAATGCAACATGTATCGTAAGCATATAATTGATATTCGTATATGTGTGTGTGTGTGAAGTGAAGGTGACAACTGGCTGGTTTTTTAAGACAAATGAATAGGTCAAGACTAGCTGAATTGTACAAATAAATGCCGTAGAAAGGCTTGTATATTTCTCACTGGTACATAGTCTGAATCTGAGTCCGTTCGCTTCCATTCACGTTTGCGCCCACTCATTTTCACCCCTTTCACTTTCACACCCATGTTCGCACCCAATCTTAATTGGTTTTGTGTTTAATAGCTATGTAAGCAAGTGTTTTCTTAAAAGTATAATTGTTGTCATTGTCTCAAAATAAAGTGAGACAGCAATTTTTTTTTTGTGTTGAATAAATCTTAATTATGTTTTGGATAAGGTATTGCTAAAAATAATAATAATCCTTTCTAAATAAAATGGTATTTTGTCAACATTTTATTTTGTGTTGAATAACTCTTAATCATGTTTTGGTTAGTGTATTGCTATAACTTGTTTCATTGACTTGTTTCAAAATGAAGTGAGATTCTGACTATGTTTGTTTCTGCGTGTTGAATAAATTTTATCATGTTTTGGTTATATTAGTGGATTGCTATATTTTGGTTTCAAAGTTTTATTGTTTCGTTGTTTCAGATCAATGGGACCAAGCTGTTAAAAACAATTATCTTTTGTGTTTTTTCCTTTAAAATCTTCAATGTTTTACTCATACCAAGCTATAAATACATTCAGTATTTACACCAAAGCAATTTAAAACAACAACCATAATTTTCCAATTATTCAACTTGAATTTGAATTAAAATTGGGCGTGAATGAGTAGAGTGTGAATGTGCGAACGTGTAGGGTGCGAAAATGTATTGGGCACAAACAGACCTGATGCCACACAGTCTGAACCCCCTTCTCCCACAAAATATTAAGTAAATAATCTTTTTGTTACTGCTATCAAAGGTCTAATGAAACTCAGATAGTTTCAAACATTTGTCAAAGAATTCTAGTCAAACTGGCACCTAGTCAAATTGGCACCTGAACGTCGTAGGAAGGCGTCCCAGAAAAATAATAAAATAGCCTTGCCAGACGTCATAATTATTTGGACTAATACATGAGATATTGTGTATTTTTCTGCATTATTTTAACCAGTTGAGCATTTTACAGGATTGTTGGTTTAATGCTGTTTAAACTTTACTGAAAAACAAACACCTTAAATTTGCTAATTATTTGGCATGAAAGTTTGATTTATTGAAAGGGACTCATAGTTTTCCATTTTATTTTAATAATTGACTTGTTTTTACAATTACACAAATTGTCTAATTGTTAAAACAACAGCTTTGGTAAGGGCTTCGTTGTTTACCTTTATACACTACATATTCACTTTCGTTTCGTGGTTTACCAAAATACACAACAACATATTCACTATGTACTTGGTAACAGTAATTAATTAATTGAATAGAAAATATTATATCAAATATTATTGGATGCCGAATTGACGTCGAATAGGTGCCGATTTGACTAGATGCCAATTTAACCAGGTGCCGACTTGACTTGTACGTTTCAATTCCTCTGCGATCGTTTGCGGTATTTTCTTGAGAAAACCTATTTTCCATCATCAAAGAGAAGAAGAAACTGCTTTAAAATGATTCTGGAACGCTTCATGATTGTTAAAATAAGTTTAATTCACTCAAAAACAATTTCAAAACTTGCGATTAAACAGGAAGTTTCCAAAGCACGTGTAAAAGAAGAAATTAACCGGTAAGAGTGGAAATCCGTATATGACAGATATCCCTATAGTACGACTTTGAAAGTAAAACAGTTCAATCCTTTTGTAAAACAATCTTTAATATACCTATCACATTAATGTTTGAATGGTCTTAAGCTTATTCAAACCATATAAGTCGGTATGAAACACCAAAACGGAATGAACAATAACCGATTACGTTTTGTAGTTTACAAATTCTAAAACTGGTTCCCGTCAATCTACAACACTTTGTTCGAGTGTAGTGGAATACAAGCAAAAACCAGTGTAAACTGGGTCCTGGCTGGTTTAATACTACACAATGATGCATAATGATAACACAAGCAGATTCCAGTTTGTTTGGAAAATAGGAAATACGAAACCAAGCGCGGTAGGCAGAGCAATGTAATGAAGTTCAGGTCGGCAGTTATGGAACAATGACTGCGTCATTTTCCAAAAATCGACACATAATTTTCTAAGTTCTAAATTAAATTTCAAATTTGTTTAAAAATATTCAATATGCTAATCAAGTAATGTTCATGTTGTAAGTAATGGGTTGAAATATTGGGTTTTTTTTCAAATTTTTGAGAAAAAAAGTGTTTTTTGAAATCTCAAAAAATGCAAAAATATTTTTTTTACTTTCGTCTCAAATCAATGCTTTAGATATGAAAACAACACAAAGTAAATTTGGAACCTTTCAGATAAGTTTTAAGATTGTTACTGCTTTTTGAATATCACTTTACACATACTGTCTATGGTAAATCAGTCGATAATGTTTACATTTTAACGATTTCTCGTGGGGACTAACTTTGCTTAACAAATAAACTGTATGATTTTTAAAAACAACTTGATGGCAAACACTGTCTTTACCTTTAAATAAGAGGTTGGCATCATTATTTGGAACTTCCTTTTTTTTAAATTGTCGTTTTATGTAAATTTTGTAAAAAACAAAAAATCGTGAAAAAAACGTCACGAAAGGAAAAAAAATAAAAATTTTAATGGATTTATATTTCCATAATGATTAAGTATTACTACCTTCAATATTGGTCTATTGAATGGAAAACTTTATCTTTAATTTGAAAAAAAGTCTTGTATTGTTTCTTTTGTTGACCAGTATATAATGATATTAGTATAATAGTCCAGGGCTCACGCTACCAGGCGACTTGGGCGAAGAAGTCGCTTTCCTGACCGTCACTTCCCTTTCCCCGACCCCCAAAAGCGAAAACAAGTCACCCTGTTGTTTACAATAATCGCTTTTAGTGGCTTCCGTCATCGGACATTTTCAATTTTTACCAAGTTGATGAAACACCAATTTTTTATTGGTAATTAAAGAACTTAAGGAGGTAGACCTAGGTGAAGGGAAATAACTCTTAAAATCATCAGTACGTTTGTGTCAACCATTTTCATAAATATATTTTAAGCTTCTAGGTTACATAGATTATTTTCAATCTGTATCAGGTAAATGCTTACCATACATTGATGAAACGTGACTTTTACAAACACATAACTGATTTAAAGAGTTATCTCCCTGAACCAAGGTCTTCTACCTTAAGACTTAAACAATTCATTATCTTAAGAAATTAGGTTGAAGCATTGTTTTTGCAGTGTGTAGAAAGTTATTGAATAAAAATACAACTTTGTATCACTTCTTGCACTTCCGCAACGGCACAAATGAACGGTGCAATTTCCAGTGCTCGTTACTCGAAAACGTACATCAACCTAACTATCGGCTGCAAATAAGTTTGTTACTTCATTTAAACGTGATAAAAGTTGCCTCCAGTAAACGTTTTCAAGTAACAAGCTTTATTGCTTTCGCTTGCAAAATTGAGGTCTAAGACTGTAACCGTATAAATGTAAATGACAATTGAATACTTCCCATAAAACCTTTATTCATAATATTCATTTTCTTGCAAACTGCATTTAAATACTCACCATGAAGGGCAAATAAATGTAATGGTAAAGAATGTGCTATGTTAGTTCTTCCAAAAATGGGGCCATCCTCAGGGGTACTAGAATCCGAGTCTGGAGAACCAGCTCCTCTCGCATCACCATTCCCATTCGGGATTCCCATTGAAGAACCTGCAACAAATGCACCTAAACTTCGTGCTCTCTGACGAGCGCCATTAGCTGTGCCAGACAACCCCATTTCAGAAGCACCATGACTTGTTCCAGGAGCACTTCCAGAAAAAGTTCGACCCCTTGGAGCGTTTGTACTTTGTTTTCCTCCCATTTTATTACGACATTTCTATTGAAATCATAGTATCTTTTCTTACAACTGTCAAATTAAGGTAAGGGACACACGTTTTCATTTTCATGATAAATTGTTTGTTTATGTGGAATCATTGTCTTCCGCCATGTTGTCTTCCCTGTTTGCGTCATGGAACCAACACAATAAATGACGTCAGTCATGTGATCAAAGTAAACTGAAACAAACTAAAAACTAAATGATAATATGTAAACATTGGGTGCTTTCTTTGAGGTCCGCGTTTTAATTTGTTGTCGACACGTGCAATGCATGGAGGTCCGCAATTATAACGAAATATCAACCAATATTATTTCGGGTTTAGGCAATGTTTTTTGGGGGATAAAGGGAAGCTACTGCATATTTCCCGCCTAAATGGATGAAAGTGAAACTAAAGGTTGACAAACATGTCCCAAACCAAATCAACATTGAATTTAGTAGTAGCAGCTTGTAAAAGTAGAGGCATAGGTAAAAATGGACAACTCCCATGGAGAATAAGGTATATATATGCATGATATGAGACAATTCTCCACAAGAGAAAATGTATACTAATTAAATATATGACTGACAATAAAATATATTTGATTTTTTTTTATATTCATGTGTATATACATGTCTTTGACTACATGTAGTATTTAAACATGGTATATGATATGCAGACAGCTCTTTCACAAGCAAAAAACCCTTACTGACAAATATAAAGGTGTACACTATACACATGATACAGGTACAGCACATATTTTACGGTAGTCCAAATAATGAGGACATCCTGAAAGTCTATTTTAATTTTTTTCTGTGAAGCCTTCTTATGACACGTCATAGGAAAATAAAAATAAAAAGGTCTTCAAGATGTCATAAATATTTGGACTACTGCTTTGTATTAATTCTACTGTAACCTTAGGTAGCATTTTGAGATTAACACATTTCATGAGTGGTACAACTCCAGACACACATTTAGCAAACTATTAGATCAACCAACCACAAATTGAAATCTTACTCATTTGTATCCATGCTTAAATGCTTAACATGCTTGAGAATAGTGAGCAGTTTAATGGAACTTCTAAGGCAAAAGTGAATGTGAATTGATCAATACATAAAGAAATTTAATCATATAAATGGTTTTGGTTGTGTCATAATTGAATTGTTAATTTAAATTTTGACAGAAAGCCATGATCAATACTTTCTAGATTGATATACAATGTATATGATAAAAAAAAAGTGATAGCATTGGTACCTGCATTTTTAGCATGTTCAGTATGAAATTGGATCCCTGTCAGTAAATACATCTCAGTAGTTAGTCTCTGAAGTAACAACAAAAAAACATGATCACAGAATTTAAAGTTAACAGATAATTCCACATGTTTTATACAACAACAGAATTGTAGTTAAATTGAGCAAGACTACACATGTACATCATTTTTAACCTTAAACATGACTCATCATGCTCTGTTGTAAAGTCTGCTTACTAGATGTATAGTAAAGCGCGCCACTCGATTGTAACGTCACTATAGTTGACGTACTTCCTTTAGCTTTCATTACATTATCAAACTAGCAAGACATCTGTTATTTTACTTCATGCCATTGTACGAAATCTTACCCACTATACGCAATCCTGGTCACGGTACCAATATTGCATATAGTGGATAATATGCTCACTGCACAAATGTTTGTTTGACTTTCTCATTTTTTTTCAGGAAAGATATAGACTTTTTCAAAAAGATTACTATGGAAACAAAGGACCCAGGTAAACATACCAAGTTTCTGGTCACTTTCATGTTTATATGTATTGCATCACTATGAGTAAGAATATCATTTTGTGCTGTAAACATTTTCTGAAAAGCTTTTTCTATGTTTTCCAACACAACAGTCAAGAGGAAGAACATCTATTTACTGTAAATTCAAACATTATTGGTTTATATTATTGCGAAAAAAGCCACAAGGGTTCAAAACACAATGATTTAAACTTCTTTTAAAAATAATTTACATGAAATAAACAGGAGTTTTCTCAAAATGGTAAAAATTAAAATCGCATTGAAGGAGGCCCAAGGGTATAAAAAAATCAGCAAAAAATTAAACATTTGTATTTTCATTACAAATTTAATTTATTACCTTATTAGCTATTAATTTATAATATGGTACAAAAATCACCCAGACAAATCGATATGGATTGGCCACAGATGACTTTCAAAATATTTATATCATTGAAAAAGCTCCACATGATCTCTCTTTGGTGCAAAAATGTCATTTTTTTACGTTTAATTTGAAATATCTTTTTTACCTCATTGGTGACATATATTTTTTATTACTGTTTTCAAACATGCTGTGCATAAACTAAATAATTGTAAAATTATATGATTTCTATAATTTAGTTCTTTTTTTTATTTCGATATAACCAATATTTCTGCTATTAGTTTAATAGTAAAAAAGGTCATTAACAAAAATGCATGCTTCTTTTGCAGGCATATTGTGAACTTAAATGAACGGTGACCCCATATTTTTATTTTTATTTCTATTATAAGATAAAGTTTAATCATAGAAAAAAAAAGCAAAATCCTATATAAGAAAAAAAAGTTAATTTAGGCCTGTGAGTCCCCTTCAGACTTAGAAATGACAAAATCGCAATAATAAATAAATGCACACAATAATTTCTGAATTTTACAGTATAACAAGAAGTGAGTTCCCTTCGGTTTATCTTAAATCTGTACAGATTCAGATATAAGATAGACTGCTCAAGATAGTTTGAACATGTTTCAAACTTAATATTGTCTAAGAATATCACTTGATAAGGGAAAGTTTTGACAAAAGATTTACTCTCCTGCATGACAAAAAACAGGTTTCAGTTATCATGATTATGGCTGCAAATGAAATATTCATCATAAAAAAGTTTTGTATCATTATATTGAGGATGCAGATGCACTAGCTATAAGTTGGTTGACCGTTATGGAATAACCATTTCACAAATGATATCAGATAGGTTCCTTACATTGTAACTACAATCCCCTTCCCTTTCATGAATGTGACCTACTGAATTAGACTATTTACCGAATTTGTTTTCACATAAGCAACACGACAGGTGCCACATGTGGAGCAGGTTCTGCTCACCCTTCCGGGGCACCTGAGATCACCCTTAGTTTTTGGTGAGGTTCGTGTTGTTTATTCTTTAGTTCTCTATGTTGTGTCATGTGTACTATTGTTTGTCTGTTTGTGTTTTTCATTTTTAGCCATGGCGTTGTCAGTTTATTTTCGATTTATGAGTTTGACTGTCCCTGGTATCTTTTGTCCCTCTTCTATAACATGTATACCTAGATATAGGAAGATATACCTAGTCTTTTCAGTTTGTCAACAATTTTTTAAAATGCAAAAATGCAAAAAGCATTGAAGTTCCAACAAAAAAGATTTTTTTTTACCCATTTTAGAAGAAACCATAATGAAAAGAGAGAAACTGTGAACAGCAGATATGTTCAGCAATGTAAGATGAACATGTAAATTAATTGAGATGTGCATTATTCATGTTATTAGCTTTTGGTTAAAATTTGTGAATGAACTTAGGGAAAACATAAATATTGAGAAATATCTTATTATGAAATTATAGAAATTACCTGTTGCAACTTGTTTTCCAATGTCAAAAAATATTTTTGTGATATAAGAAAAAAATTATCGTTATCCTTTGTTGAAAATAAAGAATGAAACATATTTATCAGTGCTCAGGATTAAAAAAAATTTGGTAAATATACAGAATATAATTTTTTCTCTCGATTATTTTAATATGTATAAACCAATGCTTTTCAGATTTCAAAATTGAGGTAAATTTTCACTCTGCTTTTCAGGATTTATGGACCTAGATGTTTAAAAATTTATAGGAATCCAGATATTAATGTATTACACAATCTCTTACTTTTTACTTACTAATATTTTTTTTTTCAGATATAAATGTTGCCAGCTGAAGGCTAGAATTTTGTAGTGCACATTATTGAACACAAATATCAAGTGTAGTAGTTTGACTGAAGAATGAATCTTGAATTTGAATCCTATTATTTTTGCAGACAAGAAGAATGTTGTGATCATGGGAAGGAAGACATGGTTTTCTATACCAGAAAAGTTCAGGCCACTTCCTAAAAGAATCAATATAGTACTTAGCAGAGAAATGAAGTAAATACTAACAAATATCACCTTACTTTTGTAAAATTTACACTTCATTGTAACTGTTTATTGCAAATTTCCAGTATACCAATTTTGTATATTCTTCTTATCAATTTTCATAGATACTGTATGTACTAGGGTAGACAAATGTAATGGACTCTTGCTAATATAAGACTTTTTAAGTTGTTAAATTTTTATGAATACATAGGAAAAATAAGAAGATATCAAGTGGGGAATAAAATCATGTCAAAATAAAAATTATCAAAGTTCAAATGAAGTGGATGTTGGTCATGTATGTTAGACAACACAATGGCAAAATATACCAAAATGAGAAACAATAACCTCAAAACATTATAATTTATACAGAACACTGGTGACTGCACACAAATGAAATATACACATACATGTACTAGCAAACTGTTACCAACATTTGGCATCATTAAGTATATCATGCAGCCAAGACATTTTGAATTTCATTTTTCCCATCAAGCTCTACTGAACCACCGTTTAATAGATGAATAACTTAATAGCTAAATTTACTATGCATTACATAGGAATGTGTACTAACTGTATTGGATTGGGACATGCTCAACCATTGTCAACAGAATAAATGAAACAATAATGTTATATTTTCGTTTGAGTAAAATTAAGAATGGAAATGGGGAATGTGTCAAAGAGACAACAACCCAACCGTAGAAAAAAAAAACAGTAGAAGGTCACCAACAGGTCTTCAATGTAGCGAGAAATTCCCACACCTGGAGGCGTCGTTCAGCTGGCCCCTAAACAAATATATACCAGTTCAGTGATAAGGAACGCCATACTAATTTCCAAATTGTACACAAGAAACTAAAATTAAAATAATACAAGACTTACAGAGGCTCCTGACTTGGGACAGGCGCAAAAATGCGGCGGGGTTAAACATATTTGTGAGATCTCAACCCTACCCCTATACCTCTAGCCAATGTAGATAAGTTAACGCATAACAATACGCAAATTAAAATTCAATTCAAGAGAAGTCAGAGTCTGATGTCAGAAGATGTAACCAAAGAAAATAAACAAAATGACAACATTACATAAATAACAACAGACTACTAGCAGTTAACTGACAAGCGACCATGTGACATTAGAAGTTAGCAACAGTTTTCATAGTACAGCCTATAACTACAAAAAAAACTATACAGTATAGCAAGCTATAAAAGGCCCACAAAATTGAAAAACTAATTCAAAAATTCAAATATCTAGAAATATTCAACTAGTGACCTCAGTCTCCTGACAACAGTATAAGTTCACTTATGCACCATGGTTTCACAATGTGTTTTTTGGTCACTCATTGGCTTGTATATTGCAATTCTTGAATTATAATTATTGTCAACCTTATATCACAGAGAAGCTCCACCTGGTGTGTACATAGCCAGAAGTTTTGAAGAAGCTATCACCATGGTGAACAAAGACTTGTCAGACAAAGTAGAATCTATATATATCATTGGTGGCAGTTCTATATATAAGGTTAGTATATATACACATTTTTGGCTGATATAATTGGTTATTTGGTATCAACCATTTGGTTATAATCATAGCAATTAGTTAATGTTTGTGTTAACTATAAACCATATACTTATGTAATGTGCTGTAAGCACTGTTTGAAATGTATTTTGTTTAATGTTAACATAATATATACAGGAAGATGTGGTGTGAGTGCCAATGAGACAACTCTCCATCCAAACAACAATTTAAAAAAAGGTAAACCATTATAGGTCAATGTATGGCCTTCAACACAGAGCCGCGGCTCACACCGAACAACAAGCTATAAAGGGCCCCAGAATTACTAGTGTAAAACCATTCAAACGGGAAAACCAACAGTTTAATCTATATAAAAAAGGAACTGTTCAAGCATTATTTTTGTCTCACCTTGACGGAGTCAAAAAGCGAGACATAGGTATGCTGTTTCCGGCGTCGGCGACAGCGATGGTGTCAACAATGTATTAGTTTGTGATTAGCTCAGTTTTATTGGGAACCACTAGTGGTATGTCAATGATAATTGGTATGCAGATGTATTACCATTGCCACATCTCATTGCCATGGAGATTATTTGGCTCCGCCCCCTCAGTCATGGTCTATTGACTTTGAATGGTTTTCTTACTGTACATGTATTAGTTTGTGATTAGGTCAGTTTATGGAGATCCACTTGTGGTACGTCAATGATAATTGGTATGCAGATGTATTACCATTGCCACATCTCTTGCCATGGAGATTTGTTGGCTCCGCCTTCCAGTCATGGTCTATTGACTTTGAATGGTTTGCTTACTTTACATGTATTAGTTTGTGATTAGGTCAGTTTATGGAGATCCACTTGTGGTACGTCAATGATAATTGGCATGCAGATGTATTACCATTGCCACATCTCATTGCCATGGAGATTATTTGGCTCCGCCCCCTCAGTCATGGGCTTTTGACTTTGATTGGTTTGCTTACATTACATGTATTAGTTTGTGATTAAAATTACAAAAAGGCGAGACATATCTCTGTGATAACAGTTTATTACATTAATTGCCATCCTTGACCTTTGGTCAACACAATCAACTACAAGCATAGTATTGATAGTATTGATATTTTATTTCTCAATTTAAAGCTTCTAGTCATAAAATTGTACAGAGTACATTGGCAAAAGAATAAATTGTACTGGATAATGACCTGATGTTAATATTTTCCCTTGTTGTGCAAATTTAACATATTCAGTAGACACTTGAAAGTTTTAAAAAATGTCAAAAATTCTTTCATCAGACGTAGTTTGAATTTAAGGCCTAAATTAGCCCTTATATGATTTTATTCTTTGGTAAGACAAATTTGTATGAAAGAAAAAGGACAAATGTTTGCAATGAAATTTAGAATAAATATTTTCATCTTGTGGAAATTTAAAAAGTGTCTTAAAAATTTCCAATGTTGATCTTTTCAGGCAGCAATGGATTCAGACTATAATATAAGAATATTTCTGACCAAGATTTTAGCAGATTATGATTGTGATACATTCCTTCCACAGTTTGATGAGAACCTTTACAAGATTATAGAAAAGTGAGTCAATTAAGATTTATAATTGGTGAAGGATTTTTTTAAGTTTGTATATGGGATGATAACTTCTACATGACTGGCAGTGGGGTCTTCCTTTTGTATTGGTGCCTTTAGAAAACTATTCCTGATAACCATTAAAACAATTGAAAGAAATTCACCATTTCAGAATCTAGTGCATTCTGGGTAATATTTTTAAAAGCGTACATTAAAACGTTTTATAGGTTTAGAATAGAAAATATTCAATGGAGTAATGTTTTCATTTTGGTGTACAAACAATGAGATTACCCATAATCCTTTAAATTCTGAAAAAGCAATTAGTCACAAAGCTTCCTTGTGTGGTATTACTACAGTTATTATGTAGGTGATAATTCAGCATCCAACATAACCAAGAGTCAGCATGCTAGTTAACAGCAATATCATCTTTGATATACCATTTAACCTTTATAACACTTGGAATAAATTAGTCTGCTAGAAATAATTATTTTGTTTATATAACTTGGAACATGTATCTTATCAAAATAACTAACTATATAAAAAAAAAGATGTGGTATGATTGCCTTGCCAACTGAAGACTACTGAACTCTCCACAAGAGAACAAATGACACAGAAATTTACAACTTTAGGTCACCATAAGGTCTTCAACAATGAGCAAATCTCATACTGCATAGTTAGCTTTAAAAGGCCCAGAAATGACAATGTAACACAATCCAAAAGAGAAAACTAGCGGCCTAATTTATGTACAAAAAATGAAAAACAAATATGTAACAAATAAACAAACAACAACCACTGATGTACAGGCTCCTGACTTGGGACAGACACATATATACAAAATGTGGTTAAGTTAAACATGTTAGCGGGATCCCAACTCTCCCCTTACCTGGGACAGTGATGAAACTGTACAACATAAGAATTTATATCATTCAATGAAAAAGTTAGAATGCATAGTTAACATGGTAAATGATGCAAGATCCTTGATATCTAGCTTGAATCTCATACAAATAATTTTTTAAGGAGGTTAGTATCAGTATGTCGACAACAAATGTCATCAAAATTCAGATCCAAATACTGTAAATTCAGAAGTTATTGCATGCATTTATTATTGCGATTTTGTCATATTAGACTTAAATGCGATTTTTAAATTTTACTATTTTGAGAAAAATCCTGTTAAATTCATATAAAATATTTCAAAATGCAAGTTTAAATTATTGCGTTTACAACTTAGTTGCATTTTTCGCAATAATAAAAACCTCACATTAATTCCTCATAACTTGCCATCGGAATGTTGTATGTATAAACAAAATGTATATATCTTTTTGCTCTTATTTCAGTTATGAAGGAGTCCCAACGGGAACACAGACTGAAAAGGATATTGACTTTATTTTTGAAGTTTATGAAAAGGTCAGCTAATTAAAACTATCTTCCATTCCTGTTGTTCATATTCATATATTCATTTCCACTTCATTGCACTGTATGTTGTTTAGATTTTCCACTCCAAGGTGTTGCTATTATAGAACTATTATAGGACTGTTCATAACATTTAGCCATCTTTAGATATGAATATTGTATGTTGTTTATGATAAAGTTCAATTTTTGTTATCATTGTTTGCCTTTTCATTTTATTTACGTGCACCAAATATCATTCCTTTACCTATAAATTGAAAATTGAAAACACTTATTGCTGATGGTTATCAAAGCCTCTGTCTCTCTCAATATGTCATATGCTTTATTGTGTTTCTTTGTTACTTATGGAATGGCTCTGTACCTCCCATCATTGTGTTTTTGTGCCATGGTAAATGTTTGTTTATATATATTTGTTTGTTTTATAGAGATTAAGATAATAACATAATGTTGACAAGTGAGAGATTTAGGTAGCTATAAAACCAGGTTTAAACCACCATTTACTACATAAGAAAATGCCAGTACCAAGTCATACTTATCATGAATATATTAAAGAGTAGAGAATGGAAATGGGGAATGTTTCAAAAAGAAGATAAACCAAACAAAGGGCAGAAAACAGCCCAAGGCCACCAATTGTTCTGTATAGCAGAGAGAAAATCCTGCAACATCAGGTGCAATTCAGTCTGCCCCTACACAATAAGCCTAATGTATATTTTTTTAGGAAAATGGACCGAAATTTAAAAACTGACCAAAATTTAAAAATACACATAACTAACAAAGGCTTTGTAAGTATGCAGAAATGATTTTTAGGGATAGTGATCCGGCAGCGGCTGCCATGGCCGCAGTGGTAGCAAACTTCTTAAAAGCTTTATATTTTAGAAGGTGGAAGACCTGAATGTATCGTACTTTGTTTATAGATGCCTCATGTTATGAAGTTTCCGTCAGTCACATGTCAAATGTCATTGACCTCATTTTCATGGTGATTTATTGGTTTAAGAAAAATGTCGAGAACAAAGTAATAGGATAACTATATTTGGTATGTGCATACCTTGCAAGGTCCCCATGCCCGTCACCTGACCTCGACCTCATTTCATGGTGATTTATTTGTTTAAGAAAACTGTTGAGAACATAACCTGTACCAGTAAAAATACAAGTGGGGAATTTTTCATGACTTTATGTTGCACCAAGTCAGGAAAATGACAGTTGTTATCTTCTAGTTTGTTTGCTTTTTGTTGCACTTCATTGTTTCTGATGTATTTTTTTTTTTTACAGTTGATGAGTTTCCCTTGGTTTTAGTTTGTAACCCAGATTTGATTTTCCTCAATCAATTTATGACTTACAAACAGCGGTATACTACTGATGTCTTCATTTAACTTATAAAGTACATGTGATTCCTTTTCTGTTAAGGCAGCAACCATTTGATTTTCTGGGGGGGGGGGGCTATGGTTTTTTTTCTGTGCAAACTTTTTTTTTCGCCTTCGGCGACAAACCGAAAACATTTTTTTTCTTTCAATTTTAGCATTACATATAGTGGCAGCTGAGGGTGAAACAAACAATTTTTTGTCTCAGGGACCAAAACAAATTATTTTTTTCACCAAAACCTGGAAACAAACTTTTTTTTCTAAAAAAAAAACATAGCCCCCCTCAGAAAATCAAATGGTTGCTGCCTTAGAAGATTGTAAAATTTTACACTTCAAACTTAATGTAATTAGATAAAATATTAAGTTGCAATTTAAATGGAGTTATAATACAAATTTAGTGACCCATCCTTTGCTCTATCAAGCTCATCTAACTACTAAGTAATTGCTCATCATTCTTAAAATCATCCAGCTACGTAACTTACAAACAATTCATTAGTGCTAGTATGTTTATGTCATTGTGTGTATATTGTGACTCTATACACCACAGTGCAGACATTTTTTTATTTCACAATACTCTGTTCTTCAATTATTATTTCATTGGCCTTTAAGTTCGTCAATCTCAGATTTTAGGATTGGTCAGAATTTTAAATATTGTCATACACTTTGACAATATTTCTGTCTATAAATTGTAGAAAGCATGCAACGCAATTTTAAACAGATACTACCAACATTCGTAAAGTAATTATACCCTAGCTCCAAAAGAGGGTGATCTACAGGATAATATGTCCCTTGATTCTGTCCATCCCTTGAAGTTTTGGAAATAAATTTCTCATGACATACAAATTAGAACTTCCAGAAATTTGGTATCATGCTTCATGTGAGCATGCTATGTAGTGCAATGCATTTTCACATGAATAGTTCAGCAACTTCCTGTTAACTGGATACATAAACTCATATATACCAGGATTAAATTTTTGAATTTGCACCAGATGTGCTTTTTGCCTATAATAGTTATCAAAGGTACCAGGTTGATAAGTTATTCTCCAGATGCGTGTTCTTCTCCAAAAGACTTGTCAATGACCCTCAGATCAAAATAGTTATGCAGCCAAACAAGTACAAAGTTGAAGAGCATTGAGGACCCAAAAGTCCAAAAAGTTGTGCCAAATACGGCTAAGGTAATTTATACCTCGGATGAGAAAATCCCTAGTATTTCGAAAAAAATCACACTTGAAATAGAGATTTATAAAAAAAAAAATGACCATAAAATTGATATTCATGTCAACAACAAAGAACTGACTACTGGGCTGGTGATACCCTCGGGGTAGATACGTCCACCAGCAGTGGTATCTACCCAGTTGTGGTAATAATTGTCAAAGGTACCAGGCAGATAATTTATTAAGCCAGACTCGTGTTTCGTCTCTATAAGACTCATCAGTGACACTCAGATCAAAATTGTTATAAATAGCTAGCTAAACATCTCACTTGTATGACAGTCGCACAGAAGTCCGTTATATTGACACCAGTGTGTAAACAAAACAAACAGACATAATAGGCATCCTCATGTAGTTTTAGTTTATTCAAACACAAAACTCCCCTAAACAATGGTGCACAAAGTCTTTCTTTCATATTTTTGTTTAGTTGATTTTATGTCAATGAATACGTTACCATCACAAAAATCTGAGTACATCCACCGGCACAAGTCTGACAGGCTGAAAACCTCAAATAAAAATATCATCCAATGAGAAGATGGATGACCAAGCAGTGCCGGTATACTCATGCCTTTATATCATCCATTTAATTTCGCCTGCGCATCGAGACATACATGTTACAACTTACAGAGAAGACTTAGAAGTGTTACTTATTTGCAATAGTGAATATTGTAGGTATCCCCATACCCTTGTTTATTTGACATTTTTTTTTATCAAATATTGTTGTTTATAAGTGCTTAACTTCATACTTCTTTAATTTTTATGGAGTTTGATGCTCCCAGTCCTTACCAGGCCATTACAGGTAGTGATGTTTATATAGACGGTTCGTAACCCTTTCATGTTACCACAACAACGGTAAGGCAGGGAACCCCTCCTAATAGTAGTCAACTAACCGACATTTTTACCTTTGAGACTTCTAAGACTGGTCAACAGACCCTCAATGCAGGTTTAGTCGGTTATCATGGAGGTGTCCCCACCATTACCACTGTTACGCATACTTTTTCTAGGCCAGTTGACACCACAGGATCAATTTCATCTTACCCTGCTACCTCTATGGGTTTAAACTTACCTGGTTTAGAGCACCAGCGTCTTATTGTGGCTTCACTTTACCCGCTTCGGCTAGTAATGCCATGTCTTGGTCTAGACCTCCTTGGTCTCAGGGTTATACTTATTCAGGCTTTCCTGGTCAGGGGTTTCCTGGTCAAGGTTTTCCTAATCAGATTTTTCCAAGTCAGGTTGCTGGTCAGCCCTTTCCTGGTTGTTGGCCTTATTGTGGACCAATACCAGTTATTGTTCCTCAGAGTGATACATCTAATCTGTCAGTTCCTGCTCCTCCTTTAGCAGTGTCTAGTAGTTGTAGTAGTATATCTGCACCTGCTGCTCTGCTTACCTCTTCTGTTAGGCATCAGTGTAATCAGATAGCTGACTCTGGCCCCTCCTTAGATGGGTTCAAGAGTATTCTGAACGATTTTCGCCAGTTTGTTTCTTTTGAATTGATGTCTTTCTCCAACCACCTGGGTACACTAGAGAACAATGCCAATAAGTAAAATTCTCAAGTGATTTCACTCCGTCCAGATCATGATAGTGGCCCCAGGCAGTCAAGAAGAAGGTTTTACTTCTGATGAAGAAGAGGAGAATTCAGTTCAGGTCCCTCAAAATGTTTCTCAGCCTACTGTTCCTGTGTCTATATATATTACAGATGTAATTGGTCAATCTTCTACCAATTCGGTTTATACAATAATGAAAGATGTCAACAAGGTGCCATTTCAGTCTCCACCCAGACACAAGAAACTAACCTCTACTCTCGAGGCTTCATGTGGTCTGTCCGTAGACGATAATAAGTCGCATACTAGTTTCCCACAATCTAACCATATGTCTAACTCCCTACAGATCATCAATGATGGGATTGTGGCTAATGAGTTCCAATTTTCCGAAGTTAGTGGTTTTGGGCTTGCCTCATTCACTGAGCAACTCCGCTCTAAAGACTATGACATTTTTGACTCTAACTTGGATAAACTGGTACCCAAGTGTGACAAGGTTTTTTCATCTACAATTGCTTCCAAACCTGCCAATGGACTGCGTCTATCTCAGTCTGGTCCAAAACGGAGAACCTTCTTAGGAACGCATGTAGTGTTTTAGGCACTGCTAAACACTTTTTATGAGTTCTTAAAGACTCTTCTCTTCCACCAGACGTCAAACCTTTTATATTACAGTTAGACAAGGCTTTGGGTTCCTCCCAATTGTTGATAATGGGTTCCATCGCCAACTGCAATTTATCTTAAAGATCTGAAATTTTGGATAAGGCAAAGTTGTCAGATAATCTTCATGATGCTTTAATCAAGTCTCCATTGGATGCGAAGATTTTCGGATTACAGAGGTACAGAAGCATCGCAATCAAACCCCAGCCACAGTGAAGGTAAATGTATCTCTTTCTGGAAATAATTCTAAACGAGGTAGTTATTCTTCCGCTGGAGGCTCATCTTAAAATTCTCAAGAGAAGACGAGGAAAATTACGAACGAAGGAGGTAATAAACCTAAGAAATCTTCAATCCCTAGGTCTAAACCTAACACTTTTAAGAGAGGTGGCAAGAGGGCCAATCCCTCTTCATATGAAGTTACCACCTCGTACGTTACTGTCAGAACCCAATCCAGAGATGTACTACAAAACTCCTCTTCCTCAATTGCCAGTAGGGGGCGGTTAACTCATTTTCTAAAAATATAGATAAGTATTACCTCAGATTCTGTCAGTAATTCGAGTGGGATTGACTCTTCAATTCAACGAGCAACCACCTCTTTTTCCTGCTACAATTCTTTGTCCAATACTAGTACTCAAGATCCACAGAAGTTTTTTTTATAAAGAGGACAGTGTAGGAAGTCCCTGTATCTTCAATAGATCTAGGTTTCTATTCTCGTCTCTTCCTTGTATCGAAGGAGACAGGAGGAATGAGACCAATCATCGATTTGTCTATCCTCAATTCTTACATGACTATTCCCCATTTCAAAATGGAGACCAATCGTTCAATAAGAGCTTCTATTTTCCCAGGTATGTAGAGAATATCCCTGGATCTGACGGACGCTTATTTTCATGTTCCAGTTTGCCATTCATACCGTAAATTCCTTTGGTTTGTTTGGAACAAAAGGGTTTATCAATTCAGAGCTCTCCCTTTTGATCTGTCAACTGCACCACTAGCCTAAGTTACCAAACTCATGCAGGTAGCAATTGCTTACCTTCATTTACAGCTATGCAGATTCATTCTTACCTTGACGACTCACTGATCAAGGAACTTTCTCCCTAGAAACTCTACTCAATACCGATGCAGTCATCAAATTGCTGCTTTCTCTGGGGTTTCTCATCTCTTTGGAAAAGTCAGAACTCATTCCGTCTCAGGACTTTATTTTCTTAGGCGAACATTATCTTACTCATCAGTGCATAGTTCGACCTTCTCAGGAAAAGTTTCAGAATCTTTGTTAAAAAATTCATCTGTTTTTATCTCAAAAAACAGTTACTGCTTGCTAGTTTTCACAACGGCTAGGTCTCTTGAAATCACTAGCGGATGTTGTTCCACATTGTCGCCTTCACATTCAACCTCTTCAATTTTAACCACATCAACATTGGCTCACAGGATTGGGAATTTTCAGTTCCAATTATTCATCAGGAATTGTTTCCTCATTTCGTTTGGTGGACTTCTCAAGCAAACGTTTTGAGAGACCAACTTCTGTCCTCTCCAGTTCCAAATCAGACTCTGTTCACAGATGCCTCCAACCGCGGTTGGGGAGCTTATCTGGAAGATCTTACAGTGTCAGGAGTGTGGACTCAAGATATTTTGAAGGAACACATCAACATACTAGAAATGAAGGCAGTTCTTCTTGCACTGTCTCATTGTCAGTCCCTTCTTCAGAACAAATCTCTGGTTCTAGCAACTGACAACACCACTGTGGTGGATTATTTGCGAAACCAAGGGAGAACTCATTGTTACGAGCTGTATCTTTTAGCAAGAGAAATCCTCCTTCTTTGCAATCACTTTCATCTACAGATTGTAGTTCGTCATGTCCAAGGGAACCTCAATGTGTTAGCAGATGTTCAAGAACACTTACCCGAGTCAATACATAGTGGGAACTTCTATCAGTATTTCAGACAATAACACTTCATTGGGGGTCTCCTCATGTAGACCTGTTTGCAACAAGCCTCATCTATAAAGTTCAAGTGTTCATGTCTCCTGTGCCAGATCCGAAAGCTTATGCAGTAGACTGCATGACCTTGGACGGGAGGTTCGCTTACGCCTTCCCTCCGTTTAGATTTCTGTCACAAGTTCTTCGGATGATCTCAGCAGAGCGAGGGTTGTTCATTCTTATTGCTCCAGCTTGGCCCAAACAAGCTTGGTTTCTAGATCTTCTTCATCTGTCTTGTGCTCGTCCACTGGTTCTACCAGTACGACACAATCTTCTGTCCCAGTTCAAGGGCAAGATTCTTCATCCAAATCAAGAGACGCTACATCTGTTCGCGTGGCCTATTTCAGGGATAGCTTCAAGGAGAGACGTTTTTTTTCTGAATGCGCAGCCAGACATCTCTCCAGTGCAGTTAGAGATTCCACTAACATTGTCTATGATGCCAAGTAGACTATCTTCAGTAGTTGGTGTAGTGAGAAGGAAATTGATCCTTTTCAAATTTCTGAACAACAACTAGCAGACTTTCTGATTCACCGTTTTGAAGTGAAAGGATTATCTCCCTCTACTATTAAAGGCCAAAGATCACCTATTTCTATGACGGTTCAACTGTCTAGAGGTCCAGACTTTGGTAAAAATAAATTCATTTCTTTTTTAGTAAAGAATTTCACTCTTGAACGCCCTAGACAGAGTTTTAATACCGTCTTTGAATTTGAGTTGTTTTATCAGCTTTAAAACCCCTTTGCTGAAAAGGATGAAAGTGTTGATGTCTTCTTGCCTTGGCCTCGGCCTCTGGTAGAAGAAGTGAAATTCATGCTTTTTCCACTGCTGATTACTGCCTTCGTTTTAATAGGTATAAGTCATCTGTTACCCTATTAAACCTCCTCAAATTCCAGGTTATTTATTCCTAATAACAAAGGAAAACAAGATTTGTCTTCTAAAACCCTTTCAACTTGGATCTGTAAAACTATTGAATTAGCCTACAGTTTTTCTTATGAAGAACTTCTGAATAGTATGCATGTTAAAGCCCATGATGTTAGAGCTATTTCTACCTCCTGGGGCCTTTTTATTAATGATTCTTTAGAGGAAGTCTTATAGTCTTATATTCACTTATAGGTTCTTTGCATCGGAACTAAACACATTTATTTCTAAAAAGCAGTTGTTGGCATGACACGGGTTATGTTCTTCTCATTTATTTTAAGATAGTCTGATACTAAACCCCTTACGAGAGGGATTGTGCCTGATATTGATATGATGAAGACATACCCTTTCAATCAGTTTAATTGAGGTCTGGAGCTGGCCTGTCAGTTAACTGCTAGTAGTTTGTTGTTATTTAAGCCTCGGTCACACCTTAACGGATAGCTCGAACGGACGCCTAACGGATAACTTTTTTTCAATCCGTTCATGTCCGTTAAACGTCCGTTCTTATCCGTTAGGCGTCCGTCCATATCCGTTGCATGTCCGTTAAGCGTCCGTTTTATCCGTTGACGTCAGTTCTGTCAGGTGGAAAACTTTGAGCATGTTCAAAACTTTGAACGGACGTCCAACGGATAAACTGTCCGTTGAACGTCCGTTAGGCGTCCGTTTTGTATCCGTTACGTGTCCATTATGCATCCGTTACGTGTCCATTATGCATCCGTTGGAGATCCGGTAGACCAATTCACCAACGGACGTCTACCGGACGCCTAACGGATAAAACGGATCTTAAACGGACATTAACGGAAGGATAACGGATGCCTACCGGATGTAAAACGGACAAATGCCAATTGAAATTTCGCATGGTTTATTGCCTAAAAGTTTTAAATGGTTTATTGCCTTTAATAATCAGATTATTTTGTTCATCCGTTTTATCCGTTACGCTTCCGTTAGGTGTCCGTTTCATCCGGTACTCGTCCGTTGGATGTACGTTCGACGTCAGTTTTGTCCGGTACGTATCCGTTTCACGTACGTTCAATGTCCGTTGTGTGTCCGTTAGTCATTCGTTACATGTCCGTTAGTAAACCAACGGACTCTCAACCGATAAAAATTTTGTCAACGTATAACTTTTTTTTTATCCGTTAGGCGTCCGTTCGAGCTATCCGGCAAGGTGTGACCGAGGCTTTATGTATTATTGTCATTTTATTTATTTTCTTTTGTTACATCTTATGACATCGGACTCGGACTTCTCTTGAACTGAATTTTAATGTGCGTATTGTTATGCGTTTTCTTTTCTAAATTGGCTAGAGGTATAGGGAGAGGGTTTGAGATCTCATCATCATGTTTAATCCAGCCGCAATTTTGCGCCTGTTTCAAGTCAGGAGCCTGTGGCCTTTGTTAGTCTTGTATGTTTTTAATTTAAGTTTCTTGTGTATAATTCGGAGTTTAGTATGACGTCCATTATCACTGTACTAGTATACATATTTTTTAGGGGCCAACTGAAGGACACCTACGGGTTCGGGAATTCTCGCTACATTGAAGACCCTTCGGTGGCCTTCGGCTGTTGTCTGCTCTATGTCGAGTTGTTGTCGCTTTGACACATTCACCATTTCCTTTCTCAGTTTTATTATCTGCAGGTTTCTGGAGAACTGAAAACTCTTTCATTTCTCAGTATCTACAGTCTTTAGCTACTCAAGCTCAGAGTTTGTAGTATTCAGAACTTTTAGTTTCCCGACAAAGAGTTGTTTTCCTTCTGCATTTTCTGGTTCAGGGGATTCAGCTTTGTGATAGATTTTACTCAGAATTTATGATGGTAACGTTTTTATTGATATAAAATTGTACATTTTTAAAGTAAAATGAGATTTTTTTTAATTAATACTTACCATCATAAATTAAAGGTCACTCCCAACCTCCCCTTCATCCCCTGGTTTGTTTTTTTCCTACGGCGTCTTGCTTATTATAGGAAATTAAATGCATGGTTAAACGAGCACTGCTTGGCCATCCCTCTTCTCATTTGATGATATTTTTATTTGGGATTTTCCACCTGTCAGACTTGCACAGATGGATGTACACAGAATTTATGATGGTAAGTATTTATTTAATAAAATCTCATTTTACTTTAAAAATGTACAATTTCCTTCCCAGTCCATACTAGAAATATCATTGAGTGATTCTACTAACATTTAAATGAATATGATCAGAAATAAAATGCATGTTTTTTTCCCTTAGAATATAAACCAGATGTGTGAATTTGATATCATGGCGGCAATGTGTAGCAACAGAGGAATTGGAATGAACAATAAACTTCCTTGGCCATGCATAGAGTGAGTGTATGTTTACCTGTTTTGTCGGCATGTCTTATACGTAGTCACATGGAATTAGCTGAATGCAATATCTTTTCTCTACACTTTTTCATAGCATTTTGACTTTCATTCAATAATAGTGGTTTCTTTTTAAAAGCGAGTAAAACAAAATTGCAGTTTGAAGTCCTTATTAATTTGATCTACTGCACTCACGTTGAAAGTAGATGTTACAGATTAAGAACCTCTTTCCCAAAAAAACTTTCTAGAAATAATTGAAGAAGTTCAATGGATATAAAAAGAGACTTTTGAATGAGGAATAGCTACGAGACAAAGAAAGAAATAAACCATATTGCTTTTGTTTAATCATTAATGAAAGAGAAATAGTGAGGTAAAAATTCGCTTTTAGCAGCTAGTTTGATTCATTTTGGTCAAAATAAGCACCGGATTTCAGTGTCTATAAAATGTACACTTTACAATCTTATAGTCATGATACCTTATAAATGTAGTATTTGAGATACAGACGTGACTATGAAAACATAGCCTTGATCAATGATCAATGCAATGAGGTCAGGTAAATTCTATCTCTCAAATATGTCGACCTTGCAAGGATCATATATCAAATAAAGTTATCCTATTACACATACATACATAAGCAAAATATTCACATGACAAAATATTTCTTATAGCCAATATTAAACCATGAAAATTGGGCATATATATATTATTAAAATATAAAAAAGAAGATGTGGTATGATTGTGAATAGGAAAACTTTCCACAAGAGACAAATGACACAAAATATAACATCCATAGGTCACGTGGCAGACTATACACCCAGGTCTTCTATTTCCTGATAAACAAGGCTTGAACATGTTGAAACAGATAGCTAATGCCAATGATGTCACCAGATTTAGACACCCTATCATGTCTTACATTTTCAAGGAAGAAAATTTCTGTTAACAGTGCTTGGATTTAATAGAGAAACTTTCTATTTATACAAAACCTGAATCTTTATTCAGTGTAAAAATTTAGGAAAAGCAATAAAAAGTGAGCATGTACTGCTTTGTTAAAATCAAAATTGAGAATGGAAATGGGGAATGTGTCAAAGAGACAACAACCCGACCATAGAAAACACAACAGCAGGAGGTCACCAACAGGTCTTCAATGTAGCGAGAAATTCCCGCACTCGGAGGCGTCCTTCAGTATTGTACAGTATAATACTTCCAAGAAAATGATAAGGATATTGTCTGTGTTCCTTAGACTTCATTTTACTGTTCAATTACACAAAAAAACTATACTATCACTTGAACCTTTAGTTGTTGTGAGTAGTAGGACTTCCTTTTGTATATATGTATATTCATTCCAATGTGGGGTATACATGTGTATCAGTGTTCTACTGATCTACATCAATTCACAGTTCAGTCATCAACTTTATGTAAACAGGACAATGATTGTTTCCCATATATAAGTAATAAGTCAATCGTATAAGGTATAATAAAATTGAGAATGGAAATGGGGAATGTGTCAAAGAGACAACAACCCGACCAAATAAAAAAACAACAGCAGAAGGTATAATGCATATTTCATGTATTTATTTTTCCAGACAAGATTCGTCTAAATTTTGAAAAAAAGGTGAAATATTCTAAAGGGATATACTCTAAACCAAATGTCGCAGACAAACTGACGAAAAGACAAACAGTCTACAAAATAAACATATTATATATTGAAAACCGAGCTAGACGAACCCAGCGAAAAAACCTGAACCTACAAAACTCATTATTGTTAAGTTTTCGTGATCATTGGGTCCGTTTCAAGTAATTTTAACTAAAACGTCAGTTATATTTGGTGTCGTGACCTTCTGTCATGTTTCGTGTGACCTTAGACTTATTTCAATGATCTTTTGATTATGTTACTTTTGTGTAATACATGTAGTTGGAACTTGATTTAAAATACTCTTCCAGCATAATTTCAATCATAATCAGTAAAGCTGGCGAGACATTTCAAATGTGCACTCTGTTTCTGTTCAGTTGTAAAGGAGGTCGATATAACAAGATAATTGTTGACACTAAATGCTTGTATTCTTTTTATGTCTTTCAGCTTTTGATTTTGCCATTTGATTAGGGATTTAACGTTTTTAGCTCACCTGGCCCAAAGGGCCAAGTGAGCTTATGCCATCACTTGGCGGCCGTCGTCGTTAATTATTTCAAGAATCTTCTCCTCTGAATCTACTAGGCCAAATAATTCCAAACTTTTACCGAATGTTCCTTCGGGTATCTAGATTATAAATTGTATCCGAAGTTTTGATCTATCAACAAACATGGTCGCCATTGCTAAAAATAGAAATTTAGGGGTCAAATGCAGTTCATGGCTTATATCTCAAAAACGAAAGCATTTAGAGCAAATCTGACAGGGGGGTAAAAATGTTCATTAGGTCAAGATCTATCAGCCCTGAAATTTTCAGATGAATCAAACAACCCATTGTTGGTTTGCTGCCACTTTATTGGTAATTTTAAGGAAATTTTGCAGTTTTTGGTCATTATCTTGAATATTATTATAGATAAGGATAAACTGTAAACAGCAAAAATGATCAGCAAAGTAAGATCTACAAATAAGTTAATATGAGCAAAATTGTCAATTGACCCCTTAAGGGGTTATTGTCCTTTAATGACGATTTTTCACAATTTGTTCATCATATTTGCCAACTTTAAAAAATCTTCTCCTCTAAAACTTCTCAACCAAATTCAACCAAACTTCAACTGAATGATCAGTAGGGTGTATAAAATAAAGTTTGTGTTTTATTTTCCATTTCGTCAAAAAACATGGCCGTCATGGCTAAAAATAGAACACAGGGTAAAATGCAGTTTTTGGCTTATATCTCAAAAACTCCAGCATTTAGAGCAAATAAGACAAGAAGTTAAAGTATTAGGTCAAGGTCTACCTGTCCTGAAATTTTCAGCCGAATTGGGTAAATGTTTTTTCAGGTATAATGCCCCTGAATTGATGATTTTAGAGAAATTTTGCAGTTTTTGGTTATTATCTTAAATAGTATTATAGATACAGATAAACTGTTAATAGCAAAAATGTTAAGCAAAGTAAGATCTACAAATAAGTCGAATTGACCAAAATTGTCAATTGACCCATTAAGGAGTTATTGCCCTTTAAAGACTTTTTTCACAATTTGTTCATCATGTTGACTTACTTTAAAAAATCTTCTCCTTTGAAACTGCTGTATCAATTTCAGCCAAACTTAGGCTAAATGAGATTCAAAGTATCTTGTAAAAAATTTATATTTTATTTCCTTGTATGTCAAGAAACATAGCTCCTATGGCTTAAATAGAACATAGGAGAAAATGATTATTTTTTTTTTGCTTTTGAAGAAAATAGGACGATTCAAAGATCTTTAAAAATAAATTGAAAAGCCAAAATAATCATTGATGAGAGATTTAACAAAAAAATTAAGGTGAGCGATTCAGGCTCTTGAGATCCTCTTGTTAGTTTTCATGAGAGTTCGGTATTTTTGTTATTCTTACTTTTCATTGTCTCCGGAGGAGCTTGTTGACCTAGATTTGTGAGAAGTGTTTAATGCTTGTTGTTTGTAAGATAATATATAAAATGCTGAAGATTCCACAGAGCTGGTTATGTAAATGCCTACTATGTTAAACTTGAAGCTGATTACTTTCGAGTAGTATTGCCAAAGTAAAACGGCAACATTGAATAGTTGTTTAATTTAAATAATTCGATTAGGAACAGAGAAATCAATAAAACGGAGGAAAACTGAGGAAATCCAATAAACTAAAAAAAAAAATCCAAAAAGAGTGAGACCCGATGCTCATCTTGTTATGCTTTGCAAGGACGTATGTTAGTTAAACGTCCTTGTGCATGAATAACCCGCCATTGTAATTTTCACACAATATAAATATCAGAGTCTGGAATAGGACACATGCAAACGGTATAATAACAAATCATAATACCATATTCCTTCATTTGTCATATGATGAACAATTGGTTGAAATACTATTTTCAGGAAAGACTACAAATATTTTACGCAGAAATGTAGTCCAACCATTAAAGGTAAGATATTCGGACAAAATGAGAACTATTACATCCTGTTGGTTGATGCAGATAATTCAGATAATTGATTTATTGCATGATTGATGTGTAACGATGTACACCATCATTAATAAAAACATACCTTGCAGCAGAAAGTTTGAAGTTTGATTGAAGTAGTGTCTTTTGTATTAACGACATTTTTCGCTTTTCTTTATTTCAAAGATCGTCAGAAATTACTGTGTCGGACGTTTGATTGATATTAATAGTTATCAAAGGTACCAGGATTATAAGATATTGTCTTACTGAAAATGCTGATCTAAATTCAAGCTGGTGATCCTGACATTAGGTTCTGAAGCCAATGAGTTACGTGTTAAATAATGTTATAGAATACTGCTTGATAGATTTTACTGTTAAGCATCCATAATGCTAAAACTCTTTTGGTGATGATCTTAAACTAAAACTGTATATTACGTTGAATCTTGTCGAAAACACATGTAAACATCTTAAAAGTTGTCGTACAGATTGTAGAAAAACGATGAAATATTGATGCTGTCATTGTCATGCATCCATGATTTCTGTGTCGGATGCAGAACCAAGTTTTATAAGAGGCCACTGCGGAACACATTCTAAGTTGCAGGCATTACGCAATGTTTGCTGATGTCTTTTACATTAATTTGTTACAAATTAAATCAATACGATTAATTGTTTCATCCCCATAGAATGGTTTTGGTTTTTGGATGATTTGATTCTCATTATGGCTGCGGTCACAAACCGTATAGTTTCAAACAGATTTTCATTCAAAATACGTGAGCCAAATTTTAAACTTCCATCAGTTTCAAATGAAACCAAACAGTCTATCACAAGCTAAGAATGCTCACTTTTCTTTTGTTTTAATGTTTTTACGTAGATGATGATAACTAAACAAATGTTAGCATGCTGTAATCTGCTTATATGCTCAATCGTAAATTGCATAAAAGCACTCATTGACAAATTTCATTTGTAACATTTTACAGGAAATCACACAGTTGTAATAAAAGGGCGAATGACATGGGAAAGCACCATAGGTTGGGAACGGACATACCCTGGCTATCTGAACGTCATTATTTCTCAGTCAAAAAGGTGAGGAAGTATGAACCTTCGGCTTGTTCAAGGTTAAATATAATACAATGCAATTTCCAAAATAGAGAAAACCCTTTTGATTATAGATAATTTTTCAATTTCAAATACCTTTCGAGTACACCAGATTTCCTATACTGACCCTTTAACTAAATAATTTGATTAAGCATTTGAAAATGTTGGGAATTGTGTTTCTACATATCTGTTATAAAACGAACGGTTTAATAAAAACATGTGAAGAAAAAACAATTGGATTTACACAGCTAAACAGTGCTGTTTCATTTCCAGTACATGTCACAGGACATTACTAACTTTTACGATTGATTGTGCCTCAAAATTGGCAAAATAAGATCAGTTAATTTCAGGAGGATAAAAATGAAAGCAAAGTTTATTTGAAGGGATACAATGAAACGAGTATAAATGTGGACTCTGGTTAGCTTTTAAGTATCGATTGATACAGGGACTGAGAGATACCTGGATATAGCTTCTTTTTTTTCATTCAACAGGGATCAATTAGAATCCGATGAGTTTGTAAATAAAGTAACAGACAACTTAGAAACAGCCTTGATATATGCAAATAAATTAAAACGAGAAGGAAAATGTGAACGAGTATGGGTGTTAGGTGGTCAAAAAGTATATGATGTAAGTATAAACTTCGACAATTAGGCATATATTACCTTAGTAGTACTTGACACAACTTGTTGGAATTTTTTATCCTCAATGCTTTCAACTTTGCACTTGTTTGGCTTTATAAATATTTTGATATGAGCGTCACTGATGAGTCTTGTGTAGACGAAACTCTGAATTATAATCCTGGTACCTTTGATAACTTTTAGTGTTTTTGGGGATCAAAATGTACAGGATGAAAGTATAAACATTGACAATTGAGTGCTTTTCTGGAACCTGGAACGCTCAAATCAAATAAGAAGCTATATAAGGTTCACATATTATACATTTTGTTTCTTAATTAATATTAATAACTGTTGATATAAATGTCCTTTGTTTTTTATGATTCTTTGTTTACTCCTTGGTTTTGATTGTTATTGTCTTTCAGTAAAAGATGAAGGACTCTTTTTAACTTTTATCTTTATATTAATCAATTTATAACTCTGCACAGTTTTTTTTAACCTTTTCATTTTGGTGTGTAAATGAAGGCAACATACTTGATTTCAAGGTCAATGTCTAATGTGTCATTTATTATTTTAGGATGCAATACACCACCCATGTTGTACGAAAATATACCTTACAGAAATATACAAGGAATTCCCAAGTGATACATTCTTTCCTCCAATACCAAGCTGTTTCAAGGAAACTGGGTATGTTTTTGAGGTTTTACATTTGCAGAATATATCATATGTGCATAACAAATGCTTTGGAAATGAGGACACAAAGTGGTTGAGTCAGAACAAGTGCTTTGGAAATGAGGATACAGAGTGGTTTAATCAGAACAATTATAAACGGAACTCTGTCTACATACATCATTAGTTAACATTTTAAAAATGTAAAAAGTAAAATCACAAAAATACCGATGATTCAATGAATTAATAACACATGAGTTGACTTGCATTGCCAATTCTGATTTAAAGACTCATTTGGTCAAGTTGAAAATATTCCTCCAAAAGAGGGGCGAAAAATACCAGAGGAACAATCAAACTCATAATCGAAAATGAACTGACAGCGATCGTTCACATGACCTAAGGGCATACGATACAGTTACAGGGAAGATGATGACGTTGCTAACGTAATTTGTTATTTTCGCGACGTCAAACTGTGACATATCGAGAAAAGATGCATTTTTCGACTGATTTTTATCATTCAAACTGATTTAATTTGAAAACGAGTTCATGGACCCCTATTTTTCAAAACGGCATTTTATTTCATTTTGCAGGGAGATTATGTGACTCAAATTTTATAAAACTGTAAATAGAGGGTTTTTTTTAATTTTGATAAACACGCAGTAAAAAATGACGTTTTTCCTCAAATCATGAACATTTAACAAATATGAGTTATTTCTGAATAAAAAAATGCATATTTTTTTAGGATATTTATAAAATACAGCAATTACCGAGTATTTAACTAAAAACAATTTGTGTTTATCTTATATAACAAAAAAGTTATGTCTTTCTTTCGAAAAAGAAATTACGGCCACAATCTGAATTTCGAGCAAATATACAAAATTTCGACCTCATTTTACCCAAAAAGTAGCACATGAAGGTATATTTTTTATTACATATTTGATTTAATCAGGTAAAAAATAGCCTATATGCAAATTTTTATAAACTTGTAAATACAGAATCAAAACTGTATCGTATGCCCTTAATGCAGTATTAGCGTTAGGGACAGTTATATTGAATGATTCTGGGTGAAATAAGGCACAGGTTATGAAAAAAAACGTGACTATTTCTCCTGGTTACTCACATAAATTTTCTAACTATGCTTTTAATGTTTTTATAAATATTTTCGCCTACTAGTATCTTTATATTTATGAAATTTATGTTACAGGGAGGCAGGAGTTGACCCAGACATACAGGAAGATAATGAAGTACAATTCCAGTTTAAAGTGTTCACACGAACAGAATGATTTATCATTTACTTTTAATATTGTCTGTAACGTTTTTCGTTTATTACACGCATCGCTGCGTGTTATGATCATGATATAATTAGATTCCTTATTCTCATTACCGTTATAAAGTAATTCCTTACAATCTATGTATATCGCCTTTAATCAGAGTGTTCTTTTTAAATGTCAAATCAATCATGTTAAGCAACTGGTGCCCCGTTGTTTTGTGTATACAGGTGCCTCGGTTGACCTCCGATTCAGTCCGGGCTCTTGTAGTATAGCTACTGTAGAATATTTCTTTGTTCAGAGATATTTAACCATATTGTAATCAGGTTACTAGAGTAGTATAAAAGTAAGAGAGAAATAGCTGAGAGACGAGATACGATATACGAGGAGGAGAGACGATTTTCTGTACGAGAGGTGCGTACGTAGGAGATTTATGATTATGTCACTGTATTGTTGAGCCTGCAGTTTAGATGTTGTAAACTTGTATTACGGTAATGTGTACTTTGGATTTTGCATAATATAGTATTGAGCTTTTAATCGCCTTTGTGTTAATGTTAACTTGCAAGACTTCGTTCAGACTACACCAGGATCCATTTATTTATTTTTGTGACCAGGATTCCTTAATCACACTACCAGAGATTTTTAGGGTAACCCTGTCAAAGAGAATACTTGGCATTTGTCGTCCGTTGACGTGTGAAACGTAGACATCAAACAACAAAGCACAAACACAAGAATACACATTAGAGTTTAAGTCCTCATACTTAAACTACTTTTTCGTCACATGTCTTTTGATAAACTTAATTTATCGAAATGCTCACCTGGTTCTTTAACATTGGTACCTTTAATGTTATTGTATGTTTAGTCGTTTTACATGTGCAATAAAACAAATACGTCTTACACAGTTCTTTTTAATTTCTGAATCACACAGGTCCACGGTCAACTTTACATTATAATAGAATTAACTTGTTCTTGGCTTCGACATTAACTTTTTCGACAATATATTTGTTTAATTTGGTGTTCCATTTGGTACTTATTGTACATCACTATTTGCCGACTTGCTTTTATACTAATTTGAAACACGCATTATGCAAAAGCATCTTGCAAAAATTAAAATAACAAATATCGAATTCCGAGGAAAATTCAAAACGGAATGTCCGTAATCAAATGGCAAAATCAAAAGCTCAGACACCTCAAACAAATGGATATCAATTGTCACGTCCTGAATTGGTACAGGCATTTTCGTATGTAGAAACTGGTGGAGTAAACCTGCTTTAAAGTTAGCTAACCCTATCACTTGTATGTCAGTCGCATAACATTCCATTATATTGACAACGATGTGTGATTAAAAAAAAACAAAAAACAAATGTAAAACTGTCAAAAATTTGGGTACATCAATCAACATTGTGTTATCATCTTAATCACTATAAAAACAAACAAATATGCAACAAAGAATCACAAAAGGGTAAAGAAGTAAATATGTTAGACAAGAATACAAAAATCAATAGTACAATGATGTATAAATAACGAGTAACGTCATATCTTTCAAAGAACCACAAAATTCCATACAGACAAAGCACATTTGAAAAATTAGACAATTCAAAATGTTACGATAGCACAATAAAACAGTGCCGGTATGTACAAGTACAGGGTCAATTTGAATGGATATAAGCAAAAACAGACTAAACATTTTTGATTGAGTTAAGTCTGCCAATTGATATTTTATCGTATGTTTTTCTATGTTGTGATGTAATGCTATTGTTTCAGAAAAAGGGAGAAGGTTTGGATCCATTAAAACGTTTAATCCCGCTGCAAATGTTTGCACCTGTCCTAAGTCAGGAATCTGATGTACAGTAGTTGTCGTTTGTTTATGTAATATATACGTGTTTCTCGTTTCTCGTTTTGTTTATATAGATTAGACCGTTGGTTTTCCCGTTTGAATGGTTTTACACTAGTAATTTTGGGGCCCTTTATAGCTTGTTGTTCGGTGTGAGCCAAGGCTCCGTGTTGAAGGCCGTACTTTAACCTATAATGGTTTAATTTTTAAATTGTTATTTGGATGGAGAGTTGTCTCATTGGCACTCACACCACATCTTCCTATATCTATAAACAGTAAAAAAAGTATCAATGAGGGGAAAAAATAAGTAAAACACGTTATTTAAGATGATAAACAACGCCAGTACGAATGTCAAGACCCTCTTGTATTATTTGTGAGTTGGACCAAATATTTATCAACAAGGTTGTATGGTTCCTTCCGATATTTATTCTTTTCAGAAAAAAGGACGAGACATTCTTTAACATACTCCTGGTTCATCAACTTTATACTCAGACACTGGTGACGTGTCACAAAGTCTGAGTAGCAGCTTCAAGCTCTTCAATATCGAATAAGTTGGGGAAATTTTATATCCCATTTGCAGATGAAATTGGTATATTGCTATTTAGGTGGAGAACATTGATATTTTCAACATTAAAATCGTTTTGTTTGTTATAGATTCTGGTACTGAGATGACCGCGTATCTCAAATTCGAGGTATAGGTCTTAACATGAGGCAGAAGAATCCTTGTCTGTTGTTACCTCAATTTTAAGTTCTGGGGGACATATGAACGGAATTCAATTAGAAAAGTATAAATTGCAAAATAAAAAGAACATCATCAATAAAGGTGATGTTAAATGATGTGGTTTCTTTGATCTTCTTGTTTTTGACAAGTGTTATAAGGAACTCATACTTACATGAACATCAGAAATTTTTTAATTCAAATTCAGATATACCAATGATGTTCCATCAAACCTTTCCGTTGTTACTTTGAATCTCATATGTCTTAGGAAACTGGAAATTAAGACTACTATCGAAACAAGAGGGTCTGTGTTATGTCTCCATCTTTTCTTCGGTTCTTACATTGATGAACTGCATAAAACTAGAATCTATGACAGATGTGGCGATTTCAATGTTTCAATAGCCAACTTTCCATTCTAGCAGAAGTATACCCTCTGCCCATTCTATGGTGTCTATATATCTCGAATGATTCGTAACAATTATGCATGTTTATACTAAATAGTAGGGATATAATTCTTACACACAAAAATACGTCCAAAAAGTTAATAGAAGAAAAGAACCACTTAAATCAAATTAACAAGGATAATAACATTAACGGTACCAATTTTCTATCTGAAAACAACGTGCAAATTTTAAAATAAAATATGGTTCATGCATTATTCTTGGCGAGTTCCTATTTGAAACATAATTCACCGATTTTTCACTCTTAGCAGTGTGGACAATAAGCGATATGAGAAAATAATATACATGGTCCAAATTATAGAGCCATTTTGGAACATAGCATTTATCAAATAAACTTTGGTCACTTATAAGTGAAGCCGACGATTCAGTCAAGGATGACATCATTCTGGCAATGACATGTAGGGCATATTTGCAGTCACCTGTGACACCAATATCCAAAAAAGGTCAACCAAATATAGTTAGTGTCAGTAAAATGTTCGATGGAATGACCTCAACATTACGATTTGAAACTTTTGGTTCAGTAGTTTTTTTTGTTTTCTTTTTACAGTTACCCTCTATTAATGTTATTTTGACTAGTAGTTACAAATACCCCATATGGAAATGCTATTGAATTGTTATTACAATAAATAGAGGGTTCACAATGGAGAAATTGAAATCTCTTTTGTCAAAGATCAGTTCTAACCCCCATTTAAATTTGCTTGTCAATTTCTAGATGTAAGAAAATATTTGAACAAGAGATAACTGCATCATTGCTATCATCTTTTCTTTTTGTTTTTGTATATTATTAACCTTGACTACTAAGTCAATTTGAGCGTGGCTCGGTTTTCATAAATCCCGCAATTGTGTTATTGTGCTCCTACTGGACATTAAGCAACCAATAATCAATCAATCAATGCAATTTTGTTAAGGCATTTTTTTTTTTGTTCTCTTCCATATTTGCTTATATGTGCTTTGTCGGTAATGTCTCAATATGTCATTTTGTTTTTTTCTTTGTTGCCATAGTTGCTTGGATTTATTGTCATTAAGATTATAGCACTTTTTATACTGCTGTTTCCCAAATTCTTGTCAATATAATGGAATTAATGTGACTGTTATTCAAGTAAAAGGTTGAGCTAGGTTTAAAACCAGGATTAATCCTATACTTTCTACAACAGAAACTGCCTGGTCCGAGTTAAGAATGTGAAAGTTGTTTTACATTTGAATAGTTTGAGCTTTTGATTTTGCCTTTTGATTAGGGAATTTTCATTTTGAATTTTCCTTGCAGTGTCTTATTTTTTATATTTGACTTTTCAATAAACATAACTCGGGTTAAAATGACTCTGGTATAAAAATCAAGACATATAAAAATTTAATTGTTTTTATATAAATTATATGTGCATAAACTAAAACTAAAATCATACAGTTTCAAATATCACAATTATTGAACAGATATTGCATATCATTGTAAAGTGTTTGCTACATGCAAACAAGTAAAGATTCCAGTGTCAATCAACTGACATTTTTGTTCCATAAATAAAAAGAACACAAAGTATAATGAAAGAAAAATATAAAATAAAATTGCACTTAACATGGTAACTACGTGTGTCAAATAGATATATTCTACTCCTTCATCTGCTACAAATGGTAGATCTCATTAAACATGTTAAATAATTGTACCATCTGTCTATAAAGTTGTCAACTGGGGCCTTATCGATTCTTTTAATATCATTAAAGCCAAAATAATTGAAGTTTTTGAAATTCTTTTAATGTTATATAAAGGCAACAGTAGTATACCCCTGTTCAAAACTCATAAATCCATGGACCAAAAAAAAATCGGGGTAACAAACTAAAACTGAGGGAAACACATTAAATATAAGAGGAGAATAACAGTTAATAATTAGCATATGTTGTGGCTCACTTATTATAAGTCACAATTTATAGTACTGTAGATTGTCAAATTGTGAAATTAATATTTGAAAACTTTTTTTCACAAAACAATCACTAGGGTTTGTGTAATAATGTGTAAAGTACTTTAACGCTTTCTTTGATTGTGGAGAATGCATCAACATATTTATCATACTAAGAATCATTATGATTTTTGGACTTTTAAGAGAGTTACACTATTTTATCAGCCAAACTTGATTACAAATCACAATGAAAATTTGGAAATTTATAAATAATCTCATGGACTATCTCTACACAATACAAATTTAGATGATACAATGCCTCCTATTAAGAAGTGAATGGCAAATCCTATGATATCAAGTTCTGTAACAATAAAAAGATAAAGTGTGTGATCTGACAGGAAAACTGAATTATCTAATATTTAATATGCAATGCAAAATAATATACATTAAATGACAGTTTCAGACAGTTGGGTATCAACACTTTTTAAGCTTCCTTATAATTTGTAACATTTCCAACATGTCCAGGTAGTAGTACATATTACAACAATACAATAATAAACAATATCACTTAGAAATACAATAAATTGATTGGCAGGTGAAAACAGTTGAAATGCCCATTATTACAAAGAACTAAATCATGACTTCAAAAATAACAGCTTACACTAAAATTCCTGCCTTATCAAAAACTTGTGTATATGTCTCAGACCATGCAATACTTGGACCATATATGTATATACTGGTTTAATCATCAATGGGCTAAACCATATAAGTATTTCAACCATAAATATATTTTTATTAAACAAATAGAAATTTCACTTGCAGATTCTCAAAGCTCATACTATAACAATTCTAAAAGTAAACTTAGCATCCAGATTTTACCAGATTCTTTATTTTCTTATAAAACCAATTTAATGGTACAAAGAAGGATATTTTTACATATTATAACATACAGATTTTGCGCATGACAAGTTTGCAAAAAAGGAACAACAAAAACGAGAAATTGGTGATCAACCTGGAGAACATACTTCTTTATTGATAATTCTAATTAATTTACACAAATATTTTAATACCCGAATATTTTTTAAATAAATAAAGCACTGAATTTCAAAATATAGCGCAGTTAAAATGGATGTATAAGAGGTTCATTTATCTTACCAAGAAATACTTGTCTAATTTAATTGGCAAAACACTAATTACCAAATGTTAATAATTTTCATAGCAGGTAAATTGTGATTTGAGTTCGGTTGATTGAAAGTCTCTATCTTAATATGATAGAATCTGATGAACAATTAAATTTCTAATATCTAATACAAATATTAGTCAGCCAGACTTTGTGCAAATCATTCATACTGGCAGTTTTATGAAATATATAGTGATAGATAAAATCATGGCAGTAAAATAATCGTGGTCATGAACATTTCAACTATACACAATAACGAGACATGAGTATTCCTTTTGTTGCAGACTAGTGACACAAACATTAACATGTATACTTCGATTTATCTGCCTTGACGCCATTCTTATCTGCTATAACAGACTAGTGACACAAACATTAACATGTATACTTAGATTTATCTGCATTCACGCCATTCTTATCTGCTATAACAGACTAGTGACACAATCATTAACATGTATACTTTGATTTATCTGCCTTGACGCCATTCTTATCTGCTATAACAGACTGGGTCAATGTCAAACCAAATATAAAAGCTCCTATTAAAATGAATGCACAGGCAAATATGGCTAATCCTCTCAATCTTCTCGTCCAGATTCCATCGTCCACTAAATTCTGTACTGCTGACATCATACACATTCCTGTTTAAAGAAAAATATATATTGGTTTTAAAAAGTTCACATTCAAAACGAAATGATAAAAAAAGTTTCAATAAATTTAAGAAGATGTGGTATGAGTGTCAATGAGACAACTCTAAATCCAAGTCACAATTTCAAAGAAAAGTACATCCTTCAACATGGAGCATAATAAAGTTCAATACCCTTGTTTTAAATGAACACCTGTCTTCATGTTGAACTCTAGACCCCTTATTATTTTTGGTTGTTTTATGGTTTTATTGGCTTCCTGCCAAATTGACATGTACCCTATATTTTATTTTATAAAAACTTTCTTACCTGGGAAGATAAATATAAAAACAGCAGCAAATGCCCCTAGTATCTGTATAACTACACCTATATTAGGTATAAACACTGCTAGTAGTAAAGTCAGTATGAACCAAACTATGGTAACTATAATTCGTCTATTCTTCTCAGAGTCTTCTATCTCATGCAGGCTCATTTTCCTGATATCTACCCATAAACTGACTAAGGCAGCCCTGAAAAAAAAGTTTAACGAAAAGTATGTTTAATGATAAATAATGGCAACATTTGTATACTTGTTATGCCCCACCAACCATAATAAAGGGGCATTATGTTTTCTGGTCTGTCTGTCTGTAACCCAAATTCAAGGTCCATTAAACATTGAAATGATAAAGCAAGTGGGACATCCCTGTACTTTGGACACATTCTTGTTATTGATTAAGATATGAAGAAAAACAGTTTGCATACAAGAAATAGGTTCTTACAGCAATGATGATATGTTTTGCTGTTTTCCTGTTGAAATTAACATGAATTGCTCACAATCATGGTACAGTGTACCTGTAAATCCTATTGACTAAAGTGTATAAAACATATATATAAGGATAAATTTGAATCCTGGTATCTATGATGAGTTATTACTCAATAACTATTACCAGTCTTGTAGCCAGGATGTTTTAAGTATTGCAAAAATTAGATAATTAAAATTAGGGCAGGATATATAGGTTTTACTTAATTATAAACTTGCATTTTGAAATAAAATTTGGTAATATTATTAAATGCCAAACTATTTCAGATTTTTATCAATTGTTCAACAGTTTCTATAATAAATACAAATTACAGTATGCACATACCTTCCACAGAAAAGTAGAATTGGGTAGGTGGTATATGTCTTGAATGCAATAAGTATCACAGCAATTATCACACATATATCTGGATCATATGACAGTAAGATGTCTGCTGTTATGTTCTCACCAAACGTCAAGTATCCACATACAGCCGTACCTGTATAAGTTATTATACATAACAACATGGCACAGGATATTGTTTTGGAAAACTCCTTCAGATTTCTATTCTCCATACAGGAATATATAGGTATAATACTAACATGGCACTGGAAATATAAAAAGTTTAATATATTTTATTATTTTATTTTCATGATATAGACACATTTTTGAATCAAGCTCATCCCAAATATTTAAAAAAAAAGTAAAAAAAAAGTAGACAAAATTAGCTACTAATGAAGAAAAAAAATATCATAAGAAACCAGCTCTAGGCTCTCTAGAGCCTGAATCGCTTACTTAAATTGTTCATCAATGATCATTTTTGCTTTTCAATAATATATCAAAGAGTGGCTAAAAAATTCCATTTAAATGTTCTTTGTATCTGTAATATTGTCTTTAAATTGACTCTTATCTGTCCTGGACAGGCTATATTAATTACTAGTGTTCATCTATATCATCTAGACTTTATTTACTCTCTAAAATCAAGACATTTCTAAATATTGATCTTAGAAAATTATTTTATAATGGTTAGAACTCTATATATGTTCACTGTTTTGTCAAAAACAGGCCATATTCATGTAGCAGAAGCATTCTACTGTCCAATATATAACTAAAATGTTACATTTTAACAATTTTGTAAAACTGCTAAATATTGGGGCCAAAAAGGGGTCTTACTGGAATTACTCCTTTGTTCATAATATACCTTAAAATTACCTATTATAGTGGCAGCAATCCAACAATTGGTTTTATTACATCTTAATGATTGTGAAAGTAAAGTGTATAAGGAGTAAAAAAAGAAACTGACGAAGGTCAGTAGCTAAAACATCTTAAATGTCACTACAATAACTTACTTGGTAAGCAAAACATATAGTTGGCACAACTAGAAACACATCAATAAAGTGGTCAGGCCTAAAATGTAAATAATATAAATAAGAAGATGTCGTAAGAGTGCCAATATATTAGCTCCCCATCCAAAGTCATAATATGTTAAAGTAAAAAATTATAAGTCGAAGTACAGCCTTTAACATGCATTACATTAACTAGAGAAACACATCAATAATGTGGCGGTGTCTGGCCTAAAATAATTAACACATTAAAACAACAATGGTTTTTTTTCTTCAACTAAATTATTATTACATGCAGGTGAATTATAAAAAAAAAAGAATGTGTCCATAGTACACAGTTGCCCCACTCACACTATCATTGTCCATGTTCAGTGGATAGTGAAATAGGGGTAAAAACTCTAATTTGTCATTATAAATAGAAAGGTCATATCAGAAGGAAAATGTGTACTAAGTTTCAAGTTGTTTGTAATTCAAATTCATCAAAAACTACCTTGACCAAAAACTTTAACCTGAAGCGGGACAGACTGACAGACGGACCGACAAATAAATGAATGGACGAACAGAGGAACACACCCACAGACCAAAAAACATAATGCCCCTTCTGCTATCATAGATGGGTATAGTTATATACAGGTTAATTACAATACTAGACTTGAACTTTAAAGTGGAACTCAAGATTAGAAAACATGAAATAATATATCTAGCACTTTCTAGTGATAACTAGTCTTCGACCAATATACTAAATAAGTATCTAAGTAGAGAAATGTTATGCTTTGAGAGAAGACAATGTTTTCAAAGCAAGTTATTCCGAAATGCTATAAATATGTGTTTAAATGCAGTTTAGTTTAACAGGGTATTGAGACAGGTCAGGATCTCAATATATGATAGAAGTGCTGAAATTAGAGATGCTTTACTTACTTTGTTTTTATAGGGCCTGGTGGTATCTGGTGATAAAAATATTTGTAAAAAACTAAAATCTCCACATACAATATAGCAACCACTCCAAACATACTGTCAAAAGACAAAATCATAATAAATTATTTATATTTACAATATTACGTGTCAGTTTATTACAAGTAATAAAATTCAAGATACTGTAAAATCAGAAATTATTGCGAGGTTTTCATTGTTGCAAAAAATGCGACAGAGTTGTAAATGCAATAATTTAAACTCGCATTTTGAAATATTTGAATGTTTAAACAGGATTTTGATTAAAATCGTTAAAATTAAAATCGCTTTTAAGTCTAAAATGACAAAATCACAATAATAAATGCAGGCAATAATTTCTGAATTTACAGTAATCAAAATGTTATATTATGAATCTTACATTCCAGGTATTGTTATAGATACGTGAAGTTTCCATATATATCTTGAGCACCATATTCCTTACCAAAGCCTTCATAAAAATAATGGTTTTCAGATATTTTTCATATCTATGACAAACTGTGCATCTTGTTAACACTAAAATCTACCAAACACCATCTAGTGCATAAAAATGCCAATAATCACTTTGGATGATAATTTATGTATGTTTTATTAAGAACATTGAAGAGTGTGTATATTTCCTTGGTATAGAAGGCTATGATCAAAGCAATTTTCATTCTGAGTCATTTCAAAAGATACCACTGAAATCAGTCATTTGTATACTAACGTTCTTGCTTGAAAAATGTTATTGTTTCAATGCAAATATTCCCACTTTGAAACAAATGTCATCACTTTTAAGACTGTTCTCTTTCTGAGTTTTCTTGTACATTTAAATTGTATATTAAATGATCTTTAAGCATGTCAAAATGTTTCAACCTTGGGGTACTAGACATGCTAAAGAATTTAGTTCTTTAGAAGTTAATTTACAGTTTGGTTTTATGTCACCTGACATCATGTACAAATAATGGACATGGGGTATCATTCTGTTTACAATTGACATTAGTGTACTAACTAAATTATATTTTAAATGTCTAAATGATATTTCAGAAGCAATGCTAATAAATAATGTTACATTTATTTTGAACGTGTTCTGTATGTGCTTTGAAAATGTGCTTTTTGTATAGTGTTCTGTGGTAAAAATATGTGCCCATTCAGTGCTGATTCCCTTCTAATTGGTATATTGAGGACCCATAGGTGGCCTTCAGCTGTTATCTGCTCTTTGGGTGGGTTGTTATTCCCTATTGCCATTCTCAATTTTAAACTATACAAAACAATGAGTCCCTATAATACTATATAAATAACACATAGCTGAGACGGTGATAGAGCAGATTGGTACCCTGAGAAAATATTGCCAATCCCAATCTACTGAATTATACTCAATTATACTGAATGTCCTATCATTATTGGCTTTTACAGATTACTTTTATCAAAAAGTATTTTCTATGACGTCACGTTCATAACAATGTTACAGGCATTAGAAAAAACCCAACAAAAGTCAAGCAAGATGTTTTATTTTATTTATTTTTACAGTCGATAATAAAATCTGAGCCAAAAAATAGAACTGAAGCATTGTATTTAATTCCTTGATGTTAATTCAATTCATTGTTTTTTTGAATTATTGATTTCTGATTGGTCTAGACGAGCGGTAACATTGTGTCGCTCACCTTGGTCTATGTGCATATTAAACAAACGACACAAATGGATTCATGACAAAATTGTATTTTGGTGATGGTGATGTGTTTGAAGTTCTTACTTTACTGAACGATTTTGCTTCTTACAATTATATCTATCATGAACTTTGCCCATTAGTAACAGAGAACTATATTTGGTAAAAATTTACATAAATTTACCAAATTAATGAAAATTGTTAAAAATTGACTATAAAGGGCAATAACTCCTTAAGGGGTCAATTGACCATTTAGGTCATGTTGACTTATTTGTAGATCTTACTTTGCTGAACATTATTGCTGTTTACAGTTTATCGCTATCTATAATAGTATTCAAGATAACCAAAAACGGCAAAATTTCTTTAAAAATTACCAATTGGAGGGCAGCAACCCAACAACCAGTTGTCCAATTCATCTGAAAAATTCAGGGCAGATAGATATTGACTTGATTAACAATTTAACTTCTTGTCAGATTTGCTCTAAATGCTTTGGTTTCATAGTTATAAGCAAAAAACTGCATTTTACCCCTATGTTCTATTTTTAGCCTTGGCGGCCATCTTGGTTGAATGGCCAGGTCATCAGACACATTTTTCAAACTAGATACCCCAAAGATGATTGTGGCCTAGTAGTTTCAGTGGAGATTTTGTAAAAGATTACTTAGATTTATGAAAAATGGTTAAAGATTGACTATAAAGGGCAATAACTCCTAAAGGGGTCAACTGACCATTTTGGTCATGTTGACTTATTTGTAGATCTTACTTTGCTGAACATTATTGCTGTTTACAATTTATCTCTATCTATAATAATATTCAAGATAATAACCAAAAACAGCAAAATTTCCTCAAAATTACCAATTCAGGGGCAGCAACCCAACAACCGATTGACCGATTCATCTGAAAATTTCAGGGCAGATAGTTCTTGACCTGATAAACATTTTTATCCCATGTCAGATTTCCTCAAAATGCTTTGGTTTTTGAGTTATAAGCCAAAAACTGCATTTTACCCCTATGTTCTATTTTTAGCGGTGGCGGCCATCTTGGTTGGTTGACCAGGTCACGCCACACATTTTTTAAACTAGATACCCCAAAGATGATTGTGGCCAAGTTTGGATTAATTTGGCCAAGTAGTTTCAGAGGAGAAGATTTTTGTAAAAGACTACTTTAATTTACGAAAAATGGTTAAAAATTGACTATAAAGGGCAATAACTCCTAAACGGGTCAACTGACCATTTTGGTCATGTTGACTTATTTGTAGATCTTACTTTGCTGAACATTATTGCTGTTTACAGTTTATCTCTATCTATAATAATATTCAAGATAATAACCAAAAACAGCAAAATTTCCTCAAAATTACCAATTCAGGGGCAGCAACCCAACAACCGATTGACCGATTCATCTGAAAATTTTAGGGCAGATAGATCTTGACCTGATAAACATTTTTATCCCATGTCAGATTTCCTCAAAATGCTTTGGTTTTTGAGTTATAAGCCAAAAACTGCATTTTACCCCTTTGTTCTAATTTTAGCCGTGGCGGCCATCTTGGTTGGTTGACCAGGTCACACCATACATTTTTTAAACTAGATACCCCAAAGATGATTGTGGCCAAGTTTGGATTAATTTGGCCATGTAGTTTCAGAGGAGAAGATTTTTGTAAAAGATTACTTTAATTAACGAAAAATGGTTAAAAATTGACTATAAAGGGCAATAACTCCTAAACGGGTCAACTGACCATTTTGGTCATGTTGACTTATTTGTAGATCTTACTTTGCTGAACATTATTGCTGTTTACAGTTTATCTCTAACTATAAAAATATTCAAGATAATAACCAAAAACAGCAAAATTTCTTCAAAATTACCAATTCAGGGGCAGCAACCCAACAACCGATTGACCGATTCATCTGAAAATTTCAGGGCAGATAGATCTTGACCTAATGAACATTTTTACCCAATGTCAGATTGCTCTAAATGCTTTGGTTTTTGAGTTATAAGCCAAAAACTCCATTTTACCCCTATGTTCTATTTTTAGCTGTGGCGGCCATCTTGGTTGGTTGACCGGGTCACGCCACACATTTTTTAAACTAGATACCCCAATGATGATTGTGGCCAAGTTTGGTTTGATTTGGCCCAGTAGTTTCAGAGGAGAAGATTTTTGTAAAAGTTAACGACGACGGACGACGATGGACGACGATGGACGACGACGGACGACGGACGCCAAGTGATGAGAAAAGCTCACTTGGCCCTTCGGGCCAGGTGAGCTAAAAAAATTGTCACCCGCTCAGCCATGTGATAGAGTAAATTGACACCCTCGTCTTAGCCAATCAAAATATGGCATTTTAAAGTGAAGTATAATAAAATAAATATATCTATACCTTGGATATTTAAGAAAATCTATCCTTTTAGGGAAGCATATAGGTAGAATAAATAAGAACGATGTAACACATATTGTACTGATTCTGTCCAAATACCAGGGATGCTCTTTACAGTAAAAATCTCTGGCAATAAACAGTAAGACTGAAATATACAAATAAAATATCTGGTATTGTTGTATTTTGCTCTTATGATTGTAAGATAATGTTAAGATGTTTATCACTGCCAAATTAAAATTTATTTCTACAGCATGATATTTTTATTTACGAATTTGAATGCTTCCTTTTGTAATAGTATCAGAGTGTAAAAATGTTGACCGAAGCACATTTTCTATGAAGTATTGAAGTACATCATTTTAAAAATGTGCAAAAGATCAACACTTTCACACCTTATAATATTATAAACAAGAATGTGTCCAAAGTACACAGTTGCCCCATCGACACTATCATGTTTTATGTTCAGTGGACCGTGAGAATGGGATAAAATCTCTAATTTGGCATAAAAATTAAAAAGATCATATCATAGGGAACATGTTTACTAAGTTTCAAGTTGATTGGACTGCAACTTCACCAAAAACTACCTCGACCATTCATTATGATTCATTTTTATCAAATCCACTATGGCTAAATAATAATATTAAGATTGGTCATAAATCAGTATTTTATCAAGATTGGTTCAAAAGTGGTATTAGATTTGTAAATGATATAGTTGACCAAAATGGATTGTATATTTCATTTGATCAATTTAAGCAAATATATAACATTAACACAGATTTTCTTAAATTTAGCAGTGTTATTTCGGCAGTGAAAGAGGCATCCAAATCTTTCCCTAAAGGATCTTACAAATTAGCTTGTCCTTTTATACCATCATGTCTACAAATATTTTTAAAACATTGTAAAGGATCAAAAGATATGTATTCTGTACTGACAAGAAATAATGTTATTCCTACTGGACAGCTTAAGTGGGTTAAAATTTTAGGTGAACAGAACTTGAACTGGAAAAAGATTTTCAGACTGCCTTTTGCTGTTACTAAAAATAGTAAATTACAGTGGCTGCAATATAGGATTAACCATTGCATTATTGCCACAAATCAGTATTTAGTTAAAATAAAATTGACTGATGATCCTTTGTGTACATTTTGTAAATCAGATAATGAGTCTATAGAACACCTATTTTGGAATTGCAATACTGTACAAGATTTTCTACAGGATGTTGATAACTGGTTCCTTTCCGGTGGAATAAGTCTCCCAATGAATAAATTAAACTTTCTTTTTGGAGACTTATCCAAGATATTTCCCAACAACCCATATAACATGATTTTTCTTTATATTAAACAATATATGTATAATTCTAGATGCTTTAAAAACAATCTCTCATTGCAAGCAATTATAATGAAACTGAAAGACATGTATAAATTAGAGAGTATGATAGCTGTAAAAAATAAAAAGATAACTGAATTTGACAATGTATGGAATGTTTTTGAAAACTATTATTGTATACCGGCTAATGTCTTTTTTGTTGTTGTTACAATTACTTATGACAACTTAATTATAATCTTTTTTAAAGAAAATATTATTGCCATGTTATGTACTTGATCGTGTTGATGGCTGTTACGAAAGAAATATGTCTCGTAAATTTTCAATTTTTTTTTTCAGCATAATTATGTGATATTAAAAATAAAGATAGGGATGTAACTGGATAATCCCTTTGAGTTTTGTTTTTATTTTTTGTTTTTTTGTTTTCCTTCTTTATTTATTTTCTATTTCATTTTACTTTTTTTTATTCTTTTTTACTTTTTTATCTTTTCAATAGAAAATGTAAAATATTTCCAATTAAGATTTATTTATAAAAATGACATTGTATTTATCTTATATGTATTATATTGTATGTATATCATGTATATGTTGTAATTGTTGGAAATAAAAAATTCAAAAGTTAAAAAAAAAAAAAAACTACCTCGACCAAGAACTTTAACCTGAAGCAGGACAGACAGATGGACAAAAGGACAGACACACAGACCAGAAAATATAATGCCCATAAATAGGCCATAAAAGAAGTATTCAATTCTTATATATATGTTTTCATGCTACAACCGTCATTACCATGAAATTAATAGTTATATGAAAATATCTTATTCACATTTCTTTGCATTTTTGTGATGTTTTTCTGAGAAGCATGTTCTGTCATAAATGTTGTATTAGATTGGGAAAGTAAAATAAAATCGAATTCTTGAATGCCTTTCAAATATTGTCAGCAAATCAAAAGTATAGATTCTTACAAAAAAAACATACATGAAAAGTCATTATTACAAATTGTCTGTATACATTTACTCTTTCTGCATGTTCTGTCTGTCATTATTTTTACATACAAACTTTTTTTAATTTCTGGACTAAACACATAATGCATGCCATTAATAATGCTGATACTGCATAAAATTGAATGCCTCCAATATTTTAAAAGCAACAAAACAATATCTTACATAATTTTCAATTTTTTTCTTTTTACTTACATTCTTCCCACTGGTCTCCTATTATAATTAGGAATGTAATACAAGTTCCAAAACAGTAAGTCATTACCACGAAGGCACACAGTCTCTGGGCATTCCTACCACACACAGACAGGACCACATCCTGGTAGGTATCTGTACTCTTAATGTCAGAACAATATGCCAGGATCAGTATAGCAAATACAACGAACACCAAAAATATCTAAAATAAAATCATTGGCATCCTAAAATACTGTAATACATGAACCACAAACACCACACCAAAGTTCTCTGAAATAAATCACTAGCTAGCTATAAAACCAGGTTCAATCCACCATTTTCTACATTGTACATAAGAATATGCCTTTACCAAGTCAGAAATTTGACAGTCATTATCCATTTATTTGATGTGTTTGAGCTTTTGATATTGCCATTTGATTAGTGACTTTCCTTTTTTGGAATTTTCAGTTCAGTATTTTTTTTATTTTACTTTCCCTCACATTCTTCTACTTTTACTTCTACAACTAAGTGACCATCGTCATGGTTGACTATCCTGTTACTATAAAATGCAGATCAAGTGTTAGAATACACTATTTAGATTTGTTTTGATGAGTTGGCCTTTTACATCTGATGCAGAATACTTACTGCCTGTATAACTACTGCTATCATGACTCCTCCAGCTTGTCTGTAGGAGTCAGGGAAATTTAAAAGTCCAGCTCCTAATGCTGCATTCACTACCAAAAATACTGAGGCATACCATGATGATCCTAAAATTAACAATGTATGAAACATTAGACAGATAACATAATCATGATAATGATTCTGGCAAAAAATTAAAAGGCAAAACAAGATTATCCCACAATTGTAAAACCCTGTTTAAACTGACAAAAAAGATCGATCTTTGGTCCAATGTAAAGAGATTATTTTGATCTTCAATCAGACTTAAAAAGTCTACATCTAGTGGTGGTCTTAAAAAGATCTTATTTGAATCAATTTTTTTTTGGTGTAAACGCTTAAATTGATCGGGATCGATCCTTTATTCACGTGAATGTTATATTTAGATATGAAAATAAAGGTCAGATCAGTTCTTTTTATGTTGCAGTGTAAATGCACTGGATTAAATAAGATCAATCTTGATCGATCTTGCTTGTGCAATGTAAACACAAACTGGTCTTTTCAAGATCGATTCAATTTCATTGCCAGTGTAAACGGTGTCTAAGTTAACTGGTGATATCATTTAAATATGTAATCTAACAAGTAATTAATGGAAACTGATCAGTAGAGTTCAACTGATAATCATTGATAATCCAACATGTCCAATAAGAAAAGACAAAATTAGGAAGCTTCAAGGCGGACATTAAGAAGTGGTCAATTAAACAAATCTAATAGACTGTTTTCATATTACCGCCTTTTGACTCCAGTTTGTGTTATTTTTCTACAGGTTACCTACAACATTCTGTCAATTAAGAGCACTTGTAATAAGAAATTTTCTGATGAGTTTGTGGTATACATGTATATAGAAAATATGAAGCAGTATATTTTCCCCAAGAATTGTACAGAATAAATGCTTGATGTCACTACTTTACGTTTCTCTAACTTGGTATTCGGTAACGCGTTGAAAAAATATAAAATTCTGAGTCAAAAGCTGATAATTTAAAAGAATATATGTTTCTTAAAAAAAAATTAAGAAAAATCCAAAATTTACCATGTTTACCAAATTATCCAGCATGATCAGTCATGTCAGTATAGTAATAATAATAATAATAATAATGAAAATTTATAGAGCGCCCTATATAAAAAATAAAAATTACTCTAAGGCGCTGTACATTAAGCATAATAATAAAAACAAATCAAAGACAAAAACATAAAACATATACTGTGTTAGATTCAAGTACTAACATAAAAAATAAAATAAAAATGCCTACCATAATATAAAAGGTCCATTCAAAAGAAACATTGTAAAACAACAAATTAAAAAATAAATAGCAATCTAGGTTAAAAACATGCAAAACAAGCAAAAATCACAAATAAGATGCATTAAAAGTTTATACAAAACTACATAAACTAGTAAAAACCCGTAAAAGAGAAAGGAAAAAGTCTGATTAAAAAGCAATGCGATAAAAGTGAGTTTTTAGCTTGGATTTAAAACACCCCAAGGACTTGCATTGTCTTAAACTGTTCGGGAGATTATTCCAAAGAGATGCCGCTGCCCAATCGAATTGTCTTTCACCGTACGTCTTTGTCCGCACTTTTGGAACGGTAAGTAGTTTAGTTGTGCTTGAACGCAGAGATCGGTTTGGTACGTGCAAATTGACTAGTTCCCGAATGTACGCAGGACCAATGCCATTCAAAGCGCAGTGCACATAAGTTAGTATTTTGAATTGTGGTCTGTATTGGACGGGTAACCAATGTAAATCGGCAAGTATCGGCGTAATATGTTCATGTTTTCTTGTCCTGGTGATAAGACGAGCTGCTGTATTTTGTACCTTTTGTAATCTGTTCATCGTAGTTTTGTTAATACCGTTCAGCAGAATGTTCCCATAATCAAGTCTGGATGTAACTAGACTGTTCACTAGCGTCTTGCAAGCAGATGTTGTTATATAGCTGCGAATACGCCCAATGTTACTGATGTGAAAATGACAAGATTTTACTATGGCAGAAATTTGCCGTTCCATCGTAAGGTGTTGATCAAAGTATACACCTAGGTTTTTCACGCAGGATACACTATTTATCACTGTATTGCCGACTTTGAGTTGGAGATTTGGTACACTTGCCTTCAGATGCTTCGGTGTGAAAATGATAAGTTCGGTTTTATCTTGATTAAGTTTGAGCATATTTGTTGACATCCATGAACTAATGTCGGAAAGGCACAATTCAAGTTTAGAAAAATAATTCTCCCAGTTGTCTATCGGCTTGATAACCATGTACACTTGTGTATCGTCCGCATAGCAGTGATATGTCATGTCATGACGACGGCATATTTCACCAATTGGCTTCGAGAAAAGACAGTACAATTTCGGGCCCAGCACGGAACCTTGTGGAACACCGAATGTAAGATGACATTTCTTTGATGTAGTTGTTCCAATTACAACACGCTGATGTCTATCTGTCAGATACGACTTAATCCATTCGAGAGCGCAACCAGTTATACCATACGCAAACGACAGACGTTCCAGGAGAATTCTGTGATCTATGACATCGAATGCAGCGGAAAGGTCCAGAAGCACTAATACCACTGATGAATGTTTGTCTAAAGCTGCATTTATATCATGATGTACTCTAGCTAATGCTGTTTCAGTTGAATGGCGTGGTCTGTATGCTGACTGGAGTGGATCACACAATGAGTTAGAGTCCAAATGAACATCAAGTCTATTATCAACTACCTTTTCTAGAGTTTTTGAAATAAAAGGTAAATTTGACACCGGTCTGTAGTTTTTGTAAATTTCAGAATCAAGTCCCGGTTTTTTCAGAAGGGGTCTCACAATAGCCTGTTTGAAACCTGACGGCACGATTTTCTCGTCGAATGATGCATTCACGATATCTGAAATTAGTGGCACGACAACTTCGGAACACTGTTTCAAGAGGTTCGACGGAATCGGATCAAGCTCGCAGGACTTGTTAGGTGCCTTTTGTATGATAGTTCGAATCTCATCATTGGTTGTGTGTTTAAATGACAACAAAGGTGTACCAGTGAATTCAACATCAGCCTGTAAAAATGCAATGTTGTCACCCTTCACTACGTTTTGGTCTCTTAGTCCATCTCTTATTGTGACGACCTTGTGTGTATATTTGAAACAAGAAAGCAACAGAAATAAATAAAACTTTCTTAAATTAAATTACACCTACCTATAAGATATTTTCCTTTTTATAATTTATTTAGATTGGTCCACTTCATCTTGGTAATATTGAATTGATAAAAAGAGTTTAATTCTGACACTGTTACTGTAATTTTTTTTCATGACAACAGCCCACAAATGGGTAAAAATTGATGAAAAATGGAAAAATCATCAACTGCATTGGCTGCAGTATAAAGGGAAGTGCACCGCTATGGTCTTTTCTCAATGACTTTTAGCAAGGACGTATAACTAACATAATTTACGTCCTTGCTTTTAGGTTAAGAAAAAAAAGTTAAATTGTAGAAATGTTTGGCTCCTCCTTGTCCTCAGAGGTGTACATATTTTTAAAATAGTTTACTTAAAAGATTTTTCATTATTAGCACTTTAGAAGTATAAATCAATTGTGGGGTTGTTATTCATTTTGGGAACTATTCGTCCTGAACATTCATGAAATATTTGCAACTGGACAATTTATAACATACTTTGGTCAGCTGTCCCAAGCCTGTCGATTTATAATTAATGTGGGAAGTTATATAATATTTTCATAGTATAATGGTAATTTTATAAACGTAGACGTGCCTCTGCCTGTTCTATTTCCTGAGTCTTGTACTCTATCCAGCAACGAATTCAACTCCCCTTCATCTATGATACTTGCATTCACTGAATAGTGTCTGTTTTGAACTGAAGTCATTTTGATTAAAACAATGTTATTTTTCTGTATTCCGAATTGTGATGATTAAGTCATGCTGTTAAGGATCTCGCCCTCTAGAACTATATTGTATACATTTTCAAACGATCAGGAGGCAGACATTTTGAACTATCACGTGATAATGACAAGAGGCGTACAGAGAAAGTAAATGATAACAGCATTCTTGTCACTAATAATCCAGTTTTCATAGCAACGCACTACGTTTGCTCGTATATATTCGTTGACAACCTTTGGAATAAACACTGTGTACATTTCACCCTGATTACAAGTTACGTAAAATAATGTCCACTTGTTATATATTTGGGACAAATTTAGTGACCACATTCACGTATTTATTTATTTTTATATAACATGTATAAAGTAAAGTAAAGTAAAGAAAAGTAATCTTTATTTAAAGTCGGGTTGCATATATACATAATAACAAAGAACATGAGCTCTTAAGAGCTCTTTAACCGACTGATATTTAAAACAAACAAAACATACATGTAATAACATCAGTTACACAAACAAACCAAACATACAGACAGACAGCACATATAATATCTATCAATGCATAGATAGCACATGCAGAATAAAAGCTTAGCAAGATATATTAAAACAAATGTCTAATATCAGCACATATATAGTAGCACATAGTATTTATATCAGAGTAGCACTGACATGCAAAATTTAAGTACTATGAGCCATGACAAACAAAAGACTGCATGCAGCTATATATAGCGAAGGTAATGCATAAGCAGAAGAATAAATGGCTAAACAAAAAATAAAATAACTGCAAAAGGATCATAATAAAAACACAAAACAAACAGCAGCTTAGAGATCAAGTTGTGGGGCAGCAAATAAGTACATTATTTACAAGAACTGCATGTACATTTCTCTGAAAGACACCAGGTGGAGTTAACATTTTTGAACTGGCCAAACGTTGATAGTTCCAGAGTTTTTGCTGCCTCATAACTGAAGCTTTTCTTACCATACCTTGTTGTTTTGGCCGTGGTATATCTGCTATGCCTTTGTTCCTGAAGTTATATGAATTTTCTTTAATATTTATCAAATTATGTAGGAATTCTGGACTAGATTTATTAATTATTTTATATGTATCTATAATGCCATGGTTCTCAATCTTCTAATTGTTAGTGCTGGTAGCTTAGAATGTTCAAGAAGTGTATCATAGGAATGTGTGTAGTCGTCGTAAATAAATCTGAGTGCTCTTTCTTGTATTTTTTCTATTTTCTTTGTATTTTGTTCACTGCAGAAGTGCCATGTAAGAGGACAGTAGCTGAGGTTTGACATAATAAATGAGTGGTATATTGTTAGTTTAGAAAGTCTGGTGAGATGGGTGCCAATTCTTTTTAGAACGTTTAGTTGTCGTGCAGCTTTTTTGCAAATATTTGAGATTGAGAGTTGAAGTCCAGTTTAAAGTCTACTGTTACATCAAGAAGTTTCACTTCATCGTCACATTTTATGTTGAAAATAATATTTTGAGTGTGTGTTTTTTACCTATTGAATTTGCCTGGAATTTTTCTGGGTATGCATGCATTTTGTTGAAAGAGAACAATGAGATTAGGGAATTACTATCTTCCTCTAAGAGTTTAATTACTGATTCCAAAGTAGTACCTGTTTTTGAGAGGGTGTTATCATCAGCATAGTTGTATAAATCACAGTGTTTGACAAAAAGAAAAATATCAGAAATCAAAAATATATAATAAATTTTACGTAGTTTTTGAAATATTCGACTCCATGAAGATAAAGAAAATTGATACTGACAGAGGGTCCCTTATCAAATGTGAGACATATGTTCTATATATGTCTCTGTCAAATGGCAAAATCAAAAGCTAAATGACATCAACTTGCCTGACTTATGCCTTGAACACATATTCCTGATTTAGTACCGGAATTTCTTTCAATGTAGAGAATGCCATGTTTTTTAAACTCTATTTTGTAGCCGGTTTAACTCTCCTTGCTTGACAATCGCATAGAAGAATTCTTATCACTTCGGCACATGTATGTTTAAATCTGCATATCATGCATGAGCCATACAATTCGGCACCAGCTAGGTTCGTTATACTTCCAATCCAGGTGTTGGTGGACGAACTATAAATACACACTTAGCCTGCTATGATTCCTAGAATAAAAGTAGGCGTATTACACTCGGTGCAGATAAATCAATTTACATGTAGATTTACGACAGAACTGAAAAGTTTTATTGCTAAGGGTTTGCTTACTGAGAAATCCAAATATAACGGAATTTCGCGACCTGGTGACATGTTTAAACTACATGTAGATGTGTCAAAGCGACATAAATGGCCCCGTCTAAAAAATTTGAAAAATCTGCAGTTTCAATAACATAAACATGATGGTATTCTCACATATAAAAAATCAGCCCAATATCCAGGCTCCAATATCGGAAAGCATTTACAAAAAAAGTCCGTATCACTGTGATTTTTATATAAGTCCAAAGCTTCAAATTACAGCAAAGCCGAGAGGAACGAAACTGAAGCTTGACTCTGTAACTCATCAAGAAAAACTCACATTCCAAAAAACCGCCTAATATCTGAAAGCGTTTAGAAAAAATCTCCATAGCCCGTTATTTTGTCAAAAAATAGCCGAGCGGAACAAAACTAAACTTGATCTGTGACTCATCTTGGTTAACTCAGATGCCAAAAAATCATCCCAATATCTGAAAGCGTTTAGAAAAAAAGTCCGTGTAACCATGGTAACTGTGATTTTCAACAATTTATCAAAGCCCAAAGTTCGTAATTTCGGTAAAAATTAGCGAAGCGAAATAAAATTTGAACTTGATCTGTTACTCATCATGGTTAACGCACATACTGGCCAAAAATCGGCCCAATATCTGAAGGCGTAATTTCAGTAAAAACTAGCGGAGCGGAACGGTTAACTCACATACCAAAAATCAGCCCAATATCTGAAGGCTTTTAGAAAAAAACCTCCGTATAATGTTTTTTTGCGGAATGACAGGATGACGGAATGACGGAATTACAGACAATGGTAAACTATATGGCACCGACAACTTCGTTGCAGTGCAATAAAAAAATATGCGAGTCAAGTACCTTGCGTTATATTACTTAAAGGTATATAGGGGATGGGGTTCTGAGACAAGTGCCTGTGATTGAAGACTCCTGTTTTCCCTTATTAATTTTTTTAGCTCATCTGGCCCGAAGGTTTTGGGCTCATATCTCTGAAACCGAAGCAGTTAGGGCAAATCTGTCTACATGTTTTCATTTGTAAATTTTTACAAAATATTTTCCACTGTTTCTACTGGACCAAATTCATTATAGATAGAGATAATTGTAAGCAAACACATCACCATCACCAAAACACAATTTTGTCAATATAGACCAAGGTGAGCGACACATGCTCTTTAGAGCCTTTAGTTTTTTTCACTCTCGTAATATGTCTCGCATAAGAGAAGATGAAATAGACATTTTGTTTTAAATAGTGCCTTAACTAATATCTATTCCGTTAACCAAATATATAGATGCCGATTTGACTTGATGCCGATTTGACTTTATGCCGATTTGACTTGATGCCGATTTGACTTGATGCCGATTTGACTTGATGCCGATTTGACTTGATGCCGATTTGACATGTACATGTATCCACCGATATCGAGAATTCCATTGTGTGAGCAAAATAAACCGAGACAATAGATAAAAATGTCAAAATATGGGGTTCAGCTGTCACTATAAAACAAATAACTATGTCAACAAAGAAAAATAAAATGGCATATAGACACAGTCACTATAGATAAAACACTTAAAGCAAAATTGAAAGACACGAAATACTAAAAATCATAGCACAATAACAAAAAACATCAAAATGACATTTTTTGGTGATGGAAATAAATAAACTCATGATTTGAACATAATTAATATAAAACTGTTTGTATTTAGATAAATCCTCGTTTATTTCCCTTATTAATTTTTTTAGCTCATCTGGCCCGAAGGTTTTGGGCTCATATCTCTGAAACCGAAGCAGTTAGGGCAAATCTGTCTACATGTTTTCATTTGTAAATTTTTACAAAATATTTTCCACTGTTTCTACTGGACCAAATTCATTATAGATAGAGATAATTGTAAGCAAACACATCACCATCACCAAAACACAATTTTGTCAATATAGACCAAGGTGAGCGACACATGCTCTTTAGAGCCTTTAGTTTTTTTCACTCTCGTAATATGTCTCGCATAAGAGAAGATGAAATAGACATTTTGTTTTAAATAGTGCCTTAACTAATATCTATTCCGTTAACCAAATATATAGATGCCGATTTGACTTGATGCCGATTTGACTTTATGCCGATTTGACTTGATGCCGATTTGACTTGATGCCGATTTGACTTGATGCCGATTTGACTTGATGCCGATTTGACTTGATGCCGATTTGACATGTACATGTATCCACCGATATCGAGAATTCCATTGTGTGAGCAAAATAAACCGAGACAATAGATAAAAATGTCAAAATATGGGGTTCAGCTGTCACTATAAAACAAATAACTATGTCAACAAAGAAAAATAAAATGGCATATAGACACAGTCACTATAGATAAAACACTTAAAGCAAAATTGAAAGACACGAAATACTAAAAATCATAGCACAATAACAAAAAACATCAAAATGACATTTTTTGGTGATGGAAATAAATAAACTCATGATTTGAACATAATTAATATAAAACTGTTTGTATTTAGATAAATCCTCGTTTATTTCCCTTATTAATTTTTTTAGCTCATCTGGCCCGAAGGTTTTGGGCTCATATCTCTGAAACCGAAGCAGTTAGGGCAAATCTGTCTACATGTTTTCATTTGTAAATTTTTACAAAATATTTTCCACTGTTTCTACTGGACCAAATTCATTATAGATAGAGATAATTGTAAGCAAACACATCACCATCACCAAAACACAATTTTGTCAATATAGACCAAGGTGAGCGACACATGCTCTTTAGAGCCTTTAGTTTTTTTCACTCTCGTAATATGTCTCGCATAAGAGAAGATGAAATAGACATTTTGTTTTAAATAGTGCCTTAACTAATATCTATTCCGTTAACCAAATATATAGATGCCGATTTGACTTGATGCCGATTTGACTTTATGCCGATTTGACTTGATGCCGATTTGACTTGATGCCGATTTGACTTGATGCCGATTTGACTTGATGCCGATTTGACATGTACATGTATCCACCGATATCGAGAATTCCATTGTGTGAGCAAAATAAACCGAGACAATAGATAAAAATGTCAAAATATGGGGTTCAGCTGTCACTATAAAACAAATAACTATGTCAACAAAGAAAAATAAAATGGCATATAGACACAGTCACTATAGATAAAACACTTAAAGCAAAATTGAAAGACACGAAATACTAAAAATCATAGCACAATAACAAAAAACATCAAAATGACATTTTTTGGTGATGGAAATAAATAAACTCATGATTTGAACATAATTAATATAAAACTGTTTGTATTTAGATAAATCCTCGTTTATTTCCCTTATTAATTTTTTTAGCTCATCTGGCCCGAAGGTTTTGGGCTCATATCTCTGAAACCGAAGCAGTTAGGGCAAATCTGTCTACATGTTTTCATTTGTAAATTTTTACAAAATATTTTCCACTGTTTCTACTGGACCAAATTCATTATAGATAGAGATAATTGTAAGCAAACACATCACCATCACCAAAACACAATTTTGTCAATATAGACCAAGGTGAGCGACACATGCTCTTTAGAGCCTTTAGTTTTTTTCACTCTCGTAATATGTCTCGCATAAGAGAAGATGAAATAGACATTTTGTTTTAAATAGTGCCTTAACTAATATCTATTCCGTTAACCAAATATATAGATGCCGATTTGACTTGATGCCGATTTGACTTTATGCCGATTTGACTTGATGCCGATTTGACTTGATGCCGATTTGACTTGATGCCGATTTGACTTGATGCCGATTTGACTTGATGCCGATTTGACATGTACATGTATCCACCGATATCGAGAATTCCATTGTGTGAGCAAAATAAACCGAGACAATAGATAAAAATGTCAAAATATGGGGTTCAGCTGTCACTATAAAACAAATAACTATGTCAACAAAGAAAAATAAAATGGCATATAGACACAGTCACTATAGATAAAACACTTAAAGCAAAATTGAAAGACACGAAATACTAAAAATCATAGCACAATAACAAAAAACATCAAAATGACATTTTTTGGTGATGGAAATAAATAAACTCATGATTTGAACATAATTAATATAAAACTGTTTGTATTTAGATAAATCCTCGTTTATTTCCCTTATTAATTTTTTTAGCTCATCTGGCCCGAAGGTTTTGGGCTCATATCTCTGAAACCGAAGCAGTTAGGGCAAATCTGTCTACATGTTTTCATTTGTAAATTTTTACAAAATATTTTCCACTGTTTCTACTGGACCAAATTCATTATAGATAGAGATAATTGTAAGCAAACACATCACCATCACCAAAACACAATTTTGTCAATATAGACCAAGGTGAGCGACACATGCTCTTTAGAGCCTTTAGTTTTTTTCACTCTCGTAATATGTCTCGCATAAGAGAAGATGAAATAGACATTTTGTTTTAAATAGTGCCTTAACTAATATCTATTCCGTTAACCAAATATATAGATGCCGATTTGACTTGATGCCGATTTGACATGTACATGTATCCACCGATATCGAGAATTCCATTGTGTGAGCAAAATAAACCGAGACAATAGATAAAAATGTCAAAATATGGGGTTCAGCAGTCACTATAAAACAAATAACTATGTCAACAAAGAAAAATAAAATGGCATATAGACACAGTCACTATAGATAAAACACTTAAAGCAAAATTGAAAGACACGAAATACTAAAAATCATAGCACAATAACAAAAAAACATCAAAATGACATTTTTTGGTGATGGAAATAAATAAACTCATGATTTGAACATAATTAATATAAAACTGTTTGTATTTAGATAAATCCTCGTTTATTTCTAATCAATTTCACGATTTTAAAAACAAATTTGTATGGTAGAAAATGAACCAATCGACTTACAAAATGTAAACTTATCAAATCACAACTAAACATATATTTAAGTAATATTAAGACATTCATGTTTTACCGATATGAACAAAAACCAAATGACAAACAACCACAAACAATGTAAAATCCTACTATTTAGAAGAAAATACTGAACAGTATGAAATTGCTTTATTTTAGAGAAGAAAAAATCTGAACAAAGGAACAAACACCATACTATCTATAATTAAATTTGATCATGGCCATATTTACCACCGCACATGTCACAGTGTTTTGATTTTTCAAGGTCGCCCTAAAACTGTTTATATTTTAAAATTAAACACATCCTCCCGAAGTTTATTTCTAATCAAATGCACGTTTTGGTTTCAATATGTAAAATGAACCAAACGACTTGCAAATGTAAACTTATACAATAACAATTGAAAAAGTTTTTTTTTTAGAATATAGATGTAACATGTGTAATACTAGTACACACCTGTAATTCCAGAACATGGTTTTGTGTATGTAGATATAACCACCAATCAAATGATAAACAACCATAAGCAAAGACAAATCCAACTGTATAGAAGAGCAAAATGAGAAAGCATTAAAGAAGATAGTAGACAACTATGAACTTGTTCTAAGAGAAGACAATCTGAACAAAGAATCAACACTTAAGTACTCTATGGCAAATGTTTAAGGGCGGCTTCGAAAAATGAAAGCTTCACTTTATAAATTCCATGCATACGTTTGAAACGTATTTCTTGAGCAAAATCACTAGATCAGGAGCGCTGAAAGCAGAACGTTTGAAGATTTTAAAAAGGTAAATTTGGGCTAAGTGTGTTGGACCCTTAGTTTCTTAATTCTTAAAACCGTCAATTTGAGAAAAGTTTCTTTACAAAAGACTATTTAGCTGAACTAACATATACCTTAAAAAAACCTGCAAAATAACAGATTAAAACACATGGATAATGCAGTAAAGCATGCAAGATTAAAGATTAAAACCCATGGATAATTCAGGGAAAACAACACGTATGAGACGAGAGACGAAGCTGCAAAAATCCCACCAAAAGCAAACAACTTCCTAAAATCAAAAGATATAAGCAAACATAGCAAACGATCAGAGAAAATCAAGACAAACTTATTGGACATAACCACTACAGAAGACAGGGAGACATTCATCTACCAACGAAAAGTATCGGTCTACTTATTTGAATGTTCATTTTTTTATTGTATTTTATATTTTACAGAAATCGATACCTTTTGTACGATGACACAGAAGAGGCACTAACATGAACTTTCAAATATTTGTGCATTCCGGAAGCATACTGGATATTTTACGTAAAGGACAAAAGAGGGTCGAAAGATACCAAAGGGACAGTTAAACTCATAAATCGAAAATAAACTGACAATGCCATGGCTAAACTGAAAAAGACAAACAGACAAACAATAGTACACATGCCTTAACATAGAAAACTAAAGAATAAACAACACGAACCCCACCAAAAACTACGGGTAACATAGAAAACTAAAGAATAAACGACACGAACCCCACCAAAAACTACGGGTGATCTCAGGTGCTCCGGAAGGGTAAGCAGATCCTGCTCCACATGTGGCACCAGCATTGCATACGTCTTCTTCAAAAGTAGTTTTGAATTAAATCAAGCTAAAACTATCGGCCAATAATTTCAGTTTCTTAGGCAGAATATAACCAAACAAAAAGAAGTTATGTGCACATATTGCTTGCCTCTGTTATGCTTGTATGAATAAAAGTAGACGATGGGGAAATTTGACAACATTTCCGAAAGATATTAAGATTACTTTATTTTAAATTAGAGCAACGTCATTCAGATATAGGTGACGATGTAGATCAGTGATGACTCTAAATGTATCATACCTAATCAATTACATGTGTTACAGGAAGGCATTTAGGCTCATTAAACATGGTATCATTCGCTAGTAACCACTTTCAATACTGAAACATTAGTTTCTTTTGACTGCAACCGAAAATAAAAATTACAACAAGAGGCAAACATATGGTTTGTATTGTATTGTATTGTATTGTATTGTATTGTATTGTATTGTATTGTATTGTATTGTATTGTATTGTATTGTATTGTATTGTATTGTATTGTATTGTATTGTATTGTATTGTATTGTATTGTATTGTATTGTATTGTATTGTATTGTATTGTATTGTATCGTTTGACATGATTAGCCATTTTAAAATTGTATTGTTTTGTATCGTATCGTGAATACTTGAAACTTATAATTTACTTGATATCATGGGAAACTAATTTTCATTGCGTACACATTTCTTTTGAATTCCTATGCATTTTAGATTCAGAGAACTCACATACATCAGTTCATTAAAGACTAATTTGACTCACACTTCATTAATTATGCAAAAAATACCCATACGATCCAACCAACGGTCTAAATATTGATATGGCGGGGAAATTATGAAATTAATAAGACAGCCACTTCTTTGTACAGTTAAAGAATAAATAAGGTGGTATCATGAAAGTATCTCATGTAGTATTTACATACTGTTACCAACTTTTAAATGTATAAATGAAATACGATCGACACGTGGTGTATACGGTTTTCGTGTTTTACATAATATATTGTATCAATCATATGACCAAGGACGTCATGTTGTACTGTACTTTAGGTGAAAGGATGCACAGTGTACAACACCTTTTAAACCTGTATTCCGGTTATACTACGCAGTATTTACAATAGATGAATAAGATTGTTTACCATGTTAACAAAAAATAAATGCAAAAAATGTTAAAAAGGTGAATTGATTGTTTTTAGAACACCTCGACACGAAAACGTAGTTTATGGTTTAATGAAATGATTTATATAAGTCGGTTAATTATACTGTACTGACAATTAGAACACATTAATTACTAAAATATTGAACAGGCATCAAAACTGCATTGAACAGACATTGATTTATCCACCTGTTTGTCAAACTTGGTTTCTATAAAGTCGTTGGTTATGGGATGACCAATTGTATGCTTTATTTGCCCTTTTTTTGGAATGTTGATGGAAATAAAATGAAGAACGATAGACAGGACAACTTAGAATTTTGTAACATTTTAATTATGTTGTTGTTCTTCAGAAAGAAACATCAAATCCTCTTCTAAATCCAAGAATAAAGAAAACATAGTGTGTTGAATCTGTTTTATGGCTTGCTAAAGCTCCCGCGTGTATGGCAATGTTAAATGACATTACCACGTAACAGAAATACAACACAAGCATTCGCAAGAACACTCAACATAGAGAAACGCACAAATACATAATATAATAGTCGTTCCAACATGTAATCCGCAGAATAACAACGAAACTACAAGTTCGATATTGTATAACGTGTCGTTTACTTTTTAAATGCTGATCCAATTTGTAGTTCTGTTTTCGGCTGTTACAAATTACATGGTAATATGTAGAACTTTGAGGGCTTAAATATGTATATGTACACGCATCATTTCAAGGCCCTAACCTGCGACAGTGGTTATACAGCACAACATAAAAAACAAACCGTAAACAAATTAGTTGGAAATGGATTGACTAATCAGATCGACACTCAGCACAAGCACCTCTAACATAAAGACAAAAGACATACAGTGCCGTACTAAGAGTAATTGACGTTAGTGGAAGCGTGTTCAAAGCTAATAACAACACAATAATAGATAAATCATCTTCTACCAGACTTAATTTCTGTGTCATTTGGTCTGTTGTGGAGAGTTGATTCAATGGAAAACATACCACATCTTCTTTTTATATAAATGATCATCTACACATATCCGTAACATTTTTATTGAAAAAGTATACTGTAAAAGACAAATTTTAAAATCAATTAAATTCAATATTTAATTTATATCACAAAGTATAGGAATTCATATCCTTCTGTACCCATATTGTGAATATTTTATTTATTATGTCTGTTTAGTTCTCGCATCATTGTAAATATAACGGAATTGGATGACACTGTCGTACAAAGTGAGAGGTTGAGCGCTATAAAACCATGTTTAATCCACCATTTAACATTTGAAAATGCCTGCAACAAGTCAGAAATATGACAGTTGTCCATTCGTTTTTGGTGTGTTTTGTCATTTGATTTTGCCATTATTAGAGATTTTCCTCTGAGTTCAGTATTTTTGTCACTTTACTTTTTTTTTGTCCAGCTTGACAGTTTTAATCAATTTTAGTTTTATCTTAATCAGTAAAGAACAAATTAGCATAATTTTTCCAGTTATAAGTTTTAATAGCCATCGAAAAAGAGTCAGCTCACATCTAAAATAAAATAAGGGATGAGTATGGCCAATCAAATTACAAGTAAAGCATTATGGTTTCTTGGATACCTTTGTAAATCGGCGAATGAACATTACAGTTCATATAAATTAGAAAATCCTAACGTTTGACGATGCCATCAAAAATACAAAAAACATTTCATTATACAATTATAGATTATAATATTTTATGTTTTCAAATATGTTGCCTTATTTAATAATATGTCAGTAAATAAATGACCTTTTCAATTTTATTTATTTTCACTGTTCAATTTCGATTTTATCAACTTAGAGTTCGGATTTACTATGTCATGGCAAGTGAAATGAATTTATACTTATACTGAAATTAATTTATAATGTAAGAATAAGCATTGGTATGATTGTCAATGAGAACAGAAATCCACCAAGAGGTTGAGTATGTAAATGATGAAAAGGTACGTGCGGTATTTTTTTCAAAGTATAATTTATAGACTGACACATGTACACCGAGCTCTTAACACAACCTCAACTTATCTGGCTGCATAAATACTTTAGTTATATGATGTTTAATATGATTATCATCATATTGTATAACCATCACTAAGATTGGTTCAAAAACGCAATAGAAATAAATGCACCGTAAGTAACTTTAAGATACATTAGCGTTTTCGAGCTGCACAGTCATAAAAACGAATACCACAATGTACACATAAAAAATGAAGAGATATAAAATGATACAATTATCAAACAAAATGGCGTAGATTGAAGCAACTACACATTCTTACCATCATTAGACAGATAGAGAACAACGCTAGAGCATGTGTAGAGGGAAAACAAGTTTTGAATTGCACCACCAAATCTGTTTTCGGAATCATTATCATTCTGGAAAGTATCAATATTTATATTGAATAATATTAAAATCTATCAGAGCACATTTGAATTTTTAACCAAATACAAAAGTTTACTTTTACTACAAATCATCAGATCCAGAGTAAATTTGAACATGAAAATGTAAGAATAAAACATGAATGATAAAAGTTGACAATGATTTCATTGTAAATGAAACTTTTCATTTCAGTAGTTATACGAATAGTTATTATAATATTAAAACAAGAAATATAAATCGATTTACGTTTATAATAACTATTCGCATCAATTATATTAATTTTTTATATACATACATTGAAACATAGATGAAACAATAAGCCTTCACTTGAAATTCTTTTTAATTCTTTTATTGAGAAATTTAGAATTTGAATAAGACACACGAATCCGTCACAAGGTGCATTTAAATACGGAGTTGTGGTCCGAAACTTTTGTTTCCATTTAATCCTCATCCCGATCTGTTCTACCACTCACATAGGCAAATCACATGCACATTATTTGTTTATATTACAAGGTGCGTTTAAATACGGAGTTGTGATCCGAAACTTATATTTTCACTTAATCCTCAACCCGATCAGTTCCATCACTCATATATGCAAATCACGTGTACTTGTTCATTTTAAGTTCGTGTTAGTGGGTTTTAAACATTGGTTCTTATGTTTTGGTTAATTTCGTTGTTTTTGCTACTTTAAAAGACTAGAGGGGTTTTTATCGTTGTTTTCTGAAATTGTTTACATTGTGTTGAAATTTGCGTTTAAAACCTTTTTTTAGGATCTTTTATGAAAAAATTCCGACAAATGTCGCAGTCGATTTGTCCAGTGAATCAACATGTTTGATTGCCAGGAATGTATTATTTGTCAAACTAAAAGTCTTGGAAAATTATTCATTTTCACTGACAATAACAAAGTAAGTTTTATTGAAGCATACTGAAGTACGAAAATAAGAGATAAATAAGAAGACTGAAGATTTTTGGTTCTGTCAATCATTATTTCGGAAAAAATAAGTAATGTAAGTAAGTAGGTAATATGTAATGCCATAAATTATACTAAAGCAAACATAATCTTGCTCGCTATTTACAAACAAGAATTAGTGGAAACGGTTGGTTTTAATCATATCTAGAATAACAACCCAATTTTATTGAAATTCCTGCATATTTGGTAAGACTAACAGAAAAAACACGACTGCCTCCATTTTAACCAGAAAACAGAATAAAAAAATATCATAGAGGCAACCAGAAATAAATCCTGAAATTGAATCAACAGTTTTGCTTATTTTTGTTCTATGGAAATATAACTCGTCATTCGCCCTGTTTAAATGCCTTAGTATCTATTGAATACATGTAAACAAAATACAAAAAAAAATCAACAGTAGAAAACTTTAAACCGGAATAAACCGAATTTGTGAATTTGATATCAGAATTTGATTCTTATCTAATAATGTGATGTATAAAGCCTTCGTGTAGTCATTAATTGAAACATGTGTGTGGGTGTCTCCAAAAGAACATTATTGTAAAATTCACAGCTGAAGGACGCCTCCGGGTGCGGGAATTTCTCGTTGCATTGAAGACCTGTTGGTGACCTTCTGCTGTTGTCTGCACTATTGTCGGGTTGTTGTCTCTTTGGTACATTCCCCATTTCCATTCTTCATTTTATTTACAAAGGATACATTGCCGAAAATTGGTTTCGAAATTATTACGGCGATTATACAACTACACCACAGCCATGGTCAATCTAACATCGCATTCAGCAGTTTCATATCTATGGCATATGTAATGCAGACACCGTTAATGTTATCATTACCAATGTGTTATTAAAATTTCCTGTTGTAAAAAGCTTTGAAATTATTTGAAGATAAAGAAAGTATCTTCTTAATGCAATGCATTGATACTTTGCACGGCTTTCGCAGTACATTTATCTTTTTGGTTTATAATATCTGCATTTGTTTTAAGAAGTTTTGAATTTTCAAATATTTTGAAATTCAATCTCTTATACTCGTCTGAAGTCTAGAATAAGTTCTACTCATGAATGTGAGTAAGGACAACTATAAGACCAAGGTGCACAATTCCCACTCAAAACCATTATTTCGTGAATATCTAAATCAAAACAAAAATGAAATATTTTTGTGACTCGCCGGTGGTGCTCGCATCGAAACATTTGGAAGTATAAAAAATATTAAGTTGAAACTGAATGTAAACCCAATAAAGTTATGCGTGGGAGCATTACATACATTTTATTAATGGTAAACATACAGAACATGACTGCTGTGTTGACTAATGGACTCGTAATGACATTTGAGTTATTTAACCGTCTCTGCACGGGCCAAAATTTTAAACAGAAACAAGTGTTAATATATTTTTGTTTTAGATAACCTATAAATAAAATTAAGTTGAAAAAGACGAGTCACTTAAGATTTGGCGGGAAATAGGCCTGTAATGATGCGTGAATAGCTGCAAGTCACCTTCTAACTTGTTTGGTTTTATGTTTGTTGTTTTTGAACTGATTTGCATTTAATTTTGTCGGTGCCTCTTATAGCTTGATGTGCACTATGCGTTTGATCATTGTCAAAGGCTGTACAGTGACCATATTAACGTCATTTAGTCTCGCGTGGATAGTTGTCTCATTGGCAACCATACAGCATCTACTTATTATATATAACTATGTAATTTCGTATTGCCGCAAAATAGGGTAGAACAGGGTAAACGCGAAAAAAAAACAGTATCCGCGAGAATATTTGTTTTACAGTATTTCAATAGTTGTAATATTTATAAAAAAAAGATGAGGTATGATTGCCAATGAGACAACTTTAAATTATTAAGTATGTTTACAGTTTCTTCATTACTTTTCATTCATACACGAGAAATATCACAGAACTGAACCATGTCGAACATGAGTCGACCTATACCATGCATTATACTGAATTGTCAGTAAATTGACGTAACAGACACGAAACCAATATTTTTATATTCGCCAGTACTATACTGTGTCAAATAATTAACCATAAAATACAAATTGGAATTTACTTACATATTAGCTATAAACAAAGTATTGACCAGTTTAAATTCATATTCAAAAGTTCCCTTAGCAAAAAATCAGAATGTTTATATTTTAATTGTTTGTCATCAAAAACACTTTACGCAACCATGTCCAACTGAACCAATCTGACTGACACAATTAACGTTCTAAACGCATCTCGGTATGACGATATCTCCACCCTTGTTTTATCAAGGTTTTTTTTTAATTTTGAGTTTTTTTTAATCGGACACATAGAAATTTGATCCCCTATTGCAAAGAATATGTAAGTTTTTATTCAATGTTTGCAAACGATCAATGCTTATCAGGCGTTGTTGTGTTGCTAGATTCGACGACGGACAAAAACAACTGATAACGCGACATTTATCTTCAGATAACATCCATTGGTCTGACTAATATCAACTGATAAATAATTTCAATATGTGATCTTCTGTTGTTGGATTTTCTTTACTTTATTTTAGACATATTTGTACAAACTGAGCACCAAAGAAAGACAAAGAAACCATTAAGGTAAAAATCATATTTTAAAATACAGAACATGTATATTTCATGTTTTGTTTCTTTGATATTTTCTCATACGAAACCTCAAAAATTGTTTTCAAACTGAGGAAAATGGCGGACCGGAAGTATTAGGTTATTTTTTTTTTAATTTTGAAAAGAATATTTTTGAATTTTTCACATCCTTTAAAAAACAAAACCACAAATACTTGTGCATCTATTCACGTCAGTTGTAACTAGTGGTTTTGCATATGTCGTGTTTAATTTGGATAAAACCACTTGAAACTTGACAATTATAAATAGTGCATTTTAAATCGACCTCATCAATCTAGCTCGACAATAAAAAGATTTAAGTTTATAATTACACAACTGATGGTCAAGGGAGTATTTGATATATCTTTTGATTTCAGCTATAATTAAGATTTCAAAATATTTATTTTTAATCTGTCATACATGCATTTGGTCATTTTGTGTCATTATTCAAATCGAATGCTGAACATTAGAAGAACATATTTTGATGCAACAGAAAGCTTTGCCTTCAATTGATTGTGCCGGAAGTATCGAATTCGTATCAACATTATTTATATTCATTTGAAAATATATTGAAAACTAAGAAGTAAATACATGTACGCCAATCATATATTATTGGATGTTGATTATAATATTGAGGTGGTATACTTTCATAAGGAATATGGTTTAGCATATAAAACAAGAATAACACAAAATGCATGCATGATTTAAGGTAAGGTTTGCCTATATATTTAAATAGAAATTAAAAAAAAAACTGCATTTGTATATAGAGTAAACATTTCATCTGAATCATTAAACTCAATTTGTCTGGAAAAAAAAGATGAAATTTACATTTTACCGCTGGATGAAATACATGTATTTGATAACTCTGCACCAGAAAAGGCCAGAGCCAAAATTTTGGAAAGTCAAAACTAATATAGCAAAGAATATATGACCAAAATTATCTTTGGTCAGGAAGATGCAACCTTTGTTTTGTAATGAAAATGGGAAAATGCAAAAAAATACCTGAAAATGTATTGACTTTGAATAAAATTATATGTGATGTATACTCCAGTGCGACAGCAACCCAATACAACAACAAAAAGACATATACAGGTTAACAGAAGGTCTTCAACAGTAACCCAGTTTCTAAACAATGTGTGTAGATCAATGGTGAACTTTCCATTTCTATCTAGCAATTATCATAGTGTATAATTAGCAGCGCTTACATATGTAGAATATTTCTCCCTGTTGATACGATATTACAAATTAAACATGCATAAAGATTTCCCTGATATATGGTCACTTCTGACAAAAATGCTTTTAAAACAAAAGTTCAAAGAGGTGAAGTTATTATCATCCATTCGAAAATCTTTTTGACGCCATAGCGAGTTGATTAACCGTTATGGAATATCTGTTTCACAGATGACGACAGACATGTTTCAATTGTTGTGACTTCAAACCCGTCCTTTTCTCCTCGTATTATTGGATTTGTACTTACATGAGCACCATGACGAGTGCCACAAATGGAGCAGGATCTGCCTACCCTTCTGGAGCACCTTGCAGGGGTTCTATGTTGTATTTGGTTGTCTAGATCTTTCGTCGTTTTTACTTGTTTTGTTCAATTACATTGTTTGTTTGTTTTCAACTAATCAGTTTGAATGTCCGTTTGGCACAGGATTTGCTTCCAGAGCACCAGCAACCATTGAATGTCCTTTGGCGCATGATTTGCTTCCAGAGCACCAGAAATCAACCCTTTGAAGGGATCTTGTTGCTCTGTTTTTGATTTCTATTTTCTGTTGTTTTTTTGTACTGATATTTGTCTTTTAAACTTTGTTTTCCCTTTTCATGCCATGGCACTGTCAGTTGTTTTATATTTTGTGTTTTTTTTTTTACTGTTATTTGTCTTTTAAACTTTGTTTTTCCTTATGTGCCATGGCACTGTCAGTTTTTTCCCCAACTGATGATTTTGTTTACCGGGCCTTTATCGTCTTTCCCCTCTCTCTCTAAATTGCCTTAAAATTCAAAAGATAGGAATTAAAAAGTACAGATATTTGTATGTATTCCGAATTGGCTAAAAACAAATTGTCCTATGCCATTGTTTATATCTATCTGTTGGTATTCTATTGTTTTATCATATGATTATGAGTATTGGTATTTATCGGTTTCTTAAAAAATATTTCATATTAGAAAAAAAATTGGCAGTTCAGTCACCAAAGAAGAACCCCGACAAGGAAGCGTGACACTCTTGTTGTTTTTATGACATTTTGTTCTTTGTCAAATATATCATGCATAGATTAGTAACTGTTGTGAGATATAAATAAATAGAGATCGCAACATGGGAGTGAAAACAAACGGAACCACATTACTCTTAAAAAGGGAGAGAAACGAGATGCATGTCTATTTGTATGTAGGTACAGATCAATTGTAGTAAATAAGTTTTTTCATTTCTCTTTTCAGGCAGCACTATTTGAAACTTCAAATGTGAAAAATGGCGCGAAGAAGTTTAACGGGTTGTTCATTATTGATAAGAGCTGCCCCTTGGGTCATTGTTTTATTTTGTCATTTTGTCTTGGCGGGAAAATATGAATGGATGAAACGTGATAATTTTGACATTATTGATGATTTGTTTCAAGCAGTAAAAGGATCAAATTGTCGAAGTAAGTCAAAAAGAGAAATGTTGCTTCGCCCAGATGTAGTGTCGCAAATTCCAAAGGCAAACCAACTGAAAAGTACAATTATTTATAAAAATCGAACAAATCTTGTTCACATGCATAATATGGCTTTAAATCGAGCTTATTTCATGAGTTACATTTTACAGAAGATGAATGACACCGAGTTATTTTACCAACAACCAAATATTCATTATCTTTATATGTCCGTAACGGCAGATATGAACGCCAATCCGAGCAATATAAACGGAAGTTCTATAGTCTTTGACAACAATTGTTATTATCCAAATTGGTTCGTCACTCTGGATTTCAATAACACAATACCATTATTTGGCGTCAAAGGTTGGCGTTGGGATGACACATATGACCAAGATAACTATTTGCGCGAGCCAACACGCCGAGCGGCATATGTTACGGACATTGGCGCTGGTACCAATAAAAATTACACTACGGATGGTTATAAAATGAACCCTTGGTATAACTTCTGGTTACCTGATACCGACAGTGCCCTCGATAAAAGTAAAAAGTTTACATTTGGTGTAGGAATTAAGTATTCAAATGTCACCGGAAAGTTTACAAATGATAATTTCGACAATTTTAATTTCTTTGGACCTAACTTACCAAAACAACAAAACTCGGACGAAACATTGTTGCCAGTTCGCTTTACACAGCCCTATTTTGATTGCCGTGGGTCTAAGAAGTGGAAAGTTAGTGCTGTGGCTCCAATAGTGGATTTTATGCCAAGATATTCTAACTGGACACATTTAAGGAGACAGAGGTTAGTATTAATCGTTCGTATTCAAACTTCTTTGTAACAACAAACATAAAAGTTTTTGTTTAGTAAGAAATGGATTCTCAATTTGATTTTTAATTTCTAACTTATAATAATAGAAACTGGAAGTTCATGGTAATTGAAGAGGAAAAATTGTACATTTATTTTCGAGTATTGTGTATATAGGTAGAGCTCAATGAGACATCACCTAAAACACGATTGTTCACCATAGTTATCCATTTAGTGTTCGCCATACGTTTTCAGCGTTGTCTACCAAGACCACATTGTAAGTTTTAAATCGTTCATAGATATGAACTAAACTACCAGCGAATAGCGAATACCAAATAACGTACATTATATATATAGTAAATTATAGCTCACTATGCTGTATGGACTTTGCTCATTGTTGAAGGCCATAAGGTGACCTTAAGCTGTTAATTTCTTTCTAATTTGGTCTCTCGTGGAGAGTTGTCTCTTTGGCAATCATTCCACATCTTCAATTATAACACACAATTACAATCTTAAATATATCAGAACAAATAGCCAGTGACAATGACATTTCACACTTAAGATTTGCATAAACATGTATATGTGATGGGGTTAAAAGTAGCCGTTTGCGAGAACCACACCTAGTGCTATTGCTATTTTTTTTTTTAAATTACAGAAGAGAACGATTTATTGCACAATACAATTGAAATTGAGAAACAGTTACAATTATATCACTGCATGCTAAAAATTTCAAAACGCTACATAACAAAGATTAATAAAACCACATCAAAGAATGGTGTTTTAAAAATTGTAAACTAAAAAGTTTAAACTAGATAAAGAAGATTTATCTAAAGTCGATGTACAAGTTCACAAATAACATGAGCCCCGAAGAGCTTTTGAATCCATTACATATATATAACACGGAAATACATATAAAACAAACAAATACAAATAGTACAAGGAGAACGCACATATATATATTGACATACACATGCGTGGTTATAAAACAACACTCCTTTTGCAAACAGATAAGCTGAACAAAACAGCTAATTTTTCATTTCTTAAAAACACTAACTTAATAACACTCTTATAATCATTATAATGTGATTTATCATATATTTAGTACAAAATACAGATATTTTGTATATCTAATAAAGGTTCCTTTTTCCAGTCTGTATCACCTACCCTGTATCGCATACCCCGTATCGCATGGCTAAACCCGTATCGCATGGTAAAACCCGTATCGCATACTTTTTTTTTTTTTTTTTTTTTTATTAAGTAAAGTCAGTTTTTAAGGGGTTGTTTTTGCTTAAGAATTTTTTTTCTAAAAATAGGGTATTTTTTTGGAATGACGTCATTGTTTGGTATGTAACGTCACGTACATCAAGTTTTCATATTGTATGTGACGTCACGAACATCAAGTTTTTACATCATATTTTTTGGCACACTCAATGCAACTATAAAAAAATACAAAACACTTAAATATATACATTAATAAACAAAATATTTTCAAAACAACAGATTGTAAGGTAACCTAGGTCCTTCGTATAAAAAATTGAGCAGTTATTTTAAAGCTTTGAAACAAGACAAAAGCAGAACTGAAGGTAACCCAGTGCTATGGACCAGAAAACAGTTCATATACTCTTCTGTTAAGAAATATATGATAAAGCGTATAATACATGGCAAAATCCGTATCACATGCCGTATCACCCTCGACCAATATCATCCCTCGGGCCTAAAGGCCCTCGGGCTGATATTGATGTCTCGGGATGATACGACATATGATACGGATTTTGCCATGTATTATTCTCTATATATTTAAGCCTAAATATCAGGAATCATTGATTATGAATTTTAGTTAACATTAATATTTATTTTCCAGAATAGTTGGCGTTATTGTCATGGATACAGATTTCCAAGAGATAGACTTTAATGCCTGTGGTACCAGTCCTGGTAACCCTGGACCCAGTTATTTGTCTGGCATTTCAAGATGTAAAGGGCCTTCTACAGGGGTATAATTCCATCCTTTAAAGCTTGTGTGTAACTTTTTCATTACAAATGAATGCGTATAATAATGAATATCGCCTTACTTATCGGTATTTGTCAGACCCAGTTATTTTGGTGTCCAAGTAATTTTAACGATTCATAAACATTCCCTGCTTAATTTGTTGGGTTGGGGTTAGAGTAGGGATAAATATATTTCGCATCTCGAAAATCGTCCGTTTTTAATTATTTTAAGTGATTTGTTAGTCCCTTTTAATAGCATGCTGTTTAAAAAAACTACAAATGGTTTATTTCCTGCTGTTATTACATTCTAACAGGTCTACACAAAAAAATGTAGCACGAATAAACATTAACGAAATAAATCAGTACTATTGACCTGCAAAAGAGGATGTATGTTAGTTAATTAATTCTGGACAAAGGTGATTATGTTTGATGATACTTTTGGTTGAAAAAAGATGTGACATGGGTTTTTACCTACTTGTTATATATGTATACCTTATAAAATGAAAAGCAGAGTTAATTAAATAATGGACCGATTGGAATACAACCCTCCATAGCTGTTTAATAGGAAATAATATTTAGCAGTATTCTATCTGCATTCCTCCTCATCAGCTTTTATATATCAAATGTCAAATTTCAGTGTAAACATAAGATGGGCTATGGGCGAAGACGTGGAGGATATGTTTGTCATTGTTAATGTCTAATTTCAGTGTAAACATAAGATGGGTTATGGGCGAAGACGTGGAGGATATGTTTGTCATTGTCAATGTCTAATTTCAGTGTAAACATAAGATGGGCTATGGGCGAAGACGTGGAGGATATGTTTGTCATTGTTATTGTCTAATTTCAGTGTAAACAAAAAGATGTGTTATGGGAGAAGACGTGGAGGATATGTTTGTCATTGTCAATGTCTAATTTCAGTGTAAACATAAGATGGGTTATGGGCGAAGACGTGGAGGATATGTTTGTCATTGTTAAATTCTAATTTCAGTGTAAATAAACATAAGATGGGTTATGGGCGAAGACGTGGAGGATATGTTTGTCATTGTTATTGTCTAATTTCAGTGTAAACATAAGATGGGTTATGGGCGAAGACGTGGAGGATATGTTTGTCATTGTTATTGTTTAATTTCAGTGTAAACATAAGATGGGTTATGGGCGAAGACGTGGAGGATATGTTTGTCATTGTTATTGTCTAATTTCAGTGTAAACATAAGATGGGTTATGGGCGAAGACGTGGAGGATATGTTTGTCATTGTTATTGTCTAATTTCAGTGTAAACATAAGATGGGTTATGGGCGCAGACGTGGAGGATATGTTTGTCATTGTAAGAATCCATATCGATATCCAAGATGGATATCTCCTCCATTCCAAGGTGATGACGTAGAAAGAGCAACTGATGAAGAATACAAGAATAACTTTGAATGTGTTAAAGATGGACGTAAGTTTTCAAATAAATTTAAAATAAAATTAAGTGATTTCTGTTTACTTTTTATATTGTGGTAATACACGTTGGTTGTAGTCCAGTCAAACTAAGTTTTAACCTCAAACTAATTGCAACAGAACATGGTTTAGTTCTAATCTATATCATTAAGCCCTTAATATGTACAGAAAAGGCTCCATAAAATCTAACTTTAGGAAAACTTAAAATCAGCATTTTTGATATCCTATGAAAATTGGCATTGGAAGGGGAGATAACTCCGTAAGTTTTGGTCAACTAATGAAATACGAAATTTAGATGATAGCTTCGTAAAAGATATGACAACACCTTTATAATTGTTTTTTTGTACTCTAGAGACGGAAAAAATATCAAGAATCAATACATTCTGTTAAATAGATGCGATCAAACTATAATTTTGTATTAATTTTTATTGATTTTTCTGCCTTTTTAGCAGAGTAATTTCACTTTTACAATGCAAATCTCCATTGGAATTTTAAATCATTTTTTTTTAGTCTACCACAAATAAGATTTGAAAATACCTTACACCTTACCAGCAACTACAAAATATGCATGCCTCACGCCAGGAACCGTTTAAAAAGTGCATATTTCAACTTATTTTATTTTAAAGGGGCCCAAAAAAAAAATGTTGCCTCGCTCCGCTCGGCTATCTTTACAAACTACGGCCCCTCTTTCAAAAAACCGAAATCCGCCCCTGTTTATAGCTGACTATGCAGTTGGCTTTTGCTCATTGTTGAATGCCGTACAGTGACCTATAGTTGTTCATTTCTGTGTCACTTGGTCTCTTTGAAGAGTTGTCTCATTGGCAATTAAACCACATCTTCTTATATGTAGTCAAAATCACTGGAAAGAACTGATGAGAACTTGGACTTGTTACTTCAAGGAACTAGCACTTTAATCATGCAGAACAATACATATCAACACGTCATTATTGAGAAACAAATGAAAGCCTTGCTGTTGTTTGTACATCACCGTTCTCATTCATTTAAAAGAAAACTGGGAAAAAAATTAGAGAATAATGCGTAAAAATCACTTTTATAGAATAGACTTATTTTTTCAAAGATTAGAGAAAAAAGGGGCGAAAATTAAATGTTTACAGAATAACATGACATAGAACAACTATAGATCACCGTATGGCCTTCAACAATGAGCAAAGCCCATACCGCACAGTCAGGTATAAAAGGCCCCGATAAGACAATGTAAAACAATTCAAACGAGAAAATTAACGGCCTTATTAATATAAAAAAAAATAACGAAAAACAAATATGTTTCACATAAACAAACGACAAACACTGAATTACAGGCTTCTGGTTAACTTCCTCTATATTTCTTAAGGGTTGGAGCCAAAGATATCGTGTACCATTTTATTGGGAGATATCGTATCAGAATTTGTCTGAATTTCAGAAATTTAAACACATATATAATACAGATTAGAAGATGTAGTGTGAGAGTCAATGAGACAACTCTCAATCCAAGTCACAATCTAAAAACTTAAACAATTATTTATCAAAGAACAGTCATTCCGAACTGGGACTTGGCTCACACCTTACAGCAAGCTGTAAAGGGCTAGTATAAAACAATTCAAACAGGAAAAAAATCACGAACCACACCAACAGTAACCAACCATTTAACAACAGATTCATGACAAGTGTATTCAATATAAAAAAGAAGATGTGGTATGATTGCTAATGAGACAACTATCCACAAAACACTTAATTGACACAGACATTAACAACTATAGGTCACCGTACGGCCTTCAACAATGAGCAAAACCCATACCGCATAGTCAGCTATAAAAGGCCCCGATAAGACAATGTAAAACAATTCAAACGAGAAAACTGCTAACGGCCTTTTTTATGTAAAAAAATAAACAAAAAAACAAATAAGTAACACATAAACAAATGACAACCACTGAATTTACAGGCTCCTGACTTGGAACAGGCACATACATAAATAATGTGGCGGGGTTGAACATGTTAGCGGGATCCCAACCCTCCCCTAACCAGGGACAGTGGTATAACAATACAACATAAGAGCGAACTATAAAAAACAGTCAAATCCGTTTTTTCACTTTATTTGCAAAACGACATATAGAAGAAGCACATCAGCAAAAATGAAAAAAAAAACAAGAATAAAGATGTTTTCACAGAACGTCATGAAACAAAGAAACACAAAGGTCATATAGAAAAAGCCCATTAGAAAAAATGAAAGACAAGCATATACATGTTTTACCAAAGAACAATAACACAATGATGTGATGTATAAGTAAAGAGTCAAGTCAAATGAATATCACAAAAAACCCCCCAGACTAAACAGCAAAAGTAAAATTCATAAAGACAAATAAAAAGATACTATAATACGTTGTTAATTAAGATGACAAACAACGTCAATACCCAGAATATATACTTCAAGAGCCTCGTGTAGTATTTGTGAAATTGATACGGAATATGTATCACCAAAGTCTTGGTTCCCTTCTAAAGAACTCTTTGAAAACAGGACGAGACTGTCACATTAAATTACACTTGTTGGTAAAAAACCTTGTGTTTCGAAAAATTCGACGTTTTATAAACAGAAGAAATGTACATATCAATGACATATTTTTCTTAGAAGAGGGACAAAAGATACCAAAGGGTCAGTCAAACTCAAAAATCGAAAATAATCTGCCAGCGTCATGGCTAAAAATGAAAAAGACAAACAGAAACACAATAATACACACGACACAACATAGAAAACTAAAAGATAAACAACACGAACCCCACTTATTTATAGGAAACTGAGTCAATTACTTATTAAACTATACTTTACATTATTTTAGAGCTTGGAGTGCTTCCTATTGTCGACAAGACAGAACAGGTAGTCGTAGAATTCGGCGTAGGAGATATTAATGTTAGAAGAAGAAGATCGGAAAACTACTTAAACGGGTCTGAACCAAATGTAGTAAGCAGTCGATCGCTAAAATCCATTAATGTGGATGATGGCACGGGTAACAAATATTCGGAAAAAGCACAAAAAAAGTTTGAAAAAAGACAGCAAAAAGAAAAGCTATCGCCAATCCATTTAGAAGATAAGTTAAGAAAAAGGAGAAAGAGAACTGTTAACAGTGGTGAGAGATCCGAGTTTGATCAGATGAGATTTGAAAAAATGATCAGAATTTTCCGTCAGAAAGCCAGTATCAATAAGGTTAGCTGTAGAACTTCAGCACCTAGTCTGTTACATCTGCCAGGAGACGTTGCCTATGGTGTAGACAGACAATTTGATTACCAAGGAAGAACAGCACTTAGACTAGCCCACTTTCTGAGTAATTTCTTACAAAATGTTCAAGCTAGTGACAACTTTGGTAATCTAAGAGGCGGTGGACGATTACACATGGAACAAATGTTTGGAGAGGTCATTGCCAATGTTATGGCTGATCATAAAATTCTTTCATGTGGGCTTTATTTCGAACCATACACATTTGAAAACCAAGATGGTTCCAAAAGAGAAATGTTTGGTCCTTTTGCTTACATGCAAGATGGTCGTGCTCTTGCCCTTGATACTGCTGGTAATCCCAGAAAATACATTTATGAAGATTTCTATGTTAAGATGAAAGCTAACTGGAAAACCAACTTTGAACACTTACATACATATAAGATGAGACCAATGGTAAGATACGATCCCGCTGGAACCAGTCAGATTCGATTTGAATACTTTCCCATGCGATACAAAGCACCAGATTATAACGATGGACAATGGTCACATCCATATTTTAGATGTGACGGTATGGTGGATGAGTGGATCATGACATATTCTGCTCCATTCTTTAAAAAGAACTACATCTCCAATAAGATAGAGTTCGCGTAAGTAATTCAAACAATTATATGAGTACATCACAACGTCGGCCTGTATGGTTGGAAAATTAGTAATCATAAAAATACCGACTGTCTGTTGAAATATCAATCCACCAAACTCAACAAATATGCTGTCGATCAAAACGTCTGATATTTTGATGATATTATTTTTTGGTTTGTTTGATTTTGAATTCAATCAGTTTCTTCACAAAGTTAGATTTTTCTTCGGATACCATATGTTTACAGAACTAGATCTATTTAATTATAATATGCATCATATCTATCAATTTAGTATTGGGCATTAATGGTTTAAAGCACAGACAAACTAAATGTATTGATATTAATGGTTTAAAGCACAGAAAAACTAAATGTATTGATATTAATGGTTTAAAGCACAGAAAAACTAAATGTATTGATATTAATGGTTTAAAGCACAGAAAAACTAAATGTATTGATATTAATGGTTTAAAGCACAGAAAAACTAAATGTATTGATATTAATGGTTTAAAGCACAGAAAAACTAAATGTATTGATATTAATGGTTTAAAGCACAGAAAAACTAAATGTATTGATATTAATGGTTTAAAGCACAGAAAAACTAAATGTATTGATATTAATGGTTTTAAAGCACAGAAAAAACTAAATGTATAGATATTAATTCAAATTGAAAAAATACACTCAGTTGAAGATGTTGCAGTACTTCAGTACAACTTTGAATTATTAACGTAAATTTGGGATTGTTCTTTTTAACTGTATTTCCGAATATCTTTGGATTTTACACCCCTGAGGGTAAAGGTATCTTATTCTCTTCAGTGTTTGAAAATCTTGGATGCAATAGATTTGTTGTATTTTTATGAAATAACAGGTGTAGTTTTATATTTAAAGTGATGAAGCACTGCTGTTTTACACAATTTGGAAGGGAAATATGAAATGAAACAACGTGCAGTGTTTCCTACATGTCTCCTGTTATATTATATTCTGAGAATATATATACCTACTTAGAGAATGATACATACAATGATATGGCCGTTTGTTTGTCATTATGTTCGTGTCATGGTCTGTCCGTTCGTCTGTCATTCGGATGTAAGGTCTCAAACATTATAATGTTGAAATTCCAGATCTACCAGGCAGTCACTAATTGATTGATGTTACTTTGAAATCTTATGAGATTTTAATCAACGTGTATTTTAAAAGAATATGGTATATTAGTTCTGGTATTTATGATGAGTTTATTTACACAACATCGTTTCAGAATATTTCCATACGTTTTGTCTACTTAATAAATACAATAATGTACATTATATAAAATTTATATCTATAAACCAAACCATTTAAAATACAAACCGTACTGACAAAATGATAAACTAATTTACTTTGGGTTTTTTTACGCAGAAGAAGTTCAAAACTTTTGAAAATTTTAGACCCGGAATGTAAATCATGTAAACACTGGTAATGGAATGTTTTAAAATGTAAACTGTACATTTTATAATACGAAATGTATATAAATGTAAACTGAAAATGCATGTAATCACAATGTTTACATTGTAAATGCATGTCCTGTTTCTTGTTACAGGGGAGTTATAACAGTAGACGTACCACTAGACAAACTCGAAGTGAACCAGTGTCCACAACCATTCCATGTTGCCAACGCATTCAAAAATACAGCTAGATGTCATACAAAGTCTACAAAGGTAAACTACTTATCTTAAATATATTTCTCAAATTTATTTAAGGCTTTGTAGTTAATAAAAGAAATTCATCATTTGCGTATTTTAACAAAGCTGTATTTGTCAAAATTTTTAGGACATTTTGGTCCTCAATGCTCTTCAACTTCGTACTTTATTTTGGCTATCTAAAAAAAGATATTCGAGCGTCAGTGATGAGTCTTCTGTAGACGAATCGCGCGTCTGGCGCACATTCAAAATTTCAATTCTGATATCAATGGTGAGTTTATTTACAGGAGTGATCGCTTTGATAGTTCATAAACAAGTTTGTCTTAGCAGTCCTTCCAAATGAGCCAAACTCTTCTTTGCCTAAACCATGTCACGAACATCACGGTTTTGTAAATCGTTTGTTCTGTTGGTTGATATCTTAAAATATAAGCGTTTGATTTGTTAGATTTTATTATCTTCTCTTCCTGAACTTACATTAGAGTAAGAACCCGACAAATTCGAATAAGATGAACCTACTGTTTGAGTTTAGTTTCTGCTGGCTGTATTATTCACACATCGCACCTGGTTAACAATAAATATATAAAAAAATGTTTTTAGATATGATTGATTTTTTATATCAATCTTTTTACAGTGTAAACCACAAGCAGGCTTCAAGTTTTCGCGAGGAGCATACCGATGTGATTGCAAACAAGGACATGAGTATCAAATTAGAGACGGTAAATTCTGGATTGAAGGTTCTCTGATTGAACTTGAGTATGAAAAGAAACAAAAGAAACTGTTCAGCAGGTATGTGTAGAATGAAAATAAGAAGATATGATTAATCCTTGAAATTACAAATTTATAACTTAATGCAAACGAGAAAACAAAGACCTGATTTGTGAAAAACAATAAACACAAAGCAAATATGAGAAATTGAAACAAACGAACACCTTGTTATCTCTTGTTTTTGAAAAAAGAAATAAATCTACATACGAAAAATAAATATGTACGGTGCTATGTATACACCCAAAGGAAAAGGAACATTAGATATGAAAATAAAAAGGTAAATATTAAAATTTTTAGGGTGTCAAGATTTTTCCAGAAAAAAAATGTTGGCTGGAGAGTTTAGCGCCTATGCTACTTCTTGTTATATATATGTAGCCCCTATTTCAAAAGTAACAGTTTGTAAAATAGCTGCAGACATAAAAAGAATCAACGCTAAAAGTTACAATCCTGATCAGGTAGAAACACAAAATCTCGTGTATTTCCAGACACTTTATATACGACATAATATACTGATAGCGCATACTTGTTTCTGGGATTAACCTCATCGGAACGCGGGAGACCAATTTTCCAGAAGCCAAAAAATAAAATGTTGAAATTCTGTATAACCCAAACAATCCAAAATTAATCTGCATATAAGTCAAAAAGTTACAAAATGTCAGAAATTATTATATATTAAGGAATGTATTACCCTCATGCAAAGCTCTGATTCCTTTCACGGATTTGTCTATACTTTTTGGACCTTTTGGATTATAGCTCGTCATCTTTTATATAAGCTTCGGATTTCAAATATTTTGGCCACGATTATCACTGACGAGACATGTATTGTCGAAATGCGCATCTGATGCAGGAAAATTGGTACCTTTAATGTTATTTGCCCAAGTACTCTGGATATTGCCGACAAACAGTCCTAGCTTATTAACGAGTAGTATATACATGTTCTGATAATAACAGTAATGTAATATGATAGTGACAGTAAAGTCATATGATTGGATTCTGTTCACATCAAACCAAATGACACAAAATCAGATATACACATGATATTCATTCAACTTGTCAGATTCCCGATGCTTTATATTTAGACAGCGTCAGAAAACCCGAATTTCCAATACTTTGGCAGTATGACAGCCCTATACACATAGGGTTACTGCATGATAAACATTTCCTGTTAACTACACCTGTCACATTTCCAGATTTCAGGGTTTCAACTAGTATGTCCGAACAAAGAACGATAAGCGTAGAAATACGTATATATATTTGTGAAAAACCTTTAACGTGACGTGACGGTTGGTACACTCACTTATGCAACCATACAATTTCAGTTGTATTAAAACCTCGGGTTTTTTTTTGGTAGGGGTGAGCAGCTGAGACATCAAGTACCCCACCCTTTTCATATATTTTGTTAATGAAAAATATATACCTTGTCATGTATTAATTAACAAAAAACAGACCTATAGATATATTTCAATATTTTTCCCGCTCATCATCACGTTCTTGTTATGAAGCAAAATAGTCGCAATAATATCATTTTCTTTTGCAATTAATTTGTCACATCTTAAACACTTTTTTTTCTTATTGACCATTTCTTTCATTATAAAGATATTTCAATCCCTAAATACAATACATATAAAAGACGTTTGGTCAGATCAAAGATGGTATTACATCTATGGTCAGATAAATGTAATATCACCCAATTCATTGATGTTAACATGTTTAAATATTAATTAATTTCTCTCCTAAAGGACGCTGTCACAATGGAATTTCTTTAAATAATTGTTATCATGTTTTATGTATACAAACCCTTGAATGTTAATTAGGTTCAAATGTCAAAATAGTTGGATTTATTGCATCTATCACTGGCATCAGTGGAAATACCACATCAGAATAAATAGAGCTTAATTGGTTTGACAAATAACTGATGCATTTACGACTGTGGATTAGTTTCAGATACTTATGATATAATCAAGCAAGTGATAATATCAACCTATTGATATATTTAATCTGAATTTCTCACCCTTTTCATATATTATAGAGCATGAAAACATGACCTATTCCAGCGGCTCATCCCAACCACTAATGTTATAGCAAGTGGCCCCTCCGAGATTAAACAAATTAAAACAAGTTATAGCATTGTAATAGTATTGCTTTGTGAAAATAATCGTATATGTTATTAAAGAATTCACAAAACTCGACACAAAGCTTCATCTAGAAATCTATCACAAGTTACATACGTGATAACCAACGCATTTGTGGTTTTGTTCATGCATTAACTATCAACATATGCATAACATACTGATCCAATACGGGTGTGCATATATGTGTTTTAGCAATTTAAAATATATTAGAGGAAACAGTACTATACCGGTGACTAAAACTCTTAACTCAGTTAAGAATACACAAATCAAGATAAAAAAAACAACGAATCTAAGCGAATCTCATGAACTCCAAACGAAGTGTGAACGGTTGCGTGGTAAATAAAGGCAACAGTTGTACACCGCTGTAATCTTTTCACCACTAGATATAAATTACATCAAATTTCCGGAAAAATGAAAGATGCTAACACAAATATACACGAAACAAGCTCTAATATATACAAACTGCATTCACAATTAATAGAAGAAGCTGAAAAGATTGTGCAGTCTCGCATTATATGGGACATAAGCATGTTCTGACGATTAGTTCTAGATCTTTCATGCAGAAATCTTAGCGATTTCAAATTGTTTGCACGTTTTGTATTTCAGATTTGACCAGTTAATCTGCCGTATATCTGGAGCTCCTAGAGTCATGGGATCATTTACTACGGCATTCGTAGTTACTATGTACAGTCTTGTAATGCTACATTTGTGAGGTATTCAACGAAAAGTGCTAAAAAAACATGTCAAGAAATAATATCTATTATGGCAACATTGTAATACACAACTGTGTAGTGAAACTTTAAATCGTAAAAGGAAAACTAAACTATTCAGGAAAAGATTTATATGATGATGTAGACAGTGATTTTAAAATATAACTTTGTTTATTATTTTGCAGCTGGCTGTAATAAAAAAATATTTTCATTGTTCATACTTTTTGTATACCAACATATTCATATCACAATTTTATTTTATAGTCATGCATGTGTACATATTTTAATTGCGTCAGATAGTTACATCTACTGTGACCACTGTAAGTTCGTTTTTTTTTTGTATCCATATATTTCTAATAACGATTATAAGAGACAAGTTTAACAATCTAAAAGGACAGAAGCAAATGTTTCTAGCAATACAATGTATTTAATGAACACCCGCATTCAATCAAGTTCGAAACGTAGCGTCTGTTAATTTTTATTGTGTATTTTACCATTATTTAGACTGTTCCTGTCCTTATTTTGCAGTTTCGTTTGCTTCAATAAATTTAATTGAATTTAATTAAAACAAATAATTGGAATCATACAAATTATCCAAATATTTTGACCGGAATGCATATTTTTTCATTACTCGCTTTCACCAATGTATTTTGTCCTTTAATTTGGGAATAATAATCATAGATTTCTCTTTCAGGTACTATGTTTGTAAATATAAAACTGTATTATATGTAAATAGGATGCTGTATATTTTGTATACTTTTACTAATGATTATTATAATATTTTGTTAGAAATGAATATAAATTTATTATAAAAATTAATATACTTGATTATCTGTACTGGTCTGTACTGATTCAAAGATCCCCCTTCAAACAATTCTCAAAGCAACTAATCCCGTCAAATATTATAATTGATATTCGGAAATAATACAGGTTAATACTTTTTACATCACCTCATCTAAAAAAAAGTAAAATCACAAAAGTACTGAAAATCAAATCGGAAAGTCCCTAATCACATGGCAAATCATAAGACAAAACACATATTTTTTTGGAGTCCTTTGACATATGACTTAAGACAGTATTAGTTTATTGATGTTCAATTTAAGGGAACAACAAAATCTGTGGGAATTACATTGACTTTTCAAAAAGAGCAAGCGCTGTTTCTTAGCTTTTGTATGTGTGTGTTTTTTTTGTGTTGTTATGCATTAACAAATTTTGATTCGTGGATGAACTGGTGGTGGACGTTTCGTCCCCGAGCGTATCACCAGCCCAGTAGTTAGCACTTCGGTGTTGATCAACTATATGGTAATTTTTATAAATTTCATGTTACAAAACTTTGAATTTTTCGAAAAACTAAGGATTTTCATATTCCAGGATAGGATACCTTAGCCGTATTTGGCACAACTTTTTTGAATTTTTGGTCCTCAATGCTCTTCAACTTTGTACTTGTTTGGCTTAACATCTAGTTTGATCGGAGCGTCACTGATGAGTCTTATGTAGACGAAACGCGCGTCTGGCGTATTAAATTATAATCCTGGTACCTTTGATAACTATTTATACTCCACATCCTTTGTTTTTCTATTTAGACCAAGTATATCGACCAGGTAATGCTCTCTTACTATACATAATGTCACTCTTGGGAATAGGACACAATTGATAAATTTACAAATAAGACTACAAAATAAAAGATCGTGAAACAAATTTTCAGTTGAATCTGTAATTTAAGTAAGGCGGTTTCCACTGCTAACATAGTCGGTATAGTGTGCATATACACGATTGTGATGTATTAATTGAGATAATTGAGAAGGTTTGTAACTGCAAAGAAATGGTAAGTTAAAAGTATCAAGTTTGTACAAACCTCTGTCAAATTGTTTGCTAATTAATATTTCAAGTAATTAAGGTTTTACTCCCTCAGGCAAGGTTGCGCGTTTCGTCTTCAAAAAACTCATCAGTGACGCTCGAATCCAAAAATTTGACCTTTCTAGATTCTTTTTTTTAGTATTTTCTTTCAAATATTCGACATTGAATATTTCTGATTAATGTTCAAATCCAGGAAAGCGCTTCGGAGGCATGTTCTCAGTTGTTATTTTTTTTAATGCATCTTTAATTTGGAAGGTCCATTAACAGATTAAAAGACAACATCGATCATCAAAATCCAGCTCCTGGGAGAAGACAAACTTACATTTGGGCTTCAATAATTACAATGTGTAGTGCGAAATTTGTTTTCAAACATTTATTTTTTGCCAGTGTCTTTTGTCAATAATATGATCTTTTTTAAGTTTAAATTATACTACTTGACTTGAGGTATAAAAAAAAAAGAGATTGCTATAGAATTAAAAGACTAAAGGGTAAATAATGCATTTGTAAAGGAGACGCGATTGTGCAACAACAACCTTCCTGTAAACCGGGATGAATTTATGCAACTCAAAAAGGAAAGTAGTACAATGTATATATGTTTTTCCTATGCGAAACATTACATGTTACTTGATTAAATACTGAAATACTTTCATAAGTCATAGCACTGATACAATGAAATTTGGAACATTTAGTTGATGATTAGTAGCATAAACCGGAAATACCGGTCAATCATGTCATAATGGCGAAATGATGAAAACCCATGACACATTAACCCCTTTTGGATATACTGGTTATTATGTAAACATGGTAAACTGACATAAGTGAACAATATCATAATTCTGAAAGACGAATTGATTAAAATGGCTTTAACATCTATTCTATATTTAGAATAAAAGAATGCTTATCCATTACACATCAGAGAACAGACATCCCTTTATATACAAAATACAGCTTTTACAAAACTGTTCAGAATGTCGTTTTAATTGATTCACCTTGATAGTTTACCTCCAATTAATCTTTGAGTCGCCTCTCTTTGATAAAACTTAAGACATTTCCCAGACAATCTATAGCCAGAAAACAAATAAGAAAGTTGTGTACGACTAGGTGTACGTCTTTTGCAGTATTGGTGTCGCAAATAATTAAGGGGAATCAATGCTTAAAAAGCAAGTCGTGGGCTTTGCTATCATATCCATATCACTGACAGAACTGCTACAATATTTCGTTAACTCTAAATTTTGATAACTGTATCAGAATTTTGTGGATCTCTTACATAGAACACCAATTATCAACACTCGAATTTAACAAAATACAACAACATCTTCATTCGGTGTTTTCTAATATGAGAGAAATGAAAAGGTAAATAAAGAAAGGCTCTTCGAAAGAGCGTATAAAGATTTACTTTCATTCATTCATCATGTAATGTGAAATTTATTTTCGAAAAGATGATAAATAGAAGAACATGAATGGAATATTCAGTTGAAAATTTATATTCAGCAAATGTCTTTCATTTTAACAGAATTGTCTTTTTCTCAATAGTGTCAACTATTTAAAGGCATAGTGGCGTAACAAAAAATGGTCACTATCGAACGTGCCAGAAAAGTAGAAATCTGAGAAATGAAATTTGTTCTTCCATCTTACTACTACTAGTAAGTGAAGAAGTTTTTTTTAACAAAAAATAACAGTATTGTGTGCTTATAAATACGACAAATATTTAAAAAAGAAAAACAATCATAATAAAAGAAATACCGTTCTCCGGTTCGTGTTGTTTATTCTTTAGTTTTCTATGTTGTGTCATGTGTACTATTGTTTTTCTGTTTGTCTTTTTTCATTTTTAGCCATGGCGTTGTCGGTTTGTTTTAGATTTGCGAGTTTGACTGTCCCTTTGGTATCTTTCGTCCCTCTTTTATATTCTTAATGGAAATTCATTACGAAAATGGCTAAAACCAAAAGCTCATACACATCAGACGAATGAATAACACAACTGAAGTATTTTTTACTTGGAACAGACATATTCATATATGTAGGTATTGATGGATTAAACCTGGTTTTATAGCTAGCTAAACCTCTCGTTTGTGTGACAGTCGCATCAAATTCCATTATAATGACAACGATGTATGAACAATAAAACCCCAGACATAGCAATTAAAAAGAAAAGGTCTAAATAGGTGTACAGCAGTCAGCACTGTGTTATTACCTTAATAATCATAAAAACCAACAAATATGTCAACAAAGAAAAATACAAATGCATATAGATAATGTACATTAGCAATACGAAAGACAAGAATACTAAAAAAATGTCATTGCACAATAACACAATGACGGTATTTATAAGTACCAAGTCACATCAAATGAGTAATAATCAAAATAGACTAAACAGTGAAAGTAATAAGTTACAAGTACAAATAAAATATTACTATAATAACACGTCATTAAGATAAGAAACAACGTTAGTATCTAGAATCTACACTCAAAGACCATTGTATTTTATTTGTGAAGTGGCTAAATCCTACTTTGTAAAGAATCACTCTTATTCAAACAAAAAAATTCTCTGAAACCGATATTATCAAGATGCTTGATTTCTTGATTGACAACAGATTTGTTACGTTCGGAGGACGTGTTTTTCAACAGACTGTCGGCATCCCAATGGGAACAAACTGTGCCCCTCTACTTGCCTACTTTATTATTATGACGCTGACTTCATGTAGGAACTTCTTAGGAAGAAAGATAAGAAGTTAGCAATATCCTTTAACTCTACTTTCCGCTATATAAATGACGATCTTTCACTAAATAATTCAAAATTTGGTGACTATGTGGAACGCATCTATCCCATCGAATTGGAGATGAAGGATACAACGGATACAGTTAAGTCGGATTCATATCTAGAAATTGACAATGAGGGTCGGTCCATTCATTTTTGATGCGTTATGTTATTTGATTTTGCCATGTGATTATGGACTTTCCTAATTGATTTTCCTCAGAGTTCAGTATTTTTGTGATTTTACTTTTTTTTGAAAACAAAACTTCACGACAAAAGAGATGATTTCAGCTTTCCAATTGTGAACTTTCCATTTCTAAGTATCAACATTCCAGCAGCTCCTGCATACGGGGTATATATCTCCCAATTGATACAATATTCCCGTGCTTGCATTTCCTATCATGATTTTCTTGATAGAGGGTTACTGCTCTTAAGAAAGCTATTAAACCAAGAGTTCCAGATGGTGAAGTTGAAATCATACCTTCGTAAATTTTACGGACGCCATCACGAGTTGGTTGACTGCTATGGAATAACCGTTTCACAAATGATATCGGATATGTTCCTTACGTCGTAACTACAATCCCCTTCCCTTTCATGAATGTGACCTACCGAATTAGACTATTTACCGGATTTTTTATCACACAAACAAGAGGACGGATGCCACATGTGGAGCAGGATCTGCTTACGCTTCCGGAGCACCTGAGATCACCCCTAGATTTCGGTGGAGTTCGTGTTACTTATTCTTCAGTTTTCTATGTTCTGTCATGTGTACTATTATTTGTCTGTTTGTCCTTTTCGTTTTTTAGCCATGCCGTTGTCAGTTTATTTTCGATTTATGAGTTTGAATGTCCCTCTGGTATCTTTCGTCTCTCTCTCGTTATAGATTCTGGTACTGAGATGACCGCTTGTGCTAAATCGAGTTATGTCTAAAAATGAGGCAGATGAATTCTTGTTTGTTGGTATTCTGATTTTTACTGCAAACATTCCAAAATTAAACATTACACAGAAACTGCTTTTGAACAACAAGTTTTACTTCTTCACCTGTGTTTGTTCTAAACAATTAATGTCAGTTTATTCAAATTTCAAGTATATTTATGAATCCAGATCTTGTTATACTTTAAAAAAAATTTACATGTGTAATCTTCAATTTATTTGGCCTTCCAGGTCTTTTACACGTGCGCCATTGTTTAATTTTATAAGTTTTATTAAGACGACACGCTTGCCGTTAAATCAAATCCTGGTAAATTGCATTCGACGAATTTTTTAAAAGGTTATGCTTTTGTTGCTCCGTAAAAATCCAAACAATTCTTATTTTGTTTTTAAAAGCAAGTAGAAAATCTAGATATCGAAATGTTAAAATTAGATATGATGTCAAATTTTTCCTTTATGTTAATGTTTTTGACTTCATTTATCGTTCAAATGGTAGTAACAACAAATGGGATTGTGCCTATACTACTTTCTTTATACTTTAATTCATTAATCAGCTGATGTAGCAGTGATGTTTATATATTGTTGATTTACCGATATTTGGCAAAAACCCTTCGTAAGCTTGGGCCTCCATACTCACTAACTTCGTAATTGGCTTGGTCTTCTGTCTTTTTTGTCACTGTAGATATCATTTCTAGATAGACGAACAAGAGAGGTGACAGGTACCAAGGGAAAATTCAAATTCACAAATTAAAAATAAACTGAAAACATCATTGCTAAAGAATGAAACAGACCAACAGAAAAAAACAATGCAATAGTTATCAAAGGTACCAGGATTATAATTAAGTACGCCAGACGCGCGTTTCGTCTACATAATATGTGTCTGGTTACGAAATTATAAGCCTAGTATCTTTGCTGAGTTTTTAAAATTATCATCCGGAGCAGGAATAGGAAAGATGCGAATACAAACACTAGATTCCGTTTGTAATATCACTTGTTTTCTTCGTTTGAAATTGTGTGTTATGGGAAACATAGATAATGAAAATAGTCGATATCAATCTGATTGAGATTCAAGACTAAAAGACTCTTCCCTTTCCTCGATCTTGATATCTATATCACTAAGGGAAAGCTGAATACTAAAATTTATGATAAAAGGGATGATTTTTCATTTCCTATCGTTAATTATCCGTTTTTAGATGGTGACGTTCCCTTGTCACCATCTTACGGTGTTTATATATCTCAACTTGTACGATTCGCTCGTGTATGTAACAATGTTTTAGATTTTAACGAGAGAAATTTATGTATTACTGAAAAATTATTACACCAGGGTTTTCGATATCACAAACTAGTCACAACATTTACTAAATTTTATCATCGGTATAAAGACATCATTCGTAAATATAGCTCAACATGCAGACTTCTTATACGTTCAGGTATTTCAAATCCAATTTTTTATGGAAATATTCTTTATAAAGCACAAAGGTGTCAGTATTCACCTCAGAAACTTACAAAACCTTTAAATAGACTTATTAAGAAGGGATATAATTACGATACTGTTGTCAAGTCATTTAAGATTGCATATTTTGGCGTTAATATTGAGTCACTGATAAGGTCTTTGCGTCGGAACTAAAGACATTTATTCTAAAAACAGTTGTTGGCATGACACGGGTTATGTTCTTCTCATATATGTTATGATGGTATGATACTATAACCCTAACGGGAAGGATTGTGCCTGATGTTCATATGATGAAATCATAATCTTTCAATCTTTAATTGAAGCCTGGAGCTGGCATGTCAGTTAACTGCTAGTAGTCTGTTGTTATTTCTGTATTATTGTCATTTTGTTTATTTTCTTTGATTACATCTTCTGACATCAGACTCGGACTTCTCTTGAACTGAATTTTAATGTGCGTATTGTTATGCGTTTATATTTCTACATTGGCTAGAGGTACAGGGGGAGGGTTGAGATCTCACAAACATGTTTAACCCCGCCGCATTTTTCGCCTGTCCCAAGTCAGGAACCTCTGGCCTTTGTTAGTCTTGTATTATTTTAATTTTGATTTCTTGTGTACAATTTGGAAATTAGTATGGCGTCCATTATCACTGAACTAGTATATATTTGTTTAGGGGCCAGCTGAAGGAAGCATTCGTGTCTTTGTCTCTTTGACACATTCCCAATTTCCATTCTCAATTTTATATTCTTTTTATTTCAATTTAAGAGTAATTGACGAAATATTACATATAAACAGAGTAGGTATTTTCAAGTTTTTGCAATTTTTTCAACCTTCTCGCACCAATCTTGATTTCCGCTCTATATATGTGTAAGTATTATGTACTTTTGTTGGTTTATTTTCGATTTATGTGTTTGAATGTCCTTCTGGTATCTATCGTCCCCTTTTTACATTACATTGACTGGTTGCGTTGTTTGGATCCTCAATGCTCTTCAACTTTGTATAAATTGTTTGGCTTTTTAACTATTTTGATATGAGCGTCACTGATGAGTCTTATGTAGACGAAACGCGCGTCTGGCGTACTAAATTATAGTCCTGGTAGCTTTGATAACTATTTACACCACTGGGTCGATGCCACTGCTGGTGGACGTTTCTTCCCCGAGGGTATCACCAGCCCATAGTCAACACTTCGGTGTTGGCATGAATATCAATAATGTGTTCATTTTAATAAATTTCCTGTTACAAAACTTTGATTTTTTCTAAAAACTAAGGATTTTCTTATCCCATGCATAGATTACCTTAGCCGTATTTGGCACAACTTTTTGGAATTTTGGATCCTCAATGCTCTTCGACTTTGTATAAATTGTTTTGCTTTTTAACTATTTTGATATGAGCGTCACTGATGAGTCTTATGTAGACGAAACGCGCGTCTGGCGTACTAAATTATAGTCCTGGTACCTTTGATAACTAATTATACTGTTCTTTCTTGTTCACCCATTTAAGATAGTGTGTGTATTACTTGTTTGACTCTTGATAAAGTGTTGTTTCATCTTGTTGTCCTTTCTTCTCAAATGGCGAAAAATCTAAACGGGTTGCAGTTGAAAATTGCAAGTCTCATAAGAACTATTTGGTTGAATCAATTATTCCCCATACACATTTCAGAATATTATAAATTTCAACAACAATTCTTTATTGATCAAAGTAACACAAAATAACATCAAAAGCACAAATTATAACAAAAATAACAAATAATAACTATAGTTTTTTTTTTTACATGTGTTCACAAAAATATATTTCATTAAGTGACAATTGATCATTATGCATTGGCAAAAATCAGTCCAGTTTATAACATATTAAACTGTTACATTCAATTACTAAGATACATCTATAATTTACCCATCACAAGAGTCATAATGTACCAAGTTAAGAATACGACAGTTATTATCAATTCTTTTAATAGTTTGAGTTTTTGATTTTGCATTTGATTAGGGACTCTCCGTTTGGGATTTTCCTAGGAGTTCGGTTTTGTTTTCTTTTTATAATACCGTACAGCAAGCCAAATTTCATTTTTTGCCCCATTTTTTTATATTCATCTTTAGAATTTTGGCCTAGGTCGTACTTGGTATCTGGCCGTAGATAAGTCAAGTAACACGTATAATGCGGTTCGAAATCGAATGAGCTCAGTAATACGTGTATATATATATATATATAATACTATTAATGTACTGGTGATAATTGCCTCCGAATGTGCTATAGAGCAGTTGTATATAAAAATAGAAGGCAACGACTGCTACATACTTAAGATTACACATACAGATTGGAACTCTGTCAATCGAGTTATATTAATGATGATGCAATGATTGAGTATCATAGAAATGCTGCAGTAAAAAAAAACAATGAATATCATTGAAAATAAAATGTTTGGCAGCATTTTGCAATTGTTTGTAGTTGTATTTGACAAGTTCAGAATGTTATGAATTATCGGCACCAAATTATATCATATCGACGAGAAAACATATGGATGAATTAATACGTTCACAAATCGAGGTTCACGATGACAAATAATATGCACAAGGTAATGGTTGCAGTCAGCAAAAAACTTGTCATGTCACATTGTAGCCTCCAGTTGACCACTGTAAAATCGCGTATGCGCATGTCTTTGTTCCTCTATTTACGTCATATTGGAAATGTAATCCTTTATATTGTCTCTTACTCAAAGCAGCAAAGTACGACACAAAGTAAAAACGTAGAGTAGATTTGTTCTACTAGTGAGATCATTGCCTCTGAACACATTATGTTGGAGATAATCATTTAAATCTCATTTCAGTTCACGTCGGGATTACTCACATTCGGAAACCCCCGTGTATTTAGGTAAAGTCAGTATGCCAGCTGTATTGTCTACATTCTTGATACACCCTTCGAAATGTCCAGGTTTACCCTAAAAATAAACAAATGATATTGAACTGTAAACCTTGTAATGTACAATACTAGTAGTTATTAAATATATATATAAAAAAATAAAAGACTTCCAACTCAGTCTACATACCTACTAAGTGATACATATATATTTCTCTAATTCTTAATCGAAGTATCCATTCCTGACCTGTTGATTATTCTAATTCAACCAGCGTGTGTTCGTTTGATCTCAGTTTTTCATTGGTCCAAATTTATTTATGACGTAAAATTTTCTTGCTTTCCTCTGAAATTCCTATTGTGACGTCATGAGAAAAGACGACCATGTCTGTTGACGTCACGTTGAAAAGAACATTGTTTTGAAAAAAACTAAGGATTTTCTTACCCCCAGGAGTAGATTACCTTAGCTGTATTTGGCACAACTTTTTGGAATTTTTGGTCCTCAATGCTCTTCAACTTTGTATTTATTTGGCTTTTTAACTATTTTGATATGAGCGTCACTGATGAGTTTTATGTAGACGAAACGCGTGTCTGGCGTATAAATTGTAATCCTGGTACTTTTGATAACTTTTTGAAGGTCGTTCGAAAAAAAGGACTTCGATAGTCTGCTTATCGTCAAAAAGTAATTAAAGAAACAGATTCCATCACCAAATCGTGTACAATACGATATTCATCCACTCTAGACAGTTATGGTTGCCTTTTTATCATGACGTCACAATAGGAAATTTAAGGGAAAGCAACAAAGTGGGTCTCATTGGGGTCTAAGCGTGACGCGGGATTGCCGATTTTTCGTAAGCGTGAAAACGGGAAATGAGGTCTTGCGGGACCCGGGAAATGACAAAAAAATGAGAATTGGTTGCGTACATAGTGTAAGCGGGATACGGGAATCTGACAAAACAGTAAGCGGGATCCGGGATCGGAACCCCCCAATGAGACCCCCAGCAAAGTTCGACGTCATAATCAAATTTTTACCAATGAAGATCTGAGATCAATCGAATCACACGTTGACAAAATAAAACCAATCAAAAGATCAGAAAAAGGATAAAATCACGTTAGAATTAGAAAAATCTTGTTATATATATAAAAACAATGAAGAAGGAATTTAACACAGATATTTGATATTAGACCTGAATTTAATCTGTAGTGTCCGATAAAATTCATAATTTTAATAAAGCGTTTTGTCAACACTAGTATTTTGTGATTTGTCATTTATTGAATATTTCTTATTTGACAGCAGGAAAGTATAAGCTATGTCAAATTTAAAACACTAAAAATTGGAGAACTTTTATGAATGCTGTCGTATTTCAATTATGATGTGTATGGGCGGATTTAATATTGTATTAATTTGAATACTGACATTTTCATTGCAAGGTTTCGATTTTGAAGCACTGTTTATGACCAAATTAACACCGAAGCAAGTGTCAATTTTCAAGATCATGAAAATCAATACTGTAAATATAAATGATCATGATGTGTATTGAATATTATTTTGACACTTTGACATACAAAGTTAATTTATTTTTTTCAATTAGCCAATTTATTGAAGTCCTTCATTTAAATAACTGATTGATTAAACGTACTTAAATATAAGAACTGTATATACGATTTTAAAATAGCATTGAATTTATGTTAACGAACATTATTGAGAGTTAATTTGATGAAACGTGTCAAAAAGTGACATTTAATATACAGTGCAACGAAAGTACATATAAATATAGTATGCCACGTGCCATAAAATTGTTTAATAAATATGTGGTTTTATATATTTTGTTCGATAACGTCCTTGCTAAGTTATAATTAGCCAATGTGTAAAAAGATACGAGGGCAAAATGACGTCACAAGACAAACACCAACATGACCAGAACTAATAAAGATTTCTATTCGAAGAACGGAAATTACCATCTTCTCCAATTTGGGTTATTTTTATATGTGTTATAACTGAAGCTAATGATACGAAAATTATTTCCAAAACAGGATAGACTATTATTTGTTTGGTTTCATATTACTTTTTTAACAATCAGCTCTTTATATAATGCAACTCGTTCGGTATGCCCGTGTGTATTGTGATGTCATAGATTTTTACAGACATAATTATAGTTTTTTTGTTTAAAACCCAAATTTTCACCTCTAGAGGTTTTTTTTGTGATTTTCTTTCACTTTTACCAAAATAGTCAGAATATGCAATGCGATAAAATGGCCGATAAAGATCCAGTATGATCGATCTTGACGGATCTTAAGATTGTCAAATATATATGTTTTGCATTTAAATAGACAAAGAGTATATTGTTACTAAACATAAGTTATGCTACACTATTAAGTTATTCCTACCTCGAAACTATCGACGAAATCTGCATCACTAGGATGAATACCCCCCAGTGTCATGGAGGCAAATCCTTCAGTATCACAGGCTATTCTATAGTTCTGGAAATAATGTTTACCATCAACAATCAGACGTCCACGCTTCCTCTTCCGTCTGAACACAATCTGTAAACAATAACAGCACAAATAAACAGACTGGGAGTAAAAGGTACATAATTCAGGTTACGAATGGTCATTTTAATGCATTTATTCACGTCTTTACAATCCATTATCAAGCTAACAAGGAACGTAAAAGTCAAAATATATATCAGGATGTATATTTTGATTTTTTGTTGCAAGGAAAGTAACAACTTTTTCGTAACTTACTTCGAACATCTATTTTAGCCACCTTTACAAAGGAAATTTTTGATGATATGTATTGATATTTTGGTCATTTTTATATTTTGTGAAATACCTAAGTACGTAGTTAGAAAATAACTTTTAATTCGATGAAGACAGACCTATGATTAATATAAACGAGACAACTTTACTTAAATATAAAAGAAAGTAACCTCAAACATGGTTAACCACATAGCATTTTTCGTTTGCTTGTCCCAAGGCAAGAACCAGTTATTTAGCTAGTTGTCGGTGGTTCAAGTCTGTCTTTAAGTTTTTCGTAGTTTGTATATTGTATAAATCAGGCCGTTAGTTTTCCTATTTGATTTTTTCTCTCATTTTTCATGCCTTGGTCTATCAAAGCTGACTATAGATTTCGTCGTTGTTAAAGGCCGTACAGTGACCTATAATTGCTTTAATCTTCGTGGTGGCTAATTGTCTTATTGGCATTTATAATATCTCTCCTTATTTCAATGATAAACTTACACTATGCCATTTTCCATCGTCGACCTTGGCAGCGGCTACTGTCAACACGGCTTCTAGACGACGACATTTTATATGGTATGTCAAAAAGCCGGATGCGATCTCAACTCCAACGAATTCTTTGGTATTTGCATTGTTCAAGTAAAACAAAACACCACTTAAGGACGTCGTTTTAAACTCAAAACTCAAAGCATGCCTGAAAAAAGAGTTTTTTATATTTACAATAACATTTTGAATAGGAAATAAACGTGAAATTAATTCGCTCGATTCTTTATTATTCTAATAATGAGAAGCCTTTTGGAATCGCATACAGGATACGCTGTTGTACTTTAAAAGTGATAACATTCAATAAAAAATCAACAATAATTCGATAATGATTTTCAAAAGGGACATACGATCTCACAAACAGAAATATATATTTCTCACGACAGAGTTGGGTTTAAATATGGAATGGAGTGCACCAAGGTTATTTCACGCTTATTATTTTCTGTTCGCTTTTATTTTCCTCGACCCACATTAAATTTTCTGCTTTTGATGCTACTTTTTACGCCCTTTAGTACATATATACATTTTAGGTGTTTTATAAGTGAAGGTATCAAAAGATATCATGGGCTATTGCATTTAAATTACAAAATGAATGATGAAATTTCAATTCTATTTTTTCAATGAATTGGGGGCGCTAATAAGTATATTAGACTGATATTTAATTGAAACAAATTAAATGATGTTATCGCTATAACGAAGTTTAAATTCAAATACCACTTTAAAAGACGTTTGGTGCACATTTTGACGATTTGATAAATAATAATATGATCGTATAGTAGACGCATAAATAAGACATGGAAAATTGCCTTTTAGTTTAAAGTTTCAATTAAATTTAAGTTTTAAAAACTATTATTTAAAATATGAAAACGGTTTTTCCCCAAGGCATAGCCAGGTCAGCCAGATTTGACAAAACTTGTTTTCATTTTTCTAATTCTCCGCAAATGGATAATTGATTTAGCCTTTCATCTGTTTTTTGAAGCGCCATTGTTGCGTTTCTTGTAAACGAAACTCGCGTCTTGTGTTTTAAATCAAATACTGGCCTGGTATACTAGTATATAAATGTACTGGTGATTGTAGCTTTTTCACGTAAAACAAGATGCAGCTTCTTAAGATATTTCTTATTGTATAACTCTTTTATATTTTTAGTTTGTTTTTAACTGACAGTGAGAATGTTGTCATGATGCGAACCCAGGATTATATCCAAGGGTGCATGTTTTAAAGAGAAAAAGACAAAGAATTTGATGTCAAGAAACTTCTTCATTTTTCTTTAATTGGCTGAATGTAATACCCGTTAGCAACAAATGTTCAAACATACATGATGCTCTCTGATTAACTTTAATAAAATACTACTTACCCATTTCCAAATGGTTTCTTTAGTGAGTCTATCCGGACTCTACTTTTCGGTAAAGGTTCGATGTAGGCTCCTTTAGCGCTTAGTATATTGATTGGTGACTGAAAAAAAATAATGCAAGAAATATTGTATTAATAGGTAGAGAAAGAGTTTAAACACGATTTCTGCAATTTAAATATTGTGACCTGTAAATGTTCACATCTCTTTCCTTTGATCTTTATGGATAGCATAGTCTCGTAGACAGTCATACTACAATTCAGTATTTGTCAATAACGTGAAAAAATGACAACTGAGAATAGGTAGTTAGAGGAGGATTCCCATTATGAATTATTAATAAAAATCCTATTGCTGTCTTTGTTATAATCCCCAAACTGGAAAGAAACACGGATAATGTTGTAAATAAAGAAACAAGAAGTTACCAAGAGTGCTCGCAGTATCAGTATAACCGTAGCAGGTGTAAAAGAAACATTACCGTAGAAAAAGGTAAAAATAAAAGAACAGAGAATGACGAGTACCAGTTTGTCAATTATTTTAAGGTTAACGTTAACGAGTTGGTAATAAAAAGTCTTCAATTGACGAAAATAACACGACCTTCAGCAATGAGCAGACCTATTTTTGACTGATATTTAGTATAATGCTTACAAAAAATAAATATCTTTACTTAGTACACTGAATAAATGTGGAGCTATTTTCTTATATTTTATTCGCCTATTATAGTAATATACCGATCACATAAAACATAATGTTAAACGTAAATTAACTCCTGGAGACTGGGAATCGTTGTGGAGGGTACAAACACAAAACTATAGTATTGTTCTCAATAAAGTGAAAGAATTTAAAGTTCACAAAACTTTAATCATGACATTACGGTAAAAACAACAAAAATTTATCTCATACAAATATGAAAAACAATATTGATCATATTAAAACGTGTGCGAAATATTTATAACGAGATAAATAATATGATTCGGCAGTTTATAGTATAAATTATAGGACCGTCCTATCTTTGTTTGTACCTACTGACAGCTGGTTATTGGTCAATGAAGAGCAGCTTGAACTACTTTCACAAATGTATAACAGCCCCTCTACGTCTGGTTAAAATTCTCAGTAGGGGATCTCTGTTTCGGATTTTTTAAACCTATTTTATGTCATCGCTAAGCTGGTGTCACATTTCTTTGCCAAGTTTGTCTTTTAAGTACAAATTATAGTTTACCGTTAAAATTACTCAAACACTTTGTCACGAAATTATAAGTTTTTATGCTCTTGTTCTATTTAGAGTTTTCAACTTAAGTTCCATTTTTGAGTTTTCAGCATTATAAACTGGATCCCTGTTGTGTTCACTTATCGCTACACTGTGCGAAGCTAAAGATAGAACGGCGGACCAGTTTATAAGCATTATTGAATAGTTTGCATTCCCAAACCCCTTTGCCGGTAGTGGTATAGATACATGCAGCTATCAAATTATTTCTAAGCTAACTTTTATTTTATTAATCTTTTTTGTGTATGACTTTGGCTACAAATATGAGACAAGGCTAGACCGTTGGTTTTCCCGTTTGAATGGTTTTACACTAGTAATTTTGGGGCCCTTTATAGCTTTTTGTTCGGTGTGAGCCAAGGCTCCGTGTTGAAGGCCGTACTTTAACCTATAATGGTTTAATTTTTAAATTGTTATTTGGATGGAGAGTTGTCTCATTGGCACTCACACCACATCTTCCTATATCTATTGTGAGATATGCACAGGAAAAAGTATCATGCATGTTTTTAGTATATTTTATATATAAAAAACCTACATTGGAAAACGCATGGAAAATTCACTTTTTTTTTTTACATTTCTCACCCTACATGTAAAACGCATATTTCAAACATGCGTAATCATGTGCATCACGCATACAAAGATAAATTCAAGTAAGATTTTATACACGTGTTTCGTAGCATAATTATGTTTGAAACACTTTTCTAACAAACATGCGTATAATACATGTTGCAAGCTTATAGAAAAATATGTTACAAAAGTCATCCATAAAACTTATTTATCAAGTTAACTAGTTTTTAGTTCATGTTATTTACAACACATGCATTACTTATGCGTTAAACGCACGAATAGCGCATGTATAGCGCGTGTTTAAAACATGCTTTTTACAGCATATGCAATTGTTCATGCGCAATGTGCACTTTATCACGTCTGAAACATGCGTTCTACATGCATGTACGGTAGAAAATAAAAATTGTCAATGCGTTTCCAAAAGAATGTTTTACGAATGTAAATTATACAAAAAAAAATAAATATAAGCTTAATACTCTTGATCTTTTATTAACTGAATGATTTACAAGTTACTAATTGACTTATTTTATTATTTATTGTTAACTTATATTTCAAGGCGTACGATGTTAAAAAAACCTGTATTTTCAAGAACTGAAACGTCACAAGGAGAAACACAGAAGAAGAAGAAACAAGAAAATTGAGAATAGAAATGGGGAATGTTTCAAAGAGACAACAACCCGACCATAGAAAAGACAACTGCAGAAAGTCACCAACAGGTCTTATCAACAGGTATGTATCAAACATACATGCATACATACAAACACAAAAATAAACAAAAAGAAAAGAAAAGAAACCGATTAGTGTTACCTTATTATAGCTTATTAGAATATATATAGTTTAGGAACCTTTTTTTAAACTTAATACGATCATAGTAAAGTACACTGAACCTTTTAAGGAAACCGTTAAAACTATAAAATATTAAAGGTTGTGTGGGCGGAAGTTTCATAAACTATACAAAATGATTTGTTTTAAGAAACCTTTGCAAATTGTGCACTCGAGGCGTTTCTGTATTCTAAAATCCGTTCTCAATAGTTAATCAATGATGAAAAAAACGACTAAACTGTCAAAAGCAGACAAAGTTGTCCGCCTTCTGTAGCAGATAAAATAAAGAATAAACCCACCCACATTGAGATGTTTAATTATTTCTGTAAAAACTAATGTAAATTAATATAGTAAAAGAATCGCAGAAATTAACTAATGCTTTATATAAAAGTGAAAAAAAAAAAATGTTTTCATTGATGGCGAATATAGATTTGTGTTTTTATTTTTCAATAATTTACTGTCTGCAAAATGTTGAATATTATGATTAAAGCAAAATCGTAAGGTTTCTACTTCCAGGTATACCCAGAAACATTTTGCTCTCTACCATTGTTAGTGAAACATAAAAAAGGTTACATTTTTTAAGTTGATTTACAACCGAGGTGCACGCAGCGGCGGATTTTGAACTTTTCATAAAAGGGGGGGGGGGGGGGGGGGGGTGACTGACTTAAAAGGGGGCGGGGTTCCAGTCATGCTTCAGTGATTCCCTATATAATCAACCAACTTTTTCCCACGTAAGGAGGGGGCCTGGACCCCTAGGGCCCTCTGGATCCGCCTATGTGCATGTTATATGAAAATATCGAATGGTATACACAATTCAAAAAGTTTTGTTTTGTTTTTGTATTGTTTTATCTAAACATCAAGTACATACATGCGCTGTTTGACAAAACATTGTTATGGTGTGTATATGTTAAAACTGAGTTAGAAGTACTATAGTGTATATCATGTTAAGGTATTTTATTATTATATAGTGAGTGGGAATATGAATGCGACAAATAACATTTTATGAACTAAAAAATATCGATTATTTTTCTCTTTTAATATATTGCTTTTCAATGTTTTCTCATCCATGCAGCACAATTTTCAGTAATAAGTAATTTTACTTCATTGATTGTGCACTTGAAAACTTGTGATTTACTTGGCTCACACTAAAATTCTCAAAATTATAGATTGAATTGTTTTGACCATGACTAAAACTAAGTGGGTTAGATTTGTTTCATACCTGACCATTTTAATATAGATATATGTGATTTCTGATTCACCCTCAACACAAAACAAATTGTAGTCAATTCCCCATTTACATTCTCAATTCTAATTAATTTAGTAATATTTTCGTTTTTTTTAAATATTGAGTTTCATAGTGGTTTTTAAAGACAACTTTAAAAACATATTTTTTATAGTTCGCTTGCGGTAGTTATTTCGAAATATAGAAGAACATGCAGACTTTTGATATACAGTTATAATAACCTCAACTGCTGAGGTGAACAAGAAGACTTAGTTGTTAATTTCTATGTCATTTTCGTCTTTTGTGGAGAGTTGTCCCAATGGCTATCATACCACATCTCCGTTTTTTATTTATTTTTTATATATATACACAAATGTAAGGCTATTTTAAGATGTTTAATCGTCGTTATATTAATGTATACAAAAAATATGTTTTTATTATGAGATTTAACCCAATAAATGTCTTAAAATATGAACTTCGCCTTCTTTTGTTCCAATAAATCAATGTTAAAACGTTTTCGTTCTACAAAAAAATATCGAAGGAAATTAAAGACCTATTTAGAAGTAAGAGATAACATGGCTGCACTTTAAATGCATGGGCATATCCGCTTACACAAATATTAATCATAACAGCTTAGACATATTTAGTATTTTCACATAGTTTACAACTCACGAAACCTTTGGTCCAATTACCCTGTTTTGTCATCGTGTCGTCAAAAAATACATTAAAACACTAATCTTTAGGACATAGTCTATTTTTGACAATGTTAGGTTTAAAGAATATATTATTAATCTTTTAAATTAAAGATATTAAAAATAACCATTAATTTGCGGTAATATAGATTTTTCAAAAAATGTGTATTTAGTTTACCTGTTTTTTTGTGACTCATGCATCGTTATCTAATGTCGCATGATAGCTCTTACTGGCTTAGGAATTTTGAAGGTCAAATATTGCGGTTAAAATGTGAAACACCAGGGCTGTTATTTAACTAGAGAAAAGATGAATACGAGTACAAGGGGATCTATGGTAATCATCCGTATGACAGAAACCCAACGAAACAAATAAGCAAAGCACATCTAGACACGTGTCTGTACAATATGACACACTCTAGACCTCCCGAGTCAATGAGAAGGAAATATGCTATCAACCACAAATCCTCAAATTAACAAACAAAGCATTGAATTATGACATAAATCAGGTAAATATAACACCAATGAATGCACCGTATATATATGCACAGGTCATTAAATAGTCCGATTTCATTTTCCAACATAAAACGCTCGGCTGGTGCTTTCTTTGCAGAAGGGATTGACAAGAAAAATGTAACGCGAGTTTATAATGTATTAGTACTTCTGTTTATACTGTATTTGCTAATACTTGTCTCGTTAGAAATCATATCTCATCAACTTGTTTTTAAACGTTAAAATTTTGTATTGGGTTCTTTCGAATTATTTATGATGAATTCAGAGTGTTAAGATCTACTGCTGATTCTTTTGAATTCAGTATTGAAATCTGGTCGGCAATTGCAGACACATCGCAATATTTATATTTAAGACCGTATACTGATCTCCTGTTGTCCGTTTTTGTCTCTTTGACATTTACACTTCATTACCAATCAAACCATTTTTGCATCTGCTAGATATACAATATACAAAAAAAAAACAAGACTCGCCAGCATCAATTACTGTAAAATTGGTAGTTAACCAGTCGGTAGTAAACCAGCATCAAATATTGTACGGTAGTTTATTGACAACTACCGTAACATCGACCGTGGTCAGCCTGCATCAAATACTGTAATCTCGACCGTTTAACAGGGTAAATCACATCTTCTTATTTTCTAATAAAATTTGTTTTGTGTCTAGCAATTCGATTTTAGTTTTTAATTTATTTATTTAGGTTTAAAATCGACTTAACATTTAAAAGTTGTTTGAAATAAGCATGAATATGAAAACGTGAAGGAAAAATAAAAAGTATTATTGTTTTTAGTCGTGCTGCTTAGTATAAAGAAAAAACAGTTACTGTAATAGATATTTTACTGTGCAGTATTGTATACATGGTTTAAAAATAAAATTAATTTAACACGTCCGTAATGCAATGGGGTATGACAAAGTCGGTGACTTTGAATTCAGCCCCGGTTGTCGGAAGGTACTTGTGCACATAACCAACGTTTATCTATTTATACTTTCTTCTGATTTCTAGTGTTTTTTTTTGCATTTTGATAACTTATATATTTACTAAAGGACTCAAAAGAGTTAAAATTTGCACTTAAACATTGGATAACATTATCTAAAAAAGGAAGATTAACACTAAAAAAAAAGGCTTCCGAAAAACCTTCACCAAGAATGCTCAAAACCAAAATTGTGAAAGCACAGTGTGTTTAAATACTTGAGACTTACAAGACCAAAAGGGACAAACAATAATAGTTCGAACCAAATAATTGCAACATTACCGGAAAAAGCTGCAACTTTAGCTTCTCAATATTTAGAAATTAACAAAAGGAAAATACCAACAGTTCAATTAATATTCCAAAGATTTTAATGGTACATTGCAATCATTCAGTAATCAAACGTAAAATCACAAAAATACTCCGAGGAAAATTCTAAACGGAAAGTCCCTAATCAAATGGCAAAATCAAAGGATAAAACACATCAATCGAATGGACATCAACTGTCATATTCCTATTTATTACAGGCATTTTCAAATGTAGAAAATGTTTGATTAAACCAGGTTTCATAGCGCTAAACCTCTCACTTATATGACAGTCGCATCAAATTCATCAAATATAGAATACAGATTAAGAATGACGAGGATTTGAAAAAAAAAGTATTGAAATAAAGAATCATTGAACTATATACTCAAGGATAAAACGGTATCGACCATCAAACACAGTCGGCACTGTATAGGGATATGGAAAATTAACGCAAGCAAAATGGATGCTGCCAAAATAAAACGAACACCGTTCGTACGAAATGTCTTTCTCAATAATTCAGTTATGTTGCATCAGCAGGAGAAGATTTTCAGGCAAAATAACATTGCTTCGCTGTCTGAATCGAAAAAAAACCCCAAAAATATTAGATGCGAAAAAGTCCAAAACAATACTTGAACAGATATCTAACAGCCTGTTATCACATACGCGGGATTACATTTTGCTATTCATTGACACTTTTTTTTTAATCAAAACTTTTGTCACTGTTATATGCGTGCATTGTTTATAAGTTGCATGTGTCAATTTCGTGTTATTTGTAACAATAATATTGTTTCGATTGTAAAGCGATAAAATTAATTTTCCCGTGACTTCTAAATTTAAACTTTCTAACCGAAAAGGAAAATAATGGAACCTAGTGTACGCATTTTTTTTTATAGAAAAGTACCATGCTATGATCGTGTCTTTTTAACGAATCTATAGTTTAGAACAACTACAATATCGAAATTTAAAGACAGATTAAAATATCTTCAGAATTAAAAGAGACACTTACCTGACATTTCTGGTTGATGGTCATCCCTCGAACAATTTCAATCATTATCAAAAAGTGAGCTACCAATTCGCCAAATGTCTCCGAAAATTTCATCTTTAAATAATTATTTTTCAAACGATAAAATTAACGATTGAGATATCTGTTGCAGCAACTCTAACTCTTAATAACTTTTATACTTTTGTTAGTTAAATAGCTCCTTGCGTTTAATATTGGCGCGTTCAGGTATATTTATACACTTATGGATTTATTTTTCTTTGGCGGAGTAATACAGGTGCAATTAAATTGCTATGTTTCATGAATGAAAAATAAAATTGTTGTAAAATTCCAGCACGTGGTTAAAATCAATAAAATATTTAATTACTTCAGAAAACGTAAACACAATCCTTTGATGCGTAAATGAACATGTAATGTCAACAAATATTATGAGAAACGTTTTAAAGATAAAATAGTTTTATTCATGGTCAAATATGTATGTGTATTTGACTAACACAAAAATAGCGTACGTGATCCTCCCACGCCTTGTTTAATGTCATTTATCTTTTTTTTTTTATTTGTGTCACTTCCTTATGAAGTTTTATATGTCACTAATGCTACATTATTGTCCCATACCTGATACTAATATTTGGATAAAAAATCAATTACAGGTAAATGTTTCTTTGAATACCAAAAACCCGTTGCATAGTAAATTTAAAATAAATTGTCTAAATTATCGTCATAACAATGGACCCGGTGTTAGACAAATACAATAAAAAGAAATCATTTTTTCAAGACGTTTAGTATCATCTATTTTTCGTTTTATGACAAAAAATATCTAGTCATATAGCCCCATTGCAAAAAGACATTAAAACCTGTATTCATATCATATGACGAATCCATAAAAAAGTTCTATTTACATTGCAAAGCGTATTTACTACACCTGTTCCCAGTATCTGATATGACCCGTTTTCGAAATAATTTGAAATAAAGAAATCAGTCACAAACAAAAACAAGGAAGCACAAAACCAAAAGCGATAGAAATGTCAAAATCTGCTGACAAAGTAATTCATTACCTTGGCAGTATTACGACATAAACTTGGCCTACACCTTTCGCAGCAGACCTTCACATACATTGCAATGTGTATGTAACAATAGACAGGTCATCGAAATAGTAAAAGAAAAATCAACCAGTCCGGAGTTATAAACTGTCTTCGGAAGATATCTCATTTTTTTTTATATATTTTCAACAACCTAGGGGAATTTAATATTATATTTAATCGTCAAGTAGTTTCGTACAGATATAATTTTAACACTTATTAACGGACTCTTTTAGATCAAATTATCATAGATACCCGGACTAAATTTTTTTACTTACGCCAGACGCGCGTTTTGTCTACAAAAGAGTCAGCAGTGACGCTCGAATAAAAAATGTCATAAAAGCCAAAAAAAAACTACGAAGTTGAAGAGCATTGAGGACCAAAAGTTCTTAAAAGTTTTGCAAAATACAGCCAAGGTTATCTATTCATGAGGCATAAAAGCCTTAGTATTTCAAAAATATCAAAGTTTTGTTACAGTTAATTTATTAATATGAACATATCTATAATAACTTAAATCAACACAGAAGTGCTGACTACTGGGCTGGTCATACCCTCGGGGAAATAAATCTCCACCAGCAGTGGCATCGAACCAGTGGTTGTAAGTAAACCCATCATAGATACTAGTACTAAAAATTTTCACTTACGCCAGAGGCGCATTTCGTCTACAAAAGACTCATCAGTGACGCTCGAATAAAAAATGTTCTAAAGGCGGCAAATGTTTGACTGCTGTATATCATTTCAGTACCGAATTATTGACCAAGGAGCTGATACAACCATCGGAAGGACTCAGACTGATAGTCTACCAGCCAATTTATCGAACCATGCAGTGCTGAAAAAAGAGAACATCACGTTGTTAATTGTATGCGTCCGAAGCGTTTTCCTAGAATAACCTTCATTAAGACAAATATTTGAAAGCCAGTGATGTAGTTGATGAAGGCATAATGATTTAATAATACACTTCACCAGGGATTTTCTATACTAACGCTAGTATAGAAAGAAGCGTTAGTATAGAAAGTCCCTGACTTTACCAAGAGAAGGATCCAAAATTAAGCAAGAACTAGAGGAACAAATGACAGAAAGAAACTTGCAGATTATTTGTTCACGATTACTATGCATGAGCATTGTGCGGGGTATAAATGTACTGTTTCCTCTAATTTTCTAGAATGTTATTGACGGAAATGTTTTTAAACAATAATAGAATTCGCGACATTTATCTCAGCATCTTCATGTCATGATTTGCTTGTAACATTTTAAGTAGGCAGACAAGTAATGAACAGGTATTGTGTGAACATTGTATTTTACAGAATAGGCAATCCACGTCATTTACACACATTCAAATAAAGCAGGGCTGTCAGTAGATTTATAGTATAAAGTGTTATTCAAATATACGTGTAATCACATGATATACTATAATGACAGGTTACCTATAATAAATAACCTATTTCAAATTTTAAATCCATTTTACTGTTTTTATATTACACCAAAAGACATCAACAGTTAATCATCTTAATTTTTGCGGGTTTAACTTAAAAAAAAACAATGACGAAACTGAATATCAAATTTATCCATTGAATGCCGTATTTAAGTTTTATAGTCATCTGATCTGTGAATGCACCGATTGTGTCGTATTACATGGCGGGTAATATATGCATAGCAGGAGATGCTTTTCGTCACGTGACGAGCCTTGTCGTTTCACATTGTTTTGCATCTAAGAATTCATGAAATTCCCTCAGTTTATTGTTTTACTTTACATTGATCAGTCTCTCCTGAATCGATTTACAGATTTGAAAATTTAAAATTATTGTCGCCTTTACTATTCGTGTGGTTAGATATTTCTATGCTGAACAATTATGAAGTTTCTAGGGGGTATTTGGGTATTCCTAGCGATGACGTAAAGCAGCAAACTAATGTTAACAGAATATTTCCATCGTTTGGTTAGTAATATTATTAATAAAATTCTAATTGTACCCAGTTCTACGCTTTACACCGAATAGTCATAGATGTGTTTAAAACTGTGAGATTTTGCACGTACATGTTTTGATTCAGAAGACTGAGTTTCATTGGATAGACATTTGACATTATTGACTTTAGATTATCATATAAGTGCATATAATATGCATTTACTAAATCACCTTGCACCAGTAGCAGTTTGTCATTTATATTATTTGCACAACATTTTGGAATTTTGGATCCTCAATGCTCTTCGTACTTGTTTAGCTTGATAAATATTTTGATATGAGCGTCACTGATGAGTATTATGTAGATGAAACGCGCGTCTGGCGTACTAAATTATAATCCTGGTGCCTTTGATAACTATAAACTGTAATGTCCCACCATTATGTGTGTGTAGCACAAGTCTTCTTGTAGGACCAACATAATGTAATAGAGTGACTAAATGAAAATAAGATGTAGTATATAATTGCTTATGAAGAAAAAAAGCACCTTCAAAGAACAATTGTGTGGATGTAAACATCTGTATGGCACTGTGCACCAACGAGCATAAAGCAAAGTAAGCTATACAAATCATGTGAATACAAAAAACAATACACGATTAACAATACAATATAAACAATACAAAATAAAATAAAATAAACAATTACGACTTACGAAAACCAAAGACCACACAAAAGACTGCATACAAGGGCAAGCACTTACAGAAAAAAGTATCAACAAAAATACCGCACTCCATGCTAAATGCAAAAAGGGGAAGTCACTGAAAAAAGGCAACAGTAGTATAACGGTGTTCGAAAGTTATAAATAGATCAGAGTTACAAACTAAAACAGAGGAAAACACATCAAATATAAGAGGAAAACAAAGGAACAACAAGAAACTGAAGTGCACAAAAAACTCACAAAATCAAACGGAAGACCATAGATATATACCAACCAACATAAAAAATGGACAACTGCTGTCATATTCACGATTTGGTAAAGTCATTTATCGAAGAAGAAAAAACGCGGGTTAAACCTCATATAAATCCGTTATGAGTGGATGTTGACAATTTCCCATATATTTACAAGATATTCTGCGACATGAACGTACATAAAGTTTTTAAAAAAGCATGTAGGAATAATATTATATAATGTACTTGTAGCGGTTACAAAATCATTTATCAAAGGAAAACGTAAAGTTAACACTTTCCCACAGAAAGTCTGTGTTAACATCCTATTGGAAAGGAAAGATGTTTTCACGTCTTCTTAATATAACAATAATGGGATGTAGGTAGGAGTAACAGTTGGGCATCATCGTGACCAAATCGACACTGCTTGTATTTTAAGATTCACGTAAAAGGAAATTGTAGTTATGTGATATTAAGACATAAATTTGATGATAGATATAGAAAGATATGGTTTGAGTGCCAATGAGACAACTTTCCGTCCAAGAATTAATTCTTATAGTTTAGGAGTTTGAGTACATTTATACACAAATAAAGACACAGGACACAACGTAATTTTACAGATCAAGCCTAAGTTAATTTTAACCATCAGAGAAACCGTTACATCTCCTCTAAAATCAAGCTTATAAAAAAATGCCTTCATACAAGAAAGAATCGCGGAAATCAAAAAGAAGGGTTGGACTAATTTCAACATAATTTACAATTATTCATATTATCAATGATTGATAAATTGAAGTTTAGCTTCTATATCAACGAACCACTTTACAAGATCAAGTTTTATTGGTTAATGAAATCCTTACTGCCCCGAGAGTGTCATCGACCTTCAGTCAGGAAATTGAAACGAACCCCAGTGATGGCCATATAGGACATATAGTGTGTGTGCGGTTTTTTAAATATAAGCTTTTATAATAAAATTTATTATTGGTAATTAAGTTTATATTTATAGTCCTTAATGATTTTTTTTCTCATCGTCGGCAATCATGTGGTGCTGTCATAACGATTATGTTAGGTGGTAATTATTTCATAGGAAAAAAGGCTATATATAAATAGTAAATATATACATGTATATATATGGATATACATGACGTATTAGAGATATTTTTACATTTGATACACGCATGTAATTATATTTTTTGCAATAATATTGTTATAAGATAGGTAAATGTATCTTAAATTACTATAATTTAAAGCATGAATGCTGTATTTAGGAGAAATTGACACACTTCCGACATTATATTGTGTTTACGTTTGACACGCCTATTCTTTAATAATATCTTCTGTAATTTTAAGAACGAATTTTAAAATCCTTTCACTTAATTCAAGAAAAAACACATGTATAAATCTGAAGTTCCAACAACACACCAGTGAATAGATGTTAAAGACAATCCTTCAAATGTTTACAAACAAAATCAAAGACCCATAAAATGTCAGATTAAACTGTTTTACTGATAAATCTTACTTAGTCTAAACTATTGACACTTAAATTCATCCGCAAATTAATTTTACATATGTAATTTGATTTAAACACGCACACTGTCGCGGGCCTTTAAACCAAACTACAGGGTAAATTATCGTTAATTTCCTTTAAGAGAAGTAAATGTCCTTCAATATTTGTACAACCCATTTAAAGATTTAATCTCTTTAATTCCAGGTGTTATGTCTCTTTATAAATCAATTTTCATGGATGAGATAACTCCAAAAGGTATTTATGAAATTATATCTTTTTCATATTTTCATATTTCATTTCGATGGGTATTATATCTATTGTTGTCTTAAGTTTTTATCTTGATTTTATTTCATTGGACATTGAACCATTATCAGTAATGCATCGATTATATACTTACAAGTCATAGTTTTGTACTTTCTAACAAGATTTACATGAAAAGTTATACTGCAATTATTATTATTTGGAGTCGTATATCTTATTTAAAAAAAATATGATAAAAACTAGTCTCCAAATTTATTTAACCTATTAATCGAATTATCATAGTAATTGTTCACATTTAAAGATAGTTTAAAACTATTAGCACTACTTATTGTTATAATACGTTCACAATGCTGTGTCATCTTTATTTTATTCTTTTCAGCTATTTATCATTTCATTAAAAACAGTGAAAGTAAAAATACCATGGGATATTTAAACTCATAAGTCGAAAACAAATTTAAAAATGTCAAGACAAAAAACGAAAAACGACGAAAAGACAGAAAGCAATACCCAAATCTCAACAAACAAAACTAGACTAAGTAACACAAACCAATTTTAAACCATCGATTATATCCGGAAGGGTAAGCATATCCTTCTTCAGTAGTAAAACCCGTTGTGTTGCTCATGCATGTCCGTTGATTAGTCTCATGTTGTAGGTCTCACTGGAGGGAAATCGGACGGGATTGGAATTACGATATTCCATATCGGTCAAACAACGAGTGATATCGTTCGTCATCATGAAATTTCATGAAACTTTTGATCTAAATGCTGCATTGTAAACAGAAACCTTCTAACAAGGTCTTGAATACAGTATCAAATGGGAGATACATATGCAAAATAAACAAGTAGGTCATTAGAGGTGCAAAATTAACCGACTGTCTATTGAAATTAAAGACCCGCTACAAATATTAAAAGTCTAGATCTAGAATGTTGATACATACAACTAGATAAATACACACACAGTTTACAAAAAATAATTAAGTTTGTCAGAAACTTTTAAGGTTGTAAGAAATAAAGGGAATGGATTTTAAAATGGTTGATTTTTTAATGCCAATATTTCAGTAGATCCACCAATGTCATACAACAGAAAAACACATGCCGTTTTGTGGTATCATCGTTTGCATGTATTAACCACAATGTATTCAAATATATTTCCATATGACCTGACTATCAAGGTAATAACCTTCATAAGCTATTAGGTATGTGGTTAATCATACAATGAAACGATATATCGGGGTGATTTTCATCTTGTGTTGGTTTTGTCGGTCATTACTTTTATTGTTCGTTCTTGTGATATCATAATATCTTCACAATTTCCGTCTGATTGCTTTCAACATAAAAATTTTAATCTCAAGTTCTAAGAATTTTAAAAAAAATACCCGAATTATTATAATGTTAGCTATATTATTGTCATGAGTGAAATTTTATCTTTTAAATTGCTTTCATAGCAATGTAAAATTAAATGTAAAGTAGAGTGTATAAAATATAACATTGCTGTCCTTCTTTTTCTTTTAGTTATGGTGTACTGCTAATATCTCCTTTTGAAATTAAAGACCAATGTCTTATTTGAAAGTTTGTAATTTCCGTTGTATTTTGTTTGTTTCCGTAGGTTTGTATGCTTCATTATGGAAGTAGATTATTTCAAACGTTAGCAATAGATATTTGTTTAAAATCAACAAAGTTTAATATCTAAGTCAATCGCGAATACTAGTAAAACATCGTGATACCATAGGTATATTTCTAATAAGATTGTACAAATTTCAAAACATTAAAATTTTAAATTTAGAATTGGTTTATTTCAGTCCTGATTTCTGTATTTTCCGATTTTAAACGATGTAGTTTATGCTGCTATACTAGTAATTTATGAACTAACAATAGAAGTAACAGTATATTAGTAGTAGAAATACGTACGTCAAACAAGAGTCACTTCTGAGCATATACACAAATCGTAGAGGTTTTCATATCTCATTAAATGCTCTAGAATCGTAATTGTTCACATTTTACGGACTATATTTTCAGCCTTTACACATAAATTATTATGGTTTTATGGTGTATGCACTTCTCAATCAAAGGCATACGTTCGTGCATGTTCGGACCATATTGATAAAAAATCAAATCACAAAATTACCGAACCCCAAGGAAAATTCAAAACAGAAGTCAATAATCAAATGGCAAAGTAAAAAGCCAAGACACATCAAACGAATGAACTGTAATATGCCTGACTTGGTACAGGAAATCGGAATTGGACACAGCCACATTAAGTAATGACAATTAAATTGAGAATGGAAATGGGGAATGTGTCAAAGAGACAACAACCCGACCAAATAAAAAAACAACAGCAGAAGGTCACCAACAGGTCTTAAATGTAGCGAGAAATTCTCGCACCCGGAGGCGTCCTTCAGCTGGCCCCTAAACAAATATATACTAGTTCAGTGATAATGAACGCCATACTAAATTCCAAATTGTACACAAGAAACTAAAATTAAAATAATACAAGACTAACAAAGCCAGAGGCTCCTGACTTGGGACAGGCGCAAAAATGCGGCGGGGTTAAACATGTTTGTGAGATCTCAACCCTCCCCCTATACCTCTAACCAATGTAGAAAAGTAAACGCATAACAATACGCACATTAAAATTCAGTTCAAGAGAAGTCCGAGTCTGATGTCAGAAGATGTAACCAAAGAAAATAAACAAAAATGACAATAATACATAAATAACAACAGACTACTAGCAGTTAACTGACATGCCAGCTCCAGACTTCAATTAAACTGACTGAAAGATTGTGATTTCATCATATGAACATCAGGCACAATCCTTCCCGTTAGGGGTTTAGTATCATACCATCATAACATATATGAGAAGAACATAACCCGTGTCATGCCAACAACTGTTTTTAGAATAAATGTGTTTAGTTCCGACGTAAAGACCTTATCAGTGAATCAATATTAACGCCAAAATATGCAATCTTTAATGACTTGACAACAGTATTGTAATTATATCCCTTCTTAATAAGTCTATTCAAAGGTTTTGTAAGTTTCTGAGGTGAATACTGACACCTTTGTGCTTTATAAAGAATATTTCCATAAAAAATTGGATGTGAAATACCTGAACGTATAAGAAGTCTGCATGTTGAGCTATATTTACGAATGATGTCTTTATACCGATGATAAAATTTAGTAAATGTTTGACTAGTTTGTGATATCGAAAACCCTGGTGTAATAATTTTTCAGTAATACATAAATTTCTCTCGTTAAAATCTAAAACATTGTTACATACACGAGCGAATCGTACAAGTTGAGATATATAAACACCGTAAGATGGTGACAAGGGAACGTCACCATCTAAAAACTGATAATCAACGATAGGAAATGAAAAATCATCCCTTTTATCATAAATTTTAGTATTCAGCTTTCCGTTAGTGATATAAAAATCAAGATCGAGGAATGGGCAGTGGTCCATGTTAGTATTAGCTTTATTTGAAGTAAGTTCAGCAGGATAAATTTCATTAATATACATATTGAAGTCGTCATTATTGAGAGCCAAAATATCATCCAAATATCTAAAAGTATTATTAAATTTGTTTTTCAGATGTTGTTTTGATGGGTCTTTGCTTATTTTTGTCATTAATTGTAACTCATAACAATACAAAAAGACTATATCAAGTCTACACGAAACCATATCGTGTTATATCGAAATATTAGTAAGTAATGACTATTCCATATTTAGTTATATCAAAACATCATTACGTAATTTCAAAACCATATTAAGTAAAGACAAAATATTATGAAGTAAAAGTAAAACAATATAACGCAATACCAGAGTTCCACATAAGTCAGCTGTTGCGTTCCATATATATGGTGTGTCTGTAGCTTAGCTCATTTCTCACTAGAACATGTTCATTATCTTAAAATATTTTAAACTTTAATGTGTTTCCATCCTGTTAATCATTAAATCTAAGTTCGCATTTTCTGCAGGCAAATTTGTCCTCAGACCATTTTGAATGTTTTGGTTTTTAATTTCCGAAACAGTTTATATATTCAGCCTGCAATCCTTAATGACTTTATGTGTAATTGGTTTCTAATAAGTTTAATCAACACACACGTGTCTTGTCACTTCTAGAGACATCTTATGTTTTTTTTTACATTTAATTCTGTCCGCCGTGGACTACCTGTACCCGTTGGAAACCATTAGAAATGTTCTTTGGTGCAGGTGTTATGTAAACAATAGTGTGATTGTAGGTTAACAGTTACTGCTTGAAAAAGAAATAAGGTATTGACAATGCATCTACAAATTCAGCTATCGGTGCCGAGCGACCTATTGGTGGCCTCAGGCGGTTTTCTGTTCTTTGGTCGGGTTGTTGTCTTATTGGATCCATTCTCTGTTTTGAATCTGACGCTATCAAATGATTATCTCGTGATTGGCAATACAGATGTTATATTTAGAGGACGTATTTTGCAACTTACAGGGGCATCACCATGTGAACCAGCTATGCTCGACTTATTTCCGACTTGTTCCTGTATTCCCATAAGGTTGCCTTCAAACAAGAGCCCCATAGGAAAAATTAAAAAGAACTAGCATCATCCCTTAATTTCCGCCATATAGATGATGTTCTCCCAATGAATAAGTGATAACTACATCGAAAGCATCTACAAAACCTAACTTTAAATCCAGGATTCAAAAGAAACAATTAAATCTGCCTCAAATATTGTCTTTCATGTCGAAATGAAAATCAGGGTCGGTTGAAAAGAACCCTTTTCGAAATACAAAATGATTTCAGCTTCTCAATTGCTTAAGAAGCAAAAAAAATATAGATAAAGATAAAATAATGAGGCTGTTCTCATCAAACCATCATTGTCAATTTCTAGATATAAGTCCAGATATGAGGCAAACTTAACTCTGTGATTTATTTCAAAATTGATTGGAAATTTTAATCCGTCAAATTATTGAAGAGATTGAATTGTTATTTGAAGATATATGCCTTTGGTATTGATACATATTATTGTTGTTTTTGTGATTAAAAACAATACATTATATGATTGTGTAAATTGTAATTCAAAGTTTACAGAATACAAGGGATTATTAAAAACTGGATACTTTTCGTACTACCAGATTTTACAAGGAATTCAAACGGGGTTTATATTGTTCTGTTTTTAGCTGTATGTCGATGTTTTCTTCTTTTGGACTTGGGATCAGTTCGTCTATGGCTATTTGATGTCTTTCCCTCGGATTTGATTTATAAATGGATTTGGTTTACCCTGTCGATTTATGACTTTTAAACATCGGTATACTGCTGTTGCCTTTATTTTTCACTGTGTATCCTCATATCCTCAATATTTCATATTTTCTTATTTGTCAGTTTTAGGATTTCCTGACCATTATACCAATTGAACTTGGTGACATGAATGATTCAGATTGTTATCAGTATTTCGTCAGGGACACACACATTCACTTATCGGATTACATATATGTTGACCTTTCCTTATTTATTTGTTTCTTAGTGAGTTCACCTGATAAAACCTCATTATTGATAACTTATTGATGATAAATTTATAGGTAAATATCCAATTAACTTCAGAGACATGTTTACAGTTGACATTTAGTCGTTCCTTGCGAAATTATTATTTAATTATTTCTACAATTTATAATTTACCGTTTGAATACGGGTAACAACAAATAACTTTTTTCTTGTGAAGTTAATAAAATTCCTATCAAAAGTTACTACGAAAAGCAATTTTATTTGCATTAGATAGCATCCGAGATAACATATTACTTGAATAGCGTGACAAATTCCTGTAGTGACAACGCTTGATTTCACAATTTTTACCTGCTTGACGCTTTATGACATCACTGTTTTCATTCGAACCCGTCTGAATTTTTATATTTGTCAAGGTCATGTTTTTTTGCAAACTGATGACTTCATCGTTTTCATCACAACATTAAACGGTTCCAGGATATTTATGGCTGTGTTACATGCAATCAAGCCGAGAATGATGCAACGAGTCCTGCTGTTGTTTCCATGAGTGTATGCAAAATTCAATATTTGCCCGAAAAAATATACTTACAGGGTGAGAAATGACCGAGTTTGGTCAAAATGTCGTGTTCTTGCACACAAAAACAAAGACTGTACTGAATTTAGGACAAGAAGCAATCTTATGATTGAAAATAAGCATATATACAGATCGCGTAGAAATCAATACAATTAGAGTACATACATACCATGGAATCGAAAGTAAAAGTTTAAGAAAAACAAATTTTGATTCATATCTGAGTACTATATGCAACACAACCACATTGATAAACAAATAGATTAACAGGTACAACAATGATACTAAACAGGAAATGCAACTAGATGATTAACGAAAAAACTATTAGACAATTAATAATCATTAGTAACTTGCACAATAACAAACTACAAACACAATAATTTCGTCAGACAAAACCACTTGTCACAATAAACACCTATACACATGACATAACCAAGATAAATAAAAATATGATTTGCCCAATGTGTGACATGTTTTTTAACAGATTAAATAATGCTAGCTGTCCAGTAATGGTTCTTTTGATTAAAGCATTACACAATTATCAGGTGAATTTGATCTCTGATGGTTTACAGGCAACCTAAACATGTACATGACTGACTCGTACGTAATTCTATGCCATATTAAAACAACTATAAACCGAAAACAGTTTAGACTTTTTTTCCATGAATACATAATAAACCTTATTTACCAAATACAAAATTACTAAAATAGCCAGATGGGGACAGGAAATGTTATGATACATGCATGTCAGTTAAGTCAGATAGTACGTTGGAAATTGGCCCTACTGACAATTCTGATGGAATAACAAATATAGACACCATTGACAATTCCAATTGTATAATAGAGTTCTGCCCGAATGAAAATTCAGATACTATATTAGTTTGATAAAAATCAGCACTTAGTGACAACCAGGAGGACACTGACGTTAAAACACTAATCATACGTTCCAGGAAACGTGCACTGTCTAAGCTGAATATCTTACCTTGAAAAATGAATCTGAAATTATCAGAGCTTGCTGTGGGGAATAACATCATTACACTAATAAGTGTTCAATTTTGAAAAGAGTAATTTGATTGATAGCGTCGAAAAACATAAAAAAATAATGCGCGAAAATTATTTTCTGATTCAGACAAACAAATATATCCCCCTTTTGAAGTAAAACGGTTCCACCCTTAAATACACATCTTTAACTGAGACTTTCACTTCGTCAATCAGTGAAAAAGCATTAACAAAACTTGAGGTCAAAAGAAACTTTCATAAAATTTCAAAGGGGGTGCAACACTTCTATATGTAAATGTAAAAAGGAAAATATTTTTTTCAATTCCCGATGCCATAACTTTATTTGTATTTTGTAAATAAGGTTTATTGTTTGGTTGATTGAAGAAACTTTCTATAGTGTGTATCAATAAAAAAAATCTAACAAAATTCATACTATAAATTATTGTACAAGTTATCCCCTTCCCTTTCATGAATGTGACCTACCGAATTAGACTATTAACCGGATTTGTTATCATATAAGCAACTCGACGGGTGCCACATGTGAAGCAGGATCTGCTTACCCTTCCGGAGCACCTGAGATCATCCCTAGTTTTTTGGTGAGCTTCTTGTTGTTTATTCGTTAGTTTTCTATGTTGTGTCATGTGTACTATTGTTTGTCTGTTTGTCTGTTTGTCTTTTCATTTTAAGCCATGGCTTTGTCAGTTTATTTTAGATTTATGAGTTTGACTGTCCTTTTTGTGTCTTTCGTCCCTCTTTTATACGTGAATTTAGTCAATATGTTTACAAATTATAATTTATACAAACACTTTTGTACAAATTAAAATATTTACAAAGTCAAAATCAATCATAATTTGTTCCATTCTTTTATAATTTGTACAAAATGATAACTTGTACACAACATAAGCAACATATTCATACATTCCGAAAATAAAATGTTATCGTGTTTGTTTTTATCGAATATCTGATACAAAGTATAAATCACCGAGGTTTTTCTACAATGAAAAGAAAACAGAGGTTCAATGTGCTTTGTGCCTTGCTTTCATATAAATATAGGACAATTTCTGTGCATTCCTTTTAAAAGTTGAATTATCTAAGTTTTCTTCCCGTATATAGCTATGTTTAAAGATTTCAGAAAAGAATCAAATGTATTCCGTATTTGTAAAACAGTCGTAACTATCAGATAAAGTACATTTTTATATCAATTAAAAGAATAGTGACAATTGAATTGCAAAGCAGCTTGTTAAATTGCTTATTTTCTTTTATAAACACAATTATTATTTGGAAACAAAATGTTCAACCTGACTGACTTTTATAATTTGTCTTCAGTTGGTCTATTTGTCGTGTCGCCAAATAGTTAGTTTGCTATAAAGATACAAAATTGACTGTGTAATGAGAGAAACTATAATGACGGAAATCCATAACAATTACAAGATCCGATACAATCCCACTCAAGGCAACAGTATGTTGTCCCATTCTAACTCCTACATAATATGAGGGTAAATAGTTATCAAAGGTACCACGCTTATGATTTGTTTCGCCAAACGCGCGTTTCGTCTACATAAAAATAATCAGTGACGCTCAGATCAAAGCCAAACAATTCAAATGTATCATCAACTGGTACCTAAATGGCCAGCAAATCATACCATTGGAATGAGTGGCATTGTAGGTAATTTCAGCAATCTGATATATCCAGTAAAGGACAAACTTTGTTGTGCCTTAAACTCATAATTGTTGACGAGTTTATTCATTGCGCTATATACTTTAAGTCAATAAGCCATATTTAAACATGTACTAAATATTCTGAAAATAAAAAAGACAGAGAAAATATCATAACAGTTTCAAACAATATTTGGAAAAAAGTAAAATCATAGAAATATACCTAACGCCGAAGAAAATTCAAAATTGAAAGTTCTTAATCAAATGGCAAAATCGAAACACATCAAAAGAATGGATAACAACTGTTATATTGTTGACCTGGTACATACGTTTTCTTCTATAGAATTTACTGGAACTAGCTGAAAGTACGTTATTTCATTGTATCTTCATATGGACAGGTTACATCATCGGCTATATAGTCTATGCAGCAGCCCATGCACACCATATGGGGATACGACCCTGTCATTGTGCAACGTTATTGTGCACAATTGTAAAATGAAAGATGCATTGAGATACAAAAAACAAGAAAGGGAACAGCTGGGGAGGTTTATTGGAGTTTTTTGTTAAGCAAAAGATAGTTTAAAACATAGATTCCTGTGAAATAAAAAAAACACCATACAAACTGTTTAATAAGCAAATATATAATTTAATAATTTATAAAAAAAAAGCTTTATTCAGTCAAAAAGTCTCGCTATAAACTGTAAAAAAACTCATTATAGAAACTTGCTGCACTTTCTAAATAAATGACAGCAAATCAAACCAGACTTTTTCATCAAATGTTAATCAATTATTTTTACAATAAAACTCAACACATGTATCAGAAATGCGCTCTCCTTGTGAGGGAAGCATACTTTTTTATTAACGAATTCATAATAGATTTGAATCAAACAGTTTCCAAGTCATTCAAGCACACTACGGAATATTCTCATTATTGAGACACTGGAAAACAGTCATACTGCCTCGATCAAAGTCAGCCATCCATAATAAATACAGATATACACCAATCTACAAAACAAGAAATACAAGTTAAATAACTCATTGTAAAGAAATCGCTTCTTTTAACATGAAAACAAAAGTGGGTTGGAGGAGGGGGTGAGAGTAATACAAGCAATGCAGTAAAACGGCGTATGTTAACCAGCGTAAGGCAGAACTTTGAATAATAACATTATAAATTTCCTTTGATTTATATCAACAAGTACGAGAATCACGAGCCAAAATTATACGATACCCAGAATACCAGTTTTTAAGAGTTAACAATAGTGGGATGATTAGAAGATACATTGAGTTCAATTGAACTAAAAATAAGAATTCATTTTATTTCAGAACGTGACCGATAATTTGTACAGAAAAATTCACATGTCGGTTTCGAAAAATGTTAAGGTATGGCCAATTAAACCAGAAAAAAGATAAAAACCTTGAATTATCAGTTCCATGAACTAGGATTGTTGTTTTCAATATCAATGTCGGAAATAATTGAAGTGTGTTTGAAATGTCAATTGTTGCTGCGGTTTTTGTTGAGTGTTCCATATCATTGAGGCACAAGCCTATGCACATTGCAATCATTTTGGATACTAGGTGATGGGATTAATCTAAGTCCTTGATTGAAAAATGAAATAGCAGAAATTACAACAGTGAACTTATGTCCAGTCCATATACTATATAGAATAAGATAGTAACACAATAGTTTCGTTTATTTATAAAAAAAACCCACTGAAAATAAATTAATTACTTCAATCTGGAACTAGAAGTTATGTAATCTATGTATACATCTACTATGAGTATGACATCACGTTTTTTTCAAGATAACACACATACAGACTTCGTTCACAAAAAGAGAACAAATACAGCAATATGCATACTGTGTTCTTGCGGTTAAAGTTATAGGAAGCCAATAAAGCTCAGATTCCGTCTCAACTTTTGTACAATTTTTCACAAAAATTCGAAACATAATTACAAAATAAATAGGATTCTGAAACATACAAAGTTGTTGTTAAAAATAGCTCACAAAATATAAATACATTGTCAAAACTGCGTAATGTGTGACATGTTTAGTATTAGGCATCAGTACTTTACCGATGTCGAATTCTAATAAATCAAATAATAAGATGCAAATCAATGTTCTCATATTAACTTACAGAGGAGAAAGATGTTGCAATTACAAGGTACGCGTATACTTTAATTCATGCGGAACTCGCATACGAATCCACACTCAGCCAAAATATTCCAATCCGGAGCAGACTACAATCGGGAAATAACAGATCAGACAACTTTTTAGGTATTAAGTAGAATGTAAATTCACAAAATACTGCACTCTGAGGAAAATTCAAAACGAAAGTCTCTAATCAAATGGCAAAATCAAATGATAAAACACGTCAAACGAATGGACAACTGTCATATTACTGACTTGGTATAGGCATTTTTCGACCGCGAATAGTTTTGTCATAAAATCATCGATCTGTGTTAATATCGACACTTCGATCAGGATACGAAGCAGACCTGGTTTCGATCAAACCCTTTATTTAAAGCATATTATATAATTATACTGTATAAACAGAAATATTAGTTGACATATTTAATACAAAAATACTGAATCAGGAATAAACAGTCAATCTTGTCGCAAAAACAATATTAGATAATAAAGGAAATATGATGTAGGGTAAGAAATCTTGAGGTCTTTAAAAGATAAAAAAAAAATCTTTAGGTATCAATATAGATAAACAGATGATCTACTCATTCAATAGCAACAAATCAAGATATTGATATGAAGATGAAATAAGGGCTAAAAGAGTGTATATTAGACAAGATAACAGAGAAAAACATCAAAAGAAAAGTTTCGGGAGTCTACTTAATTCCGTGGAATATGTGACATGTTAACGAAATCCAGATCATTGGTAGTCGAGCACGAAGATTATGTATAATTGCGCTATTATATATTCATTATGGTTTTTTTCACTTTCTGATTTATGCAAAATATGTGTTTATCATTTGTTTATCTACTATATGTAAATCCCGAGAATCATTAAACTAGAGGATAAAATAATTTACTGTAAATTCAGAAATTATTGCGATACTTGTAGGGTTATAATCGCAATAAAAAACTTTCATTTTGTGTATATAATCTAAAAATGATTTTTCTCAATGTCGCAAAAATCAAAATCGCGTGTTAGTGAAAGTCACGAAAAATAGCATTTTAGTGCAAAATAAAAAAAAAACAATCGCATTTTAGTCTACAGTGGCAAAAATTTGATTTTAGTGTAAAATGACAAAATCGCAATGATAAAGGCACACACTAATATACAGTATCTATTTTTGTTCCGTTACAAACTATCCTTTTTCCTTTCTTTTTTATTAAGTTTTGAATATTATCCATTCATAATTCAGAATCGATGATGCTTCTTTCTTTAATTGTGGCAAAAGTAACAATCAAGCTTCAATGCCAACGACTAAATCATTTATAAATGCAAGAAAAGGAGATGGATATGTTACAAATATATAAACTGTTTATTTCCATCATCTGTTTGTCATCGACAAATAGGAAAATTAAAACCCATATCATTCGATAGTTTAAATGTTTTTGTTCGAATATGGGTGTCTGCTGTATGTAAGAAGGAAAAAAAAATCATAGGCGATATTTTTCGCATGGATCTGTTGGTTTAGGGCCAACAGTACTTAAAGGACTTTCCGTTTTGAATTTTCCTCGGTGTGCAGTAATTTTGTTTCTGCAATTTCGGTGAAAATCAACGAAACAAAAATAACGAATAAAGAAATCAAGAGGCATTATCTGTCAAAACCATGTTCACGGATTTGACTCAAACTCTTAAATTTAATTTTAAAATACTTAATCGTATACTGGTATACAAAACTAATTTAGTCCAAAAGATCCAATAAACAATACACAAACTCGTTATTATTTGTCAGTATTTTGTGTTTTTCCTACATAAAGGCAACAGTAGCAAACCACTGTTATAAATCGATTAACATATCGATTATAAGAGGATACCATAGGTGAAACAGAAACACTGAAGAACAACACAAAACAGGTTCCAGCAAACGTAGATGTCAATAAATCAAGCATTGAAATAACCTCCGATGAATGCCGACGATATTGTTGACCACTTGTTATTATGAATATAAATTTGAATACACAGAAAATCACGAAACATCAATCTTTTCACTCTATTTAATTTCATGTCGTCGTTTAAAAAACTATTTCAATTATCGTTTTACCATTTTGGGCCTTATCAATCAAACAAATGATTTGTGCGATGTGTCCCTTATTATACTTAAAATGTTAATAGTCTTTCCTTTTAACAAAAAAATCTCTTATCATTATGCAAACGCGCTTAACACTTGTGTCGTCAATTTCAAGCTAAGGGCTAATAGAAGGTTACATGACTATATATTCGAATGACGTTTAATATTGACTTGCAAGACAGAAATAAACTAGAGATGTTAAGCGAATGTTGACAAAATTAAAGCCTGACAGCAAGTACAACAGAATATTATTTCGACATTTCTCTTTTACAAATGATTGAAAAACAATTTATATTTTGATTTTGTCTTAATCGTGAATAATGCCCCTTTAAGCAATTCCGTTGAAGAATGCGTGAAAATCAGCGTTTATAACACCAGTAGAACACTCGTGCATTTTACACTTTTCTAAACTATTTTGACCTTACTTGCATAAAATAAGATTCTAGAAAACAAACTGCCCACTGAATATTACCTTTGACTCAGAACATGACGAAACTCGGCTGGTGTCCAACTAAAGTTGAAAGGAAATAAAAATATAGCTGTATTAAACGTAACTTCCTGTAAACTTATTTCAGATGTACGTTTCATGTTTGAATTGTATGAAATCGATTAAAGGATACTGAGTTTGCATTTTATAAATTACTTCATTTAGCACCTGAGTAACTTAGAGTTCTACCTGTTTGTTTTTAAATAATCCTGATTCATTTGCTGTTAATGACTAATATCAAACTATTGGGAAAACATCAAAAACAAGTAATAGATTGACATTTGAATTTAGGTCGTTCACTGAAAAGAACTTGTAATTGCAATGATCTTGGGGTTGTTAATGTGATACCTGCAAAGAAATCGAAAAGTGTTATGTAAGCTGCATCATTATTGAAATTACAAAAATAAATAAGACATAAAATTACTGGTATAACCTTTGGAGAACATTCCAGGAAAAGCCAATATCGTACTGGTACATATACAAATCTGAAAAAGGGGTGCATATCATAATGATTCGATGAAAAATAAGAACAGCTTTATGGATATATTTATTTTATTTATGAAATTAGGATACAATTTTAAAACTCATTTATATAACATTATATTACAAAAATATATAACAAAAACATCACACACAGAATATCCAACAACCAATATAAATAAACTCATCATAGATACCAGGACTAAATTTAGTATATACGCCAGACGCGCGTTTCGTCTACAAAAGTCTCATCAGTGACGCTCGAATCCAAAAAAAGTTTAATAGACCAAATAATGTACGAAGTTGAGGAGCATTGAGAGCCAAAATTCCTAAAATTTTTGCCAAATACAGCTAAGGTAAAATGCAAAATTTGTAAACAGTAAATTTATAAATGTAACCAAATCAATGACAATTCATGTCAGCACAAAAAGTGCTGACTACTGAGTTCGTGATACCCTTGGGGAAATAAATCTCCACCAGCAGTGGCATCGACCCAGTGGTTTTAAATAAACTCATCATAGATACCAATTTAGTATATACGCCAGACGCGCGCTTCGTCTGAAAAGACTCATATAATCCCTACATTCTCCATGAAAACAATAAGAAAAATGTAAAATCACAAAAATACTGAACTAAGAGAAAAATCAATTTGGAAAATCCATAATCACATGGCAAAATGAAATAACAAAACGCATCAAAAACGAATGGACAAGAACTGTCATATTCCTGACTCAGTACAGGCATTTTCAAATGTAGAAAATGGTGGATTAAACCTGGTTCTATAGTGCTAACCCTCTCACTTTAATGACAGTCTCATCAAAATGTATTTAAAAATAATATATTGTCAAACAAATTTTAGAAACTAATAAAATGCAAAGATGTGTTTCTTTGCTAAATGCATATGAGCGTGTTTAAAGTGTTCTAAGCCGGGTTTTTTTACTTGTTTACCCGTTTGCACAGATCTTTCAAATAATGAGATACACAGACCATTTATTGCGATGTTTTTTCTCCATTCAAATCTTTATATTAAAATCAAATTTAGACTAGTTATATTTCAATAATTAATGTAATGTCAATGAGATACAGATTCATGTGGGTACAAATGAACCGATCTGCATCAAGCTTTCGATATACATGATACGATCTAAATTAATCACCTTATTTGAATCGTGCATACGTATTTACCAGATGTTTATTGGCGATTAGTTTGCAAGACATATTAATTCTTTTTCCATATACGAACAACGCAGGCAAAAAATATGAAGGCCGAAAAGATGCTGAACAGCGGTTTACTACTGTTGCCTTTACCCGATTTTTTATGTATTGCATTTAGTTCATTTTTTACAAAATATATTTCTATAAAAATTCTGTGATCTGTTTTTGACGGAAGATATTATTCCAAATATATAAAAATGACCCCAATTACTCTAAATTTCCAAAACATCTGCATACATCAATCTAGTTGTATCTTAACATCATTTTGTCTTTTTAACAAAAATGAGAGATAGTTAACATACTTCTGAAAAAAGTATATGCCAGAGTTCTCAGGCTACTGCTGCTGTCACACGACGGTAACAATTGCTGGTATTACTTGAAGGCGGGAGGTTGCTGCTGATGTTTTTAATTGAGGGTGGTATATTGCTGTCACGGCTGGTGCTCTAATGTATGTTGTTGGTACTGTAGCTATGACATTTAGTGTAGGTGGTAAAATGCTGTTTTGAGAAGTGATGATGTAGTGATACAAAAGATGATGATGTCTATATTTTCTACTCTTTGGCTTTCATCCATACAGACTTCTTTTCCATTATTTTTTTCTTAGTATTCCATGCAATTGTTTCAATGAGATAAGGTACGTTCATATTTTTTTAATCTGTTCAAGATCAGTTTAATCATCTGTATGTATAAATCTCTGAAAAGATTTGCAAGTCAAAAGTATATTTATAATTTTTCTTCTGTGATCACTTGTAGATGGAAATGCAAATCTTCGTTAATTCAGGTTCTTTTCTGTTGTTGTTCGTGTTGTTGTTTTTCTTTTCCGTAGCTTTTCTCTCAGCGATGAGGATATTTTCCCGATTGGTCAAGCCTGTTCCCTGTATGTTTTAGTTGATTAAGGCTCCTTTCAGTATTTGTAAGTTTATCCATGATGTTTTTTTTCTAATTTATTTTTTAGACTTTTTGATTCTAAAGAATCCTTACTGCAGAAAAGATTGCAGGATGACCTTTTTGAAATAACTAAGCCGCTGTAGTCTGAAGAGGTGAATCACATTGTGATCGCTTTACCTTAAAACAAGGAAACAGTATCCCATAAAAGAGGGACGACAGATATCAAAGGTTGAGTCAAACTCACATATAGAAAATAAACTGACAACGCCATGGCTAAAAATAAAAAAAAGACAAACAGACACATAATAGTACAGAAGACACACCGTAGCAAACTAAAGACTAAGCAACACGAACCCCACCAAAAACTTGTGGTGATCTCAGGTGATCCGGATGGGAAAGCAGATCTTGCTCCACATGTCGTTCCTGTCCTGAAGCCTATGTTATTACAAATCCGGTAAATAGTCTAATTCGGTACGTCCCATTTTTGAAAAGGAAAAGAGTTTTGACGACATAAGGAACATATCCGATATCATCTATGAAACAGTTGTTCCATAACGGTCAACCAACTCGTGATGGCGTTCATAAAATTTACGAAGGAATTATTTCAACTTCATCATTTGGAACTCTTGGTTTAATAGCTTCCTTGTAAGTAGCAATCCTCTATCAAGGAAATCATGATACGTATTACAAGCCCCGGAATATCGTATCAATCGTGAGATATATACTCCGTATGCAGGCGCGGTTGGAATGTTGCTACATAGAAATGGAAAGTTCACAATTGGGAAGCTGAAATCATCTCTTTCGTCGTAAAATTTTTCAACCAACCCTCATGGTCAATTTCTAGATGTAAGTCAAGATATGAGGCAGACTTAGATGTAGATGTAGTATCCTTTATCTCCTATTCGATGGGATAGATTCGTTCAGCATAGTCACCAAATTTTGTATTGTTTAGTAAGAGAACTGCTTGATATATGGTTGTGAACGTCTTCATCAAATGACCATTTTAATATTTGGTAAACGATAATGAGAAGGCATACAGATACAAAATTATAGCTGAAAACATCCTCGCACAAGTCGAAACATAACAAAAGAGCTGATGAAGCAAACATAACGAGTAGACTGGACAAAATCGAAAAAGTTTTGAAGCAGAACAGTTTGTTATGATTTTTTTTAATCTTTAAAAAGTCACAAAAAGAACACCTAATAGAGAAGCCGTTGTCACCTTCTTTATCTTATCACATCTTAGAACTGCAGTTCGCAACCAAGACTTAATGCCAAAACCAAACATAACCATAAGTATACATTTGAGCAGCGACTCAATATCTCGTACTCAAGGTGTAATACCACCAAATTATGGTACGTCACATTCGATTGTATACGAAAATAGGTCGAAAAAAATATTCCCTTGAATTTGACAGTTGTAGGTTATTAATCCTACATTTTATTGCAGGAAACATTTCTGGGTTATGAACATATGTCTTGAGTATTTTAAACCATTATTGTTTTTTTTGTTTGTGTTTTTTTTTTTGGGGGGGGGGGGGTTCTATAGAGTATTTTGGAAACTTGAGGTTACATGGTTACTAAATCTTATACACAGGTTCAATAAGGGAAGAAATTTGATTGGTTCACTTCCATTGATGGTTATTTTCTTATAAGCAATGAAATGTTGTGTGATTTTTTTTCTGTAGTACTGAACAGGATAAAAAGTGACTCATGCCAAGTATTTCTTCTCCTAAACTAGAAGCGGCGGTTCATAACCTGATCGGTTCATGGGCTTGACATTTTTCATCCAATAGCCAAAATGATACGATATTCTCGTAGTTGCTTTTCTTATCATGATTTTCTTGATGGAGGGTTACTGCTCACAAGGAAGCTATTAAACCAAGAGTTCCAAATGGTGAAGTTGAAATCATCCCTTCGTAAATTTTACGGACGCCATCACGAGTTGGTTGACCGTTATGGAATAACCGTTTCTCAAATGATATCGGATATGTTCCTAACGTCGTAACTACAATCCCCTTCCCTTTCATGAATTTGACCTACCGAATTAGACTATTTACCGGATTTGTAATCACATAAGCAACACGACGGGTGCCGCATGTGGAGCAGGATCTGCTTACCCTTCCGGAGCACCTGAGATCACCCCTAGTTTTTGGTGGGGTTCGTGTTGTTTATTCTTTAGTTTTCTATGTTGTGTCATGTGTACTATTGTTTTTCTGTTTGTCTTTTTCATTTTTAGCCATGGCGTTGTCAGTTTGTTTTAGATTTACGAGTTTGACTGTCCCTTTGGTGTCTTTCGTCCCTCTTTCTGCGAGAGAAGCCTCAGACTTGATGTTGTTTGGGGCTTTATCTGCTGGGACAACATATCTGTCATGCAAAGTAGGATAAGTGTCTTGAAAGATTGACATAATTTTTTGAAATTGATTTGGTATAGGTACTAGTATATAAGAAATGGTTGGTACAGATTGCTCTTTAAAGTGGATAGGTATTTTCGATAGAACTTTATGATGAAGAATGAGGGGGGATAGGACCTTTATCGGGACTCCGTGATGGGGTGTTTTTAAGCTCGGGATTTCGGGATTGATCTTTTCGGGAATTTCGTGTTTTTAAGCCCGGGATTTCGGGATCTGGTGTTTTTCAGTCCGAGTTCGGGATCAGTATCCCTCCTACTCCCTCTCGATGATATTGACCAAGCTGACGACATCGAAACCTTTGTTGGTAAAGAAAAGTTTCAGAAAAGACCTTTTCTCTTTTTCCTCTTCATCGTCATGATCTTTTCCAATGCTATCTGGTTTAACAAGACTGTGACTTGCAATATCAGAAATATTAGCTGTAAGTTTGTAATGTTCAGAATGAGGGTTTGTAACAGTGGTTTCACACCATGAATTGAATAGATAACGAAGTTATGAAAAGGATAATGGCAAGTTTCGTGCTAATGTGATGAATACTTAACAGCTTTTGTATAAATGGCAGCAATAGAGACATCATGGATAGTTGGTCATGCATCATGACGATGACCAAGACTGTATCTACGTGGGCCGGTAGAGTTGAGAGTATTCATCACATTCAACGAGCTTCAGGAAAGGCTAGATAGAATACCGTTACCATTGCTATTGTCGTTGCATCAAAATGGGGTCGCAGATCCAGTTGTCTTCTTTTTGTCCATGAAAAGGCGTTGCAAGATGAAGATTGTTAGTCCTTCCTGTGGTATATTTAGTCGATGATGCGAACTTTCAAACAAACGATTGAATGATCAGGCTGGTTAAAATGCTGTTAAAGAATGTCGCATGTATTGTGGTTGCTGTCTGAACTACTGCCGCAGATACGTTTGTTTAACCTTCTTTTCGTTTTACCGATATATACCAATGCAGTCCGCAAAGGTTACACTCTAATGCGTAAACGACATTTATAGGGACAAAAACAGTCACTGAACCATAAAAATGACGTTATGGACAATGAGCATATGATCGATCATGTAAGGGCTGTAAAGCCAGTCGAGGTCGTTAAAAACTTTCATTTGTTGTTGAGCATATGACAGACAAACACTTTGTATCATAAGGTTTGCATAGAAGGAGTATTGCTTTCGTCTGATTTGAGTCTTGATGTGTTTCTGTTCTTTCCAGGTTGTCCACTTATAGTTTTTCTCTCAGTTTTCTTTCAAGACTCAGATTTTTTTTCACTTAATCTATTAATTTTTGACTATTTAACAGTGGTATACTACTGTTGCTTTTTTTTTTTACAAATGTCTCGTATCCTGCGACTTGTTTGGAAAGGATTTTTGGACAGATATTATGTTTGATCAATGGGCTTTGGGACTAATGGATATTGACTACCAACACTTCAACTAAAATAGTTCTAAATTTTTTTTTGGCACTACGAAAGTCAACAGTGCTACAAAAAAAACCCACATAAATCAGTTTGAAACATAAAGTCCTAGAAATCATGTAGACATGACTAAAATAGAACTGCCATCAACATACTTATAACTATGCTCTTAACCTTCAAATGATCATTTAGGAGTAAAGAATTTGATGTTGAATATTGTGAATCAGATTGACCATTTCATTTACAATTCAACGAGAATATAAACATGACATCAGAAGCTATGCATTTAACTAGAAGCAACCCAAAGAAGAAACTTATATTTATTTAGGGGATGTCTCAATTGCAATAATTTAAAACATATGTATCACTAATATAAATATAAGGAGATGTAGTATGAATGCCAATGAAACAACTATTTACCAAATTTCAATTGAAGTGGAAGTACTTAAGCATTGTTTTAGTCTATAAAAGTGAACAGAACAAAAAGAATGTTGCCTCAATGATATTTATACCTTAATAAACAACTTTCGAGTTTGATGCATTACCGTCAAAAACTCTGGTTTTAGAGAACGTCGTTTGTGCGTTCAGGGGTGTCGTCACTTCCATTCTAATGTTAAGCGAGTGGTTGGAAAACAATAATTCTATATTGTACGAATTATTTGTCAAATTGAATTAAATAAATTGACAATCAGCAAGGCTGTTATTAGGTATCGTCATTAAGTACCTACAGAACAACCATTATTTCTAGTTTATCCTGCACAATGACGATCACTAAGATGCTTGATGAACGTTAATAGTGCAGGGATAAAGGTGTGCATAATTGACGAGTTTTTTCCGGTGACGGATGAACTAGAAAGTAGTCTATTTTAATTTTAAAAAACACAATTAGAAAGTTAATACTGAATGACATTTTATTTATACTAGATCTACAGAAGTCATACAAACAAGCAGAATCACACATCAGAGCACAAATAATATATATGTCTTTGTAACAGCACATAACAAAATTATTACCATGATATATAATAATACAACCATTTAAATCTGTGAAATAAGCTATACTTCTCTCATACCATTAGTCCTGTATAAATCCAATTCAGATTGGGTCTATTGGTCATAAAATGATTGCTACCACCTTTGATCAATATGGCACTGAAATCTGTTAATCAATTTCTGTTCTATTTGTTAGTAAGCATTAGTGTGTTTTAACAAACTTTTAAAAATAATCTAAAATATGTGATATTATGAACTTTTTCTTTTTATGCAATAATGAAATCAAAATTTTATATATTTCATGCATTAGAAACAGTTTTCTGAATTTACCTCCATGAGGAACACTCAACATTAAATATTAAAAAGTCAATGAGCTATCAGAACCTTAACAGTTGAAGAGCTATGTTGTGTCTGATCCATTTTTCATTTTGAGCAATAAACAATGTTTAAAGTAAACCAAAAAGGACAAAATAATTTAAGTCAAAATCATTTATCATGTTTATGGTCAACTTTATCTCAGGGAGTTTAAAAACACTTTAGTTTCCTAATAATTTCCAAATTCATAAATAAACAAAGGACAATTTTACAATTATTTGTTATAATCTATATAAGAACTTCATTATTTAAGGAATGACTGTAATATTTTTTTCTGTCTATGAAGAAAAAACATAAAAAATTTGGTGCACACTGAATAACGTGCATAGCAGGTTATTTAACAGTGTGCACCACATGCACATGCTCATAACAAAATAATGTCAGCCAATCAGAAGACGTGTTACATCCAAAATTAAATTATTGATAACTGACCCTTACAAATCCAAAACTTGTTATGATAGGAAGGCTTATTAATTATTGTTTTATTATTGCATCAGTTATAAAATTTAAAAATCTAACTCATTAAGATAAGTCTGCAGTAGAATTGTACCTCAGAAGATGTTTATTACTGTACCACTCAAAAAAATATATAAAGATGTGTAAAAGACATAATACTGACATGAACTACAAATATTAAAATAGTTACATATGCATCAAACAAAGAGAAGAAAATATATGTCATTTTTTATACATTACTTTAGAAATTTCTGTTTCCTTAAATATATTGATACAATAAATAAATATGCTATCACATACACCAAGTGGACTCAGCTGGCATACTATTATGAATGAACAAGAATGTATCAAAAGCAACTAATTCAAGGACTTCACTTTTTTGAATATTTTTGAGTTCTCGTTTTTATTTTAGAATCAATTTCTTTTCGCTTTTCTTTCAATTCCTGTTTGCCATCTTTGTATATCTCCTTAAAGCTTTCTCTCTCTGCTGGCTTAACCATTTTTCCAGATTTCTGCAGATATTTGATTGTAAAATTAGTTCCAGCAAGAGTTACAGTATATCTGGCAGGCGTAGCCAACTTGTATAACAAATAGGCCACAGCTATTTCACCAGCATGGGAGGATTTAAAAGGCTTCATTATGGTTTCTCCAGCTCCCATTTTTTCCAACAATGGTACCACATCAATACCACTGTAATAAAAATAGAGAAAGTGTGAAGTAAATATTTTTAATAAGAAAAAACAACAAGAATGCAGGCACATAAATAAGGTCATTACTTTACTCAATTCAATGGTTTCATATTTTTCATGTCGGTGCCTTTTAAAGTTGACAATAAGGATTTTTTTCTTCTCATTGTTGAAGAACCTTTATATAATTGCTGATATCCACTTCATTTGAACTTTGAAGAATAGTTGTCTCATTGGCAATCATACCACATCTCCTTATTTTTATATAGTTTGTTTGAGCATATGTAAACTTGTTATTCAAATTATCTGAAAACATGCAGAGGTATCTGGCAGGTCTAAAAAGTGCTCACACATTATATCACATCTCTGTCAAGCTGATTACTAGAGAAGAAACATTTTGTATTTAATAGCTACTGAGAAAAGTTGGATGAAATTATATTTGTTAGGCAAAAGGTGATTTGAAATACATCAATCCTTTAAGGATATACTGATGGCAACATGAAACACAGCAATTCTTTAAAAAAATGTTTCAGATTAAAGATTGACTCAAGAGTTTTAAGAGTCTTAACACCAAATAATTTCAATGTATTATTTATTGAAGATCATAATCTTCTTATCCAATTAGAAGTATTTTTTGCTTGAACATCTATACATGATAAAATTACTGAGATATTATATGAATTTGTGGAAGGGGAGACAACTTTTATTTTATCAAACCATCAAAATAAACAAATATCATGAATATCTGGACTTCCTTACTTCTGTACAATGCTGTAATGATATTTGAAAATGCTATTGTTTGGAAACACATGTCTATACGTACATGATGTACATACAAAAAAATTGAGGTAAACAGAATTTCTATGTCTAAGGAATTCTATATTAATTTCTACAGCAAATCTTAGCACATTGAATTAGTATTCATGATTTTGATTACACAATAATTAAATTTTAACTATATTTATATATGTTTATTACATTTGTTCATACCTTAATGCTAAATAATAAAAGGAGCCAAACCAGAAAGTTGATGTAAACAGGTGTACTCCAATAAGAACTTTTCCATGCTCCTTGTATGCTTTTTTAAATCTTTGAAATATTGATAAATTTTGTTCAACACTATCTGAACTTTCTGTTTTGTCTGTGATTTCACTTTCTGTTGTTTCCTTGTCTTTTGATTTATCTTTCTGAAAGTCACCAGCACTAGTTGAAAATGATTGGTAAATAGTTGAACATGGATATATTTGCAAGTATTGCTGACCACTGGTCACTGACAGACTGGAGCTTTTTACTGTGTTACATGCATCTGAAAATATAAAATGCAAATCATCATGATCATAAATGTCATATAGAGATTTTAAAGAGAGTAAACAATAAATACAAAATATACTAATATAAAAGGTTGAGAGAGGGTTATGTTTAAACATGTTAAACATTTTAATACAGAAAATGAACAAGGATGTGTATTTGTACATCCCATTTGAAAAGAATGCAAATTTAGTTATGTTTTAATTTGCCAATGACAAAATCAATATTTTTGCCAAAGTAAACTGTATCATTGTACAAACATGACAAAATGTACATGTATATTCAAAAATCTAATTACAACATTAGAAGATAACCTTAACTAAAAAAGTTTGTTAAAGGTTCAATGAGTTTACATGGATTTGACAAATAGTGATTTCCATGCTTTTAGTAAAATTATAAGTAAAATCACAAAAATACTGAACTCTGAGGAAAATCAAAACAGAAAGTCTGTAATCAAGCATATCAAATAGCAAAATCAAAAGCTCCAACACATAAAATAATTGGACAGCAACTGTCATAGTCCTGACTTGTTACAGGCATTTTCTTTTATAGAAAATGGTGGATTAAACCTGATTTTATAGGTAGCTAAACCTCATATTTGTATGACAGCTGTATAAAATTCCATTATATTTATACCGTAAAACTAAGTTGGTGAAGTACCATTTTCAATAAATTTTCTAAAGGTACAGCTAAGTTTACTAATCAAATCTTTGCATCTATCATTTGTCTATGAAAGAATTTAGTGAAAGTTTAAGTAACTTATAGTAAGGAATTCCCTTCTTCTACAATTCTTAATAATTTCCCAGTGCTGCTTTGATTAGGTTCCTTAAAATGTACAAAATTTTTAACACATGGGATATATAAACAATGTATGATTGAGCAAAAGGAACATTGCTGTCGAAAAACATGAAAGAGGAAAATTAACAATCATGGTAATAGGGAATGAAAATCAACTCTTTTATCGAAAATTGTAGTATAGAGTTTTCCTTTAAAAATTGAGAGAACAGCTAGGGAAAGCTATTTATTTTTTCACATGGACCTATCAGTTACTGCATTAACTTTCACTTTGAGAGATGTGACCAACAAGAAAAAGTAACTTGCAATGCAGCTGATTTTGTTCATTTATATGTGGGGAGCAAATAAGCTGAATGACTGAGCATGTTCAGTGTGTTCCCATTGTTATCAATTAATACAAATAATAATACAAATTTTTTTATTGTCAATTATGACACCCAATAATTTGAAAATCATACAAGTCATAATTGACATGTTTGGCTAGGAAGGTTCAAGGCCAAAATGAACATATAAAATTTGCATTCTTAAGTATCGAGGCAGCAAAGTTAAAGTCTCTTGTAACTTGACATCCATTTAAAAATGAATGTAGGAATCGATGAGTCATCATTGTCATTGTAAAAACTGTTCAAATATGAGTACATGTTGTAAATAAAGGAAGGCAGGTAGACGAAACTTCATGAACTTACACAAATGAAGAGAAAGTTTAAAAATGAACAAACCGAGGCCTGATGTATATGAACCTAAGATCCTCAGTGGGACCCTGAAGCAACAAGTAATTTTGGACAAAATCCACTTTTTGATTTGGGACAAGCTATAACTGACAATGGTCCCAGCTTGTCTGCCTATACATCCCTTGGACGTGAGAACAGTTTCAAGCTAGTGAATGTAATACATCTTATCGCTATTCCCAAAACCAGGTCCATTCGCGCCCATTCACGTTAGCATCCTATCACATTGGCCCCCTTTCACTTTTGCACCCTACACGTTCGCACCAATTTTATTGGTTTTGGGTTTAATAACTTTGTAATCAAGTTTTGGCAAGTGTATTCATATAAGTATATTTGTTATCATCATGGTCATTGTCCTAAATCAAAGTGAGACAATGTGTTTTTTTTGTGTCGAATAAATCTTAATCTTGTTTTGGTTAAGTGTCAGATTGCTAACTTTTATTTCATTGTTTCAAAATAAAGTGAGACTATGACAACGTATTTGTGTTGAATAAATTTTAATCATGTATTGGTAAGGGCATCGCTATGATTTTTTCTTTCATTGTTTCTGATCAAAGGGGCCAAGCTGTTAAAATCTTTTGTGTTTTCCATTTATAATCTTCAATCTTTTTACTCATTCCAAGCTAAATACAGTATTGACATCAAATGAATAGACAACTTTCGAGTTTAATGCATTTCCGTCAAAAACTCTGGTTTTAGTGAACTTCACTTGGGCGTTTAGAGGCGCCATCACTTCAATTCCAATGTTGAGGGAGTGGTTGGAAAACTATAATACTATATTGTACGAATTATTCGGCAAATTGAATTCTCAAAATTGACAATCAACATTGCTGTCATTAGAGAACTGTCATTAAGTACCTACATTTTTACTTAACAACCATTATTTCTAGTTTATCCTGCACTATGACGATCACTAAGATGCATGATGAACGTAAATAGTGCAGGGATACAGGGTACCTCCTCTATCTGGTAAATGACGTCAAAAAGGCGCTAGAACTGACAAGTATTTTCCGGTGACGGATGAACTAAAAAGTGGTCAATTAAAAACAACAATCTTGAGTTTCTCATTATTCAACTGAAAATTTATCTAAATTTGGATACAAAGAGACCTTTGGTGTGAACATGTAGGGTGCGAAAGTGTATTGGGTGCAGCTGATTGGGTGTGAACTGACCTATTCCCTGCCGACCTGAGAATCTGTCACGCTTGATATATTTACATCAAACAACAATCCCTTTTCTGTTGTGGCGTTAGATATTTTGTATTATCATGATTATAACATCAACATTTTACAGGAACCTGTGTGATGTCCAGTAATAGTGGACAAATAGCAATAAGGTGTATGCAGCATGGAATCTGGGTCCCTTCGCGCCCATTCATGTTCACACCCACTCATGTTCGCCCCCTTTCACTTTCCCAACCTACATGTTCGCACTCAAAGTCCATTCGCACCCTATATGTTCGCGCCCAATTTTAATTGGTTTTGGGTTTAATCACTTTGTAATCCAGTTTTGGCAAGTAGTATTCTTATGAGTATAATTGTTTTCTTTGTCTCAAAATAAAGTGAGAGAGCATTTTTTATTGAGTTGAATAAATCTTAATTATGTTTTGGAAAGTGTATTGTTTAAAAAAAAAATCCTTTCTAAATAAAGTGGAATTCTGTCAACGTTTTTTTTTTTGTGTTGAATAACTCTTAATCATGTTTTGGTTAGTGTATTGCTATAACTTTGTTTCATTGACTTGTTTCAAAATGGAGTGAGATTCTGACTACGGTTTTTTGTGTGTATGTCTGCCTCATATTAGTATTGTAAAAGATAATAGAGGGAGTCTTATTTACAAAAAAATACATGTATCTAGGCTGGGCTAGGACAGAGGAAGCAACTATTTCTACATTTATGAGGTTGAAGCACCTGCCTCAAATTATATGTATTAGTAATTACATTTTTTCTTGGGTCTGCAAAAACATTGCGAAGAAAATGATGAAATATGACGAAGTCTTGCAGGGCTTGACGATTGCGGTTTCCCTAGTGATATCAAAAATCTGTGGCAAAATTCCATTTGCTCATGATTTCTTCGTCTAAAAATGGAAATACAATTTCCAGTCAAGGTTTTTGTTAACATGACACAAGCAATCAAATCAATTGTTGTATAATTTTGACGGTCAAATCCAACGTGCTCATTTCTAAACCGGAAGTTGACAGACGACACATTACGACATGCACATTTCATGCGAATATTTAGAAATTACCATTCAAAAATAAATCAGGATATGAGATAACAAACAATAGCTATTAATATGTTCAAAATATTTCAAATTCATTATTTTTTTTATCTATAAAATATTTTGCGGTAAATACGACATTATGTTCGGAATACTCATTTCGTATTCTCGGAGTTTAACCATACACATAAGCAGCAGTTAAAAATGGAAATGGAAAGCAAGTAACAATTTTAATTTCCCAGTGTATAGGATAAGTGTTACTCATTGTCATTTCCACTTACAATTAAAAATAATTGTATTTAATTGCACACTGTTTATGAATGCTAACATCAATTGCTAATGTCATAATTTAGCACCATTTGAGTTTGATCATTTTGAAATTGAGACTAAGAGCTTTGACATAAATTAAGTTCAACATCATGTTTCTCAAGAAAAAAACATATTATAAAAAGGGTTTTTACAACCCCACCTTCATTTAAAGGACTCACTCATTTGTGCAATTTGCTATGAGGTTTTGGGGACATGCCACTGGCCCAGGAAAAAATAGGTCCAAATTATATCTTTCTGAGAACAGTAGGTCTTTTCACCACCAGACACTGTCTAACACCTACGAACACTCCAAAAGTTTATTATTTTGTCTTTTATAGTTATGAAAGTGACTAAAATAATATTCATGTTATAAATTCAACAAATCAGAAGATTAAACATTTAAACAGTCCAAATATCTATAGAAAACAGAAAGGAAGAGTCTATAAGTATAACACCCCACTTTTTGAACTACGCAGATCCCCATGGACACCTAAAATATTTTTTTTCCAATTTTTTCCACCCTTCTGAACAAGAACTTGTCTGCAACGACGTGGTAGGCTTGAATAAAGTCACTGAATATAAAATAATGGCACTTCTAACCAGGCACACAGTAATTCAGACTTAAGGTCTTCAACGTTACGAACCAGATAAAGTCTATTTTTTAATTTTATTCTTCATTAGAAGCCATACATTTTCGATTGGGCTCAAGTCTGGTGATTGTGCAGGCCAGGTTAGTTGCGGAATCTGGTTTTGCCTTTTCCATTCTTCTACAACCCTTGACTGATGACAGGGTGCATTATCATCTTGAAAAAGATACGGTTCATTGCCAAAATGTTTGGTTACAACTTGCCATAAATTATCGTCCAGTGTTTCTATATACTTAACAGAGTTCATATTACCATTTATCATAGCTAAAGTACCAACTCCATAATATGTTATACATCCCAGACCATAATTTTAAGATTGGTGGACGGTCGCTGTGCAACATATCCCAGACATTCAGGCCTCCAAATTTCATTTGACTTCCTCCAAACTTTAACTGTTCCGTCAGGTTTGATCACCATCATCATCTCATCTGTAAATATAACTTTTTTCCACTGATTGTTCACAGTCCAATGAAGTTTACTCCTGCAATAAACCACTCTTTTCTTTTGATTAACAACCCTGATGCCAATTTTCTTCCGAACAGATCATCTGGTGTACCCTAGTTCATGCAATTTTCGTCTAGACACTTTAGCAGGTGTGCGAGTGTTAAATTCCTGGGTGATATCCTTGAGGGTTGAACGGCGAGACGTTTTCACAATCCGTGACAGAGTGTTTTCTGCCGGTTTGGTGACAGTTTTTCTCCTTCCGCTTCGAGGAACATTTTCGGTATTACCACGCATCCGCCAACGCTTCAAAAGCCTGGAAATTGTTGATTTGGCTATTCCTAAGCTTTTCGCAACACTACTTGCTCGATGACCACTTTCAATTTAACTTATGATAGCCTTTTTGATATCGTGCTTCGCCATTTTTGTTGATATCAACAACGGCTAAACTTTGCTACGATTCCGGTTTAAAAATCCGTATTTGAAAAGTTTAGTTCGAGTAATTAGGAGATAACTGTATTGTATATTAAGCTCCGACGGCATCAATTGGGGATTTGATGGTCGCAAATTAAGTTTACTGGCGACGCGTTAGTGGAGACAGTAAACGGGTATTTGCGACCATCAAATCCCCAATTGATGCCGTCGGAGCTTAAAATACAATATTGTTATCTCCATTCTAATGAAACTGACAGAAAACAACGTTAAAACATGTATTTAAAATCTGTCATATGCCGTCTGCGCTTGCGCGTAGGTCCCATAGCATCAATTGTCAATTGATGCCATGTAAGAAAGTGACGTTATCCAATCAAAATGAACGTTACAAACGTTGTTGCATTAGAATTCCCCTTTGAACACATGTTATTGATTTTATGTTACACAACATCGATAATGACGTTCTTTAAAGTCGGACAAAGAAAATCATCACCAATAGCCATTAAAAAAGTTGACTCATTAATGGCACTATGCTGTATATGTCCCCATTCTTTTATTGTACAATATTTATCACAGTTTTTCTTAGTGGTTGGTGGTTTTTGGGGTGTTCAAGGTGTGCAGTTTGGTTTGGTGGTGAAAAGACCCACCCTTCTGAGTACGATTAACTGCATGAATGACAAACAAGATTCAAGTTATTTGTTATCTTGTGCATTACATGGATTAGGGTGAGGGTTGGGATGCCGCTAACATGATTAACTCAGCCTCATTTTGTCTGTATGTGCCTGTCCCCAGTCAAGAGCCTGTAATTCAGTGGTTTTAATTTGTTGATGTGTTACATATTTGTTTTTGGTTTAATTTTTCAAAATAAATATATATTTAGCAGTTAGGTTTCTTGTTTGTATTGTTTTACATTTTTGGGGATTATTATGACCCATCAGATAAGCAGATTACAAGTAACATCAAATTATGATACTGTACCTGTTATGAGTGACCCTAATTAGAGTAGGGTCTAAAACTTGTTATAGATATGTCGCCAAGTAAAATTATAGCTTTATAGAAATTGATCAGAAAAACTTCAAAATGGGTAACCAATAATCAGATAATTCGTTCAGATATGTTTTATGAAAATTGGTATTTTGAATTATTTTACAATCCCTAAATTGGTATTCATTTTGAGGCATGAAATTCGGGATGATACCACCAAAATAGAGATAGTTGGCAAGTCTGTAAATAAGACAGTTAGGAGTACTACTTGTACAAGTTGATTTTATTTACTTGAAGAACCTAAAAGAAATATACACATATAAGTAAATATTTTCTTACAATCCCACACACATCCTCAAGTTTTGAGATGTAAAATCATGCGTTTAATGATTTTTCCCAGGTTCGCTCAATTTTTTTTTATGAACGTTCAATGTTTCATCTCATTTAATCAACAAAAATCTGATTGAGCAAATATCTTGTATATTTGTGAAAGGCCTTCAAAAATTGCTCCTTTGGGGCTTGTAAATGAGCAGTGTTATGAAGATAACAGACAAATGGGATTTTCATAGTCCATGAAATTACACGTAAATGATTAGAAAAGACATCTGCAAATGGTAAACAATTTAAAGGAGTATGTTCGATAAGGTCCTAAAATGGCCCCCTTTTTTAGCGTAAATTTCAAATTCGGATTATTCGATTAATATCATGATAAATTATAGCTAAGACATTGACTAGCTTGGATATAAACCACTTTGTTGAAAATTTTACGTTTCTGCGTTTCATTATGACGTCACAAGTTGTACTGATATTGATTTTTCATGAAAAAAATCACTGAAAATGGGTGAATTTCCATAGATTATTGGACAGGAAACATAGAGCGCATACGTCGACAACAAAGATCTTTTAAAATGGTGTTTGTGAAGACATTTCACATGTCTTATTTGAATCTTAAGCTTGTCGACGCCTGCGCTCTATGTTTCCTGGTCCTTTATTTGTTTGAAATCTAGCTGATTTTGTCAAATTTCACCAAAATCCCTTATCTTGACCTTTTTTGGATGTAAAAATCAACGTGTTAGAATTAAACTTTGACAAAAACAGTTCTGTTTAACTTTCTAACATGTCTCTAAGGCAACTTAAAACATTTATTGTCTTTTAACTATGAACTTTATAATTGGGGCCAAATATGGCCCTTACCGAACTTACTCCTTTGATTAGATGATTAGAGCAAAGAAATCTTAAGAATTCTAGAAAAGAAGAAAGGATGACTTTTTTTCTTAAACAAGTAAAAACTTATGAATGTCTAAGGAACATAACTAAGCCATTTTTTTTTATCTACATATACAAGTAAAAAAAATTCACTTGAATAAGTATCCTACAAATTTACTTACATGTGTATATTTTTTTTTGCTTCTTCAAGTTAATAAAAATTACTTGAATAAGTAGTACCTCTGACTGTAAGAAAGATTGGGCAGTTAATTACCTGATGTGAATCTGTGATAGGAGAGATCTTGCTTAACATGCTAAACATGAACAAACAAAAGGTAGTGGATTTACACGGAAGTTGCATGGAACTATCAAAATTTTCTCCCCAAATTTAGGAATAGATATCAGAGTTTCTTGGTGATGACATGTTTAAATGTGGTGTATGAAGCCTGGAAACATGGGACAATACTATTTATTACATAACTATAACAGACATGAATTAAAACAATGGATTTGCACTAAACAAAAAAGAACAAAAAGTACTAATCATGCTAATGAAGTATACAAGCTTTTTACATACCTATTGATTTGTTATATCATAAGTGATTTTTTTTTTTTTTTTAGATAAGAAAGAAGTGGAAGCACAAAAATCACAAGGTTCACAAGTAAGATTATTTAACATATTTAATGTGATCATGTATTTGTAGATTATGATGATAATACATGATCATGTACATGTATTAAAAACCATTGAAAACTATTTTGATATCTATTGAATGTAGAAAAATAAACAATGAACCTGTTTCTAAGTTTTTCCTGAATGATCCTTACAGTTTATGTATTCTTTTTAAATTTATAATTTATATCAAGTGGCAGGTACATTTAAAAATTTGTAAGGGTTCCGCGAAAACAAGTGTCTCGCAGCTCGCCTACTTTTGCTGTAACTCCCAGGTTCAACAAAAATGAGGAAATCAATCAATAAACTATTCCTCTTGATACTATCTTTTGATTGTAAGAAGCTTCTGTCCAAGTTTGGTAAAACATTCAGGGTAGTTTATGAATCGAATAAATGTTTTTAAAACTTTAACTGCAGACTGTATGTAATGTTAACTGGAAGGAAAACTAAATCAATTTATAAGTAAAATACAGATAGACAGGTACCAAATATTAAAAAAAAAATCCTTTCTAGATACTAGCTTTTGATCATTAACAAGCTTCTGACCAAGTTTGGTACAAATTTAAAATAGCATAAGAAAGTATTAATTTTTTTTTAAATTTTACCACCGAGTGAATGGGTTGTTTCCTGGCAGAAAACCTAAGTCCATTTAAAAGTAAAATACGGAAAAAATGGATTTATTTTTTTACAAAATTTACTTCTGGATACTATCTTATGATCACAAACAAGCTTCTGTCCAAGTTTGGTTAAAATCCAGGATAATTAAAGAAAGTTATTAAAATTTTTAAAACTTTAACCACAGAGTCCATCTTTCATGTCTATAAAATGTATAAGTAAAAAACAGACATGGAATTTTATTTTTGCAAACTTTACTTCTGGATACTATTTTATGATCATAAACAAGATTCTGTCCAGGTTTGGTAGAAATCCAGTATAGTTTAAAAAAGTTATTCAAATTTTAAAAACTTTAACCACAGAGTGAATGTAATGTTTCCCCACAGAAAAACTAAGTCCATTTATAAATAAAATACAGAAAAAATGGAATTTTGTTTTTTACAAAATTTACTTCTGGATACTATCTTATATTGTTATACAATAAGAGAGTTATTACATAAATATTGGGGAATATTGCCCTCTTAGAACATATATTGCACTCGCAAGCTCGTGCAATATAAAATTCTACTCGGGACAATATTCCCCAATATTCATGCAATAACCCTATATTATAAATATATAAAGGTTAAGAAAGCGACTTCTTTGCCCTAGTTGCCTGGTAGCGTGAGCCCTGAAATTATATTTAAGAACAATGGCATTTAATAGCTGTAAATATTTTAAATCAGTCATAGATTATATGTATTTGTAGGCTGTAGATCTAACTGGAACAGTTGCCAAACATTATAATGAGTTACAGGAAGCTGGCCTAGAAACTAGGAAAGATAGTCGAATTTTTTTCTTAAGAAATTTTAACAACTGGATCAAAAGTGTTGTAATTGGTAACTAATATTTTATTTATAAATCAAATATCTTCACACATTACAGTACATGCGTTATGGTTATGATTTAATGATGCACAATATGGCATTTAAAACTTAGATATCCTTGTTGCTTTACCCAGGATTGAATTCGTCTGCTTGCTAGAAACCTCTGAAATTGTATGTTTTTTTGCTCTACCGTGTCTACAGATCATTATGTCTTCTGTATAGTCCTGATAATTATACCCCTGCTTTAAAAAAGGGGGGTATACTGTTTTACCTCTGTCTGTCCTTCATTCTGTCAGTCTGTCCGTCCCATGAACATTTTTCGTCTCATTTTTCTCGGGAACTACAATACAAGGATTTCTGAAATTTAGTTTCAGGGTTTATCTAAGTCAGCTTTACGGTGTGATGTGTTTTCAGATTTATCACTTGACAACTTTCTGTTTACCGAACACTTGTATGATTTTACACATGAAAGCCAAGTTGAAAATTTTCGTCACATTTTTCTCAGGAACAACAATCCAAGGATTTCTGAAATTTGGTTTCAAGATTTATATAAGTCAGCTATACCGTGTGATGTGTTTTCAGATTCATCACTCGACAACTTCCTGTTTACCGAACACTTGCATATTTTTACACTATTAATATTATCCACTTGCAGCAGGGGTACCATCAGTGAGCAGTAGCTTGCAGTTTCACTTGTTTCCTTTTGTATTTAATCAAAATTTTCTATGATAAAGTGACAGATGAATCTTTCAAGATGATAAGGTTTAATTAAATAACAGTGGATTATGGTTGAACATGTTAAAAGAAGTCTACCAGCAAGATTTCACAAGGTTTTTCAACTGTTGTAAGTACCTTTTAATATTGAATGAGTTCAAATTTTTTTTTTTTTAGGTGAAACAATAAACAGATTAAGAGATGAAAACAGGTCAGATCTCAAAGTGTCTGTTTTAGACCTTTGTGCTGGTAAAGGTGGGGACCTTCTCAAATGGAGAAAAGGGAGAATTTCAAAATTGATATGTGCAGGTAAGAATTACCAATCAATACATTTAGATTATTACTAATCTCTCTAATCTGCTAATACTAATTGACATCCCTGTACATGTCATTCTTATACCCTTCATCAAATGGAAACTTTATTTATTAATGATAGATGAATATGAGATCCATAACAGGGAATTGGAAATCAATATGTTATCCTCCTGCTATTTTAACTTTTGTCTGAATGGACTTGGATGATTTACTTTGAAATTACCAAAACATCTTTTTCATATCACTAAAGTGATAACCTAGAATTCTCATATGATACTCTTTTATGTTTTTTAACCAAAGTCATGGTCAATTCCAACAATTTTAATATCCTGTAATAGGACATCATCCACATGAGACATGTTTTTGGAGCTTGTATTCTAAGCTTATTACTGTAAAAATGAAAGTGCTAAATTTGAAAATAAGAATATTTTCTCTAAATAAAGGACTTTTTAATATTTCCCTGTTTGAAATGTTAGCAACAATGTGTGTAAGCAGTAGCTAATTAATTTCATTTAAATTTAGTATTTGAAATTTATAATTGCTGACATCTCTTACCAGATATAGCTGAGACGTCAGTAGAACAAAGTGAGGTTAGATACAATGATATGGTCGACAAGAATTCCAGAGACAGATACCCACAACCAATATTTAAAGCTGAATTCATTGCTGCAGACTGCACTAAAGTAAGATTTACCAATATTTAAAGCTGAATTCATTGCTGCAGACTGCACTAAAGTAAGATTTACCAATATTTAAAGCTTAATTAATTGCTGCAGACTGTATTAAAGTAAGATCTTATTTATTGAGGCTACAGGCAGTTTCTGCCTATATACTGTTGTGTGATGCTGTTTAAGTTACTACTAACCACATGATTATGATACAAGAAATATGAGTGAATTTTCATTCATTATAACATTCTCTAGGTGTTCTAGTAAATGTATGTTTTTGTTTGATTTGATATTTAGATATTGAACATAATCTTAATTAAATTGAAAAGTCCATAATCACTGAAACATTGTGTTCCAATATACTTATAGGCAATCATTACCATTAATCATGTTAATAACAAAAGTCTTGAATTTTTAAAGATGAAATCAAGAGTGGTCTTACAAACAAAGGATATTGTTGGTTGCAGAATACAGACTTAGCATTGACATTTAATTATACATCTCATATAAATGAGGTGATATACTTACATTTGTCTCTCCATTTGATTGTCTGTCCATTTTGGTTTCTGAGAAACTTCATACAAGAGCGTGAAATTTAATATCTTATTTCATGTGAGCAATTTCTACAATAATGTGTTTTTTTAAATGTCTTTGTTAATGAATTACACTAAGAGATCATGTTAGAAAAAATTCTGACATGAATTGTCAAGAGTTTGTAAATTATTTACAAAAAGATACACTTGAAATGAAAGAACATTAACTTAAAATCTTATTTCCAAGAGTTTTTGCAGATTTTTCAAACTGGCCTTAAAATCATATTAGATAATTTCAAATGATGTATATTGTCTTTTTTTTTTATTTTTCAGAAAAGATTAAAAGATTTATACAAAGACCCTAACACAGAGTTTGACTTGTGTAGCTGCCAGTTTTCTTTCCATTATTGTTTTGAGAGTATACAGCAAGCAGAGATGATGTTACGCAATGCTTGTGAATGTCTCAGACTTGGGGGATATTTTATAGGAACAACACCAAACTCATATGAAATTTTGTTAGTATGAAATGCAAGAATATTTTATATTAAGCAAGTTATCATATCAAGTGCCATTTATGCACTGCAATTCAAATAATTATGATTTTAAATGTGTAAGCACTTTTCAGATCTGTCAGATACCAGATTCCAAATCGTCAATACCTTGAATTTTTCAGTATGTTGAATGAACTAAAAAAATTATTCAGTTCTTATTGAAGAAAATGACATCCTATTTTAGTCCACAGTTTATCAGTCATTCGATGTAAAGTTTGTATGCAGATGAGAATCTGTCATACATCTACTTTTGTTTTAAAATTATGAGTTGGAGGCACTCTTTTTAAAGTTTATATATACTCCTAGCACCTTTCTGTTCTTACTTTTAAAAAAGGTATCATGTCAGCAGAGAAGTTTTTATTAGTTCTTGCATAATTTAGCGGAAAAATAATTAAGAACTCGTGCCAATTATGGCTGCAAAATCAGAGTTTTTTAAAAGTTTATTTCCAGAACGAGAAAAAAAAATGCATACAGATATAACTTCCTATAACTATTTAAAGTTAGTGACAAAGAAAGTGTTAAAATTAGAATCCAAGTGATCTTTGCAATTTATCTGCATTAAACTGTCTAGTAAAAAGAATGTGAATATGAAACATATTAGCCGATAATTATCTGAATTAATTATTTTATAATACTTGTATATTACAGACACAGACTAAGACAGACAACAGATAACTCGTTCGGTAATGACGTCTACAGAATAACATATCAGTCAGATGACACAGAAAACATTCCGCTATTTGGTGCAAAATATAACTTTCACCTCGAAGGTGTTGTTGATTGTCCAGAATTCTTGGTTAATTTTCAAGCATTAGAAAAGTAAGATTGCAATTTTTTCATAAGTCATTTTCTGTTACTGCAGAATAAAAACAAATATCTGGCTGGTTTGAACTGATTTTTGAAAACCTTTGATAAAAGCTAGGTAAAATTTATGAAATAATGTGAAAAAAAGTAGTCATTTAACTGAATGACATTACTGTGGATTCATTTATTTTTGGTACCAATTTTTGTGGAATGCAATAAACTTGTCTTTTCGTGGAAATTTGATTGCATGGTTGTTACAAAGTTTGCATACAACCTGATACAAAATTTTTAATTCATTGAACATTTAAAGTTGTAGTTCACTGATCTTCACCTGTACCCACAAAAACCACAACAATTTGTATCCAATGAATAATAATGAATCCTCAATGTGCATAGAGGAAAAATATGTAAATGTTGGATCATCTTTGCATCCCATAATAAAATTGAGAATGGAAATGGGGAATGTGTCAAAGAGACAACAACCCGACCGTAGAAAAAACAACAGCAGAAGGTCACCAACAGGTCTTTAATGTAGCAAAAAATTCCTGCACTTGGAGGGGTCCCTCAGCTGGCCCCTAAACATCTATATATACTATAAAATTGAGAAAGGAAATGGTGAATATGTCAAAGTGACAACCACCCGACTTAGTTCAGTGATAATGAAAGCAATACTCATTTCCAAATAGTTCACAAGAAACTAAAATTAAAATAATACAAGACTAACAAAGGCCAGAGGCTCCTGACATGGGACAGGCGCAAAAATGCGGCGGGGTTAAACATGTTTATGAGATCTCAACCCTCCCCTATACCTCTAGCCAATGTAGAAAAGTAAATGCATAACAATACACACATTTAAAATTAATAAACATGATCAACTACAGAAAACTTTATAGGTATCTTGTAGAATCAGGAATAAAGGAATTCATTTCTATTGTCATGATTGTTGAAGCTTACTTGTCTGACAGTAAACTTTTATTATGAAATATATTTTGTTTTATTACTGACTACAGATTGGCAGAAGAGTTTGGTATGAAGTTGGTCCTGAGAAAACCATTTGCAGAATATTTCAAAGAAAAATCAGAACATGGTGACCACAGTTCGCTGTTACGGAAAATGAAAGCTCTTGAAGTAATACTATTATTGTTCATTCCTTAAAGTAATATATAAAAAAGAAGATGTGGTATGATTGCCAATGAGACAACTATCCACAAAAGACCAAAATGACACAGACTTTAACAACTATAGGTCACCGTACAGCCTTCAACAATGAGCAAAGAATATACTTTTTATCAGTTACATCGCATTATAATTATTTTGAAAATTTCAATAGGTTTTATGATCTCACTATTTGTGTGCAGCATAACCTGAAATAACAGTTATTAATCTGGCATTTTTGACAATGTTAAAAAATTACAATAATAGAATGAATGCGAATGTTTTTTTTTATTTTTCAGTATTTTTTTTTATTATGAAAAAGTATCTGTGCATATGATAAATTTTATTTAACAGACATACCCTGCAGACAGAGAATCAAATTTAGTCAGTGAAAAGCCAGAAGATTATAAAACTGTTGAAGCAGTGGTAAAACATCTTCAGGAGTCAGATGACCAAGCGGCAGACGACAGACACAGACGACCAGTTAAAGTGGTATGATAATATTGTAATATGAAATTTAGTTCCATGGAAATCAAAAGAATGAGTTGATTCTCTGGCCATATAGGGAAAGAGCTTATAACTTTGAAGGGGTGGGGATATTTTTTTTATTCATTCTTAAAATAATTTGTTGTTCCACTCGAGCTTCAAATTATTTTTTGTAATAAGAATGGTGCAAACACTCATTCAGGAAATGATAGTTTTTTTAAAAGTGCTGTTATTCTTTTGAATCCACTTGTTTAGAGTAGTTGCAATCTGTAAATCAGTTTAAGCATTTAAGATGTGAGACATAAACCAGAGCACCCAACAAAACAACAAAAAGACTTTCAGCTATATACTACTACTGTTTTTTGGTCAGCTTGTTATCTCATAGACACATTTCTTATTTTTATTCTCAATTTGATCTACAGATGTAAATATGCAGTCTTCATCAATAGTCAGTTTTAAACCAATTGTGGACTGTTTTCTTACTCAGGAAAATTTGGGGAAAAATTACCATCATTGATTATTGTAAACATTTAGACTTCATATTTATAAATCACCCCATTTATTGGGATAAAACCAGGCTTTTCAAACTGGGTGAATCACATCAGTCATAGAATTGATGTAAACTACAAAATGAGTGTTCTATAGTTATCAAAGGTAACAGGATTATAATTTAGAAGGCCAGAGGTGCGTTTTGTTCACATAAGACACATTAGTGACGATCATATCAAAATATTTATCAAGCCAAACAAGTACTAAGTTGTAGAGCATTGAGGATCCAAAATTACAAAATGTTCTGCCAAATTCCGCTATAACCTGTCTTTTCCGCCTGTTCATAAAAATCTAAAAAAATTAATATCTTTTAAGTACAAGTAATTCCTGAAGTAGAAAAGAGATAAGTCAAAAACATTTCCAGGAAAGAAAGTTTTTTTTATAATACTTTACCTTGGACTAATGTTCCACATGCACAACATAAATTAACTCTATGAATATCAATGTACATTTTTTTAATCACTTGTCTATTTGTTTATTTTATGTAAATAACAATTCAAGTTATCTACAAATTCCAAAAATGAATTACATTTTGTTTAACTATGATGTGATTTTTTAAGCATATACTGTTCAGGAATATTGGAAATAGGGGGATATTCTCAATACCTATTTTGATATTTCGTTATTCTATTTATAGGGGACCTTGTCTCAAGCAGAATGGGAAGCCACAAGTAAGTTTATTTCTTTATTAGGTATATGTCAACATGGTCAAGGTACTACCTTTGTGACCAAGCAGTTCAAAAAAAATTTCACATGAATTTTATTTGAAGACACATTTCTATGGTATTTCTTTTTATTACGATTTCTTTCAATATTTTTATACAACCGCAAAATTGAAATTTTTTGGTTGTATATTGGTATGAAGTTGGGGGCGTCTTCGTAGTATCGTCTGAAGACATTTGGTTTTCGCACTTTAACTTTAGTATAAGTGAATAAAAATCTATGAAATTTAAACACAAGGTTTATGACCATAAAAGGAAGGTTGGGATTGATTTTGGGAGTTTTTGTCTCAACAGTTTAGGAATTAGGGGCTAAAAAAGGTTCCATATAAGCATTTTTCTTGGTTTTTGCACAATTACATAGTATAAGTAAATAGAAATCTATGAAATTTTAAGACAAGGTTTATGACCACAAAAAAAGGAAGGTTGGGATTGATTTTGGGAGTTTCGGTCCCAACAGTTTAGGAATTAGGGTCCAAAATTAAACTTTATTTGATTTCAGCAATAAATAAATTATTGGGGTTCTTTGATATGCCAAATCTAACCGTGTATTTAGATTCTTAATTTTTTATCCTGTTTTTAAATTGGTTTACTTCAAGGTCCAAAAGGGTCCAAATTTAAACTTAGTTTGATTTTAACAAAAATTGAATTATTGGGGTTCTTTGATATGCTGAATCTAAACATGTGCTTAGATTTTTGATTATGAGCCCAGTTTTCAATTTGGTCCAAATCAGGATCCAAAATTAAACTCTGTTTGATTTCAACAAAAAATGAATATATGGGGTTCTTCAAAATGCTGAATGTAACCATGTATATAGATTTTTAACCGGACTTTTGTGACCAAAATGTTGGTTATTGATTTGGGGATGTACAGTGGGCAGTTGGGCAGTCAGTCTGGCGGGCAGCAAACCAAATGTTGTCCATGCATTTACTCATGAACCGTTCAACCAAAGCTTTTAAAATTTTAATAAGTTGTTACTGACAACAAAATTAAGGTCAAGTTCAAGAATGACGATTTTGACTTTTACCGTTCAGGAGTTATGGTTCTTGAAAGATTGAAAAAATGGTGTTTCCATTTGTGTCTATGCATATACACATGAACTGTTCAACCAAAGCTTTTCAAATTTTAATATGTTGTTACTGATGATTAAATGGAGGTCAAGTTTAATTATGTGGATTTTGACGTTTTCCGTTCAGGAGTTATCAGTCTTGAAAGATAAAAGATGGCGTTTCCATTCATGTTGTTGCATTTACTCATGAACCATTCAACCTAAGCTCTTTCAAATTTTAATATGTTGTTACTGATGATAAAATGGAGGTCAAACTTGATATGGATGATTTTCACTTTCACTGTTCATCAGTTATGGTTCTTGAGGTATTGCCAGGACACAAATAAATGTTAACAAATCCAATTTGCTGTAGTTGTGCCAGGTTCTTGTAAAAATTTGGGCCTGGTTATCAAATTGGTCCACATTTAGGTCTTAAGCGTCTGAAATTGAATAATATTTGATTTCAACAAAAATTGAATTCCTGGGGTTCCATGATATGCTGAATCTAACCATGTATTCAGATTTTGGATATTGACAATAATACCGGTAGGTAAATGTCCAATTTAAATTTTTAAGTTTTTTAGTTTACGTTCTTAGACTACATTCATTTTGTGTCAGAAACCTATGTTGTGTCAACTATTTAATCACAATCCAAATTCAGAGTTTAAATGTTGTGTCCATACTTGCCCCAACTGTTCAGGGTTTGACCTCTGGGGTCGTATAAAGCTGCGCCCTGCAGAGCATCAGGTTGCATAATGTCATGACAACATTAATTGGAAGTTAAGATAGATGTGTAAGGATAGGATCAGAGACTACTGTCAGTGGTATTGGTTAAACAAAAGACTTAAAAAATGCAATTGAGGAACAATATCATAAACGGAATTGCTCAAAGGCAGAATAATGTGTGGATTGACCTCATTGTGTCAGTCTAGTGAAAAGCAAGGTTACATATTTTGTCCTGATGTTTGTGTAATATTTGCACTAGACATTTAACATCAATTCATAATTCAGCTATGAGACATAATAAAACAAAAACATAAATCATTTTTTACTCACATTAATGGATGTGCAAATATTGTATTTGTATATATTGTCTGATGCTTGGTATATACAATGGAAACAGAGGTAGGTCAATATAATTGGAGATTTGATGAATACTAATTTCTTTTTTGATAAATTTCTATTGTACCTATCTGCGAAATATACAGATTGAATAGAGATTGTTCTATTGACAAAAAGTAAATTAACATTATCTGGGAGGTTTAGGCAGTGTAGTCCGTGTTATTTTCTTTTTTAGCAAACATCTGTCAATCAAAGTATTGTTCTTTTTCTGTCAGAGAAATGTTTTAAAAGTTTAAAATTTTTGCCATGCAATTAATGCTGGAAAATTTACGAAATTTCATTATATATAATACAATGAAGTAGCTAATACAGCCAATTACATTGAGGAGAAATTACATCACTTAATAAAAATAAATGCTGAATACTACTAGAATATTAAAACCAGGATTTAGAAATTACTTTTATACTAAATTAGGACAATAAAGTCTCAATAGACATGACTGATGTACTCATAAAATCTGTTTACAAATTTGTAATATTATACATGAATATTTATCATTACAGCTATCTATTGTGTATTTGTGTTCCAAAAAGTAGTGGACAAAAGGACTGGTCAAACATTTACACCAAAGAACCAAGAGACTCATAAGAGACCAGCTGATGACCAAAATAGGACTGATCAATCTGAAAGCAAAACTCAAAAAGTGACATAACAATTTTATCATGTTGTTCTTTTTTGTAATAAAATGTTCAAATGTCTGTTTCTTCTAACACTTACCTTAATATTAACTGTTATCTCTTCATTTTTTTTCCATCCTAGATCCCTTTCCAGGTGAGACATTATGTTTCTAGTGTTATTACTGCAATTTTAAACATTTATCATTTACAGTTATACATATCGAAGTTTTACACCAGATTTTTTATTTGGCATCAATACATATTCTTTTCATTCAGTAGCAAAAAAAACAAATGTAAATTCAAATTAAATACTTTTGTTTTGTTTGCAACCTACATCTCAAAATATAATATATAGATATCACCATTTTATTGAAACTGACAGAAGACTATGTCAAATCATACATTTAAAATCTGTCATATGTCATCTGTGCTTGCAGGTACATTTCAAAAGCATCAATTATTAATAATGCTATGAAACTAGGCATGTTATCCAATTAAAATTACTGTTACTAACGACAGAGGTTTGATGATATAACTTGCAGTTAGATATGAGATGTGGTATGAGTCTAAGTCGCAATTTGTAAAAAAAACCAATATTATAGGTCAAAGAATGGTCATCAACATAGAGCATTGGCTCACACCTACCAGTAACAATAAAGGGCCAAAAAAATGACTAGTGTGAAACTATACAAAAGGGAAAGCCAATGATCTAATTAATATACTAAAAACAAAAAACACTTACGAATCACATAAAAAAAAACCCACCAAATACTGAACATCAGATTTTTGACTTAGGACAGGTTAGCTGTTTTAATCAATTTAATTGGTACCAATCCTTACCCGAAACAATAGTGTAACGTCACATCATAGAAAGACACACTATAAACTATCAATTGAAATGGCTAACCTCAATCAAACGACATAAAATCAAGTGAACACATTAAGTCTGCAATACTAAGGTTATCTTTTAGAAAGTGATTCACTACAGTCAGGATAAGATAACAATGTATAGTCTATTCTTTACCCTTACTGAAGGTGCCGATCCCACCTCTAGTTTGTTTCTGGCAACAAAAAAAACCTTGGCTGAAAATAATACAAAACTTTAGGTATGTTTATAACTTCTAATGATCAATACAACAGATGCAATTAGTTATCAAAGGTACCAGGATTATAATTTAGTACGCCAGATGCTCGTTTCGTCTACATAAGACTCATCAGTGACGCTCATATCAAAATATATAAAGCCAAACAAGTACAAAGTTGAGCATTGAGGATCCGAAATTCCAAAAATTTGTGCCAAATACGGCTAAGTTTTTCGAAAAATTCAAAGTTTTGTAAACTTGAAATTAATAAAAATGACCACATTATTGATATTCATGTCAACACTGAAGTGTTGACTACTGGGCTGGTGATACCCTCGGGGACGAAATTTCCAGCAGCAGTGGCATCGATCCCAGTGGTGTAAAAAGTTATCAAAGATTCCAGGGTTATAATTTATTACGCCAGACTTGCGTTTCGTCTACTTGAGATTCATCAGTGACGCTCATATCAAAATATATAAATCCCAACAAGTACAAAGTTGAAGAGCATTGAGGATCCGAAATTCCAAAAAAGATGAGCCAAATAGATACCCAAATAATATTCCAACTCATCAGTCAAATTCAAACTGTTTTAAATACCAGTGAAAAACAAACAACATTAAACAAAACACAACATTGAAAAAAAAAAAATTCTGGGGAGAAATCATGTGCTCTAGAGATGTTGAGCTGATTCTGCTGCACATGAGACACCTGTCATTTCAATGGACAAGGACAAATCATATATCTCGGAGAAATTGAAATCAAAGATAATATAGATAATAGAAGGTTTGCGTTATGTTATGTTATGTTAAAATTAACACATAGCCGGCTTCAGACTAGTATCTGAGACAAAATGTGGCAATTTCAGTTCATGTTTCTGTTCTTTTGCATTATGCTCCATATTTAGTATCTTGTATAGATTTTCTTTTATGGAATGATGAAGCTAACAATGTTGTACGTTAATGATAATTTTTTTCACAGTAATATTAACACTTATAATGTGAAAATGATTTATTCTTTGCTTTTGTGATATATTTCAAATATGTCGTCTATCACTTAGCCGTGCTGAAATAAAAAATGTTAAATAAATTAGTCTACAGAAAATAACATTGAATAAGTAGTATTTAAATGTTGGTTGGATGGATGAAAAATTGCTGCTTAAAGTGAAAATGAGATCGATACTATAAACACCTCTCCAAAACAAGGGTTGAAGTCTTTTTTGCATCTGAAAAAAAAGTTTGTTTTTTTGGTGATTAAGATAATCACACACACAATGTTGACTGCTGTACATCTATTTTTTTTTTTTACATTTTTACCTACACTGTCTGTTTGTTTTGTTCACGTATCGTTGTCAACAGAATCGAATTTGTTGCTGTGAACTACTGTATCACGCTTGTTAACACTGAGGTTGTGAGTTCGCACCCTGTTGGTTTAAATCTATGCGACTGTCATGCAGGTGAGAGGTTTAGCTAGCTATAAAACCAGGTTCACTCCACCATTTTCTACATAAGAAGATGCCTGTACCAAGTCCGGAATATGACAATTGTTATCCATTCGTTTGATGAGTTTGAACTATTGATTTTGCCATTTGATATTGGACTTTCCTTTTGGGGTTTTCCTCGGAGTTCATTATCTTTATGTTTTTACTTTTTGGTTATTGTATTCGAACTACTGTATCACTTGCCTGTTATAAGACTGAGGTTGTGAGTTAGCATCCTGTATGTTGCTGGTGCGCCATTGAGAGGAAAATCAACATCTTTGTTTCAGGTATATTGTGTCAATATTCGTTTTCGTTTTTCAGTTTCAATTTCTATTTTTGGAGAAATCATCAATAACTTTGAAGTACACAAATGTTTCCTTTTGTTTAAAGTTCATCATTTGAGTAAGATCCAGAGATAGTTTCAATAGTTTCAATATTTCTGTCATACGGGTTTAGCTGTCAGATAACCATAATGACATTGATTTATCACTTCTGGTTTTCGTATTGGACAAAGGAATAGGTTAAAGTGTGTGCTGTTCGGAAAATGCGTTCGTTGTTTTTCATTTGAGTTATATTTTGATAACTTAAATAACAAAAGGCAAACATATGTAATTCTGAAATCTGACAGATTAAACCAAATCATAAATCTGGAGAATACAACGATTAATACATTGTACAATTGCTTCATAATTATATTTTAAATTGTGCCAAAGATATCTTATACGTTTTCTTTTTAAAAATGAACTCAATGTTGGTTTGCCAGTCTGTTTATCTAAACATATCTTTCATTACTGTTTTAACACTTACTGTCGTTGTTGTTGCATTCACCGATGCTCTCACATGGACATTCAAAAAGGCGGCAAGGTACCACTTGATGTCTGAAATATCGAAAATAAAATGATATTAATTACCTCAGCAGTTGATTTTTCAAAAGATTAGTGACTACTGCATGACGTTCAATAGCTGTATGAATTGTGTGATATGTTAAAAATTTAAAAAGAGAGATAATAATAATCTTAAATTATTTTTAATTGTAGTTCCTTCATCTGTTTTAGAAATTCAGTATGATAGTATTTTTACTGAACAAATACACATTTTTGTCCGCCTCCCACCGCGGGATTTTCTTGTCATGATAAAGACTTATTGGTGGAAGTCGGCTGGTGTTTTCACTCTTTGGCCGGGTTGTTGTCTTTTTGACGCATTTCCCTTTACTAATGAAATTAATGTCGATTTGCCACTATCTGTTTTGAGTGAAATTTATATTGGTGTAAGTGCTGCGTTATTCGGAGAACTTTAGTCTCCGTGTGGGTTCATTGCTTTTCTATTGTGTTCTATTATAATTCCCCGATATTAAGAACGTAGGTGACTTATTCAACACCTGTTATCTTTTATTTGAATACATATTTCACTATAATTATTATTTAAACATACTGTTGTTGGTGGTCCACCCACACATGGACATTCACGACGGCAATCTAAAACTTCATGACTGAAATAACAAATATAACATTTTGAAAGAGGGACGAAAGATACTAAACGGACAGTGATCTTCGTAAATTCATGCAATTGTAATTTTGGTACTGGGCGGATGATGTCATCGGGGACAAAATGTCATCCACCAGAGACATCGACCGTTCCACTTCTGTCATGGAAATCTTTCTTCCAAAACGGTCATTGAAAATGTTTTGAAAAAAATATTGATGATTTCTATTACATACATTTTTGTCTTTAGATAATGATCTGCTACAATGGTGTGTTGAAGACCCATTGGTGGATTGTTGTCGCTTTTCCCTATTTACTTCTAAATTTTAATGAACCAGCTTGAAACAAACTCTGCGATATATATATATAGTACCTTATGTTTCATAAGTTGTATTTACAAACACAGTTTCGAATGTACAAACGTAGCATAATATATTGCTTGTTTTTTTATCCATAAAAACAGAAAAACAATAAGATATTTTTTATTTCATTATCAATGTGACCATCCAAACATATTTGTCAATCTTAAAATTGTTTGCAGGAAAGCAGCCATTCGCGAAAATTAGCGTTCGAAAAGTACGCAGATTTTCAGAAAATGTTTTGAATGATGATGGAAGGAGGGCTTATAAATGAACTAATATCTATGTTAATATTGTTGTGATGGGGTTGGGAGGTATCTTTTTTTTTTAACTCCTGTAAAAATAGATTTTATTACTGAGTAAAATTTGCCATGAAATGACTTGCGTTTGATTTAGCGTTCTTTAACGTTTTAATTTTCAGCAACACTAATTAACCATGCAATCTTCAAATTTCATAAATGAAATGGTAATTAAGGTAACAAAAACAAACCTTATTAAATCACATAAGCGAGACAGCGTTCTTCGACAGGGAACATCTATTTTTTAACATGTCTCTTATTAGAAGCATGCAATATTCAGTAACTAGTATTAAAGTGATTCAGCTTATAGCTTGCAATTCTGTATAAGAACAGAATGCAATTTGCCATAGGAACTCCCTTTGCGCCTAAAACTGTACAACATTTTCTATGAAGTTTCGTGAATGTATAATGGTTTTGACAACCAGGTTTCTATGATCTTAACTAAATCAATCCAACGTTCTATTAAGCATTGTTGTCTAGATTAAGACATATTTGTATATTACATTTGTTAGAAATTTTATTAATTAAATAATCAATTATCACCAGCATAGTACTATATTCAATTAATATCAACATTGATGTAGTATTTAATTATCACCAGCATGCCTTACAATATACGTTGCTCTAACCGCGGGTTCGTGTAAATTCTTATGTAATAATAAAGGTTGAGGATTAGTATTTTTCTGTTTTGTAAAATAACTTACGTGCACGATAGGCAACCTTCGTTAGTATGAGTCACATTAATTGTGGAGCAAACGGGATCAACATACGCAGCACACTGACAGCTATTAGTATGTTCAGAATACATAATATCTATAAAAAAAACCAACAATGCACCAATAAAAATAGAAAATAAATTACAAATATTTTATTGCTGTATTGAGAATTTTGTGTTAAGCTACATTTATATCCTTTGGACAAAATTCACCAAACACTTATATCAATTTATGTTTTTTTCTATCGTTACTGGACCATTCGGTGAATCATATAGGTCTACAATGATAAATATACCACTGTATTTATCGTTCGGTAAAAAGGTGGATATCACCATAGATTTTCTCAAAACTCTATCGTGTTGCATTGTCGAAAATACATTTAGTATTTCTATAGGGTGTACATTGGATTCATTCATATTCGTTGGATACCAATTTTCGTGGATTTCGTTGGTACATGGAAATCACGAATTTAATATATTCATTACGACAAATTTATGTGACGTATATAATTTTTCTGACGTCAGACACCCAAATCAATCCATGTGTTCGTAGATAGTAGATGTTGTTGTGTCCTGTTAAATTGTTATACGATGATGACTGATGTTCCCATATTTTGACTATTTTATTGATTGTGACTGTTTATTTAACGCATCATGTAAATGTAACGGAATTTGATGAGACTGTTATTAAAGTGAGAGGGTTAGCGCTATAGAACCAGGTTTAATCCACCATTTTCTACATTTGAAAATGCCTGTACCAAGTCAGGAATATGACAGTTCTTGTCCATTCGTTTTTGATGCGTTTTGGTTTTTGATTTTGACATGTGATTATGGACTTTCCAAATTGATTTTCCTCTGAGTTCAGTATTTTTGTGATTTTACTTTTTTCTATAGGGTGTACATTGGATTCATTCATATTCGTTGGATACCAATTTTCGTGGATTTCGTTGGTACATGGAAATCACGAATTTAAATATTCAACTAATTGAAAATTTTCTAAAGGAATCTATCCAGACTTTGCCAAAACCAAGAAATTATATATCCACGAATATACAAGTTTTCCTCAAACCACAAAAATTGGTATCCACGAAAATAAATTAATCTACAGTATAACATTTCTCTTAGTATACGTTATGATTAAGTTGGATTAGCAAGGATACATGAAATATGGAATTATTATTCTTTGATCAAATCTTATTTAACTATTATTTTAAATATGTGGATTTGTTGTGGTTAATGAAACTTGTCATACAAGAAGAACAGTTTTTCCAGGTTTAACCAACTATTTCGTTGGTAAGATGAGTGCCCCATGTAAAAAAAAAATATGATTGTTGTTTAAAGTTGTTGGTTGGTTCATGTAGCGATTATATTTTACCCCGAACCGAAATAACCTGATGTGTCTTTGTCCATCTGTTTTTGAAATTTGCCTGCATACGATATAATTGCAAAATATGTTTGGAGGATTTGTCTTTATGGTACGGCTTTCACGAAAGCTCTCCTGATAAAACATGAAAGGAGTACGTTCGGTAGGGACATATTTGACCCCGATTATAAAGTTTAGTGTTACAAGACAAAAGATGTTTCAAGTTGACCTAAAGATGTGTGAAAAAGTTATTTTAGAACTATTTTTGTCAACGTTTAATTCTAGCACGTTGATTTTTACATCACAAAAAGGTCAAAATATGTGATTTTAGTAAAAGTTGACAAAATCGGCTGAATTGCAACCACATTTAGGACCAGGAAACATAGATCGAAGGCGTCATCAAATCAAATATTCAAATAAGACGTGTGAAATATCTTCACAAACAATATATTAAAATATCTTTGTTGTCGACGTATGCGTTCCATGTTTCCTGTCCAATAACCTATGGAAATTTAGCCATTTTTATTGATTTTTTCGTTAAAAAATCAATATGAGTACAACTTATGACGTAATCATAAAATGCAGGAACGTTAATTTTTCAACAAGATGGCTTATTTTTGAATCTAGTCATTGTATTAGCTATAATTTCCTGTGATATTGGTCAATAAATCGTAAATTGAAATTTACTTTAAAACAGGGAGCCATTTTAGAACCTTAACGAACCTACTTCTTTTTTAATCGGATTTGTTAAGGAAATTGCACGCACACGATTCACCCATCTTTCTTTTATATGCGCTACATATAAATTTTCTGTTTTTAAGGTGGTACCCAACACTTGCACTAAAATTTATTCGGCTCGTTTAATTTTCATAAAATTTTATCAAAGTACTTACTTTTACCCCATTAACAAAAATATAAAAAAAATCAAAAATTTGAACTAACCGTTTTGTCAGAAAATTTAAACTATATAGCAGTTTGACAAACACCAATTTTGATAATTGAAAAGCTTAATATTCCTTTTACAACACAACGTAATTAAACGTTTAGCTGACTTTACATAGTTATCTCCCTGTAGTGTTAGGTACCACCTTAATGTATGCTTGTATTGGCAAAGAACTGTACGATGTGATTTTGTTTCGTAAAATGAATATCCAGAAATATTACCTGTAGTTATGAACAGTATTAAGACAATCAATATCAGTTTCGTCATAGTGTGTTTCTTATATATATAGTTCGATATAATAAAACAACTAATTCCTTTAAATAAATAAAAAAAAAACAATAATATTAATACTGATAATAATAATAATAATAATAATAATAGTTAACATGACTATAATAATTTTAATGATTCATTAATAATAATAATAATAATAATAATAATAATAATAATAATAATAATAATAATAATAATAATAATAATAATAATAATAATAATAATAATAATAATAATAATAATAATAATAATACATACATGATTAGATATTACAAATAAAAAGTTTTAAATTAAGAATGGAAATGGGGAATTTGTCAAAAGGACAACAACCCTACAAAAATGCAAATTAGAGATGAAGACGCAGTGAGAAAATCCCACACTCGGTGGTGGTCTTCATCTGACCTTTAAACATAATTGTGTACAAGTTCGGTGGAAATGGATGACATGCCAAACCCCAAAACATATAAATGAACGAAACCAGGGGCCAGCTGAAGGACGCCTCCGGGTGCGGGAATTTCTCGCTACATTGAAGACCTGTTGCTGACCTTCTGCTATTGTTTTTTTATTTGGTCGGGTTGTTGTCTCTTTGACACATTCCCCATTTCCATTCTCAATTTTAAATGAACGAAAACAAAACAGAGAAGACTAAATATACTAAATAATGGAGTTTAAATCATTCTTAAGTTATTTTTGAATATAAAAAAAACACAAAACTTGTCAAATGGTATTAACGTAAACTGTTTTAGCGCAATGGTACACGTTTTAAAGTGAATCATTAGCATTATGATATATAGTAAACGCACTTATCTTCTTTAATCAAACATGTCGAATTCAACCTGTAATTTATCATCATAATTTAACATGTATATAATGTATTATTCTATATCTTGTTGTTAAACTACATGTTCCTAAGGATAATCCAGAACCTACAAACCTGCAATACTGTAATTGTTTCTTTTTTTCTGAATAAATGGAAATTTCGTTAGATGTTATATCACTTTTAAACCTTTAAATGAGTAGTTATTTTCTGAACTCTAAAATTGTTTCAATCTGAACAGTTTTTCTCTCATTTCACTATAACACATTATTCTCTCATGTTATTATGTAATGTTCATGTTAAAAGCCATTATCTTGATAAGCTTGACATGGGATGCTAGAATGACATATTCGTGGTGCTAAAGGGGCGGGCATGAATAGTGGGAAGGTGTATAATGGTCATATTTATAAATTAACTTTGTGCAAACGTTTGAATTTTTTTTTAAATACTAAGACTTTTCTTCTGTGCTGACATGAATTATCATTGATATTATCATATTTACAAATAAACTGTTTGCAAAACTTAATAATTTTTGGTATCTATGATTAGTTTGTTTATAGTCTTTCAGTATCTAAAAAACCTGTTGATATGATGGCAATTATTAAAGTAAAGAGTTGAACTTCATAATCGTTTTTCTACGTGTGAAAACGTATTTAATAGATCTTTTTTTGATTTGTTATCGTTCTGAATAAGCATGAACGTTTTCCCTTTTGATTTTATATAAATAGCGTTCAATCAATAAAAACTCATATTTTATTATTCTTTTTCATCGTGCTTTTAAATAAGATCCTGCTAACAAACACAAGGCGTTTATCCAAATCACGCTTTATTTTTTAACAATCAATTTCCTTTATTAACACAACTACCATCCCAATCAAGAGCACAAACATTTTGATAAAATTGGAATGGAAGGAACACACTCTGTTTTAAAATGCGAAAAAAATTAATCTCTTATTCAAATAATGTCGACTCAGTCGGGCAAGCGAAATATATGAAACAATCCGAACTGGTATTTTCAAAAAATAAAAACGCATCATGATTCATGAATTCGGACCAAGGTAAGTATTTAGAAACACAAATAACGAAAAAACGAAATCGACACTCGTATAATAAAATGAATACCAAGCGGAAAAAATCGAAGTGACATGCGACTGACAAAAGCGTCAAGAAATCATCTTAAAAATTTTTAATGATTCAATTTAGTTTCATTATAAATACATTTCGGATAATAATGGTTTTTCCTTATTTTGCCGACATAAGATTTTTATTACTTTAAACGTTAAAATATAATATAGTATTTTGATATGAGCGTCACTGATAAGTCTTGTGTAGACGAAACGCGCGTTTGCCGTACTAAATTATAATCCTGGTATCTTTGATAACTTTTTACGTGTCGACTTACCTTGAAATGTTCTTGATATTTATAATTAACAAGAACACATCCTCTCATTTATATATACGTACGAGGAAATTGTTTTATAAAATATTTTAAAAAGGCAAAATTAATTGAAAATAAAAGTTGTCTTGACAAGAGTCAAAAGTGCATTCATTGGTACATAACAAACAGATTATAAACGAAAAACACTAGGATGTAATTTTAAGTGTTTGGAATTTTCCTATTGCCAGGTTTACTTGATCGATTGTATGGCATTACGTCATAATTAAAACTGAAAAGATAAGGGAATTTAAATCTTCGATGTATGTGATAAGCACAAGAGATGCATATAGACAAATAAACAAGACATCTAAAATAATAAAGAGAATGGGAATGAATAAACGAATAAAATTATAAGTTTTTCGCAACGATTTGCCTTTCAATCGTGCATACAGTTTTTGTTGAAATTGTTTAACATAACTAGAAATCATTTAGATCATCTCTAGAATGTTCTGTTCTTACTTTTAAATAGGTAATATGTCAGCAGAGATGTTTTTTTTTTATGTATTCTTCATATTAAAGTGTGAAAATATTTAAGATCGCATGAAATTTATGACTGCAAAGTCAAAATATTTTATACTTTATTTCCCGAACAAATTTTTTTTTTCATACAGACTTTATCGAACATAAAAGCCCCTGAAGTAATTACAATTATTCTTTCCTTAAAGTTATATGCTTTCTATCAATTACATCGGATTGACATTATTGTGAGCATTGTGATAGCATTATATTTTGTGAACATTGTGATTGCATTATATTTTGTGAACATTTTGATTGCATTATATTTTGTAAACACATTATTTGTGTGCAGCAACATTTCCTTAAATCACAGTTATCAATCTGCCATTTTTGTCATTGTTCAAAGATTACAAGGATAGATGCACATAACAATTATCCGAGTTCTCAGCAGTTTATTTGAAATTATGAAAAAAAATCTTTACATGTGAAGAGTTTTGATTAACAGACAAACATACCAAGCAGACAATGACTCAAATGTAGTCAGTAAAAAGCCTGAAGATGATGAAACTTTTGAAGCAGTCAATGTTGTAAAACATTTTCAGGAATCAGATGACCAAGCAGCAAACGACAGACACAGACGACCAGTCAAAGTGATATGATAATATTGAAATATGAAATATATTGACACTTAAATAAAAAAAAACATTATTTATTTCTTTAAATTCCCTGACCATAAGGGAAAGGACCATTTAGTTTGAGGGGAAAAGGTTACGTTTTTTCTAAAATTGATTTAAAAAAAAAAGGAAAGAATAAAATAATTTGATATTTCTTTGTGTGAAGACAATGATGGAAACTATCAAGTAGGTTATTTCAAAATGCGAGTTTGTATTACTGTGATTATAACCTTGTCGCACGGAATGTACAGTTTATAAAAGCTTCGTCAAAAGCTTAAAATCTACAGATAGTCAATAGACAAGACAACATAATTTCTGTTAACAAAATTGTGATAAATTACTACATGAATGATTATTTTAACAGCTAATCATTGTGTATTTGTCTGCCAAAAAGTGGTGGACTAAAGGACCGGTCAAACAGTTACACCGAAGAACCAAGAGACTCATAAGAGACCAGCTGGTGATCAAATTAGGACTGATCAATCTGAAAGCAGAACTCAAAAAGTGACATAACAATTTTATCATATTGTTCATTTTTGTAATAAAATATTCAAATGTTTGATGCATCTAACACCAACATTAAATAAAATGTTGTCTTTCCATTTTCTCATCCATTCTAGACCTCATCCAAGGGGAGACTTTGTGTTTCTTGTGTTATTACTGCGTGTCCAAACATTTATTATTTATATATACCATGCATACAATTAGAAACTTCGAAGTTTAATGCAAGTTTTTTTTTGTATTTTGACATGAACTAATGTTCTTCTCATAATCATTCAGTAACAAAAACAATATATTCAAAATAGTGAAAGTTAATCTACTATTGTTGTTTAAAACCTACATCCCAAAATATTATACTGTTACCTCCATTTAATTAAAACTCAAATCATAAATTTAAAATATGTCATATGTCCTCTGTGCTTGTAGGTTAATTTCTAAAGCAATAATTGTGAATTGGTGCCATGAAATCGGCGATTTTATCCAATCAAAATGAGTGTTACAAACAATGTTGCATTAATATAAGGTTGTTGTCTTTTCTTTGTAAATCATTTCTCCTTATCTCCTTATAATATGCCTTAAACTATGTTCCTTCTTACTAAATACTTAGGGTTCGAAGCTTACTATAGACTGAGGAAAGAATATTAGTCCCTTGTATTACAGGTATGCGTATAGGACTTGCAGAAAAATCAACCAATAGATATGATAACATGTGGTATGAGTGCCTATGAGAAAACTCTCATCCAAGTCACAATTTGTAATAGTAAACCATTATATTTCAAAGTACAGTCTTCGCTAGAATGTATTGGTTAAGTCTGAAATACTAAGGTTGTCTTATAAAAAGTGCGTTTTATTCCCTGATTGACTAGAGTCAGTGGTAAAGAGCAAACGTATGTCTGTATGTCCTTATAGGCGTCAACTTTCCTCATTTAGCATGTCTCATGTTTGCTTTAAATATAGTGAAGTTGACGCATATGGCCTGATACAAACTAGAATCGGAAACAAAATGTAACAATTACATTTTGCCTATTAACAACTTCATATATTTCAGTAGCAAAACCCCTTAGACCAGCATATGATATTTTACATGGGTTGAAATTGGCATTACACATGTTTTAATGTAACCAAACAATTTGAATAATCGATAAGATGTTTTTGTCTCAACTCGGTAGGTAATTTATTTCCTTTTCATGTATTCTAAAATCCCATGACTGGTTAAGGTTCAAAATATTTGTTTAGAGTGGATTGGGTAACAATAGTTATCAAAGGTACCAGGATTATAATCTAGTACGCCAGACGCGCGTTTCGTCTAAATACGACTCATCAGTGACGCTGAAATCAAAATATTTATAAAACCAAACAAGTACAAAGTTGAAGAGCATTGAGGATCCAAAATTCCAAAAAGGTGTGCCAAATACGGGTAAGGTAATATATGCCTGGGATAAGAAAATCCTATGTTTTTGGACAAATTCAAAGTTTTGTAAACAGGAAATTTATAAAAATTACCACTTCATTGATATTCATGTCAACATCGAAATGTTGACTACTGGGCTGTTGATACCCTCGGGGACGAAACGTCCCCCAGCAGTGGCATCGACCCAGTGGTGTTAATAGTTATCAAAGGTACCAGGATTATAATTTAGAACGCCAAACGCGCGTTTCGTCTACATAAGACTCATCAGTGACGCTCAAATAAAAATATTTATAAAACCAAACAAATACAAAATTGAAAAGCATTGAGGATCCAAAGTTCCAAAAGGTTGTGCCATATACGGCTAAGGTAATTTATGGCTGGGATTAGAAAATTAAATCCTTACTTTTTCGAAAAATTCAAAGTTTTATAAATAGGAAACTTATAAAAAAATACCACATTATCGATATTCTTGTCAACACCGAAATGTTGACTACTCGGCTGGTGATACCATCGGAGACGACATGTCCACCAGCAGTGGCATCGACCCAGTGGTGTCAATAGTTATCAAAGCTACCAGGATTATAATTTAGTACCCTAGACGCACGTTTCGTCTATATAAGACTCATCAGTGACGCTGAAATCAAAATATTTATAAAACCAAACAAGTACAAAGTTGAAGAGCATTGAGGATCCAAAATTCCAAAGAGTTATGCTAAATACGGCTAAGGTAATCTATGCCTGAGATAAGAAAATCCTTAGTGTTTCGAAAAATTCAAAGTTTGTAAACAGGAAATCTATAAAAATGACCACATTAATGATATTCATTTGAACACCGAAATGTTGACTACTGAGCTAGTGATACCCTCGTGGACAAAACGTCCACCAGCAGTGGCATCGAACTAGTGGCGTTAGTAGTTATCAAAGGTACCGGGATTATAATTTAGTACACCAGACGCGCGTTTCGTCTACATAAGACTCATCAGTGACGCTGAAATCAAAATATTTATAAAACCAAACAAGACCAAAGTTGAAGAGCATTGAGGATTCATAATTCCAAAAGGTTGTGCCACATACGGCTAAGGTAATCTATACCTGGGATATGAAAATCCATAGTTTTTCGAAAAAAAGTTTTGTAAAAATGAAATTTATAAAAATGACCGCATTATTGATATTCATGCCAACACCGAAATGTTGACTACTGGGCTAGTAATACCCTCGGGGACGAAACTTCCACCAGCAGTCGCATTGACCCAGTGGTGGTTATAGTTATCAAAGGTGCCAGGATTTTAATTTAGTACGTGAGACGAGCGTTTTTGCAACTTATATTAATCCCTTTGCACTTTGCTTGTACATTCGCTGCCTTGAAGCGGCATTATCCTGCTCTTATTCGACATCTAGAAGGGTGTTTTTTTTACGTTCAAGAGATATTTATAGTATAACTAATCGCCGTATTTGTATATCAAAATTAAGACAACGCGTGACCAAACGATCGGTCACAAGTTGCCTTATTTCAAGTTGCCTTATTTTTGATATTCAAATACGGCGATTGGTTATACTTTTATTACATTGGCTAATGGTTTTTTTTTATGAAATTAATGAAGAAAATGTAAGGAACTATATGTTTTTCCTACGCATTCACAATTTGTTTTGATCCGACGTCATCGACGTCTTGACAACGCCTATTGTTGTATGACGTCAGAGAGTGAAATAACTACGTTTATTTCACATATGAAATTATCGGTTTTTATCTCAATGGGAAATCAATGTAATTTATTGCAACCAATGTAATAAGTCTTTTTCTTAACACGGGTCAGACATTTATCATCTCCGTTGGACGACTCTCATCGTTTCCCAACTTTGCAAATGGTGCCGAGGGAGTACCGACAATTCAGTCCCTGAAATTTCTTTCCGGAACTAGGCTTGAACCAGGAACCTTTGTTTTAGTAGTCACATGCGCTTAGGTAGCACTCCACAGTTAGGTGTGTAGTTTCGCATTTTGGCCCCTGTGGATTTTTTAAATATGAGAGCTAGTATGCAATAAAATTCATTTTTGGATAGCTGAGTATTAAAATAGCCTTTGTATTGGGTTTATATGAACATCAAGGTTATGTAATGTATGTAATATAGGCTGTTTTCTGTATGACAGTCCGTATTTGCATGTCCATACCATACATTGGTCCGGCAATTATTGTAATGTTTTTTTCCAACTTTTTATCGCACGAACTTTGTGATTGGATTTTACGAAAAAATGAGGCGAAAGACACCCATTTTTTATTTGATCATTAGGAAGATTTAAGGAAACAGTTTCTAAAAAGGTATCACTCAAAGGCATTGAAATTCTAGTTTGATCCAAATTTTGGGGGGATATATGACATGTTCACCCCCCTTTTTGCAATATTTTATGGTAAATAAATGCTGAATGTTGCCATGGATACACATAAAAGGAATTAATTTTCACCCTTTTAACTTTGGAAAATTGAATCTATGGAAGATACTGATTACATACATATGTACATGTACAACACAAACAGTTAGGTTAATGTATTAGAAATCCAGGAATAGGAGATGATAAAACATTTTGGGGCTCATTTTTAATTTTATTTTCTAACTGTGGAGTGCTACCTTATTACTACACCACGGCTCTCCTTACTCCCATGACTGGTGACGTTGCAGAGCATTAGAATCTTGCCTTGTCGAGCGTCAGTGGTGTTGGTGAGAGTTCGTCGTTTCTCTGATGCCTTATTTCATCTCACTTTTCACCTAGGGTTCCTAGCTTACCTTAACTTGGCAAAGATTACTATTCCTCTGTGTAACAAGTTTGAAGATAGGACTTGTAGGTAAATTCAACAAGTCTAGAATATCTTTGTGGTAAATTGTTTAATAACATGTAGTTGCTAGTGTTTGAAAAAACTTAATCTACAAAAACATTGTTGCAAGTTTTGTTTATCAAAAATCGATTTTACATTTATCCCTACCTTTTCATACTTTGTGAATTAAGTTTTGTTTATCCTACATTGAACTTTTGATGTCGTTCCTAACTTGGTACAAGCATTTACCGAAGAAAAAAAGGTTGTTTAAACCTTGTTTTATAGCTAGCTATATCTCATACTTGTAAAATTTTTACCGAAACTTGATCTTCTTAAATTCTAAAATTGCTGAAACCATGAGATGATTGCTTAACACCGTGCAAGGCTTTAACACTTAAATGGGCACTAGCTATAAAATATATGTTCATCGGTTTGACTCAAATTCTCATAAATATAGATATAAGGATATACCAGACTCGTGTATTTGTATTTTTAAAGTCTATTTAATTTCATATTATAAATTAACAATACATGTTAATATTTTTTTGATTGAGTTAAGCCTTCCAATTGATATTTTATTGTGTGTTTTTTCTATGTTGTGATATTAGACTATTTTTTTCAAAAAATGGAGAAGGTTTGGTACCATTAAAACGTTTATCCCGTTGCAAATGTTTGTAACTGTCCTTAGTCAGGAATCTGATGTATAGTAGTGGTCGATTGTTTATGTAATTATTACGTGTTTCTCGTTTCTCATTTTTTTATCTATGTTTTCCCGTTTGAATGGTTTTACACTAGTAATTTTGGGGCCCTTTATATCTTGTTGTTCGATGTGAGCCAAGGCTCCATGTTGAAGGCCATACCTTGACCTATAATGGTTCACTTTTATAGATTGTTATTTTGATGGAAAGTTGTCTCATATTCACTCAAACCACATCTCCCTATATCTAATCATCAATTACCTGTATAAGAGTGATTTTTTTGTTGATCAAATCAGTCAATTAAATGAATTACCTTTATTTCATTTCCAATGTTGACATTATTTTATTTATAATTGAACAAGCACAATGCATGCTGTATCCATCTCTAGCTAAGGGGTTAAATTGGAGTTCACATGAATACGGATTCAATGAGTTCGAATTATTCACATGAGACTGAATAATTCATCATCAAATTTTTTTTTAGCTTAGTTTCACAAAATTGAACCATACTGGCGGCTAAAAACGATATATTTTTTTCAATTTCATTAATGATTGAACAAAAAAAAATATGTTTTGATTTTTTTTTATATATCTCGTATCACGTACCCATTTAAGGTATGTTTATAATTTCTACAAAAAAAGATGCAACAGATACCCAAGTGATATTTAAACTCATCAATCAAACACACAACAACAAAACTATTGGATAAAGCAGCTAAAACAATATTTTACAAAACCCAACGTAGAAAAATAGCAACTTTAGATCCAACACATACAGGATGATTTCAGATGCTGTAAGTTATTCCCACTTCACACCTGACACTCGTCATTTCAACACATTTCATCCAGTACATCTCATATATCACAGTGAGCTTGACAATAAAGATACTATTTATTGATTCATGTTTAGATATCTTGAAATCAACACACATAGCCGGCTTCAAACTTGTATCTGAGACAAAATATGACAATTTCTAATATATTCACACCATACAATACGAACTGCATGTCACCATTATACATACCTTATTAACATGGGCGAGTGCCCTTCACAAAACTATTCTTACAGCAGGATTCGAGGAAGAACAACTGAAATTGCCATTTCACAAATTATAACTGCAACCAACACCATTCTTCTCAACTTCGAAGACAAATTATTTCCTTGTCATGCATCGTAAAATACAATGACGGTTGACGTTGTTTAGCAAGCGTCTATTGTCTTATCGACTGAAAGTGGTATTTGTTAGAGTGCATGTGAGAACATCAATTTTTAGTGAATTATGTTGACCCGTATCAATTGGAGTTATTGCCCTTTATTAATTATAACCGGTAATGTCAGATGAAACATATTGTTAACAAGATAGTCTGTATTGTTGTGAATGTCATGTCATCGTTGTTCAGTTATAATACCCGATATAATAACGACAATATCATCAGTTAATCACTGGTTTTGTACTGATATTAGCAACACCACGGATGCCACATGTGAAGAAATATATGCTTACCCTTCTGAAACAAATGAGGTAACCCAAAGATTTTGGATGACATGGTATCTTTTCTTTCTCATGTTGCTTAATATTCAGTTTTTGCATGTTTTCTTTTATATGGAATGGTGTTATAATAAATGGTGTTCGTTATTAATAAGTTTACTCACAATATTCTACAATAATATACAGTTGTTATCCATTCATTTAATGTGTTTGAGCTTTTACTCTAGCCTTTTTTTAAGGGACTTTAAAATTTTTATCGGAGTTCAGTATTTTTGTGATTTTACATTATACAACAATGATAATATGAAAATATTTTATTCTTTGATTTTCTCAACATATATCAAATGTGTTAATCCATCTCACTTAGCCGTGCTGAAATATAAATGTAAAATAGATTAGTCTTAGGTAAATAACATTAAACAAGTAATCAAAGTCGATTGGATGAATGAATGATTGCTATTTCAAGTGAAAAAGAAAATTTTGAAATAAAATAAAAAGGAATTGGAAATATTTGCACCCCTTTGTTCCATAGCTGGTTAGTTTAAGTAGTCAAAATACTTTATCCCTAGCCTGTAAGCATTGAGGTTGTAAATTCGAACCCTGCACGTTACTGGTAAGGCCCAATCCAATCGCAATTGTTTAATAAGTAGCAACCTTCATTGGGAAGAACATCAACATTTTGTTTGATGTATCTTGTTTCAATCTTTCGTCTTAATATATAAACTAAGATCATTAAATTAGACGATATCTCCGTTTTTTTTCAGTTTTGATTTAGATTCTTATAGATATGATCAATAACTTTCGTATTTTTTTTAATTTGTTAAAGTTCATCATTTGAGTAAGATTTTGAGATAGTTTCAATAATTCTGTCAAACAATAGTATCTGTTAGATAAACATAATGACGTAGATTTATCACCATCGGTTTAGAGTAAAATTCATATTGGACATACCATAAGGTTTAAGTTTTCCGCTTTTCGGAGAACTTTTTCTTCCGTGAGTCTTTGTATTTAATTTGTGTAATATGATAATCCCCTGTAACTAAAAACTCTAAGATTTCAACGTAATTGTTTTTGTTTTTTATACCTTCTAATTTAAAAAAAACATATCTTTCATTACTGTTATTAAAACTTACTGCAGTTGCTGTAGCATTCGCTGATGCGCTCACACATGGACATTCATGATGGCAAGCTAAAACTTGATGTCTGTAATAAAAATCACAACATTACTTGTACAAGTAAGAGGTTTAGCCAGCTTTGAAAAAAAAACAGGTTTAATCCACCGTTTTCGACATATGCAAATGCCTGTACCAAGTTAGGAATATGGCAGTTGTAATCATTTCGTTTAATGAGTTTCAGCTGTTAATTTTACTATTTGATTACGGATTTTTTGAATACATACATATTTGCCCTGTTAATGACCTGTGACAAATTTGTTTGAACCACTCTGATTACATTTTTGACGTTAAATTGTAATAATACTGAGAAAATGATATAAAAACGCACTGTTGTCAACCTCAGCAGTTGATTACTTTTCTATGAGATAAGTGACTACTGCCGGCCTTTCAATATGTTTATGAATTATTGCGTGATATAAAATATGTAACAACGTTACAAAAGAGAGAGATAATGAACCAGCTTAAATCAAACTGTGTGATATATCTGGTACCTTATGTTTTATAAGTTAAGTGAAATTAATTATGATCCATAATCTTCCTTATACAAGTAGTTCTACTAGTAGAAATTAGGATATCCATATTTGTAATAGAAGGATTCTGGATAGTATTACATTTCTTGTAGGATAATAGAAGGATTCTGGATAGTTTTACATTTCTTGTAGGATAATAGAAGGATTCTGGATAGTATTACATTTCTTGTAGAATAATAGAAGGATTCTGGATAGTATTACATTTCTTGTAGGATCCAGGATACAACAAAATACAATAGTATTGAAAATGTATTAACCGGAAATAAGGAGCAATGAACCCAGGATTGACTTTCGGGCTAAAAGGTCGTAGCTCAAAATATTTATTTTTTGGCAATCAAGCTGCATTCCATGGTCATAGCTTTCCTGTAATTATTTTACCAAATACTGTTTAAATCAATGTGGTAAACTGTAGAAATGAGGCTATATAAATGAGCATGTCAAAAAGACTACACCCGACCAAAGAGCAATTAACAGACCAAGGCCAACAGTGGGTCTACACCACAGCGATAAAAATCCTGTACTCGCAGGCTGAATTCAGTTAGCCAAATGCACACTAGTTCAGCGAAAACGGACGTCACACTTATCTCCGAAACATATAGATGAAACCAAATAAAATAAAACATACAAGACTAACAAAGGTCAGAGGAACCTAATTTGGGAGAGGCGCATAAATTGTTTGGAAGTATACTTGAAGAAGGGTTAAGGGATAAACTTATCTGAGTGAAAATAGTTGTTATTGTTGTGGTGAATTTTAATACAGGTTACAATAGATTTTATTGTGAAGTAGAATTTGCAATGAAAAGACTTGCATACGATTCAGCGTTTTAACTGTTTTTAAGTTTTAGAAACTTTTATTTAACATGCAATGTTCAATCTAAAAAAATGAAAATCACATGAACAAGACCGCGTTCTCTGACAGGAAACACCAATTTATAGGCATGAAATATTGAGTTACTACAATGATTCAGCTTATAATATTTAGTAATAGTTATCAAAGGTTCGAGGATTATAATTGAGTACGATTAGACCTTTTCGGTTTGAAAGGTTTTACACCAGTAATTTGTGGGACCCTACATCGCTTACTGTTTGGTGTGAGCCAAGGCTCCGTGTTGAATGTCGTACCTTGACCTATAATGCTTTACTTTGTTAAATTGTTACTTGGATGGATAGTTGTCTCATTGACACTAATACCACATCTTCCTATATCTATGGAATGAGCATTTCCAGGTTTTGTAAAGAAAACTTACGCGCAAAGTAGGCAACCTTCATTACTATGAGTCTCATTAGTCGTTGAGCAAACTGGATCTACATACGCCGCACAACCACAATTATGTCTGGAATACACAATTTCTAACACGAAAACATGCAACAATAAAAATTTAATAAAAAATGACTTTTGTCTATTTTTAGTAATCGATCATGTTGTTTTACCTTCATTTTTTTCTTTGGGCGACAAAAACACATGTAGTTTAAAATTATAGATATGTGTCTATTGTTACTGGAACAGTTCGGTGAATCATATCGGTCCACAATGAAAAATGTTCCACTATATATCGCATTCGATGATCCATTAGAAGTAAACCAACCAAAATGGTAAATATTGTTTTATCTTTTCTACGCTTATCTCACACTAAAGATATTGCCAAAACTCCATCTTGGCTGGTTATATTGTCACAAATACGTTTTGTAGATAAGGTTGATATGACAGTTTATCTCATGTAAACAAACCGAAACGTTTTACCTGTCATGGTTATTTTTACAAGCTATTCAAACATTTGATCACACAGTGCAGTCATAGAACAGTCAAATCATTCTTTAAACAAAAACAGAAAAAATATGTAAAGCAGAGGTATGAGAGGATAAACTTTGTAAAAACAAACCCTGATCAAACATTCAATTTGTTGAACTGTTTTTTTTTTAGGAAATTGTATTAACATGCTCCATCTGCCTTCCATCCACTCTTACCTTGCTTTACATATTTTTTCTGTTTTTGTTTAAAGAATGATTTGACTGTTCTATGACTGCACTGTGTGATCAAATGTTTGAATAGCGCGAGAAATTGATCCCATGTTTGACATAATTTTTATTAAAATTACAAAACATTTTTGTTTTCGTCACCGTTCAATAAAGAGCACATACTTTTGAAGAGAACGCGTCGTCTTTGAGTTGTTGTACGAGTGTTTCGATGTGAATATACATAAAAACGAATGAGTTAATCAAAGAAATTATCCAGAAATATTACCTATAATAATGAACAGTACTGAGACAATCAACATCAGCTTCTTCATAGTGTCTTTTTTATAAGTCTCTTCAGTAAACACAGTAATTTCTTTAACAATAGAAATACAAAAATGACAGCCTGTGATGGCAGCGCCTAATACTGTGTTTAAAATATGGCGTATGTACAATTTCAAAAAGCTTATTCAAAAAGCAGAAATATGAAAATTGTACAAAATAGATTGAAATTGATATCTCTTATTTAAAACATGCAAGTATAATTTAAAGAAATTACAATGCATCACAAAGAAAAGTTTCCACAACCAAAAATTAACAACTTGTCTCAATTTAATTACAAAGAATTATCTTAAACATATTCAAATGTTAATATTTGAACTTGAAGCAGTTACAGAGATTTTATTTCAAATTGAAAACTTAAGAATATCATCTTTTGGATGCAAAAATTTAGAAAGTGTCATAAAAAAATTGCGTTTACACCTAAACTATTTATACAAGGCCTTTCCATGGTTTTTGAAAATCAAATTATTTTAGAGGTCGTGCATGGGTTTCACATTAAAATCAATCTTGAGGATTATAAAACCGCATTGCAATGAGATGGAAATCAAACTTAATGATCTGAAAGTCTGTATGAAAAGGATTGATGTAGTGAATTCAAAGGTCGACTACTAGATATAAAAAAAGGAAAATACGTATCAGGAAGTATTTATGTTTATGTTTCCCTCATCTCTAGCTAGCTAGCATTTTGTGAAAAGACTGAAGGGAAACTTAAATATTCAATTTAAAAGTATTCTTGCATAGAGGCTTCATGAATGAAGGCAACAGCAGTATACCGCTGTTCGAAATTCATACATCGATAGAGAAAAAACATCCGGGTTACAAACTAAAACTCAGGGAAACGTATCAAATATAAGAAAACTACGACAGAACAGAAACACAATACCGAAATGTAACACAAACAAAAACGAACTATAACGTAACAATGGCCATTTTCATGACTTGGTACAGGTCATTTTATGAAAAAGTGGTGGATTGAACCTGATTTTGTGGCATGTCAAACCTCCCGCTTTAATGGCAATGTTAATTATAACATTAAAATGACAACATTACATGTCCATTGGTTTTTTGAGTCTGGGTTATAATAAATAAATGGGAAAAAAACAGGTTAAAAACATTATACGCCAGACGTGCGTTACGTCCACAAAAAACGATGGTCAGATGAAAAAAGTTTGAAAGCCAAAATAAATACAAAGTTGAAGATTGCCAATGACCAAAAGTTCCAATATGTCTAGGGTTATCCGCCTGGGACAAAAACATATTTTTTATCAAGAATAATACATTGTTTTGCACACAGTAAATTTTATAAAATGACTATATAATAGATATACATGACTTTCTGAAGTGGTGACTAACTATAGAATAAAAACGAATACATTACAAAATGACAGCCATGTTAGCAAATTTCAATGCAACACCCAATGTTACGTCACATTTGAATTTCTAAAACGTGTTCCGAAAATTAAGAAAAAAATGGATGAAATTCAAGAGAAGATAAGTATGTCTTATCTAACTTATATTGATAACAGTGAAAATTATTGTACAAATTAATATCTAATTTTAGTAGTAATAAGTTAATATATTGTATTATCTAGCTTTGTCGGTGTTTCTTCTGATCAAAGAGGGACGAAAGATACCAAAGGGACAGTCAAACTGATAAATCTAAAACAAACTGACCACGCCATGGCTAAAAATGAAAAAGACAAACAGACAAACAATAGCACACATGGCACAACATAGAAAACTAAAGAATAAACAACACGAACCCCACCGAAAACTAGTGGTGATCTCAGGTGCTCCGGAAGGGTAAGCAGATCCTGCTCCAAAGATAGGAAGATGTGGTGTGAGTGCCAATGAGACAATTCACAATCCAAATAACAATTTATAAAAGTTAACCATTATAGATCAGTGTACAGCCTTCAACACGGAACATTGGCTCACACCGAACAAAAAGCTATTTTAGGCCCATTCAAACGGGAAAACCAGACGAATTTTTAAATTAAAAAAAAGTTACATTGGATGTACTTATTTCTAGTAAAATCATTTCCTTGTACCATTACCAATTTTCTCAATATCTTTACGGATGACATTGACCGGATCGGTTTTAAAATTTGTAATTTTATTACTCAAAAACTAAAAGTACACAAATGTTTTCACAGAGTTCAGTTTGATTGTGATATTTTTTAAATTCATTAATATTTTCCACTTGTATCATATGTTTTGGAAATAATGTCAGAACGAGATTTCAACGAGACTGATACATAAAAAGAATACATCCTTAAACAAAAAACGATCAATCAATAAATTTCCAATCTCATAATTCGTTTCTCTCGTGCTTAGATAAGATTTCACTAACAACCACAAATAAGTCGCTAATCGGCGTCGCGCTTTATTTTTAAACAAATATCAATTTAAAACACATCTATCATCCGAATAACGAGCCTAAATATTTTGTTAAACTATTCTAGCGACAGGAATTTGAAGGAATACACTTTGTTTGAAAATAGATCATAAATAAAGCTCAAATTCAAACATATATCAACTCAGCCGGACAGGCGAAATAAATAACAAACATTTTTAAACCCGAATTGGTCTTTTCGAAAATAAAATCGCCTCATGATCCTGATATTCGGATCATGAGGCGATTTTATTTTTGAAAAGAAATCGGGGCGACATGCTATTGAGAAAAACTTTAAAAAGTCATGCATTGTTACATGATTTAATTAAATTTTCATTCACAAATACACTATGGAACTAAGTACTTATGGTGCTGGTTAAACTTGCCGACTTTACTTACATTAACTTTATATCTTACGTGTCGACTTACCTTGAAATGTAACTGAACTTTATGTTTAACAATAAAACATCCCCTCATTTATATACATGTATGAGGAAATTGTTTTATAAAATATTTAAAAAAGAGAAAATTAATTGGTAAAAAAAATTATCGTGACAATAGTCAAAGGTGCATTTGTTGGTACAAAACAAACAAATTATGAAGGAAAAACAGAAAAATGTAAACTGTTTCTAATTATATTTCTGACATTTCCCTATTGCTAGGTTTCCTTGAACGATTGTAGGATATTTCATCGTAATTAAAGCCGAAAAGATAAATGAATTAAAGCCCCGATATATACAATGGACACTTTGTAGACGTCTATAGACAAATCAAATACATATGTAAGAGAATGATTATAATTCTTTGGTTACATCTTCTGACATCAGACTCGGACTTCTCTTGAACTGAATTTTAATGTGCGTATTGTTATGCGTTTACTTTTCTACATTGGTTAGTGGTATAGGGGAGGGTGGTGATCTCACACACATGTTTAACCCCGCCGCATTTTTGCGCCTGTCCCAAGTCAGGAGCCTCTGGCCTTTGTTAGTCTTGTATTATTCTAATTTTAGTTTCTTGTGTACAATTTGGAAATTAGTATGGCGTTCATTATCACTGAACTAGTATATATTTGTTTAGGGGCCATCTGAAGGACGCCTCCGGGTGCGGGAATTTCTCGCTACATTGAAGACCTGTTGGTGACCTTCTGCTGTTGGTTTTTTTATTTGGTCGGGTTGTTGTCTCTTTGACACATTCCCCATTTCCATTCTCAATTTTATTTTATGATAATGAAAAATCTAAGTAAATCATAAGTTTGTCACAACGATTTGCCTTTGAATCATGCATACATTATTTGTTGTTGTAATTTAAGCATAATTATCGATGGACCAATGGAATCAATTGTATCTTCCTATTACATTGACAGACAATTTATACAACGGTCTTTTAAAATCGTGGTTGTGAAATAATCCCATTTAAGTAGGATGATTCGGATGTATATTTCATATTGAGTGGAATTAAAGTGATTGACGTAAGATTTCTGTGATCCTTGACTTTGATTCTAAGAAGGAATGCTGTAGATCGTAGAACAGACTACACAAATGTGAAAGTATCAAATAAAAGTCATCATAAAATTACCTCATTGCAAAAAATAATTTGCTTGATGAATTAATACACAGGCTAAACACAAGATAGGTGAAAGTCACATTGTTGTTACGAACTTACTTCATTAACTTGTTGTTTGCATTGCATGAATATATACTTACATTGACAAGACCAACACCAACACCAACACGAAATAAATTGAATAATCAACCACATTCAGGAATAACTAAAACAATCACTTAAAGGATCCTGAGTTTGAACAGGCAAACAATTGAACACCTGTTTATATAAGGTAGAAAAACTTATCTGTTGTATCGCACCTGGATCATGTGCGTTAGATCCATTGTTGGTGCATACTTGTTTATGTTGGCGCTCTATCTGTGGTTTTTAATATTTGGTAAAATCACTGTGAGAAAGAACTTCGATTTCGAAGGGCGCAAGTGGTGTAAAAAGCTAGCTTTTAATGTCATTGTTTAATTGTGGTGTCTTCCAAACGCGAACTCATTTTGTTTGGTTGCCAATGATAGATTATAGTAGTGGAATATGCTTTTTTTCCTTATATAATTTATTGAGTTTTCTACACATATTTCAATGTCTAATCACAAAAGAGATGATGGATATACAAAAATAAATATTCAATGGACACCAATTGTCCTTACAAAAGGCATTTACTATTCGATATTTGACGAAGAACGATTAAATGCACATTCATATTACAAGTTAAAGAATGCATTGAAGACTAATGATTTCACGAGGATAATTTACATAACAACAACATTAATTTAAAAAAGAATACTTTGTAATACTTAATGTATTAGATTAATCATGAAGTAAAACCGAGAAGCAAAGGTGGTAAGATCAGTATAGTAAACAGATTCTTAATCAATATTAAGGAACAAGGAAACATACAATATCTTAAATAACAAACTGCAAGTTTATATTTCAACACTATCGTTATTAAATTGAATTTTTCCAATATTTTACAGAGTTAGAAAAAAAAGAGTCGAACGTCCACCACTATAAAACTTGTCAAAGATATTGCTAATATTAAATTATAGTATAACATTTATGAAAATCTGGAAAGAATTGTACCTGTGAGAGCGCTGTCAAGGTCATTTTTCATAAATTTAATATTTCCAAGGAGCATATTTCTTTAAAAAAAAAAATCGATCGGCCACCATTACCAAATTTGACTGAGATATTAATGATATTAACCTATAGTATAATTTTTATAAAAATCTGGTAAAATTTGTACCTGTGAGAGCGCTAACATGGTCATTTCCAATAAATTTAATTCCAATTGGCATAACTCTTTTAAAAAAAGTCAATCGTCCATCATTATAGAACCTGTTTGAAATGTAACTGATATAAAATCCTGAGTGTAAGTTATATAAAAAATCTTGCAAGAATTGTACCTGTGAGAGTGCTAACGAGGCCGTGTTCCATAAATTTAATATTCCAAAGGGCATAACTCTTTAAAAAAGTCAATCGTCCATCAGTATAGAACTTGTTCGAGATATTACTGATATTGACCTAAAGTGTAAGTTTTATAAAAACAATCTGGCAAGAGTTGTACCTATGAGAGCGCTAACGAGGCCATTGTTCATAAATTTAATCAGTCCAAGGGGTGTAACTCTTTTTAAACAAGTCGATCGTCCACCATAAAACTTGTTTGAAATAATGCTGATATTTATCTATAGTATAAGTTTTATAAAAAAATCTGGTAAGAATTGTAACTGTGAGATTGCTAACAAGACCGGACAGAGGGATGGATGGACGAACGACCATTGTTCTATGTCCCCCGCAATGCTTTGCGAAGGGACAAAAAGAAAAACCATTTAAATTTCAAAAGTAAATGCACAAGGAATATTGGTTGTTGCCTAGCTTGTTCAGCCTGCATACTGTGCAGTGTCATTTAAATATACCTCTCATCCAAATGAGGTGATATAATGGCATTTGGCTGTCCTTCTATGAACATTTTATTTTACTCTTTTAAGAAACTTTATACACAGAGCTTCTTAAATTTCAATATCAAGTTTTGTAGAGTAAGCACTACAAAAATATATTTTTTTTATATATTCTTTGTAAATAAATTACACCAAAAGGTTACTTTAATTCTAAAATAAGTAAAGTGTTTGTAAACTACACTTGGAAGAAAAGAACATAGTTTAACATCTTAATTAAAAGATGTTGTTAGATTTATAGCACTAAAACAGGCTTAAAATCATATTAGATAATTTCAAAAGTTAGTCAATAAAATGATTTTTTTTCATTTTTCAGACAATATTGAAAGATTTATATAAAGACCCCAACACAGAGTTTATGCATTGCTTGTTAATGTTTCAGACTTGGCGGATATTTTATAGGAACAACACCAAACTCATGTGAAATTTTGTTAGTATGAACTGCTTGAGTAGTACATTTAGATAGTTATAACACATGTGTAACAAGAGCTTTACATGTAGTTCATGCCCTGCCTATATCACCATTCAAACCTTTTAATTAATTTTCTCAGATTATATTGAACAGACTGACTTAATATTTGGTTAGCAGCTTGAGAGGCAATGAAAAAAGTGTGACAGAAAGTGTAAATATTATGTTTTTAATGCTCTTCAATCTTGTATTTGATTTGAACTTCCAAACATTCTGAATCGAGCACCACTGAGGAGTGACATGTCTGGTATACCAAATTATAGGCCTGCAGGTATCCTTAATGAATTTTAAGCTGATTTATCCGAGGAGATCCTCCCTACCTTGTCACATGAAGTTTATTGTAAATTCAGAAAATTTAGTAATTTTTTTGATAATGGTGAAAATTGTGATTTGATAGGTTTCATAAAAACAAAATTGCATTATAAATTGTGAAGACATTATTTATAAGCATCATGTTGTGAAATTGCAATTATTTTTCTGGTATTTTTGTCCAACGTTCAAGAATCAGTATGCACACAAAAATCTACAGATAAACAGTTTTTTTTTTAAATATCTTTACATATGATAATTTTACCTAAGAGACATACACGGCAGAAAGGGATACAAATTTAGTCAGTGAAAAGCCTAAATATTATAAAACTGTTGAAGCAGTGGTAAAACAGGTAGGAATCAGATGAACAAGCAGCACACGACAGACGACAGACACAGACAACCAGTTAAAGTGGTATAATAATATTGTAATATGATGAAAAAAATTGAGAATGGAAAAAGGGAATGTGTCAAAGAGACAAAACCCCGACCTTAAACAAAACAACAGCAGAAGATCACCAACAGGTCTTCAATATAGCTAGAAATTCCCGCACACGGAGGCGTCCTTCAGCTGCCCCTAAACAAATAAATACCAGTTCAGTGATAATGAACGCCATACTAATTTCCAAATAGTACACAAGAAACTAAGATTAAAATAATACAAGACTAACAAAGGCCAGAGGCTCCTGACTTGGGACAGGTGCAAAAATGCGGCGGGGTTAAACATGATTGTGAGATCTCAACTCACCCCTATACCACTAGCCAATGTAGATAAGTAAATCTATTTACATCTTAATCCAAGGAAAATGTTGACTATCTGGCCATTTAGGAAAAGAGAATGTACTTTAATGGGGGGAAACAATTGCTATATCTGTAGGGTGCCACCTTAAAGGGAATGTGGAGATGTTTTTTTTTTATTACCACTCAAGCATCGTATTCTTTATCATATTGTTGTGTGATAACAATGGTGCAAACTCAATTAGATAGTATTGAGAGCTGTCGTAAATATATCGGTCAACTCTGACAAGAAGGGTACTACAGAAAACAGGAGGTTTATTTCATGTTTAGATATCTCGAAATTGATACATATTGCCAATTGGACTCAGCTAGTATCTATGACAAAATATGACAGTTTTAGTTTTCCTATCAACAGCTTAATATTGCTCAGTAGAAATATCCATTTTGACCAGCATGTGATATTCTGATCTTACACAACACGAACTGCAAGTTAACAGTATACGAACCACATCAACATGAGTGTTCTCCCTACACAATATAATCCTCCAGCTGGATTTGTGGATGAACAGTTGAAATTGACGTTACACAAGTTTCAACTGCAACCAACACCAATGAATGACCGATTAGACGTTATTTTTCTCCGAAGAGAAATTATTTTCTTGGCATAGGTAGCAATACACAGTTAGAAGTTTAGTTTCGCATTATGGCCCCTGTGAATTTTTTTAAATATGAGAGTTTTTGTACAATAAAATTGATATTTAGATAATTGAAGAATAATATAGCCTTCTTAGTGTGTTTATATGAACATTTAGATTGATTATAACATGTTTTATAGGCCATTTCTATGAATGACAGTCCGTATTTTCCTATCCGTACCGTTCATAGGTCCATAAATTATTGTAATGTTTATCTACAAAGATTTTGCGCTCGATCTTTTCAATTGAATTTTTTTACACCCAAAAGGGACTATATTTCACCCGTATAACCATTAGAAATCAAATCTATGGAGAGTTTTCTTTCTACAAGTATATACATGCATAACACACATATAAAGCCTTCTTTGTTAGACAGGAGGGGAAAGAGGGTGTTTAAAAATTATGAGTGTCAATTTTAAGTTTTTTTCCTAACTGTGTATTGCTACCATATGTCATAAAATACCATGACGGTTAACGTTGTTTAGCAGGCGATTATTGCCTTATCGACTGTAAGTGGTACCACTAAGAGTTAATGTAATATCATCATTTTTAAATGAATTCTGTTAACCCTTATCTATTGGAGTTATTGCCCTTTATTGACCATTAATGCCAGATGAAAAATATTTCTAACATCGAAGTCTGTAATAAATGTCATGTTATCGTTGTTCAATAGTAATACTATCCGTTTTGGTGTGACAGATGACGGCATACATGCATCTGTATGGAATAGCCACAAACTATTCTATCCTTATTAACATCATGCGAATTATTACTGTATTTCCATATCAAAGTGCCGACCTTCGATGTTTACGGACACTACGGTTCCCTTCCACAATACAAACTGACCGATAAAAATTTGATTGAAATAACACTATAAAGCTGAATGTGGCATTGAAACCAAACAATCATTCAACAATGTTAAAGTGAAAGTGGATAGACTTGCTTTTCCGCAGCACATGTATGAACCTGTAGCTTTGTGGTGCTTCCGTAAGTTTTGATTAAGGATACACTTTGTTTATTCTATGATATATTTATCAATATTTCCGAGTTATTTCTTTCTGAAAATTTCTTATTAATCCTTGGCATGACCTTCGTTAAAATTATATTGTCATAATATATGTTTGGTAACGACAATCTCATCAGTTTATCAACACGACGGATGCCACACGTGAAGCAAGCTCTGCTTACCCTTCCGAAACAAATGAGTTAGCCCCAAGTGTTTGGTCTGATATGGTATCATTTCTTTCCCATGTTGCTAAATATTCAGTTTTTGTATGGTTTTGTTATATAATGGTATTATTAAAAATTGTGTTCGTTAGTAATAAGTTTTCTTACAATAATAAATAATAATATACAATTGTTGTCCATTCATTTGATGTGTTTGAGGTTTTGATTAAGCCATTTGATAAGGTGTGTTTTTTTAACATTTTCCTCGGAGTCATTATTTTGTGATTTTACTTTATACACCAATCATATTGTGAACATGTTTTATTCTATGATTTCTGTTTAAACATATATCAAATGTGTTGTCCAATCTCACTTAGCCGTGCTGAAATAGAAATGTAAAATGAATTAGTCTTAAGAAAATAACTTTAAACAAGTAATACAAGTCGATTGGATGAATTCAAGAGAAAAAGAAAACTTTGAAAGAAAATGAAAATGAAACTGAAACATTAACACACAATTGTCTATTGGGTTTTCCGTAGTTCATGTTAATGTGGTACCTAACACTACAGGGAGATAACTCTGTAAAATCAGCTAAAAGTTTTGATAACGTTGCGTTGTGAAGGCATTAATAAGCTTCTCAATGATCAAAATTAGTGTTTGTCAAACTGCTATATAAACAGTGTAATTTTTCTGATAAAACGTTTGTTTCAATTTTTTAAATTTTGATATTTTTGTCAAAGGGTCAAGGTATACACTATATCAAAATTTAATGAAAATTAAACGAGCCAAAATAATTTTAGCGAAAGTGTTGGGTACAACCTTAAATTGACGCAGGGGTTTGTTGGTCGGTTAGTTTAAGTAGTCGTAATACTGTATCACTAGCCTGTTAACATTGAGGTAGTGAGTCCGCATCCTTTACGTTGCTGGACAATTGTTTAATAAATGGCATCATGACAACATTTTTTTAGAAGTATTTTGTGTCAATGTTTTGTTTAATATATTTAACTAAGATCATAAAATTAGACGATATCTTCATGTTTTTAAGTTTATGATAGGATCAATAACGTCAGCATATTTTTCTTTTATCAACGTTCATCATTGAGTAAGATTTTGAGATAGTTTCAATATTTCTGTCAAACTGTTTAATCTGTCAGATTACCATAATGACCTACAATTATTACTATCGGATAAGGGTAAAGTTAATTTTGGACAAAGCAATATGTTTATGTTTTGTGCTATTTTCCTCCGTGGATCATTGTTTTTAATTTGTGTTATATGACAATCCCCTGTTATTAAGAACTTAGTTTACTTATTTAACAGAATCGGGTTGGTCAATTAAATCTATTGTTTAAAAATATCTCAAGAAGGTAAATTATCAATTTCACAAACACAAGGTGTTATTACCTGTCTACCAAAAGATGGTAAACCAAAACATTTTCTAAAAAATTGGCGACCTATTTCACTACTTAATGTAGACTATAAAATAGTATCAAGATGTATTGCAAATAGAATTAAAAAAGTCCTTGATCACCTGATTAGTGAAACTCAAACTGGCTTTATGAAAGGCAGATATATTGGTGAGTGTACAAGACTTATATATGACCTCTTGAAAAAAGTAGATGAGGAAGATATTCCTGGCGGGCTTGTTTTGTTGGACTTTGAAAAAGCTTTCGACTCTCTTGAGTGGAACTTCATATGCGAAACCTTGACATTTCTAGGTTTTGGTGGGTTTCAATAGTGAAATGGTTCACAACTCTTTACTACAATTCAAAAAGTTGCATTCAAAATAATGGCTATCTATGATTTTTTTGTAATAGAGAGGGGGTACGACAAGGGGATACACTGTCTCCCTATCTTTTTATTTTATGTTTGGAACTGCTTAGTGCATCAATAAAATATGACAACAGGATTAATGGTATAAAGATTAAAAATTCTGAATTTTTACTCAGTCAGTATGCTGATGATTCGACTTTGATCCTGGATGATAGTGAAGAATCTCTCAACAGTGCTCTAAATAAGATAGACTTGTTTTACTCATGCTCTGGTTTGAAGGCTAATTTTGAAAAAAAACAAGTTATATGGATTGGGGCAAATAGGGGCTGTGGTGAGGAGCTAAACACAAATAAAACAATAATATGGAACCATTCAGGAAATTTCAAACTCCTAGGCATTCAATATTGTTTGTCAAAAGTTGATATATGTGTTGATAATTATTTAGAAAAAAATCAAAAAGTGAAAAATCTTTTAAGTGATTGGTCATTCAGAAATATTACTATGGGGAAATTGTAGTTGTGAAAACTCTCGCCCTACCAATTCTAATTCAATGTTTTACTGTTTTACCAGATCCATCCCCAGATATACATGTATTAAAGCAGTTACAAGCTATGCTATACAGATTTGTGTGGGATGGTAAAGGGGACAAAATTAAAAGAAATATACTTATCTCAAATTACGAGGATGGTGGTGTAAAAATGCCACATATTGAATCATTTATAAAATCACTTAAGTTATCCTGGGTTAAAAAAGTTTTAGACCCCACAAATTATTCCTCATGGAAAGTTCTAGTGGCAGATCACCTTGTAATGAATGGTGGAGAAACTATGTGGCATTTATCAAAATCAGCACTCTATGAAATTAAAAAAAGAATTTAATCCTTTTTGGCAAAATGTAATTTCATCATGGGCCTCACTGTGTGAACCTCTGACCACGGCCCCAAGTGAAATCTTGTCTCAACCATTGTTTTTAAATGAAAATATTATGATTGATGGAAAAACAGCTTTTTATAAAAGTTGGATACAGAATAATGTATTTTTCATAAATGATCTCATTAAGGAAAATGGAGAATTTTACAATTAAGATGAATTTATTAGAAATTATAATATAAAAACAACTTTCTTAGAGTTCTATGGACTAATCTTGGCTCTTCCAAAGGAATGGAAGAATATTATTCATTCTCAAGTATTTCTCAAACTAAATATTGTCAGTCACAAAATTGTTACCGCCATAAACACAGTTGATAAAGTATCAAAACATTTGTATACATTTTTTCTAGATAAAATAAAGGAAACCCCATCACGCATACAAGAGAAATGGAAAATAAAATTGGGAATAGATATTGTGGCCGAAGAATGGAATTATTATTTTAGTCTTCCTTTACTTATAACTGAATATCCCACATTAAGGGCATTTCAATACAGATTACTCCATAGAATTCTAGGAACAAATATTTTACTTATGAAGTGTGAATATAGTGAAACAGAACTGAGCACTTTTTGTACAGAAACTAAAGAAACATACATACACCTCTTTTTTGAATGTAGATACGTTCGAACATTCTGGCTTAATTTTTTTCAAAAGTTAGAAGATGTATGTAATGTAAGCTTTCTCCCAACCTTATCAAGTATAATCTTGGGTTTTAAATATCACCTATTTAAAGATATTCTTAATACATGTATTCTGATATTGAAGAGATATGTTTATTTATGTAGAGTTAGATTTACAGTCCCATCTGTTGCTGAAGCAATTGAATGGCTTAACTATTATTATAGGGTTAATATGGTCTCTATGAATTTGTGCTCTACCAATAAAGCAAAAAGAATAAAAAAAAAATGGTCGAACATTTATAATATTATTAAGAAATAGAGCTCAATGCAGATGTATTCTGTATTCTGTTATTTGACTTTGTGCAATGTATTTTATAATTCATAACAAGTATGGTTAACTATATGTTTAGGATTTATAGCAGAATAATTTGTTTGTACATCTTTATTTGTAGATGAGATTTGAAAATGATATGAAAATAATAAAATATATATTACAAAAAAAATTATTTAAAAATATGTTTTATTACAATTCTCAAAACTTACTGCTGTTGCTGTGGCATTCGCTGATGCGGTCACACATGGACATTCACGATGGCAAGCTAAAACTTCACCACTGAAATAAAAATCACAATAATTTGAACTGTTTGACGTCTGTCATAGACTGTGGTTGCCAACAAGAGAACACTCCACAAGAGACCAAAAGACACAGATATTACTAACTATAGGTCTTCCTACCGCCGTCGACATTGAACAAAACCCATAGCAAATAATCAGCTTTAAAAGTCCCCGAAATGACAATGTGAAATAATTCAAACGAGAAAACTAACCTCCTAACTTATTTAAAAACAAAATGAACGAAAAACATATATGTAACACATAAACAAACGACATCCACTGAATTACAGGCTCCTGACTTGGGACAGTATGTTGGCCTTTCTTCAAAATCAAACTGTGTAAAACAAATAAATCCTGTACACAAAGTTGCTTTAAACTAAAATCATACAAATGAATAGGGTGATTATTTATCTTTACTTTACACACGAATAAAAAAATAAAAAAAAATATTATTACTACAAACGATTAGACGCTAAACAATGTTCAATCAAAATTAAAAAAAAACAATTGTTCAGAGAACAATTGAAGGCCTTTCCACAACAAACAATACATTTCGATGACAACATTGAAATTCAGTGATAGTGTCAGCTTCTATGGCTTTAAAATGTATAAATATAAATTTAAAGGAATGGTCAAAATCTAAAACGTCCAATTTGCCTATGACCTTGACCTCAATTTCAAGGTCATCAAGCAAGGACCTCAAATCAAAAAACCATAGGTCTGTAATATGTTTGGTTAATGAGTTATATAACTTTACGCAATATTTTAAATATAAAAGGGGAGAAAACTATAATATATGGTCAACATACCCTAGCAATCAAAACTTAAGATTTACGACATGGCGCAATTAAAAAAGTTAGTTAAAATAATTTGTCAGATTTTTTAAAGGGTTTGGAAATAAAGAAAAAATAAGCCAAAATCAAAATTTAGAATATGAACTTGGTCTTTGACCTTGACCTAATTTTTATTTTATGGACCAATGGCCTTAAACCAAAAGACCCTTTGTCTCTATCACTTATGGTTTACCAATAAGAAATGTATATTACTTATATCAAATGTATAAGGGGAAGAAGCTCTCATATGGAGTCTCCGGATAGCTTGATAAAAATTAAAATCCTAATTCTGAAAATGTAACGGGCAATTTAATAAAAGAAATATAACGTTATCTTTAACGGTTCATAACTCTTGCAATGTAAAGTTTTTTGGTTACGTAGGTGCCAGTTTTTAAAGCGTATAAACTATACAATATCATATTACAAATATCTAAGCAACATCTTACAAAACAACGAAACTAAGCAAGAAAAATAAAATTAGGCGGAAAAATATAATAATAATCAGAACAAAGCAGGGATTATGAAAGGGAAGTAGATATTAACGAATGTGTGTCCAATGAAATGAATGGATGATATGAGAACATATGCAAAATGTATAATATCATCGATTAGAAAGTATGTCTATTAAGCAGCATGTAATATTTATATATTATGATGATTCAGCTTATAGGAAAAATATGCGTAGCAAGACATAAATGTTCAAACAACTTTCTGTATTCAACATTCGTTAATCCTCGTCATGTATTACAATGTACAAATGTACATCACTTCTTACCGCATATTTTTAGTAAATAAGTCTTTAATAATAAACGTAGAAAATGAGCATCTCGGGTTTTGTAAAGAAAACTTACGCGCATGCCATGCAACCTGTATTACTATGAGTCGTATTAGTTGTTGAACAAACTGGATCCCAAAGCGCTATACAAGCACAACCATCTTGAGAATACACAAGAGCTAAAATGGAAACAATGCAACAATAATTAAACACAAGTATCAGATGTCCTGTTTTATATTGAGCATGTCACTACGAGCTACATTTATAGCTTTGTGGGTGACAAAACCTCATCAAACACTGAAATTAACATATGTTTTTTTCTATCGTTATTGGATTAATTCGTTGAATCATATCAGTCCACCATAATAAATATTCAACTAGATGTCGCAATTTGATAAATGGAGGACATGACAACAAAGCATGTCAAAACTCTATCTTGTCTCGTTGCATTGTCGAAAATACATTAAATAAGAAAGCTTAATGTGCCCCTTTATCTAAACAATTCGAAGACTAAAACCTTTCATGGATATTTCTATACGGTGTATAACATACCTATAAATATACGCTATCGTTAGGTTAGATTAGCAAAATTACAGAAAATATGGAAATGTTATTGCTTGATCAAAACTTATTTAACTATTATTTCAAATATAAGGATTTCTTGTGAATATGAAAAAAGTAAAATCACAAAAATACTGAACTCAGAGGAAAATCAATTTGGAAAGTCCATAATCACATGGCAAAATCAAAAAACAAAACGCATCAAAAACGAATGGACAAGAACTGTCATACAAGAGGGACGTTTTTTGCCATCTTTGTATCCAAGTTTAACTAACCATTTTGCTGGTACAACAATTACTGTTGTTTATACTCGTTCGTTAGGAGCTGTAGTCTAGTGATTAAATATTACCTCGAATCAAAATAGTATTGTGTCTTTGTTCATCTATATTTGTATTTCTTCTGCATTCTTCACACGATTTTTTTTTATGTTGAGGATTTCACAAAAGCTATCCTTTTAGAAAAGCAAATGATATTTATAAAAACAAACTATGATCAAACATGAAATTCATTCATAGGATTTGTTGAAGAAATTGCACGAACATGGTTCGTACACCTGTCCTTAACATGCTTTAAATATTGTTCTGTTTTTAATTTGAGAATGATCTGATTGGCCAAGAACTGTAGGATGTGAATTTGGAAAACAATCACATATTTGACATCACGTGCAACATAGTATTGTAGTAAGACGTATTCAAAGTAGAAATACATTAAAACGAATGACTGTATCACGACAATAATAAAGAAATATTACCTGTAGTAATGAACAATAGTAAGACAAACAACATCAATTTCGTCATATTGTCTTTCTTCTAGGTCGATCTAGTAAACAATTCAATCCTTTAAATAAAAACATAAAAAAGTGAGAGCCTTTGCTGACAAAACAAATAATAATAAAGATAATAATAAATATAATTATAATAGTTTCGTCTACATACGACTCATCTGTGACGCTCAGATCAAAATAGTCATGAGGCCAAATCAAGTACAACGTTGGAGGGTATTGAGGACCTAAAATTTTAAAAAGGTTTTGCCAAATACTGCTAAAATAATCTATTCGGGAGATGCGAAAATTCTTAGTTTTTCGAAAAAAAATCAATGTTTTGTAATCAGGAAATTTATAAAATGACTATATAATTGATGTTTATGTCAACACCTAAGTGCTGACTACTAGTCTGGTGATACCCTCGGGGACGAAACGTACACAAGCAGTGGCATCGATCCAGTGGTGTTAATAGTTATCAAAGGTATCATGATTATAATTTAATATGCCAGACGCGTGTTTTGTCTACATAAGACTCATCAGTGACGCTCCGATCAAAATAGTTATAAAGCCAAAACAAGTCATGGTTGAAGAGCATTGAGGATCCAAAATTCCCAAAAAGTAGTGCCAAATACTGCTAAGTAAAAGGTTGAATGAGGACCTAAAATAAAAAAAAACAAAAAACATTTGATATCAAAACAAATTGTCATCCATATCATAGATCAAACTTAATCAATCAAATATTTAATTTGATCTTTCTTTTCCTTCAATTATTTAAAAATACATTGTCCAAATATGTGTTTTTGGAAATGCTTGCAAAGCAAGAGAGCGAAAGAAAGTCAGGTTGACAAGATTGAGTCATTGACTGTTCCTTTGGTATCTTTTGTCCCTCTTTGAGCCCTCCCCTCCCCAAGAAAAAGAAAAAATTCGTATGGAAATTTGAAGGAAAAACTTTGTTTCATGCAAAAAAAAAAACAAGCTTGAAATCAAATAAAGTTATGTTAACTAACCTGTACAGACAATAAACATTACAAACATATTAAAATCGCCTCATGATCCAGAAATGTAGGTCAAATTTTGATTTTAGAAACGCATGTAACGAAAGAATGGAATCAACACTGATATAATTAAATAAGAGGTACGCGGACTTATCGAGGCAACATGCCACTGAGAAAAGCGTCAAGAAATCACCTTTAAAATTTCAAATGACTCAATATAATTTCATTTATAGATACATTTCAGATACTATTGATTTTGCCTGAATTTGCCGAATACATTTCAGATACTATTGGTTTTGCCTGAATTTGCCGACATAAGTTATATGCACTTTAAATATTACGAGTCGACTTACCTTGAAATGTTCTTGATATGCATGTTGAACAATAAAACATCCTTTTATTTATATAAATGTATGCGGAAAAAGTTTTAAAAAATATTTAAAAAAGAGAAAATTAATTGACAATAAAAGTTGTCTGGACAATAGTTTAATGTGCATTCATTGGTACATAACAACCATATTATAACATATTTATTTCTTGGATTCCTTTTTAGGACATATGATAAATATGCCTTTAGTTAAATGTGCATTCATTGGTACATAACAACCATATTATAACGGAAAACACTAGGATGTAAAGTGTTTTGAATTTTCCTTGAACGTTTGTATGGCATTACGTCGTAATTAAAACTTAAACGATAAGTGAATTTCTAGCTTCGATATATGTGAGAAACAGATTTCTAGACTTATATAGTTAAATCAAAATAAACACTTACAAAATAATAATGAGAATAGTAATGCAAATCAAAATAAATAAACGAATTTTTCTTTGAATCTTGTATACAGTATTGGTTTATAAATAAAGTCAACAGTAGTATACAGCTGTTTAAAACTCGTAAATTATGGACAAAAAAACAACCCCAAATTGGGGTAACAAACTTAAACTGAGGGAAACGCATTGAATATAAGGAAGAACAACGACATAATATTAAAATGTAACACACACAGAAACGGACTAAGCATTAGACAAAATCCGATGAGAGTAACAAACATAACGACAAACCAAATACATGAATTTGGGATAGAAAAGTACTGTGTCTCCTAGTAATATGAATTCACACTCAAATATAAGAATAAACAAATAACACAACGGAAACACAACGTTAAAATGCTACACACACACAAACGAACTATGTTATAACAATGACCATTTTCCTTTTAGTTTAAATTATTTAGGCATAACTAGATATCATTGCGATGAAAGCCATCTCTGTTGACCCCATTTGAATAACGAACAGACATTCATACACACACGGACGATTTTTTGTACTAGAAAACATATTATGACACACCCTCCGATATTGTGAACACCCTCTTAAGTGAACGAGATGGGCGAAAGATAGCAGAGGGACTTTCAATATAAAAAAGAAGATGTGGAATGATTGCCAATGAGACGACTCTCCACAAAAGACCAAAATGACACAGATATTAACAACTATAGGTCACCGTAGGGCCTTCAACAATTGGTAAAGACCATACCGCATAATCCGCTATAAAAGGCCCCGATAACACAATGTAAAGCAATTCAAACGGGAAAACTAACGACCTCATTTATGTAAAAAAAAAATGAACGAAAAACAAATATGTAACATATAAACAAACGACAACCACCGAATTCACAGGCTCCTGACTTGGGACAGGCACATGCATAAATAATGTGGCGGGGTTAAACATGTTAGCGGGATCCCAACCCCCCTAACCTGGGACAGAGGTATAACAGTACATCATATGAACGAATTCAAACTCATCAATCGAAAATAAACTGACAACGCTATGGCTACAAACGAAAAAGACAAACAGACAAATTAGGATAGGTATAAACAGAACATAAATGAAACTAGTATAGATTTAAAACAAAATAAACTTGCGCATAGTTGTATATTTAAAATGAATGTAGAATACAGTTTAGATATTAAATGACGAAAGATCATTATAGAACACATATTGCATAATGATTTTAAATACTAGTTATATAAAATTGTATGAATAAATACTTAACTTGATGCATATATTGCATGTATCTCATATCTGAGGTACCTCGCTGGGTGTATTCTATATTCTGATTACCAGTACAGTCTGATGTATATCAATAATTGATCCCGCCCGCATTAAATATTTTGAAGTAAAAAAATTAAACGTGGATAGGAATGAGGGCAAAGAATATGTAATGTGTGTCTTACAAATATAAAGTACAGAAACCGGCATAAAATTGGAAACATGATGTGGCACACATTAGAAAAGCATTTACAATATTAAGCTAAGCACTTTGGGGAAGAATTTTGCGTTCAAAAGGTCCGTAGTGTAAAAAACTAGCTTGACTAGATATCATAATTTATTGTTGTGTCCTCAAAATTCGAATCCTTTTTGTTTGTTTGTCGATGATAATTTGTAGTAGGGTACAATGCCTTTTTCTTAGAAAATTGACTGGTTTTATTTTCTGTTCACAAAGACACAAATAGATGACTTATTTAAAAAAAGAAAAATATATTCAAATGTCCATATGAAAGGCATTCACTTTTGGATATTTGAGGAAGACGTAGTAAATGTACCTTCATATTGCAAGTTAAAGAATGCATTGAATGACTTTGGATTTAATGAGAAGCAGTTACATAACAACACCATTAATTTAAAAAAGAATATTGTGTAACACTTGATGTATTAAATTAATCATGAAGTTAAATCGAGATGCACAGGTGAGAAGATAAGTATAGACAAAAAAAGCAGGATCTTAATTTCCATACAGGATCAAGGAAATATACAATATTTTGAATAACAAAGTGCAAGATAAATAGTATACTTAAATAAATATTAAAAGACATGGTAAGCATGTTCGTCGCAAATTACATATCGTACTGATAGAGAAGTGTCTATGATAATAGTCACTAGGATAGAGCTGATGACCGTAATTGGATTCACGGTCATCCCATGATAGCGGATGAAAAATAAGGTCAAGATCTGTATTGTCTGTAATAAAATTAACGGTACCAATTTTCTTGCACCAGATGCGCATTTCGACAATACATGTCTCTTCAGTGATGTTCGTGGCCAAAATATTTGAAATCCAAAGTTTATATAGAAGATGAAGAGCTATAATCCAAAAGGTCCAAAAAGTATAGCCAAATAAAAGTAAAAGTGTTTCTATATTATTTTCTATATAAAGCATACATTGATATGCTATAAATTTTTAAAAGATTCACAAGAAAATCACAAATTTATACCGAGAAATACGAATGAAACAAGATATTCAATTTGACAAAATCGATAAGATGACCGTAAATCACAATCGAAATGACTGTAATAGTGCTAGTGATTCATAACAAGGTTGACCGTTATTGGTTGAAAGAAGAACGTCATTTGTAATGCCCGCGTCACACTGTTCCGATTTTTACGACGATGGCAACACGATTATGGAAATTTTCAAAATCGGGACTGATCGTATCATATCGGGCTATTCGAAGTGCCATCTTTCACTATCGTAGACCCATCGGCCACTTTTTCTTGTCTTCGGGGACAGCTTCGGGAAGGGTTCTTAATTTTTTAACATGTTAAAAAATCCCCGAAGGCGCGTCCGATGTTGAGGGTTCGTATTGAGTTCGTATCACCATCCTCACCATCGTATGTCACCGGGAATACATCTTTCAACATCGTATTGCATTCGTGTTTCCATCGTTTCCATCGGCAGTTTTGACATTACGATGTCTACACGAATAAATCACGAAGCAACCCGAAGGTCTTACGATGGCAACACGACTACGTTAAGACCTCGTAATCCCGTCGTGTTGCCATCGAATAAAAGTACGAAGGCGGCAAGATGAAACTACGACGGCAATAAATCCAGCTAAATGTAAGTTTGTTTTCGCGCTAAAATACATTTAAAGTGCCATGCGCGATATGCACTGGTCAGTCTAATACGACAGCTAAGAAAGGCGTTTACAAAACATGGAGCTCATATCATATGATTCGATGAGATCAAGAAAGGCGACAGCGTTGTTTCTGTTAATTTTAGTGGAACAAGAAGAGTAGCTATTACAGGCTCAGGATTTACTTGTACAAGTAAAATATTATTTTTCATATCAAGTAACATAATGAAAATCATAAACGCAACACTGCAGGTACACGTATATAGGGAAACCAACTTTTTCTTCATTATTCTGATTTGTTTATGTATCGTCTAAGCTGTTGTCACACAAATGTTTACTCAATAATCAATTTCTATATGTCATATTTTGCCGCATTTGTTGCTTTATCCACAATCTTCCTTTTGTCTATATTATTATGATATTTTCCTGGAAAGAGCTCTTTCAAAGTTGAATAAAAGGGATCAACGAACCCATTACCTTACCTTTAAGATAGATCAGTAAACATGGGCATAATTATGGGTGTTTATTCAGACTAGTCTACACATTTTACAGTTCCAATAAGGTAATGCCGAGCGTGGCATCCTCTCGTATGTAACATATTGGGGACAAATATGGACACTATATTTGTATATGACACATGCCGAAAATGGTAAATTGAATATGCATATTTGATACATAAACTTTTTTTTTAGAAATCAACCGAAACATTCAGTAACTGGAAATACCTTTAATATTGTCTTTAGAACCAACAGGTAAAAAATTAAGCAACCAATTTCCTATGTATTATGCTCTTTCAAGGAGAAAAAACAAGTGCATGACTTTGACCTTTGGTCTTGAACGTAAAAAATGTCAGATCATTACAAGGAGGAACAATATACCAAATGTGGTTAAAATCTTTTTAAGCATATTGGTTTTATAGTGTCCACAAGAGTGATATTGCCTTGTATTACAACTGCCACTGTGACCTTGACCTTTGAACTTTCAAGTCAATAGCGTTTAAGATATTCTTAACGCGTAACACCATACCAAGTTTTGAGCATTTTGGCTCTAGAGTGTCCATAACAATTTTATCTACACGCAACTTACATGTAGTTGGAGAGGGGATAATAAATTAAGTTTATAAGAATTAGACAAAAAGATCGATTTCCCGCCATGCATGACAGACTTGTACAGAAACGATATGTTGTCGAAATTCTGTTCGTATCATAAAAAAGTTCAAAACAGGTAGAACGTATTTGAGACATTGTATTGCCATCGCGCCATCATCGTAATCCATCGTGTAGCCTTCGTAATCCATCGTGTAATTTTCGGCTGAGATATGAAGCTTAAATTCCCGTCTTCGGTTAACTTCGTATGTCCATCTTTTGCTATCGTATATAATTTCGGCACCATCGTATAGACTTCGTTATTCGTCGTACTTGCTTCGGTCACTTCGTACGAACTTACAATTTTTGCATTCGGGTTTCCATCGTATATAAAAATCGGGACAGTGTGACAGTGTAAAACGTATTAATAAGAGAGTACTATCCCATAGGTTGAAGAAAATATGCGTCAAATTCATAGTTCCCATATGTAATTGTTTGACGGTAGAGGATATAATTTTTATAATGAACATACAACAAGACATGCACTTGAACAAGTAGTGAAGACATACAATAAAACCGCGATTAAATGACACCTTACAAGTAAAACGAAAACTGGGGTGCACTCCAATTAAAAGTCAAAAAGTATTTTTAATTCTAGGATTCCGCTTTATGATATATAATAAATATACCTTTTTAAAACTGCTAAATCATGTTCACCCATTGATATTATATCGTTTTAACTCCCTTTGCAAATGTTCTTTATTTCAGATAAGTACATGTGTCATCATTATACCAACTGCAAATTCACGTCACCGAATGTAGACATCATTGTGATACACACTTTAGAGAATCATGTTGGTTCACATATGACTAAATTTAGAAGAACAAGAACTATATCATCCCCAAAAAATTACCAGCCAAAAGATTTTTTCATTTCTGGGAATGCTTTTAATGACATAACACAATCATTGTCTCTTTTGATTGGCCATCCATTTTGTCTTTGAAGTAAAATGACATTCAATGATTTTAGAATAATACGACCAAACCAGTGAAGGTAGGCTCCAGCAAATATCCTTAAAATAGTCTGTCGGGATGTATAAGTACCCGGCCACGTTCACTTGTATTTTTTGTCTATCTGATGAGTTAAGCCTTTTTTAACTGATTTTTATAGTTCGTTCTTATGTTGTACTGTCATACCACTGTCCCAAGTTAGGGGGAGGATTGGGATCCCGCTAATATGTTGAACCCCGCCACATTATTAATGTATGTGCATGTCCCAAGTCAGGAGCCTGAAATTCACTGGTTGTCGTTTGTTTATGTGTTTCATGTTTGTTTTTCGTTCATTTTTTTTTTACATAAATAAGGCGATTATTTTTTTCGTTTGAATTGTTTTACATTGTCTTATGGGGGCCTTTTATAGCTGACTATGCGGTATGGGGCTTGCTCATTTTTGAAGGCCGTACGGTGACCTATAGTTGTTAATGTTTGTGTCATTTTGGTCTTTTGTGGATAGTTGTCTCATTGGCAATCATACCACATCTTCTTTTTTTATATATTGTACGAATAGTGTATTACAAGGGAGAACCTTGTAAAACTGTACAAACATAAATGTAATTCATATATCCAATGTCTGATCGAACCGGGGAGATGTAAAAAAAAAGTAAAATCACAAAAATACTGAACTTGGATGATAATTAATTCGGAAAGTCCATAATCACACGCCAAATTCAAATAACAAAACGCAAAAAAAACGAATGGACAAGAACTGTCATATTCCTGACTTGGTACAGGCATTTTTAAATGTAGAAAATGGTGGATTTAACCTGATTTGATAGCGCTAACCCTCTCATATTTATGGCAGTCTCATGATACTAAACCCCTAACGGGAAGGATTGTGCCTGATGTTCATATGATGAAATCATAATCTTTCAGTCAGTTTAATTGAAGTCTGGAGCTGGCATGTCAGTTAACTGCTAGTAGTCTGTTGTTATTTATGTATTTTGTGTACCCACATGACTTTCTACAAATAAGAAAACAATTTCTATGGGGAAACAACTTTATCAGACTAAATGGAAAATGTTTATTTTTTGAAGAGTGGGTAAAAAGCTATTTGTATGTCATAAATGATATCATAGATGATAGAGGTCAAATTTCAGAAACATATATACTTTCTAAACTAAAAAATAAACAAGATTGGATCAGGCAGATATCTTGCATTAAAAAAGCTATACCAAATCAATGGCTTACAATAGTAAATCAAGATAATTCAATTAAAACTAAAGTTAAGATTCATAATACTATAAATAGTCTAAAAATCATGCTTAATCAAGAAATCAATTCTAAAATGAGTACAAAACAAATTTATTTTATTATTTTAAATGAAAACAAACCGGACAAACCTATAGGAGTTATAATGTTGGAAAAAATGTTTGCCAAAAACCTGTACTTCAAACTAGAAAATTGTTTCAACTTCATTTTTAACTACTTACCTGACAATAAATTGAAAATGTTTAGATGGAAATTAATTCACTTTATTCTTCCATGCAATGATTTATTAGTAAAATGGAAAATACTCACAAATAACAAATGTAATAATTGCAGTACCAAAGAGGATTATGAACATTTTTATTTTTTTTGCAGTTACAACAGTAATTTTTTATCAAAAATATCCAACCCTCTTAAATTTATAGGTTTCGATGAAAGTATTCTTAATATAGAAAATCTTATAGTAGGATATAAAATAATTGATGAAGCTTACTATGAAATTAACTACTTTTTGACTGTAATATTTTTTTCTATCTACAAATCATATTACATCTCTGACTCAAAGAGAACAAAAATAGATATCTTTAAAATATTCAAGGCAGAAATAAAATGTATAGTTGAAATCAATAATATAATTAAAAGAAAAACCAGTAAATTGATTATAAAAACCCTAAACTACATAAATGATCATAAAAAATAAATATAAATATCCCTGAGGTCACATGACCCAAGTATTAAGTCACATGACTTAAACATGTCAGTTGACATAATGTACTTTAACACCTAATACATGATAAAAAAAAGATAATAATATATCATTCAATATTAATACACACTTTTTTGTCTTCTTTTTTACTTTATATTTTATGTGTTTAGCTTTGACAACTATGTGTAGTACACTCTGATATCGTGTATAATCTTGTTTACCCGAGTAGTTTAGATATATCAGTCTAAAATACAACAGGTTTCGAAGAAGTTAACAGTTACTCTTTTATTATGATTCAAAACATCACGAAAATTATGATCAACTTACCTTTTAAATTAGACAAACTGTCTAAATATTGTGAATTAAATTTATCCAAATCACAAAAATTATGATGGCAAAACGATGCACATTTATCCAATAGTAAAAAACACTATCGGACGGAAGTGAAATTCTCCGGTAAACATGAAATCATTTAAAATATTGTAATATTGTAATGTAACATCAATTTACTTTTATTAGATATTCTCCCTGGATACCTTATAACAAATATATCTGGGATACTTAGTGCAATGCTGTACACTAAATAAATTGTTAACAGCGATAGAGTGCAATAAAGTATATTATCCACGTTAAAACAAAAGTTATTTATGTATTATTGTGATTTTGTTTATTTTCTTTGCTTGCATCTTCTGACATCAGACATCAACTGAATTTTAATGTGCGTATTGTTATGCGTTTACTTTTCTACATTGGTTAGAGGTAAAGGGGAGGGTTGAGATCTCACAAACATGTTTAACCCCGCCGCATTTTTGCGCCTGTCCCAAGTCAGGAGCCTCTGGCCTTTGTTAGTCTTGTATTATTTTAATTTTAGTTTCTTGTGTACAATTTGGAAATTAGTATGGCGTTCATTATCACTGGACTAGTATATATTTGTTTAGGGGCCAGCAGAAGGACGCCTCAGGGTGCGGGAATTTCTCGCTACATTGAAGACCTGTTGGTGACCTTCTGCTGTTGTTTTTTATTTGGTCGAGTTGTTGTCTCTTTGACGCATTCCCCGTTTCCATTCTCAATTGTATGTTTTATAGAGTTTGCCTTTGTGCCGTGTGGAGGCAGTAGAGTGCCTCCCCGTGCTTCAGGTTTATGCTCTTATAATATATTAGATTATGGAGTGTGTGTCCGAGCGAGAACTGCTCTAGTTCATTACTTTAGGAATATTTATCAAAAAGTAGTATTTCAATATTCAGCCCCATTCTACTATTTAGTCATCCATCAGTCCTACCCTGATATACCCTATATTTTTCGGGTAATTAATACTGATAGCGTTTGACCTTTTTAGCCAAAAAAATTTATCCATTTTACATAACTTAAATTATTGTATGTTGTTTCATATTATGGACGCCAATCTTTGCTTCTTTATTATATAATTCACTAACAAAACAATTATGAAGCTTAGAAATGGAATGTTGCTAAATACTAAATTTGTTAAAAAATAGTAAAATCACAAAAATACTGAACTCAGAGGAAAATCAATACGGAAAGTCCATACTCACATGGCAAAATCAAATAACAAAACGCATCAAAAACGAATAGACAAGAACTGTCATATTCCTGACTTGGTACAAGAAATCTACCCGGAAATTTGTGTTAATTATAGTCAATTGTGTAAAGATGTTAATATCAGTGAAAATACACCTACTTCATGTAATTGCAGTAATTCCGAATATATTTATGGACCAATTTCCCATGTTATAACAGGAGATCTTAACATCGTTCAAGACCGAGAGTTATAATCATTCCTCAGTAAAGGACCTGAATATCGTTCCCCGTAAATTATTAATTGGAATGAGTGTCGAATATCATCCACGACTCACTCCATACTTACTGTATGAAATGGATAAAACGGGAAAAAGTTGACAAAAAAAACCATTTTAAAGAACATTTTACTATTAACAATAACCACAATAAACCTATTTCTCGTATCAAACGTAAACTAAAAGAACTAGCCAAGGAATTTGTTTTTGTCCCGGCCGATAAAGCTGCTAATAATATTATTATTGTTTGACGTAAATTTTACATTGAGGTTCTGAAAAAGGAAATCACCAATTCACCAACATTCCAACTGACTCCATTTTCAGAAAACAAAATCTGAAACAAACATAAACTTTTAGCCACCGCTTTACAAGCAGAGCCAAATACAATGAAAGTTTCAACTATGTATTGGCTTCCGAAGCTACACAAAACCCTTTACAAATGTAGATTTATTTCGTCTTCAAGCTGTTGTTCAACTACTAAATTGTTTATTCTTCTTACCAGCACACTTGGTACAATTAAAAACCTGATAGTAAATTGTTCAAATAAGGCCTTCGAAAATAGTGGAATAAATTACTTTTGGAGTGTCAAGAACTCGTTGGAAGTACTTGATAAATTGCATGCTTACATTGGTGATTTTGAATCTGTTCAAAGTTTTGATTTTTCTACCGTGTATACCACATTGCCTTACATTCTCATTAAGAAAAATTCACACACCTAATTAAATGGGCATTCAAAAAATCAGAATTTGAATATATATGTTCAAACTCTTTTAGGTCATTTTTTAGTAGTAATAAACCAAAAAACTAGGTTAATTGGACATGCTTTGATACTATATATGCCCTTGAATTTTTACTAGATAACATGTTTGTTCGCTTAAGGGATTCCGTATATCGTCAGATTATCGAAATTCCAATGGGGATTAACTGTGCACCACTTATTGCGGACCTGTTTTTGTATTGTTGTGAGTTACAATTTATGACTAAAATAAGCAAAGGCCCATCGAAACAACATCTGATAAACAAATTTAATAATACTTTTAGATATTTGGATGATATTTTGGCTCTCAATAATGACGACTTCAGTATGTATATTAATGAAATTTATCCTGTTGAACTTACTTTAAATAAAGCTAGTACTAACAATGACCACTTCCCTTTTCTCGTTCTCGATATCTATATCACTAACGGAAAGCTGAATACTAAAATGTATGATAAAAGGGATGATTTTTCATTTCCTATCGTTGATTATCCGTTTTTAGATGGTGACGTTCCCTTGTCACCATCTTACGGTGTTTATATATCTCAACTTGTACGATTCGCTCGTGTATGTAACAATGTTTTAGATTTTAACGAGAGAAATTTATGTATTACTGAAAAATTATTACACCAGGGTTTTCGATATCACAAACTATTCAAAACATTTACTAAATTTTATCATCGGTATAAAGACATCATTCGTAAATATAGCTCAACATGCAGACTTCTAATACGTTCAGGTATTTCACATTAATTTTTTTACGGAAATATTCTTTATAAAGCACAAAGGTGTCAGTATTCACCTCAGAAACTTACAAAACCTTTGAATAGACTTATTAAGAAGGGATATAATTACGATACTGTTGTCATTAAAGATTGCATATTTTGGCGTTAATATTGAGTCACTGATAAGGTCTTCGCATCGAAACTAAACACATTTATTCTTAAAACAGTTGTTGGCATGACACGGGTTATGTTCTCTTCATATATGTTATGATGGTATGATACTACACCCCTAACGGGAAGGATTGTGCCTGATGTTCATATGATGAAATCATAATCTTTCAGTTAATTTAATTGAATTCTGGAGCTGGCATGTCAGTTAACTGGTAGTGTCTGTTGTTATTTATGTTATTGTCATTTTGTTTATTTTCTTTGGTTACATCTTCTGACACCAGACTCGGACTTCTCTTGGACTGAATTTAATGTGCTTATTGTTATGCGTTTACTTTTCTACATTGGTTAGAGGTAAAGGGGAGGGTTGAGATCTCACAAACATGTTTAACCCCGCCGCATTTTTGCGCCTGTCCCAAGTCAGGAGCCTCTGGTCTTTCTTAGTCTTGTATTATTTTAATTTTAGTTTCTTGTGTACAATTTGGAAATTAGTATGGCGTTCATTATCACTGGACTAGTATATATTTGTTTAGGGGCCAGCTGAAGGACGCCTCCTGTTGCGGGAATTTCTCGCTTCATTGAAGACCTGTTGGTGACCTTCTGCTGTTGTTTTTTATTTGGTCGGGTTGTTGTCTTTTTGACACATTCCCCATTTCCATTCTCAATTTTAACATATATTCTATTTCCATTCAAAGGTTGAACAACTACTGTATTCTCTGTAAATCAACACATATAAATATATTTATATATGTTAACACTTTTTGTTACTATCCATTATCATTTGTTTGTGTTAATGTGATCACTTGGTTATTAAAACCTTACAGATTGCACGGATTTTTTGCGCTCTGGGCATTAGATTTAGTATATATTTAGTTTTGTATGTATTCTACTCATTTGACTTCTATGTTATATGTGCATTCTCGCAAAAATAATCAACAATACAAATGTGAAATTTAGTTTGATTCTTTACTGTTTTAATATATAATAAATATACTATTCTATTTCACTTAGGGCTGAAATAAAAATAAAATAGATTAGCGATGATATTCTTACTTGCAAAACCGTTACAGGTTAATAGAAACTCCCCGAGCATATTACGATAAAAAATAAAATAGGATTAATGCCAAAAATAGGGTGAAGGTATTGCGAATATTTCATTGGATTTGTTATGCAAACATAATAATTACTTGCTTTCTTCCTCTTTCTTTGCAGCAAATATGATAGGTATGTACAAGTGTTTTTGGCAAACATGCCAAATGCCGTATTATAACAGAATCAAACGCAAAAATAATTCAATTGAAGATGTTGATTACGAAGTGTAAGAGTGCATTATGGTAGTAAGATTCTCTAATAGTCCCCAAATTTTGTCAAACGATTTGCAAACAGTAGCGAAAACAAAATCAGGACGTACGGAAGAACACTGCCATCACCATTAAACACGCGCAAAAAAAGAAGGATATATGACAAGCAGAAAGAAGAAAATTGACATCTTTGTATATTAAAGATCTTGTGTCGAATCTTCAATTTCGTTAAGGTCAGGGAACATTAAATGGGCTATGTCGCAGATTTAGCGAAAATTTGGATACAACCTTGGCTCGTTGAACTACAACTGAAACACGAAAAAATAATACATTTATCTCTTTTATTTTCTGAAAAATTGCAGATTGATTTCTTGTAATATGAGTGAATATTTGTATAGAAAGCACATAAAATCGGCGAAAAAAAAATCGAAAATTTGTCTTACAATCGCGAAATCTCTAATCTACTCCATAGATTTTTCTTAAAAAACTATATATTGTTGACACATTAATTTCTGTTTTAATGATATAAAATTATCATGGGGTCACCGACTTCATTTTTTGTCTAATAATCAATTTGATACCTTGTTGGTTGTGAACAACGTCAAAAATCAACGTTTTACGGCCTGCAGCGCGATAACGTTACGATTATTTCGATGTTTTGTCTTATTTTTTCACAAAGAACGCAACTTTGAATGATGTATACCGTAAAAACGAAGTCGGTGACCCTATCTTTATTTTGCATCATTATAACGCAAATTTATGTATTAACAACATATTGTTTTTTAAGAAAAATCTTTGGAGTAGTTTTAGAGATTTGGCGATTTTAAGACAAATTTAAGGAGGGTTTTCACCAATTTTATGTGCTTTCTATACAAATTTCACCCATTTTGTAAGAATTCATTCAGTAATATTTCAAATGATAATTGAAATAAATGCATTATTTTTTCGATTTTCATTTGATTTCATCGAGCCAGAGTTGTATGCCAAATGTTACTGAAATCTGTGACATAGCAAATTTACTGTAACTTGACCTCAAGGCTGTTATCTATCTCAATATATGAATCACGCGACTTTGACATTTGAAAATCTCTTCGGGTATTGTAGTTCTTTTTCGTTTATTGCTGGATGATACTACATATGATAAATTATAATACGTCATGATTTTCATATTGCAAAATTTGAAAATAATGGCAGCTGCCATATCTTTTCTTTTAAAAATCATTTGTATACGTATTTCCTTCAAATATTTTGAATTTTGATTCCTAAACAAACAAGAATTTCACTGATAAAGGTTTTTTGTTTAAAAGGAAGTTCTTAAACCAGGAGTTACATTTAGTGAAGATAAAATTATTTCTTTCGTTAATTATACGGACTCCGCCTTCAGTTGGTATACCTTTACGGACTATTTGTTTCACATATGACTCCTGGCTTAAGAACTTCCTTTTAAACAAAAAACCTCTATCAGGGAAATCCTTGTTTGACAAGTGGTGAAGATAAAATTATTTCTTTCGTTTATTATACGGACTCCGCCTTCAGTTGGTAGACCGTTACGGGCTATGTGTTTCACATATAACAATGGATACGATCCTTTCGTCGTAATATCAATTCCGTCTCATTTTCAACGAATATCACCTACTGAACTATCACTATCACCGGTTTAAACTTTCATGAGCAACACGACGGATGTCATATGTGGAGCAGAATCAGCGTAACCGTCCATATCAATTGTGATCACGCAAGGTTTTAGTGCGGTTGGCACTGTTCAGTCTTTAGTTATCTATGATGTGTTTTTGTACTGTTGTTTGTCTGTTGATGTTTTACCTTTTTTAAGCAATAGCGTTATTTTCAACTTATGAGCGTGCGTTTGGTATTTTTCACCTTTTTACCAAATGGGTTTGTTACCTTTTATTTGTTATTTATACATATGCTTCACTACAATTCTAAATAAAGGCAACAGTAGTATACCGCTGTTCAAAATTAATAAATCGACAGAGAAAAAAACAAAACAAATCCGGGTTACAAACTAAAACTGAGGGAAACGTATCAAATATAAGAGAACTATGACACAACAGAAACACAACACCGAAACATAACACACAGAGACACGAACTTTAATGTAACAATGGCCATTTTCCTGACTTGGAACAGAGCATTTTATGAAAAAATGCTGGGTTGAACCTGGATTTGTGGCATGGCAAACCTCCCGCTTTAATGGCAGTGCTAATTATATCATTAAAATTACAGCATTACACGACAGGGTTACAATTAATAAACAGATAAATGGGAGAAAACACAGGACAGAGAAACAAACGAATAATAGCCATATAAAGGTAACATGTTACAAAAATATTTTTTTTAGACCAGACGCGCGCAACGTCAACACAAAACTATGCTCAGATGTAAAGAGTTGGAAAGCCATAGCAACAACCAAGCTGAAGATCGCCGAGGACCTAAAGTTACAAAAAGTTGTGACGTCAGAGTTATCCGCCTGGGACAAAGCATGATTGGATGTAATTCAAGATTAGATTTGAATGACTCATCTAACTTATTTTAATGTCATTGATAATTATAATACTAATTAATATTTAATAGAAGTATTAATCAGATAATTAATTGAATTATCTAGCTTTGTGGTTGTTTCTTATGATCAAACCGCAAACCAAATATATAGTGTAAATTTCGTTGATCCAGAATTAAATCTACAAAATGAACTGGATAAGTAGTTATCCCCCAATACAACACAATAATACAACAGAAAAAATACGATTTACAACTACAAACGTTAAAACATTTGAAAAAATCTGATGGCAACAGCAAACACAACATCAAAACCCAATAAATTAGTTTTGGATGGATAAGTACCGTGCCACGTCTTCAAGCAATACAAATTAACACTCAGAAAAACAGTCACATTCGGGAATAAGTCAAACTCACTTCTGTCCAATTCGTGATTCTGTCATCTCAATGTTGTTAAGAATAACATGGACATTCACGGTGACAAGCTAAAATACCATGGCTGAAACAACAATTTAAATATATGATTAACTAATTTTGAAGTGTGTCTCGTTCTTGTCAACATACCTGTAAATATGTCTTGAAATAAACGCTGTTTATTATTAAAACATAGTACATATTTAGCTTTAAATGAGTCTTTGACAAATCCTGCAAATATATCTTGAAATAAACGCTGTTTATTTTTAAAACATAGTACATATTTAGCTTTAAATGATTCTTTGACAAATCCGTTCGTCTCAACAATAATATAACACTTTACTTTTTAACAATATAATACGAAGATGATGTTATTAGACGTTGAAATGATAATGAAATATTTTTGTAATTGAGTGTATACTGCAACATGTGTACAAACAGACCTGTAATTTAAGAAATGACTCAATAGCTATATGTTAGTGTTAGGATGAGTCAGCCTATGAAAAGACTTTATTAAACTGTAAATATATCAGGTTTTACATGTTTTTTTTTTCTTTCCGAAATTGATAAGCAGTGTATTGAATGGGCATATCATCTTTCTTTGGATTTGTAACGCTATAAATCCTATATTATGTAAGTGATGAATTGTTCGTTTTGTAAAGTTTACTTACTTGCAACTGAGATCACATAAATTACTGAAAGTATGACCAGTTGTGGAACAAACTGGGTCGTGATGCGCTGGACAAGCACAATTCGCAGTATGATCAGAATACACACTATCTAAAATGATAAATTTGAAATTCTTCTTAAAAAAACATGACATTCGTTTTCTCTTGCAGTGAATTGGGGAGCTTTTCTAGATTATTTTAAAAAAGGTTTTTGTTGAAATTTATTTTTACAAAAGACTGTACTTGTATCTAAGATCTGTGTGGCTATCGCTACTTGAAATATAAGGTCAATTCTATCGGTTTGACATGACAAACCTTCCGGTAGGAGAGACATTATAAAATTCTTTTAACACATTTGTGTGTCCAATAAATAAACTTATCATATATACCAGGACTATATTTAACATATACGCCAAACGTGCGTTTCGTCTACAAAAGACTCATCAATGACGCTCGAATCCAAAAAGGTTAATGCACTTTTCTTGATTAACCTCCATCGACCAGAAACTTGAAAAAAATAATTATTTTCACAAATAACAAATTTTTTTTACATACTAATTTTAAATAGTTCTTTTACTAAAATATGTTCACGTTTACATAAAAAATCAACACGTGTTATGTACTGTGTCACTAACAAATTAAAGAACGTTAGATCGACGTTTCCTGAATAGGAGAAAACAATATGGTCGAATGACTTGAATCATCAATACCCTTCATTAGATGCCTGTAACCTATCGATGTCACTACAAAATTCTATTGTGTGGGGAATACGCTGCGAAAATACAGTTTCTTTTACTTGATATAGTTTGCCAAATGAATAACGTAACACATCTTATTGAAGAAAAACAGAAAAATTATTTATTCCGACTTGCTTTTTCAGATTTCTTCCTCGTTGTACTTCTAATCTTTTTATTAATATTTTTGAATTTCTCACCACTGATTATACCGTAACCATGGTAACATTATCATTGTATTTCTATAATTGTCTTCGTTTTATCAATTCCAACATTATTTTCATATAAAAAAAATTCGATGAGGATATGCAAAAGGAGCAAAGGGTTGACCAAGTAGATTATCTAGCAATATTACCTATTGTTGAAAACAGCATAAAGACAATCAGCATCAGATTCTTCATCGTACTTCTTGAGTAAAACACAGTTATTCCTTTTACAACAAAAATACTGAAGTGATAGCCATTTATGACATATGAAATAAAAATTAATAATAATAATAAAAATAATAATAATAATAATAATAATAATATAGCGTTATTGCATGAATATTGTCCCGAGTAGAATTATATATTGCACGACATTGCGAGTGCAATATATATTCTACGAGGGACAATATTCCTCAATATTCATGCAATAACCCTTTTATTGTATAGCAATATAATATTTGAAAGTAAAAATTGTTTTAAACTAAGATTTTACTTTAATGACGTCATCAATTTTGAAGATTTATTGCAGTAATGCAATATTAGAATTTATTGCACGCTACCTTTTTGTTACGTTCTGTTGAAAATATAACATTGCTATACAACAATAATATAATAATAATGATGATAATAATGATAGTAATATAGGGTTATTGCATGAATATTGGGGAATATCGTCCCGAGTAGAACTTTATTTTGCACGAGCTTGCGAGTGCAATATATGTTCTACGAGGGACAATATTCCCCAATATTCAAGCAATTACCATTTTATTGTATAGCATAATAATAATAATAATAATAATAAAAATAATTATAATAATAATAAAAATAATAATAATAATAAAAATAATAATAATAATATTATTATAATAATAATTATAATAATAATAATGATATTATTATAATAATAATAATAATAATAATAATAATATATATAAAAAAAAATAATAATAATAATAAAGTTATAATAATGATGATGATGATATTTCTTAACAATTTTGTCGCCAAGGTAGAGGGATTCTTTCGAATGCTACAAACATTAATTTCATTCTTTTTTCAGTAATTAACTTTTTTAACATTGTTTTAAATTCAATCAAGCAAATAGAAATGTTTAAAGGCATCCGATACAGAAACAGGGGAGGTTATAACGTTCATAACGTGAAATGTTATTTTTGCGACGTCGAACTGTGACATATTGGATTAAAATACATTTCGGACTGTTTTTAATGATTTGAACTGATTTAAATTGAGTACAATGTACCTACACTCGTCTTTTTTTTAAAATGTCATTAGGTTTGATACCGTTTAAAGACTATTTGTACTTATATAAAGTCAAACATAATTCAGACGGACAAGTATATATAAGAATAAACAAAATCTGAAATGGTCTTTTCAAAAACTTAATCGCTCCATAAACTAAAAATTCGGATCAAGATAAGATTTGAGAAATACATATAACGCCATAACTAAATTAAAACGCGTGTGATTAAAAAAGAAGAACAAAGACAAACCTGTCATAAAGAAAAAGGCAAGAAATCATAAGCAAAGTCTTTGATAATTCTATTTTTTCTTTTCATTCTTAAACACTTTATGTTTGTAAGAAGATGGTACATTATATATATATAAAAGGATGTTGTATAATTGCTATCAAAACAACTCTCAATACACCAAATGAAACAGATGTTAACAACTATAGGCCACCGTACGTTCGTCAACAATGAGCAAAATTAATACTGCATAGTCAGCAACAAAAGGCCCCAAAATGTTCAATGTTAAACGTTCTGTTGTTCGTTCTGCATACATTTACCGACATGTTATATATATTGTACGTAAAGACTTACCTTTGAGGTGAAAATGAAGTTTCTGTTTGACAATGAAGCATCAACTTATTTATATACAGGAATGAATGCAAATTATAATGAAAATTAACAACAAAAGTCTGATAACTAAGGAAGTTTAACTTACAACTAATATTAGCTTAGCATTAGTCAAATATGCATTTATTAGTACATAACAAACAGATTATAAAGGAAAACAGAAAAATGAAAAATGTTTCTGATTTTATTTTCCGGAATATCACTACTGCTATGTTCCATGAACGATTGTAAGGAAGTTCGTTGTAATTAAAACTGAAAATTTACAATAATTTAAAACTTCGCTAAATGGGAGAAACACCTTGTAAATGTCTAGAGCACATCTAAATATATATATATATATATATAATAATAGAGAGAACGGTTATGACCATAAGAATGAATAATCGAACTAAATAATAAGTTTGTCGAAACGATTTGGCTTTGAATATTGAATACGGTATTTATCAAAAAGTAAAGCATTTCTAGACGTTATTAAGATGGAATCCATCTCTGTGAGCCCCACTGCTAATAACAGACAGACCTGTGACCTAGAAAGTTGTACATACGTTTTGGTCATATCCTGTAGTATTGGTTAATATACATGTCAAGTATAAACGTTCAAAGCATAACATGTATGAAAATATACAACGGACATGATCTGCACCATAGGACATGATGGCGTGAACCAAAACCAAAGTTTTGACATTGACATTTGAATACGGAAGTTGAACAAACAATATGACACACTTTCTAGTGTTGGATACTACAAAGGTCAAGTATAAAGAAAGGAATTTCAAGGTTCTGCGGACACAATTTGTTACAGAAGAACGAACAGACGGATAGAGACGGACATACAGGTTACCATAGAGCAACCCGCCTGGCGAAGCTCTTATGATGAATCAAACAATGGAATCAGTTTAAGGTCAAGTTACAGTAAATGGGCTATGTCACAGATTTCAGTAAAATTTGGCATACAACTCTGGCTCGATGAACTACAACTGAAAATCGAAATAATAATGCATTTATCTCAATTATCATTTGAAATATAACTGATTGAATTCTTACAAAATGGGTGAACATTTGTATAGAAAGCACATAAAATCGTCGAAAACCCTTCTAAAATTTGTCTTAAAATCGCCAAATCTCTAATTCTACTTCATAGATTTTTCTTAAAAAACTAAATGTTGTTGATACATAAATTTCCGTTATAATGATGCAAATTAAAGATAGGGTCTTCGACTTGTTTTTTACAGTATTCATCATTCAAAGTTGCGTTCTGTGTGAACAAATAAAAAAAAAACGTCGAAATAATCGTAACGTTATCGCGGTGCAGGCCGTAAAACGTTGATTTTTGACGTTTTTCACTACCAACAAGGTAACAAATTGATTATTAAACAAAAAATGAAGTCGGTGACCCTATGAATATTTTATATCATTAAAACAGAAATTTATGTGTCAGCTATATATATTTTTTTAAGAAAAATCTATGGAGTAGAATTTGAGATTTCGCGATTTTAAGACAAACTTTAGAAGGTTTTTCGCCGATTTTATGTGCTTTCTATACAAATATTCACCCATATTAAAAGAAAACAATCTGCATTTTTTCAGATAATAAAAGAGATAAATGTATTATATTTTCGATTCTCAGTTGTAGTTCAACGAGCCAAGGTTGTATGCAAATTTTTAGCAAAATCTGCGACATAGCCCATTTACTGTTCCTTGACCTTAATCTTTCTATCACACTTACAGACGGTATCTATAAAAGTGTCTTATAACCGTGGTAGTGACATAATCCCATATAAGTAAGATGGTTCGTATGTATATTTCATAGCCGATAGAATCAAAGTGCTTCACGTTTGGTTTTTGTAATCCCTGACCTATTTATTCTTAGAGCAAACAGCGTTTATCGAGTATTGAATAAACAATTGTGAGAGTCACAAATGAAGGTTCTGATAAAATTGCCTCATTTCCAGAAACGCTTTGTTTGATCAGGTTCCACACAGTTAAAAATAAAGGCAACAGTAGTATACCGCTGTTCGAAATTCATAAATCGATAGTGAAAAAAACGAACCCGGGTAAGAAACTAAAACTGAGGAAAACACATCAAATATAAGAGAAGAACCACGACACAACAGAAACACAACAATAAAATGCAACACATAGAAACAAACTATTATATACAAATGTCCTTTTTTTTAAATTTTGTTGGAGCAGTTTCTGCACTAGTACCAAACTCTTGTATATAGAGTTCACAACAAAACAGTAAAAGAGCTTAATTTATTGTTTGTATGCTATGATAGTTTATACGTACTTAAATGTATACTTTGATGGTATAGAAAAACTTAAATATTTGAATCTTTCACCACAAAAAGATGATGGATATACAAAAAAAGAATGTATTCAATGGACATTATTTGTCCTTATAAAAGGCATTCACTATTCGATATTTGATTGAAAACGAGTAAATGTACATTCATATAACACGAAAAAGAATGCATTGAATGACGAAACGCGCGTCTAGCGTAAACACAAAATTTAGTTCTAGTATTTATGATAAGTTTATTTACCTTCATGCGGAAAACAGTGTACCAATTAATGTATAAGATTAATCATGAAGAAATGCCGTGATGGAAAGGTGGTTAGAAAAGTGTCGTTAAATTTTTTTTTTAAATATATAAGGATCAAGGAAACATACAATAATTTATATAACAAACTGCAAGGTAAATATAATAGATAAATAAGAAAGACATTTTAAACTTGTTTCATCGCTCATCTCGTATCATACTTAACGCCAAGAGTCTAAAATTAAATGTTTAAATATTTAAAATAAGACTTCGTCTTGTAAAAATACAAGAAATAAAATAAAAATTAAAGGCACTCGTTTTAGATTTTGAGATATAAATGATGAAACAGGTGACTTACTACAAAGTAAAAACGGATAGATAAATAACCTAAACCAGCATATAAAATTCACAGACGCGTAAGCCAAATCGATAAACTCTTAAATGCGGTGCTAAAAAATCAAAAAAAATCTCTTCACATATTTCTGACAATAATTTCAGTCAAATGAAAGCGACCTTTTAATAATTGTGGATGTATACGATTTAAATATCAATAACCTATTTTGTACTTAACTACTACTTTACACACCCTACAAAAGTCTAAATGTTTGAAAAGATTAGTTTTTGTCTTAATTTGCATGAAGTTTTATTCGACATTTTTCAAAAGTATGACTTGTGTCTTAATTTTTCTTGACAAATTCTCATTTATATTAAATTTGTATGAAATTTACTCGATATTGTCTCGAAATTCTGAATATAGTCTTAAAATGTCTTGACATATTCTTGACACTTGAATATTGTCTTGAAATTTATCGACAAATTCTCGATATTCTTATTTTTTCTCAGTATAACTTGACTCATTCTGAACATTTTGAATTGTGTCTTAAACTTACTTGACAATTCTGAGTTTTACAAATCATGACCAATATTCATAATACAATTTAATCTTTATTTCTCTTTATATTATATACCGATGCTTTAAGTTACACTTCTTACAACAAAAGTAAAAGTTTGTTTTTATATTTTTAAAAATGCAAATATGGGTATGAAATCTAAAGTACTAATAATTCAAATGTGGGTATGTTTATAAAAAACAATATAAAAGTGATTTTTTAGATATTTACAAATTTGTATTCCTTTATCTTATGAATAATTACTAAATGATTAAAACGAATCATACTGTAGACATTTCATTCTACATTATACTATTCAATGATAATATGGTAAATAATCATTGTACCAAAATTGTGTTTGTATAAATAGCAAAGTATCCTAATTCTTCTAAGAATTTTAATGGTTTTACTATGCAAATCCTTTATTAAACAGAAGAAAATTTGTGTAATGTCATCTGTTGGAATAAACATTACGTAGTGCACAGGGAAAGGATGTTCCTCATAAAATTAAGGTATTATACACACCAGAGATCACGCAACTGTCAAATAGAAATGACTGTTTTACATGTAATCAGCCATACAACTGATCAGTTGACCGACCATGACACTACAATTTAAAAAGTTATACTAGACTTTTTAATCGACCATATATTTGATATTACAATGAGTTATTGTGCATCCCTTCTGGTTGACATGTTTTTCTACTCGTATGCAACTGATTTCATTTAGAACCTTCTAAAAGACAAAATGAAAAAGCCTGTAGTAAACTTCTTCAATTTTACCTTAAGATTTATTGGTGATAACCTATCAATTTAAACAGTATATTTCAATCAGATCTTGTATGTCCAATTGAACTTGCCATTAAGAACAGTACTGATACTAGAACGAATGTTTCATACCTTGGTCTTTTTCACAGTATTGACATAGATGAAAGACTTGAAATTAAAATCTATTATACACGGGATGGTTTTAACTTTCCCATTATCAGCAGTAACGTAAACCTCTGCTACATGTACGTCGTACATTTCGATTGATACTTTATGGTCGTGCATGTTCTCACTATACAGACTTCGTATACAGGATTGTTCTCCTTACGTAGAAACTGCTCCAGCAGAGTTATAAGGAGGACAGATTAACTAGAGGCTTTAAAGAGCTTGTGTCGCTCACCTTGGTCTATGTGAATATTAAACAAAGGACACAATTGGATTCATGACAAAATTGTGTTTTGGTGATGGTGATGTGTTTGTACATCTTACTTTACTGAACATTCTTGCTGCTTACAATTATCTCTATCTATAATTAACTTGGCCCAGTAGTGTCAGTGGAAAATGTTAGTAAAAATTTACAAATTTTATGAAAATTGTTAAAAATTAACTATAAAGGACAATAACTCCTTAGGGTGTCAATTGACTTATTTTAAGGTCTTACTTTGCTGTACATTACTGCTGTTAACAGTTTATCTCTATCTATAATAATATTCAAAATAATAACAAAAAACGGCAAAATTTCCTTAAATTTACCAATTCAGGCGCAGCAACCCAACAACGGGTTGTCCGATTCATCTAAAAATTTGAGGGCAGATAGAAACAACATTACCCCCATGTTATATTTGCCCTAAATGCTTTGGTTTTTGAGTTATAAGCCAAAAACTGCATTTTACCACTATGTTCTATCTTTAGCCGAGGCAGCCATATTGGTTGGTTGGTCGGGTCACCGGACACATTATTCAAACTAGATACCCTAATGATGATTGTGGCCAAGTTTTGTTAAATTTGGCCCAGTTGTTTCAGAGGAGAAGATTTTTGTAAAAGTTAACGACGACGGACGACGACGGACGCAAAGTAATGGGAAAAGCTCACTTTGCCCATTGGGCCAGTTGAGCTAAAAATGACGATCCGTAAATTTTCTGGTTACCATCACGAATAAGTTAATATATAAGATGTGTCTGTGTCTAAACCGACTAACGCCGTAGTGCAATTTAACATTATGAACGTTGTCAATAAAAATGTCATGTTACAAACGTACTATGCAAAAATAGAAGTAAAGTGTTCGAATGGGATTTTATAAAAAGTTAAACAACAAAAAATATCGATCTCCAAGATAAATTCAGAAAAAAAAATCAAATGGCCAATTCAAAAGCTCAAACATATCAAACGAATGAATAACAACTTCCATATTCCTGACTTGGTAAATGCATTTTCTTATGTTGAAAAAAGGTGGATAAAACCTGGTTTTACGGCTAGCTAAACCTCTCACTTGTATATAGCATTTGAATTCGTATATACCCTCATACACAGAAAGAAAGTTTTCCTTACATACAAACTACTCTGACAAAGATATCATGAAATAAGACTGAATTGCGAAATCCAAACTTCCAATTTACTCAGTTTCTGTATATGAATCCGTTTTCAAAGGGCGGTTGCCATCGCACTTTTTCAAATTATTCGTGATAGAAACGTTACTCAAAGTAAAAATAGTACACACGTTTGGCCTTCAGCTGCTGTCTGCTTTTTGGTCTGGATGTTGTTTCTTTGATATTCTCAATTGTATAATATGATTGAGAAGATGTAGTATGAGTGCCAAGGCGACAACTGTAAAAAAGGCAGATCAAACTACGGCCTAAGACAATGTATCTTTCGAGTTGTACCAACACAAAAGTGTAAATTATTGATGCCACTAAATTTATTTAGTTCTATAAGACCCATACACTAAGCCTGATATTGAACGTGTCAGGTCACATGGGAGATGGCCGCAGAAAGATATATCATCCTTACTGGACACACCATTTTGACTACGAGACGACTAGTCTTTGCTCATACTTCTAACCCCGCGTACTTAGTGGAAAAGTAGCAACACACATTTTAAAGTCTATTATTTGACAAAGCTGGGTTTGAACCAACGATCATAGAGACAAATAACCGACCAAATAAAACAAACAGAAGACATCTAGAAGGTTAAAAGACTTAAACAGAAGTAGGATGTGTGTTTCATAAATATAACGAATATTCAATAACGAAAAAGCCACACCGCCACACACACACACACAAACACACTGAAAACAAAAACAATACGTTTTACTTAAATAATATTCAAAAATCATATTGTTGAATTTTGTTTTATTCTTTGTTTCTCTCATATATATTAAATATGTTTTTCCATCTCACTTGATGCTGAAATGGAAATGTTCAAAAAAATAATGTGAAGGAAGCAGCATTGAAGAGTTAATGATAGTGACTTTTTTGACTGAAAACTTATTTACTAACTAAAGTAATAATAAAATCTTGACAAAACAGAAAACATGCAAAATCCACATGAAAACCCCATGAAAATCAACATTTGATACACCTTCATAATATCTAGTTTTGTATCTGCATGAAATATAAAGTAAGGATATAAACGTATTTAAGGCTTTTGTGTGGATTTAATATTGAAAAAAAAAGAGGCTCAAAATGTTTCTTTTTTTATACAAGAAGATGTGGAATAAGTGCAAATATTACAACTCTTCCATAGATACAGACTTGCAGAACCATTCAAAAACGTTTTCAACGTCTAAAGAAAAGGATCGTTACAGAATAATTGCATTATAATGTTTCCTTGTTTATTTTTGTTACTATAGTTGAATTATATTTCCTTGTTATTCAAAATTACAATTCCCTATTTATTTAAATAATTGATTATTTTTGTTACCTTATATTTATCATTTAAATTTATTCTACGCTACAAATCTAAAAACTTACTTCATACTCATTCGTAATAACTTCCACAAGATTAGCATGGACATTTACGACGACAGGCTAAAATTGCACCTTCTCTGAAATAAAATTGATAAAATTTTTAAGTGTTTGACGTTTGTCATGAACTATGAAAATGAGTATATAATATTGACCAACTCTCATATGATATATTTTGTTAACATGGCTGATGATACATACATAATTGTCTTTGACAAATCCTTTCTCAATCGAACAAATCAAAGATTATATTGTACCTACCTTGTTTTGAGATTTGTTACCACAACAGAACTTAAAATGTTGATAATTTTTTCTGCAATATATAATGTTAACCATCGTAAAGGGTTATTTTGTTATACACATTAAAGAAAGAGACAATGCATCAGATTGAAATAGACGATGTGTCTGGTATCATATACAATTGTTAATGGAAATGGCGAATGTGTCAAAGAGACAACAACCTGATCATAGAAAAAACAACAGCAGAAGGTCACCAACAGGTCTTCAATGTAGCGCGAAATTTCCGCACCCGGAAGCGTCCTTTAGATGGCACATAAACAAATATATACTAGTTCAGTGATAATGAACGCCATACTAATTTCCAAATTGTAAACAAGAAACTAAAATTAAAATAATACAAGAAAATATGTTTATCTTTTAAATGAACTCGCAGTGTATTGAATGAACACGTATATAATACTGTTTGCCTGTTTTATGTCTTATCATATTAACAAACATTATTGACAATAACGAGAAACGGCGAAATGATAACCAGTACCATATTAACATCATTTTCATTCTTGCAATTGTCTTCATTATAACTCGTTGATCAGAATTAATTTACGCTTACGGAGGACCTAAACATTCATCGGTGTTTAGAAAGATTCGAGTTGCTCAGTCTTTAGTTTTCTTTGTGGTGTCCCGTTGAAACCAGGTTTAATCCAACATTTTCTACATAAGGAAATGCCTGTACAAAGTTCGGATTATAACCGTTGTTTGTAATTTTCTTGATGTGTTTGAGCGTTTGAATTTGCCCTAGATAAGGGACTTTCCAATTAAAATTTTCCTCGAAGTCCGTTTTTTTTCAATTTTAGATATCTTTCACCTCTCTCTTATAGTAACTAGCTCCAAAAAATGGGCGTTGAAATAGTGAGTTCAAATTTATGTAAATGTTAACGTGCAACAATATACCAGAACTTATTAAATGGATTAGCACTGATACATCTGCATTAGGATAAATACTCAGACCTTAGTCAATGTGATCTTATAAATTGACACTTTTGCATCAACACAAAATGGTAAAGAGATGAGAATGATACATGGTTGTTAAATATTAAGTTGCAAATTAATTGCAGGTTTAGGATGAGAACATGATAACGAGTTATGGTTTTAAACGAAGCTTTGGATTAGACTGTCACGTTGGGTAGAATTTTAACGTGCTAGTGAAAAGAAGTAGTGCGTTGGAAGACATGTTACCATATCCAGATCCATATTCTGATGGTGAGCAACCAGTTTGTCTTCTTTCTTCTTTATAACAGTTAGTTTAGCGGAGAAGTAGCAAAAAATCAGGTTTGAACATGTGAACAACGAAAATAAATATTCCTCAAATGATAAATTTTCTATAAGTTTCTATCCAGACTTTGCAAAACCACGGAATTTAACATACGTGAAAATGCTCTTAAATCAGCGAGAATTGGTATCCACGAAATAAATCAATCCATAGTACATTAAAACATATAAATAAAAACCATGTTCACCAACACATAAGTGTTCAAGTTGTAAACTTAATACTTGTGAAGCAAAGCCCCAACATTGTAACCCGCATGACCTATTTCTGTATTTAGCATTCCATTATGACAATTTTACTGTATTGTAAAGATAACGTACTTGCAATCTAGGGCACACTCATTTTGGAAAGTAATACCACTAATGGAACAAACTGGTTTCACATCCGGAAAACAACTACAAGGATGGACAATATCTGAAATGAAAACCATGCAATGAAACAAAATTAGCTGGTTTTCCTCTCAGTAATTATTCATTATGTATTAACCTTCATAAATAAAGGCAACAGTAGTATACCGCTTTTCAATCGTCATGAATTAATCAAGCGAAAACAAATCCGGGTTACAACCAATAACCGCGGGAAACACTCATCAAACGCTGTAAATATTATATGCGTGACTATCGCTATTGTGTTCAAATTTGTCTCATTCGGTGATCTATGTGGAAGAATACCAAATGTTTCATAATTTGTTTTTGTTTCTGCGCTTGTCTGTCTCACACCATAGTTATTGCCACGACTGTCGTTGAAGTGTTGAAAATATGTTTTATAGTTAAGGTTGATAGGACACGTTATCTCATCTAAACAATACGAAAGGTTATACCTTTTATGTTTGTTCAGAGTGTGAACCTTATCCCTATAATATTATTACATTATCTTTAGGTATAAAAGATGTCCATAACACACTCCTCCCTGATATTGAGGAAAAAATATCAACAGAAGAAAAAGAACGTCTAAAGCTGGAGTAATGGGGCCGAAAATGGAACCTGGTAATAAGTGGGGTGAGGGGATCCCCCTTGACCGAGATGCCTAAAGCGACTGATGTTTATGTCCGGGCCTTCTTTGAAAAAACTCTAGAGATACCAAAGGAGCGCATAGAAAAAAAAAATGCTATTCCAGGCCGTGCATAGGGTACCAGGAAAAGAGAGCGACAAGGAGAAGAGAAAGATCATTGTACGGTTTAATAGCTATAAATAGAGACGAGACGACGTTCTGGCTGCTGGAATGAAATTAAAACGGGGAAGTGGTTAAAGTGTCGTGCCCGATGTGCTGCCGTCTGTTGCAAAACTAAGATTTAACCTTCTGAATGAAAGACGTGCACTGTCTTCATCTGAACAGAGGAACGTCAATCTAGTGTACATTAAAGATTATCCGTTTATTATGTTGAAAAAAAGAGATCATCATAGACCTTTTAGCAGACCTTCTCGTGAAAAAAAACCCAATGACAACTTTTAACTGAATTAAACAAAGAATTATAAAAAAAACCTCATTTAAACACATAGTATATCTTTTTAGTATTATTGTATGTTATAACTTTGTTTTTTTTGTGTTTTTTTGCCATTGTGTATTTTGAAAATCTCTAAATTCGGTTTTTTTCTAGGTTGTTAATTGAATGTCCCAGTCAATCTGCACATGGCTAATTTGCATATTAGGTATTCCAGGTAGACATGCGCAAACAAAACCGGATGTTTTGACTCGTGCAAGCTAATCAGACATAAACACTGATAGATTCATTACAGTAATATTGCCTACTCTAAACTAAATAAATACACAATATGTGCCTTTCGAGAGTATTTAGGCATAAGATAATCCAGTTACGTAACCTGTTTGAACTTGTCCAATTGGTGAAAATAGTTTTATAAGTTGTAAACGTGGTCACCGGCGGTAGATCATAAATCCACATGTCAAGATACATATCACCACATGTTGCACTTTTTCCCTTTTTCAAAGAGCCCTAAATATAAGTAACATGTCACTAAAGAGTATTTATAAACTCTAGTATCTTTAAAAAAAACCATGTCAACCTGAGAGACAAGTCACAAGCAAATAGTTATCTGCTTTCCACAAAAAAGGGGGCACCCCTGTCAAAAATAACAAATACTCAATTCAAACTTCCGAACCTTAATCAAACATTATTTAAATTAACTGGGAAATAGATTTTACACCATATTTAAGGTTAAAAAAAACTGTTCTTTTAGAGGCTTGAAGAAAACCGACAAAAAAAAAAAAAAAAAATTAATAAAAATGATTTAGACAAAACTATATTTTGTTTACATAAATGGCTGGGGAAGAAGGAAACCCACTGTATCTTAGTTACTTAATTTATTTGATTTAAATTGTATTTTCTGCAATACCATGAAACGGGAGCTTTTTGGTAGTTATTGTTTAAATGGTTGGAAAAAAGCATTTTTATGTCACTTTCATTTCTCTCTATTTATTTGTACTTTATTTTTTTGTATTGCTCTGAATATGTTTATTGACTGTATAATTTTAGATCATTCATCCTTTACAATTGTAAGTGATATAAAATATGGGTAGTTTGAAAATTGGTTGCATAAATTGTAGAGGCCTGTCTTCTGATAAAATTAAAAGAAGAGATATATTTAGTAAATGTAGAGAAAATTATGATATGGTTTTCTTGGTAGATACTCACTGTAAAAAAGAACTTGAAAAGTATTGGCAAGCAGAATGGGGGTATAAAATAATATTTGGGTCGCATACCACGAGCAGTAGGGGCGTGGCTATCTTATTTAGAAGCACTTTTTCTTTTGAAATATTTGGACAGAAAGTGGATCAAGACGGGAACTATGCAATTCTAGATATAAAAATTTCCAATCATAGAATGACAATAGCAGTAGTATATGGACCCAATGAAACCAGTCTTTTATGAAATACTCCAAAGAGATATTGAAAATTTTGGTTAAACTTCAGTAATAGTGGGGGGTGATTGGAATTTACCACAAAATTATGATATGGATACTTTAAACTATTTGCATAAAAATAATCCTAAAGCCCAAAAAAAGGTTAATGAAATGATGTCAGAAATAGATCTGGTTGATGTTTATAGGGAATTATACCCAGAGAAAAAAAGGTTTTCCTGGAGAGGACCTAACAAGAAGCAGGCAAGACTGGACTACTTCCTTGTCTCATCTGATTTTCAACCACTGATAACCTCGTGTGATATTGGTGTTGCATATAGGTCTGACCACTCACCAGTATCTCTGTCCATTCAATTTAATACAAATGAAAAAGGCAAAGGGACGTGGAAATTTAACAATGCTTTATTATACGACAAAGAATTTATTGCTAATACTAAAACTTGTATTGCTGATTGTATTGATCAATATAAAATAGTTGATTCTGAAAATAGGGAAGAAATAGAATTTTGCATTTCAGACCAACTGTTTTGGGAAACATTAAAACTGATGATACGAGGAAAAACAATATCTCACTCATCTTTTAAAAAGAAAGAACGCAGTAGGGAAGAAGAAGAACTAGAAAATCAATTGAACAATTTGAATAATAATGAAAATATCAATGATAAAAGGGAAGAAATTACACGTATTGAACTTCAGTTAAGGTCTTTAAGAGAATCTAGAATAAAAGGGGCAATAATGAGAGCAAAAGCAAAATGGCAAATTGAAGGAGAGAGAAGTACAAAATATTTCTGTAATCTAGAGAAAAGAAATTATATTGAAAAAGTAATTCAAAAATTAACTTTAGATAATGGTGAAACTATCACTGATCAAGCAAAAATTCGTGCGGAACAAAAGTTATATTATGAGAATCTATATTCATCCAAGAAAACACTTATAAATAATACACACAGAGCTAATTTCTTTTCTCTGGAAAACCCATTTATCAAAATTCTCTCTGATGAACAAAATATTAATTTAGAGTGGAACTAAAAAGCTCAGAAATTCATAATGCATTAAAAAATATGAAAAATGGAAAATCTCCCGGTCTAGATGGTTTTACAACTGAGTTTTATAAATTTTTTTGGCACGACATTAATCCTTTCCTACTGCGTTCTTTCAAAGAAGCATTTCAAGGAGGTAAATTATCAATTTCACAAACACAAGGTGTTACATTTGTGTATTACCTGTCTACCCAAAGATGGTAAACCAAAACATTTTCTAAAAAATTGGCGACCTATTTCACTACTTAATGTAGACTATAAAATAGTATCAACATGTATTGCAAATAGAATTAAAAAAGTCCTAGATCACCTGATTAGTGAAACTCAAACTGGCTTTATGAAAGGCAGATATATTGGTGAGTGTACAAGACTTATATATGACCTCTTGAAAAAAGTAGATGAGGAAGATATTCCTGGCTTGCTTGTTTTGTTGGACTTTGAAAAAGCTTTCGACTCTCTTGAGTGGAACTTTATATGTGAAACCTTGAAATTTCTAGGTTTTGGTGACACAATAGTGAAATGGTTCACAACTCTTTACTACAATTCAAAAAGTTGCATTCAAAATAATGGCTATCTATCTGATTTTTTTGTAATAGAGAGTGGGTACGACAAGGGGATCCACTGTCTCCCTATCTTTTTATTTTATGTTTGGAACTGCTTAGTGCATCAATAAAATATGACAACAACATTAATGGTATAAAGATTAAAAACTCTGAATTTTTACTCAGTCAGTATGCTGATGATTCGACTTTGATCCTGGATGATAGTGAAGAATCTCTCAACAGTGCTCTAAATAAGATAGACTTGTTTTACTCATGCTCTGGTTTGAAGGCTAATTTTGAAAAAAAACAAGTTATATGGATTGGGGCAAAAAGGGGCTGTGGTGAGGAGCTAAACACAAATAAAACAATAATATGGAACCATTCAGGAAATTTCAAACTCCTAGGCATTCAATATTGTTTGTCAAAAGTTGATATATGTGTTGATGATTATTTAGAAAAAAATCAAAAAGTAAAAAATCTTTTAAGTGATTGGTCATTCAGAAATATTACTATATATGGGAAAATTGTAGTTGTGAAAACTCTCGCCCTACCAATTCTAATTCAATGTTTTACTGTTTTACCAGATCCATCCCCAGATATATTAAAGCAGTTACAAACTATGCTATACAGATTTGTATGGGATGGTAAAGGGGACAAAATTAAAAGAAATATACTTATCTCAAATTACGAGGATGGTGGTGTAAAAATGCCACATATTGAATCATTTATAAAATCACTTAAGTTATCATGGGTTAAAAAAGTTTTAGACCCCACAAATTATTCCTCATGGAAAGTTCTATTGGCAGATCACCTTGAAATGAATGGTTGAGAAAATATGTGGCATTTATCAAAATCAGCACTCAATGAAATTAAAAAAGAATTTAACCCTTTTTGGCAAAATGTAATTTCATCATTTGCCTCACTGTGTGAACCTCTGACCACAGCCCCAAGTGATATCTTGTCTCAACCATTGTTTTTAAATGAAAATATTATGATTGATGGAAAAACAGCTTTTTATAAAAGTTGGATACAGAATAATGTATTTTTCATAAATGATCTCATTAAGGAAAATGGAGAATTTTACAATTATGATGAATTTATTAGAAATTATAATATAAAAACAACTTTCTTAGAGTTCTATGGACTAATCTTGGCTCTTCCAAAGGAATGGAAGAATATTATTCATTCACAAGTATTTCTCAAACTAAATACTGTCAGTCACAAAATTGTTACCGCCATAAAAACAGTTGATAAAGTATCAAAACATTTGTATAAATTTTTTCTAGATAAAATAAAGGAAACCCCATCACGCATACAAGAGAAATGGAAAATAAAATTGGGAATAGATATTGTGGCCGAAGAATGGAATTATTTTTTTAATCTTCCTTTACTTATTACTGAAGATCCCACATTAAGGGCATTTCAATACAGATTACTTCATAGAATTATAGGAACAAATATTTTACTTATGAAGTGTAAATATAGTGAAACAGAACTGTGCACTTTTTGTACAGAAACTAAAGAAACATACATACATCTCTTTTTTGAATGTAGATACGTTCGAACATTCTGGCTTAATTTTTTTCAAAAGTTAGAAGATGTATGTAATGTAAGCTTTCTCCCAACCTTATCAAGTATAATCTTGGGTGTTAATTATCACCTATTTAAAGATATTCTTAATACATGTATTCTGATATTGAAGAGATATGTTTATTTATGTAGAGTTAGATTTACAGTCCCATCTGTTGCTAAAGCAATTGAATGGCTTAAATATTATTATAGGGTTGACATGGTCTCTATGAATTTGTGCTCTACCAATAAAGCAAAAAGAATAAAAGAAAAATGGTCAAACATTAATAATATTATCAAGAAATAGAGCTCAATACAGATGTATTCTGTATTCTTTGTACAATGTATTTTATAATTTATAACAAGTATGGTAAACCATATGTTTAGGATTTATAGCAGAATTATTTGTTTGAACATCTTTATTTGTAGATGAGATTTGAAAATGATATGAAAATAATAAAATATATATTACAAAAAAAATCTTTAGGTTGCAATAGTAAAGTTAAAAAAAATAGAGCAAGCATCACTTGGCTAAAACTTTTGTTTAAATCAATTTTATGTTCGAATATTTAGTGTGGACCCTCGACTTTAAAAGGTCTGCATTTGTTAGAAAGGAAAAAGGTTTAAATATTAAAAAAAACTCAACTCTAAAAATAGGGTAAACCAATCCTAATTGTTTTTTACCGACCTTTTTCTTCGGGATATGAATGTTCAAAGTCAGGAATATGAAAATTGCTTTCCAGTCGTGTTTTGTTTGTTGATATAGACGAGAGTTTTAATTTGTCATCTATTATGAACGTCCACTGTTCAAACGTACACCTTTTCTCCAAAATTATAGTCGAAAAAATAATAATAGTATCATTTAAAGACTGCAGATGCCAAATATGGTAAGTATCAAACATTTAAAGACAAACATAGACCAAAAATATATCTAAGGATTTGTTAAAACAATGAAGAATGTGAAGAATATTTAGAGACAAAATGAAAATGTTAGAAATATGTTGAGAAAAATGAAGCATGATTTATATTTTTCAGAATTGTAAAAAAAAAGTGTATCAAACTACTGAACTCCAAGGAAATTCCAAAAGGGGGAAGAATAAAAAACCTGACAAAATCAAACGCTTTCAATAAGCGGAACAAGAGAAAAACAACTGCAATATTCTTGACTAAGAACAGACATTTTACATAAAATGGTTGCTAAAAACTTACATTACAGATTACTTGACCTTTAATTTAAGAATTGATACAATAGAGATGCTTTTTCAGACAATAACTGATAATTTCAGAATCTGTTGAATTTGAAATGAATGTTCCTACGAACCAAGAAAACCTTTTTTGGGTCTTTGTCTATTGTTTTTTTTTAATAATTTGCATTCTTTCTTCAACCGGGATAGTTAAACAAACTATGTATTTAATACGTAGTGATTTATTTTCATGTTAAGGCTTTCACTTATGCTGTCCTATTAGATATGCAAGTGCTACTCTAAAAAACAAATCAACAAAAAAAAACTTGAAATGGAATGAACAAATTACACTAACCTGGTCCATCCGTCCGGTCGTCGGTTTGTAACTTATTTTACATTATCTACATATTTCCCCGGTTTTAAATTTTGTTTCCATTAAGTTAGAAATTTTTAAAAGAAATTAAAAAAAATATTCGGCAAAATGTTATGGCCTGTTGATCTGGATCGGGTGTTATTAAAACACGAGTATTTAAATAATCAGAATCTTGCTTCAGAAGAAGGAATACGTTTTATTGTGCCTTCTAGAGATTTGTATATGCATACGATTGAGTTGATCAAGGATATTATAGAAATATTACCTATAGTTATGAACAGTATCAAGACAATCAACATCAGCTTCTGCATACTGTCTTCTTAATGAGTCGCTTTAATTAACCACAGTATTACCTTTAACAATACAAATATAGTAGTGATAAGTATTGAGGACAAATAATTAATAATACTAAAAATAATAGTTATAACAACAACAATATTTAATAATAATAATGATTAAATAGATTGATTGAAAACAAAATAAAACTATAAATAATGATAATGGCATGAACAAAACATGATAATGTGAACATATAGATTATGATACCAATCATAATGAATGTACTTATAACAGCAAAACATTATTTATGAAGATGATGATGATTGCATAATATAGAAATGATAAAAATAAATTGAATAAAAGGACAATCGAATAAAATATTCAGTTAATTATATATACTTGGTTAAGATAGTAATGCAACACGTGCTTATCTACAACTGATGAAAAATAAACAGAACAATTGAATGCCAATTACAGTAAAAAGTTCATATTTTTTTTCGGTATGGATGTATCATGGGCTGCCAATGCAGAAGAATACTTTCATTAAGAGAAAGATGTGTATCTTTTTAAATGAATCACTTTTTTATCACTGCATTCAATTGAATCCAGTAAAATCAGTACTGTTCAGTAGCTGTTTGGACTATTAAGTATAGTATTAGTGACACAGATATATAACACTTACAAAACAGTTAAAACAAATGAGCATATCTTAAAATTGACTGTTAGACAAATGTCTCAATCGTACTGTTTTTACGCTGTAGATATGTCAACAAGTTGAATGACTGACAGAAATGATTATTTATAAAAGTAAAATATCAAAATTAAAATTATATTCTAAACATTCTTGAAACATTTCCATCTGAACAAAAAAGCGACTTATCGTGAAAATGTAAATCTCATAAAACTTCGTCCAGCATAATTAAATTCTCACTCACAACCCACAATAAATCACTAACGGTGCTAAGCTCTATTTTCAAACGTTTTTAACGCAACTAACACCTGAATAAAAAGTTAAATATCTTGATAAAAACTCTGGCGACAGGTTGAAAGAAAAACATTTTGTATTGCGCAAAGCAATTAACCTCGAAGTCAAACATATGTCAACCCAGCCGGACAGACAAAGAATATTAAAATCCGATCTGGTCTATTAAAAAATAATCGTCTCATGATCCAATTAGATAGAAAAAAGATGTAGTCAAATAAATACATTCAATATATATAACGTCAAAACAAATCGGCATTTGTATGATTACAAGAGAAGAACGAAGACAAAATACAATTGAATTGAGATAAACTTGATGCAGTTATCTGCAAAATTTTGAATGTTTCTACTTCACTTTTCACTCACATATATACTTTCTTTTTGTTCTGCACAAATTTACCCACAGTACCTATACTCCCTTAAAGTTGTACGTGTAAACTTACCTTTGGGTGTTCCTAAACTTTATGTTTAACAATAAAACATCCCCTCTTTTATATACATGTATGAGGAAAAATAATTATAAAATACCCCAAAAAAAAAGTCTGATGATTAAGGATGTTCGCTAATTTGTATAAATGTCATGCCTTTTAAAAGACTGTTAAAGATGTATTGTATTTGAATACGCTTATAGAAGAAGACACGATAGTATATCCGTGTCCTTGTTTGTTAGATATAATCAATTGAAATTTTCCCCAAAAATTATTCTCTAGATTTTTTCCTGCATTTTACATTAACATTGTTTTATTTTGAAAACTATGAAAACAAAATTGCAATGTTTAATAAAATAGATTTTTTAACTATATGATATAAAATTATAAAAATGAAGGCTTGTCAGGTAACATTTTTAATGGCAGTACATCGATAACTCTAGGGGATTCCAAATATTGTACAAAAAGTTAAATAAATTAGTTAAACATCCTTACTGAACATACTCCTTTATGGAAAAATATTCATGAACATAGTCAAAAGTGCATCTCTTGGTACATTACACACATATTATGAAAGAAAATAGAAAGATATATATTTTTTTCTGATTGTATTTCTTAAAGATTTCCTATGTCTAAGCGAATTGAAGGCTTCGATATATGTGATAAACACCTTGCAGACAAATCAAATTATATATATAAACAAATAAAAATATGATAATGAAAATAACAAGGAATACACAAACAAAGGTTGTCACAACGATTTTCCTTTAAATCGTTCATACAGTATTTTGCTGTGATTTAAACATAGTCATAAACGAATCAATTGAATGCAAATAATTTCCTATTACATTTACAAACACTTTATATATGATGGTCTTTCACAAATGTAATTTTATGGTATTTGTTACTGTCCTATTTAAAATTAAATTTGTGTTATATTTCTAATTTTATTTTGTCTGTTCGTCCATGATAATTCGAAGCAGTGGACATTTTGTTTTCCTTACATAATTGACTGGGTTTGCTTCTCCTTATTTATGGTTCACTTCACTAAAAGAATATAGATAAACATAAGATACATGTTCAATAGACATCAATTATCCTTACAAAAGGCATATACTATTAAATATTTGACCATGAATGAGATCATTCACATACATAGTGCACGTACATGTAGAAGAATACACTAAATATCCAGGATTTCATAAGCATAAGCTACATAATGAAAACATAAATATAAAAAACCTGGGTTACACGTGATATATATTTAAATAATCATACAGTAAACCCGAGAAGGAAAGATGGTAAGATCAGTATAGTTAAAAACAACTATTAATTGATATAAAGGATCAAGGAAACATACAACGTTCTGTTTACCGTGTACTTATTTAACTTTTTTCGTATATATTTTTGCAGTTTATTATTTAGAATGATTTATGTTTCCTTGATCCTGTATATAAAAAAATACTGCCCACTGCAGCAAATTATCATGGACGACCAGACAAAATTACATTTAAGATACAACATATGAAATGATAAGATAACTAGTTAAGTTAATACACTTAGTGTGCCTTATTTGTCCACATTGCTCGAACCAAATATTGCCAATGTGGCTGTAAGATCTCAAATGACTAGCCCATATAGAGCGCAGAATTCATGTTAAATAAATGTGCACAAACAAATGATTTGTTTGAAGAGCGATACAACAGATGATGCGTTTCTACCGTGCACGAACACGTGCATATCATTGAGCCCGTGCTATCACAGTATCCTTAGCAGTATTTGTTTTTTAAAAGTCATTTCTTAATGTGGTTGATTATTTATAGTATTTTGTTTAGATGACAAATATTTTCATCCAATATATATATAAATCACAAAAACATCAAAATAATATCATGTCATACAAACCTGCGTTATGCGTTTCTTCTGTTTCTGTAACTGGAATGATACTTCATCAAGCAAATAGTTTCTAGCAATATAATAATACAATCAGGATCTTCGTTTTATACAATCACATTTCCAGTCAGTACTAGCATATACACATTCTATAAGAACAATAAATTGCTAATACTGAATGGGTCACATACCTAATATAAGAATAAAGTTTTAAAAGACCTTCATTTATATTGTATCTATAACTGTAATATAAGGATTATAATAAACAGAACACATACCAGAGAATAAAGTTTCTAAAAGACCATCATATATATATATTTATATATATATATATTTATGTATATATAAAGAGTCTAAAATATAAATTGTAATAGAAAGACAATATTCTGCTACTATTGAATAAGACAATAGTAGAATTACGTTTTTCAAAAGACCATCACACATATTGTGTCTGTAATTGTAATATGAAGAAAGTTAAAATAGTATTCTGCTACTATTGAATAAGAAACATATCTTAAAACACCTACTTTCCTTTTCATAATTTTATTTCATATAATTTTAAAAAAAAAGCCATTTTATTGAAAAATATTAAATTCTGTTTATTTTTCTGAGTTTTTTTTTTAGAACAAATTAATGTCCATGTGGAATGCAGGAAATACCTGGAGAGAATAATTCCTTTCAAAATGTTCGATTGATTATATCTCACAAACAAGGACACGGATCTGGCATTTTTTCTGCTTTAATAAGATCCGTTATTTAGATACAATCTATCTATAACAGTCTTTTAAAAGGCATGTCAGTAAAACCAATTGAGCAAACATTCTTAATTATCAATTATTTTTTTAATATTTTATAATCATTTTTCCTCATACATGTAAAAAAAACAAAGGGATGTTTTATTGTTAAACATAATATTACAACATAAAGTTTAGTAACACCCGAAGGTTATTCTACACGTACAACTTTAGGTGAATGTAGGTACTGTCTACACGTATAACTTTAAGGGAATGTAGGTTTTGTCTACACGTACAACCTTAAGGTGGTACCCAACACTTTAACTAAAATTTATTTGGCTCGTTTAATTTTCTTAAAATTTTGACAAAGTATTTACTTTGACCCTTTGACAAAAATATATCAATTTTAAAAAATTTGAACCAACCGTTTCATCAGAAAAATTACACTGGTTATATAGCAGTTTGACAAACAGTGATTTTGATCATTGAGAAGCGTAATATTCCCTTATCAACACAACGTAATTAAAACGTTAAGCTGATTTTACAGAGTTACATGTATCTCTCTGTAGTGTTAGGTACCACCTTAAGTGAATGTAGGTACTGTCTACACGTAAAATCTTAAGTGAACGTAGGTACTGTCTATGTAACGGTTTATTTCTCCCTCTGTGAAATTTTCTCCTGATTATAATTTGTCACGATAATTATTTTCCAGGCATGGTATTTCACAGCAAGATATTTTACAGAGGAGTGAAAATCTATCTGTGTTATGCGGATAGTATGTACCGATATATATTTGCCGTACAATATTTCACAGAACCTATTTCATAGTGAAATTTTTCCTTGAATTACTAATATTATTATTATTATTATCATTATTATTATTATTATTATTATTATTATTATTATTATTATTATTATTATTATTATCATTATTATTATTATTATTATTATTATTATTATTATTATTATCCAAGTATTTTTTGTTTTACAAATCCTGAGTCAATGACATTTCTGGTGGTAGTATCTCGTTGACGTTATCAATATCTACCTAGTCAGGACATGAATTGTCAATAATATTATCACCTCTACAGAGAGGTTGTCAATTTAAAAAGCTTGAACAATATCATACATTTTGGGAACTTTAATAGAGGCTATACATTATGGGTTTCGGCAAAAAAAAAAGTTCTTTTATGCATTTCAGATTTTTGCAAAATTTTTTGAAAATTGCATGTTTAATTAAGGAAAATGGGTTGTCAAGGAAAAATCTTTATCTTTTTGTGAAAATGAAAGAACAAAAAGAATAAAATGAAAAGAAAAATATCGGAAGTGTTAAGGATTCAAGGTTAAGTATCTGTCATGAATATTTACACACTTTTTTAAAGATGTTAATCTTTTACTGCATTGTAAATTTTATGTACAGTTGATCAAATAAGCGAATTTGAAGGTTTGGATTAATAAAAAATCTTCGGTAGACCAAATAAAAATTCGTCAGAATAATACATATGATAAAAATGAATAGAATAAATAGAAGGAAGAAGAAGAAGAAGAAAAATAACAATTATGAATAACTCTGAACAGTAACTCTGTAATTTTATTTCAACTTTAATTCTATGAAGAGATGCACTCATTCGATGTACATGTAAGAAAAAACGTCATTGACATCTAAAATAGAACTAGTGTCCTGAATGGTCATGTGTTTTTTTAACCGCATCAAATACGGGAACGAACAAATCATGCAATGTAAGATTATCATGTTACGGTACAGCAAAATAACCTATTCATCAGTACGAAATAACCAAACCATAGCATAGGCTATGTAGGCTTAAATCAAAGTTAACAAATGATTAAACATTATTATGTTCCAATAGTTATAAAATTCGAATATAGTTTTTGTAACTTGGCAGAAAGTATTTTGAACTAATATGAAACTTGTTATAGATACATTAAACCAAAAAACCGTCAATATGACATAGACACGACCTATTTGATAACAACTAGGTTATTACTCGCCAAACCTCGCGCTTATATTGCAATTTATAACAAACCGTATAATTAAATGAGACATTTACGTTAAATAAATACAGTACAATTGAACGCAAGAACACTAAAGACAGATACACACATTAATAAATAAGATAATAGTACATTACAACAAATAAACCACATAATTGCATAAAACATCTCTTCGAACATATAATACATCATCTTTTTCTTAAGATATAAATAGGTTTAACAGCTTTGTTGATGGTGTTATGGTTTTTATACAGCCATTTATCACGTTATCTTTTTGTTGTTCTGGTTTTTAGAAGCCATCAATTAATCACTCTTTTTTGTTGTTTTATTTGCATCAAAACATTATATAGTTCCAACAAAAAGTAAAACAAGAATATACTAGTCATTATCTTGGGTTATATGCTAAAAATAGACATATTATGTTGATAGATATTGCATTTTTATTTATTTCATATATTATTTACTTCTCTACGGAATCAGGGCAGACAGTACAATATCCGTGATAGCAACTTTTAGGAATTGAATTAAATGCACTGGTGCACGCTCCCTCCATTTGTTACAACGACAATTGGTCAACTGTTTATAAATAACTGTTAATAAGAGAATGAAATAAATACTCAAAACAATCAAGTTTTTCTACCACGTACTACTTGGTGTAGATTTCTTTAAACGTACTTGGCATCAACTTTTAGAATTCGTATTTATTAGTAAGCCTCAACTATGTAACTGACTTATTGCCAATCATACCACATCTCCTCAAGTTCTTATTCATTATAAAGATAAGAGCTGATGCCCTAAATTTTAATTCAGTTTCGAGGCTAGTGTAAGCAGACAAACGATTTTAAAACTAGTTTATACACTTCTAAAAATTTGCTCATAAAAATCTACAAACAGAAGTCACAATAAAAAAATTATATGTTGTTGATTGTGAATTCGCATTTAAACAATTCCAAAAAACAGCGGGTTCTCTTGGTTGTCTCATTTATTGTTCTTTTACATCCGATTTTACTGTTGAAATGTTATGAGGAATACCATAAATGTGATCAATTCTCAAGGATATACTAAAATTCTCAATGAAAATTAAAACGTGTTCTTACACTTGAAGTTAAAAAGAGACGAAAGGGTCAAAGTAATGATATGTAGATGGTGTACAAATTAATCAATTAACAAATATTTATCTTTAAAACTCAATTTGCCAGAAAAATTGGTTTTCGACAATCTAATCCAATCACTGCTTCCACCAGTGACAAATAAGGAATTTGATTTAAAATATATTTTTTCTATGACTTTCATTGAATGAAAAATAAAAATTATTTGGGTTGTCAGTGATTTATCTGTAAGAACTTGATAAGCCTTCCAACTTACTCAAGTGCCACCATGAATCTTCTTTTATCTTCTTTTACCAGGTTTAATCCACCATTTTCTACATTTGAAAATGCCTGTACCAAGTCAGGAATATGACAGTTCTTGTCTATTCGTTTTTGATGCGTTTTGTTATTTGATTTTGCCATGTGATTATGGACTTTCCGTATTGATTTTCCTCTGTGTTCAGTATTTTTGTGATTTTACTTTTATCAAAACGCGCCTTTTTGGTGTAACAATTATAAGCTTTGTATTCCAATAATGTTTTTACAGAAATAAAAAGCCAGAGAGTTTTAACAATAAAAGTATTTACCAATACAATATGTAAAAGACCTACTTCAATGCAAATACATGTATTTCTAAAACCACAAATAGGCTATTTCTAGAAATCATTGATCTCAAGTATTTTTTTTTTTAACTAATATTACAACTTTTTGTATACATCTATTAAACCTATTAAAACAAAGAAAACGAAAAAACAAACAATTCTGCAAGGCTTATTACGGTACATTTACTCCGAAAACGATTTTATTGACCTTGTTTGACGGTGACTGTTTGCGTTCGATTATTTTAGAAGTATAATAGATAGAAAATCGATCTAAACAACAACACAAATCAAGTAGGCGAGAAATTCATATATATTTAGCTCACAAAACTGGAATTTTCCATAGACTTTAAACGTCAGATATTGATTTAACAACATCTCAGTTTGTTTTAATATATAACAAACCTACGGGGCTGGATTTTCTCACCGTATTGAAGACGTATTGGTGTCCTCTGGCTATTTACCGCTTTTTTGTAAGGTTTTTGTCTAGAGCTTATTAACCATAGTATGGAAGTAGGTGTATGAAACGCATAATGACAGTTATTCTGTCTTTAACGACTAAGTTCAAAATACACAACACATCGCAATGATCTACAGCATTTTTTGAGACCCAACACTTCATGTATACATGTACATCAATTATTGTTAGTTTGTTTATCTTTTTCATTTTTAGCCATGAAGTTTTCAGTAGATATAGGAAGATGTGGTGTGAGTGTCAATGAGACAACTCTACACCCAAATAACAATTTATAAAAAGGTAAACCATTATAGGTCAATGTACGGCCTTCAACACGGAGCCTTGGCTCACACCGAACAACAGGCTATAAAAGGCCCCAAAATAACTAGTGTAAAACCATTTAAACGGGAAAACCAACGTTCTAATCTATAAAACAAGAAACCCGTATATATTACAATGTTACATAAACAAACGACAACTACTGTACATCAGATTTCTGACTTAGGACAGGTGCACACATTTGCAGTGGGATTAAACTGTTTAATGGATCCAAACCTTTTTCCCTTTTTCTGAAACAATAGCATAACATCACAACATAGAAAAACACACGATAAAATATCAATTGGCAGACTTAACTTAATCAAAAAACGTAAATTAATACACAATGAACGAATAAATTTGATCTGTGATATCTAAATGCAAATGCAGTTCATAAGATATTAGAGACAAACATTCGAGACCAAAAAGCAAACAACGAATTTGGCTGTCCTTCCGGTATCTTATTCCCGCTTTAACATATATTTTCATTAAGTTACAACTCTAATCTTCCCATAACTTAAGCAAAGACGAAATTATATAGAACGTAAACTATTTTATTTTTACATTTCAATACATTTTATTAAATTTTCTGTTTCACTTGGTGCTGAAAAAGAAATGTAAAATATAAATATCAAGAAAACATTATACCTTCTCGGTTGCTTATTTCTTTAAAAGTGTGTCTTAAATTCAAACCAGTTTATGAAAAATTGGATAAAGTAGGATCAACTTGGAAAAAAACATAAATCGTTCTCATTGAAGTTAGGTTTATGCACATCTGGAAAATAGTTCTTAAAAATGTCAAGCATTTAACATACATGTTTTCCAGGATTGAATTTGAGCAGTAAAAACGGAAGCTTATGTTTAAGATATTTTGACGTGAATAATCTATTTAAGTTTGACAGTCGTTTGCTCCTAATTATTAACAGTATATTAAACATGTTAAAGATGAAATTCTTCAAATGAACATTCCCGGTTTTATCACTACCAACATTTTGGCATTGCACAAGGTAATATTTTCTCTGATTATAAATGACGTTTCTAAATCCATAAGATGTTTGTGTTCGTGTTATAATGGATGAATTCTTCATAGATATAAGATTTTTTTATAATCTTTTATTGTCTTTGAAGTAGCTATGAGTAACAATGAGTAGTCTCAGGCATGAACTATGTGTATGAGTTTTTTCTCATTGTTTAAGGTTGCCCTTTTGTGCTTACATTTTGTTTGATAGTTGTCTCATTGGAAAATAAACCAAATCTTTATATTTTTATTCTAATTTGTCTACCCAGTTCCGACGTTATGAAATATGTACAAACAACATAGTAAATTTAAAGTATACATATTTAAGTATAATTTTGACTTCCGGTTTGAATCAATCAATATCTAAAAAAGGTTATTTATTCCATATATGTATTCTTTACAGCACTTCTCAAAACTTAATTTTTAAAAATTTGATGCGTTTTGTTATTTGATATTGCCATGTGATTATGGATTTTCCGAATTGATTTTCCTCTAAATTCAGTATTTTTGTGATTTTACTTTTTTTGTACTAACCTGTGAATCATACATGTTAAGATGTACACTGACCCTGGTAACCATAAAATTGACCACTGTAATGAAACGTAAATAAATATCTCTTCGACTCCTGTTAAGGAATATTGTATCTTTGTATATAAATACCGTGATTTAGCAAATGTAGTGTTTTAGTATCATCGCAGATTCTAGATTTAGTTTTATGCTGACGTTTACCCTCACACCTTAAGAAATATTTTTTTCTTTAAAAACATAAATGAGTGGTCCTTCGAATCCGACAAAATCCACCAAAATTTAAAATCTACAATTTTCAATTATGATTCGTAATGATTTAATGATAATTTGATGATACAACCCTTAACTACTCGTGATATTGCAATTATTATAGAACATATATAAATATAACTGCATATCAGTTCGTTCTTTCAGCTTTTACCTTTATTATATTAGTAAACGTTTGATCCTTTTATTACTGTTTTTGTATCTAGCATCATTGAAAAAAAAAAATATTTAAGCGGTTATGGTGCATGAAAATTGTTAAGTATCATTACTGAGAATATTCACTGAATAGTTCTCAAATCCAATTCATCGTTCATTATTTATACGGTTGATTTTGAAATGTGCATAGTCAAATACCTTGTTTAAATGTCAATTAAAAGGAGACAATATCAACAGAATGTTGATTTGCCTAAATTCAGATACTTTTTTTTGAAGTTCATACTTACTAGCATTGCATAAAACATTCATTATTGAAAGTCACACCACAACTTGAACAAACCCATTGTCCCGTCGGAAAACATGCGCAGTTACGACATCCTGCTTGGGAAGACACGATATCTAAATATAAAAAAAACAACACTAGAATTCTTCTCAAAACAACAGAATAGTATTTTCCTTTTCAGAAAATTGTTGTGTTTTTTCATTTGATTTCGAACAGTTATATGGACGGTTTTGGAAGTTCATTGAATATCCGTTTTCATGTGTATTTCACTTAAATGTGTTCTATAGCTTTTAGCATAATGATTCATATTTATTGTCTTTCAACGTTGAGTTGACGAATAAACATATAGCAACTTGTTGCAAAGCCAGTGTTGTAAAAACGGTAATCATACCATTGGGTTTGTACATCCCTTTGGTAATTGCCGGTTCAGATCGCCTATATCAAAAGGATTCAAAATGGCCAGTTACTTTAGTAATGCACAATCTAATGGAGCAACTATCCTAATGATTTTTTACCATATATTGATTTGTTGTTATTTTTAAGCTAGCCATGTTGGTTGATTTAATCCAAAATGGTTTAGAAATAAAATTTTCATGCTTCTCATTATTAACGAACTTGATAAATAATATATCAGAACGATTGGCCATAAAAACAAACATAAATTAAAATTAAGCAGAAGATTTAAAGCATAAATTTGTTTTAATATATTAATAATTAATGTGCAAGTGAAACTAGTAGAGTGTCATTTAAACGCATGCAATAATCTAGTCTTTATGATTCTTTATTGATGACCATACTTTTGAAAGCAATGACCCTGTCTTTTAGTTACTCATAACATAATACCTGTGGCTATGACAAGAAATACCAGCATCAACAATGCGAACTTCATTTTATATTGCTATGAACGCTTCAGTAAAACTGTACTTCCTACACAAAAACATAAAAGATAATGCTTACAGCCATTCATGACAAATTGTGTTGGTATAAATTATGCTGATGATGAAGATGATGTTTAACCGTAGGTAAAAATAATAACATGTTTGACTGAACAAACATTGTTTAAATGCTGATCACGAAAAAGCGAATATTACAAATCTGAATTTACACATGTATACATGCGAGAAACTGCGACTACTCTCAAATTGTACATTCTGTTTATTTGACCTGTTGATACTATTTATTATGGTTTTTTTTTCATCTAATGTTTACTCAATCAGAGTTATATCTGTTCTATATACCAGCGTTGATAAGTGTTTGGGATTTCTATACATTTTCTCTTCTTGGTACTATGAACATCAGAACTATTTATTTTGTAAAAATATTCCCTTCTCCGTTTGGACTGTGCATGTGTTACCTCATAACATTTACCTGTGTATTATATAATTGCAAATGACGGATTTTTGCAAGTTATTTTTGCTTTGTTTTTATGAAGTTGTTTCACATTTCATAGCTGTTAATTTCATTGTCAACCTTATTTTATTTATTTTGTTTTTGCATTGATCGAATTTATTGTCCATTTGTCTTAATATATCTTTTGATTGAGTAAAGCCATTTCAATCGATACTTAATAGTGTGTATTTCTATGTTGTTTCAGATAAGGGTGAATGTTTGGTACCATTATAACGTTTTAACCACTCTGCAATTGTATGCACCTATCCTTAGTTAGGAATCTGACGTTCGGTAGTTGTCGTTTGTAGATGTGGTTTATAAATGTTTCTCGTTTCTGGTTTAACATTTGGATTAGACTGTTTGTTTTCCCGTTTGAATGGTTTTACACGGGACATCGTTTTAGACCCGTTATAACTTGCTATATGGTATGATTGACCCATTGCGTGGTAGCTTAGAGATTGAAATAAACACAAATGGTAATAGTCTAGACTAATATTTCATGAATTTCATTGGTATATAGTTATCAAAGGTACCAGGATTATAATTTAGTACGCCAGACGCGCGTTTCGTCTACATAAGACTCATCAGTGATGCTCATATCAAAATATTTATAAAGCCAACTTATACATGAACTTTTTCACCTATTCAAGAAATAAAATATTCACGGGAAACAAATATGAATAAAAGATAATAACAATGATATTTTATATCAAACCCTGTCGTTAGAGCCTATATCTGAGATATAACTCGTGGAGAAATAATAGTTTGTCAGTAGACGCGCATGTTATAGTCAGAATCGACGGTCCTACACAATATATCATCTTGACATAAAATTCATTGGTGAGAAAATGATTTGAAAGGCTGCGAATTTAAGTCCATATCTGAGATTAGGAATACAATAGTTTGTCAGTAGATGCAACTTTGATAGTCACAAGTTTCAAAATCAAGTCTTGAAAATGAATTAGATGATATTCCATTTTATCAACTGTACTTAAAAGATATTCGATTTCATTAACTGCACAACTAATTTATATATCTTATAGCAATATCATTACTAATACGATTGAACCAGTTATGTCAATTGAGGATTAAAGTCAACTCAATATAAAGATTGTTTACATAAGATTTTTCTCTTTTTTTACACCTCCATATTTTCCGCCAAAATATTTGATGCGTGTACCAATTCACTCTCTTGTCTGTTATGAAATAAGTTTTTTAAAAACACTTAAAAAATGATAAGAATAAAAACAACAGTCCGTCACAAAAATTGGTAGACGTAAAAAAGAGATTGAATGCGAGCTTGTATTATCAAAAGAAAGTTTCTTAAAATAATAAAGTGTTTGTATATTTGTAGACCCTAAAAAGAACATTAAAGTGGGGTTAAGGTTTGCAAAAGTGTTTTATTTTGTGTGTTTTTGTAAATAATTACAAAAATGTTAAAATGGAATTGTGTTTGTAATGTTGTTATTATATGTATTATTTAACGATGTCACATGTCCTTCAAAACTGTATATAATAATAAAACATATCCTGTTCAAATAGTTGATTTAAACTTCAAATAATTTGAATAAAGCAGCTAATTTATTATCTTAACTAAATGCATTGCCTCAATGTCCATACAATGAGAAAATATTAGGCTTTTACACGGTCAAACAGCAACAAAGAAAATATGTAATCAAGTGAAATGAGAAGGTACTACACAGAGGACTACTCGACGAAATAATATATGTAATGTTTCACAATTATACTTTACTTCATCATTACAACATGTAATACATGGAGCTCTCTTGAGGTTTGGTCGAGTGCTATGCTGCCATGAACTATTAATAATAAATACAGACTTACCTTCAACGATTTACAACGGAACAAACTGTTTAACAAAACAACGTTAACATCGCTTTATATATTTAAAGAATATAAAAATAATAAAAAATAAGATGATAAATCAATGAAAACATATAACCAAGTAAAAACCTCTATCTAGACAAAAAGCAAGACACGTGTGATTGATTCAAGGTTGTATTTTACCAAGAATTTGAAGACATAAAGCATGTTTTACTTTTTAACTATATTGATATTTGTTAGTTTTGTTTTTGCAACAAAGATATAATTAGGTTTATAGCCTGGACTCTATTGTACATATATGCCAGACTCAACTTAAAACTAACATGTATAACAAATCAAATAATAACAACCAAAGTATAATGATTTTATTGATTACAGTGATGATCATAGTTCTCACAATTAATCATTATGGAATAATTAGTCGAATAATTCAAATATAAAAAGAATTAAAAAAATAAGTGACCGAAGAACATCTTTGTTCATGAATACACAGGATTTCACTGTTAGCGTTGTTCGATTACCTGGATTTTTCTATCATAACAGCGATACTGTTATGACGTCAGAGGATACATTTTTAAGAGACTTAAATTTATCGATAAATATTTGAGAAAAAACGATATTTTATCTCGGGTTTCAACAAATTACGAAACTTAATCTTAATTGAACACAGATTTAGACTTATTAATAAATGGTAAATGATTTTTTTTCAAAGTTTTATATGAAATTTTAATATAAAGGCAGGTATGAAGTGAAAATTCTGACTTCCAAGGTTTAACTTTGGTGTCTTATATCTCTTTCCTGTTCTTAAAACCATTACTTACAATACAGAAAGTAATTAGAGAGCATTAACAAGAGTAAGAAATTAATATTAACTACGGTTTATTTTGAATTAAAACATTGTTGTGAGAACATTATATTGTTGTTAAAGATGTTTTATTTCAGTGATTCGACAATATTATACCTATAAAAATTCATATGTTTTAGGAAAACTTTCCACTTTCTTAAACAAATTTGACAGCTGAAGGTAGCAGAATTGATTATTTCAAATCAGGGATAGTTCAAAGAATGGAAATCGTCAAGTTACACAATTTTTTTTTTCATTTTGAAAAACATATTACAACAAAATAACAGTAGACACATTTGTTTTTCATTCATACCACCAGTCTACACAATTAATTCGTTACATCGAGACGGTATCTCTAGCAAACAAACTTGATTTTAACACTGCAAGCGTGGATACTTCTTTCACAGCCATTACTTAAATGTTGTCCTTTTGATCAAGAATTTAGTTGACAATGCTCATTGTATGTTTAGGTTTTAGTACTTTTCAGTATTTCGTTTTTGTACAAGATTTTTTATAACAGAGTCTGTCTTTGGAATATGCAAATGTATTACTTGCATTTTTCTACAATGAAAATGAGAACTATATAATGCTCAAACCAATGATAGATCATGACGCGTTCTGAAGAGTACAAATAAAAAATTGTAATACTACAACTAGGTTAAATCTGAAGTAGTTGTTTTATCAAAAATTGATGTGCAATCCAGATATGGTTCCTTTGACAGATTATCTAATAAAGATTTGACCAACAACCGAAACTTCAGCCTTTGTACCATGTCGAATCGATAACTTCTTTCATAAACTAGGAATGTTTATTTTTTTAACTTTAAATTTCACGTGAAGGCGTTATTTTGAAAGTTTTGTTAATTTAAGAATTTTATTATTATTGCCTGTATAGAATTATAATTCAAAACGCTTATGAACGACAATAAATATTAGAAGCAGGAAACAGGACCACATCACCCCAAGTTAAAGATATCAATTCTGTGTACTTTTACAAGCTGATGTCGTCAAATAAAACTGAAAAATACCCATGTAGTCTTTAATTTAATCTTACGTTTGTAAAATAAGTTTTACAATAGTTTGTGTACATAGGGCGTTATCAATAACTTGAATTAATATATTTAACATCAACATACGAACTACAAAAGTGGTTCCAAAATGTTAATAAGTAGTTTTAAACACTGAAGTTTGTAATTGAATTCAACAATTACACTTTAAGAACAAAAACAGATTATTGAAAGAAAAAAACTGCGTTGTTGGAACTCGAAGGACAAAAATATCTATTGAAACAAAAAGAAAGCAGAAAGAACCAAAATACGATATAAAAAAACGTGGAACGGGCAATGCGTACACGTACCATACGATATTCTCGTGCTTGTATTTCTTAACATGATTTTCTTGAAAGAGGGTTGTTGCTCACAAAGAAAGATATTTAACCAAGAGTTCAAAATGTTGAAGTTGAAATCATCCTATCATAAATCTTCCGGACACCATCACGAGTTGGTTGACCGTTATGGATTAACCGTTTCACAGATAATATAGGATATATAAAAAAGAAGATATGGTATGATTGCCAATGAGACAACTATCCACAAAAGACTAAAATGACACAAACATTAAGAACTATAGGTCACCGTACGGCCTTCAACAATGAGCAAAGCCCATACCGCATAGTCAGCTATAAAAGGCCCCGATAAGACAATGTAAAACAATTCAAACGAGAAAACTAACGGCCTCATTTATGTAAAAAATGAACGAAAAACAAATATATAACACAGAAACAAACGACAACCACTGATTTGCAGGCTCCTGATTTGGGACAGGCACATACATAAATTATGTGGCGGGGTTAAACATGTTAGCGGGATCCCAACCCTCCCCGTAACCTGGGACAGTGGTATAACAGTACAAGATAAGAACGAATTATATGTTCCTTATATCGAAACTACAATACACTTCCCTTTTCACGATGGTGAACTACCGCATTGAGACTTGTGACCGGATTTGTAATAACATAAGCAACACGAAGAGGTGCCACATATGGAGCAGGATTTTCTTACCCTTCCGGAGAACCTTAGAACAGTTCCAGTTTTAATGGGGTTTGTGTTGCTTAGTCTTCGGTTTTCTATGTTGTGTCTATTTTGCTATTATTTGTCTGTTTGTCTTTTTTTTTTTTTTAGCTATGGCTTTGGTTAATTATTTCCGATCCCTGAGTTTGACTGTCCATCAAATATCTTCCTTCCCTCTTTAGCAGATAAATCGGAAAAGTATGAGGCAGGATATTCATGTAGATCTAGTTATGTTAATACTAACTGGCTCAATAAAAATATTGGATCATTGTGAATTTCTCTAAACGAGAAAGGGAATAGGGAAAAATAAATAATGTTCCATTTATTGCAGGTTATCACGTCTCAAATATGTCTTGTTAGCCGGATATTTCATGGCGATAATATTTTATATTATAACGTTAAGAATTAAGTTTCGCAAGTTAAAGATATAATAGTTGGAATATTGACCAAATTTAAGAGAGAAACATTACGATGAACGAAAAACAACCCCACATTATTTGACCAGTAAAACAATGTTTAAAGTAAGATATCCGTCTCTACCAGTTCATGTCGTACACAAGCTTAAGGGAAGAAGTCCTCAAATATGTCATATATTTTTACGGAATAGACAGTTATCGGCCTATATCCTTTACGGACGTTTTAGCAATATCAAATAAAATGTGTGCACTAACGTCGGACAAGATCATACAATGTAAACCAATCATGCAAAGCAGTGATTCTGTGTGCATCTTTGGCTTTATGTAAATATTTGATTCGTTTTTGTTATATATACAATTAAGCATAGAATGCACAAAAAAATTGGCATCGATCATTAATGATCAGATTGCTCCTCAAAACTTCACTTTTAAATCTTATCTAAAGAAACTGGCCAATCGTTTGATGGCATTTATAACTATCACTAAATCATATTTTGTAGAAAAGAACACATGATTTAGGATGTGAATCAGGATGATTAAAACTTCATTTAATAATAATTCGAGGGATACATTTACATAAATTCCAGGGTGAAACTATATTGACGCAGTAATATCTTTCTGACCGATAAGGAATACATCAAATACAGTTGCCTTTGTTTCAGATTTTAGTTTACATCTACACTTCTTGCAGGAACTGCTATGTAGGTCATATACTCGCACTTAATAATTCAAAATTGGTGACTATTTTGAATGTATATATCTCATCGAATTCGATATAACGTTTACAACAGAAACAGTTCATTTAAGTCTGCCTGATATCTTGACTTGCATCTTGAAATTGCTGTCCACCACCAACGCCATCCACTCAGTGGTATGCATGGTTATCAAAGGTACCAGGTTTATAATTTGATACGCCAGACGCACGTTTCGTCTACATAAGCCTCATAAGTGTCCTTCAGATCAAAATAGGTAGAAAGTCAAACAAGTATAATGTTGACCAAATTCCAAAACGTTTTGCCGAATACGGTTTTTATCATTTATGCTTGGGATAAAAACATCCTTTGTATTTAGAATAATCAATACGTTTGAACAGTTATAAAAATGACCAATGGGTCCGCAATGTTGACAATTGAGTAAAATCTAGAAATAGTCAAAGGTTGTAATAGTATGCAAGATGAAACAGTTTAACATTGTTTGTACTCTGAAGATATTTTTTAAAGTCCAGATTATGACAGTTGTTATCCATTTGTTTAGTGTTATTAAACACTATGAGTTTGCCATTTGGTCACGGGATTTCCGATTAAAAAACTCCAAGAAAAATTCAAATCGGAAAGTCTCAAATATTTGTATCTGATTACCAAAATTTTGTTATTTGACTCTTTTATTCAGAAAACTAAAATACACGAATTTAAAAATAAAATTCATAAACATGTTACTTTTGGTACAAAAAGTGATAATCTTGAATAAAGGTACTTTTACAGTAAAACTTCAAAAGTTTCGTGCGAATTTACTTCTTCGTACATAAATACAACGGAAACGTTAGGCACAGTAGAAAACAGTGATAATTGTAAGGACAAAATGGTTGAAGAGTTTAATTATTCGAACAAATCTAAATTAAGTTCCGCATGGCATTGAAAACTTTAATGAACGAAATGAGTGCAATTTTTTTTGAATATACAAATATGATTTAACACCTATTGTTGTTGATTGTGGTTTGAACGTCAAACATCCATTAATCACATAATCTTTTTTGTTATACTGGTTTTAAAGTTAATTAAGCTGCAATTAATCAATCACTGTTTTGTTTTTTCAAGAACAATGGATCATAACAAATATATTTCATTATATCTAGTATATTTGTTTACCATATAATTTGAAGGTGATAGATATAAAATTCAGTTTTTTTTCGTTCTTTAATTACTACATGTACTTGTCAAACTAGACGGGGCCATGCAGTGTGGTGTTCGTGAAAGCAACTTCTATGATTGAAGATAATGCAAGTATGTACACTCCTCTCATCTTTTATAGCGACAATGAATTGTAAAGGTTATACAAAAAACCACCATAAAGTCATAAGCAAAATCATAAAAATACTCAACTTAGAGGAAAATTCAAAAAGGAAAGTCCATAATCAAATGGTCAAACATATCAAACGAACGGGTAACAATTTTCAAGTTGTTGACTTTTCAGCTCATACATTTTTGTTTTGTAGAACATTGTAATATGAACATGGGTTTTTAGCTAGCTAAAGCTCTCATTTACAATCCTCTTAAAAATCACATTCATATCATTCAAAGATATAAAGACACAAGCAAATAATTGTTTGAAACATTAATATAAATATTTAATTTTCAATTGATAGGAAAAACTCTGTGATGCATTTCAGAGGAAAACAGCATGTTTGTTGCATGGCATCAAATGTTCCTGAACATGAGCAACTTAATATGATAGATGTTTGACAAAATTCCCTTGTTTTAGCTATCGTCTATCTTAAAAAAACATGTATTGTTTTAGTTTTTTTTTATTAGTTTAACAACGTGTACCATTGATGTGTTTTTTAACAAATATCAATTGTTCAGGTTTCTTTTGTTCGGATTTTTGGATTATATTCATATAAAACTTCAAAATAATGCAAAAGTTTTTTAATACTTATAGCACAATAGTATTGTATTTGGCAAAACTTTTTTGGAATTTTGGATCCTCAATGCTTTTCAACTTTGTACTTGTTTGGCTTTATAAATATTTTGATATGAGCGTCACTGATGAGTCTTATGTAGACGAAACGCGCGTTTGGCGTACTAAATTATAATCCTGGTACCTTGGATAACTATAGGTTAGATTTATAATAAACCTAATATACATAGATTTCATTCTGAAAAAGTAGGTGCAGGTCCGGTAAGGCCTCTTTTTGGCCCATATATACAATGTATAGCAGTTTTACAAAATTGTTAAACAGTTAAATTTTAGTTATTTATTGGACAGTAGAATGCGCCTGCTACATAAATATGGGCTGTTTTTGACAATACAGTGAACATTTATCGTGTACAAGCACCATTAAGTCATGCTAAATCACTGAAATCTTCACAATTCTAGTATTTTAGTTAAGTTTTCGTGTAAAAAGAAAGTGGCCGCATTCGTGTTCATCCCTAATATTAAAATGTAAGTTGTATTTGATGATAATACATAACATATATAAAGGTTGAAGATGAACACGGATGCGGCTACTTTCATTTTTGTCAAAAACCATCTGAAAAATGATATTTTTCGTCATATTTTGTCGATTTTGGTCGATGCCACTGCTGGTGGACGTTTCGTCCCCGAGGGTATCACCAGCACAGTAGTCAGCACTTCGGTGTTGACATGAATATCAATTATATGGTCTTTTTTTTATAAATTTTCTGTTTACAAAACTTTGAATTTTTCGAAAAACTAAGGATTTTCTTACCCCAGGAGTAGATTACCTTAGCCGTATTTGGCAAAATGTTTTGGAATTTTGGGTCCTCAATGCTCTTCAACTTTGTATTTATTTGGCTTTTTCAACTATTTAGATCTAAGCGTCACTGATGAGTCTTATGTAGACGAAACGCGCGTCTGGCGTATAAAATTATAATCCTGGTACTTTTGATAACTTTTTCATATTTGAGCTTGAATGGGATCGTTTTTTAGTCAGTTAAAATCTTGAACATAAACTAATAGAATCAAATAAAATAGCCACCTAAGTGTTGGAAAAGTGGTTGGAATCTTTCGTCAGATGATCCTGAAATTTGAGGCCAAAATCGGTCCTTACCGGACCTACTCCATTGACTACATATTTTTCTTTTAAAAAAAAAATATATATATCAAACCTTAATAATGTAGCTTTCTGAGTATCAAATTTTTAACGTGTTCCGAAATGTAGTTTCGTCACAAGAATTTTTTCAAAGTTTTGTCATTTTGTCTATATGAATGTCGGTAAATTAGTATGATCGAGCACACCGACAAGTATATCGTTGGGACAACTCGATATAATGTAATCAATATACGTGACAGATTTCCTAATGTGAAGTTTATCAAAATTATCATAACATAATTGATCAACACATTATGTTTGAAATACATGAGTCCTATAATATAAAACTTTAAAGGTTCATATAATTTGTATTCAACGTTTTTATTGGATTTTTTTACTACAATGTAACCTCGAGGTTCAACGTTAATAGTAAAAAAAATCCCAGAAAATTTTGAATGATTTTGTAAATGATATGAACCTTCGAATTCTTAAAATATCGGAATAGAAAATATGTGATCCGAGTCAATCATGCACGTGTGTTACAGAAGATTATGCACTTTTATTTTGTACAGGGGGTAAGTTTTATTCTTAAAAAATATTTTGATCCCAAATTTAACGAATTTTGTTGTCAATACCAATACTTTAATACAAAGACTACATTTATGAAAGTATATGTTAAATCTCAATGTATTATTATTTGGGGAAATGCTTGACTCGGTTTAAAAAACCTCCCCCTCCCCCCGTTTTTGCATGTAATGGTCGAAATCTGAGGGGATTCGCACTAACTGTCTAAAGGGGGCCCGCTCCAGTCTTGTATCTGTGATTTTGTTTATAATAAACACAATATTGTCTCACACTGAAAGGGGTGGCCGGACAACCTGCACAGCCTAGCTTGTCAATCAACCAAGATTTACAAAACATTACCAACACAAACCTTCAGTTGGGCAATCGTACTTTAATCTGATTATCTCTATAAATAATGCAACACTAATGACACATTTAGGTTTTGAAATTATTTTATTCACAAAGAATGTTTCTCACTGGTGTATATTTCTATGCTCTTGTCATTTCGAAGTTTATATCAGAAGTTAAAATTTGCTGCATGAAACAGACAAGCTCCACATTTCTATGCATACGATTGTCATATGTACGAGAATCATTCCATAAAACATCCGTTTGATATCCTTTCAATACCAGACACTGTCTAGTGGGTTTTCTGTCACAATCACAAGGAAAACCTGGCAAAACTTGTGCTGGATCAGACACTTGAATCTTACATCGCTATTGATGTTAAGCAATTAGTTTATTTAAGGGCCATCCGGAACTATTGGATTTTATGACAGTCTTCCTTCCACACAAACCATCAATGCAAAATAATTTGAACATTAAATTAGATGATTATAATATTATTTGACAATCCAAATTAAGAGAACCTGAAAATATAAGATCACAATGAACATAGAACAAAAAAAAAACAGACATTTTACTTTACAATGAAATCAAAAAAGTAGTTACTTGCATGTCCAATCATCTGTAGGTTGTCGACCCCAAATAAATAAAATCTAGATTTTGTAGCATTTTCACTCCCCCCTCCCTTTTTTTTTTACTGAATTTAATTATAGAAACTCAAAATTTATTATCGTTTTTGTCGTAATAACTTTTGATAAATTTTGCGTAAATTATCCTGGATTTCTATTAAACGTGAACAGAAGCTAGTTCATAATCATAAGATGATTTTCAAGAAGTAAATTTTTGTAAAAATAAAATCAAGTTAACATTGCATCACACGGTGGTTAAAGGTTTTAGCTTTCGCAAAATATCCTGGATTTCTACCAACTTGGACAGAATCTTGTTTATGATCATAAGATAATATCCAGAACTAAAGTTTGTTAAAAAATCCTTTTTTCGTATATTCTTTAAACATGTACATCATCTTTTCCCCAATAAACATAAAATAAACTCCCCCGGTAAAAGTTTTTTTTTGCCCCATGTTCCTTATGAGATGATATTTCTAATTTTAATGCCAAATCAGAGATTTGTCCTCATTTTCACAGTTCATTGCACATAGAAAATGATAGTGCAGATGGGGCATCCGTGTACTATGAACACATTCTTGTTAAACATTGATTATATTTTCATAAACCATCCTGGATCTTAACAAAATTTGGACAGAAGCTTCTTACAGCACAGATAAAAAGAGTGTGTGCAGGAAAATTTTAATATTTTTGACCCATTCAAATCTGAATACATCGGTATCCTATCTTCAGCTAGGATTGAATTGAATGTCACATGATTATATATATTTAAAGAGGTCCAATTATTCACTTGGAAGTGCACAGCTTTTAGTGAAATAGAACCAGATTTACTGCTAAAAGTGAATTAAATTTCACTATATAATCTTTATTAATTATTTAACAAACATAAAAATCATATTTACTTTATTTCATATCTCGTAGATAATGCTCTTATAATAAAAAGGTATATTTTAGGCTGATCACAATAGTACTGACTAATCTTCTATAGCTAGAATTACCATAACTTTTGATCAGCTGACCATATTTAAACATTGTCTATCCCAAATTCATGTATTTGGTTTAGATGTTATATTTGTTATTCTCGGGGGATTTTGTCTGATGCTTGGTCCGTTTCATGCTTGATGTGTTACATTTCAGTATTGTGTCGTTGTTAACCTCTTATATTTAATGCATTTCCCTCGGTTTTAGTTTGCTACCCCGATTTTGGTTTTTGTCCATGGATTTATGAGTTTTGAAGAACGGTATACAACTGTTGCCTTTATTTAACAGTTAGTAAATAGGAGTAAAAATTCATTATAATTTTAGTAATTACTGGAAATAACTGGGCCGTTTCAGTATATGTAAATATATAGGTATGTTCTGTTACGTATTAAATTTATATTAAGATCCCTTTTGTTACATCCTGTGATCAATTTTGTTTGGCACTCGCCAATGGCTGTCAGCAGGATCAAAGAACATCAGTTGTTCGACCTGTTAGTCAAATGCGTTTTGTTTAAATATACTTTTTCATTTTTTTTTACCTTTTGAAAAATTTTGTTTGTGCTGTTTTAAGACCCTTCTACAACAAAATTTGTTTGACATGCACACGTATAAAAATTGCGGTTTTTATCCAACTCCAATCATAGGTTTGAACGTAGTTTTCAATTTAGACTCGTTTATAATGTTTGTTTGGGCATGTATCATATTTTCCCTCCGGTTTATATGATCCGTTCATCATATATTGACTCTAAAAATCAAGAGCTTATTAAAAAATGAGGGTACTTTTTATATGGCCTTCCAAATACCGTTTCGATCCTTACATCACTGAAGAGACATTTATTGTCGAAATCCGGATCTGGTGTACTAAAGAAATATTGACACCGTATGTTTGTCGCACAACATCGTGGCCATAAGTTAACAAAAACAAATTCTTTTACGTTTTGAATTTATATTAAGATCCATTTTGTTACATCTTGTGATCAATTTTATTTGGCAATCGCCAATGGCAGTCAGCAGGGTTAAAGAACATCAGTTGTTCGACTTGTTAGTCAAATGCGTGTTGTTTAAATATACTTTTTCACTTTTGGGGTTTTTTGGAAAATGTTGTTTGTGCTGTTTTTAAACCCTTCTACAACGAAATTTGTTTGACATGCACACGTATAAAAATTGCGGTTTTTATCCAACACAATTTTAGGTTTGAACGTAGTTTTCAATTAAGACTCGTATATATATATATATAAAGGTAAACGGCAACCACAAAACCTTAAACGACTATATTGACCCGATCACGATTCGACCAAAAAAGAACATTCAGTGTGTGTAAATGTCGAGATAGTCGTTGTAGAGCATGTCCGTATGTCCATGTCGGCAAGGGAATGGACATACGTAATGTCTATCACTCTTTACCAACGAAGACATTACCTGTAAATCCGAGAATTTAATTTATTGCATTAAATGTAATGGTTGCCAGGAAATGTATATCGGTCAAACAGAGAACAATGTAACAGAAAGAGTGCACATTCATAGACAACAGATATGGCAGCCACAATACAGAAAAATCCCTCTTAGCAAACATTAAGACGAATGTGGCGGGGAACTATTTAAATATTCCCGTTTTATTAAAGGAATATGGGTTGTGATATTACACGAAAAGTCAAAGAAAAACATTTTATTTTAAAATTTAAATCACAATTGAATGCAAACTATGCATTTTCTATTGTGTAATTCATGATGTTCCATACTTTTATATCTAGACTAAGTGTAATACGATTTATCTCCCTTTATACACTCAACGACAACTATGACGTTACATACCTACCGTTACATAGTTACGTTAATCATGTATAGTTTCACCTGAAGATTGTTATTCAAACATGAAAGTACTAGTGAATTATAACTATTCATACCGGAAATGTTGGATTTATTAGTAATCTATATATATAATTCTATACACAAGAACTCTCTGTAACGTGACGGTACCCAAATTGCACCTATTTTGACAGTTTTTTCACCTACGTTTTTTTATGATCAGGAAAAAAATGTCCATACTGTGTTTATTTTGTAGCCCTATCCTTCTTTGTCATATAGGTACACCAATTTAATTTTTAGTCCATATTGAGTCTTTAAAAAATGGGTTTGAATCAACCTCCAAACTATCCATGATTCTGTAATGAGGAGTACCCAAATTGCATCCATGCTTAAATTTACATCATCAAAAGTCTAATGACCGAGCTTTTGTTTAATTTCTTTAAATATTTTGAACAATTGGATATTTGTCCATGCTTACTATTCATATTTTACGAAATGGATACTTATAATATATTGTATTTGCCAATTTTAAAAAGATGACGTTTTGATGACGTCGCATGGTGACGTTTTCGTACATTTTGTTTTTTTTCAGTAAACAGTCCATCTGTTGATAAATACTGTGAACGTTTTGTGTATAACTAAATATGTTTACCTATGTTGAAAGACGGGCATAGTATCAAATCATAAAAATACAACTTGTTTAGTCTCTAGGAAATCTTGTAAGATTTGTATTGCTATTTTTTTTTCTAAATAGGTGCAATTTGGGTACTCGGTGCAATTTGGGTACCCTTACGTTATATATAAATATACCTTTCCTTATAAAGACAGAAATACAAAACAGTGATATGATACATTTGTAAAAAAATCAAAGAAAACGAATTATAAATGAACCGTTCAATCTTTTAGTTAAAAAAAGAATGAAAAAAGAAAGAAAAAGAAAGACACATGTCAAGGATCCAAGGTTATATTTTGAATGAAGAAAATTGCATGTTTAACTTGTTTACGATTCTCGGAATTGGCATTTTTTTTCGACATTAAAAAAGATGATTAAGTTTAAGGCTCTGACTTCCGTCAAGAAAAGGTCATGTATGATAGAGACAAATGAAATATGAAACAATACAAGGATGATCGAGTTTAAAGCTTTGACTTTAGTAAAGGATAAATGAGATATAATAGGGACAAATTGAATAATAGTATAAATTACAATAATTATAAAATCAATTATGATGGTATCTTTATAGTAAAACACAAAATGTTTATATATAGAACAATACATGTCAAAATCTGTATTGCATGATTTATCAGCCCGAGAAATCAATATCACTTCCGAGGGCCGAGAGTCCCGAGTGCTGATATTAGTCAATATAAAAAGAGAAGATGTGGTATGATTGCCGATGAGACAACTATCCACAAAAGACTACAATGACACAGACATTAACAAATATAGGTTACCGTATGGCCTTCAACAATGAGCAAAGCCCATACCGCATAGTCAGCTATATAGTTTATCTGTTTATCATATATTTAGATACAATCAGATTCATGCGAAATATATTTTTTTTAAAGTTCGAAAATATAACCAAAAATTTGATTGCTTTTCTCACTTTCGCTGTACCAGCTCAAGCGAGAAAACCAATCTCGTTGAGATAATCAAAGATAATCTATAAATATAGAGCTATAAAAATGGCAGATAATATACTTTATTACCATGTATTTTAAAGCATTCACTAGCGACACACACATCTGTTCCCTTCTGTAGAATACAACACACCTTCCAAATATAGTTTGTTGAGTTTAATCGTTAATCTACAATCTAAGCTCATTTGCATACATACTTACGGACAACAAAGTTATCAAGTTCACAGGCAAATTTTAGTCACATCAATTTCACATGAATTTGAATTCACTTGAAATTCACCTGAATTTCACCTCAAACGAGCTTAAACGTGAAACTCACATGAAATCAGTTGTTTTATGAGTTTCGTGTGAATCTCATGTGATACTCGTGTGAATGTCATATGAAAATCACGTAATTTTTTAAAGAAAGTTTTTCAAATATGAAAATATCACAAATTTGGATGTAAATTTCACGTGACATTCATATGAAAATTTTCACATCACATTCATGTGAATCTCAATTCACGTGAGTTTCATGTATCAGCTCGTTTGAGGCGTTATAAACTGACATTGTTTTTCGAGCTCCTGTTTAAAAGTTGATATAGTTTCTTTATCATCTTTGGTACAAAAGCTGTTAGATTTTATATGCAGAAATGAAATAAATATTTTTTTTAGATAAAAATCAATGTGATTTACAGTTATAATAAATAATAATCTTATTTTGCCAAAAAAAAGAAAAATTAGATTGTGTAGGTTTGCGTTTTAGAGTAATAATTTAGAAATAGAAAAATTTGATCTACCGTTTTGTTTTTGTATTTATGTAGTTGCAGAAAGTCACGTAATGTGGCCCCAATGTTTTAACAAATTATCTTTAAAACATAAAATAACACCTATACATATATATATTAAAGTTATTTAAAAAAAATAATCATTTACTTCTTCTATTTTCTCTCAAGATGTCTTTTCTAAATGCAATTCATAATCCTTATTATACTATATATTGACAAATTATTTTAATATTTCTTTCATTTTCTTCCTACGGCCTTCAACAATAAGTCAGTTAGAGAAGGCCCCGAAATCAAATATGTAAAACAATTCAAATCAGGAAAATAACGGTTAATTTATGTACAAAAATTGAACGAGCAACAAATATGTAACATATGAACAAACCACAACCACTGAATAACAGGCTCCTGACTTGACTTGTGACAGGCACATACATACATAATTTTGCTGGGTTAAAAATGTAAGGTCTGTTTCATATCTTGAATTACATCTAGACATTGGCAGCAAGGTTCAGTTGAGAGTAGAACTTTGTGAGAAATAAATTAACTTCCAAACTCGATTAATTCAAAGGTCAATGTCAAGCTTGTGCGTAGATCAAGTTGTGTTTCTGTTGTGTCGTAGTTCTCCTCTTATATTTAATGTGTTTCCCTTATATTAAGTTTGTAACCTAGATTTTTTTTTCAATCGACATATGAATTTGAACAGCGGTATAGTACTGTTGCCTTTATTTTTAATACAAAATATTGCCTTATCAATTTAAGAACGTAGACAACGTGATAAAACTCAATAAAAGATGCAAATAGGTTCAAATATCAATTATTCTGACTTACGGTTGTGTTTTGTTTAGCTTTGACCTTAAGCAGTTATTCATCATGTTATGTGTTTGTGGTTTGGAATTTGGACATTTCATAGTCACCAATCAATCTTTCTTTTTGCTGTCTAAAATTTTTAGAACCATGAAATAATCAAAAATAGGATTACAACAGGTACAGAATTAGTACTTTCAAACTTATACAAATTTGAAGAAAAACAACGACTACGATTTCAAAAATTGTTTTATCGAAGTACTGTTAGTGATTTTCAGTAAAAGGAAAGATTATACAACCATTTAAAAGAACTTGTCATGTTCAAAATATCTTTATTCTTATATCAATAATACACTAACATAAAAAGCCACTCATAACAAGGAATAAAAAATATTAAGATACAAAGGTAAGTTATGATTTATATTAAATACATAATGTGTGGACTCTTAATCAATGCAAACAAAAGTTCAATATATTGATAACATTGACATATAATACTAAATGATATCTCACCTGAAGACAATTATTGATTCATGATAATACGATGCATTAACCGTTTTAACACATCATTTATATAAAGTCATGTTGAAGCAATAAAAGCTAAAGACATGTACGTGCAAACAATGTAAATAACTTATTTCTTATATTCATCATATTTTTTTTATTATTTAACAAAACAGCAAATTATGCGATACAAAAAGTACTGGTATCCGATGACAGGTCATCAATTGCAATAAAAAGAAGAGATAAATGAATTTGTTTATAAATCCAAAAACGCTTTTATGTATCTTTTCTCTTGTATTCTTTGCAGTTTATGTAAACAATCCTGATATACTACATGTACTACTTGTACTACTACTTAATATCAGTTACTGATTTACGTTTTATTGAGAGAAACAATTTTTTGCACTTTTGTTAAACACAATAACATTTGCTGAATATTTTTGATTTCGCTATCATATACGCTTATCCAAAACTATTCTTCAAGGAGCATTAGAATGTTAATAACGTTGCATGATTATGATTAAATAGAAGAAATGTGGTATCTTTTACGAACGGAGATACATGTTTTATCTTATTATTTGTAGAACAAACTTTCCTGATTGCCAAATAGGATTTGTACAAACATTTCAGTACAAATATTGATTTTAGTAGTTATCTGCCTGGCAGAAATAGCAAACAAAATTGATATGTTTTAATTTTAGAAAAAATGATTTGAATATAATTGAAGATGAAAAACATGTTTTATTAGTAAGCACAGAATATGCAGAATTGCGAACGATATTTTTAACAGTGTATGTAATTATAGAAAGTAGTTTTAGTAATTGAAGTAATGAAGAATAGTTTTTATTTATGTTTCATGATGATAGAGTTTGTTATTTTACAGCAAAAATCTGCCATGAAGTACTTTTTAAGAGAAAGTGTATCGTAATAAGTGTTTATAATGTTGTTTGTTTTCTTTTGTATAATTGTTTTTGATAGTATGGTGTTTTATGCTAAGATATATTCATATATGTAATAGATGTACTATAAATGTATTTTAATCTGTGTCTCTCATCACTCTTTTTAGAGTGGCTCTTTTATAAATTGTTAATATATTATTGTGTTGTATATCAAATTTTATAAAGAGGTGAGACTCTATTAAATTATTTGTTGTTTTGTTGTTGTTGTTGTTGTTTTATGACGGATTTTCTTATTTGAAAATTGTGACTCCTCCTACATGATAAAAATGCAAAACTTGACAGAGTAATATTCCCCAAAGGCGTATTGCCAAATGTTCCTGCGAAATTAAATATTATTGATGGGATTTGTATGAAATTTTCTATCCGGAATCTAACTATTTAACGATCGCGAGTTTGACGTCTCGTCCCCGAGGATTTAACCAGCCCAATTAATTAAGGTTGTTCATGTTGCTTTTACTGCATTTTTGCTCCGTATTGAATATCTATGTTTTTGTAGGGTTTTAATTTTAATCATCAGTATTGCGTTATCACAAAAATAGATAACTACACGTACCAATACAGATACAGATATAGAAACCAATAGGAAATTCAACAAGTTACTTCTATACAAATAGAACATTCAACAAGTACCTGCTTTAGCTATATATAAAGGCAACAGTAGTGTACCGCTGTTTGAAATTGATAAATCGATAAAGAAAAAAAAAACAAATCCGGGTTACAAACGCAAACTGAGAGAAACCCATCAAATATAAGAGAAGAACTACGACACAACAGAAACACAACATAAAAATGTAACACAAACAGAAACGAACTATAACACAACAATTGCCATTTTCCTGACTTGGTACAGGGCATTTTAAGTCAAAATAGTGGGTTTCACCTTTTTTAGTCGCGTGCCAAACCTCCAGCTTTTATGGTAACGTTAAATATAACATTATAATGACATTATTACATGAGTGGACTACAATACAAATAAATGGGAGAATATATAAAACACATACAACAGGTACCAGGTTTAAAAAATTGATACGTCAGACGCGCGTTTCGTTCACACAAGACTAACTAGTGACACCAGATGAAAAAAGTCCGAAAGCCAAAACAAGTACAAAGTTGAAGAGCATAAAGGACCAACAGTTTCAAAAAATTGTGCCAAATACGGCTTGGGCTCTCTGCCCGGGATAAGAACATCCTTATTATTAAAAATAAGTCATACGTTGCTAACAGTATTTTTTTATGACTTTATAATAGATATACATGATAAAACCGAAGTGGTAGCTAACTATAGAATAAAAACGGATACATAAAATATCCCTTTTAACCAGCACATAAAAATTCACAGGCATAGGACATTTGACAAGTAGTACATGCTGTAACTAAAAAAAACATTCATCAAGTACCAGCTATAACAATGTGTTATTCAATAAGATCCTAAATAAATATTTACATTTAACATTTGTAATGCCCAATACTTCATAATCTATTTCTGAAACAACTTATCGTCCTGAATATCAGAGACATATGTATACTGATGAAGGATATCATTTTTGTTTGAAGAACTGACGAATTCAATAAAGATACCAATGAAGATAGAGACATATATTTATAAAACGCACATATTTGTAGAAACAAATTAATAAAACGAGGAATATTTATATTTAAAGAACCAGGAGAACCAGGTTTAATCCACCATTTTCAAATGCCTATAACAAGTCAGGAATATGACCGTTTTTGTCCATTCGTTTTTGATTTTTGTTATTTGATTTAGCCATGTGATTATGGACTTTCCGAATTGATTTTCCTCTAAGTTCAGTATTTTTGTGATTTTACTTTTTACATTTAAAACGCATGTGACAAACAAGGACTTATAATTTTCAATTGAACACGATACTGGATCAAGCACTGAATTTTACATGCAATTACTCATGAGTATATACCTGTGGCTATGACAAGAAACAAAAGCATCAACAATGCGAACTTCATGTTGCCGCGGTAATAAAACTGTATTTCCTAAAATAGCGTAAAATGTAATGATTGCAGCCTTCTATAACAAGTAAAGTAAAAATAAAGACTGATTATGATGATGATTAAAATTACACGACTGTACAAATAAATAGTATAGTTTCAATATGTTCAGACATTGTTTCAATACTTTAATCTACATATTGAGGTCTTAAGTAGCGGTTTTCGATTGTAGCCTTTGTCATTTTGTGGACAAAAAGTACAATTTCTATTAAACACATAGTTATTCTGAGGAAATATGGCAACAACCAGAATTCTCATTCATGAATATTGTGTTTCTAGTGGATCTTGTTCTACAGATTTCCTTTCCGGTTGACCTTAGGTAATTCCCGGTGTTTTGATTGGATTCGTGTTTTTTTATTGTTTTCTTTTTATTTTGAGGGAGTTCGCTACTCAGTTTAAAATTAACAAGCTTTTTATAACACTAGTATATATAGATTGGGTATTCATAAAGGAATCAAAAAAGAGAATAAAATATACAAAATATATGTGCTGGTATCGAGATATTAGCCATTGAAAATTTGCCGGGAAAATGTTCTTTTTGATTTTTTCATAGCTTTATCATTGGCAAGCTTAAGATAAAATATTTAAAAAACCGGAAGATTTTATACAACTTTAACAGATGGCTTATGATTTAACATGTTTAAGATTTATAAAAAGAAACATGGGGATCAATTGGAAAAAATATTTAAGACATTCAGGTGAATAAAACAAGATGATTTCGAAAATCTGACAAAAATTTCAGAACAGGACAATCGAACATCCTGAAGTGTTTTGTTTAATGTTCTTTATATTTTCGCCATGAGTGTTTGATACATAGCATTGAATTTTGATTCGTCCTTGTGATGAATATGCACGATATGCTTGCCTCTTTACGTTTTAAAGACGATGATAAAGAAATCATTAAACATCATTAAGGAAAACAAATAATGTGAAAACAAGAATTCTATTATTTGGATCATCAATCAAAGTCGAACAAAAAAATCAAGATCAATTTCTGTCGTTTGCAACTTTGATTTTGTACTCAATCTGACAAGTTAATAACATGGCAGATTTGAAAAACAATTCTCGATTTTTTTAGTTATTTTCACATCTCTTATTCGGTGTGAGAAAAACATACCTTTTCTCGATAAAAATTGGTCGACATTACTTATGGCGTTAAATTTTCTGGACTTTTTTTTTAATTTCCTGTTGTGACGTCATAGAAATGGTGACCTATGCCTGATGACGTCTCATATAAAGAACACAATTTGTAGCAAATATTCTTAAATAGTGATAATATTTATATTTTCAGACAACAGTTCTTGAAATCGTATATTCTATTCTAAAAACTAATTTTAATACACAATGTTATGTGACACTTTATGTTCGTTCTGATGATAAAGTTTTGTGACTACGTTAATCACAGCATAACTGATTTAAATTAACTCATCATAGATAACAGGACTAAATTTAATATATGCCAGACGCACGTTTCGTCTACAAAAGACTCATCAGTGACGTTCGAATGCAAACAAGTTTGAAAGGCCAAATAAAGTCCAAAGTTGAAGAGCATTGTGGACCAAAATTCCAACACGTTTTGCCAAATACAGCTCAGGTAATCTATGCCTGAGGTAGAAAAGACTTAGTATTTCAAAAAATTTGAAAATTTGAAAACAGTAAATTTATAAATATTACCATATCAATGACAATTCATGTCAGCACCAAATGTGCTGACTACATGGCGTGTGATACCCTCGGGGAAATAAATCTCCACTTGCAGTGACATCGACCCAGTGGTTGTAAATAAACTCGTTATAGATACCAGGACTATATTTAGTATATACGCCAGACGCGCGTTTCGTCTACAAAAGACTCATCCGTGACGCTCGAATCCAAAAACGGTTAAAAGGCCAAATAATGTACCAAGTTTAAGAGCTTTGAGGACCAAAACTCCAACACGTTTTGCAAAATACAGCTAAGGTCATATATGCCTGAGATAGAAAAACCTTAGCATTTCAAAAAAATTCAAAAATTTGTAAACAGTAAATTGATAAATAATACCATATCAATGACAATTCATGTCAGCACAAAATGTGCTGACTTCTTGGCTTGTGATACCCTCGGGGAAATAAATCTCAACCAGATGATACAGCAGAGAGAGTTAGGTATTTTTATTATGTTGACTTCATCTAGAAATTGACAATAATGTTCGATTGACAAAAGAATTTTACGACAAAGAAATGAATTCAGTTTCCAAATTATATGACTAATTTTAAATGTTAAAAATTGTCCGATTATCAATCTTTATTTAAAAAAAATATTGTGGAGGGATTCAAAGAAAGTAAACATCGAGATAAAACTAGATAAAAGATGCAAACTAGGCCTGTACAGATATCAATCAATTTTATGGTTTGTGGGTTGTTGTTTTGACCTCTAGCAGTCATGAATCAAGTTATATGTTTGTGGTTTGGACGTTAAACCGCCATCTATCTATCATTACTTTTGCTGTCTTAATTTTTTTTAATTATGACATAACCAAAATTAGAATCAGGATCAGACTTAGTCCTTGCAAACTTATGTGTTTTTCATTTGAAAGACCAGTTTAACAGTCAGAAATCAGTCATTTATCAATTAAGAAAGAGCTTATACTCGGAATCCGTTGTATTGATCGAAATGAACGAACATATTGATCCGACTGAAATATTTAACTTTAATATTAACTACAATGACTTATTGAATCGTATTTTCGTTTGATTTGATGAAAATAACACACACTGGTGAAGGTTTATTTCCCCGAGGGTATCACGAGCCCTGGCCTCACGGTCATAAAACTTTCGAGCATGATTTTTGTACTCAGACTCGAAAATCAACCAATCAAATTGCTGGATTTCATGTTTCGAGCATGTTTTTTGTGCTCCGAGCACTGAGCAAAGTTTTATGCATTCAAGGCCAGTAGTCATCACTTCTGTGTGCTGACATGAATTATCATTGACATTGTTATATTTATAAATAAACTGTTTACAAAATCTTGAATATTTTGAAATACTAAGGCTTTTCTACCTCAGGCTTGGATTACCTTACGTTCCTCTTTTTAGTTGTATTTGGCAACACTTTTAGGAATTTTGTATCTCAATGCTCTTCAACTTCGTACTTTATTTGACTTTTTTTTTTAACTTTTTGGATTCGAGTTTCACTGATGAGTCTTTTGTAGACGAAACGCGCGTCTGGCGTATATATAAGAAAAAAGTAAAAACACAAAAATACCGAACTCCGAGGAAAATTCAAAAAGGAAAATCAAAAATCAAAAATCAAAAGGCAAAATCAAAAGTCCAAACACATCAAACGAATGGGTAACAACTGTCATATTCCTGACTTGGTACAGGCATTTTCTAATGTAGAAAATGGTGGATTGAACCTGGTTTTATAGCTAGCTAAACCTCTCACTTATATGACAGTCGCATCAAATTCCATTAAATTGTCAACGATGCATGAACAAAACAAACATACTCAAAGAGTAAAAATGTCAAAAATAGGGGTACAACAGTCAATATTGTGTTATCATCTTAATATCTCTATATAAACAAGAATTAGTCCTGGTATCTATGATGAGTTTATTTTTAACAGAGGCCATTTTATATATTATTTTTACATTATGAAGCAAAGTTACCAATCATCATACGTGTGTTCGAACAAAATTGAAATATGCAAATAAAAATACAATTGAATTCTTGTTTAAAAGATTTCTCTCTCGTAAATATATAGTTTAAATAAAACAAAATAAGTGCAGAAAAAACAGTGCGCGTTGCGTTGTCTAAAGTTAACAAAAATACTGAAAATGTTCTTTGTGAATTCAAGCTAACAAATCAAATATCAGTGGAGGTATTGAATAACACTGAGGAATATAACACTCTTTTTAATGCAAATACAATTCATATATATGTGCAGTGTATATAAATGCCCATGCCTCATGAATGGAAAATTTCGATAAATGGTCATTATGAACGAATAAATTGCTACAGCCAGTCATTACGATGTCGGAGTCATGCAGTACAAAATCACGCCCGAAATCACAGCCATACATTATGAACAGATGAAACGGAATATCGATTAAATCAAAATATTGTTTATCTCGTTAAGTAATTGACAACTTATTTATTTAATTTTGTTTAGACCTAAAATCATAAAAAAGTGTTATGAATTACTGTGGATTAATTAGTATGAATTTAATATGCATGCAAGGTTTTCTTAATAAATGAAAATTGGTACCCAAGAAAAAACATGACCAGTGATGTTTACAAGATCTTTTAGGGGTAAGTGGGGGTTAAAATCGGTAATGACAGTTCGGATCGACCGTCATTGACGACACTGGACTCTGAAATTCAAGTGTCGTCATCATTTCCGTCATTGCACGACTGCCCGGCAAATATCAAATTTCATTTCGTAGAATATACGATAAATATTGACCTTATACACTGAAACACTTTGTGATAAACATTCCCTTGACACTCTGCTATACAACAAAAACATTTTACATGTGAAGAGCTTTTCCTTGAACCGCAGCAATTTAACATGAAAAGTGTGGAGGGATTACTTCGTTTTTCAGTGAAAAGAGGGTACAGAAGTGCAGCTGAAAAGTTAAACCCCCCTTCATATATATATTAATGCATAAAATTGTCAGCCCACTCATATATACGATGGTTGTTCTGAGCACGGTGACACTTGAAATCAGGTTTCATTTTATAATTTGAGAGGGGCGCAAAAATATTGTTCCACCCAAAGGAGCGTTGTACGAAACCTTTAAAGCAAAAATAAAGCTAGGCTTCTTACTGTGTGTGTTACATTTAAGTGTAGTGTTTCTTATGTGTTGTAGTTTTCCTCTTATATTTGATGCGTTGTCCTCAGTTTTAGTTTGTAACCTGGATTTCTTTCTTCTTCTCTGAATCGATTTCTGAATTTCAAACAACAGTATATTACTGTTGTCTTTAATCTAATAGAATGGTTCAAACACGATATTTCATCAAAAATGTAATCTAGAGTTTTAAATAAGCAAAAAATAAGTTAAAATTTCAATTTTAAAATGTATAAACGAGATAATTTGCCGATCGGAGGGAGTTTGAAAAAAAATGTGATTAAATTTTCTTTCACAAACACTATGTATCTTCAAATTAGGAACCAAGGTATATTTCGCGGGTTTTTTCTAGTAGTTTTTTAATTTCGCACGACAGAGTAAAAGACACGGATCGATTAATTTCTCCGAAACGGGATATTTACTCTCATTTATTATTTAAAAAAAGTTTGTTATCAAGACATATATAGAAATTAAAAAACACTACATGTAAACGTTATTTCACAAATTTAATGACTTTGTATGGTTTTATAACAAAACAGCAAATTAAACGATACAAAAAGTACTTATATCTTTTGACAGGTCATCATTTGCAATAAAAAGAAGAAATATACATACATTAATGCAAAAACTTGTGTATGTATCTTTTCTCTAATATTCTTTACAGTTTATGTAAACAATTCTTCCTTTTATATTTAATGCGATACTACTTAATGGTAGTTACCGATTTACAAGTAAATGGAGAAAATAAAATATATTTGCACTTTTGGATTACACAAAAACAGTTGAAGAACTTTTTCAATTCTAATAATTTTTATGCTTATCTGAAACTATTCATCAAGGGCAATTACAATGACAGATTATTAATAACGATGCATAATTATGAATAAATAGAAGACATATCTATACTTCTCAATTGGTAGGCAAAATTTGTTTAGACAGTTTATCTCCAAACCGAATATCGTTAAAAGTATCATTTATAATGAATAGTTAATGAATTTTATGTACTTTTATTAACCGCAGGAAGTAATAAGTGTTCCAAGTGCTGAATATGAAACTATCATATTTAAAATTTACGGAAGCCGTTTGTTGAATCACAGATGACGACGGATATGTTACAATTGTCGTAACTATTACCCCTTCTTCTTTAACTCTCATGTTACCTACCACATTATACTTATCAACGGCCTTGTATTTACATAATGTTAACAAAGGGAGCCTGTCCAACCTTTTAAAACACCTGACAACAACCCTGTTAATGGTTGGCCTAAAACTGTCTTTACGCAAAAGGCTTTGCTCATTGTTGAAGTCCGGCCGGTGACCTAAAGTTGTGAATGTATATAGCATAAGTATTTTTAGAAGAGTTGTTAAATTATTAGATTCTACCACATCTTCTTTTTGTATATTTATGCAGCTCAGACTTTGTATTTCTATGTTTTGTTTTGTAAAGCGGTGTTTGTCTTGTTATATTTTTGTTTATCTTTTTGTATTAATATTGTCTGTATGTTTTTAAACTATTAGTATAAATGTCCCTTTGTATCTTTCATTTCACTTTTTCTATCATTTTGAAATAAGAACTTTTGGAATGTATCCCTTTGTAAAAACACACGTACACCATTTTTCTTCTCTAAAACGGCCACTTTGATCTAACCAGTTCTTCTCAGATCGAACAAATTATAATTTAGTGTTATCATTTGTAATTTAATTAAATGTGAATTGCTTCTCAATACCGACATTGTCATGCTAATAGTTTATATTTGTAGTGAAAAGAATGGCATATAATTCACAGTTACATGTACGTCACATAAGTGTGTCACTGTTTGTGCTGTCTGTCGTTGATGGAGATTGTTCTTTGTTGTTTTGCGGCTTTTATGTTGGGTCAAATGTTATATTATTTGATAGTGCGTTTCTCTGTGATGAGTATTTTCATTATAACGATCTGTTGTAACAGTGTCATATAAGTGGAAGGGTTGGTTAGCTATAAAAAAAAGTTCAATCCACATGTTGTTCCTAAAATGTCCAGTAATAAGTCTGGAACATGCCAGTTGAAATCAAATAGTATATTTGATTTCCCTAAATCGAATTTTAAACAGCGATAAACTATATCAATAAGAAGATGTAGTATGAGTGCCAGTGAGACAAAAAGTCATATTGTATGAAAAGTTAACAACAAAATATCAAAGTTCGGCCTTCAACACGGAACCTTGACTCACACCTAACAGCCAGCTATATAGGCTTACATAATGACTAGTGTCACACAATTCAAATTGGTTCAATCTCTATACAAAAAAGAGAACATGGTGTGTGTAAACTTTAGATATTCCATTTGCTTAGTGACTTATCGTTGATAAATTTCGAAGTTCGGTTCTTTTGTTATTGTAGATATGAATTAAAAGATTATGTCTGCTTTCGGTAAGTCGTCCGTTATTGATTGATTGATTGATTGATTGATTGTGGTTAAACGTGTCTTTCAACACTCTTGTGCTATTTCGTGGCGGTAAGTTTCTTCTAATGATGGAGGACACTAGAACGCTCACAAAAGCACTGACATAAAGTACGTAGGAAACCTATAGTACAATTGGTCTCAAAATATCAGAGTTAACAGACTAATGATGCAGTATTTCGACTGCTCAGTCCACTTGTTTACCATGGTCTAATAGCATGTATGTATCATTCAATTTGTTATGATTAGTCACAAATAGAAGATACATGACTTTGTGTTTCGTTGGGTTAGTCAAACGTAGAAGATATATGACATTTTTTATTTTTGTTTGGTTAATCATGAATAGAAGATATATGATTTTGTGTTTGTTTTGGTTAGACATACGTAGAAGATACGTGACTATGTGATTGTTTTTGGTTGGTCATGTATAGAAGATACGTGATGTCTAGTTTATTAAGGTTAGTGATACATAGATGATATAGGATATTCAATTTGTATTGTTGGTTGTTGTAGCTTTGAAGTTCAGTTATTTAGTTTGTTTTGGTTAGTCTTGTGAAGAAGGTATGTGCTGTCCAGTTTGCTCTAGTTAGTCATGCGTAGAAGGTATGTCATATGCAGTTTGTTTTAGAAAGTCTTGCGTAGAAAATATGTAATGATGCCATATAGGCGGGAGATTTGGCTAGACATAAAACCCGGTTCAACCAATCATGTTTTTAATGTCCTGTACCAAGTTAGGAATATGGCAGTTGTTATCTACTGTCCGTTTCTATTATGTTAGCGTTTGGAGGTTAGTAGTAGTCATCCCTGTTAGACTAGACCACTTTTTCCCCATAGACCCAATGTTAAAGTCGCCATTTTGTTTGGTGGAGGGAATTTTGCATTTATTTTTTAAATTAGTAATATAATTAAAGAAATGTTGTGGTTTCTTAATTAATAATTAATTGTGACAATTAATAATATAATTAAGTATTATGATTAAATTTTAATCAATATTTAGCGATGACAATGGTTCAAATCTAATTAATATTATTGATTTATATCTACTCTTGTAGCGCGGGTGAAAGGGTTTGACCAAATCAATTAATCAAGACAAAACCTTATTTTGTTGATGACCAGTGAAAGAATAAATAGTATGTCATCCTTTGTGTTAAAACAATACGTATACCATTGTAAACAACGGACGTATTCCAAAATATTGTCTTCAACTTTGTCAAATTTTAAATGACCTACTAAATGAACCTTACATTCAATGTTTACATGTTTATAAATAGATGTTTGTGTTCATATGTTATTTTTTCATAGAGTGAACGTTAAATTCTGTTTTTGTTTGTGAAAGTCGGGTGATATCTATTATGTAAATTAAAGACATTTGTTTCAAATAAATATAACTAAATAGTGATAACTTGGGTCATGTTTATATGTTGACCATGTTAAAATCTGACGCTATCTATTATATAACTGGATTATACCGGTTTATACCTATTCATGAATAAACATAGTATGTCGGGTCAATGAAATATTAATTTCAATCCGATTTTTCTTTTTTTTATTAAGACTAAATAAAACAAAGAAAATACACGCATGTATGTGAATGAGGCTCTAGTTGAGGTCATTTAGCCAATAGCGGATGTTTGGTGCTTGACATGACCTGTCCACTGTTATGAGTCTGACTATTTATCAGATCCTACACATACATGACTGGTCTCGTTAATCCCTTTCAGGAGTCAGCGTGAAATTTTCCGAACGTTTCTCGTAAAGGGCATCAGAAATGTTTAGATTTTCATGTATATTTATCTTCTTTTTTTATGATTATTAGTTGTTCTATACGAGAAATTACTGTGATATGCAGTAAGATGAAAAAAGGTTTGGTATAAAAATAATATACACTGTCAATTTAATATTTTTTATTTGTAATACAATTATAAAAGAAATCAATGAGATTAAAAGTCTTTAACATCACTGGCTTTCACCCATGAATTAAACTTGGTTGGCCAATTTAACCATTTGATATAATATTGTTTATAGGGTCCTCTTCCTTTTGTTTTTATAACTTTCTCAATTTTCCACAAGGAATTGTCTTTGACGTTTATTCGTTGAAGTTCAGATTGGTAGTAGGATCCAGAAATTTCTTCTCCATGGTAATCTTTAATGCGATATAACGGTGTCATGCTTCTCCAGAATCGTCCGGATATCGTGAAAACTTCACCCGTCCATTTTTCGTCATATTCCCGAGAAAAAATATTTCTCAAATATGTAACTCTTACTCGATCTCCAAGTTTAAACCTGAAGTGGAACTGTTTCTTTAACTTTCCAGAATGCGATCTTGAAAATATGTCGATAAGCGAATAGCTTCTTCATTTTCCTTTTTCACTTCTACAGGTGCCATGTCGATAGTGCTATGAATAGTACGGTTGTATCCATTTACAAAGCTTTGAAGCTTGTCTATGTATCGGTAAGACTGATTGTACGAAAAGTAGCGATATATTTTCGTTTTTATTGTTTTTATAACACGCTCGGACACTGATGCTTTGACCTCATTTAACGCATAAAAATGATTAATCTCTTCCTTTTTAAAAACTGTCTGAACTCTCTTTGCCTTGAACTCCTGTCCCATATCCGTTCTTATTCTATTTGGAAATCTTCCTGTTTTAAATATGTCTTGAAATGCAGCTGCCACGGACTCTCCTTTTTTGTCTTTTAGTTTACGTAGCCATAAATACTTTGAAAACACATCAATGACCACCAATACGTATTTATATTCTTTATTGTATTTTGAAAACTTCACCATATCCATAAGGTTAGCAGACCATTGGTCATCTATCCCGGCAACAACGATTTCCGTTCTATTCTGTGGTCTCGTTAATGGTCGTTGTAAACAGTATGGTTCCTGGCTTTGTAACCATTTTCGTATCTTATATTTACTAATTTTGAATTTCCCATCTTTTTGTATATAATTATAAAGTTTGTCTAGTCCAGAAAAACTAGAAGGATTTGATGGAATGTAGTAGATTTCCTTTAGATATTTCTCCAATGCAGACATGTTGTCAATGCAAATATTAAAATGGCTATAATGAAATCCGTGCAATACAGTATGTTATAAAAGGACTAGTCTTTCTCCTGTACATCTTCGTCAGTGTCCTCTTCATCGTCCTCATCGTCCTTATCCTCAGTGTCACTATTTGTTTCAAAGTAATCCTCATCAAATAATTCATTAAATAGATGTCGATTTTTCATGAGAATACGCCGAATTTGAGTTTCGTTATCTGTATTGTATTCAACAACATCCTGAATTTGTCGTACAATGTCAGAGTGCACATTGCTTTTATCTAGGGGAACAATCAGTTTCAACAACTCAGTATAGCGTTTAAAAAACTGACGTTGAACAATAGGGCTTATTTTTTGATTGCTTTGTTGAATTGCGTCTTCATCATTCATACCCTCTTTCACGTACTTGTCGTATTTTTTATCCCAAGTATCTTTCGCTGTATCAATGGCTGCATGTAATATGGTTTTGTATCCTTCATTGTCGTCTATATTAACATCTTCACTACTATCGTCTGAACCACTATCATATTCAATCCATTCTGAGGCTGACTTTTTTGAAGTATTTTCGTTATCTATGTCTTCGTTGTCTCTTTTTCTTTTGAAATATTCGTTTTCTGGACACCAATGTTTGATATGTCTTTGTAAATCATGCATGCTGTCAAGCACTACTCCACAATCGTCACAAGAGGGCATATGTTCAAACGTCTGTTTACTAGGATTGTCTTCGTAAGAATAAGGAGCGGCTGAATGTTGTTCTGTATTTATATCATTTGAAGTAGGAATAACTTCATTGGTCTTTGCTAATTGTTGCTGTAAAACGTTTCCAAGCAATCGGTTCGATTCTGATGTCGTTGGTTTTAAATCCACAAGAAGATTTCCAAACGGTTTACAAGTTGATTCTTCAAATTTTTCTAAAAAGTATAGTACTTTCCCCGGATACATTTGTCTGCCTAGAGTCATTATTTGTTGTTTATCGACAGGGTTGTTAAATAATACCAAGTAGTGACAATTTCTTCTTTGTGTAGGATCTTTACTGAAGTAAAGATTCTGATTTAATACTACAACTGATAGATTCCTATGATGGCTACCTTCCTTAAACAAGTCAGTGATTCTAGGATCTTTTGCTGATGTTGACATTAAATCGTCCAAAACTATCATATTTCTTACACTTGGATCAATGAAGCTATCCTTCTCTAAATCAACTGGTATCCCTTGTATAAATTCGACATACGGTCTAACCGTCTTTTGAATTTCGTGGTAGAGTGGTTGCCAACGTCTGTAAAGCCATATTATTCTCTGAATAGTAGGCTGAATAAATCTTGAATTTTGGAGAAGTTGTTTCACAAAAAAAGTTTTGCCACATGATGTTGGTCCGCTTACTGTCATCGTGAATGGATGTTTAAAAACCAAGTGTTCTGTTGCCTCCTTCTGGGGCGGCGGCGGAGGTGCTGTTCCTTCCCTCTGCGGCGGCGGCGGCGGAGGTGATGTTCCTTCTCTCTGCGGCGGCGGCGGGTCCGTATGACTGGTCAGCGGATATGGTTCAGTGATTCCATGTTTGTTTCTATGATGTCGCATCATAACGTCTTTTCTAGAAAATTGAAGTTTACATACGGGACACGTTTTATCGTCCATCTGTTCTCGTAAGAAGGCAGCTGTTAACTGATATATCTTTACAGTGTTTCAATTTATATAGACAATAACTGGTTAGTGTCTTTAAATATCAGCTGTATTTGTACGAGGCTAAGAAACAGGTGTAATGCGAGCTGTAGCGAGCCATTTCTGCTTCGGGCTCGCTATAGCTCGCATTACACCTGTTTCTTAGCCTCGTACAAATACAGCTGATATTTAAAGACACTAACCAGTTATTGTCTATATAAATTGAAACACTGTAAAGATATATCAGTTAACAGCTGCCTTCTTACGAGAACAGATGGACGATAAAACGTGTCCCGTATGTAAACTTCAATTTTCTAGAAAAGACGTTATGATGCGACATCATAGAAACAAACATGGAATCACTGAACCATATCCGCTGACCAGTCATACGGACCCGCCGCCGCCGCAGAGAGAAGGAACATCACCTCCGCCGCCGCCGCCGCAGAGGGAAGGAACAGCACCTCCGCCGCCGCATGATGAGGATACGCCGCCGCCCCAGAAGGAGGCAACAGAACACTTGGTTTTTAAACATCCATTCACGATGACAGTAAGCGGACCAACATCATGTGGCAAAACTTTTTTTGTGAAACAACTTCTCCAAAATTCAAGATTTATTCAGCCTACTATTCAGAGAATAATATGGCTTTACAGACGTTGGCAACAACTCTACCACGAAATTCAAAAGACGGTTAGACCGTATGTCGAATTTATACAAGGGATACCAGTTGATTTAGAGAAGGATAGCTTCATTGATCCAAGTGTAAGAAATATGATAGTTTTGGACGATTTAATGTCAACATCAGCAAAAGATCCTAGAATCACTGACTTGTTTACGGAAGGTAGCCATCATAGGAATCTATCAGTTGTAGTATTAAATCAGAATCTTTACTTCAGTAAAGATCCTACACAAAGAAGAAATTGTCACTACTTGGTATTATTTAACAACCCTGTCGATAAACAACAAATAATGACTCTAGGCAGACAAATGTATCCGGGGAAAGTACTATACTTTTTAGAAAAATTTGAAGAATCAACTTGTAAACCATTTGGAAATCTTCTTGTGGATTTAAAACCAACGACATCAGAATCGAACCGATTGCTTGGAAACGTTTTACAGCAACAATTAGCAAAGACCAATGAAGTTATTCCTACTTCAAATGATATAAATACAGAGCAACATTCAGCCGCTCCTTATTCTTACGAAGACAATCCTAGTAAACAGACGTATGAAAATATGCCCTCTTGTGACGATTGTGTAGTAGTGCTTGACAGCATGCATGATTTACAAAGACATATCAAACATTGGTGTCCAGAAAACGAATCTTTCAAAAGAAAAAGAGACAACGAAGACATAGATAACGAAAATACTTCAAAAAAGTCAGCCTCAGAATGGATTGAATATGATAGTGGTTCAGACGATAGTAGTGAAGATGTTAATATAGACGACAATGAAGGATACAAAACCATATTACATGCAGCCATTGATACAGCGAAAGATACTTGGGATAACAAATACGACAAGTACGTGAAAGAGGGTATGAATGATGAAGACGCAATTCAACAAAGCAATCAAAAAATAAGCCCTATTGTTCAACGTCAGTTTTTTAAACGCTATACTGAGTTGTTGAAACTGATTGTTCCCCTAGATAAAAGCAATGTGCACTCTGACATTGTACGACAAATTCAGGATGTTGTTGAATACAATACAGATAACGAAACTCAAATTCGGCGTATTCTCATGAAAAATCGACATCTATTTAATGAATTATTTGATGAGGATTACTTTGAAACAAATAGTGACACTGAGGATAAGGACGATGAGGACGATGAAGAGGACACTGACGAAGATGTACAGGAGAAAGACTAGTCCTTTTATAACATACTGTATTGCACGGATTTCATTATAGCCATTTTAATATTTGCATTGACAACATGTCTGCATTGGAGAAATATCTAAAGGAAATCTACTACATTCCATCAAATCCTTCTAGTTTTTCTGGACTAGACAAACTTTATAATTATATACAAAAAGATGGGAAATTCAAAATTAGTAAATATAAGATACGAAAATGGTTACAAAGCCAGGAACCATACAGTTTACAACGACCATTAACGAGACCACAGAATAGAACGGAAATCGTTGTTGCCGGGATAGATGACCAATGGTCTGCTGACCTTATGGATATGGTGAAGTTTTCAAAATACAATAAAGAATATAAATACGTATTGGTGGTCATTGATGTGTTTTCAAAGTATTTATGGCTACGTAAACTAAAAGACAAAAAAGGAGAGTTCGTGGCAGCTGCATTTCAAGACATATTTAAAACAGGAAGATTTCCAAATAGAATAAGAACGGATATGGGACAGGAGTTCAAGGCAAAGAGAGTTCAGACAGTTTTTAAAAAGGAAGAGATTAATCATTTTTATGCGTTAAATGAGGTCAAAGCATCAGTGTCCGAGCGTGTTATAAAAACAATAAAAACGAAAATATATCGCTACTTTTCGTACAATCAGTCTTACCGATACATAGACAAGCTTCAAAGCTTTGTAAATGGATACAACCGTACTATTCATAGCACTATCGACATGGCACCTGTAGAAGTGAAAAAGGAAAATGAAGAAGCTATTCGCTTATCGACATATTTTTCAAGACCGCATTCTGGAAAGTTAAAGAAACAGTTCCACTTCAGGTTTAAACTTGGAGATCGAGTAAGAGTTACATATTTGAGAAATATTTTTTCTCGGGAATATGACGAAAAATGGACGGGTGAAGTTTTCACGATATCCGGACGATTCTGGAGAAGCATGACACCGTTATATCGCATTAAAGATTACCATGGAGAAGAAATTTCTGGATCCTACTACCAATCTGAACTTCAACGAATAAACGTCAAAGACAATTCCTTGTGGAAAATTGAGAAAGTTATAAAAACAAAAGGAAGAGGACCCTATAAACAATATTATATCAAATGGTTAAATTGGCCAACCAAGTTTAATTCATGGGTGAAAGCCAGTGATGTTAAAGACTTTTAATCTCATTGATTTCTTTTATAATTGTATTACAAATAAAAAATATTAAATTGACAGTGTATATTATTTTTATACCAAACCTTTTTTCATCTTACTGCATATCACAGTAATTTCTCGTATAGAACAACTAATAATCATAAAAAAAGAAGATAAATATACATGAAAATCTAAACATTTCTGATGCCCTTTACGAGAAACGTTCGGAAAATTTCACGCTGACTCCTGAAAGGGATTAACGAGACCAGTCATGTATGTGTAGGATCTGATAAATAGTCAGACTCATAACAGTGGACAGGTCATGTCAAGCACCAAACATCCGCTATTGGCTAAATGACCTCAACTAGAGCCTCATTCACATACATGCGTGTATTTTCTTTGTTTTATTTAGTCTTAATAAAAAAAAGAAAAATCGGATTGAAATTAATATTTCATTGACCCGACATACTATGTTTATTCATGAATAGGTATAAACCGGTATAATCCAATTATATAATAGATAGCGTCAGATTTTAACATGGTCAAAATATAAACATGACCCAAGTTATCACTATTTAGTTATATTTATTTGAAACAAATGTCTTTAATTTACATAATAGATATCACCCGACTTTCACAAACAAAAACAGAATTTAACGTTCACTCTATGAAAAAATAACATATGAACACAAACATCTATTTATAAACATGTAAACATTGAATGTAAGGTTCATTTAGTAGGTCATTTAAAATTTGACAAAGTTGAAGACAATATTTTGGAATACGTCCGTTGTTTACAATGGTATACGTATTGTTTTAACACAAAGGATGACATACTATTTATTCTTTCACTGGTCATCAACAAAATAAGGTTTTGTCTTGATTAATTGATTTGGTCAAACCCTTTCATCCGCGCTACAAGAGTAGATATAAATCAATAATATTAATTAGATTTGAACCATTGTCATCGCTAAATATTGATTAAAATTTAATCAAAATACTTAATTATATTATTAATTGTCACAATTAATTATTAATTAAGAAACCACAACATTTCCTTAATTATATTACTAATTTAAAAAATAAATGACCACTTGACCCTTGTCAAAAATTCCCTCCACCAAACAAAATGGCGACTTTAACATTGGGTCTATGGGGAAAAAGTGGTCTAGTCTAACAGGGATGACTACTGTTAGTTTTGGAAGGTATTTTATATCAAGTTTATTTTGGTTAGTCTTTTGAGGCTAGTATGAGATATCCATATTGTTATATGGAAGGTATAGGATATCTAGTTTTCTGAAGCTATTCATACTTTGGGGATTTGTGATATTCAGCGTAAATAAAGGCAACAGTAGTAAACCGCTGTTTGACATTAATAAATCGATTGAGAAAAAAACCCAAACCCGGGTTACAAACTAGAACTGAGTGAAAGACATCAAATATAAGAGGAGAACAACGACACAACAGAATCACAAAAATTGTGATTGAGATTGTGGCACGGTGATGATGACTGTATCCCTATTTTGTCTGTTTTGTTCACTTGTCGTTATAAACACAATGGAATTTGATACGACTGGCATGCATGTGAAATGTTTAACGCAATAAAACAAGGTTTAATCAACCATGTTCTACATTTGAGAATGCATGTACCTCGTCAATATATGCCTGTTGTTGCCAATTCGTTTGATGTGTTGTATCGTTTGATTTTACAATTTGATTAGAGACTTTTCGTTTGAAATTTTCCTCGGAGTTCAATATTTTTGTGATTTTACGTCTTATGCAACACATCCATAATTGAACTATGATATAACAAAGGCCATTACATTTTCCTGACTTGGTACTTGGTGAAACCATTCTTAAATTATTTTTTTTAACTTTGAATTCTTCATCGAGACCAATGGCACAATTAAAAACCTTTTTTTTTCTTCTTTTTCGTATAAAATTAAGGACATTTAGTCCCCGGTTTTAAAATTGTAACACTGTTGATAACTCAAAGTGAAAAAATTATATCAACAATCGATACAAAAGAGGGACGAAAGATACCAGAGGGACAGCACAACGCATCAATCGAAACAAACGAATAAGCAACACGTTGTAGTTCTACTAAATCAATAGTTACAAAACGAATTTTAAGAATCATACTTTTCTTTGTGTGTATTGTATAGAATTATGGTTTGACCATTGCACATCTAGATACACCATGATTTATTTGGGGAATTTTTTTTTACAAAACTAACATAAAAAATGAAAAAAATTGTACGTTTCCAGTTTCATTTTTTTTGTTTATCAAAAATAAATATTCTATCATCCTTCAACTCAATGAAATGTCATTAGATATTTAATAATCACGATTTTCTACCGGATGTAAAAATAAGTGTTTATCATTAACACGGTAAAGTACCATAGATAATGACATATAATAAGCTACATTAACAGTAATACCAAATCCCACAGCAGTATAACCTCATGACCTTCTGATACATGTATTTATATTCATGTATTGTGTTTTTGATCTCAGTCACAGTCTCGACTATTGAAATGTTGCTTTGGTTTCTTGGTGTATGTCTCTGTCATGCAGGTTTGCTGTCTGCATATATTACCAGGGATCTACCAACGGCAAGTAAATTTAATTTATTTTTTTAATTTGACATCTTTAATATTAAAATAAAGTTGATCCAAAACTGTAACATGTGTAAGTTTAAATTATGCATTTTACTAAAAAATCCATATTTTGAAAAGGTTGTTTGCGATTTGCATGTTGTGTCGACTATTTTATTAATTTTTTATAGCATTTCTCTGTGATGAGTGTTGTTGTGAGCGCTTGTGCTGTTTTTCAATCTACATTTGAGCGCTATATATTTTTTAAAAGGTCATTTAAACCGGGGGTTTTAATTATACCAGGTTCAACCCACCATTTGTTTCTTAAAATGTCCTGTGTCATGTGAAGAATATGACAGTTGTTATCAAATATGTCGTTTCTATGTATGTTGGCGTTTGTTTTTGTTGCACTTCAGTATTCCTGTTATTCCTTTGATTTCCTCTTAAAGTTGATTGGGGTCTCGTTGGCCGAATTGTCTAAGTTGTTAACATTGTCATCATTAGCCAGTCAACAATGATGTTGCGATTTCGAACCCCGCTTGTGCGGTTGCACTCGACTCCGATCTTACTTGACAGGGATTGTCAGTTTTCCAATCGAAGTTGTTTGTTTTCTCCGGGAACTTCGTCTTCCTCCAACAACAAATATTGGCCGCCACGAAAAAACCCTTGGTGGCTCGGGAGCCTTCCTCCATCTTGGATTTCGAGGAATCAGATAACAGTTATTTATCTTTAATGAAATGTTCAAATTTGAGAGAAGTTTGTAATTCATGTGTACATATCAGACTTTTGACGCAAATATAGTAAACTGGTGTGTTTTATCATATTTCCAACTTTGCCAAATAAGTAGAGATAACTCATATGGAAGGAAAAAAACTCGCATGAAGTTATTGCATAATAGAAAGTGTTCTGAATTTACCTATTTTTATAAGTCGCACGAAATTATGTTCGGTGACCCTAAATTTTATTTTATTTTATCTAAAAGCATGTTATAAGAGCTATCTTCTCACATTTCATCTTGAAATAGTAGTCTTCTTTTTACCACACGAAATTGGATTTTTCTATGCATAGACTATACAACATTCTATGGATTTTTATTAAGACACCCTAGCCTCATTTAAAGTGGCGTTAACACACAAATCAAATCTTATAGTTGGTGCGTTTCCCTCTGTTTGTAAGCCGGATTTGTTTTCTCCAAATCGATTTTATTACTTTTAAACACCAGTATAATACTGTTGCCTTTATTTAACAACACTATTCAAAAAGTAAAGGAAATAACGGAAACAAAACAGGAAATAGAACTTATAATCAAATATATCTCTATTTTTTATAGGTAAACTCCAAAGTATTAAGGCCAATGGGGTTACCAGATATAAGAATAGTTTCAACTTCAAAAGTATGGGATGAGAAAACATTGGCCACAACATACACTGTACAATTTGAAGCACCTGACGAAGTAACATTTGATGCGGACGAGTTCCCTACAAATGTAGTAAAGGGTAATATACAGCGAATATATCGATGTATTGGCTTTCCTTTACATGACTTCATTTTCATTTAAAGCATTTATTTTTTATATTCATTCCATTTCGTAATCAAATACGATATCGCTGCTTCTTTTTTAGCTCACCTGGCAACAAAAGGTCACGTGAACTTTTATCATAATTTAGCGTCCATCTTCTATCGTCCGTCGTCGTCGTCGTCGTCTGTCGACATCGTCGTCCGTTTATTTTTACAAAATCTTCTCGTCTGAAACTGCTGAGTCAAATTAAACCAAAATTGGCCTTGATCATCCTTCCGGTATCTAATTTTATAAATGTATCCGAGGTCCTCTTACACCAATCAAGATGGTAGCATGTCATACAAATACAAAATGGGGATAAAATGCAGGTTTGGCTTAAATCTCTGGAACTTAAGCATTTAGTGCAAATCTGACAAAGGGTAAAATTGTATCATGTCAATATCTGTCTCCTCCGAAATTTTCATACAAATCACCCAACCTATTGTTGGGTTGCTGTCCCTGATTAATAATTTAAAGGAAATTTTGCAGTTTATGGTTATTATCTTAATATTATGATATATATAAAGCCTTGGCAAAAAAGGAGAAACTTTAGGTTAAGAAACGTACCATAATCCGTAATGAAATTGTACTCTGTAGAACTGATCTACTGTATGTAATAAATATAACTAACTTTATAGATATACTCATTGAATATTTTCCCCTAAATATTCAATGACTAATTTAAGGGATACTAAATTGAAGCTGTAGATTGAGTAAATTGTTAACAGCAAAAGTGCAATTAAACTTTGATTAATTTATAAAAAAAAACATGAGAAGATTTTTTAATACTTAGGAGATAACTGTATTGTATTTTAAGCTCCGACGGCATCAATTGGGGATTTGATGGTCGCAAATTAAGTTTACTGGCGACGCGTTAGCGGAGACAGTAAACGGGTATTTGCGACCATCAAATCCCCAATTGATGCCGTCGGAGCTTAAAATACAATATTGTTATCTCCATTCTAATGAAACTGACAGAAAACAACGTTAAAACATGTATTTAAAATCTGTCATATGCCGTCTGCGCTTGCGCGTAGGTCCCATAGCATCAATTGTCAATTGATGCCATGTAAGAAAGTGACGTTATCCAATCAAAATGAACGTTACAAACGTTGTTGCATTAGAATTTGTTTTTCAACATTCTAAATAGAAACGCATCGTGTCTTAAAGTCTCAAGAAATTAGACTTAAATAAAAATGATAATCGAAATGTTAAATGTGTCAAAGAGATAAAAAGATATAAACCCGATAAAAGAGCAGAAAAACATAATAAAAGAAATATGTCTCTATAGAGGTCAATGGTTTGTTTAATTGTCGTATTTAGCAAATATAGATAACACGACACAAATCAAGTCAAATATGTGTTATTCTAATGCAATTATTTTGTAACAATTGTTCTGATTGGATGACAGCAAGCGTAAAATTCTCTATCTCCTTGTCTGTAACTAAGGAAGCCGACATTTTGAATTTCGGAATGTATTGACATGTTATTTCTAAAATAATAAACAAAACACTAACTTGTTGCGCCTAAAAATCTTCTTTTTATTAAATTTTATTACATTTGAAGCGGCACAGAAGCCAGAAAACGCCCGGTGTTTATGTTTGACGCCGGAAGCATACCTATGACGCCACCTAGTGTAGTAAACCAAAGAAGATAACATCTTTTCGCGGAATTTTCTTTAATGAAGATTTTTCACTAAAATAATGATTGAAATTTAATTATGAATTTATTTTGCATTAGAATAGAGATAACTCTATTGTATTTGAAGCTTTGCGGACGTCCATCGGTAGTTTTACTGTCGCAAATACCCGTTTACCTGTCTCCGCTCCGCGTCGCCAGATAAACTAAATTTGCGACAGTAAAACTACCGATGGACGTCCTTAAAGCTTCAAATACAATACAGTTATCTCTTAAATAATCAAGCAATTTGTGAAATCAAATAAACAGAAATTGCATAATCAGTTACGGTAGTATAAACTCAAATGACTGGAGACAAAATCATAGTATCTATTATCCTTTACTAAAATTGCAGATTTCTTTATTCGGGCCATTTTGAAATATAAATAGTATTTCTATCTTCCATAAAAACTTTTAATGATCACGTGGTGTTTCGGTGACATACTAAGACTTCTATTAAACCTCCACGTATAACAGCACGCTGATTTTATCATCTGTTTGTGTTGGTTGTTTCTTTAACATATCATTAAAGTAAGACATACCGAGTTGCATAAGAGATTTTTCGAATATATAATATGAGCACACTATGTGAAATGTTTATTATTATTATTGTTTTGTCTTTTATCCTCTAGAGAACAGTGGACATGTATTTGCAGTAAGTATAGATGTTCCGGTAAACAGAAAAGATTCGAGTCCAAGAATCATTGCCAGGTCGGCCACTGAACACATGACCGTTGTTTTTCAAACGTCAAAGGAAACGAAGAATCTTCAGACAGATCTTTATTTAACAGGTTGTCAGTATCAAATAGTACAGAATATAACGCAGACGTCTCTCTCACATGTTGAAAAGTATCAAGCAATAGTAACTGACTGTGAACGTGGGGCTTACGAAATACACAATTATTTCAGGATCGTTGTTAATGGTTTAGACTCCATTTCCGACGGAACACATCCGGCGGATATTGACAAACAGTACACTGATAAGTATTTCAACGAAACAGACACAACCAGCAGATACGATAAAAATTACAAAAATGTGGAAACAGCTACTATCAATTTGTCGACAATGGACGCTGATAATGTAGAACTAGCAGAATTTGAATTTAATATGCTTGCCTTAACTCATAGACCTGACACCCTTATCGGTTTAATACGGCTTCAGTGGGGTGAAAACTTATGAAGAAATCAATAAAAATCTAATGAAAAAAAATCTGCATTAATTAATTGCTATCTTAATGACCATTCGATTTTCTTGGTATATTTTATGTTTTCAAGATGAAGGGTACAATTGTCAATGAAATTCTACATAAGAAAATGCCTGTACCAAGTCAGCAATATGACATTTGTTATTCATTCGTTTAATGTGTTTGGATTTTGCTGCTTGATTAGGGACTTTCCGTTTTGAATTTTCTTCGGAGTTCAGTACTTTTTGTGGTTTTAAGTTTTCATTGTCTGTTTTTAATACCATCCATCATTCAATGACAAAACTGAAAAATATAAACAGAAGTCTATATAAGATCAAATATTTACGAAACGTTAAATTTGTGTTACATGCTTTATACATATTCTTTAAAAATCAACTCTGAATTATCTTTCTAGAAATTTGCAGATAGGAATATTAATGGTAAACGTTTTATCATATATCATATTGTAAGTATACACGAAAATTACAGGACCAACGTCAATATTTGGCTTTAAACATTAGTGTGCCTAATGTCCAGTTTCATATAGTTGTATTTCAAATAAATCCATGTTAGTACAAAACACATGTACATCTGTAAACGTGAAATTCTCACTGCTATCACTTTTTTTAGCTCTCTGCTATCCCCCTTTTTTCGATGCCCGTCCCTATCATTATTATCTATAATAATTCCTGTTTTGACATATTATTTAAACTAAAAAATGTTAATGAAAAGTTGTGTAAAATTTTAGTGTTTTAGTTCTGTTCAATCAACGTGAAAGCTTTTTCATTCCTTCTATTCTTAAAAACTTAGTACGGCGGCTTTGTGAAATATTGTGCAAATCCTGCTACAAACATGAAGTTTTGCATAGACCTTTACCAACTAATACTCTTTTATTTCAGAAAGGGGGGCATTTGAAAAAAAATGTCTCACTTCTGGTAAAATCCAGAATGGCGGACATCATACTTAAATCAGCCCAATATCGAAGGCTAGTGTGTAAAAAGCTATCATTATCATGCTACGTTCATAATATTTGGTACATACCTTTGTTTTTTACTACTTTTGAATAAATTTAATAGATTAGATGTCTTTAATAGTCTTGCTTCCGGTGAAATCCAACATGGCGGACATTGTACTTAAATAAGCTTATTTTTAATGGAGGGTAATAAATGTTATTTAACGTATTGCTACTATCATTACATTGTGCAGGAATCTTTCTTTGGTGCTTCTCTCATTCATACAATGTATAAGACATATGTCTTTAAAACCCTTACTTCCGGTAATATCCAAAATGGCGGACATATAACTATCAATTTCTTATTATAATATTCAACTTTTTTTGAAAATGTTTTTTTTCTGTTCATCTAATTTTTGGCTTTAAGTTATTCTCAAAACCACTAGTTCTATTCTGTTGCAAATGTTTAAAACCAAACTTAACACATCCTGTAAAAAACCAATATGGCGTAAGATTACAAAGATGAGTCCCCAATCCATATCTTCGATGTAGAGTTTTGGATAGATTGTATAAAACAAAATAAAATCACTATTGTACTAAAACATTTTTAAAACATTAACAACGACGGCGGCATCCTTTTTGACATCCACAATGTACAAGCTTCTGACAAAATGATGAGGCCTCAAAAATAGTTTTTTTTAAAAGTTATCCTCTTTGTCCCCGCATGGACTGGGTAGCATAAGAGCCAATCACAAGTTCGTCTCCCTAAATACCTACCTAAGTTTATTGCATGTTTTACTTGCTGGAAATACACTCATCATAGATAACAGGACTAAATTTTGTATATACGCCAGACGCGCGTTTCGTCTACAAAAGACTCATCAGTGATGCTCGAATCCAAAAGAGTTAAAAAGGCCAAATAAAGTACGAAGTTGAAGAGCATTGAGGACCAAAGACTAGACCAAGTTGAAGGAATAGCCTCAAAAAGCCTTCCCTTTTACGCAAATAGTTATTTTCTTGCTTTGTTAACTATGATCTACCCATCTGTTAAGTTTGTGCGATCTTACAGTAAAACCCTGGTGATAAAGGCTGATCAATCACCAAGCAAAGAGAGGAGCATATCACAATCGGTAAAGGCATGGAGAAAAAATAAGTGTTTGTGAACACTAATTGCCTAGTGCATTTGAAAGGCCATTGATAGATATTAATCCAAAGTCTATTGCCCTCCCAAACACAATCCATAGTTTTTCGACCCCTATGTCATGGAATGGGGAAACAGTAATGCCAGCATCATCAGTAACGACTGTTCGAATCATGACTCGTTTAAGTTCTTGTTTCATAGCATCAGACACATGCACCATGATTCTAGTAATACCCAATCAGCATACTCGTTAGGCAGAAATTCAGAATCGAAGTGCTAATTTTCCACATTTACAAAAACTGTGGTATTGTTTCTCACATCCATAATGTACATGCATGCTCCTGATAAGATGAACAGGCCTAACAACAAAATTTCCAAAAGGGTTCCCATGGACCATATTTTTTCCTTCGGCATTCATACGCGTCTGGACAAGTTAGCATAAGACCCAATTCCAAGCTTTATTCTCATTCACACCCGCCATGGTTTATTGCACGCTTATCATGCTGAAAAAACCTAGACCGAGTCGTGGGAAAAGCCTCAATAAGTTTTTCCTCTTTTAAAAACACATGTTTTCCTACTTTGTTAACCCCATCTGATAAGTTTTTTTCGATCTTACAACAAAACCACGTACCGTTTTCAATGCCATTAAATTTATCAAATCCATTTCTGGTGATGTTGGCTGATCAATCATCATTCTAAATGCTTGAGTCACATCTTCAAACGCCATTAATGTCACCAACACAGTTCCTTTTCCAGCAAACATGTTTTATTTTAATGCCTAGTGCATTTGAAAGGTCATGGATAGATATATATCTTAAGCTTTTTCACTTCCAAAAGCAAACCAAAGTTTGTCTGCCCCTATTTCATTGCGAAACAGCAATGACATCAGTATCGACTGTTCGAGTCATGATTCAGTTTAGTCTGTGTTTCACTGCATCAGACACATCGATCTTGATTCTAGCGTCAGTCTCTCCGTGTAAACATGGTGCTAAAGTTGAAAAATCATCAAGTGGTGGATAACACTGAACATCCTTAGCATTTGTTGCTACAACTATCTTTTTGTCAAAAATGTATTGAGGAAGCTGCTTTGAATGAAAACTTAAAAGTTCTTTCTTATTGCATCTCTCAGAAAACTTTGCCAATTTTGAGGATTTTTTTTACCCTGGATTCGTCTGTGTATTCCCTTTCCCCTAAATATAGCCGTTGCTTCTCGTAGCATCTTTCAAACTACCAGTTTTGTCTATGTTCGCATCCGAGACTACATCCACTGTTGTCTCGCCATTTTGGATATTACCGGAAGTAAGGGTTTTTAAGACATATGTCTTATACATTGTATCCAACAGAGCACCAAAGAAATGTTCCTGCACAATGTTATGATAGTAGCAATACGTTAAAACGCATTTCAATTACTTTCCCTAAAAAACAAGCTTATTTAAGTACAATGTCCGCCATGTTGAATTTTAACCGGAAGTAGGGTTTTTGAAGACATCTAATCTATATAATATATCCAAAAGTAGAACATAACAAAGGTTTGTACAAAATATTATGCTAGTAGCATGATAAAAACAACTTTTCACATACTAGCCTTTGATATTAGGCTGATTCAAGTATGATGTCCGCCATTTTGGATTTAACCGCAAGTGAGACATTTTTTTCAAATTCCTCCCTATCTGAAATAAAAGAGTAATAGTTGAGGAAGGTCTATGCCAAATTTCATGCTTATAGCAGGATGTGCACAATTCGTCTGAAATATGCTTGTAGCCGGCGGACTAACTAGAATGATGTTGATTTTGAAATAAGGCATAAAAAGCAAAAAAAAAATTAAAAAAAACCCGAACAAGAGGAAAATTCAAAATGGAATGTCTTTTTTTTATTTGGTTCAATACACGATATTACATGCGAATCAATTTAATGCAATTTGTATGCCTAAACTTTTCCATTACATGATGTCTACCATCAATATAAAAGAAAAATCAAGATATGGTTTGATTACCTATTATACTGAATCGTGTCAATTGATATATGATTCAAACTTACATGTTTTCTAAAAACATTGAATAGAGTCCATATAAGATTGAATTTGCAATGAACACACACATTTGCATAGTACTAGGAATCTATTTAATTTTGTTTCAGTTTCAGTGTGAATTCTTGTATTTGGATCATTCAGGTATTTGATGAATAGAATAATAATTTTTCTAAATATTTATAATGACAGAAGTTTCCACGAGATAAAAAGAAGCGAATAGTTACTTTCACATAGAGAGTTACTTTTATCTGACCAGACGTGGATAGGATCTGCTTACCATTCCATGGCACATGATTTATAAGTGGTTTGTGTGGATCTGTCGTCAGTTTTCTATTTTGTGTTTTGTAAACTTAGGTTTTCTTTTTGTCATTCTTTGTTTTGCATTCTCTCATGGCGTTGTCTGTTTGATTACTACTTGAATTCTCTTTCGTTCGCATATCTTTTTCTTCACCAATACTGTCAAAAAGAAATTTAACTAAGAACTAGGAGCTTAGTGCGGGATGCAATCAGAGCAATTTTCAGATAAGAGCTGATCTAGGTGTTATAGACAGAAATACGACCGATAAATGCATATAATAATCGAGTTCCTTACTTTTAGTAGGTATAGGACGATGTGGTATGAGTGCCAATGAGACAACTCCCCATCCAAATAACAATTTATAAAAGTAAACAAATAAAGGTCAAGATACGGCCTTCAACACGAAGACTTGACTCACATCGAACAACAAGCCATGAAGGGCCCCACAATTATAAAAGTAAAACCATTCAAACGGGAAAACCAACAGTCTTATCTGTATCAAAAACGAGAAACATGACTTAGGACAGGTGCAAACATTTGCAGCGGGATTTAACGTTTTAATTGTACAAAACCTTTTACCTTTTACTGAGACAATAGTATAACATCCCAACAGGGAAAAACACACGATAAAATATCAATTGGAAGGCTTAATTCAATAAAAAAAAACCAACGTAGATTAACACTCTATATAATACGAATAAATTTGAGATGCGAGAACTGAATGCATATACATAGTTAATAAAGTAATTAGGGATAAATATTTATAAGGTCAAAAGTAAATAAATAAGTTTAAACACAGCTATTGTAAGATATCACTGTGAAATATTAAACAATTGATACACTTCACTTATGAAAAAAAAAAACACGGCACACTATGGAACCCTAATAGCGCTACAAATCATAACCTTCATTCCTGTAAAGCAGCAAACTTCAAATTAATGTCATAATGTTAAGTGAAACTGAAGAATTTTGTCAAGATTAATAAATTCAATTACAAAATAGTAGAAAAATAATAATTAGTACTTGCAAACAGGAAATGTGTGTCATATATAATTGACAAACGGCTACTCGTTGCAAAAACTAGTTTTTTGTAAACTTATTCTTTTATTTGTCTTTATGAATATCACTCTTGCTGTTTAGTCTGTTATGATTTATATCAATTTGACGTGACTTGGTACTTATACATTCCGCCATTTTGCTCACAGTATGCTATAAAGGGCCCGAAAAATGACAAGTGTAAAACCTATCAAACGCGAAAAACCCACGGTCTAATCTATACAAAAACGAGAAACACTTATAAACCACATCAGGGTACCAACTTAAGACAGGCGAGAACAAATACAGCGGTTTTAAACGTGTTAATAGGAAACAACATTCATCATTTCTAAACAACAGATGAACAGTGACTCATCAAACATACACAGAACGAATAAAGTTGATCTATGACACAATGTAAATAGAATATCAATAAAATAAGGATTGAATAAATTTGGGCAACAGTAGGGTACAGCTGTGAAATGTTAAATAATTATAGAACGTAAATCATAACCTTCAACAAATCACCTTGCCGCCAAATATAATTTTGAACACAGGTAAAAGAAAACGATTTTGTTTCGGTATACAGTATAAATGTAGAACGGAAATATTTGTTTGTTCATAGTACAGAAACAGAAGTTAAAATTTGTATTCATACTTAAATATATAGAAACATTTTACAATTGTATCATCGGGTAACTTATTTGTAGATCTTACTTTGCTGAACATTATTGCTGTTTACAGTTTATCTCTTTCATTAATAGTATTCAAGATAATAACCAAAAACGGCAAAATGTCTTTAAAAATCACTAATTGGGGGAGGGTGGGGGTGGAGGGGGCAAGAGGGGGGCAGCAACCCAACACCTAGTAGTCCAATTCATCTGAAAATTTCAGGGCAGATAGATATTGACTTGAAAAACAAATTAATCCCATATAAGATATTCTTTAAATGCTTTGGTTTCAGAGTTATAAGCAAAAATCTTCCTTTTACCCCCATGTTCTATTTTTAGCCATGGCTGTCATCTTGGTTTGTTAGCCGGATCATCGGAAATACTTTTTGAAACTAGATATTCTAATGATGATTATCCCTAAGTTTGGTTAAGTTTGGCAAAGTAGTTATAGATGTAAGTACATAGTATAATCTGAGGACTAGTTATAGCCTCAAACATTTATACATCCTCGGCATTCAAATGTTTAGTTTTGATCTTTCCTGGTGGAGATTATTTCAGATAAGCACTTAAGACACACCAAATTTACAAAATGTTATGAAATATTTATGCTATCCCAGGTTCAACCCCACCAAATTTTGAATGAACCTGTCCCAATTTCGGGAGCCTGTAATTCAGTGGTTGTCGTTATTTTCTGTATATCATATTTGTTTTTCGTTCATATGTTTTTTCAAGCATAAATTAGCCCATAAGACTCGTTTGAATGTTTTACATTTGTCATTCGGGGCCTTTTGAAATGGTCCAATATAATGAATTTCACATTCAACTTGTTCTGTTAAGTCATGAATAGAAGATATATGACTTTGTGTTTGTTTCGGTTAGTTATACGTAAAAGACATATGATATTGTGTTTGTGTTGGTTAGTCATGCACAGAAGTAACGTGGTGTCCAATTTGTTACGTGATACATAGATGGCACAGGATATTCAATTTGTATTGTTGGTTTGTATCATAGAAGTTTAGTTAGCCTGGCGTAGAAGGTATTTAATATCCAGTTTATTTAAGAAAGTCTTGCATAGAAAATAAGTAATATTGCCATATAAGCGGGAGACTTGGATAGCCGTAAAACCCGGTTCAACTTACCATATGTTTTTTTAATATCCTGTATCAATTGAGCAATGAGACAATTGTTATCTTAAGTCTGTTTCTATGTATGTTAGCGTTTGGAGTTCAGTTTTGGTTAGTCTGGCGCAGAAGGTTGATGGTATCCAGTTTGTTTGGGTAAGTCTTGTGCTACAATTATTGGATATTCCAATTTGAATATGGAAGGTATAAGATATCTATTTTTTTTGAAGTTATTCATGATTTGAGGATTTGTGAAATCCAGTGTAAAATCGGTTTTTCTTTTTCTTTAACTTTGATAAAATTCAAATATTCTATTGTGAATTAATGAAAATAACCCTTGTATGGTTTGATTTCCAAAGCGCTTTCTGGACATTTCTTCATCAAGACCAAGTACACAATAAAATATAAGTTGATTTTTTTCCCATAGAAATAATGAAATTTTGTCCCTAATCTTGTCGACAAAGAAACGAAATCTGTTGAGTAAATAGAAATTCTCATGTCGACAGGTTTTAAAATCGATTCTCAAACAAAAAAAAATATATCAACAAACGATACAAGGGTTTTATTTCTACTTTTTTTTTTTTTTTTTTTAATAAAATAATGTCTTTATTGCACTTTTATTTGCTGTTGCAAAAAATTACTCGACCTACAGCAGTTGGCCGAGTATCCCTGTGAATTAGTCACTGGATAACCAGGGAATTTATTCAGTGAATTAATATATAAGATAGTTTGTTAGTTTTACAGTTCATGGTTATTACATACATTTTACAAACTATATTGTTTCATGATTACGGAAAGTGTACAGTTTTGTCCGGTTTTGTTTCTACAGATTAAAACTTTATGATCGTTGACCTTTAACCTTATTGATGAAAACCGTTGAAGCTGGTCGATCAATTGTCCGGATTAATTTATATGTTTTATTGATACTCACGAACAACTTAAACTTTAGTTAAAAATTACATGTGGTAAGTTTCGACATTGTAGTTGGAAATTCATTTGATTAAGTGATAAAGTGTGTATAAAAGTATTTTGAGACAAAATTCTGTACATTTTCACAAAGCATGCTGTTTTGGTTTATTACCACGTGCTCAGATATATTGTCAACTTTTGCTACACAAATTCTATACATGAAATTTTTTTATATCTAGCTATTCATGACCATATTGTTATAAATGGGCATTGATAATAATCTCAAAGAAACAACACATTTTATATTTCTAAATTTTATTGGGATCAATATCTGAAACCTGAAAAATAATGGTCTTAGATGATTTTCATACACTAAGACAACTTTGGCAATCTCAATTTGGGGAGATCAAATTGCATATGTTTATAATAAGTACCAAATATCAGATAACAAAACATTTAACATAACGTCTATCAACTTATCAAGTTGACATAGCGGTAAAATTCAACTGTCAGTGAACAGGCACTTCGATCACGATTTTCACGGGTCTACATTAAATTCACACTTTCAGGGGATAATGGGTTTATAAAACATGTTTGTCGTTACCTATTCATTCAGTCTCAGTGTTATTTGACACATCTTTTGGGTAGTTTTCCCTTAAATTCCATCGTGGCGAGTGCTTGTTTACGTATATTGGAAGTTGCCATTCCAACGAATGGTCACTTCCGGGTAACGGTACTTCTTTATAAAGTTATAATAATACATGAAAGTATTATTAAGATATGATTACATTACTTGCTGGTCTTCCTTTTACTGTGTAGGATATTTAATAATAGGAAATAATTACGTTAAGTACGTTTTTGTGTAGCGCCGTTAAGGGACTATTTTGTGATTTCAATGACGTCATATAGTAAGGTAGGTGATAAGGCTACAAGTATGGAATTTTAAGGTTTATATTTATTATGTCACTTATTTATTGGAATTAAAGGCAAACTTTCGCGATTTTATGTATTTATAACGACATTTTGGGACATGAGCCAGAGTTTTCCTTAGTATTTCAAAGTTATAGTAGATTTTCAGTTCTGTGAGTCGCGGATGTATTTCTCCGTCAAGTATAAATACGGCGTCGCACTAGCACTTTGGCATATCGTATCTGGCTATCAAGCAGAGCAGTACAATAAACCAAAACAACCCTTAAAGTCAAGCAAGCTATTTAGGTACAGGATGCATTTCGATATACAGCTATTTCACCTTAAGCTATGCGATAGCATTTCAAGCCTTTATTTATCTTTTTACATCTTTTGGAATATTTAACTAAAAGCTCACATAAGGACGTCTAGGAACCAAATATCGCTTTTATAAATATTCCCGCTTAAGCAGGTCTTCAACAGGAAGTGGCTTCATATTAAGACAAGATGAGGAACCAGTTCAATGTTTACAATTTCTAATAGCAGTTTTTGGCAAATTACACAAATTATTAAAGATGTAAAGATACGATGTCCCACCACGTTGACAACTTTCTTATATCGTAGTTTAATGAAATACGTATATTTCATTCTCTCATAATGGTATTGATAGGATAAAGTCTTGTAAATCTGTATATATATAAATTACATCTGGGGTTCGGAAGGCCAGCATCTTACTATTACAATTTATGGTTAAACTTTGTTATTGCTGATATTTGCATGCGTTATTTATTGAGATATACATGCCTACTGGACAAGAATAAAAGTCACTCTTTTACGCTGGATTCTTCATTTATATATGATTATGCTGGAATCAACAAACTACACTCAAAACAAGACAAAGTAACGGAACACTATCAATAAGCAATCATACGGAATTAAAAGTACACTCGACCCCTACTCGCCCGCCTGTAACAAACTGGTGTCAGAAGTGGGATGTCACAGTCCAAAGTGGCATCCAGGATGCGAACCTCACATTTATTTTTAAGTTCAACTATCTACTAGTATACCAATTTGATATGTCAACGTCTACGATAAAGATGGATCTTAACGTGGTGGAAATTTAATTTTATTACAATAATTATTGTACGTTATATATATCTAGGTTAAAATCAGTCTAAGTCTCAACATGGCCGAGTCGCCAGATCTGGAAATCAGATTTAGATCGGAAGAGAGAGAAAAAGAAGCAAGGCATGAGAGAAATACCGATTTTGCGGACGCAAATGAAACTTTAGAAGAACAAAGAGCAAATGTATATGCACATGGGGAGGGAGACGTAAATAGAGAATATGGCATGTCTGGACAAAGAGGACAAAGGGGGATAAATTCTGACGGATACCGATACAACAACCCACACACAGTCTCTATTAGACCAGAACCATATGATGGAGGAGAGGATTGGGAGGAATATATTTCACACTTCGAGGTGTGTGCCGAACTTGGGAGATGGCGGGACGCAGACAAAGTATTAGCGCTAGCGGCAGCATTAAGGGGACCAGCAAGGACATTTTACATTAGTTTAGAACAGACGGAAAAACGGGATTACGGTATTTTGACTCAGAGATTAGGATTACGATTTGGGAGTACAAGGCAACAAAACAGATGGCTTTCTCGTCTTGAAATGAGAAAAAGGAACCCAGGAGAAGCAATAGCGGCGTTGGCGGACGATCTGCGCCAGATGGCTCAGAGAGCTTATATTGATCTTGATGCAAGGGCTCAGGAAGTATTGGCACTTAACCAGCTGTACAAAAGCGTTACACCTGAAGTAAAATACCAATGCACTAACCAGGGATGTAGAACTGTTGCAGGAGCTGTAGAGGTAATAGAAAGATATGAAGCTATAATAGGAGATGGCTCAGAAAAGAAGAAAGGCAGTGTCAGAATGACAACAGATACACATTTAGGAGAAGCATCTAATTTTTCACAGGAACCTTCGGAAAACCAATTTCACGATAGCATTGATGGACTAACAAGGAGGATTTCACAGCTTGAAGGTACAAAACAGAATTATAGTAACTCTTGGCAAAATAATAATAACAGAAGGCCTCAATGGGGAAATACTAATAACAGGCAAGCTAAATGCTTCATTTGTGAGAGCACAAGTCACTTATGTAGATATTGTCCATTTTATCTTCGATAAAAGCAAGAAAATGCAAGACATGACAATACTGGAGGACAGCAAGGCTCCAAGGACCAGGATAACAGAAACTCACAAAGTCTCAACCAGGGAAACATCAGTTCCCCATTGGCTCGATAGACCGGGAACCAGTGGGAAATTTACGGTCACAGGAATTAAGTCACAATATTAGGATAGGACAAATGGGAAATACATGTGGTATTTGGGATAACGGATTTTATACTAAAGGATACCTACAAAACTTACCTTTGATAATATTAATAGACTATGGATCAACCTTTTATATTAAATTATAAAATTTACAGACAGTTAGCTGATGTACTGAAAAACGCAATACTAGAACCAAGCACATATAAACTTTTTGATGTAAATGGCAATCCTTTATGCTCATACGGGACACTTAAACAAAAACTCACTTTAGGGACAGCAGATTTTAACACAGAATTTCTGGTCTGTGATATCAAACAAGATGCGATCTTGGGGCAGGAATTTCTATTGGATCATATAGACAAAATTGATTATAAGAGACAGATATTATCGACAAAGGATACAGATATACGTTGCTGGATAGGAGGAGAAGCAAATGCAATATGTAGAGTCATTGTAAAAGAGACAGTCACTTTGCCGGGAAAATCTAAAATGCTCATTCCAGTAATAATAGAAAATGCAGAACACTTAGGACCACTGGGATACGTTGATAAAACTCAGAAAAAGGAAACAGAACATAACATCACTAGGGGAATTTTAGATCCACACCAGGAAGACATTAGAGTACAATTAATTAACTTTCGGGAAGAACCAATTACTGTACATGCTAAGGAACAGATAGGTGTATGTGAGTCGTACTACGAAATGCCAGCGGTAGGAGTATGCAATTACATTGGAACAGAAGGGACCAGTTCAGACAAGCTACCATCACATATTGAGGACCTATTTAACAGAAGTATTGTACATTTACAAGAAAAAGAAAAGCAATACCTGAAGGAAATTCTTCAGACATACTCAGACGTTTTTTTGCAAAATCAGCGGATGATTTAGGGAGGACTAATAGAGTACAACACAGGATATATACCGGAACTGCACATCCGATAAGACAAGCACCTAGGAGGCTACCATTAGGGAAAAGGGAAATAGAAAAAAAGGAAATAGTCAAAATGTTGGACCGAGGATTCATTGAACCATCAAACAGCCCTTGGAGTTTTAGGACCGTACTTATAGCCAAGAAGGACGGAAGTACAAGAGTATGTGTGGACTATAGAGCTTTAAGTGAAGTGATCATTAACAAAGACGCCTATCCCTTGCCTCGTGTGGACGACTGCTTAGATTCGTTAGCAAGAGCCAAATGGTTCGGATGTCTGGACTTAAATCAAGGTTTTTATCAGGTGGAACTCTATCCAGATGACAGAGAAAAGACAGCATTTTCGACCAGTCAAGGACTCTTTCAGTTTACAGTCACCCCATTTGGCTTAGCCACTAGCCCAGCAGTTTTCGAAAGATTAATGGAGGACGTACTTAGAGAACTTCAGTGGGAGGAATGTCTCTTGTACATGGATGACATAATCGTTCCAGGGGCAACGTTTGAAGAAGAACTACTAAGGTTAGAGCACGTATTTCAAAGAATGAGGGAAGCAAACTTAAAATTGAAACCATCAAAATGCATTTTGTTTCAGAAAAGCGTCAAATTTCTTGGGCATGTAGTCTCAGAGCAAGGAGTTCAAACCGTTCCTGAGAAAATAGAAGCAGTTCAAAAATGGCCAGTTCCACGGAATGCAAAGGAAATAAAGAGCTTTTTAGGACTTTGCTCCTATTATCGGAAATTTGTTAAGGGTTTTGCTGATCTATCCAGACCTTTACATAAAGCATGTGACAAGGGGACGAAATTTATTTGGACAGAAAACTGCCAGCTTGCTTTCAACTCACTAAAAGAAGCACTAACTACACCACCAATACTGGTTTACCCAGTTACAGACAAAACCTTCATTTTGGACACAGACGCCAGTAATAACGCAGTGGGAGCCGTCCTCTCACAGGAACACGATGGTCGTGAGCATGTTATTGCATACATGAGCAAGGCACTCAATAAGCATGAAATTTCATACTGTACGACTAGAAGTTACTAGCGGTAAGCATTGCCTTAAAGAATTTTCATCCATACGTCTATGGTAGACCAGTTTTACTCAGAACTGACAATGCAGCCGTCAGTTGGCTTCAAAGTCTGAAGGATCCTACAGGTCAGGTAGCAAGATGGCTTCAGACATTAGGAACATACAATTTCAAAGTTACTCATAGGGCAGGGAGGAAACATACAAATGCTGACGCAATGTCAAGGAATCCATGTAAGTCATGTAAACATCAAGAGGATTTAAATCAAGCTGAAAACGATAATGATACGGAGAAAAGTGAAAAACCTGTAGAATGCCATTCAAATTTAGAAAAACATGAAGAAACAGTAAAACACCTCACGGAAGCAGATGAAACACCAGATATCACTGAAATTACAGGGCTAATTCCAGAAAATATCCGAGCTGTAACAAGGAGTGAACGCAAGGAGCAACAGAACGAAATGAAAGTCAATGAGGCACTCTTAGGGGGTTGGGAACCATTGGAAATAAGACAACAGAAATTAGAAGATGACAATATTGGGAAAGTATTTTTAGCATTTGAAAGCGGATCTCAGAAACCACCATGGGAAAGTATTTCAAGTGGAACATCAGCATTGAAAACTCTTTGGGGACAATGGGATAGATTAGAATTGCATGGAGGAGTTTTATACAGAAGGTTTGAGACAAACAATGGCCAAACAGCCCGAAAACAAATGATTGTTCCGAAGAGTCGAACACAAGAGCTATTACACTATTTTCATGACGTACCATCAGCTGCTCATTTAGGTGTGGACAAGACACTGGAAAAGCTCAAGAACGGATTCTATTGGCCTAACATGAAGGAATATGTTCAAGCATATTGCCGTTCATGCGACAGTTGTTTTGCAAGAAAACCCAAGAAAGAATCAACTAAAGCACCTTTGGGTACCTATGTCTCAGGAGAACCAATGGAAAGAGTAGCATTAGACATTTTTGGACCACTGCCGTTAACAAAACCAAACAATAAGTACATCTTAGTTATCTCAGATCTGTTTACAAAATGGACAGAGGCTATAGCCTTACCAAATCAGGAAAGTTCAACGATTTGTACTGCATTTATAGACCATTTCGTAACAAAATTTGGAGCCCCTCTACAACTACACTCAGATCAAGGAAGAAACTTTCAAGCCGATATTTTCCAGAGAATGTGCAATCTACTAGGCATTCATAAAACCAGAGTTTCAGACCACAATCCAACGGTGGTGTGGAACGTTTTAATAGAACACTTCCTTCTATGTTATCGATGTACTGTAAACAAAAACAAGATCAGTGGGACCAGTATCTACAACAGGTGATGATGGCATACAGATCTTCCGTACATGCATCTACTTCAAAGACACCAAATTTTATGCTCTTTGGAAGGGAGGTAACTTTACCGCTGCAGGCTGTGATCCCACAGCCAGATACTGAAATTCCAGAAAACCGATCGCCAGATGACTATGTGGCACACCTACAAAATAAATTAAAAGAAAATCATGCATTTGCAAGGAAAGCACTCAAAAAGGTCTCTATATATCAGAAAAAGAGATATGATCTTAACGCCAAGAAAAGAATCTTTAAAAGGGCGGAAGCTGTTTGGATTTACGACCCAATAAGGAAAAAGGGAGTATGCTCAAAACTCACACCTAAATGGAAAGGACCGTTTATAATTGAAAAGAGAATAGATGATGTTACTTACCGAGTAAAAAGAAGCTTGAGGCAGCCGTCGACTGTATATCATGTGGATCGTTTAGCACTGTATCAAGGGAGGAATGTACCATCGTGGGCAAGCAGATTTCGAAGAATGATGGATTTAGAGGAAGCAAATAACGACCAGCAATTGGATAAGCCAGTTGGCTAAATGTTGGAGGAATATTAAAGGTCCTCAGCATTCTGTACCTGTTCATGTTCATACTTTTATTTTTGGATATACTGCAGTATATATTTTTATGACAGATCTGTCGGAGAACGATTTGGGGGTGGTCTGATCAACCACTAGTCAAATCATTGAGATATAGGATAGGGATCCTGACTGACTAAGGAGGAGCCTAGTAGTCGAGTTTATTTTGGATATGAACAGTTATAGATATTTTTGGAGTTGTTTCGTTGGTGTTATTTGCATGGTTTTGAGTTGAGTTTACTTGCCTACGGATGCTGGCCTTCCATGAACACATTTATAGAACGGGATGGGGGGGGGGGGAGGATTTTAACTTATTATATAAACAATACAGGGAATTAATGGCAGTATTCCTTGTATTTCAGAATGAGTTCAGTGGTATCAACAAAATGCTGGTTATGCCCGGAAACCTTTGAAAAGAAAAAGGACCTGAAGAGCCATGCCATCTCCGAGCATTCGGTGATGTGCAGAGTTGTTTGTCCATGGTGTGTAAATAGTGAGAGGACGTTTGGCAGGATGTCGGAGCTCACCAAGCACAGTAAGAGAAAACACAATGATCTAACCATAGACCTCCTGGAGGGCGATTTCTTTACAGAGCCAAATGGATTTTGGTTAGCCAAGCGGCCAGATGATTATGTTAGAATTATAAAGCCTTCAGAATGGACGAGCACCATTGCCATCAGGACCAGGGCAGCAGTGTTGGGATGGGTGGAAGCCACCAAGAAGGAGGGATCAGACAAACATAAGAAGTCATGGGAAGAAGGATGGAAGAAAGCACTGGGTCATTCTGTTACAAGTGAGCAGCCCACCAGCACTAGGAAACGGAAATACAGGTCGTCCAGACCTCTAGTGGACCTTCCTGAACTAGCAGTAGCCAGGATTGACCTATCATCTAAGGGGAACATAGGCTTTCTTAGAATAAAGGAGTCGTCAGCAGAAATATGGTTCAAGGTAGAAATGGTACATTGGGTCATGGAGGACTCCAGGGCAAAGGACAATTTGGTTAGGAGAATGAGCATTGCAAAGACAGACCATGAGCCACCACAAAGTTTTGGAACAGAACTTAAGTTGTCTGAGTCAAAGCACACCTTGAATCAGGTAACCAAGGCGTTGGGAATTGGTGAGAGACATGTCAGGAAGCTCTTTAGGGGAAAGGTGACGTTTGAAACTAAGTCCAGGAAGAAGGCAGAGGAAACAACCAGGGAAGAAAGTAGTAAATCCGATATTGGAGAAGAGCCAGAGTACGAGATCATGGACTCTATTGGAGAAGTAGACAACCTAGAAGTTATATTAGAAGAAAAGGAACAACCAGAAACAGCTAAAAACATCTCAACAACACAGGAACCATCAGAAATAGTTGCAGTTGTCCTACCAACAGCAGAAAAGAAAAAAACCAAGCAAGCCAGTACCAATTCAAGACAGCCCTCTTAAGAAACTAGACAACAAAGAGAATGATACATATTTACCAATGCTGAGTGAGGACGAGGAGGAAGAGGAGGAGGAAGACAAGGCAACATCAGAGAGGTCAGATAAACGAATCATAATGGTGAGCCATAAGGAAGTGTTTGATATTGACACTGACGAAGAAGAAACTACAAATATATCACTTAGGGAGAGGGCGGAGAAGCTATTAAAGGCAGGAGGGATGCCCCTATTTCCACCAGGGAGGAGACAATGGGCCGGAGAAAGGATGCAGGTGTCGAGTAAGCCAACACCAATGTTCTGGCCGCCCAAGGAATGGAGGAAATTGACAGCGGATCAGAAGCTGACAGCCTGGAGGTTCGCTGCCATGACCTTGGCAAGGGAGCATGGAGTCGACACCGTCCAGGAAGAGAGAGACGTACTTGACAAGTATGCCATGCTTGCCTTGCCAGGTACTGCGTTACCTAATCAACCTGGAGAAGACTTGATTATAAAGGCTCGTTTGGCCAATTACCACTTGTTGAAGGATATCTGTCTTGGTAAACTGGAAGGAATTGAAGCTTTGGAATTAATAGATATGCTGGAATCCGCAACCCGATCAACACCACAAAATGACTTAATTAAATTATTATGTAATGTACCTCTGAGATTGTCAGAAGATGTTAAGAAGGATAAATCGCATTAACTGTATACACTTTTTTTACTATCTAAGATGACAACGACCATCACCAAGAAGAACCGATCAAGAGAGACTTAAAACTGTCAAATTTTATTGTTATTGTTCTTTTGTGTTTTAATGCTTTTAGTTCATTGCATATATTTTATCATTTGTACAATACAAAAGAGAATTCGGGAGAATTCTTTTTTTTATTGGGTGGGGAAAGTGTTATAAATGGGCATTGATAATAATCTCAAAGAAACAACACATTTTATATTTCTAAATTTTATTGGGATCAATATCTGAAACCTGAAAAATAATGGTCTTAGATGATTTTCATACACTAAGACAACTTTGGCAATCTCAATTTGGGGAGATCAAATTGCATATGTTTATAATAAGTACCAATTTTATCAGATAACATAACATTTAACATAACGTCTATCAACTTATCAAGTTGACATAGCGGTAAAATTCAACTGTCAGTGAACAGGCACTTCGATCACGATTTTCACGGGTCTACATTAAATTCACACTTTCAGGGGATAATGGGTTTATAAAACATGTTTGTCGTTACCTATTCATTCAGTCTCAGTGTTATTTGACACATCTTTTGGGTAGTTTTCCCTTAAATTCCATCGTGGCGAGTGCTTGTTTACGTATATTGGAAGTTGCCATTCCAACGAATGGTCACTTCCGGGTTACGGTACTTCTTTTTAAAGTTATAATAATACATGAAAGTATTATTAAGATATGATTACATTACTTGCTGGTCTTCCTTTTACTGTGTAGGATATTTAATAATAAGAAATAATTACGTTAAGTACGTTTTTGTGTAGCGCCGTTAAGGGACTATTTTGTGATTTCAATGACGTCATATAGTAACGTAGGTGATAAGGCTACAAGTATGGAATTTTAAGGTTTATATTTATTATGTCACTTATTTATTGGAATTAAAGGCAAACTTTCGCGATTTTATGTATTTATAACGACATTTTGGGACATGAGCCAGAGTTTTCCTTAGTATTTCAAAGTTATAGTAGATTTTCAGTTCTTTGAGTCGCGGATGTATTTCACCGTCAAGTATAAATACGGCGTCGCACTAGCACTTTGGCATATCGTATCTGGCTATCAAGCAGAGCAGTACAATAAACCAAAACAACCCTTAAAGTCAAGCAAGCTATTTAGGTACAGGATGCATTTCGATATACAGCTATTTCACCTTAAGCTATGCGATAGGATTTCAAGCCTTTATTTATCTTTTTACATCTTTTGGAATATTTAACTAAAAGCTCACATAAGGACGTCTAGGAACCAAATATCGCTTTTATAAATATTCCCGCTTAAGCAGGTCTTCAACAGGAAGTGGCTTCATATTAAGACAAGATGAGGAACCAGTTCAATGTTTACAATTTCTAATAGCAGTTTTTGGCAAATTACACAAATTATTAAAGATGTAAAGATACGATGTCCCACCACGTTGACAACTTTCTTATATCGTAGTTTAATGAAATACGTATATTTCATTCTCTCATTATTGTATTGATAGGATAAAGTCTTGTAAATCTGTATATATATAAATTACATCTGGGGTTCGGAAGGCCAGCATCTTACTATTACAATTTATGGTTATACTTTGTTATTGCTGATATTTGCATGCGTTATTTATTGAGATATACATGCATACTGGACAAGAATAAAAGTCACTCTTTTACGCTGGATTCTTCATTTATATATGATTATGCTGGAATCAACAAACTACACTCAAAACAAGACAAAGTAACGGAACACTATCAATAAGCAATCATACGGAATTAAAAGTACACTCGACCCCTACTCGCCCGCCTGTAACAATATGTATCTTTTTACATCATTCAAAAATTTGCTGTTTTTAGCATTAATATATATGTTAATTTCGTATGTGTTTAAAAATTCATTTCTGAAAACTGCATAAGCGTCTATGTCTTTTTGTTTATAATTTGATGTATGAGTACTTTTACGAATTGAATATAATAAGACAGTTAGGAAGAGATTTATATCATTATACATAGGATCATGTATTTTATAGCCCAGTTCTAAAGTTTTAAAATTAAAAATATGTTTTGATTTTGCTTACAAGTACATATATTTTCTTCCAAAATTCATGAAAGAATTGACATTTGAGAAAAAAGTGTTCGTAATCTTCAGTCACGTTACACAAGTCACACATACTTGTTTCTTGTATGTGTCATTGTAGTAATAATTGTTTACATGGTAGGATGCAATGGAGTAATTTCCATCTTAACATTTTATATTTGTTATTAATTAAATAGGTAAAAGTAAATTGAAGCACATTATTTATTGGAGTGATTGATTCTAGATTGAAGATGTTTTTCCATTTGGAGAACCCTAGTGGTCTCGTCTCATTTTTGTTATTTAAATAGTTATATATATCTTTGGATGACATATTTTCAATTAGTTCTGTTTTGTTGTTAACAATCAAGGACAAGTTTAATTTTGTTTTTACAGAAGTTTTCAAAGATTTGTCAGATTTTATTGTACTCACCCATTCTTTTGGATTACAATTTTTCAATTTTAACAGTTCTGAGATCCAATTGGTTTTTGAGGTTAGTTTCTCCAATATAAGTTTCTGTGATATGTGCCCTTTTTGATCAATTATATCATTAATGAAAATAATACCATCTTTTATCCAATTTGGGTAAACTAAACATTTTCCTTTAAATTTTATATTTCTATTACCCCACAACATTTGCTTCCTAATATTTCTAAAATTTATGATCGGTGTATTACTTGTTGGTGTATTATTTGCTTCATACCAGCTCTTTAATATGTTCAAGTAAAATGAGGGTAGAACATTACTTAAATTATGTAATGATTTTATGTTGTCAGGCATCATATGAAATATAAGGTTGTTTATACCAAATTTATTGAAATAATATGTTGGAATGACTTTCCAATTAGCAAATTCTTTTGCCGTTAATCGTTTAACCCATGAAATATTTAGTGCATTTAAGAAGCAATCAATGTCTGTCATTTTTAGACCTCCATTTGTGTAATCTTTAGTAGGTGTTGAACGTTTTACCTTTTCTTGTTTATTATTCCATATAAAATTATATACGAGTTTGTTTAAATCTTTTATGTACATTTGGGGTATTGAAACAACCGAAGCCAAAAAAGTAAGATTAGGTAAAATAACCGACTTAACAACTGTTATTCGTCCTATCCTGGTTAAATTTCTTTTTTCCCAATCAAGTATTATTTTTTTTGTCTGTTTCATTGTTTTTTGCAATATTTAATTTGTCACATTCACTTTTATCTAATCCAAAGTAAACACCTAGACTTTTAATTGGTTCTTTGCTCCAGTGTATATTTTCAATTTTTTCTTTACAATGTTTAAGTCTACCTAATCATATACCTTCTGTTTTAGATTTATTCAGTTTCAAACCAGAAAGTGTTCCAAATATTTCTATTAGGTTTAATGCTTGGTGTAGTTCATTTTTTGAACTGAGAAAGAGTGTTGTGTCATCAGCCAATTGGGAATTTTTTAAACTATGCGTTTTTTCATCAAGTTTAATTTGAAACCCTTTAATGTTTGAATCTTGTCTTACTCTACAGGCCAGAATTTCAACTGCTATAACAAAAATAAGAGAACTTAACGGACATCCTTGTTTTATACCACGGTGAAGACTATAAGTTTTTGAGATCCAGCCGTTATTAGACAGGCATCCTTTAGTATCATTGTATAACGTTTTAACCCATTTTAAGAAGGAGTGTGGTATTCCAAATTTTAGTAGAGATTCATACATGAAGGGCCATTCTAAAGAATCAAAGGCTTTGGAAAAGTCTATGAACAATAAAACCCCATCTATGTTAAATTTTTCTGAGTAGTCTATAATATCTTGAATCTGGCGAATGTTAAAACCTATGTACCGATTTTTTATATATCCATTCTGATCGCTATGAATAATTTTGGACAACACCATCTTTAATCTTTGCGCTAAGGTATAGGCCATAAGCTTAGTGTCTACATTTAATAAAGTGATTGGCCTGTAGTTATCTAATGATAATGGATCATTTTTTTTATATAATAAGGAGATAACACCTATTTTTTGGAGAGTTGTCATTTCTTCTTTTTCATAACATGTATTTAATACTTTCACTGCAGATTCTTTTGGGTATGACCAAAATGTTCGATAAAATTCTACACTGAGACCATCTAGTCCAGGGGATTTATTCTGTTTCATTTTAAATATAGCATTTGTACATTCTTCTAATGTTAGGTTGCCCCCCAATAGTTCACTGTCATTATTGGATAGTGAGTGATCTATCTTTGTTTGACTTATATAATTTTTTATTTCTGAAGGGTCTGGTTTAGTACTTTTATACAAATTTTGGTAGTAATTTTTACCTAGAATAAGAATATCCGACGCGTCTGTAACAATATTACCATGGTCATTTCTAAGGGCGGAAATGGTTTTCTTGGTTTGTCTTGATTTTTCAAGACCCAAAAAATATTTTGTGTTTTTTTCCCCTTCCTCTGCCCATCTGACTCGGAATCTAATTTGTGCATCTCTAGTTTCTTTTACATATAAATTTTGTAAATTGTTTTCTACATTATTTATTTCTTTTTTAAGATGTTGAGAATTACTTGATTTTTCATTTAAGAATTTTAACTTATTTTCTAAATGTTTAATTTCATTTTTACTTTCAGCAGTCTTTTGTTTGCAGTATGCAATGGTTACCTCCCTTACTTCAGTTTTGAAAATGTCCCAAGTAACTCGAGGATCATTATTTTTGGTGAGTATTTTTTCTTGATGAGTATCATTTAGTTTAATTATTATTTCTTTGTATTTTGTATCATTCAGTATACTGTTATTTATCTTAAAGAATCCTTTGCCTTTATTTTGAGCTTTAAGTCTTATTTGTAAAGAGATTGCTTGATGATCTGTATGTGATATTAGTGCAGGTCTTATGTCTGCTGATATTATGTGCGGTCTCATATCTGGGCTCATTAGAAAAAAAATCAATTCTGCTTGTAACACTTCTATTTGGTTTCTTTTAATTGTATATTTGTACTGTTTGAATATTATTTATTCTAACATTTATGATATCAATTTTCTACGTCGATAAAAGAATGCCTTTAAATTTATTTGCCTTAGAAAAATCACTGGTTTTAATGTCCAAGCAGAAAACCTGCGTGACAAAGGCATATTTCAAGACTCCTTAGCATAATTAATGCTGTTGCATCGATCCTGAAGAACATTAGTGAACGTAAATACACATACATGTATCAATGATATTAGAATTGAAATTAATAGGAAGTTCTGTAAAGGTTACTTGTTACTGTGCAGGTCACTAACTATCGTTGAACTTTTTCGTATAATTTTACTATTAAGATTGAAGGACAACAAGTACAACAATCATACTGAAAAAAATACAGAGTGAATTTGTACACGTACACTCTTTTGTTTATTTTTGTTTAAATTATAAATTATTTATGTCTTATTGTTTATTATGTTGTACCATTTTTTTTTTGGTAAAGAGAATTTTATACAAAAAAATGTGAAAGAAGAATAAATGTTTTTTTATTGAAACACTATAGATATGATCAGATCATTTGTTTTGAATACCAAAATAGGCCTTATGGGCTAAATCAGTACTATGATTTTGTATATTAAACAAATAATGTAAAAAAAAACAACCCGATCAAATGGCAGAAAACAGCCGGAGGCCACCAATTGGTCTTTAACATTTTTAACACAGCGAGAAAATCCCGCAACTGAAAGCGGGCTTCAGTTGGTCCCTTTACAATAATGTATACCAGTTCAGGGAAAAATGGACTTCACGCTTAAATCCGAACTTATAAATAAACCAATATTTAAAAACATAGTCAATACAAACAAATGCCACAGATTCCTGGCTTGGTAAAGGTGTAAGAATGTTTCAATATTAAACACTTTTTTTAACGAAATCTCAACCATCCACTTAACCCCTAGCAAATGTGATATAAACAAACACACAGCAATACACACAGTAAAATTGAATGCAAAAAAGTCCGAGGCATATATTAAAAAAGGTAACAGAAGGTAAGCAATATAACAATATAAGAGCTTAGAAATTTATCCCCATATCCATTTGCCTGAGTGTGCTTTACCAAACCGGCCTTGTTGAGTACTGTATTTGGAAACTATCAAATTGGTTAAAAGCATGGATAGTCTGCTGCTCATGGCGCAAAGTCATCAAACAACGAATATGGTGTTTATGGTTTTATCAATAATTTATGTCGAATTCGATTTTTGGGCTGTTATTTGTTTAGTAAAATCTATATTGTATATATTAAAAAGAAGATGTGATATGATTGCCACACATCTGAAGTACGGACGTAAACTCTTTTTACGAATCAATTTGATGTACACAAGTGACAATTTGTCGTCTTACCTATACTTATATAAAGTGGTACATATTTAAAATGTATATTGCTCATAGATATTTCGTATAAACTTCAAAGATAATAAACGATGGTATTGAAGTGTAGATTCTGTGTACCGACGTTGCTTATCGTCTAAATAACGTGTTATTTGTCTTTATGAATATAACTGTTTTGTCTGTTTTTATTACATCAATTAGACGTGGCTCGGTAATTATACATCCCGTCATTGTGTTATTGTTCTATGATATTTCTCGTATTCTTGTCTCGTTGCTAATTTGTTTTGTCTATATGTCTTTCAGTGTTTATTTGATATATATGACGTGGTTCTGTACTTAAACATCCCGTCGTTGTCCTTTTGTGCTTTTTTACGTATTTTAAAAGTGATTGAGATTATAACACAATGTTGACTGCTGTTTCCCTATTTTTTGACATTTTTGCCTATTGCCTCTTTTTGTTTTGTTCACACATCGTTGTCAATACTGTAAATTCAGAAATTATTGCGAGGTTTGTTTCATTGCGAAAAAAAGTGACTGACTTGTAAACGCAATAATTTAAACTCGCATTTTGAAATATTTTATATGAATTTATGATTTTACAGTATAATGGAATTTGACGCGAATGCCATATAAGTGAGAGATTAAGCTAGATTAAAAACCAGGTTCAATCAATATTTTTGGATTCAGCGTACAATAAGCTACAATAAGCTATCACATGAATGAAATGATATTTTACAACTTTCAAAATACATTGTTTTTGGTGGAAAGACCTTCAATTGTTTTCTGAACAATTGGTTTTTAATTATTGATGCGTTTCTTTTGGTTTAGGTGTTGCGACCCGGGTTTATTTTCTCTCATTCGATCAATCACTTTAAACACCGGTATTCTACTGTTGCTGTCATTTTCTAACTCACACCTAGATATTCACCACTCTTTATATATTCCTCTAACGTCGGTGTATTGTTTTTACAGTTGATTATTTTTCAAGAATCCACTGACCACTGTGATAACTTTAGATAACTTATTTCATAAGTTTAAACTTTGACCTTACTATATGTCATCCTATATAATTTTCTTTATAATCAGTTCGGTCTGAAGTATATGCATGATACCACTTTACCACGCGTGCTAACATAAAAAATTATTCAAATAACACTCTTAAAGCGCATATCTATCAATACATGTCAATAAACTGTCTTCTTTGTTATCTAATAAAATATATAAACGCCATAGAATCAAGGAATTGAATATATATTACTTATTAATACAATTCCTTGATAAAATACACATTTATATACTTTGAATTAAGAAATAATGGCATGCAATTATTATAGCGATTTTGTCGTTTTAGAATTTTACGATTTCGAGAGGAATCTTGTTTAAATCATAAAAAGTATTTCAAAAAGCGAGTTTGAATTATTTGGTTTCCAACTCTGTTATTTTTCGGAATAATAAAAACCTCGCAATAATTTATGAATTTACAGCATACATTTCGCTTGTCACTGTTCACGTACAATGACTCTTCCTTTTCATCAAAGCAAATGCTTACTTTGGGTTTTAGTATTATAATGATATCATACCGTGAAAAATGTTTTCTTTGTTTGATTATAAATGGTCCAAATGTACATCAACAATGAACGGGTTTGGACGTGGTACTGTAAGTATCACAGAAATTTCTTTCGATACCAACGCCAAGATGATGACGGCTATAAACAGCTTGTATGTATGTCTTCAACACAAAGCTGATTGCTCTAAGGTGGAAGAAGGTGAATAAAAGGTTGTTTGATTGACCATAAAAGCAACCCCACTAATCCAGCCTGTTTTGTTCCATTATTGTTATGACGTATTTTTTCTTCAAACAAGAGTGTGTCTTAAGTGCATTGATTTCCTATCCGCACGATCATTTTCTATGTTCAGTGGAAAATTAGGTAAAATCTTAAATTTGCAGTAAAATTAGAAAGATCATATCATAAGGAACACATGAGTATTGTGAACTAAGTTTCAAGCTGATTGGACTACAACTTCATAAATCAAAGTGATGGAAATCACTCATGGAAAGATTAGAAGAGTAGTTTAAATTATTTCATATGGGGAAAAATGAACATTTATAAAGCACTATTGCTGAAAATTGAAAATTGCATTTACAGCAAGTCTTTAGAAGGAAACTTGCTTTTCCAGTATGAGGATAGAATGAGCTCAAATTAAATAATATAGTTCTCTTAGTTTGCACAATTTTATTTAAACTGCAGTTTATATCTTATCAAATGTATGTTGCCGGTTAAGAACATGTTTCAAAAAAATTAAAAAAAGTGCAAAAATTCTTCTACACAGCTACTTTTGCATAGGTACTATTTCTGTACTTAAAATATGAAGTACTGGAAATTTACTTTTAATATTTAGTACTTTTTCTTTACTAAAAGATTATTGTAATATTTTGATACAGAAAAACATGAATTATAATATTCCATGCTTGAAAATAATAATTTTAAGAGATTTGAAATAGAAATATTTTCAAAATGCTGAAAATGTAACTGTAGTAACCAAAACTCTGTAGTCCCTAAATTTCAAGTACAAATCAAGGAGTGTAAAATACAGGTACTGCAATATTACAATAATTTTAAAGTAATAAAATAGTACTGAATATTTAAAGTAAATTTCTAGTTCTACAGATTTTTAGTACAGCAATAGTACCTATGCAAAAGTAGTTGTACAGTAAATGTTACCAACTATCCTTGTAAGACATAAATCTGGACCAACAGCTTAAACTTCAAAGTGTCAACAAACAAAAAAAGAAAAATGGTGTTTTGGGCCATTTTGTAAGTTGAAACAGAGGTTATATGGCATTGTTTTAAAGTGCCTTTTGGTCAATTTTAAAGGTTTTTTTCAAAACAGGGCATTGGAAATGTATTTTTTCTACGTAAACCAATTAAGAAACTTATCTTATTAAAATGTGGATTCTTTCTTGATTGCAAAATTATATATTCACTTCTAATAAAATTCAAATGACTAAAATAGACATAATGATTGATGGGAAATTAACTAACACACAATGATTTGTTATAATTAAGAGTTTAATTTTTTTTAAACTGTTTCAAGCCAATTCCTGATAAAAAAAAGAGTGTACTAATTTAATTGTTGATTAATTAGAGATGATTATTGGAAATTTATCAAGTAAATTATAGGCCTTACTTGAATACCTCTGTTTTTATTCATTTTTATATTCATATTTCATTTTTTTTTATAAGATCTTGTTAATCCATTAATCATTTATCTTTCAGATATAATTTACAGAATCACTTTATGTAATGTAGATCAAAAGTAATTGGCAATAAATAAATCGATCATCCTTATAAATATCAAACATCTAATATACACATTTGTGTATTCAATTATGAGGTCAAATACTTGTGTATTAGGAATTATATGTGTATTGAGTGGTCTGTATAATTATGTAAGACTGAGGTTGATAGGTAATGTGGTATATTTGATTGGCAGTTTATGAGGTGGGGCATTGTAATTAAAGGTCCACCTTGTCTCTGATTTTTAAGTAATAATGACAGTTGTCAATCATACTAGTTGAATCAATACCCAGTTACCTAATCAAAATGTTTTTCAAAAAGCCTGCACATCAACACACCTTAATGACATACATATTTGAATGAACTGCTCCGATAAAATGACCATTTTTTTCAGTTTATATGTGTATTATGTGCAAATACATGAGAACCATAGGGAACTATATTTCAGTGTGAATACATTTAGTAACAGTAGCTAACCTGTCCTGTTGTTAGGGAGACCAGTGCCTAAGTAAAGATTTAGAAACAAGTTCTAATCTTTCCAAAAACTACCTCGACCATAAACTTTAACCTGAAGCAGGACGGACAGATTGACCAGAAAACATAATGCCCATAAATGGGGAATAAAAATAGTAAGACTTGTTACATACCCGCCAACTTTTGAAAGTTCCCATGTTTTTATTGCGCGACAACAATTTTAAAGGTTACAATTTTGAGCGAAGTATTTTGCGCGATCTGTATCGTCTAGAAGTGTCATATTTGTATGATGAGCTTATATGCCTTTTTCTAAATGCTGCTCGCATGATTCTAGCTATCAAATCAGTAGAAAAGATAAACAGGTATCTAGCAGACCAGGATTTATTTTCTAGTGTAAGGAAATTTAAAGATGCTTGTTGAAATTTCCAATTTTATACTATTCACAAATATGGACATTTAACAGGATGGGAACAACACTCCAAATCAGGGGAAATTCTTATTGGAAGAACATAACAACTCACTGTAAAAATGAGCACCTTTATATTCATATTATTTGATGAAACTTTTCCTCGAGAACAATGCATATATCAAATATTAAATGGTCAAAACATGTCAAAAGAATTTTGTGATATTTCTAAACTGATATCTTCTTTATTAGTTTGACTTTCTTTTAGAAAAAGTTGTTCCAAATCTAACAAATTGTCTCACTTTTGAGTTAAATTTTTTTCAACAGTAAAATGACCCCTTGTTTTAGGGACTGTCCCTCATCCCGGCAACCTGTTTGTTGGTCTTAGTGAAAAAAGTTTTAAATAAATTGTAATGATTAAACATTAAATGAAATATTTACCCTTCAGTTGTTGTTTTTTTATATGGTCGGGTTGTTGTCTCTTTGACACATTCCCTATTTCCATTCTCAATCTTAAACATAAAATCTGGTACCAAAATGGACAGATAACCACCCAATTCAGTTATATTAAAAAATAAAATCACAAAAATACTGAACTCAGAGGAAAATCAATACGGAGAGTCCACAATCACATGGCATAATCAAATAACAAAACGCAACAAAAACGAATAAACAAGAACTGTCATATTCCTGACTTGGTACAGGCATTTTCAAATGTAGAAAATGGTGGATTAAACCTGGTTCTATAGCGCTAACCCTCTCTCTTTAATAACAGTCTCATCAAATTCCGTTATATTTACATGATGCGTTAAATAAACAGTCATCATCGCATAACAATTTTAAAAGGGACAATTTAACAGAACACAAAAACATTTATCTACGAACACATGGATTGACTTGAGTGTCTGACGTCATAAAATTTGTATACGTCACATAAATTTGTCGTTCAATGTGCATACAAACAGTTTTAAAATTTACATAGGTAATGTAAGCATACAGAGTTAAAAAATCAAAAGTATGTAAGAACAAATTACAGAAATATACCGAGATTTAAACTAGTCCAAAAGTTATAGGTATAATATATGAGAATCAAAAAATAGTTAATTCCACTACGCGATTGAATGATTTTGACGTTTATGTTAACTTAAATATAAATGTGAACCGCGTGGATCTGATCATTTCAAGCTATCATAGAATAAAAAAGGAAATTACTAAATTGTTTTAATAGAATTCCGTTAATTCATTGTCAAATCGTAAAACAGATAGTGGTTTTATTAGAAATGTGTTAAGATAGAAAACTGATAAGTAGTGGATTCGTGAGCGATAATCAAATATCGACAAAAGTCACTCGTTGATTATCGTTTACGTTTCTACTACTACTTATCAATTCTGTTTTACAAAATCAAATCGTAAATTAAAAAAAAATGGCAGTTTCTGCGAGTTGATTGTAGAGTCACAAACATCCTGACCACATAATACATTATAAACTATTCTAAACTACCTACAATGTTAAAATATATATGTATAGGACTTTATACTGGTTGCTTTAATATATGGTTATTATTGTTAAGTTAATTGTCTGAAAGTTTAACTAACTGATGCAGAAAACCAGTCAGGTTAAACAGCAAGGTAATGAAATAAAGAAACTTACAATCCAATTATTTATTTCCATTAAATTGGTATTACAATAAAATTTGTAAGGGTTCCGCGGAACCCAGTGTCTCGCCTATTTTTGCTGTAAATTGCAGGCTCAACAACAATGAGGGAAAAAATCAATAAAAATATTCCTCTTGTTACTATTTTATGATTGTAAGAAAATCTAAGTCCATTTAAAAGTAAATTACAGAAAAAACGGAGTAATCTTTTTACAAACTTTACTTCTGGATACAATATTATAATCACAAATAAGCTTCTGTCCAAGTTTGGTACAAACCCAGGATAGTTTAAGAAAGTTATTAAACTTTTTAAAAATTTAAAAAAGGTGAATGTAATAGTTCCCCGGAGAAAAACTAAGTCCATTTAAAAGTAAAATATGGAAAAAATGGATTTATTTATTTACAAAATTTACTTCTGGATACTATCTTATGATCATAAACAAGCTTCTGTCCAAGTTTGGTACAAACCCAGGATAGTTTGAGAAAGTTATTAAAATTCTAAAAACTTTAACCACATAGTGAATGTTTTGTTTCCCCGCAGAAAAAACTAAGTCCATTTATAGTAGAATACGGAAAAAATGGAATTTTATTTTTACAAAATTTTCTTCTGGATACTATCTTATGATCATAAACAAGCTTCTGTCAAAGTTTGGTAGAAATCCAGTATAGTTTAAGAAAGTTATTAAAATTTCAAAAACTTAACCACAGAGTGAATATTTGTTGACGCCGCCGACGACGGAATGTAGGATCGCTTAGTCTCGCTTTTTCATCTAAAGTCGAAGGCTCGACAAAAATGAATCCAAAACGTTCTATAAATACTGTTATTGTGTTTTGTATTGCAATAAAATCTGCTCCAATAATTGAAAGTTAGGTGTTTTAATGCCACTTTTACGCGCCACTTTTTGGGCTATTTCGTGGCGACCAGTTTTATTGGTAAATAAAGCTGGAGTGCCTGGAGAAAACCACCGACCTGACCAATCAATCAATATTAGAGTCGAATTAACTGACACGGGAGGGATTGGAACTCACAACCTCAGTGTTGACTGGCTAGTGATTACATTAGTGGAAATACTTAGTCCACATGACCACCGAGGCCCCTCCTAGTCAATTTATATGTGCATTGTGATCATTTGTCAAAACAACACAATGCATATAAAAAAATTAAACAATGAATGTTTCGGTGATGCGGAAAGTCAAATAACCAGAAAAAGAGCTTAATTGAAATGACTATCAATTCACCCAAATTACAAACGAAAACATTCTTCAAACTCGATATGCCAAATTCCAAAGACGCATGGACCATTTGCTAAACAAGAGTGTACACTCTGAAATGTTTAGCCGGTCTAACTTATCAATGAATTTATACCTAAAGTCAGAAGGACATGGCCACAAAGATATGTACACACTATAATACTTGCATGCACCAAACATAGTTCACCCGTTGCTTATAGTATCTGACAAACTTACAAAAACTTATTATTGACAGAATGAAATATGAAGTGAGGTCAGACATGTACAACTTACATTACATTTGACCCATACACCAAACATAGGTGACATATGACTATTAGTATTTGGAAAACCAACCAAAAACGCAAGAACCTAACATTGACCAATGTACCATGAAAAGGAGGTAAAGATTAGATGATACCTGCCAGACTTACCATACTTATACCAATTACAATCATTCCATACACCACATAAAGTTGACCTTCTGTTTATAGTATCTGAGAAACAGACATAATCATCTAACTTTAAACTTGATCACTGATCTATGAAATGATGTTGAGGTCAGGTGATCTCTTTCTGGCGGACATAGCTATTCCAAGAACCCATACACAAAATATAGTCATCCTATTATTCATGATGTGTGAAATTTCCATATAAAAAATCCACTTTTTTCAATCAGTCAATGAACTATGAAAGTCAGGTCAAGGACAATAGATATATGATATACAGAACCTCCGTAAAATACGGTTACTGCTAACAAGGTATGGTGCATCCAGGTTTTCTACCTTCTGAAATATTAAACTTTACACAAAACGTTTACACTGCACCTCCAGATGGTTATACCTATGTCTCACATACTGCACCTTTATCGAAGGCGAGACAACAACACTGCATTGTTCAAATTGAAACAATGTGTGCAATGTAAAATAATATAAAAATATTTAAAATTCTAAATATGACAAAACTTCAAAAGTGTAAATGTTTTTTAAGCTCTTTATTCCTCTTTGTAATTGGCAGGATAAGTTATGATTATATTACTCCATGGTGGACATGATGGGGTCTTGCAGCACTTCCTTGGCTTAGGATCATTTAATGTACATACAGCTGGAAGATTCCATGTATAACACCTGAAAATATAATATTATCTATTATTAAATTGAAAAATATACCCTTGCAATGGGATGCTCAATTATATTAGATACTTACATATATACAAATTGACAAACAGCCTGTTTTAAACAATGGGCTGTGTTGATACTTTAAAATATTCCATACTAATAAGTAGCACAGATATAAATTCCTGCACATATTTCTACAACCATTCTAGATTAACGGAAAAAAATAAGTAAAAATGCATGTTAGAATAACGAATTGAGTGAACCTTGCCTCGAAATCGTTTAAAATCTTGTTAAATTGTTCACATAGTCAGTACGTAAAGAAAGATTTTGACATGGGGAATACAAAACAAGCTTTGGGTACATCAATACTTGTATTTCTGTTTATGGAACGAAACACAACCACCAGGATTTATCTGTGTATACCAACCGGTTATGTGTAGAAACCATAAGTCTATGAAAGGCAAAGCTTACAGAGGGTGGTAAAGGGTTATTTTCGTGCAACGTTTTCGGCCTTTTTATTTCACGTGTCTTCGTGTTTTGAGTTTTTATTTCTCGTTTCTCGTGTTTGGCTCGATGTGCGTGCTTCGTGTTTCTCCTTATTTATTTTCCGTGTTTCGTATCGGTACACCTAATTTATCGTGCATGCTTGTCCCGCATTTGATGAAAAGTAAAACGGGACTAATTCAAAGTCAGCGTGTTATGATACCTTCTGAAACTTGTGTAATATAATCATAGAACTTGATGTACATTGACTTTGATACCATTCTACTTTTGCAATTATATTGTATATATATATGTATGGTATGCGATAAGGTCCATCAAATTACTATGAATAAAATTATTTTTTTCAAATCAGATGCAACTAGCGAACCCTAAGTAAAAGGTGACCGCAGGGTCTATATGTCCATTGATAATGACTGCATGATCTCAAAGAACGGCTGACTTAAGAACTTCTAGTAATTTTTTCCTTAATATATACGATTTTATTTCTCGTGCTACGTTTTTCCTGATTTTTATTTTTCGTGCAAAGTTTTTTCAATTTTTATTTCACGTGTTTCCGTGTGCAGTACCCCCCTTTACCACCCCCCTTACACATATCTAAACATTGTCAATCAAAAGAAATTCAACGTGTGACATATATTTTTTTGGATAACAACTTTATTGCGTTTTAAAAATATAATATTACTACATCTTTTTTATACAAGAGTGTACGCACTGACATGAAGTCACTGCTAAAATAATCGTAATTGAATCTTATTTCAAAGTCTGTAATCTAACAAATTTAATAAAAGTATCACATATATTCAAAATTATTCACGGAACCATAAAAAAAGTGAAGGTCTGATGATTCCTTCTTAAAGGACATGAACACATAAAAAAAAACATTAAAAAAAAAAAAAAAAAAAAATAATACATTAACCGTGCCGGATATTAGACAACATTGAGTCCAGACATTTTTTGCCAGTGTACATTAAAATTAATGATTTAACTTTACTTTCTGCTATAAATATTATGTTCTCTCACTAAATAATTCAAAATTTGGTGACTTTGTTGAACGCATCTGTTCAATCGAATAAGAGATAAAGTACAAAACAGACTCAGTTAAGTCGGCCTCATATATTAACTTATATCTAGAAATTGACAATGAGGGTAGGTTGAAAAAGAGATGATTCCAGCTTCCCAATTGTGAACTTTCCATTTTTTAGTAACAACTTTCCAGAAGCGCCTGCAAACGGAGTATATATCTCCCAATTAAAACGATATTCCCGTGCTTGTTTTTCCTTAATAGAGTGTTGCTGCTCACAATGAAGATACTAAACCAAGATTTTCAAAGATGAATTTGATATCATTCCTTATTTTTCTGACGTCATCACGAGTTGGTATAACCGTTTCACAGATGATATCGAACATGTTCCTTGCGTCGTAACTACAATGTCCTTCCCTCTTCATGAATGTGATCTACCGAATTAGACTATCACCGGATTTGTAATAACATGAGCAACACGACGCGGGTGCCACATGTGGCACAGGATGTGCCTACCCTTCCGGAGCATCTGAGATCTACCCCATTTTTTTTTGTTGCTCAGTCTTTAATTTTCTATGTTGTGTCATTTATACTATTACTGTTTGTCCTTTTCATTTTAAGCCATGGCGTTTTCAGCTTATTTCCGATCGATGCGTTTAACTGTTCCTCTGGTATTTTTCGTCCCTCTCTTAGGCACAGTGGTATACATTCCTTTATGGTCGTTCCTTGCGCATGTTGTACCTACGATATCTATAGAAATTGGTATCCAATAAATATTAATGAATACACAATTAATTTATTTTAAAGTTTTTTTTAATAAATACATCTACATAAATACAGATACATGTGAATCAGGGGAAACTCAATTTACTGCTTACAAATCAGTGTGACCCATTCAAAAAACAAATAAACTTGATATTTTTATTTTTCGGTGGGTAATTTTGCACATTACTTTAGTTTAAAGATTTTTAAATATTCAAATAATTCCCTTGGGCATCAAAATAAACAAAGCAAGTTACAGCACATGCTAACAAGGATCACTCTGTAACTGAACGGTGCATTTTCTTCGGAGTGAATACTTTTATTTGATGTCTTGACATATATACGATTCTATATTTTTTTCGCAAAATTTTGTTATAAGTGATTACATCACAACTCATTGATAAGGCTGCTCTTAATAAAATACTTTCATACATGAATCATTTCTTTAAAACTTTACTGCAATTAGCACATATCCAGTGGATTTCTTTGATCTCATCTATTTTTGACATGTAAGAAATTAAATGGCGACGTCTGATTTTTGATGGTTGCAATTCTTTACAAATGTCTTGAAAAGACAGACCATACAGAACGTGATTTTTGATTGTTAAAGTTTTTGTTATTGCGGTTTTTTCGATTCCATCCTTATTTTTTTTAATGATATGCAAATTTGAAAAATGTTGATAATGGCTTAATTGTGCTAAGTCTACTATTTGACTTTCATATAGAAATGAACAATTTCCTTCTTAAAGTCACATTCAAAAACTTATCAAAATAAAAAGGTACCTTCACCATTATTATAGTTCTTTCTTACATTTCACTAAATATAATCATATAAGAATACTATTCAATAATTTGATTTAATTTTTTTCTGCATACACGACATACAGCAATGTCTAAACTCTTTACATCAATGTTTAAAAGTTGGTTACGAAAGCAACCGTTTTTATTAAAAACAATCACACTGTTATTCTGTCTCTATTCAGCCTTATATCCTACTGGATACTGTAAATAGACCCATGGAGGACAACTTGGTGTTTGACAACATTTTCCTGGAGCAGGTTCTTTCAGTGTACATTGTGCAGGCAACTTCCATGTATAACACCTACGAAAATAACAAAACATGCTGACTGTTAATACCTTATCATTGAGTGTAGACAAAAATGTTGGTTTTACTGGACTTAAATCGAATATCTTTCCTTTTTCTAAATACATGTACAGGTTTCCTTTCAATGCTTTGCCAAACTTGAGTATTGAAAAATGATCAACTAATGCATACAAAAAAAAGGATATAAGGCAAAAGAGTATTTTCAAATCTAGACTATTCTCTCACTTTTATTCATTTTAATAACTTTTTACCTGGCATCAGTTAATTTGCACGAGGCCACCACAAGGACAAATTGTGTATTGTTATCAAATTGCCGGCATTCCTATGGGTACGATCTGTGTGCCTCTGATTTCCATACTCTTCATATCTTTCTATGATTCGGAGTTCCGTCAGATACTTATCAACAAGCAAGATAAAAAAGGCCAGTGATTTAATTTCACATTCAGATATATTGATGGTGTCCTTTCCATGAACAATTCAATGTTTGATTAGGCAAGATTGCTAAAACCTCCAGCATACAAATTAAAACAACACAGTTTCCTCCGACTCATTTTAAAACATGTACTTCAAATGTGGCACTAGCGGTGATCTCAGTAACAGTATCATTGACAAACGAAACGATTTATATTCTCAAATTATCAATTTCACCTCTTAGTAGTTATAGAACAACTTAACATTTGAGGTATATTGCATATACATTTCCCCTACTAATTCGGTATCCAAGAGCTTCCAGCTATTCATACTTTGTGATACGTCACTAGTGTCTGAGAAGATGGGGTATGGCAAAGAAAGTGTCGTAAACTTCATTGGAAGGTATCAAGACCTTCTTAATAAATAATCCGTATCAACTTTACAAATTATAACAAATGATCTTAAATTTTAGTTAAGTAGGTAATGACGTTGTTAATCATCTTAACAAAATATTATATCTTTTTATACGTCTTTGTAAATCATTCAGTGGTCTTTTTTTTTATTATTATATTCATTTGAAGTGTCTTGTATCACCAGCCCAGTAGTCAACACTTCGGTGTTGACATGAATATCAATAATGTGGTTATTTTTATAAATTTCCTGTAAACAAAAGTTTAAATTTTTCGAAAAACTAAGGATTTTCTTATTCCAGGCATAGATTTCCTAAGCCGTATTTGGAACAACTTTTTGGAATTTTTTTATCCTGAATGCTCTTCAACTTTGTAATTGTTTGGCTTTAAAAATATTTTGATATGAGCGTCACTGTTCAGTCTTATGTAGACGAAAGGCTTATCTGGCATGCTACATTATAATCCTGGTACCTTTGATAACTATTGTATATTAGTTATAGTACTCTTCACTGTGTAGCTGTGCTTTGGTAAATGTAAGCCCGCTCGTCCTTTTCTTTGCTAAATTAGATGTGGCTCATGTAACAGTTCACCTCGGGTGAACATAAAATTAAGACATCAAAGAAAAATTCTTTAACGTAATTTTGAAATATCTAACTTATCAAATTTAAGTTAAAACACAGTGTGTTAACTTTATTACATGAGCCGTTTCAAGCTGTTTATAAATAAAAAGAATATTAATTTCAAAATTATGATTATAACTTCTCATTCAAGTTTATTCAATGAAATCTATAGCTACTATTCTTGTATATTGTGACTTGAATAACTGAATGTTATGTATAGGTCCTAATGTGTGGGTACTATGTAGTAAGCAGGTTACATTTTTCTACATTGTGAAAATGGTAACATGTCATTTTTTGTATTGCACTTTATAAATATTCAACTAAATTTTGAGTTATCCTTCGCAATCCTGAATGCTAAAAACTATCACATTATTTTTCGTCTCACTTTCTTCTTCTGGCTTATGAATCTTTATATAAGAAATTAACCAATGTAAAGGTTACTAGGACTAAACGTATTGAACATAAATAAACCTTTATTCCTTCCAATTTAAATTATTTTTTTAAAATAATTTTGTAGACCAATTTTGCCTCATTAATTGCACCAAAACCGGGTGAGGATTAGGGTTTTGTTAATGTTAAGGTAACCTTTACCCTAACCCTCATCATTCATGTAGGGGTCTCTTAATTCTTAATGTGAATGGGAGTGTCCATGTTTATATTAATTGATACCTATACAAGACATTTGATAACAAATCACGCGATATAATTCCTGAGAAAGGGAAGACTGTCTGAGAATCACAGTTTACCCACAAAGGAACTATCATTCACTTGCAAACTTCGAGTCAGAACCTTTCATTTTCTAAAGAAAAGAGTGGAGTGGCAATTAGCAAAAATTTCAATGGAGTTTACTTTCACATTTAAACCAATTGACCACATACCAATATGAGTAACCCATTCATTAAAAAACTCTTATCAATTGGTTATTTTGTTTTGTTTTAAAGATTTGTAATCCTGTAAATAATTCCCTCGTCGAGACAGCATCATAAATAAAACAAGTAAAACAGGACAGCAAACATTTGTTATTATGCTAACAGGGTTCTTCTCTGAAACTCTTTTGATTCATCACAAATGACATTGCATGCTTTAGAGTCCTTACCTAAAAATCGATCATTTATCAATTTAATAGTTTATCTTTGATCTTATCTCAGCTATTTTTTACACCAATTTGATGGTAACAGTCAGATCTTTGATCTTTGAGTTGTTTTACAAATTTCTAGATAAAAGGAAACCATACATTCCCTGAAAGGTGCTTTTTTCACTTTTTTGAAGGTTACTTTTAATAATTTCACATCTCCTTTTATTAGTATTGTTAATCCATTTAAAAATACACATTGAGCAAATACTTATTATTTTGTTTATCTTGATTTTTTGTTATATTACTATCTATATTTGATGCTTAATCTTAAAACAATTTTACATTAATATTCTTTTATGTGTCAAGTCAGTTATTTGATTAAAAATTGAACATAGCAATCACTTTCTAAAAGTCACAAAAAATTATCAAGGACTAAAAGTACATTCACTTTTATTGTAATTTCTCTAAATTCACTCAAAAAAGCATGCAGGAATAACCATTCCTAAAGTAAAAGGTTTTATTTCCTTTTTTCTATATGTATATATGCCTCAACTCTTTATCTATTTAAAAAAAGGAGGCCACTTCAGCACCCATTTTAATCAAAACAATAACAACAGCTATATATGTTTTTTCTGCAATCATTCTTCCTTATATCCTGAAGGATATTGTATAGTGATCTCCCATGGAGGACAACTAGGTGTTTTACAACACTTCCCTGGAGCAGGTTCTTTCAGTGTACATTGTCCAGGCAATTGCCATTTATAGCACCTGCAAAATAAACAACGTGTTAATAACTTATCACAGTTTTGATTAAAGACAAACTATTTTGTTCACTCAAATAAATTCCATTATCATTTATTTTCCAAGTTTAACATATTCTTTATCAATGCTTTGTGAAAAAACTTATTTAAATAAACTGAACTAAAGAGTAAAATGCTTCCCTAATGTATGAAGAAACAGGAAAATATAAAAAAAAGTAAGTATCTCTGACAAACAGAACAGATTTTTTAGCTTTCATAATATACTACATTATATTTAAAATGCAAAGCAGGATAGAAGCAGCAATAAGCAAACGGAATGTTTGTTCATCTTAATGATTTGACATAAAATATATATATGCCTTACAGCAAAATCAATATATGTATGAAATAAGTATTAATTGCAGAGTATAATTGCCCAATGACATTCCTAAAGGCATGACTGATGTATAGGTTATAAAGTCTTAACAGAGGTTAGTTTGAGGCATTATCTATTTGCACATAGCTTAACTACTGCCAACTTATCTACTTACTCATTTGATGTATATACAAACATTGACAGTATAAAATATTAAATTTTCATTATTAAATATGTATATGGGATCATCTTATGCAATAAAATTAACAATACCAATTTTCTTGCCACATATGCGCATTTCGACATTACATGTCTCTTCAGTGATGCTCGTGGCAAAAATATTTGAAATTGAAAGCTTATACAGATGAAGAGCTATAATCCAAAAGGTTAAAAAATTATAGCAAACTATATGTGCAAAATAAAAAAATTAAAAATTAAAAAGTCAAAACACTGATACAAACAATGAAGAATAATATACAAAAAGTTCCTTAAAAGCAAGAAATGAATCTCTATTTTAAATTAAATTTGATTCCTTTCACGGATTTGGCTATACTTTTTGGACCTTTTGGATTAAAGCTCTTGATCTTTTATATAAGCTTTGGCTCCGTGTTGAAGGCCATACTTTAACCTATAATGGTTTAATTTTTAAATTGTTATTTGGATGGAGAGTTGTCTCATTGGCACTCACACCACATCTTCCTATATCTATTTGGATTTTAAATATTTTGGCCACAAACATCACTGAAGAGACATGTATTGTTGAAATGCACTTCTGGTGCAAGAAAATTGGTACCATTAATTTTATTAAATTAACTCACATTAAATACCATCAATCAAAATAAAACAAAAAAAAAGGATTTGTGACATGTACAGAGAGATAAAAATAGATAAAAAAAAGAGTAAAGTGAGGTCATATTTTAATGACAGAACAATCTCAATAAGTAACTAGAATTGCCATTGCAAGCAATAGCGGATGTCACCCTTCCCCCATTGCCACTAAGCGGCAGCCATTTCAAAACAAGTTAACAGTGAATGCAGATCTATGAATTGCGATGTATCTTTTTGTAAATTTTCATTAAAATAAGTGCATCATGAAAAGTTTCACATTTCTGCTGTTTCCATGGCAACGGCAGCCATTTTGAAAATTCCAAAGTCAAAAGTCTCATCTATACATGCCAGCTGACAATAATATTAATTTCAATAAAGTTTGGAGCATTTTGAAAATTTTTGACATTTTTGCAGTTTCCATGGCAACGGTGGCCATTTTGGAAATTCCAACTTCAAAAATCGCATGCAGACTTGACAGTCAGCAATCATGTAAAGTATCATTACTTTTTGAGCATTTTGAAATTTTTGAATTTTTTGACATTTTGGCTGGTTTCCATGGTAACACAGACCATTCCAAATTCCTAATGACAAATACCACATTGGATCATGGGAGGGAACATACCATCAGAGTTTCAATGGATTTGACCTACCATTTAAAGGAAGTAAATGCCAGTTTTTAAGGTTTTTTAAGCGTTTTGACCATTTTTGCCTTGTTTCCATGGTAACACAAGACATTTTGGAAATTCCAACGCCAAATTGCACATCTTCCAATGTTGCTCATCGTTACTGTGAAGTTTAATTAAATTTGGAGCATTTTGATAATTTTGAAATTTTTGGTGTGGTATCCATGGCAACATAGTAGTTCCAATGAATGCCAAAAATCATCCAAAACCACTATATAGTGGGCACCTACATTGTACCAAAATATAATGATTCTAAGTTAAAGCATCTCCAAATAATTCACCAAAACCAAAAAGTGGAATTTTTCACATTTGTTCCGTTTCCATGGAAACGGTGGCCATTTTTAACCATTCCATAGCAAGGTGCACAACTTCAGATGGGGGTCCTCATTATAGTAGAGTTCCATCAACATTGGTTCCATTTTACTCCAAAAAACCTGACGGACAAAAAAAGGTGGAAGAATAATAATAACTAGTAATCCTGTGTTAGGATGCTAACACAAAAGTCACCAAAACGGACCCCAAATCGTTTGTTCTGCGGTATCAATGATTCCAAATTAGCTATGTGTAAAGTTTCATTAAATCGAATGGATTTTGATATTCTAACATTTTTGCCGTTTCCATGGTTATGGCGGCCATTTTGGAAATTTTGAAGTCAAAAGTAATGTCCACATATGGTAGGCAACATTTGTTTTAAGTTTCATCAATTTTGAAGCATTTTGAAATTTTTGGACATTTTTGCTGTTTCCATGGCAACGGCGGCCATTTTGAAAATTCCAAACTCAAAAGTTTAGTCTACATACATTAGGCAACATTTGCTATAAGTTTCAATAATTTTGAAGCATTTTGAAGTTTTTCATATTTTTGCTGTTTCCATGGTAACGGTGGCCATTTTGAATATTACAAAGTCCAACCCCCACTGTAATGTGTTCCCTCCATAATTATATACAATCATGTACCATTTAATGTCTCTAGAACTAATTTGACATTGTTGTTCTGGAATGTTCCATAAAAATTCACCCCCCTAAAACTATGCCAAGGAGACCCCCTACTGAAATAAAATTAGTTCCAAGTTGAAGCTGACATGTGTCTCTAAATATTCATAAAAGAAAATATAATACCATCTACTCTATTTACAGCAGAAAATTGATGAAATGCAAAAAAAAATTGACCCCACCCATCTTTGAGCCCCCCTAATTATGCCAAGATGACACCCTGGTATCATGGACATTGGGTTCTGCAACCCCCATGATGCAGACCTATACCCAGAATAAATATCAAGTTTCCATCCCCTAATGCTTTAAAGAAAATGGTACGACAGTTCAAGGGGTCAGAAAGAGAAGAATAAGAATAATAATAATAAGAAACGATACAAAAACAATAAGTCGCCAAAAACTCCGTTTTGGTGACTTAATAACAAAGAAACACTAGATTTGTAATTGCTAGCAATAACGGATGGCACCCTTCCCCCATTTCCAGGTGAGCGGCAGCCAGTTTGAAAATTCCAAAGTCAAATAGTGCATCTACAGATGTCTAGTGACTTTTTTGCAAAATTTCATTAAGTTTAAAGCATTTTGAAATTTTGGATATTTTTGCTGTTTCCATGGTAACGGCGGCCATTTTGAAAATTCCAAACTCAAAAGTCAAGTCTACATAAGCTAGGCAACATTTGTTATAAGTTTCATAAAATTTAAAGCATTTTGAAGTTTTTCATATTTTTGCTGTTTCCATGGTAACGGCGGCCATTTTGAATATTCCAAAGTCAAACCCCTGCTGCAATTGTTTCCCTCCATAATCATATACCATTTACTGTCTCTAGAATAAATTTAACATTGATGTTCTGGAATGTTCTGTGAAAATTCAAAGTTTTGACCTTTTTTGCATTGTTTCCATGGTAACAAGAGATATTTTGGAAATTCCAACGCCAAATTCCACATCTTCCAATGTTGCTCATCCGTACTGTGAAGTTTCCTGAAGTTTGGAGCATTTTGAGAATTTTTAAATTTTTGGTGTTGTTCCCATGGCAACATAGTAGTTCCAATGAGTGCCAAAATCATCCAACACCTGTATATAGTGGGCACCTACATTGTATTAAAATATAATGATTCTGAGATAAAGCATATCCAAACAGTTCACCAAAACAAAAAACTGGATTTTTTCACATTTGTTCTGTTTCCATGGTAACGGTGGCCATCTTGACCATTCCAAAGTCAGAGGGACAACTTCGCATGGTGGTCAACATTATACCATAGTTCCATCAACTTTGGTCCATTCTATTCCGAGAACTGCTCCGGACAAAAATAGTGGAAGAAAAATAATAAAAAAAAGAACAAAAAGAAACGTAGAATAACAATATGTCACCCCAACTCCGTTGAGGGTGCCATAATAAGAAAAGCAATATGTCACCCGACATTGTCGATCGGGTGACATAATAAATGCAATGGGGAAGCATTCATAATTCATCATTATGCTATGATTAAGCAAATACATAGTCCAGAAAAAAATCTTGAAAGTTCCAAAATCTTTTGTCAAAATGTATCAAAGAAGTGGATTTCATAAGGAGCCATAATGCAATAATAAGCAAAAAGTTCTATTATTTCTGCAAAAGTTATTAAATTCAAAGAACAATTCAGAAGGTCAACTGTTTATAATAACATAAATCTGAAAATGTCTAGTTGATAGGCAGGGTCATGGATCACTTTTCGAAACTCAATAAGCCTATGATGAATTCATCAAAGTAGTGTCAGAAAAATGTTTATATAAATCATGTGGGTGTCAGAAAAATGTTTATAAAAATCTTATGTGGAGCTGGGTGAGGTAATAAGCTAATCAATAGATATGGAGAACTGTAGAGGTGCTGTTGTTTTTTTTCCCCATTTTTCATACAAAGATTATTTGTAACCCATTCACCTTGAAAATACCTTCCGCAGCAATTTAATTCCTTACACCCTAAATTGAGGTTACTTTCTTAATTTTCCTAATAACTTAAACAATATATGTATGGTATATGGTTGAAAATATGCACAGAGATCTAAAGCAACTATCAGCAGCAAATCACTGGTGAAGCAAAAATCACAAAGAAACTCAGCAAGAAAGATTTTGAAGCAATTTTGTGCGAAAATAATAATAATTTTACCTGATAGAATGTTTGGTGTTATTCAACTTATCCAGTATCATCTCCTTGCGGGAAAATTTGATATACGCCGATGGTTTTTACACAGTGTATTTCATGAGAATTTATTTTCAAATGAAATACTGATTCAATTTATCAAAGCACACATTTGACATTGTCAGTTTATCTTTTACTAATTGCAAGAAAACAATTAGTATGAGCTCACTAACTGATCCAAAATCTCAATTTGTTTAAGATACAATCTAAGGTCCATTGTTTCCAGTTACAAACTATAGTTTTCTTATTTTGTTAAAGTTTATATTAGAATTCTGTCACTGGTTTAAAATATCAAAGTTGCATAAAATATTTTAAAAGTCTTTGTGATGCAATAAAATGGAAAGAAAAATCTTTTTGATAAATTGTAGAGCCCAAATTGTCAGTCTGTTAATAGTAGCATGTAAATAAAATTAATTGAAATCAAAAGTTGTACACGGATGCCCCATCCACTGTTTAAAATAAACTCATCACAGATACCAGGACCAAATTTGGACCTTGAACATAAGGGAAAATCTCTAATTAGGCGTTAGAATTAGAAAGATCATATCATAGTAAACGTGTGTTCTAAGTTTGAAATTGCTTGGACTAATTTAAGACAAGGGGTATTGATATGTTCGTCATATTGTAATTATGAAAGTGCTTCATTTTAAACATTCTTTGAAAGGAAAAAAGTGAATGAAATGAATTAAAAGTTTGCAAATCTATTTCACCTACCACTGTAATGTAACAGTGCTAAAACAGCAATTATTCACAAACTCATTTAGTAATCTATGCTTTCTAAGGTTATAACCCAAAGGACTTTTTTCAATAAATAATTGGCTTTCAAAAATATGATATTTATAGCATTTTGAACCAACCTTCAAACAATATTACTTCCAAGGAGCATAGCAACATATGTCATAGGTATGACACAACAGAATTTGTTAACACAAAGGTCACAACAGCCAAACAAACTTTTGATTTGCATTAGTTTTCAATCTTCATTGAGATATTTTGTTTAACATATATCATATTGAAATGATGTGATGACTTACAAGGTGGACAAATATCCAAAATTACTATGTCCCTAGCTCTGTTGTTGCATCAAAGGACCAAACAAATAAATGATTAAATAGGAAATGCACAATGGTACTAGGACAAACAAATCAGAGCAATTTTCTATCTATGCAACCTGGTCAACACTGTATGTACTGTTTAAATCTCTTATAGTTGCCATTTCAAATGAAAAGCAAATTTGTAGAGACTGGCAATGACACTACTAGATTCCAATGTAAAGTAACATTGACATGAATAAATTGTGAAAATATCAGTTATGATGAGAGAATTTTTGATAAGCATAATAGTGACATCCTTTCATTTTTTGTTGATGCACACCCAAAAAATTCAACTCCTTATCTTAATGTTCTTCTGTTTATATTAAATCATAGTAATAATTCATGGTTTTGATGAAAGTAGTCCATCATTCAAATTGGAATAGAATCCAACAAAACATGACAGCACTCTCCTGGTGATTACAGATGGGAGTGTTTCAACTACATCTTCATTTTCTATAAATCTATCTAGGACTTTATTTTGACAGCACCAATAACATTGAATTCAAATAGTAAACAATGTATAGTATTATTTGACCAGCCGTCTTTAACATTTACTGTTCACTTATACCAGGTTTTTCTTCAATCATTTTATAACTTGATCAACAGTCACTTTGAACACAATCCCTCTCATTCAATTTTATATTTAGCACCAGTTGATGTGTCACTTGGTTATGGTTACCAAATCAAATTAAAAACTTTGAAAATCATGTATCCCTGTTGCAAGGCTTTTTTTCAATTTGAGCAATTTACTTTTGACTGATGAGATTGAATGTCCCCCTTGGTATCTTTTGCCTCTATTTTACAAACTTACAATTCTTTACATCTATAGAATCCAAGATTTGCTTGAAGACATTCACATTTGTATTTACAATCATCAATCCATGTGTCATCCTGTCCATAATATTGTCCTTTGTAAAAACAGGTATCTAAACAGGAGAGAAATCATTAATATACTAAAAATATACATTTATTGGTAGTAAATCACCTTCCCTCATCTCATGACAAGAAGCAAATTGTGATCTAAAGTGATCTAATAATTTGAAGTAAATTGATACTCCTCGCAAAAGACAAGATACCTAGACAATATGTTGCAACTTCAAGATAGTATGTAACATTAAACAAGGTGAGCTTGCGTGATAACCAACAGAGATGAAGAATTGGTTAAACAGATATAAAAAACATGAAATATTGTTAAAATGTGCAAAAAAGATAGTAAATTTAAAGCATTTTTTTCAAGCAAAGAAAAGTACAAGAAAAAATAACAAGAAAACATTACTATCGGGCACCATGTTTTATGTGTCATTTTGTACTGCCAGGACCCCTGACTCCTTTGAACAACTAGTACACTTGCTACTTCAAATTGTTAACTTAATGACAATATCTTCTAGGACTTTTTATTTTGCAACATTACAACATAATATTTTCGAGTTTCGCTTTGGTAAAGATGTATTAAAAACTTAAATGGTCTGATTTAAATTTACTATTTCACGTTTGCAAAAAAGAATACTATATATTTGCAAAACAGTACAGTTGTTTCTTGTAATTACTTGGAGGGGCTGTGATAATTAGTCCTATATCTGGTCTACATTCGACATGACCACAACATTGACCATTTGGTATCACCACTTCACATAACTTAGGAAGATGGTCATATACAGGACAACTGAAAAGAAAAGTAACCAAATTTATATCCTGGTTATATGAGGGTAGAAATATGAACAATTTTATCTAGATTAAATTAGAAAATCTTACTTTAAGCAGACACAGTGGTTTGTTCGTGAAGTATATTAATATAACTATGAATGGATTTAAGATTTTGATGTATAAGTGAACCATTACATATATGAACATTTAAACAATTTATATGAAGTTTTCTGCATTAACTTTTCTAGTTTGTTCTGAATGTCAAAATTTGATGTTATGCATGTGCAAAAATTTTCAGACAATCTGAATGCAATCCAAGATTTGTGTTTCAAAGATTGAATCTCTTGGAGGCCTCTTTGGATCCTTTGGGATTGTAAAGGTCAAGCTGGTGTGTGTGTGTGCCCTTATGTATAATGTTTGGCAAGAAGAACTTTTCTTCAACATAAATCTACTCCACTGAACATATTAGCAAAAATCGCCCTTCAGATAATCAACAGATTTTGATTAGAATCGAAAGGGGGAATTGTAAGTTTGCTTAGTCCACATCCAATAATATAAATTCTTAACATGTTTCCCTAAAACCAAATGGGGATGTGGTGTGTAATATTAACATACTACTGCAAAAGACAGCTCAAGTATGACTTCATAATATAATGACTTCATAGACAAAGTAGAAAAACAAAAATTTCAATCAGTTGATGCAGCAAAATAAATCACATAAAAATGTTTCTGGCCAAAGTTGATTTGAAGTCAGCTTATAAATCTGTTTACATCAGTCAATGTAACTGGTTATGGTTGATTTTTCCCAACTGTCAAACCAATATCTTTATTGATTAAAATAAATCCTTTACTTTCTTTGATACATTTCAATTATTTTAAAAGTAAACGAATTTACAAATGTCATTTCAGCTTTTATTGTATTGTTAAATAAGTAGAGTACTATTTGTTTTAAATAACTCACAATTATCATGTACTTTGTGTTAGGAGTACCACAGGTTTTCAACATAAATTTACTTTGTTTGTAAATAGATTTGTTGCTAAACTGGTTCTTTCTCCTAGACCAAATTTTTTTTCAGTTAATACCTTCAACCATGAACCAGTTCTTGGATCCCTTACTGATCTCTGATAAGTGTTCAACAATGCTTTCATTTGCACTGTATCTTGTTAGCTTTTGGTTCTATCCCCATAGAGATAGCACCAAGTATTGGTGCCATAGTCCCAAATAATATAAGGAGTAATATATAGAAAGGATTGGAGGTTGCTAGTTATGTGGATGAATGGCTTAAATTATATTGCTTCTGTCTTACATTTCATTTCCAAGTTAACTGCATAATTAATGTCTGCTTGATATCTAACAACTTCGATGGAGAAGACTTTTCAAGTAAGATTACTTGTGTCTAATCCATTTTGCTTTAATTCAGCAAATAAAGTATGTTTAAACTAACAACTTACAGAGCATTACATGAATAATGTCCACTTTGTTCATCATCACAGGTACAGTTGTAGTCACAACCATCTTCCCAGTTGTCTCCTTGGTGATAAAGTTTTCCTTTATACAGACACCCACCACCTAAAAAGAAGACAATATAATCTGATATTCTCTATCATTGTTCATGGTAATATAATATACCTTATACAGATATTTGGAATGTCTGAATGTTGAATAAAATATTTTTTTCTAATTTTTGTTTGATTTATGATTTTCCCGACCTGTTGATTATTTTTCTTTAATAAACTTGTGGTTTGTTTGATCAGTTTTTTATAGGACAAAAGCAGTAGGTCTGGTTAGGGCATTTCGGCCTCAATTTTCAACTTCATCTAACGAAAGATTCTAGACACTGTTTAAACATTTAAGTGTCTATTTCAAATGACTCAAATGTTTTATGTCATTAAAAACGCTCCCATTCAAGCTTAGATATGAAAAATCTATCAAATATGCCAAAAATCGATAGAAACAGTCTAAAATTTAACTAAAATTAGTAAGATTTCAGTAATCAAGCATGACTTAATGATGCTAGTACCCGATATATGTACATTGTATTGTCGAAAACAGCCCATATTTATGTAGTGGAAGCATTTTACTTTCCAATAAATATCGTAACAATTACATTTTAACAATTTTCTAAAACTGCTATATTTTGGGGCCAAAAAGGGGTCTTACTGAACCTACTCCTTTGATTCTGAAGATTGATTTCCATTGATTTACTCTGATATTTTCATAGTGACATCATTAATAAAGAGGATTATGTCTGATGAAGTCACATAGAAAAAACTCATCTTTCTCAGATCTTTTGCAAATAAGGATCAAACTTGTTTGCATATTGTTGAAAATAGAGGATTCCCCCACCAAATGTCTTGAAATACGATAATTATCCACTCTTTATATTTAAATTTAAGAATTTAAAAACACTTTGTTAGCTTCGCATTTTTAAAAATTAAAAATTTAACTGTGTGGATAAACACATGATATGCAGTAGAAGAATCTATATGTAATCCTACATCTCAATGATGATACAATATACACCCTTACATTAACATTATGTTTATCCAATACTAATATATTTTCATTCATAATATTCCATAGAGTACTACAAATATAGCTTGCTGAAATTTATTATCAAGCTTTATACCAACCAGCTATACTATGTGGTGCAATTGAAGATTCAAAATTCCAATTTTTCAAATTCTTATATATTCTTAAGATACTGGCCATGCAAAAAATTTACCAGGAATCTACAAACAAAAGCTTCGGAAATTTTAAAGGCAATATGCCAGCATGCTATTCCATGTAACACAAACTCAGTTGGTCCATCATCAAATTTCTGTTTACCAAATATTAATACATTATTCTAACACATATTGGCCATATATGAATTTTTCATTGCAGTTGTTTTTAAAATCACAAATGAGCTCTCCTAAAGTTGCCATCAGACTTTATGTGCACATGCTTTATAATTTAATTCAATTCAATTTACAGACTCATCAGACAACTATCCACCAGCAACTTAATGACATAGAAGTTAACAACTATATATAGGTCACTGTATGGCCTTCAACAAATAGCAAAACAAATACTGTATAGTAAGCTATAAAAACCATCAGTATTTTTAATTCTTTATCAAATACAATAATATTCAGACATTATTACAGTGTTTGAATTTTTAAGAATAAGTTAATTTGAAGGATCAAGAGCTGACATAGTTTGTATCTTAATTACAGGACTCTGTAAACAAATTCATAATTAGATGTAAAAAATATACAGCATGGTTAAAATAAGAGGTAAGCTGGATAACCAGACACAACTTTCGAATAGATAGAATTATGTATCCCATTTCTTATCACAAAAGAAGATATTTTCACAATTTAAAACAACCTCACCTGTTGTATTAACTGTTGGTAGTACCACATTGTTTGGACCTGTAAAATATAAATAATGCATTAGCAAGTATTATCAAAAAATACAAACCAAAAGAAAATAGTTTCAAGCCCTATGATTTCTAAATCTTTCATTGCTACTTTTAATAACAAATATGGGTCTTTATGTTTATCTAAATTACACGAAACTTAATCAGGTTGAATAAATTAAAAGTAAAATAACAAAAGTACCAAATTCTGAGGAATATTTATATATTTTTATATTTTTATATTTTTATTTTATGGCGTATAAAATTATAATCCTGGTACTTTTGATAACTATTTAATGGAAGTCCCAGAGCAAATGGGAACATCAAAAGCTCAAACACATAAAACAAATGGATCTAAACTGCCATATTCCTACTTGGTACAGGCATTTAAGTTCCAGTTAATTTCAATTTCACTATTTTCTTTCTCTTTTGTGTAGATAAAAAAAGAGTAATTTGAAATGGTGAGACCAGGATGGCAAGGAGTTAATTTCTGAATAGTAAACAAGTCTAATATGGACTCATAGAACCTTAGAAATCATAGGCTGTTCTCTATTTGCAATTAAGATTTCTTTGCTCTTTGGAAGAAGGTAAGTATCACGCAGTCAAAGTTGTTTAATTGCCTATAGTCAATGCAGAAATAGCTTCAAACTTTTCTTTTTACATATGACATTTGCTGACCATGGTGAATGTATCAACAGATGACATCAGCTTCCAGAAATTGTTGAAGGGGGGTACCAACTTCCAAAAGCATTACAGGTGGAATGCATACATGTCGCTGCTTAAATTGCTTTTCATTCTTCATTTTTTTGAGATGGTGCACATGGTTCCTATAATTATGACCTATGATGATGTATGAAGTACTAAAGACATATTCAATTCCAACAAAGTATTTGCCTTCCTTGTTTTTCTTCTAGTTAATATGTTGGTAGGCTTACATCATGGTTAGTTTATACATTGTTCTTATGTAAGCAACTGATACTGGTTTAACTTCACACCACCAGGCATTTGATGTACAGTGATAATTATTGTTTTAATGTTGCAGATGTGTTCTGGTTCAAGTCAATTATCATAAATGTTGAAAGAGAATTGTATAATTCAAACTACATACAATCATAAATTACCAACATCCTAAGTAAAGAATAACATGTCTACCTTTCCTTCTACAATGATTTTTATGGCACGGTCCTTATCAGTGACTTTTGTGATTATATCAATATAGAAATTATTAATTCTTCATTTTAGAAGATCAATGTGTATGCTGTGATGACTAATTTGAAACCACTGTCCTCTCTTTTGATAATTCCTTTGAAAGCTGTTAAAGATGGCATCTGACACTTGCTATATTTCAGAAACTTACATTTACTATGTCCCTGGATAGTAAAGACATCTCCAACACCCGCTTTGGCTGTAAAACACAATAAAATCATTCATAATTCTGAATCTTGAATGTACACTTCATGACTAAAAATTGTCCGTCATCCTCGCAAATATTTTATAGTAGCTAATATGACCAAGGAAAACACAGTCTCAGAAGAATAATTAAACTTCATAACAAACATGGTTCAAATATATGTATTGATGACAGTTTCATAATGCTAGGGATGACCACACCTTTTTTAAATTTGGATGGAGAAAATGTAGCTCCTAAAATATCCTTTACTAGTATACTTAATTTTATGACTGCAGTATCTATAATCATCAGCAATTTGTCTTAATATATCTCTATAGAATATGAAGTTAAATGTAGTAGTTAAACTTTTTCACAAGTACTAAATACTGCTCTAGTTGTTCTTTCTATGAATGATATAGCATGCATTTTATTGGTGAATTAATGTCAATAGACATGAACAGTATGAAATATACAAATAAATATCACTCTGGCCTTCATTTATGTTTTATTCATTATTTCACTTCTTTTATTCACTTTCTATGTTACCTTTTCAACTGATCAAGGAACATTTGAAGCTATGGCAAACATGTGTATTTAAAATCTACACAAGTTTGATCTAGAAAGATCTCAAAATTTAAATGAACACATTTTACTCAACTATTCTTTGAAAAATTATCAGTTTATATCAATTGAACATTGTTAAACTTAAGATGGTTAAAAGTAATACAAATTTATTTTCAAATTTCCCCATGGAGTTAAATCTTATTTTCAAAATTTGGTCTAATCAAGGCAAATTGTCATCTGCAAAGGTAAAAATGAAGACTCACTATAACCCCAATGAGCAGAGGACTGTCCTGGAGCATAATAGAAAGCTGGTTTCTTGTCTGTTTCCATAAAACATCTGTTTGCTGTAGATATAAACATCCAACCAGTAGAATCACATTTTGATTTATCAGCATTCTGACTGGCATAGAATTCTCTGAGGAAATCTGGATCTCTGAAATGGTTATTGATTCCACAAATTCAATCAGTACCATGTTTATTAAATATAAAAAGGGGGGAATGATAAAAGAGGTGTTTCAACCGAAATAAATCAAGTTTTTACAAAATAAGAAGTGCAGGGGCTGTAATAAAGCACTAGAACAAAAGGGAAACTGTAACACTGATGTACAAAAATAGTCTTGAATTTTATGGTATTCTCTAATAATTTATGTGTCCCTCACACAAAAACATTTCAGAACTAAATTGATCTTAAGGGCATATGATACAATTACAGGGGAGGTAATGAAGTTGCCAACATAAAATGTTATTTTCGCGACGTCAAACTGTGACATATCGGGAATAGAAGCATTTTTCGACTGATTTTTATTATTCAAACTGGTTTAATTTGAAAACCAGTTCATGGACCCCTATTTTTCAAAACAGCAATTTGTTTCATTTTGCAGGGAGATTATGTTACCCAAATTTTATAAAACTGTAAATAGAGGATTTTTTTTAATTTTGATAAACATGTAGCAAAAAATGACGTTTTTTCCTCAATTCATGAATATTTGATAAATATGAGTTATTTCTGAATAAAAAAATGCATATTGTTTAGTATACTTATAAAATACAGAAATCCACGATTATTTAACAAAAAACAATTTGTGTTTATCTTTTATAACAAAAAAGTTGTCTTTCTTTCGAAAAAGAAATTGTGGACACAAATCTGAATTTTCAGCAAATATATACAAAATTTCAACCTCCTTTTACTCAAAAAGTAGCACATGAAGGTATATTTTTTATTACATATTTGATTTAATCAGGTAAAAAATAGCCTATGTGCAAATTTTCATGAACTTGTAAATATAGGATCAAAACTGTATCATATGCCCTTAATATATATCTTAAGATATACTGAATAGTTCCTGATTTACAAGAAATTGTTGTAATATTCCTTGTAAAACAAAGCTCAAACACAAAGAAGCAGGGGCAAACAAGTTTTAAACCAGAAGGAATCAGCATTTACATGTTCAACATTACTAACTTATAATTTGTTATCTGAGAATTTGGACTAAAAACCATATCAAAGGTATTACTACTTACTGAGACATTGCAAAATATTGCTTAGTTGTAGATTGTAAATCCACCCATGACGAATCTATGATTCTGCTAGGTGTAAACCAACTCATCTTATCTGCTCCTGTAGCATTGAACAACATGAAAGCTTTCTCGACACCATTTTTGTATATAGATACCCTGACCTAAAATAAATATATTTATTTACTGCGGCATCTAATTTTTATCATTTCATAGCCAATAACTGTTTAGTGTCTTTAAATATCAGCTGTAGTTGTAGGATGATAGGAAACAAGGTATATGGGAGCTTTTAGCTTGCTACTACACCTGTTTAGAGCTGAGTGCAATACAACAACTGATATTTAAAGACACTTAACAGTTATTGTCTTTATCCTGCAATTAATTTTGTATATAATTTGTGTTTTGAAAGACATAAACATTGATAAAAACACATGTTTTGCATTTATTTTCGATTTGAAATCCCTTGAGGCCTGTGAAGTTATACGATACAGTAATCACACATTCAGCTCAAGACAGGTTTGCAAAAAAAGAATCTTGAATGGTCAACAAAAAACACCCCCCAAGGTGAATAATTATCTATTTCAACAAAACAACTAATTTCAACAGTAAAAACAAGTAACAAAACATTGTCCAATTGGAAACAGGAGTGTACAAGTTGTCCTATGTTTCAGACTCGATATTCACTTAACATGCATGCTGAAATGGTTGTCTTTGTTACACAATCAGACACATTCAAGTTTTGAAATCAATAGTTGTCATCGTAGAAAAGACTGCTGTTCATGTGTGAATGTTATCAGAAAATTGGTGTGATTCTTATTGCTCTAAAGAAATGTTTGAACAAAAACCAGAAGGTATAAAAGTATTCATTAATTCGAAAATTTATACGTCATTGGAATGCGGCTGCATTACACATTCTGAGGTCACACAAGTTCACACAATACCCAGGCCGGCAAAGCTTTAAAGCTATATTTGTAAAGAATACAGATACAGCGTAGCGATATCTGTAGGGTCCTTTCTGTATAGTAGAAAACTCAATAAAGTCAAATATCCCGTAAGTTCACACTAATAGACAATATTATCGAATGGCATTACTTATTACATTTTGAATGTCAGAATTACCCTTTAGAAACATAACATAAGGCTTTATCGATCCTTGTCACTCACATAGGAGTATGTGCATTTTCATCAACATGTTCTCCAAAATTTAAGACAAAATATCAATCTATTCTTAATTCTTCTTATTTGTTGAACCGGCAATGCTGCGTCTCCAGTTCTGGTGTATTTGGAGATAATGACTATACAAATTTTTATCATTAAAATAACACTGTTTTCTATACCTTATCTAAACAAAGACTTGGCCAGTTGTTTGACAATCCTGGTTTGTAGTGTCCTGGGAAATTTGGTGTAAGTGAGTTGGCTCCGGGTTGGAATTGATTTATGGTCTTAGTTGAATTCCATAATCCAAATAGGTCAGTAACACCTGGAGGATATGTTCCTACTCCAGTCACTCCCTTCATCAATAGTACATAACCATTTGGTGAGGTTGCTTAAAATATGTGATATAAAATGTTATGGAATGTATTATTTTAAATTCAGCAATAAATGCATGCAACTTTTGCTATTTCGTCAATTGTTTAAATTATTGAAATCATAACCCTGTTGCATTTTTTACAATAACTAAAACATTGCAATAGTTTATGAATTAAAAGTATATCATATAAAGTTAACATCCTTCATGACATCATTAAATATATCAGAAATGAATATGATAAAAAGTTTGTCAAAAGTACAGTTTCTTTAAATTTAGTTCAACCAACAGAGTACTTATTGGAAAACCATCAAGAATATCAGGAATATATTTGGCCAAGTCTATTAGAGTAAATAAACAGCACAATTTAGGAAAAAGAAAAAAGAAATCTTTAATTCGTCAGGATCTGCTCTGATTTTGACAATCTATTTACAATTTCACATCATAATAACCCTGTGTACTCAAATTGATTGTCAGTGATCTGGCATAAGTTACACATTGTAATGATAACATACTTGGTATTTGTACTGATGGTACTGAAGGTGTAGGACATAAGTGACACTGGTGAGCACAATTTTCTTTGGCAAAGTCAATAAGCAAAGTACACACATCTGGTCCAATTTCTGCACAGGCAGAGGGGTTCTTGTCAACACAAGTGGGTGTAGCAGTTGTCATTTGATCAGCTGCAATATAAATATTCATAAGTAGATTAAAGAGCATATGTAGATGAAAGAGAATATGTAGACTGAAGAGCATATGTAGATAAAATATCTGACATGATAGATGCAGCAAAGTTTTAAATGAAAGTGCTTGTCAGCACTCAAGGGTAAACATTTCTTCCATTAAAGACATGCAAATTTCAAATCAAAATAAAAGTTTCAATTCAAACATCAAATAGCATTTAGCGAAAGAGCAAATTTTGGCATACTATATACTATTCTCTGTGTAGTATTTCTATTTGTATCCATCTGATGAGTTAAGTTTTTTTCAACTGATTTTTATAGTTTGTTCTTTTGTTGTATTGTTACACCACTGTCCCAGGTAAGAAGAGGGTTGAGACCCTGCTAACATTTTTAACCCTGCCTCATTCTGTATGTATGTGCCTGTCCAAAGTCAGGAGCTTGTTATTCAGTGGTTGTCATCTGTTTATGTGTTACATATTTGGTTTTTTTTTGTACATAAATTAGGCTGTAATTTTGCTCTTTGAATTGTTGTACATTGTTATTTCAGGGCCTTTTTTAGCTGATTATACAGTATGGGCTTTGCTCATTGTTGAAGGCCATATGATGACCTATAGTTGTTGATTTCTGTGTCATTTGGTCTTTTTTTGAGAGTTGTATCATAGGAAATCATACAACATCTTATTTTTAATATACAGTGTTATCTTCCATTGTAGTTAAACCTAATTTTTTTAATTGTTTAATTATAAATGAGTTTTCTCAATTGAATCATTTTATATTTTCATGATGGGACCTTTTACCCTATGGATAGTTGTTGTCTCATTGGAAATCGTACCGCATCTCATTATCTTTATATCATATGCAATGATCAACTTATGTTATCATTAATAAAATAGCTTTAGTCTTTGAAATTCTTGACAAGTGACAAGTTCGGTTGCATAATTTTGTAACTTGAAAATCTGAATATTATTTATCTTAGTGCTTATTATATTCTCAAATTCTTAATAGTTTGTTAGTGACCATATATATATATTTTTTACCAACAGGTAGTCATCACTCTCACAAATAATAACATAAATACACAATTTATCTCCTCTGAGTACCTAGGTTCATTCAAACTCATTTCTAATATAATAATGAAAGTTATTTAGGTTTAAAACTATGAAGTGTTCTTCCAATTTTTGAGGCTACAAGATGGACATTGTCAATTCTGAGACAAACAGGCAATTAGTTTTCTCAATTTGATTGTTTCTGTTTTTTTCATGTCAGGGCTGTTCATAGCGAACTAAATATGGTATTGAATTTCTTATTCTCCACATTTTTATATAAAGAAAATAGGTCTGTTATGTTTCATGAACACACATATGGGTTATCTATATTATGTACATTCTCCAAGGGTACATCCTAATCATTGCTAGGTCTTATGTCAGAACAAATGTATGGTTTTTTTTTCCAGTGTTTAGTCTGTTCTCTCAGGTTTTATGATCTCATTAATTTATAACAGGACTATGAAATTACTATGAAAAGTCGTGTATTAAGAAATTATTAGTGTATAGTGCTTTCATTATGGTTATGATTTTGGAGGAATATGATTTATTATGCAATAAAAAAAACTGTTTAAAGTTATGATAAGAAGTCTAAATTGAATAAAACAACTTTTATAGTATTTACCTGTATTATTGGTGCAAATGAAAGATTATTTTGGTGCAAATGAAATGCTGATTGGCACAAAGGCAAAGCACTCTTTTTGGGTAAAACACCTATCATTACAATAGCTTGTCACTAACTAACATGGGATGGCTGTGTTTTCAAGAGATGTGACACTTCATTTTAGTCAACTTAATCATTATCAGAACAAAGATTTTGATTAAATATGCTCATTCTTGTGATGTATTGAACAATACAAAACACTGAATTATAAGCAGTATAATGTATAAAACTTTCAAATTTTGATAAATCTTGGAAAAAGCAGGGAAATATACACAGGGTCATATATATTTTCGTGTTTCTCTCATTACAGTGAACAAAGCAAAAAATTAAACACGCACGAAAAAACTTGATATACTGTATCTTAAACTTACCACACATACTACAATGATGTTGACAGTTTTCTTTAGCCCATGGTACATACTCGTTGAAACAAACCTTTGGACCATATAAATCACAGTCTGGAAGTTTATCTTTGCATGAAGTTGTAGGTGTGGTCATACCAGGCTGAGCTGTTATAAACAATGACAATTATTATTAATACTTAGGTGTTATCACAGCTGATTGGACTGTAACAAAATCTATGATTTCAAATGAGGAGGTAAAAAAGATGTTTAAAGTTATTTAAATTTTGTATTTAAGTGTTAGATATCTTTTCATGGGAATTTTTCAAACCATCAACATAAATCAATCATTTAGGTTGGCACACTCTATTGACAGGTGATGTGAAAGAGCTATAGACAAGAATGTGTCCATAGTACACGGATGCCCCACTCGCACTATCATTTTACAGGTTCACTGGACCGTGAAATTGGGGTCAATACTTTAATTTGGCATTAAAATTAGAAAGATTATATCATAGTTAATATGTGTACTAAGTTTCAAGTTGATTGGACTTGAACTTCTTCAAAAACTACCTTGACCAAAACTTTAACCTGAGCTTCACACTAGCTTTTTCTTTGTTCAGTAGACCATGAAATTGGGGTCAATACTATAATTTGACATTAAAATTAGAAAGATCATATCATAGAGAACATGTGTACTAAGTTTCAAATTGATTGGACTTCAACTTCATCCAAAACTACCTCTACCAAAAACTTTTAACTGAAGTGGGACGAACGAACGGACAAACGGACGAACGAACGAATGGAAGAAGGAACGGACGAAGGGAGGCACAGACCAGAAAACATAATACCCCTCTACGGGCATAAAAAACATAATGCCCCTCTTCTATCGTAGGTGGGGCATAAAAATGTAAAAAAACATTTCAGCTACCCAAAGGACAACTGTATCTAAAGGTATAATTGCTTAATGTCAATATATGTACTGAAAACTGACTGTCTCTTTATTTCATTGCTAATGGTTAATTTGCAAAGAATTGAAAATTAATGAGTAATTTGGAATGCTTGTTTACATGACTGACTTAAGCTAAATAAAGATGGAAAAGAAGCAAACTTATATCAAATAATGGCAGACCAACATATCTTAATTGATATTTTTGGTATGTAACACCAAGTGAGTCAGACCAAATTCACCTATATTATTATATATCTACTTAAAAACAAGAATGTGTCCATAGTACACAAATTTTCTTTATTCAGTGACAGGTTAAATTGAGGTAAAAACTTATTGAAAGAATAATTTATAGGCCTAGGAACATGCACACTAAGTTTTAATTTGTTTGGACCTCATCTTCATCAAAAACTATCTTGACTAAATAAACTTTAAGCGGGCATTTTCATTTTCTTTGTTCTGTGGACTGTTAAGTTGGGATCAAAACTCTTAATTTGAAAGATCATATCATAGGACACATTTGTACAAAGTTTCAAGTTGATTGGACTTCAACTTTATCAAAACTACCTTGACTTGACTTTTGCTAGAAGCAGGACAGAAAAACAGACAAACAGATAAAAGGATACACAGACCTGAAAACATAATGCCCTCAGGTTGGGCATAAAAATAGTATAACTAGCTATATATAGTGAATATATTTACCACACATTCCACAATAATGTTGACAATTTCTCCTTCCCCAGGCATCATATGGTGGCTGACATACAGACTGGCCATAATCAGCACAGTTATCTATGACATCAGTACATCCAGGGTGGGGATCTGGTGTTGGTATGAAGGGAGTAGGAGTTACAACACCGGGGGCTACTGTTGTTGGAGTTCTACATTGCAGTCTCTTACAACACTGACCAGGTACAGGTATAAGTTCACAGAGAGCAGGAAGTCTGGTGAACTCTGGACATCTGAAATTATAAGACATAAAATTGTCAGGGCAAGTCAAGACAGTAAAACCAACTGGAAAGAAGTACAGGAAATCATGAAAGTTAATAGAAAATCATTGCTTATTATTACTTAGGTGTAAAGATTGCAGTGGTATACACTCAGGTAAAATTCTTGAATAGGAGTTTTCTTACTTTCTCTATTCTTTAGCTGTATTTTTTCCCAGACAGATTTATATACCATTAGTGACCAAGCACAACTACCAATAAAATAGTTTTCTTGACTAGTATGGTAATTACATCATTTTAAAACTTGAATAAATATTAAAATTTGCTGGGCAAGGATAATAATTTTTTTTAAAGATTCACTCCACTTTGCTGTTGGTGCTATTAAAGGAAGAATATGCCTAAACAATATAGCTATCAAGCCTGTAATAGGGTTCATGCTATAGTTCATCCAAAAAAGAAATATTTGATAGGGACAGAAATTTACGATAGGTCACCTATAGTACCCTCAGTTGTTCCTCCTAACTATGACATTACATTTTATGTCTGCATTCCAACCAGTTCTCTTGATATTCCCCCTTTGTTTTGAAAAAAAACCTGAATAATTTACTTTTCCCCAAAAATTCTTGAAAAAAAATACTAATCAATAATTCAAACCCTCCATTTTCATTGGTTAAATCTCAATAAGGGGTACACACTAAAATGAAATACTAACTGTGCAGAACATTGATATCTTCCTGTTTTACTATCCACGCATTTACAATGGAAATCACAACCATCGTCCCATTCATCACCAGCTTTGTATAATTGTCCTTTGTAGATACAACCCACTGTAAGCACAAGACAACATATTATAATGTATAATTGTCCTTTGTAAATACAACCCACTGTAAGCACAAGACAACATATTATAATGTAGAATTTATTGTATCAAACAGATGTAAAAACACACTATAGTGTGGTAGCTATATATAATCAGCTGCATAGACAAGAAAAACAAACCCTTCTGTTACAAAGAACTTTAAAGACGATAAATATATCTTTTTTTCACTTGTGAAAATCTGAGACCCTTTTATGTCATAGTTAATTTTACATACATAATAGATACAAATGGAACTCAATATTTGATCATTCTTATTGGGAGTATATTAACAAAATAAATGTATGAGTGATAAAAAAAAATCCAGCTAGATAATATAACTTCTCTTAGATATCAACATCTATCTGTACAATTGTGGACAATAAAATCTTACATCTAACACCACTAGTGCTGTTAATTCCTGGGTTATATGATACACCAGGTCTGAATCCTGAGAATCCACCAGTATATGAACCAACAACTGGAAATTGAGCATTAGGCTTCACTATTGATCCATCTTTGGTGGTACATTGAATTGTTTTACAACATTTGCCTTGAACTGTTGTTGTGAAACACTGTGGGGGTAAGTTATTGTATGTTGGACACCTGAAGGAATAAATAAAATAGAAATGTTTTAAACAAGAATGTGTCACTTGTACACAGATGCCTCATCCCCACTATCATTTTCTATGTTCAATGGACAGTCAAAATAGGGGGAAATCTCTAATTTGGCATTTAAATTTAAAAGATCATATCATAGGGAACATGTGTACAAGGTTCCAAGCTGATTGGACTTCAACTTCATCAAAAACTACCTCGACAAAAACTTTAACCTGAAGTGAGACAGAGGAATGGAAGAACAAACAGAGGGACAAACCAAGGCACAGACCCTAGGTTATGTCTTAAGTATCATCAACAGATTCAAAAGTCTGAGTTTGTGATACTTACTGTTTTTGCAAAAGACTATAGACTGACAAAATTTTCCTACAGATATTTGGCTTTCTTTCATTTAAAAAATTGTAACCTAATGAGAAAAATCTTAAAACCTGCCCACTTCTAAACAAAATCCTATTGGTGTTAATAACATTAAGTGCTAAAATTGATCGCAGCATTTTACTTTTCTAATAGTACTGATATCAAAAAACATCTTTTCTTATTTTTTATTTCCTTCAGTCTTATAGTCTTAAAACAGATTAATGTGTAGAAAATATAGTATGTGTAGCTACGAATACCAGCTAATGGTATTTTTTTTTTCAAATTTAAAAATATGGCCAAAAAAGGCATTTATGAGACTCCTTGTGAAAACTAAAAAAAGTACTTTAAATGATTTGACAGTCAAGCATGCTTTGGAATGTAGTCAGGCAACTATGGTCAAGGCTATGGTCTCTATTGCAGACTCTAAAAAAGGCTTCATGTAATACAGCTATCAATGAATTTGTTAATCAGCCATGCTTTTCCAAAAAAGTTTGACAAACAGACAGCGGTATTGAAAATGAAAATTTCAATCATGTTATGACTGATCACAATTATCACCCTTTGGAAAAGTTCAGGAGCCAACATCTTTTTCATGATGAAGATAGGGCAATCTGTACAAAGGGTGAAACTAGTGTAGTTCAATGGTAGTCCTTTAAAGTTGATAGGTCTGAAAATTTGATACAAAAAGTGGATACAAACAAAGTTCATTTAGTTTCCAGTCTTCGTAGACCTTACTAGCATGTCATCCTTATAACATGTATTTTTTGTAAATTTAAAGCATTATAAAAAAATAATTAACATCATGGAAACAGTATCTACAGCATTTGAATAATCCTTTGAAACCTTCATTGAAACACTTACTGTGGTTTACATTCATAGTATCCAGTGGATCCATCTACACAGGTACAAGTGAAATCACAGTCAATATCCCAGGATTCTCCCTTGTTGTATACTTTGTTCTTGTATACACACTGATCTGTAAATATAAAACCACAATAAATAAACTACAGAGGTACATGTAAAGTCACAGTCAATATCCCAGGACTCTCCCTTGTTGTATACTTTGTTCTTGTATACACACTGATCTGTAAATATAATACCACAATAAATAAACTACAGAGGTACATGTAAAGTCACAGTCAATATCCCAGGACTCTCCCTTGTTGTATACTTTGTTCTTGTATACACACTGATCTGTAAATATAATACCACAATAAATAATCTACAGCTCTCTTTTGCACACAAATGAACTAATTTGAAAATAAAATATCACAATACATAATCCATGACTCTCCCTTGGTATAAATTTTACCTTGTATGCATGACATACACTGATGCCCAACTTTCTATCATTTTCTATGTTCAGTGGACTGTGAAATTGGGGTAAACAAACAATTTGCATGGAACATCTAAGCTGACATGACATGACAGGAATGATTAAAATGTTTGGCTAGTAGTTAACCAGGTGCTCAAGCAATATTACATGAAATCAAATTTGGGAAACAATATGTTATTGATGAATTTCATGAAAATATGAAAAACAAGAATGTGCTCATAGTACATGGATGCCCAACGCGCACTATAAATTTCTATGTTTTGTAGACATTGAAATTGGGGTAAAAATCTAATTTGCAATTAATTAAGAAAGACCATATCATCGGGAACATGTGAACTAAGTTTCAAAATGATCGGATTTCAACTTCATGAAAAATTACCTGGACCAAAAACTTAAACCTGAATGGATGGAGGTGCATACAAGAAAACATAATGCCCCTCTTCTATCGTACGTTGGGCATAAAAATATTCAAACTTCAAGCAGCACTTAATGATCATTAGAATTGGTGATGAACACAGACCAGATTATCAGGTTTTGTTGTGATTTTAGGAAATTAAACTGAGTTACTCTAAAGGATTATAACCCATTACCATAATTGTAAATTAAGAAGATGTGGCATGATTGTCTTTGAAACAACTTTCAACAAAAGCCCAAATGCCACCAACAAAAATAAAACTATAGGTCAAGACAATTTTATGGGATGGCTGTCTGATTTTTAAAAAAATGTTGTCATTGATAACCAATTGCCTATTATAGTGAAACATTTGAAAACTGCAATCGACTAGAAAACATCTTCTTGGATTGTCCTGGCAGTTAATAACTTGCATCACTAATTTGTTGGGTAAAATTTAACCAGTATACATGGACAAAGGTGAACTGACAGTTATGCTGTTGCCTGAACAGTGACCTTGTCCAGTGTATTGCCCTTAAGCTAATGAAAAGAAACTAAAGCAAGTTGTTCTGTTTTTGGAGTGAAAGCTCAATCCATTGAATCAGGAGTTTCTATTCAGCAAATGAAGAAAGCAAAAAATGTGCAAAGGATGAAACAGTTGTTAACTGATAATATGCACAATGGTGCCTTAGTTGATAAGAAATCAGTCCATAATAACACAATTGCTGATTCAAATCCATGTTCTACTATGAAAGCACCATCAGTCAAAATTCAAATAGCCAAATAATTCTGGTTAACAACCAAACAGAGGTCATAATTCAAGATCTGACTTAAGAAATGATTCTAAGACCAGGAAAGAAATATCAACAGATAAATGTTGCTCAGAAGACATCCAAGCTGTCTACTTAAGAGAATGGTTTAAACTGATACCATAGGTTGGGCATAAAAATATTTAAACTTCAAGCAGCCCTCAATGATCATTAGTATGGGTGATAAACACAGACCAGATTATCAGGCTTCGTGATGATTTAAGGAAATTAAACTAGGTTACTCTAAATGATTATAACTCATGAACATGCAAATAAAATAAGAAGAAGTGACATGATTGCCTTTGGGACAACTTTCCACAATAGACCAAATGTCACAAAAAAATTACAACTATAGGTCAAGAAATTTTTATGGGATGGTGGTCTTAATTAAAAATAAGAATGTTTCCCAAGTACACGGATGCCCCATCCGCACTTTTATTTTATATGTTCAGTAAAGCGTGAAAATGGGATAAAATCTCTAATTTGGGATACAAATTAGAAAGATCATATCATAGGAAACAAGTTTGTTAAGTGTCAAGATGATTGGACTTCAACTTCCTCAAAAACTACCTTGACCAAAAACTTTAACCTAGAGCCGGACAAAAGAATGAACAGATGAACAACTGACGGACGGACCCACAGACCAGAAAACATAATGCCCATAAATGGGGCATAAAAAATGTTGTCATTGATAACCAATTGCCTATTATGTGAAACATTTGAAAATTGCATTCGACTAGAGAACATTTTCTTGGATTGTACTGGCAGTGAATAATTTGCATCACTAACTTGGTGGGTAAAATTTAACCAGTATACATAGACAAAGGTGAACTGACAGTCATGCTTTTGCCTGAACAGATGACCTTGTCCAACAAATTGTCATTAAGCTAATGAAAAGAACTATGAGAAAATTAAGTAATTTTAGCCTGTTTTAACATTGAATTCATAGATATATAGCCCAATACAGGTATAATTTATATGGTCATTTTTATAAATTTTCTGTTTACAAAACTTTGAATTTTTCTAAAAACTAAGGATTTGCTTACCCCAGGAGTAGATTACCTTAGCCGTATTTGGCACAATTTTTTGGAATTTTGGATCCTCAATGCTCTTCAACTTTGTATTTGTTTGGCTTTTTAACTATTTTGATCTGAGCGTCACTGATGAGTCTTATGTAGACGAAACGCGTGTCTGGCGTATAAAATTATAATCCTGGTACTTTTGATAACTATTTACACCACTGGGTCGATGCCACTGCTGGTGGACGTTTCGTCCCCGAGGGTATCGCCAGCCCAGTAGTCAGCACTTCGGTGTTGACATGAATATCAATTATATGGTCATTTTTATAAATTTTCTGTTTACAAAACTTTGAATTTTTCTAAAACCTAAGGATTTGCTTACCCCAGGAGTAGATTACCTTAGCCGTATTTGGCACAATTTTTTGGAATTTTGGATCCCCAATGCTCTTCAACTTTGTATTTGTTTGGCTTTTTAACCATTTTGATCTGAGCGTCACTGATGAGTCTTATGTAGACGAAACGCGCGTCTGGCGTATAAAATTATAATCCTGGTACTTTTGATAACTATTTACACCACTGGGTCGATGCCACTGCTGGTGGACGTTTCGTCCCCGAGGGTATCGCCAGCCCAGTAGTCAGCACTTCGGTGTTGACATGAAATCAATTATATGGTCATTTTTATAAATTTTCTGTTTACAAAACTTTGAATTTTTCTAAAAACTAAGGATTTGCTTACCCCAGGAGTAGATTACCTTAGCCGTATTTGGCACAATTTTTTGGAATTTTGGATCCTCAATGCTGTTCAACTTTGTATTTGTTTGGCTTTTTAACTATTTTGATCTGAGCGTCACTGATGAGTCTTATATAGACGAAACGCGCGTCTGGCGTATACAATTATAATCCTGGTACTTTTGATAACTATTTACACCACTGGGTCGATGCCACTGCTGGTGGACGTTTCGTCCCCGAGGGTATCGCCAGCCCAGTAGTCAGCACTTCGGTGTTGACATGAATATCAATTATATGGTCATTTTTATAAATTTTCTGTTTACAAAACTTTGATTTTTTCTAAAAACTAAGGATTTGCTTACCCCAGGAGTAGATTACCTTAGCCGTATTTGGCACAATTTTTTGGAATTTTGGATCCTCAATGCTCTTCAACTTTGTATTTGTTTGGCTTTTTAACTATTTTGATCTGAGCGTCACTGATGAGTCTTATGTAGACGAAACGCGCGTCTGGCATATAAAATTATAATCCTGGTACTTTTGATAACTATTTACACCACTGGGTCGATGCCACTGCTGGTGGACGTTTCGTCCCCGAGGGTATCGCCAGCCCAGTAGTCAGCACTTCGGTGTTGACATGAATATCAATTATATGGTCATTTTTAAAAAATTTCTGTTTACAAAACTTTGAATTTTTCTAAAAACTAAGGATTTGCTTACCCCAGGAGTAGATTACCTTAGCCGTATTTGGCACAATTTTTTGGAATTTTGGATCCTCAATGCTCTTCAACTTTGTATTTGTTTGGCTTTTTAACCATTTTGATCGGAGCGTCACTGATGAGTCTTATGTAGACGAAATGCGCGTCTGGCGTATAAAATTATAATCCTGGTACTTTTGATAACTATTTACACCACTGGGTCGATGCCACTGCTGGTGGACGTTTCGTCCCCCGAGGGTATCGCCAGCCCAGTAGTCAGCACTTCGGTGTTGACATGAATATCAATTATATGGTCATTTTTATAAATTTTCTGTTTACAAAACTTTGAATTTTTCTAAAAACTAAGGATTTGCTTACCCCAGGAGTAGATTACCTTAGCCGTATTTGGCACAATTTTTTGGAATTTTGGATCCTCAATGCTCTTCAACTTTGTATTTGTTTGGCTTTTTAACTATTTTGATCTGAGCGTCACTGATGAGTCTTATGTAGACGAAACGCGCGTCTGGCGTATAAAATTATAATCCTGGTACTTTTGATAACTATTTACACCACTGGGTCGATGCCACTGCTGGTGGACGTTTCGTCCCCGAGGGTATCGCCAGCCCAGTAGTCAGCACTTCGGTGTTGACATGAATATCAATTATATGGTCATTTTTATAAATTTTCTGTGTACAAAACTCTGAATTTTTCTAAAAACTAAGGATTTGCTTACCCCAGGAGTAGATTACCTTAGCCGTATTTGGCACAATTTTTTGGAATTTTGGATCCTCAATGCTCTTCAACTTTGTATTTGTTTGGCTTTTTAACTATTTTGATCTGAGCGTCACTGATGAGTCTTATGTAGACGTAATGCGCGTCTGGCGTATAAAATTATAATCCTGGTACTTTTGATAACTATTTACTGACATTTTCGAGTGGCTAAGTGCAAAATGTAGGTGTTAATTGTAAAGTGACAGTTATTATAAATTGTAGGGTAATTGATCAACGTTCAAATATCTGATGACAATTCATGGTGTGATTTTAAAGTGATTGTGTTTGGCTCAAACTTTTTATGATAAATGAGTGCAAATTCCTGGTGTTAGTTGATGATAAACTTAAAACAAGTCTTGTAAAAATAAACTCTAAATTGAAAATATAAGAAAGTTAGATTAAAAATAGGTTGACTTTGGATTAGTGCTGTTCAGACTTGGTTGACAAAAGTACTAAATGTATTCTAGAACAAGTTCAGACAGTCTAGGAATATTAAGTATATTCAATTCAAATTTAGAATAGTACTGTATAAACCAGTACAGATGAGTACAAATACTCATTTTAGATTTTTACTGGGTTGTTTTCAATGTAATGTAAGGATTTACACATATACAACGTTTACTTACTACTGATGCCAGTGATTTGATTTGGTTTGATGGGGTATCCTCCTCCTGGGATTCCTCCAGTTGTGTTTTGAGTGGGGTTAGGATTGATTTGAATAACAGGTACAAGACTTGTTGGAGCTGGTGTTGGTATCACACCTATCTTAGTTGGTGCTGGAGTTGGCACAAGCTGAGGATCTGGGTTGATGGTACCAAATCCAGGCACATCACAACTAATAACTGGACAACATTGTCCTGGTACCATGTTCTTTTTACAGTATGACGGTAATGCTGGGTAGGATGGACACCTTAAATAATGTTATAATAAATTAAGTCATATCACACAAACCTAATGATTTGGATAAAATTTTAGTTTGCCTTACAAAAGAAAATTGGATTTTTAAAGTATAAAATTTTCAGACTTTTCACACAGTTTGGACTATAAGTATCAGTTCTTCACTTTTGGTCAAATATAAATCACATCTTGACAAAGAAATACTACATTTTGCAAATGGATATTCAAGCTGAGAAAATACTGAAAAAATTACCCTTACTGGTTACTTGTATTTATTTTAAGTCATATATATACAATCATACTTGGATATACATCTGTACAGTCCCTTTGGTCCATTCAAACAGGTACACACATAATCACACCCGTCATCCCAAGAGGCTCCCTGCTTGTAAACTTTGTTCTTATATATGCAGGCATCTATAAAATATAATCAAAAGTTTAGATTGAAAATTCCCAAAACCAATAAATTCTGACATTCAAAATGTATATTTCTCATTTTTATTTTATATTGTGTATTGGTTTGATGTGTTTTATCTTTTGATTTTGACATTTGATAAGGGACTTTCCATTTTGAATTTTCCCTAAAGTTCAGTTTTTTTGTGATTTTACTTTTTGTAAATAGTTAACCATGTAGCAAATATCATAAACAGATATTATTGAAAAATAAAAGTCTATCCTATTGAACCTGCCAACATTACTTTTTTGTATGTAACCATAGGTTTCAAAAGACACTTTTTTAATCTTATTAAACAAAACATTTGCCTTCTATATAAATCCATTTTATTTTTGCAAAAACTTTAATTTGAAAAGAAATGGTGTGTTTTGGCCTACTGGCACTGCTTTTATTAGTTAACTACATATTTTTTCAAGCAGCACATTTAATAAAGATATACAAACTTTTCAATGAATAAAAGTCCATAAGATTTTTATTTTGATATAATACTTTAGTCTCTAATTGTTTAAATAACTGTCCATCTTCTCAACACAATTTTTAGGAAAAATTGGCAGTATCATTACTAGTACATATGCAAAATGTTATCAAACTTACATTAGCTAAATTTGGTACTTATACATCCATGGATTTGAAATGTTTGGCCTTAAGCGTTCCTAATAAAGGTAAAACCAGAAAAGCGCTTCAAACGCATAAATGTATTAATCATGTTGTAATGTAATAAATGGCAGAATGACTGTTATATCTAATAGTTTCTCAGTTTATCATACAAAATAATTATCCTAAAAAACATAAAAATCTTAAAACCCTTACCTCTGGTACCCTGTATAGCATTAGGATTCTGACTGGATCCAGAGAATACAGAATGAGTTCCTATAGGAACCAGATTAAACTTGTTTGGTGGAAGTGTTCCTGTGATTGTATTTCCAGTGATTGGAGTATAGGTGCCACAGTCTGGTACCTCACAACAGGAATCTGTTGGGTCTGGTTTTAATGTACAGATTGATGGCAAGTTGGAGTAAGCTTTACATCTGACAATATACAAATATTACATTGTCTTCTCAGAGATGTCAGAAAGTTTATTTTTTAAGATTAGTAAAACTTTAATTCATTGATACAGAACTTCCAATTCTATAACACCTATCCAATCTGATGATCAATGTTATTTACATATATGTGTTCATAAAATATATTTCAAAATAAAAAACATGAAAAACTTTCAAATTCATACCAAAGAAGTACAAAATTTTATAATTTGTGTATTTTCCTGATGGTAAACAATTCATTTGTTTTGGATAAATATCAAGTGTAACAAGGGATGACAATTCTTACTGATGCACATCCTTAGAACAGTGTCATAATAAATAAATAATTGTTGAATGATAATTTACCTTGCTGTACAGTTATAGAAGTTGGTAACAGTGTCTTTACATTCACATGTATAATCACAAGCATCATACCATTTTGAGCCCTTAGAGTGTTGTGAGCCATCAATGTAGACACATACATCTGCAATAGTTAAAATCAATAATAAGGCACATATTTGTCAGTTCAGTAAGCAAAACCATACACAAACTATAATGAGATGTAGGTTTTTTTTCTACTGCAAGGATTCACACAGACGTTGATTCACCAGAGGGAGTTTAATTCTTTCATTAAAGTTTCTTTTATATACACTTAACACTATGGAAAGAACAAAGTAATATATTAACATAATATTGAGTTATAAATCCTATAGTAATTGAATCTTGAAGGTATAGATGATAACTCAAATAAACATTTTATCAATGTTTCATTTCATCAAATTGCTATAAATGTACTTACTGTTTGGTCTCTGAGTAACAATACCAGGAGTTGTTTTGATTGGTAAGGTGGTTGTGGTTGGTGGTGGTGTCAGCGTTGGATTGAAGTCACATTTGGCAACTTGACAGCAGTTGTCTTTAGGATCTTGCTCGTAGTGGCATTGAGGTGGAAGATAGAAATATTTAGGGCATCTGTCATCACATTTATATAAACCTCTGCTTGCATCCTCACAGGTACAGATAAAGTTACAACCATCATTCCATTTCTGTCCTTGTTGATATACTCTCTGTTTGTATACACAGTAATCTGTAACAGAAATTAATACAATATTAAATATACAATATACAGCTTTAAATCTTTAATAAAAACTGACTATTTTAAAACTGAAATGAGGTCCTGGAATCACTGTTGATTTCTTTTAGTTAATCTAATCCTTTTTAGGTATTATTGTGAAACTTCCTGTACATTGTAATATTATAGTTATTCTACACAATATTGATAATTATTTTAGTCCTAAAGACAAATTTATCTTCCAAACTGTCTTAAACCATAAGTACAAAATTGCAATTTGTTTGGAATGACACTATATGTTTCAGATAATTACATTGCATCCTTGCATTAACTAGTAATGTAAATTCAGAAATTATTGTGTGCATTTATTATTGCGATTTTGTCATTTTAGACTTAAATGCGATTTTAATTTTTACGATTTTGAGAAAAATCCTGTTAAAATCATATAAAATATTTCAAAATGTGAGTTTAAATTATTGCGTTTTCAACTCAGTCGCATTTTTCACAATGATAAAAACCTCGCATTAATTTCTGAATTTACAGTATATAAGATCAATAGGTTCCCTCCTTATTTAATTTTACCCTGGATAGTATCATATCTAGAAATACTTACTAATCTGACCACCAGTAATTGTACCAGGTTGACCTGGTTGTAAGGCAGTTCCAGTGTGTGATCCTTTCACTGGAGTAGGAACAACAAGAGGCATACGAGTGGTGGTCTGACCAGGAGATGGGGACACCATTGGTGCTGGTGTGGGGTACTTGTTACAGTCTGGTATCAGACAACAACCATCCTTAGGATCCGCCTTCAGTGTACAGGAAGATGGAAGGTTAGTGTAACTGTTACATCTAAAAAAAACACAAGAACATTTATTACCATATGATATCTATGACTATTAATACTGAAGGCTTGGAAAAATCACTGTCTTGATTCAAAGGCTCAATTAGTAGATTAAATATATAAGCATATGACAAATAGGCAATACTGGTGTTGTTATATTCAAGGTTAAGAAGACCTTTAATTGTGTACTTTTAACAAATTGTGATTTAGATGGAGATTTGTCTTATTGGCAGGCAAACCACATCTTCCTATAACTATTACAGGGTGACTTGTTAGTGTTCCAATACTTGTCCACGTCACAGTATCTGGCGAGTTACTTATTTAGAACAGGTTTGTTTATGATTTATTCCTTTCTTCATAAAATAACATTTCTTTGAGAGTAGCTATACATCAGACTATGTATTATAAAACTTAAATAAATAGAAGTTTTAAATTGATATTAAAAAGAATAAAGAATTAAGAATAGAACAAACACTATACGAATGGTTGAAGTTAGTTTTGTGTCAATGCATTTTTAGTTTTATAAAGAATTATACTGCTAAATTTGCCAAAAAAAAACACAAAAAAATTCATTGGTTTCTCTAATTTCAAAAAAAGAAATTTCCTCAGTCATGGTGGTTGTAGCCCTTATGGCAAGATGCATTTTAAAATTACACTCAATTTCTATACAGCTTTTTATTCCAAGTTCCTAATGGGTATAAATTATAAACTCATGACCTCTATTGCATGTTATATAATTTTTAATTTGGAACTTTGTACCTTTAACTGTTTGGAAAAAAAACCTATACATTCGGACTTCTTTTGAACTGAATTTTAATGTTCTACATTGGTTGCATTTTTGCGCCTGTCCCAAGTCAGGAGCCTCTGGCCTTTGTTAGTCTTTTTATTTAATTTTAGTTTCTTGTGTACAATTTGGAAATTAGTATGGCGTTCATTATCACTGAACTAGTATATATTTAGGGGCCAGCTGAAGGACGCCTCCGGTGCGGGAATTTCTTGCTACATTGAAGACCTGTTGGTGACCTTCTACTGTTGTTTTTTTATTTGGTCGGGTTGTTGTCTCTTTGACACATTCCCCATTTCCATTCTCAATTTTATTATTTTTTATGTGTGATCATTAGGTTTGAACCTATGATGAGAAATGCATTTATCCAAATTTGGCATTTGCATTTCAAGATAACATTGGTAGAACTTTAACATTATAATACCTTTGTGTACAGGAGTATATTCCTTTAGATACATCTTCACATCTACACTGAAGATTACATCCGTCTTTCCAAGTCTGTCCCTGTGTATAGTATACACCTTTGTAAGCACAGAATCCTGTAATGAGATTTTAAACAATAATCATAATGAATTCATTCTATGGTATCATAAATCTTTGACACATTTATGTGAAAATCTATTTCTCCCAATTTGCTTATTAAGGACAAGTAAACCTTAATAAGAAGCCTGACACGAACAAATAAAAAAACTTATGTTACAATTGATAGAATGAGTTGACTGACATACCTGTCTGAGGTGGTATTGTGCCTGGTGGTGAGTTTGTTGATTGTGGTACTGGAGTTGGTCCCATGTTTGGTCCTGGTGTAGGTATACCATTAGGGAAAGGTGTAGGATTTTTGAAGTCACAGTATGGTACTTGACAGCACTTGTCATTAGGATCAGAAACTAAAACACACTCTTTTGGTATATTTGTGTATTTGGTGCATCTGTTAATACAAAATCAAATATATACCTGGTGAATTTGTAATCAAGTTGATAAAGAAGCAAAATATTTCTAGTTTTAAGAAGGCATTTTAGCATACGCCCCCTTTTTTTTAAAATCAAATTTTCATTCAGACAGAAGACTTTGATGTTGTCATTGTCCAGTTAAATTCATTTGTCAAGCAAATTTCACGATAAGATAAATAATGCCTTTTACAAAGATGTATGTATGAATCTATCAATGTATATCAACTAGTGTCTATTCTCCTGTACATCAAAATATATCTCTATCCAGTTATGTACCTGTCGATACATCTATAGAATCCAGAGTTACCATCCATACAGGTACATTTATAATCACACTGGTCGTTAAATCTTTGACTTGGTTGGTACAGCTGACCTTTGTACTGACAACCTACAAGAGAACATGTACAAATAATTATCTTAAACTTTAATCCAAGATCAATGGTCACACATAAAACACATTTCTATCACGATGAAGTGGATAGTCACAATATTTGATACATGCATAATTTACATATGTATACTTATAACAACACAGGTACAGAATTTTTCGCACACTATCTATACTTATTTGTGCAATTCAAGTCATTATAAAAATAATGAAAGAAGTGGTTATTTAAAGTTTCAGAATCAGTCCTATTCTTTATAACATCCCTTTTCTTGTTTTCCTGTTATTTTTCATACATATAATATGCCTTTTATATTTCATTTTCTAAACTTTACTTGATATCATAGCTTTTTTGTTTTATTGATCTTTCTCTTGTTAACAACATTCCATTTTCTAGTTGCTTTTATTTCTGAAATTTTGATATTTCCTTTTCTTGATATTATGTTTCAATTCTTTTTTAATTCAACATTTTAGTCATTTCATGTTATTCTTATACGTTTAATTTTCCTTGTTTATCTCTCCTGAAATTTCAGAATTATTTCTTTACCTATTAAGTTAGGTACTTTTCCAGTTCCAGTTATAATACCAGGCTGAGGCATTTGTGGTGTGATAACTCCTGGTGTAGGAGGGATACTTGGTACAACAATAGGACAGTATGGTACTTCACAGCATGATGGGTCTTTAGGATCTGGTTTTAAAGAGCAACCAGCTGGTACATTAGAATACTTAGAACATCTGAAATTAAAAAAATACACAATTAGCTTTTAATTGTCCCATGTATCATAAAATCCAGGCAACCCATAATTAATGACTTTATTTAAAAATACAAGTTACAAAACTGTGTTTGCAAATCTGTTATTGTAAAGTTCTGAGGTTTAAATAGACAATCAAATGTTTTTTTTAAGATGATTTTGCTCAATGTCAAAAATTTCAATGATGTTGAACATACAGCATATGCATGTATAGTCGCCGTCATGTAAAATTAGCACCATGTTTTTTGTCAAAAAAATATTAAATATCAGCTGTGTTTATTCAAGATCATGTTTTTCATTTAGCGAAGTAAAATCCTGTCCAAATATCCACTACTGTCCTACCTTTTATTGTGTTTGCACTGAATAATCCTGACCTTCACATTTTACAAGATTATTTACATTGTAAAATTGACATCTTAATTTCTATGAGGATCCCCTATTCTATAACATTCGTTACTCTCCAGTAATATCATTGTCATTGATGATACAATTTCCCACACTTTTAACAGAAAGATGACAAAAAGCTCAGAGGGACACAAGAAAATGGAGAGCATGTGGAACTCAACGGCAACACTTCCGGTAATAACAATGTCAGATTCCACCATACAAAGTAATCTTGGATTATGTAAAGGTCAGGATTATACAGTGCAAACACAACAAAAGGTAGGACTATAGTGGATATTTGGACAGGATTTTTCTTAAACTAATTGAAAAACATGATCTTTGTAAACACGGTCGAATTTTAAGAAAATTTTGACAAAAAACATGGTGCCAATTATACGTGACAGTGAATATAGATCTGGTTTTCAATTGAAAAATATATAAATAAAATCTTCTATTGTTTATTAAGTGTTTGTACTATATGTGCTGGGTAATTGGCAATTTATTATATATACATATATCCAACTGTAAGTGACTGTTAGTGACTATTAGTGACTTTAAGTGACTGTTAGTGACTGATATAATTTGGTGCAATCATTTTGTTTTTGCAAAATGGAATAGTTTAGTCTGAGGTAATACATGATCAATCTACTCAATCAACAAGCAATAGAATTACAAATAAAAGCATTTGATTTTTGTTATTCATCTAAATGAATTTAACTTTAAAAATAGTAAACCAACATAAAACAAGTAAATTAATAATCAAATCTTCTGATTAGTCAAAAATAAATCAAAAAAGTTCTGAACTCTGAGAAAAAATCAAAATAGAAAGTCCCTAATAAAATGCCAAAAGTAAAAGCTCAAACCATCAAACTAATGGATAACAACTGTCATATAGTTATCAACGGTAACCGGATTGTAATTTAATATGCAATGTGATCATTTGGTCTTCATAAGACTCGTCAGTGACGCTCAGATCAAAACAGTTATAAAGCTAAACAAGTACAAAGTTAAAGAGCATTGAGGACCCAAAATTCCAAAACGTTGTGCCATATATGGCTAAGGTCATCTATACCTAGGATATGAAAATCCTTACTTTTTTTTCGAAAAAAATCAAAGTTTTAAAGGAAAACAAGAAGGTATCCATAGTATACGGATGCCCCACTTGGCTTTAATTTTTCTATGTTTAGAGGAACATGAAATTGGCCTCAATTTTCAAATTTATCTAATTAATTTCAACTGATCAAGTCATTAAAAACTCTCCTATTCAAGCTTAAATATGAGAAATCTAACATTTTTCAGATGGTTTTTTGTAAAATACAAAAGTGGCCGCATCCCTGTTCATCCTCAACCTTTATATATGTTATGTATTATCATCAAATACAACTTACATTTCATTATTATGAATGATCAGGAATGTGGCCACTTTCATTTAAGACGGAAACCGTCTAAAATTTAACTAAATTGCTAAAATTGTAAAAGATTTCAGTAATTTAGCATGACTTAATGATGCTAATACCCGATATATGTGCATTGTATTGTCAAAAACAGCTCATATTTATGTAGCAGAATCATTCTACTTTCGAACAAATAGTTTAACGATTGCATTTTCACAATTTTGTAAAACTGCTATATTTTGGGGCCAAAAAGGTCTCTTACTAAACCTACTCCTTTATAGGCTCAATAAAAATCAATTAAAAAGACCCCCATAATAATTACTAAAACATGTATATTAAGCAATTTAAAAACAAGAATGTGTCTATAGTATATGGATGCCCCACTCGCACTATCATTTTCCATGTTCAGTGGACTTTGAAATTGGGGTAATAACTTTAATTTGGCATTTTAATTAGGAAGATCATATCATAGGAAACAGGAGTACTAAATATCAAGTTGATTAGACTTCAACTTCATCAAAAACTACCTTGACCAAAAACTTTAACCTGAAGCGGGACAGACAAACAGACAAATGAAGGCACAGACCAGAAAATATAATGCCCTTCTACTATCAGAGGCATGAAAATAAAAAAAGTTTTAAAGATATAGATTACCTTGGTTGACATCTATAATATCCTGTTGAAGCATCTTCACAGACACAGACCGAGTTACATCCATCATACCATTGCTGACTTTGTTTGTATAATTGTCCATTGTATAAACATAAATCTATAAATAAAACACAACATTATAACCACAAACACAGAGAAAGAGTTACAACCATTATACCATTGCTGACTTTGTTTGTATAATTGTCCATTGTATAAACATAAATCTATAAATAAAACACAACATTATAACCACAAACACACAGTGAGAATTACATCCATCATACCATTGCTGACTTTTTTTTGTATAATTGTCCATTGTATAAACATCAATCTATAAATAAAACACAACATTATAACCACAAACACACAGTGAGAATTACATCCATCATACCATTGCTGACTTTGTTTGTATAATTGTCCATTGTATAAACATAAATCTATAAATAAAACACAACATTATAACCACAAACACACAGACCGAGATACATCCATCATACCATTGCTGACTTTGTTTGTATAATTGTCCATTGTATAAACATAAATCTATAAATAAAGCACAACATTATAACCACAAACACACAGTGAGAATTACATCCATCATACCATTGCTGACTTTGTTTGTATAATTGTCCATTGTATAAACATAAATCTATAAATAAAACACAACATTATAACCACAAACACACAGACCGAGTTACATCCATCATACCATTGCTGACTTTGTTTGTATAATTGTCCATTGTATAAACACAAATCTATAAATAAAACACAACATTATAACCACAAACACACAGACCGAGTTACATCCATCATACCATTGCTGACTTTGTTTGTATAATTGTCCATTGTATAAACATAAATCTATAAATAAAGCACAACATTATAACCACAAACACACAGACCGAGTTACATCCATTATACCATTGCTGACTTTGTTTGTATAATTGTCCATTTTATAAACATAAATCTATGAATAAAGCACAGCAAAATAACAATCATATTAATCTAACATTAATGTGTCCTTAGTACATGGATGCCCAATCAGCATTATCATTATCTATATGTTCAGTTGACTGTAAAAATGGGGTAAAATGTCTAAGTTGGCATTAAAATAAGAAAGATCATATCATAGGGAATATGTGTACTAAGTTTTAAGTTGATTGGACTTAACTTCATCAACAACTTTAACATGAAGTGGGACAGACGGACAAATGAACCAATAAACAAACTAACAGAAGATAGGACACACAGACCAGAAAACATAATGTCCATAAATGAAGCATAGAAATAGGTTAAGAAATTAGAAAACCTTTGCTTGTTTGAAAGTTTCTATCTACAAGACAAGAATGTTGTTCTATAAGATCTGAGGACTGGTTTATACTAACCTTTAGGTTTTGGTCCAGCTGTTGGTACCAGTCCAGAAGGTCCAGGGGTTGGTACTTGGGTGGTGCCATACTGTGTAGGTGTACAGTATGACATCTGACAACATTTATTATTTGGATCTTGTGTCATTGAGCAGTATGCTGGCAGTGGTGGGTATCTTGGACATCTGAAGAAAACATTTCATATAACCCAATGAAACTGTATAAATATAAATCAACTTTTATAAGAATGTTTTTTGTGAATGGTCTACAAACATAATGGAGAGTAAATATTTTCTTCTGTTTCAATCATATATATAACCCTCTCTTAGTTATATAAATTGACAGTGTATTTTTTAAAACAAGATACCTGCATGATGATTGTGGCCAAGTTTGGTTTCAGAGAAGATTTTTGTAAAAGTTAACAGAAGAGGGAGGACAGACAACGACAATGATGACAGATGCCAAATGCTGAGTAAAGTTTACTTGCCCAGTTTAGCAAGGTGAGCTAAAAAGTTATAATAATAACAAATTATTCATTGCTAAAAACAGATCCATATCGATATCTTAATAAAGAAACCTGAAATATGCATATAAAAGTAATTTTCATTTTTAAATATGTTGCCCAAGGATGTTTGTATAACTTACTTGTCTGTACATGAGAATCGTCCTGAGCTGGCATCCACACACTCACATGAGTAAGTACAACCATCATTCCAAGTCTGTCCTTGTTTGTATATACCACCTTTGTATACACACACATCTGAGCACAAGAAATCGAGACCATTTAGATAGGTAAGGTAATTTGTAGTGTTTCATTTTTGTGGCTGTACTTAGAATATATACATAAAACATGTATTATAAATGAACAGAAAGTTGTTTAGCAATGTATAATTAAAAAGTGATGATAGTGAAAAGACATTACACAGTATAACATGCTCACATGAAGCTTTCTACCCAAGTACCAAGTTTCAGGCATTAAACATTCAGGAGCTGTAGATTATATCCCAGATAAAAATAGACAAAATTTCAAAGATGGAAATACCTTCATACCTCCTTATTCTAAAATTGCAGCAGCAACTCAGGAGGTCGTGAAATTTAAGGTGTTTAAAACAAGCAATTGTGTTGGTTGTACTATACAATTATTGGAAAATTTACCTTGTGGTAAAACATGAATTGATTCAAGACGACCATTTAATATGAGAACAGTTTGCATTATAAAAAGTATGCATCAGGTTGTGATTTTCATTCAAAAAAAAATAATAAAAACCAACAACATTTTTTTAGTATAAAAAATGTCTACTACTCACCTCTCTTGCCAATAACAGGAGGATTGAGTTGTGGCTGTATAAATACAGTTCCCTTAGTACCATTGACTACCTGTGTAGGAATAGTGGCGTTAGGACTGATACATGATGGAACCTCACAACATGGGTCTTTTGGATCTGTTACATATGTACAGCTTGAAGGCAGTGCTGGGTAGATTGGACATCTGAAAGAGAATGCAAAGACATGTAGGGTATATATTTCAATAAGACTGCTACTAATTATAACAGTAGAAATACATGTGGAAATATATGAAACATTCAAAAATTGTTTTTTCAAAATCATATCTTTGAAGACTCATGAGATATTTTTCATTATTTTCTATAGGTACTTCATAAATCAATATGACATTCTTTTCCTAATCTGAATGGTTTGGTTTATATGTAAAGTAATTTAATAATATGATGTAGAATAAGATTCATTAAGCAATTTAGGTTTTCAGTACCTTTCATTACAATTAATGAGTCCAGATTTAGCATCATCACATCTACATGTCATATCACAACCTGACTGCCATGTCTGTCCTTGTCTGTATAATATACCATTGTAAATACAGAAATCTGAAAAGAGACAAATACGTAGAGTCAATGGCACCTCTAATGTATACTGTCTGTAACAAATAGTTGTGTTTTGGATAAGGAGTTAGTGAATACCTAGTTTCCTATAGTATGCCAGAATTGGGTTCGATGTTTTCCATATATGAAGAATATCAACATAAAATACTACTGTAATATTTGTGTAGAAGGCCATACTTTGAGTGATAATGGTTTACTTTTTACACATTGTGACTTGGATGGAGGGTTGTCTCATTGGCACTCATACCACACCTTCTTATTTATTTATCTTTCTCCTCAGCATTTACTTACAAAGGACACATTCATGTCATTAATATGGTATGTAACAGATTAAATAATTATCCTTTAAAACTATCAGCTATGTTTCACTCTCTAAATCTTTGATGTAGATTTGTATTGCTCCTCCTGATAAACTCACTGTTTGTTGAATTATACTAGCAAATCAGTAATATCTATCTTTAAATGAAAGAACCACCATTTCGAGTCCCACTTATTTTACTATTAATACTAACCTACAGTAGGTGCTGTTGTTGGTCCCTGTGATGGTGGAGACACAGTAGATGGACCTAGGTATGGAGCAGCTGTTGGTACCAGTCCACAAACTGGTTTCTCACAACAAGGATTTTGTGAATCGTATACCATCTGACAGGTGGGTGGTAGATTTGGATATCTCTTGCATCTAATGGTAAAGAAATAATTATTTTACAAAAAATCTAATTTATGCTATCAGTTTGACATTCTAAATAATTCAATTTTAAGTGATTGCAATTAGATTTATCATAGATTTAATGCAGTCAGTTCATCAACATATAGAAAAATTCAAAGCAAACAGGAAGTAGGTATCTGACAGTTCTGAAAAGTATTCGTACAGTAACATTACAATTTTATCTGTCAAGCTGTTGACAAAATATGGAGTTATTCCGTTCTGTTGTTCGTCTGTTTCTTCACTTTTTAAATGGTAACTAAGGTATATTCTCCAGCAGAGGATGCAAAAAATAAAGTTTTAAAATTTATATCAAACCTATAAAAGATAAACACAAAATACAAAACATAGGGAAACAGATAATAAACCCTGTTGATCCACATGCACATCAAACTTTTGTATTTGAAATAAATTATGCATACTTGTCTGTACACTGGAACTGTCCCATTTTACCATCAACACATTCACAATCAAACGAACAACCATCCTGCCACTTCTGTCCCTGAGTGTACTGTTTACCCTTGTATACACATACAGCTACAATGAGATAATCAACTTTGAGTTTTACGCTATAAAGTTCTATTTAATACTGTATTAAAGTAGTATGTAGACTTATACACACACAAAGTACTAGAATTATTTTATTTCCTAACAAATTGTGGTTATCAAAATGAAAGTTATAGGAAGCAGTATGTGCTTTTCCTTAGTCAGGAGCCTGTAATTCAGTTTGTGGTTTGTTGCTGTATATATATATATTTCTTTTATTCATTGTTTTAAAAATTAATCAGGTGGTAAGTTTCTTATTTTTATTAATTGACATTTCTCATTTCAGTCAATTTATAACTGACTACACAGTATGGGTTATGTTCATTGTTGAAGTTCATACACCTATAGTTGTAAATTTAGTAGTTTGTTCTCTAGTAGAAAGTTGTCTCATTGACAATCATACCAAATCTTCTTTATAGCATTATATTCAATGATGAGTTTAAAATTGTTTACTAGGTAGAAAAGCATCTTCAATGAACATACAAGAAACTAGATCTTTGATAATGACCTCTCCTGTTCAGCTACAATATTTGAATGACACATTGTATCAGTTCAGGGTTACCTTTAAACATGAGGTGATTAAAGTTTTGAACGACCTTGACTGGTTTACAGCCTTCGCAAGTTTGGCCAATTCTACAATAAAGTTACCTTTTGGGGCAATTCTAGGTTTACCTGAAAATACAATGGATGGGAGCAGAGTACCAGTAATGGGTTACCTTTATACATTAGACTTACCCTTTGGAGCTATTGTAGGTTTACCCGGTACAACAGTGGGTGGAGGAAGAGTACCAGTACCAGTAATGGTTCCCTGTACACCTTGGATATTTGTTGTATTTTTGTTGTTGCAGTCAGGAGCTTGACAACATTGTGGGTCTCTACTATCAGGTACCATAACACAGTTAGGGCCTAAGTTAGAGTACTTAGCACATCTGAAACATATATAAACAAGTCAAGTAAACTATACTGTAACACAGTTAGGGCCTAGTTTAGAGTACTTGGCAAATCTGAAATATATATGAGCAAGATAAGTAAACTATACTGTAACACAGTTAGGCCCTAGGTTAAAGTACTTGGCACATCTGAAATATATATAGACAAAATAAGTAAACTATTCTGTAACACAGTTAGGGCATAGGTTAGAGTACTTGGCTCATCTGATATATATATATATAAAAACAAGATAAGTAAACTATACTGTTACACAGTTAGGCCCTAGGTTAGAGTACTTGGCAAATCTGATATATATATAAAAACAAGATAAGTAAACTATACTGTAACACAGTTAGGCCCTAGGTTAGAGTACTTGGCACATCTGAAATATATATAAAACAAGATAAGTAAACTATACTGTTACGCAGTTAGGCCCTAGGTTAGAGTATTTGGCAAATCTGATATATATATAAAAACAAGATAAGTCAACTATACTCTTACACAGTTAGGCCCTAGGTTAGAGTACTTGGCAAATCTGATATATATATAAAAACAAGATAAGTAAACTATACTGTAACACAGTTAGGCCCTAGGTTAGAGTACTTGGCAACTCTGATATATATATAAAAACAAGATAAGTAAACTATACTGTAACACAGTTAGGCCCTAGGTTAGAGTACCTGGCAAATCTGAAATATATATAAGCAAGGTAGGTACACCATACTGTTTTTTTCATTATTGAGGCTAACAAAAGTAATCTTTAAATGTAAATGCAATTCAATTAGGTAAAGGTGGTCTATTTTTCTTCATTCTTTTTTTTTTAAATTTGAGAGTTGATAACTTCTTGAAAAAGTAAATATAACAAGATAACTCTGAAATGGTAAGTGGCTAACTAAACAAATCCAGTTCTGTTTGCAAGTTTTGCCTCTAAGCTTTGTGTGTTAGTTTCATAAAATATGGATAAGGAACACTTGAAGTTAGAGTGCAGAAACTAAAAAAAAACAATTTTGAAGTTATGAAGGGGCATAACTCTTTAGTCTTGAGGTAATTCAAACCTTGTCTAAAAATTTAAGTTTTTTGCATTGTGTTCAAGTTTAAAATTTTGGATAAGAAAACTCAAGTGTAAGTGGTGTCTGGAAACAAAGATTCTTTTAATTACAGCCTAAGAGTGAAGAAACTCATATGGGACCGACCATGAAATGTCAAGGGTAACACTTATTGCCCCCTTGCCATAGCAACAGGAGCATAAACAAAGAAACTAAAATCACCACTTTAATTTGGATACCCAATGTTTTAAGAGGTCTGCAAATTTGCAAAAGCAAACTTTGTTCTTCCCATATTACCTCAAATTTAACATGTTCATTATTTGGAGACTTAGAAAATTGCTACAATACAGATTCTATCTTTAAAACAAAAAATACCCATAAAAAATTACCTGTCTTGACAGCTATAGAATCCCATCTTAGCATCTTGACATACACATACTTTGTCACAGTCATCATACCATTTCTGTCCCTGGGTGTATACATTACCCTTGTATAAACAAGCATTAATGTCAGGCTTGGCTACAAGTAAAATATAAAAATAATGTTATCACATAGATGCCAATTCCCTTCAGTTGCATTCAGTTAAAAAGTATTAACCTTTACCATGCTGTGAGTGTCATATGACATGCTCACCTAAACCACCGGTATTTGGTTCCAATGGCTCTCCATACTTTTGGAGGTCAACTTTATGATACTTATTTCAAAAGGAGTAGGTCCGGTAATGACCGATTTTGGCCTCAAATTTCAGTTTCATTTGACAAAAGATTTTGACCACTTTTTAAACACTGAAGTGTCTATTTCATTTGATTCAATTATTGTTTGTGAAAGATTTTAACTCTTTTAGTCATTAAAAACGATCAGATTTAAGCTAAAATATGAAAAATCTACCAAATATGCGAAAAAATGTCACTTTTCAGATAGTTTTTGTCAAAAATGAAAGTGGCCGCATCCGTGTTCATCCTAAATCTTTATATATGTTATGTATTATCATCAAATACAACTTCCATTTCAATATTTTGGATGAACACGAATGCGGCCACTTTCGTTTTACACGGAAACCGTCTAAAATTTAACTAAAATGCTGGAATTGTGAAGATTTCAGTAAATTAGCATGACTTAATGGTGCTAGTACTCAATATATGTGCATTGTATTGTCAAAAACAGCCAATATTTATGTAGCAGAACCATTCTACTATCCAATAAAAAACTAAAAGTTTACATTTTAACAATTTTGTAAAACTGCTATATTTTGGGGCCAAAAAGGGCTCTTACCGAACCTACTTCTTTATGCATGTTTTCTCAACCTGAGGCTATCTATTGTCATGTTTCTCATGTTTGAGTTGAGTTTTGAGCTCAAATATGAACTTTGAAAATTGAAATCAGATAAAACTATATTTTGTGCAGGGGTGGGCTTCCCTTCGGAGTCTTTTACAGGAAGTGCATAGGCTTAAAACATTAAAAAAAATAGTGCAAACCTGTAGGTATATAACTTCTGATTGTAATCATTATTTAGATAAAGCATAGGACATGACTACTTCCTGTTTCATCTCCAGTTGAATTAAAAAATTGTGTATTTTTTGTCCAAATGACCTTCTTTCAGACTGCTATACCCAGATCAGTTTCACTCCCACCTAAGAACTGTTGGGGCAAATATTTTCACTTGGGTCCACTTTACATGCCGACTACAGCTTGATACCTATATCAGCATCAGTCTTCTGGGTCAAGAAATAGGACGATTAATTGCCAACATTGCTGTTTTTTTGCATATAATGACCTATAACTCACCTGTAACAGGAGGTATTTGTGTACTAGGACCTAGATATGGTGCAGGTGTTGGTGTGGGCTGTGCACAGGAAGGAACCATACAACATGAATCTTTAGGATCAATGGTGAGTCGACAGCTGGCTGGGACATCTGTGTAGGTTGGACACCTGTAATGGAGAATGCATGCATCATTGTGGCGAATAAGTTAAATTGACTTTACATTGAATTAAATGCTGATTTGTTCTGTTTAAAAAAAATTCTAGATTCTAAAAAACAGTCATACAAAGAAATGGTTGGCACAATGATATAAACCAAAACTGTACAAATTTGCTGTTGTTTTTGATAAAGAGGCTATTTAGTTTCACAATACATATCTATCAATTCTTACACTTTTGAAGACTTGATTGTCAGTCAAATTTGTCTCACATCATAGATGCCAACCCCCTTTTGACACAATCAGTAACAATCTATCAAATTTTCAGTAATTTTGAAAAGTTTTCAGTAAACATTCAAAAACGTGCATTTACCAAAAAAAATACCGACGAGTGGTGCAAAATAATGTGCACTTATATGTTATCTATAGTATGTATTCCATTAATTAATTATTCAGATGTTCTCAACTCGCACATTTCATTTTGTCAAAGAGAAGTAGAGAAAGTAGAGAAAGGGGGGGCTTAACTTCATGAAATGCAAATTTGCCTCTATGGAAGTCAGTCAGTTACCAAACAATAGGTCAATTACTCCTGAGAAACTGGAAGCATTACATTGGCGTTTTTTAAATACTGAACTAGGCAGGTAAAGAAATGATAAAAAACATGTTTTACAAAATTGAACGGCAATGACTGGGAATCCGTAACTATTCGATTTTGACCATAATAGTGTAGTTTTGATCACAAAATTGGAAAAATTACGGAAAAATCATAATGGTTGGCATCTATATTACATTTTAAACAATCAATCCAATTTCTAATCATTTCAAGCTATTTAAAAATAAAAATGTCTGCACAAAGTATGATCATATCTAAAAAAGGAATCATCAATTCTATTAAAACTACATACAGTGTGGACTATAAATGGGACAACATCCCTAATGCGCCTTGAAATGAGGAACTCAAAAGTCACGTGTAAAGAAAAAATCTCTGTGTAGTGATATTGGACATGTTTCTATTTTTAACAAATGACTGCACTTAATTATTTGTGGTGATTAGGTAAGTAGAGGAACATAGAATAAATGTGTAAAAACTATGGAGCTATTGAATGTGTTCAAAGTATTAAATTTTCAAAGAACTTATTGTGTTAAAAAGGGGATATTTTACCACAAGGAGCCACATCACAAACGGATGTTCGGGGTTTGCTAATTTACGGAAAAAGTAATCTCACTTCGTACCCCGAAAATTTAACCACATATGTGAAAATGTCACAGCTTCGAAACGAGCTATCATACATATCCAAGTTTACGATATGGACTGAGCTACAGGAAAAAACGTAACCATTATCGCCTATGGAAAAACAATTAAATATATTGAGCCAAATAGAATGAAATGTTACCTTTCTTAACATTGATAGCTGCCTGTCATATCATCCATACATTCACATTTGTACTGAGGCATGGACTATAAATAGAATGATATGTTACCTTTCTTTACATTGATAGCTGCCTGTCATATCATCCATACATTCACATTTGTACTGAGGCATGGACTATAAATATAATTATATATTACCTTTCTTTACATTGATAGCTGCCTGTCATATCATCCATACATTCACATTTGTACTGAGGCATGGACTATAAATAGAATGATATGTTACCTTTCTTTACATTGATAGCTGCCTGTCATATCATCCATACATTCACATTTGTACTGAGGCATGGACTATAAATAGAATTATATATTACCTTTCTTTACATTGATAGCTGCCTGTCATATCATCCATACATTCACATTTGTACTGACATCCATCCTCCCATTTATCTCCCTTCTTATATGATACACCTTTGTACATACACGACTCTGAAAAAAACATGTCAATAAATTACGTATAGAATTATAAAACAGTAAAACATCACTTTTTACAATCTAAAAAGGGTCTTTGCTTTGATCATTGTTGAAGGCCGTACTGTGACCTATAGTTGTTAATGTTTGTGTCATTTTGGTCTTTTGTGGATAGTTGTCTCATTGGCAATCATACCACATCTTTTTTATATTTACCATGAGAATAGGTGACATCAGGATATTTACTAAGAGAATAGGTGACATTAGGGTCTTTACCAGAAGAATAGGTGACATTAGGGTTTTAACCAAAATAATAGGTGACATCAGGGTCTTTACCATAAGAATAGGTGATATTTATATAGTCTTTACTATGAGAAAAGGTGACATTAGGGTCTTAACCATGATAAAAGGTGACATAATGTCTTTACTATAAAATGGGTGACATCAGACTTTAACATGAGAAAAGGTGACATTAAGGTCTTTACCATGAGAAAAGGTGACATAAGGGTCTTTACTATGGGAATAGGTGACATAGAGTTTTTACCATATGAATAGGTGACATTATGGTCTTTTTCCAAGAGAATAGGTGACATTATTTATTTGGTTTATTGATTGATGTTTTAATTATTTCCATTGTCTTTTTGTAGTATTTTTTTTACTTTGAATGATATATACTGTTTAAAAGTAGTGGTGATCCTATGATTATTTAACAACATTAAAACAAACATTATTTAACCAACAACATATAGTCTTTTAAGAAAAATTAAGAAATTAAAAAATGATAAATAACTATATTTTTCCATTTTCAGTTATAGTTCAATGAGACAAAGATGTATGCCAAAGGATACCAAAATATGTGTTATAGCCCATTTACTGTTCCCCAACTTTTTAAAATACCTACTTCCATTTACTCCAACACCTTGGCCTGTGATGATACCAGGTATGGCTGTAGGTATTAAATAAGGCTTCTTGGTTGGAGCATTGGTTGGTCCAGGTGTTGGTATCAATCCTTGTGGGAAGGGAAGGTAAGGAGGCAATGTTGGTGCCTTCCCAGGTGCATACGTTTGGCCTGGATACTGAGTTGGTACTTTCCCTGGTGGATATGTGTAACCTGGTCCTGGAGTCAAATATGGACCTAATGTTGGCAGTAGATCAGGTGGGAATGGTTTATATGGTGACAATGTTGGAGCCAGACCTGGTGGATATGTCTGACCTGGATATTGTGTTGGTACTTTCCCTGGTGGATATGTGTAACCTGGTCCTGGTGTCAGATATGGTGATAAAGTTGGCAACAAACCTGTTGGGAAAGGTTTGTATGGTGACAATGTTGGCTCCTTTCCAGGTTGGTAGGTCTGTCCTGCAAACTGAGTTGGGACCTTTCCTGGAGGATATGTGTAGCCTGGTCCTGGTGTTATGTAGGGTGATAATGTAGGCCTGAGACCTGGTGGGAATGTTTGATATGGAGACAAAGTTGGAATCTCTCCTGGGAAAGTTGTTGGTGGTACTTTTCCTGGTGGGTAAGTGTAACCTGGTCCTGGTGTTGCATAGGGACCAAGGGTTGGAAATAAATCTGGTGGGAATGGTTTGTTAGGAGACAGTGTTGGTATCTCTCCAGGGAAACTAGTTGGTGGTACTTTGCCTGGTGGATATGTGTAACCTGGTCCTGGTGTTCTATAAGGTGAGGCAGTTGGTATCAGCCCTGGTGGGAATGGTTTGAACGGCGGCAGTGTTGGAATCTGTCCTGGATATTGTGTCGCTGGGACCTTTCCGGGCGGGTATGTATAGCCTGGTCCTGGTGTCAGATATGGTGATGCTGTTGGATAGAGATCTAATGGGAAAGGTTTGTATGGAGGTAATGTTGGTATCTCTCCTGGATAACTCGTTGGTGGTACTTTGCCTGGTGGGTAAGTGTAGCCTGGTCCTGGTGTTCTATAAGGCGAAACAGTTGGTATCAAATCTGGTGGGAACGGTTGATATGGGGGCAATGTTGGAATCTCGCCTGGGAATCTGGTTGGTGGAACTTTTCCTGGTGGGTATGTGTAACCTGGTCCTGGTGTTAAATAAGGTGACAATGTTGGTTGGAGGCCTGGTGGGAAAGTTTGATATGGTGCCAGAGTTGGTTCCTTCCCAGGTTGGTATGTCTGTCCTGGGTATTGTGTTGGTACTCTGCCAGGAGGATATGTGTATCCTAGTCCTGGTGTAATGTATGGAAATAGTGTTGGTAACAGACCTGGAGGATATGGTTTGTTAGGTGCCAGTGTCGGAGCCAGACCTGGTGGATATGTCTGACCTGGATACTGTGTAGGTACTTTCCCTGGAGGATACGTTACTCCTGGTCCAGGTGTGAGGTATGGTGAAGTGGTTGGAATTAATCCTTGTGGAAATGGTTGGTATGGTGGCAATGTTGGAATCTGTCCTGGATACTGAGTTGGTGGGACCTTTCCTGGTGGGTATGTATAACCTGGACCTGGAGTCAGGTATGGAGATAATGTTGGTCCAAGTCCTGGTGGGAATGGTTTGTATGGAGCTAATGTTGGAATTTCTCCAGGGAAATTTGTTGGTGGTACTTTGCCTGGTGGGTAAGTGTAGCCAGGTCCTGGTGTGAAATAAGGTCTGATTGTTGGTAATAGATCTGGTGGGAAAGTCTGATATGGTGCTAGTGTTGGTTCCATTCCTGGTTTGAAAGTTTGTCCAGCATACTGTGTTGGGACTTTTCCTGGAGGATAAGTGTAGCCTGGTCCTGGTGTTATATATGGCGCTTTTGTTGGTAACAGATCTAGTGGGAATGGTTGGTATGGTGGCAATGTTGGAATCTCTCCTGGGAACTTGGTTGGTGGAACCTTTCCTGGTGGGTATGTGTACCCTGGTCCTGGTGTCAGATAAGGTGACAGAGTTGGTCCTAATCCTTGGGGGAATGGACTCCAAGGTGGCAGGGTTGGTGCTTTCCCAGGTGCAAATGTCTGGCCTGGATATTGAGTTGGTACTTTTCCTGGTGGGTAGGTGTAGCCAGGTCCTGGTGTAAAGTATGGAGCTACTGTTGGTAGTAAATCTGGAGGGAAAGTTTGATATGGTGCCAATGTTGGTTCCATTCCTGGTTTGAATGTTTGTCCAGGATATTGTGTTGGGACTTTTCCAGGTGGGTATGTGTAGCCTGGTCCTGGTGTCAAATATGGTGAAGCTGTTGGCAACAAATCTAGTGGGAACGGCTGATACGGTGGCAATGTTGGAATTTGTCCTGGATACTGTGTTGGTGGAACTTTTCCTGGTGGATATGTGTAGCCTGGTCCCGGTGTGCGGTATGGTGATAAGGTTGGTCCAAGTCCTGGTGGGAAAGTCTGGTATGGTGCTAGAGTTGGTTCCTTTCCTGGGGCAAAAGTTTGTCCTGGATACTGAGTGGGAACCTTCCCTGGTGGGTATGTATAGCCTGGTCCTGGAGTGAAATATGGTCTAATTGTTGGGAGAAGACCTGGAGGAAAAGGCTTGTTGGGGGACAATGTTGGTTCTTTCCCAGGTTGGAATGTTTGGCCTGGATACTGAGTTGGGACTTTTCCTGGAGGATAAGTGTAGCCTGGGCCTGGTGTCAGGTATGGTGCTACTGTTGGTAACATTCCTGGTGGAAATGGTTTGAATGGCGACAAAGTTGGTATCTCTCCAGGGAAACTGGTTGGTGGAACTTTCCCTGGTGGGTATGTGTAGCCTGGTCCTGGTGTCAAGTACGGTGAAGCTGTTGGCAACAAATCTGTTGGGAAAGGTTTGTATGGTGGCAATGTTGGAATCTCTCCTGGAAAATTGGTTGGTGGTACTTTTCCGGGTGGGTAGGTGTAACCTGGTCCTGGAGTTCTATATGGACTTAATGTTGGTAACAAATAGCTAGGGTATGGAAGATTAGGTGCCAATGTTGGTTCCTTGCCAGGTTGGTATGTCTGTCCTGGGTATTGAGTTGGTACTTTGCCTGGTGGATAGGTAACTCCTGGTCCTGGTGTTAGATATGGAGACATTGTTGGCCTGAGACCAGGAGGGAATGTCTGATATGGTGCTAATGTTGGTTCCTTTCCTGGTTGGAAGGTCTGTCCAGGATACTGTGTTGGCACTTTCCCTGGTGGATATGTGTAATCTGGTCCAGGGGTTAATAATGGTGACAATGTTGGCAATAATCCTGTAGGGAATGGTTTATATGGTGGCAATGTTGGTTCCTTTCCTGGTTTGAAGGTCTGTCCAGGATACTGTGTTGGTACTTTTCCTTGTGGATATGTATACCCTGGTCCTGGTGTCAGATATGGAGAAATGGTTGGACCCAGTCCTGGTGGGAATGGCTTATATGGTGCTAGTGTTGGTATTTCTCCAGGATACCTGGTTGGAGGTACCTGTCCAGGGGGATAAGTATATCCTGGTCCTGGTGTTAAATAAGGTGATAGTGTTGGTCCAAGTCCTGGTGGAAATGGTTTATTTGGTTCCAACGTAGGTATCTGTCCTGGAGGGAAAGTCTGACCTGGAAACTGTGTAGGTATCTTATAACCCTGAGGATATGTGTAGCCATAGCCTGGTGTCAAATAGGGTGCCTGTGTTGGCAACAAACCTGGTGGGAAAGGTTTATTAGGTGCTAATGTCGGTGCCTGTCCTGGTTTATATGTTTGACCTGGATACTGAGTTGGCACTTTTCCTGGTGGGTAGGTATACCCTGGTCCTGGGGTAATGTAAGGTGGCTGTGTTGGCATGAGGTCTGGTGGGAATGGTTTAAATGGTGGTAAAGTTGGTATCTCTCCAGGGAAACTGGTTGGTGGAACCTTTCCAGGTGGATATGTGTAGCCTGGTCCTGGTGTCAAGTATGGTCCCATTGTTGGTAGAAGATTTGGTGGGAAAGGTTTATATGGTGACAGAGTTGGTTCTTTGCCTGGTTGGAAGGTCTGTCCTGGGAACTGTGTTGGTACTCTCCCTGAAAATACATTAACCATATGTTAAGCATGATTTTATTGCATATCTTTATCATATGTTGCCATTTACAAAATTCTTTACTTCTAGTGTATCGTTTGTTTGTAGCTGGTAAATAGTGTATTGTAAATTATCAATTGTCAGATGACTTAATTAAATTACCCCGCCTTTCTTTTTTTAATGTTCGTCTTTCCTTTTTCCCAAGCCAAACTATAGCTACGAAGGGACAATTTAAAGTAGATATGTGTACCTACGTGCATATGTGTAGCCTGGCCCTGGAGTCTGGTATGGTGACAAAGTTGGTCCAAGTCCTAGTGATAATGTTTTTTTTTGTGTTTTTTTTCACTTGATCTAAGCTGGGCTATGAAAGAACAACGTAAGTAGTTATGTTTACTAACCTGGTGGGTATGTGTAGCCTGGTCCTGGTGTGAGGTATGGTGACATAGTTGGTCCTAGTCCTGGTGGGAATGGTTTGTTTGGTGCTAGAGTTGGTTCCTTTCCTGGGGCAAATGTCTGCCCTGGATATTCTGTTGGTACTAGCCCTGGTGGGTAGGTGTAACCTGGTCCAGGTGTTAAGTATGGTGACTGTGTTGGCAGTAGATCTGGTCGGAATGTTTGATATGGTGGCAATGTTGGTTCCTTTCCTGGTTGGAAGGTCTGTCCAGGATATTGTGTTGGTACTTTTCCTGGGGGATAAGTGTAGCCAGGTCCTGGTGTTCTGTAAGGTCCCATTGTGGGCATCAGTCCTGGAGGGAAAGGCTTGTTTGGAGCCAGAGTTGGTTCCTTCCCAGGTTGGTATGTCTGTCCTGGATACTGTGTGGGAACTCTGCCTGGTGGATATGTATAGCCTGGTCCAGGTGTTAGGTATGGTGACATTGTTGGTTCTAGTCCTTTAGGGAATGGTTTATATGGAGGTAATGTTGGTATCTCTCCTGGATAACTGGTTGGTGGAACTTTTCCTGGTGGATAAGTGTAGCCTGGTCCTGGTGTTATATAAGGAGCTAAAGTTGGCAGAAGATCTGTTGGGAAAGGTTTGTATGGTGGCAGTGTTGGTATCTCTCCAGGGAAACTAGTTGGTGGTACTTTGCCAGGTGGGTATGTATATCCTGGACCTGGTGTTCTATAAGGTGACATTGTTGGTCTCAAATTGGGTGGAAATGGTTTGTATGGAGATAATGTTGGCTCTTTTCCTGGTTGGAAAGTCTGTCCTGGATACTGAGTTGGGACTCTTCCAGGTGGATATGTGTAACCTACTCCTGGTGTCAAATATGGTGACATTGTTGGTAACAGATCTGGAGGGAAAGGTTTGTTAGGTTGGAGTGTAGGTTCCATTCCTGGTCTGAATGTTTGTCCAGGATACTGTGTTGGGACCTTTCCTGGAGGATAAGTGTAGCCTGGTCCTGGTGTAAGGAATGGTGATGCTGTTGGTTGAAGATCTGGTGGGAATGGTTTATATGGTGCCAATGTTGGCGCTTTTCCTGGTGGGTATGTTTGTCCTGGATATTGTGTTGGTACTTTCCCTGGTGGGTAGGTATAACCAGGTCCTGGTGTCAAGAAAGGTGACAAAGTTGGTTGAAGTCCAGGTGGGTATGGTTTGTATGGTGCAAGTGTTGGTGCTTTTCCAGGTGCAAATGTTTGTCCTGCATACTGAGTTGGTACCTTATTTGGTGGGTAAGTCACACCTGGGCCAGGTGTAAGATAAGGCGATATTGTAGGTATAATTGTTGTTGCAGGTGCTGGTTGACATCTTGGTTTCATACAACACTGATCCTTTGGATCTGTCTCCATTGTGCAGTAGCTTGGAATATTTGGATACTTAGCACATCTAAAATATAATATATTTACCTCGTTTAAAGAAAATTTTTGATTAGATTTGCTTTGTATGTGTACTGTAAATTCAGAAATTATTGCGAGGTTTTTATTATTGCGAAAAATGCGACAGAGTTGTAAACGCAATAATTTAAACTCGCATTTTGAAATGTTTTATATGAATTAAACAGGATTTTCCTCAAAATCGTAATAACTAAAATCGCATTTAAGTCTAAAATGACAAAATCACAATAATAAATGCACATAATAATTTCTGAATTTACAGTATTTACTTCTTTGCTCTTCTATCCTATAAATGTTTTGTAAGTTACGAACATTAAAAAACGCTGATACATAAATATTGTCTTCATAAATAAAATAATAAAAAACATTCCTATGTGTCCTGTTTGGTTTTTTATTTGTTGTGACCAAGAGTGGAATTTAGTTAAATGACAATTTATACAACATGCTAAAACTTGTTTGTAATAATTAAAAAGCATAAAAAGTGTACACATTTAACTTCAGCATATGTACAAGATACATTTCTATGTCATAATATGTCCTATAAAAGTGTTGACAGGTGTATCAAAAGTGTACACATTTAGCTCAAGCATACTACATACCTATCACTACATCTGTAATACCCTGTGGTACCATTCTCACAGGAACATCTCAGATCACATCCATCATCCCATGTCTTTCCTTCGTTAAATGCTACACCATTATACATACATTGACCTTTAAACAAAATTATCTTTCATTACATAATTCTATTTACTGTAAATAACTTGATATAAATAAAATTAACATTGCTAATAATTAAATATTGAAACTAAAATTAAAAAATAACAGTCTTCCTTGGTAAATTTTTGTTTCATTTTGCACATGTGTAAGGCTTTGAAGGCTTTTCTCCCTCAGTAATAGATTATCTTAGCTTTATTTTGCAAAACCTATATAGAATAATAGGTAGTTAAGTTTTTGATACCAACTATATCATGTGGAATATCTAGACGATCCCATTAGAGCGAGTTGAGATATTCAACATGATATAGTCAGTATCAAAAACCAAACTACCTATTATTCTGTTTATCGGTAGATATGACGTCACACATGTTATGACATGACCCAATGTATTGCCTAATATTTTCAGTGATACAGCCAGTCGTTGATACTCGAAAATATTAGGCAGTAGGATCAAAGGGAAAATATACGAATTACCGATAATTAGAAATATCCTCAATGCTCTTCAACTTCGTAAATTATTTGGCCCTATTCACCTTTTTTTTCTTAAATTGTCACTGATCAAGTTTTTAGTAGAGGAAAACACCTTTCTGGCGCAAATACAAAATTTAAATCCTGGTATCTATGATGAGTTATTTTAGATTAAAATGAGAGAGGATAGGTGGGAAAGGAATTTTTATATTAGGACATGTATCAAAAGTCATTTATAGTCAAGGTTCTTATAAGGTATGCAGATACCCACACCAAACCTTCCTATATCTAAGAATTATTCACAGTATACTGCTTTTGGACGAAATTTGGATGTCCCTTTTTACCAACTGGAGTCAATTTAAATGGAATGATTTTCAACAAACTCATGAAATGCACTTTTGTACACTAACTTCTCCACTAACATGAATTATCCATGCGGTGCTTTTAGTTTTTAATATTAGTAGCATACACTCTGATTAAATTATACAGGAAATCCATCACCATAAGAATATAATCTGTATTATCTTACCAGCAGGGGTTGGTGAGGCATTAGGTCCTGGTGATGGGTTCAATGATGGCTGACATGTAACCTTCATACAACAAGGATTCTGATAATCTCTGGTCAGCTTACATTCTTTAGGAATGTCGACAAACTTTGGACACCTAAAATCATTTATTAGTGAGATTTTAGTATCAAAAGGCAATAAAATGTTAAATGATGTTTTCTGAAATATTACAGTTCCTAATAAATGACTTAATGCACATCTAACAAAGTGAATGAAGATGTAGCAATTAAAAACAATATGCTGGTCACAGAATGAAATAGAAACCGTCTTACACTTATATCAATATACTGTGGATTCATCATTATTTGTTGGATACCAATTTTCGTGGTTTTCGTAGGTACAGGCAAACCACAAAATCAAATGTCCACGAAATACATATTTTCAATAGGGGTTGTATACAAAGATTGTCAAAACAACGAAATCAGATGCAAACGAATATACAAGTTTTCATCAATCCACGAAAATTGATACCCACGAAAATAAATGTATCCACAGTAAATTAAGTCACGACAATATTTTTGCTATACATACTTCTCTGTACACTTGTACAATCCTTTCTTTGAATCTTGACAAACACAATCAAAGTCACAGCCATCCTGCCATTTCTGGTCCTGATTATACTGCTTTCCTTTGTACACACATACATCTGGAAACAAAAATGGATTTCTTTTTAATTTGTTTTTGTTCTGAATATGCATAAAATGTTTGTCACTGGATAAAAGAAAAAAACAAGTGTATAATATAGATATAAGAAGATGTGATATGCTTGTTATGAGATATCTCTTATAATATCCAAGTCACAATTTGTAAAAGTAAACCATCATAGTATAATCATTGTATAAGTATTCTTTTACGCAAGAGGCTAAATGTGCAATTAATGTGACAAATATCATATACTATGCTAAGGGAAGGGGATCTTTAATATTCCATAAACTGAAAAGATGTTAACCTGTATATCCTCACTCAGAAGTCATAGCAGGGGTATACAAATCTAACTAATGCTATTCTTTACAGGGGTATAAAAATCTAACTTATGCTAGTCTTTTCAGGGGTATACAAATCTAACTAATGCTATTCTTTTCAGGGGTATAAAAATCTAACTTATGCTATTCTTTTCAGGGGTATACAAATCTAACTCATGCTATTCTTTTCAGGGGTATACAAATCTAACTAATGCTATTCTTTTCAGGGGTATACAAATCTAAATAATGCTATTCTTTTCAGGGTTATACAAATTTAACTTATGCTATTCTTTTCAGGGGTATACAAATCTAACTAATGCTATTCTTTTCAGGGGTATACAAATCTAAATAATGCTATTCTTTTCAGGGGTATACAAATTTAACTAATGCTATTCTTTTCAGGGGTATACAAATCTAACTAATGCTATTCTTTTCAGGGGTATATAAATCTAACTCATGCTATTCTTTTCAGGGGTATACAAATCTAAATAATGCTATTCTTTTCAGGGGTATACAAATCTAACTAATGCTATTCTTTTCAGGGGTATAAAAATCTAACTTATGCTATTCTTTTCAGGGGTATACAAATCTAACTCATGCTATTCTTTTCAGGGGTATACAAATCTTACTAATGCTATTCTTTTCAGGGGTATACAAATCTAAATAATGCTATTCTTTTCAGGGGTATACAAATTTAACTAATGCTATTCTTTTCAGGGGTATACAAATCTAACTAATGCTATTCTTTTCAGAGGGCTATTCCAGAAAAAAAATGCATGGGGGGGTTGGAAGGCACATTGTATTAATAATAAATGGGTGATGGGTATCAGAGTAACTTTTCACACAATAATGCACTATAATTTTCAATTACAATTGTCTGGGTGGCGGTTCTTATAAAAACTGCCTTCCAACACCTTCATACATTTTTTTTCTGGAATAGCACAGAGTATAGTATAGCTCATTCTAAAATCTACTAAATATAGATCAATGAGACATGACAATTTACCTTTATATGTTGGAGCCAGTGTTGGGGCTGAGGTTGGTCCAGTGTATCCTGGGTATGGTGTTGGCTGTTGATACGGTTGTGGTGTTGGTGTAACAATTCCTCCAGAAATAACACCTGGTGGTGCTGTGGCAAAGCCTGTACCATTAGTGTATGTACATTTAGGTGCTTGACAACAGATGGGGTCTTGTGGATCTGGTATTAATGTACATGTAGCTGGTAGTCCAGTATACTTGGCACATCTGTGCAATAAAAAAATAACTCAATATATAGAATGACTGATATAGAACTACTATCTATTATTATTTCCATAATATTACAAACAAACCATTTGTTGTGATTGTTGCATTAAAACTTACTTTCCTTAGTTTACACTGGTTCAATAGATCATGTTCATGAAATTACATTCCAAATCCATTTGAAAATGCCTGTAACAAGTCAGGAAAATGACAGTTCTTGTCCATTCCTTTTTGATGCATTTTGTTATTTGATTTTGCCATGTGATTATGGACTTTCCGAATTGATTTTCCTCTGAGTTCAGTATTTTTGTGAGTTTACTTTTGTTCTATAAACAATGCCATTTTTCAGGTTTATAAATTTATATGCCATAGACAAGAATGGAATCCCTGTTCCAAGAAAGTTCAAATTGAAAGAAAAAACAATCAAATACAGAAATGTAAAAATAACATGTCTTCAAATAATTGATTTTTTCTACGACTTTATAATCTGAGACGAACAATTACCTTTCACTACATCTGTAGAGTCCTGCAGGTCCATCTTCACATACACACTTCAGATTACAGTCATCAAACCATTGCTGGCCCTGAGAGTAGGCTACACCTCTGTATACACACTTATCTGAAATATCAAATAGGCAATATTGTGGATTCATGAAGTTTCATGGATACCAATTTTCATGGATTTTCATTGGTACAATGTGGTACATGCTAGGTATATCATGAAATTAATTATTCAAGAAAAAACAAATTTTCCATTGTCTTATATGCAGACGTCGGCAGAATCATGAAATGCAATATGCATAAACAAGTCAGTTCTCCATTATTCACAGTAGGTATAGTCCTTATAGATAAAAAGATGTAGTATGATTGCCAATGAGAACACTCTTCACAAGAGACCAACAAGTGAAACTGTGAGCTACTGCTCACTGATGATACCCCCACCCAAGAACTTGGCGGTTAACAGGAAGTTAAGTGATGAATCTGAAATCACATCACTTGGTTTTACTGACTTATATAAAACATGAAACCAAATTTCAGAAATCCTTGTAATGTAGCTCTTTAAAAAATGTGATGAATATTTTCAACTTGGCTATTACGTTTAAAATGACAAAAGTGCTCTTCAAACATGAAGTTGTTGAGTTATGAATCTGACTCACACAGTATAACTGACTACAAAAACCTTGCAACCAAATTTTAGAAATCCTTTTGGTGCAGTTCCTGAGAATGCAAAAAAATATTTATGGGATGGACAGACAGACAGAGGTAAAACTGTATACTCCCATTTTTTAAAACAATTAACAATAAATTCATAGAAGAACAAAATAGACAGAAAAATTGTCCATGAACAATAGAAGTTATCGTTACAGGTTACAGTTGAATTATATAGAAGTTATCGTTACAGTTGAATTATATAGAAGTTATCGTTACAGGTGAATTATATAGAAGTTATCGTTACAGGTGAATTATATAGAAGTTATCGTTACAGTTGAATTATATAGAAGTTATCGTTACAGGTGAATCATATAGAAGTTATCGTTACAGGTGAATTATATAGAAGTTATCGTTACAGGTGAATTATATGGAAGTTATCGTTACAGGTGAATTATATAGAAGTTATCGTTACATGTGAATTATATAGAAGTTATCGTTACAGTTGAATTATATAGAAGTTATCGTTACAGGTTAGAAGTTATCGTTACAGGTGAATTATATAGAAGTTATCGTTACAGGTGAATTATATAGAAGTTATCGTTACAGGTGAATTATATAAAAGTTATCGTTACAGGTGAATTATATAGAAGTTATCGTTACAGGTGAATTATATTGAAGTTATCGTTACTGGTTACAGGTGAATTATATAGAAGTTATCATTTCAGGGGAATTATACAGAAGTTATCGTTACAGGTGAATTATATAGAGGTTATCGTTACATGTTACAGGTGAATTATATAGAAGTTATCGTTTCAGGTTACAGGTGAATTATATAGAAGTTATCGTTACAGGTAGATTATATATAGAAGTTATCGTGACATATCTCACCTTTTAAGCTTGGCGCTGGAGTTGGTGTATTAGGATTAAGTGGAGGAGATAAAGTTGGACCATATGGCCCTGGTGTTGGTGTGTTGTTGGTACACTGGGGTTTCTTACAACATGGATTTGAGGCATCCTTCACCAAGAAACAATTAGCTGGAATATTGGTGTACCTTGTACATCTGAAAATACAGTCATTATTCTGTTTAAATCAAGATATATGAAATTTCATTGAGTTTAATTCATTATATTTTTTTTTCTTCACTATTTATATTTATTTGTTGATTTATATGAAGAAGCAAGAATATGTGTCCATATGACACCACCATGGACACAATGACCTATTTACGCCATCACATTATCTTGTTCAATGAACTGCAAAATGATGGTAATAACTCCAATTTGACATATTCTCTAAAACATTTACCCTCATAACAAATGTTCTTCAAAACTTGCCTTATTTCAGGATATTTTAAGCTGATATTGTATACATTGTTTCTATAGTTGAAGACTGTATGTTAATATAAAGATTTATTTTCTTGTTTGATTGTTCAATTGGTTTTTGATTCTTTAACCTGTAAAGATGATTGATTGTTGTTTGATTAACATCCAGAGGCAAATATTTCATGCATGTTCAACTTTAAAATGTAATGAAGTTTTGTGTTAAATGTTTACCATGTATGTGTGTAAGTACAGCCCTTGGATGGTGTAAACTTCCCAAAAAATGTGTGTGTTGTAATGGTGTATGGCATAAGGTGCAATATGGTGTAAGGTGTATGGTGCTATGGTGTATGGTGTATGGCATAAGGTGCAATGGTGTTAGGTGTATGGTGCTATGGTGTATGGTGTACGGTGTAAGGGGAATGATGTAATGGTGTTTGAGGAATGGTGTGATTCTGTAAGGTGCGATCAAGAATAGTGTAAATGATGGTGTACGACATTTTATTGGTTGAAAACAAAGTTCTTTTTATTTTATTTTTTGGAATTGTAAACATAAACAATAATAATAATCTTAATATTTGAAATTTAATTGCATTATAGGTAATTTCGGATTGTGAAGATAGAATGGGGAATAGTGCAGGGTGTAATGTGTTCGGTGCCTGGTGCAAATGTGTAAGGTGTATGGTGTAATGGAACAAGGTGTAATTGTGTATGGTGTTAGTGGGAAATTTACACCATCCAAGGACTGTATCAACATGATATCATAGTTGATACGTGGAATGAAGACCACTCCAGACATTGTATAAATGAGCCGTCATGTATCACTGCCACTTTTCTCTATATTATATAGATATATACCTTTCATTACAGACATATTTGCCAGTAGAAGCATCGGTACATTCACAAGAATAATCACAGCCGTCCATCCATTTTTCTCCTTGTTTGTATTGTTTACTCTTGTACAAACAGAAGGCTGCAAGATTCAAAATGTCAATTTAACTCAAACATGTAAAGAAATTTTATCTCTATAGCTATTTTTAAATTATTTATTGATTTTTCTTCTTTTGTTTGTGATAATTTTTCATATCATGCTACTTGCATATAACATTATATTTTCTCAGTTAGTAGAACTCCTGTACAACATGTATGACATCATTGAACTATGTTATTGATGCTGCCTGGGAAAATAGCAATAAAATGATCAAGGATGTTTCTTGGCCACATTATATTTCAGTGCTATCACCCTTTGATGAGACTAAAAAAAAACTCTTTTGCTAAATTATCTAAAATTATTGCAAATGTTTTATCATGTTTATAACGAAAATTAAGATAATGTATTGATACCTACTGGGATTGTCTTGAATAAGAATACAATATTCTTTTTGAGGTGCTATAACTGTTCTTATTGTCCTTCCCTTCCCCTATATTACCCTGTTCAGTCACTCCATAATTCTCATATCACAGCTTTGAGATGAAAGCATGCATTATAAGCCACGTCACAATGTCATAAAAGTCATCACTGATGTAACAATGTCTGAGGCAACTTTGTCAAGCTTGCTTTCATCAAGCGTAAAACTGTCTATGGGCGGGGGAAAGAACAGTAATAGAAAGATAACCAGCTAATCCGGTTTTCTTCATATAGAAATCGTTAAATATCAGCCGTTCTACACAATGTGAAGATTTTTAGATAGTTCCATGCGTTCACTCAAAAAGGTTCACATTCCAGCTCGTGGCAGATATTTTACTATATTGATATGTTGAAAACCTGATAATCTATACATACTGAGTAATGGAGGGGATACAGATGAACCTGGCTTTGGTGTTGGGATGTTGATGTTTCCACTGATCTTGCCTGGAGCCAAGGTAGGAATTTGGTTAGGGGCACCAGTAGGAGGTGGACACTGGGGTACCAGACAACAGGGATCTTTAGGATCAGATACCATCTTACAATCTGCTGAACTCACTGGGTACGTTGGACACCTATAAACAAAAATAAAATAAATTGGCAAACAAATCATTGTTTTAACTAAACCTCATCATGCTCATACTGCATATAAACAAATAATTATTTGCTATTGTAGTCTTGAATGTAAACAAATAAATTATGCAAAATAAAAAAAACCTGCTTATTCAAATATTTGATTTTTCCATAAATTCCAGGATATATTCATGGAACATTTGCCTTAATATCTAGGGTGATTTTTTTTATGTATTAAACAGGTTAAGATACTGTCAGCTTCTGTTCAATTTTCAAAGGTATATTAGTTTACACTGAATTTCTACCCATTGGAAACATTTGATTAAAAGTGACAGTGTATCATCAGCTTCTTTGTAAATCAATACAAATCTTATTTCCCTGATTATAGTCATTTTTGTTATCCTTCTTCTGTACCTAAATTTTTGTGACATTTTTACCTATTATATCTTCGTTTCTTTCACACATTGTTTGTCAATATAATGAATTTTTATGCGATAGTCATACAAGTGAGAGGATTAGCTAGCTTCAAAACCAGGTTTTATCTACCATTTTCTAAATAAGAAAATGCCTGTACCAAATTAGGAATATAACAGTTGTTATCCATTTGTTTGATGTGTTTGAGCTTTTGATTTTGTCATTGATTACAGACTTTCAGATTTGAATTGTCTTTGCAGTTGTTCTTTTGCTTTTTTTACAGACAGTCATTGTAACTTTTGTTGACTTCAATGAAGTGTTTGTACCTTTCACTACATGTATAAACTCCTCTAGAAGAATCGTCACATCTACATCTGTACGTACAACCATCTACCCAAGTCTGACTTTGGATGTACCTAGCTCCTCTGTACGAACAATATTCTGCAAACAAAATTAAAAAACTTTCACATCTTCGACAAAATATGTATAAATTTTTTAAACAGACTACATTTCTATGGTGATCAGCTATTTGGTATCTCACTATAAACACTGTATTTTCAAATGAAATAAATTAATATCTTTATACTTTACATGTTTATATATTTTTATACATAATACATAATTCTATTGTGTAAAACATTATTAACATGATTAAGCAACATAAAATAATAAAGGTTACCTCAGTAAAATGATGGGAATGATGAATAATCTTTAGCAAATAAACCTAATATTAACTGACAGGTCTCTTCCAATGTACAAGAAATGTCTCCCTTAAAAATGAATTAATTGGTATCTTTTGACAAAATGGCACAAGAATGTGTCCATAGAACACAAATGCCACACTCTCATTATCATTTTCTATGTTCAGTGGACTGTGAAATTTTTTTAAAAAGACGACATTAATGATCCTTATCGAAAAAAAAAATGATTAACAATTTTTGAAATTACATACGCATATCGGGTGTCAGTGTTGGTATGGGATTCGGCGATTTGGTCTGGTTCCCTGTGATACTTGCTGTTGTAGCTGTAAAGTCACAATCTGGTTTTTTACAACAGGGATTAGTGAAGTCAGTTACCAGTTTACATTGTGGTGGAACATTGTTGTAACGAGGACACCTGTCAACAGAAGAAATTATCAATGGTTTAACATTCTATAATAAAAAAATATAACTATATATCCATAAGTCATTGTTTTCATATGAATAAATACAATAAAATAGAAATGTGGGTTCAAATGAAACTGCAACCAATTCAAACAACACAACAATAGAAAACTAGGTTCGTCAAAGCGACACAAATGGCCCCGTCCCAAAAAGTTAAAAAATCTGCAATTTCAATAACACATGTGGACACAAACATGATGATAGTCTCACATTGATATGTTCATAATTAACCAGATGCTCCGCAGGGCGCAGCTTTCTACGACCGCAGAGGTTGAACCCTGAACGGTTGGGGCAAGTATGGACACAACATTCAAGCTGGATTCAGCTCTAAATTTGCATTGTGATTAAATAGTTGACACAGCATAGGTTTCTGACACAGAATGAATGTGATCTAATGAACTTAAAATATTTGTTTTGCCTTTGAACAATTCACTATGCTGTTGAATATTAATCCTCTCAAAAAAATGTTTGAAGAAATTTTCTTTTTATTTATGAAATCTGAAATCTGAAATGAGAAAAATTTAACCCCCCCCCCCCCCCCCCCATTTTTTTTTCACATCCTCCTTTCCCTTTTTCAAAAACTGATCTCAATTTAAATTTCTAATGGAGTTTGCAACAATAACTACTCATTTAAATACATCATAAAATATTAAAATGTAAAATAAAGTGCTTGTTATCACTGAATGGTAAAGATTGTTTTATCAGTTAGTAGTAAAAGTGAATATACGTTGTATATTGTATAAAACAATGATTTAAGTTGATTCAACTACTATTCTGGACAAAGAAAGATAACTCCAATTGAAAATTTCTTGCTATTGCACAATATTGTGCAATTAGATATTTCTTGCTATTGCGCAATACTGTGCAATTGAAAATATTTGCTATTGCACAATACTGTGCAATTGAAGATTTCATGCTATTGTGCAATTGAAAATTTCTTGCTATTGCACAATACTGTGCATTTGAAGATTTCTTGCTATTGCTGAATACTGTGCAATTGAAAATTTCTTGCTATTGCACAATACTTAATATAATATTTTTGAATCCTGATTTGAACCAACTTGAAAACTGGGCCCATAATCAAAAATCTAAGTACATGTTTAGATTCAGCATATCAAAAAAGCCCAAGAATTCAATTTTTGTAAAAATCAAACTTAGTTAAATTTTGGACCCTTTGGACTTTAATGTAGACCAATTCGAAAACGGGACCAAAAATTAAGAATCTACATACACAGTTAGATTTGGCATATCAAAGAACCCCAATTATTCAATTTTTGATGAAATCAAACAAAGTTTAATTTTGGACCCTGATTTGGACCAACTTGAAAACTGGGCCAATAATCAAAAATCTAAGTACATTTTTAGATTCAGCATATCAAAGAACCCCAAGGATTCAATTTTTGTTAAAATCAAACTTAGTTTAATTTATCGACCCTTTGGACCTTAATGTAGACCAATTTGAAAACAGGACCAAAAATTAAGAATCTACATACACAGTTAGATTCGGCATATCAAATAACCCCAATTATTCAATTTTTGATGAAATCAAACAAAGTTCAATTTTGGACCCTTTGGGCCCCTTATTCCTTAACTGTTGGGACCAAAACTCCCAAAATCAAACCCAACCTTCCTTTTATGGTCATAAACCTTGTGTTTAAATTTCATAGATTTCTATTTACTTATACTAAAGTTATGGTGCGAAAACCAAGGATAATGCTTATTTGGGCCCCTTTTTGGCCCCTAATTCCTAAACTGTTGGGACCTCAACTCCCAAAATCAATCCCAACCTTCCTTTTGTGGTCATAAACCTTGTGTTTAAATTTCATTGATTTCTATTTACTTATACTAAAGTTATTGTGCGAAAACCAAGAATAATGCTTATTTGGGTCCTTTTTTGGCCCCTAATTCCTAAACTGTTTGAACCAAAACTCCAAAAATCAATCCCAACCTTCCTGTTGTGGTCATAAACCTTGTGTCAAAATTTCATAGATTTCTATTTACTTAAACTAAAGTTATAGTGCCAAAACCAAGAAAATGCTTATTTGGGCCCTTTTTGGCCCCTAATTCCTAAAATGTTGGGACCAAAACTCCCAAAATCAATCCCAACCTTCCTTTTGTGGTCATAAACCTTGTGTTTAAATTTCAAAGATTTCTATTCACTTTTACTAAAGTTAGAGTGTGAAAACTAAAAGTATTCGGACGACGCCGACGACGCCAACGTGATACCAATATACGACCAAAAATTTTTCAATAAAATAAAACTGCTAACAAAACTCAGCTCATGATAAGGAGACCTATAGAAAAAAAGTCTGTATGACTGTGATTTTCAACAATTTTCAAAGTTGTAAACCCTTAATTTTAGCAAAACTTAATGGAGAGGAACAAAACTTAAACTTGATCTGTAAGTCATCATGGTTAACTCACAAACCCAACATCAGCCCAATATCTGAAGGCGTTTAGAAAAAAAATCCGTATAATTGTGATTTTCAACAATTTACCAAAGTCCAAAGCCCGTAATTTCAGCAAAAATTAGCGTAGCGGAAAGAAACTTAAACTTGATCTGTAACTCATCATGGTTAACTCACAAACCCAAAATCAGCCCAATATCTGAAGGCGTTTAGAAAAGGGTAAAACTATATGGCACCGACAACTTCGTTGGGCCATAAATAATTACATTTTTCTCACACATGCTTGTTGGCATAATGAGACAATACTGAATAAAATCTAGGACCTTGTAGTAGAATGTGAGCTATTTAATTCAAAATACTATAGACTTCCATTCATCTAGTAAAATAATGAGCAGCAACGAATAAACATTGATGTACTATAAATATTTGCCTGTTGACATCAATTTCAGTAATACATGCACATAATAATCTCTGCATCTTCAATATGGTTTTTGTCCAAGCTTTTCTAGTTTAATGCCTTATGTTTATTCACCACCTATGAAATAAATGAGATATGGTATGATTGCTAATGGGACAATTTTCCATCAAAGACCAAAGGATGTTAACAGCTACAGGTCAACTTTAATACCTCTTTTTCTAATGAGACAACTCTCCATCCAAGTCACAATGCACAAAAAAGTAGTAAATTAAATTCAAAGTATGACCTTCAACTATGAGCCTTTGCTCACACCAAACCACAAGCTATAAAAGGCCCCAAAAAGCAAGTGTTTAGAAATCCTAACAAAAAAACCAAGTCTAATCATATAAAAACGAGAGTCACTTTAGGACCACCACAACAAACGACAGCCACTAACCAACAGGTTCATGACTTAGGACAAACGCAAACAGCAGGTCTTGACAATTAAACAGTCGCCAACCTTCATCCTTACCTGTTGTGTATGTATTTAGTATACTTACATGTCTGTACATTCATAGTAACCTCTGGAGGCATCTTTACATTCACAGTTAAAATCACATCCATCTGCCCATTGCTGTCCTTGTGTATACTGTCTTCCTTTGTATGTACACTTCCCTACAAATCAATACCAAAAATAGAAAGACTAATGAACAGACAAGTAATTCAAATATTGCAGCAAAATTTTTGGTATCATTTATTTCATTTAGAAATTTATTGAAATTTTTTTGAAGGGGAATTTTTTTCGTTTTAATTTTCATCCAGTTGTGAATCAGTATGTTATGTTTCTTATAGGTAATAAAATTACCTACATTATATTCTTTAAAGGGTCCTGTGATTATAGAAAATCATTAGTTTAATTTCAAAACAATATTTGGAAACTACTTATTTTGCATATCTGAAAATAAAGATTCTTATCCTGGTATGAGTTTATTTACATTGGTACTAGTGGATTATCAGATTTATCCAAATGAGATAATTAAATTATCAAATTTTTTAAAGTCAGAGCCTGTAACCTTTTATGAATCTGTTTCTCTGATGATTGAGAACCTCCAACATTCCACAAGGTTGTCAATTTCATTAGTAATGTTAAAACATTTTGATTAATTCAGCGAACTATGTCCCTAAACTCATCCAATCATCTTATGAGATCATCCACAACCAGACATAGATCAAATTGTTTTAAAGAATGGGTATGGAAGGGTTTATTTGTCATAGAAATAGAGAAGTTGTATTATCTTGCCTGCTGTTCCATGATCTACCCCTTGGTATACACCAGAAGGTGCAGGGGTAGGTACTTTCCCTGTCCCTGTAGAAACGGTCACATTCCCAACAGGTCCACATTGTGGCATCTGACAACATGATGGATCGTTTGGATCAGGAACAAATTTACAGTTAGGATTGATATTCTGGTAGGTTGGACATCTGAAATCAAAGTGTAATATATGGTGGAAATAAAACAGGCCTAAGACTATATTGATATGAAATAATTATACACATTGGAAAATAATTAAGTTACCTTTTTTTTATAGTATTATGATACATGTAGCTGCAATTGTCAATTTATATTAAAAAAAAAATGGAAAATAAAAAAGATCATACTGAAGCAGATTTTAAGGGGCAAACGATACAGTAACAGGGGAGATAATAATATTGCTAATGTAAATTTTTATTTTCGAGATGTTAAACTATGTCTTATTGGTTAAAGATTCATTTTTCAACAGATTTTTATCAATTAAACTTATCTAACTTGAAAATGATCACATGGATCCCTCTTTTTTAAAATGCCATTTGGTTTGATTACGTCAGAAGATTATGTGTGCCAATTTTCATGAAAACGTAAACAGTGGAAAAAATTTTAATTTGATAAATATACAACAATTAACGTTTTTTTTTCTATGTTCATGAACATTTGATATATTTGAGCTATTTGAAAACAAATTGCACAAATTTATAGAACATTTTTATAAAATTGATTTTATAAATAATTTAACAAAACACAGATTGTATTTATCTTTTTAATTGAAAAGTTATGTATATATGTTGAAAGGAATATTACGTTCACAAAACAGAATTTTGAGCAAATATATAAAATTTGAACTCATTTTACTCAAAAAGTAGCACATGAAGGTATATTTTTATTACATATTTGGTTTAATCAGGCACAAAATAGCTTATATGCAAATTTTCAGCAAAATTTCAATATGGGATCAAAACTGTATTGTATGCCCTTCACAAAGTAACAGTCCTAAGAAGAAATGTTACCTATCCTGGAAAAAATATTCTGACTCAGAGCCCACCAGATTGTGAACGATATGGTACCAATTTTAAAGCCTTGATCTTTTCCCCTACCAAGGTTGATTGAACCCAAGGCCTCTTCCTCTCGAGACAAACACTATACCATGAGACCACTGAGGTTGTTCTATCATCGTAAGTAATTGATATGAACCAACCACCTCCCACACTCAAGGCAAACTACACCATGAGACCCCTGAGGTTGCTCTACTTTTACTTCATGAGTAATTACATATAAACAAAGATGAATGACGTACCTCTGCATACACCTGTAGACTCCACCAAGAGCATTCTCACAAGTACATCTATAACTACAGCCATCGTACCAGGACTGTCCTTGTGTATACTTAACACCGCCATACTCACAGTAATCTGTTAAATACAAAGAAGTCTTACATAAATAGAATTATCGGTAATTCGTATATTTTCCCTTTGATTTTACTGCCTAATATTTTCAAGTATCAACGTACTGGCTGTATCACTGAAAATATTAGACAATACATTGCATGACGTCATAATTACCAATAAACAGAATAATAGGTAGTTGAGTTTTTGATACAGACTATATCAAGTGGAATATCTTAACTTGCCCTAACGGGCTCATCTAGATATTCCACATGATATAGTCAGTATCAAAAACTCAACTACCTATTATTCTATATTGAGAATACCATACTCATAGTAATCTGTCAAAAACATGTCATTCAAGTCTAACATACACACAAAGTAACAAATAGTAAAGCTGTTCTACAAAGGACATATCTAATAAAGTTCATGTTTAGAACACCCTGATTTGACTATGTAGAATGTTAACATAAACCATGAAACATTATTCTGAATACAAGCTGACCAGTCTTTGCACTTGTCCTTAAAGCAAAGTGATAAGCGAACACCAGTATTTAAAGTCTTTGATTTGACATGGACTGGGTTAGAACCTACAACATCCCACAGTTGAGGTCAACATGTTCATTTAAGGTTCCATGTTGGAAGAGTGGCATACTGAATTTTATTGTTGGTCATATTGCTGTCTGTTTGTTTATTCTACATTGGCTTTTATATGAAGAGGGTTGAGTTCTAACAAAACATGTTTAATCCTCCTGCATTTATGTGCCTGTACCAAGTTTAGAGCCTCTATCCTTTGTTAGTCTTGTACATTTTTTTAATGTTGGTTCATTTATATGTTTTACAGTTTAGTGTGAGGTTCATTGCACTGAACTAAAAATGAGAATGGAAATAGGGAATATGTCAAAAAGGCAACAACCCGACCAAAGAGCAGACAACAGCCGAAGGCCACCAATGGGTCTTCAATGCATTGAGAAAATCCTGTACCCAGAGGTGGTCCTCAGCTGGCCCCTTGTACAAATTTTTGGTTAGGGGCCAGCTAAATCTATTTAAATTGATGTGTTTTATAAAACAACATAATATATCATACCTGTAGCTGGTTTAGCTGTTGATATAATTCCAATCTGAGTGACAAAGTTGATAGGGAATTCACATTTAGGTATTTTACAGCAAGGATTAGAGGGATCCTTTACCAAGAAGCAGTAAGGTTGTGGCAAGTTACCAAAGTGAACACATCTGAAACATACATTGGTTGTACATCATATCATGATTTATTCATTCTATAAATTATAAGGCATGTAATCAAAGTATCCATACAGAAAATTAATATGTTCTTACAGAACAGTAATATATTTGTTAATTGTGATGTTTTCAATAAAAAAAAAATATTTCAATATTTTTAAGATAAGTACTCATTGGAAAGGATTGATATATGATAAGGGCTATTCCATTTAAATGTATGTGGAAGGGAAGGATTGGAAGTTTAATCATTGAATGTTGGTAATATGTCTTTTTTCAGTATGCATCTATTACCATTATGCAAAATTATCTTTAAAAAATGGTTTTGGTTGAAGGGATATTTTGAAAGTCCCTTCCTACTTTCCCACATACATTTTAATGGAATAGCCCTAAACAATTACTTACTTTTCTACACATTTGTAGTAACCTGTTCTAGAATCAGCACACACACAAGTGAAGTCACAGCCTTCATCCCAAGTTTCTGCTTGTGTATATCTTCTGCCCTTATACAGACAATATCCTGCAAACATCAGCAAATAGAAGTAACTTTGTTGGCAATAAATTCCTTTTTTAATAACTGTTCTCTCCTCCATTTTACAATTTACATAAACATTTAGTTAAAAGCAGTACCATGAGTACATAGTATGCCTGTAGATTTTCAATGAAAAAGTTCTATCAACCTCAAATGATATATCAAATTGAATTAAATTGACAGAATTCATATTACGAGACAATGATTGTCTTTAGTTTAGATTAAAAATTTCGCTTGACTTTAAAATTATTTTTTATAGTATATTTGATAAGACTTTGATAGCCAAGGCTCTGTGTAGAAAACCGTACTTTGCCCTATAATTGATTACTTTTACAAATTATGACTTGGATGGAGGGTTGTCTCATTGACACTCATACCACATCTTCTTATATCTATAAAAAAAAAACTACTTACCAATACCCCCTGATATACCAGTAGCTGCAGTCGGTGGTAAGGGTGTTAAACCAGTTGGATACAGGGTAACAGATCCAGCATCTATTGAGTGGTTCAACAAATCTCCTATGGATGGAGGTTTAACTTGTCCATTTCCTGTTACTGCTGGCTGGAACTGTGGGATAGGAACAAAAGTCTGTCCTGTGAATGGATCATAGGCACAAACAGGTGCCTTACAGCAGGGTTCGTTAGGATCAGTTTCCATGTGACATGAAGCTGGGATGGATCCATAAGTAGGGCACCTATATTATATATATAGAGAGATTAAATGTATTATAATTTATCACAGCAAATATACTGATATGGCAATAAAACAATTAAAAAGACTGAAATCACTGACGAAATGATTGAAGGAGTTGTGTATGTAATATAAATCATCTTTTAGTTCTCAAGGGCCTGGACTCAGTGACCGAGGGGTCTGAGTAGTTACTCAATAATTGTAATCACTAGCCAATCAACACTGAGGTGATTTAAACCCTGCGTGTGCTGGTGCACTAGACTCCAATCTTAATTGACAAGGGTGGCCAGTTTTCCTATCGAATGTCATGGTTTTCTCATGGCACTCCCACTTCCCCAACGAATAAAAACTGGCAACCACAAAATAGCCAAAAGGTGGTGCTTTAAAGTGGCATTAAAACAAAAAAAATCAAATCTTTGAGTCCTCCAGTTAGGTATGATTATAAAAAAAATATTTAGCACTATTGCAGATGATTTCATTCTTTTAAAAAAGATATTACTGAAAATATTTGTCACTATAAATTAACATTCTGAAATCAAACAATGTTTGTTGAAAGACTCAAAGGAGTTGTCAATAATTGAATAAAATCTTACTTGAGTCTACAAGAATATGTGGCAGTCACTGCATTAGTACATAAACAGGAGAAATCACAGCCGTCTTCCCATGCTTGATCCTGTACATATAACTGTCCTTTGTATAAACATCCAGCTGTAATAAGAAAATGATCTTTTAGCAGAGGGACTTGTCAACAAATAATTATATTATCTGAATAATGTGAATCCTTACCCTTTAAATCATTTTTTGTTAGTTATAAAAACAGATTCCACCCCAAATCCTGTGCAATATGATATGCATCTTCTCTCGACATTTCAATTTCAAATATTTAAAATGCTTGGTTAAATTTATAGATAAATGATCTTTACTAAAGTTCTTCTGTTAATTTTACAAGGTTTTACTGATTCCCTTCAGTTTTTCACATAGTAGGGTAAAATTAAACATGATTTCCAATGCCATTTTCACATTTTTTTCACAAACAACCTGTATAGTTTTACTAGATATAATAGAAAGAATTACTGACTCAATTATAATTTGTATTTTTGTCATAATGACAGTTTTAAAAGATATAAATGATTAATATTGCTTTACTACCTAAAAAACTACCATTTTATAATTATTATAATTTAAATCCTACTGAATACCATCTGTCTTCCAAATTTGATTAATATTCATGATATTTGCAAATAATTCAGAAGTGATACTATATTTTCTATTGACTTACGTAATCTTGGTGCTACAAAGCCTGTTCCTCCTGTACCGGGGACTGGAGTTGTTCCGGTAAGACCCGTTGGTAGTACATACTGCATTGATCCAGATGGTCGTAACACATGTATTAATCCTCCGTTTCCTATGGACTTTAGATTGGTTGTAGAGGTAACAAAAGATCCACTATCACATTCCATGATGGGACAACACTCTCCATTACGTCTCACTTCTTGGCATCCATTTGGCATGTTGTTGTATTTTGGACATCTACAAAATTTTTAGACTTTAGATATAAAATTAAATTAATATATTTTTAAACAAAAAGAAATGAATTCGATACGTCAATGTTACAGGTTGAAGAGAAGCTAGAATTTGTATTAAGTTTCCAGAATTTGTATTAAGTTTCCATTCATGTCAATGTTACAGGTTGAAGAGAAGCTAGAATTTGTATTAAGTTTCCATTCATGTCAATGTTACAGGTTGAAGAGAAGCTAGAATTTGTATTAAGTTTCCATTCATGTCAATGTTACAGGTTGAAGAGAAGCTAGAATTTGTATTAAGTTTCCATTCATGTCAATGTTACAGGTTGAAGAGAAGCTAGAATTTGTATTAAGTTTCCATTCATGTCAATGTTACAGGTTGAAGAGAAGCTAGAATTTGTATTAAGTTTCCATTCATGTCAATGTTACAGGTTGAAGAGAAGCTAGAATTTGTATTAAGTTTCCAGAATTTGTATTAAGTTTCCATTCATGTCAATGTTACAGGTTGAAGAGAAGCTAGAATTTGTATTAAGTTTCCATTCATGTCAATGTTACAGGTTGAAGAGAAGCTAGAATTTGTATTAAGTTTCCATTCATGTCAATGTTACAGGTTGAAGAGAAGCTAGAATTTGTATTAAGTTTCCATTCATGTCAATGTTACAGGTTGAAGAGAAGCTAGAATTTGTATTAAGTTTCCATTCATGTCAATGTTACAGGTTGAAGAGAAGCTAGAATTTGTATTAAGTTTCCATTCATGTCAATGTTACAGGTTGAAGAGAAGCTAGAATTTGTATTAAGTTTCCATTCATGTCAATGTTACAGGTTGAAGAGAAGCTAGAATTTGTATTAAGTTTCCATTCATGTCAATGTTACAGGTTGAAGAGAAGCTAGAATTTGTATTAAGTTTCCATTCATTGTAAGAAGTATGAAGCAGTCTATTGATTATCATGATTATACAAATTAAATTTTGCCAAAAATCCATTTCTACAAAAAAAAATGTATTCCTTATTTAAACAAAAGTTTATACCAGTTCAGTTAAAATTGAAGTCATACTAATCTCGAAACCTATAAATGAACTAAAATTTTTAAAAAAATACAAAACTAACAAAGGCAAGTGGCTCTTGACTTGGGACAGGCCCTAAAAATGTAGGCAGGTAAACTTACATGTCTGTACATCTGTAATATCCATACACAGCATTCTCACATGTACAATAAGTGTGGCACCCGACAGACCATGTTTGACCTTGACGATAGTCCTTTCCTTGGTACAAGCAGGTATCTGAAAAATGTGTAAAGTAAATTTGTTAAATGTACATCTTCTTATCTTTTATTATGAGCTCTTTTTGACACATTATCTAGTGAAAGTGCTTATATTTCTAAAATATCTACATCCATGAATATGTACATCTTAGTTACATGTATATAAAGCATTTATGTTACACATTGTAGATATTACCTAGTTTGGCGATAAGTTTTATTGTTGTGTTTTTCAGATGCCTTTATACCCACTTCAAAACTTCTTTTCTGGTAAGGGGGATAGTTCAAATTGGAGTTCAAATATTAAAAAATTATCACCAACTACACTGTTTATGATTTAATATAATGTTAAAAGCTGTAAGGAACACTATAAGATAGGCATGTTCTCTTAACAATCATTCTATAAACGTGCTCTTAACAATCATTCCATAAACGTGCTCTTAACAATCATTCTATAAACGTGCTCTTAACAATCATTCTATAAACAAAATAAAGATGACCTCTTGTTCATTGTATTTGAGAAAATTAACCTTTAAAACTAATCAATGAACCATTACCATGACTATGGAATCAAGGTCAGAAGAAACCAATCATATGTACGTATTACTCATTCTGTACATAAAATATAGTCTATTATCTGCTGATAGAATCTGAAAAACAAACCTTATTATCCAAATATAATGCTGACCAATGGAACAATGAAAATAAGTTCAAAGGTCAAATAACCTTTGACAGACCAGTCAGACATGTAATGCCTCTTATTGGTCGTCCCACTGTCTATATCACTCTGTTCAGCTCTTAATATTATTCCACATCATGTCTTTGTGACGTCAGATACGTTGACCCGCCCTAATAACTTTGACCCGGACATATCAACGACGTCATAATGTTTGAACCAACGTTAATAACTTTGACCTGAACTTATCAAGTCATCTTTTGTGTGCTGGTAAACCAAAGAAAACACTTCCGAAACACGCAAATATAGCCAGATAAATCAATTTTCAGATTATCTGCATATTGATATTGTAAAATATCAGCTGCTTGACATAATATGAAGGCTTTTTGATCTCCTTTGCTCCGCTCACTCGACAAAAAGCTTCATATTATGTCTCGCAGTTGATATTTTACGATATCAACATGCAGATAACCTGATAATCGGTACATACTATCCTAGCTAGGGCATATTAACAAAAGGCTGTTTAAGTCACATGTTTTGACTTTTACTTACCGTTTTTCCCTGCAACTGGTGGACCACCTGAAAAAAAGGAATATATTTGGATAACAGAGAATTTAAAAAACATGAATGTAAAATATTAGATGTGATAACGTAAAAAAACTAGAGGCTCTCAAGAGCCTGTGTCGCTCACCTGTTACTGTATGTCAGCCATCTTGGTTGGTAGGCGAGGTCATTTGACTCTTTTTTTTTTTAAATAACTACCCTAGTAATGATTGTGGCCAAATTTGGTTAAATTTGGCCCATAGTTTTAGAAAAGAAGATTTTTGTACAAGTTACAAAAATGACAAAAAGTTGTTCAATATTGACTATAAAGAGCAATAACTCCTTAAGGGGTCCTCTGACAATTTTGATCATGTTGACTTAATTGTAGGTCTTATTTTGCTGAACATTGTTGCTGGTTACAGTTTATCTCTATCTATAATAGTATTCAAGATAATAACCAAAAACCTCAAAATTTCCTTAAAATTACCAATTCAGGGGCAGCAACCCAACAACAGGTTGTCCGATTCGTCTGAAAGTTTCAGAGCAGATAGATCATGACCTGATCAACATTTTATCACGTGATAGATTTGCTCTAAATGCTTTGGTTTCAAAGATATAAGCCAAAATATACATTTTACCCCTGTGTTCTATTTTTAGCCATGGCGGCCATCTTGGTTGGATGGCCAGGTCATCGGACACATTTTTTAAACTAGATACCCCAAGGACAATTGTGGCCAAGTTTGGTTTAGTTTGGCCCAGTAGTTTCAGAGGAGAAGATTTTTGTAAAAGTTTACGGACGACGGAAGCAGGACGACAGACGCCAAGTGATGAGAAAAGCTCACTTGACCTTTCAGGTCAGGTGAGCTAAAAACGTACGAAGATACAAACGTATAAGTATGAAAATATACACACACGATTAAAGTGAATAAATATATATATGTTTAAAAATATAGTTATAGACAAGTATCATAATACATTATGATTATTTCATTTCTAATGCAATCATTTAATCTTAATTCTTAAAGGAAGATTTAGATAAACATAAGGATTCTGACAGAAAAAATGTAAATTTTATTATCTCAATATTAAATGATGTGTTGCCATTACATACAAAATTCAATACCAATTAAATTCCTTCACTAAAAATTTAATGTTTTCCATTACAATGTCAGGCTCTTTGCTTTATCTACTTACCACATAAGTTACAGAACTTTCTACAGTTGTCCCCGGCCCAGCCACTATATGTTGTACACACATCTTTACCATACTGTGAACATGTATTGACAACATCTAAACATGGCTTCTGTGTCGTTGGTCTGAACCCTGAACAAAATAATACAATTTTGTAAATATATGATATTCAGTTACAGTTTCCATAAAAATTGCATGATACAAAGGGAGGCACTTTAAAAATTGGGTTAACTCCTTTTGAGTCCATTTTAGATTCTAAATTACATTTTCATTATACAAACACATATTTTACACCTTCCAATAGTTTAGATTTTTATGTGACTTTCCTGGGTCCAATTTATATTTTAATGGAACACCCGTTAAGTCTTTAGCATGAGATTTGATAATTTTTAATGAATACATATCATATGCATATGACATATGCAATTAATTAATATTATAAATATTTTTCTTTTGTTTCATTTCTGTAGACATGGTAGATACTTCATTATATATTTTAATTTATTCATTGAACATTCATATAACATCTTTTTATTTATTTGTTTATATACATAGATATAGGAGGATGTGGTGTGAGTGCCAATGAGACAACTCTCCATCCAAATAACAATTCAAAAAGTAAACCATTATAGGTTAAAGTACGGCCTTCAACACGGAGCCTTGGCTTATGCCATCTTCATGTATCTAAAAGTGATTAAAACTTTTAAAGTAAACTTTTTTTCAGGAAGGCACAATTTCTATGTGAAGGACTATTACATGATGTATTTAGTTAAGGATTTAAATTATTATTGCTTGTTTTTTCCCCGTCATGCAGCTAATTTGAAATCCACATGCATCAGAGATTTTATTTTTTTATTTTGAAAGAAACATATATGTAATTATTTTTGTTAACTGATATTTTCATTGTAACAAAAAAGGTTATTGTTAAAGAAACCCTAAATCAAGTTTGAGGTTCATGTAAACAATTTTATGAGGATAAAAAATATACTGTTTTCTTAGTTTAAACATATTTATTTAGAGTGGATTGGGAAACAAGTTTTGCAACTTATATTAATCCCTTTCCACTTTGCGGGTGCGAGTGCTACCTTGTAGCGGCATTAGCCTACTCTTTTTCGAAATCTACAAGGGTGTCTTTAACGTGCAAGAGATATGACTCTCTCTTAACACGGGTCAGCCATTTATGGTCCCCTTCCGAAGGACTATCATTGTTTCCTCAAGACCATACTCGCAAATGGTGTACTGTTTTCTTATCATGCTGATGTGACATTCTATATTGTCAAAATGTAAAATTGAGAATGGAATTGGGGACTGTGTCAAAGAGACAACAACCCGACCAAATAAAAAAACAACAGCAGAAGGTCACCAACAGGTCTTCAATGTAGCGAGAAATTCCTGCACCCAGAGGCGTCCTTCAGCTGGCCCCTAAATGTACCTGTATTAAACAAGAAATCTCAAATATCTTGCTCTACACATTTTTCTTAATAATGAAATGAATTGTACAAACCAACACCGGTGCCACTGATTGACCCTTGTCCAGTAAAACTACCATGCTGCTGATGGAATTCACATGCAGGTTTAGCACAGCACTCCCCTGGGGCTGTGTTCATGTGACAGTTCGACGGAATACTGTTATACTTGGGACATCTGAAGAAAAAAAATATAGTTTGATTCAGCAATATTGTATTTGAACTGTTCAATCTTTGAATGTTACGACTGTCATCCTTACTTTGCTGAACATTTAATATGTATATATAATATAATAATATAGGTAACAGGTGAATATACTATTGGTATCGGTATCGGACTCGACCTGGAACTTCTTAATTATTGGCAATATTAATTACGTGGAAAACAAAAGGGCCTACAATCTACACCCTTGTACTATATTAGTGATATATAAAGTTGAATTCTTTGATTCGTCTTTTTTACGTGATGACGGCTGAAAAATTGGACTTCGTAATTTTAGTATTATAGATGTCACAGATGATATCATATATAGTCTTTTTTCTCTAACACTTAGTTTTATTGTAGTCACAATATTTACGTGACAAATGCCACTAAAATTATTAATGCAGCCCTTCTTTAACACAACAGTTCACACATATTTTGTAGCTCAATTTACTTGTTGTTTGAGTTAGTGTTGTTTTTTGTAATCAGACAGGATTTGCCTTGACAGACAGATTTCTTTATACCACAACCTACTTTTCTATGCTGCGAGGGGGAATAATAAATTACAATGTATATGGTTTACTTTTTCAAAATGTGCCTTGGATGGAGAGTTGTCTCACCGGCACTCATATCTCATCTGCTTATATCTATATGAATGAGTTAGAACAAAGATAACGACTTACACTGATTCACACTGATATAAACCCTTGGATGAGTTAGTACACATACATATCTGATCACATCCATCTCGCCAGGTCTGTCTCTGGAAATACTGCTTCCCTTTGTAAACACATACATCTACAAACACAAAGTCATATTGTTAAAGTTAAAATGTTTTACTACTAAATGTCTTGCTTTTAGTAATTCAAAAACATGACTTAATGCTGCCTTTATAATGTGAGTCAATATCATGATCGGATCCTGTGTGTAAATTGAGTTTATTGTCTATAATTGTAATCAGAATACTTCTTCATGAATTTCAATCAAATTTATAATTCAAGAAGCCTTGTGAATTATGGACGATCTTGTTGATCTTGATGTTTTCATTTTGTTATGTTGCATCACTCATATGCTATGAAATGGAGGGTTAAATGACAAGAAACAATGAAAGAGATTTGAATTGAAAATTAAAAGATATTTAAATTTAAGTTGTTATTGCTTATCTAGTAATCTCATGAAGACTCATGGTAGTATGATGAAAGTTAAATACCTATTCCATTAGTTGTTCTCCCTTTTCCCGTACTCTCTGTTTTAGAGATAGTTTGATGAAAGTTACATACAGGTTGCTGACAACATTCACCATCCTTTTTCACTAGTGTGCAGTCCTTTGGCAAGTTATAGTACAATGGACACCTGAAAAAATTGTTAATGTTTAAGTTTATTCTTGTAAGCTTCAGTATCAGTCATATTAAGTGGGATGTGTTGTCAGATTTAGGACTGCATATAACCTCAGCATGATAAATCATGAAATTATGAACTAGAAATCAAAAAGAACAAGAATGTGTCCATAGTACACCAATGCCCCACTCGCACTATCATTCATAAGGAGTTTTTGCACTAAGTTTCAAGTTGTTCAGACCTCAACTTCGTCAAAAATTACCTTGACCAATAACTTTAACCTGAAGTGGGACAGACAGACAGACGAACATGTGGTATAGGTCATGTAGGTGGGGCATAAAAACATATGAAGACATATTTTAAAAATCGTGCAGTGTTCTACAATCATTTACAAGCCGTTTCAGCTTATTTTGATGTCATAGAAAAGGTTTATTACAAGAAAATACTGTAAATGACTGTGCAAGATTTGAAATGTAACCGCAATTTCATCAGACCTTTTCTAACAGTGACCAAGATCTAGATTTTTTTTTCCTGAAATTTCGTGGGGAGAAGGGGGGGTGGACTATACAAGCCCAATTACAGTACTTTTTTTTTATATTTTGAAATCTTTTTTCCTGTAACTTCATACACACCTATTTGTACACTCATATTTTCCAGTGTTTCCATCCTGACAAACACATTCATAATCACAGCCATCAAGCCACTTTTCACCAGTCTGATAGGATCTACCTTTGTATGAACATTGTCCATCTATAACATAATAAAACAAAATTATTGTCATGTTCAAACAGGGTGTACATGACGAATCCTGGTAAAAATTCTTGCCATATGACGCTTACGGTAATTTTTGATGCATGACGATAAAATGTACATTGTACCCTTTCTTTTAAACGATAAGAAAATTGACTGATTTTGAAGAATCAAGTTAAATTTTCACAAAAAAATACCTCTGGACAATAAGGATAGTTTGATAAATAACAGTAAAAGTTTAAACAATTATTTGATGCAACAGGTAGCTGAAAATAAACGTATTTACAATTTTGGTATTTAGCTGAATTTTGTCTCCAAAATGAACTTTGATCGCCTCTGAATAACCTTTTGACATCAAGCAACAATCTCTTTTTATTTTGACATCAATTTTTTTTAATTGTTATGTCAAAGTTTACGGGAACCTGTGTCAGTGTGTGATTCTACGTAATGGGGGACAAATTTGCATATAAGAATTAAGTGTAAATACGCCTATTACCATACACCTTAAGTTGAAATCATCCCTTCGTAAATTTTACGGACGCCATCACGAGTTGGTTGACCGTTACGGAATAATCGTTTCACAAATGATATCCGATATGTTCCTTATGTCATAACTACAATCCCCTTCCCTATCATGAATTTGACCTACCGAATTAGACTATTTATCAGATTTGTAATCACATAAGCAACACGACGGGTGCCGCATGTGGAGCAGGATCTGCTTACCCTTCCGGAGCACCTGAGATCACCCCTAGTTTTTGGTGGGGTTCGTGTTGTTTATTCTTTAGTGTTCTATGTTGTGTCATGTGTACTATTGTTTTTCTGTTTGTCTTTTTCATTTTTGTCCATGGCGTTGTCAGTTTGTTTTAGATTTATGAGTTTGACTGTCCCTTTGGTATCTTTCGTCCCTCTTTCCCTCTTTTATCACTGTTTCAGTATTTGCCTTCTCGGTCGGCCGACCCAGCCTCATTTATCTTTCTTTAACTTATTTCCTATTATCTTTAACAAAACCTTTTCTCAGTTTCTGTAATTCTGATAAGAAATCAAAGTCACTTGTGTGGGTTACTATCCCCACACTTTTCGAACATGCGAGTGCAGCTGTGCCTGTGGATAGTAACCCCGCAGTGCATGTGTAAAAATTAAAGAAATTCAAATACATTTGGAAACAAGTCAAGTTTGAAGTATGAACTTCAAAGACAATGAAAGTCTATAATCTGACAACAGTAGTAATTACTTCTAATCAACAGACCAGGTGTTCACAAATTGTTGGATGCTGACACTGAGCAGACGATTCAAAAATATGGCGCTTAACAGAAGTAACAGATCACCAGAAATGTGTCTGTTTACATAGACAATCACGTACCTTTAATGCTTACTTTAGGAATATTAAAGTGAAAATCTATATTTTGGTCAATGTTGTAGCAACATCAAAGCATAGTTCTCAAATATTATTATTCTTATATTATATAGGGCTGAACACTTTGGTAATCTTAAATATTCTGGCCACATAAAATTAAATGAATATTTACACTATTCTTAATTTGAAACTACAAAAATTAACTATCTTATTTGGAGCTCGTCCTGACCGGCATACGAACATGTGTTCCATTGAAACTGAATATTTCAAAGCCATATTATATACAAGAAAAAATGTCACTTACAAAATCCAGACGTAACAGCGGCTGCAGCTGTGAAAAAAACATAAATGTAGATCAATTATCACTGATGAATGTAATTGCTATATATATCATTATTTCTCAACAAACCAAATAACATTGATAAAGAGATACTCACAATAGTCATAGTTATTTACCGGTTCAAACAAAATCAGAACCATCTTAAGTAGCCTCCCGTTTCTTCAATGTTTAAACTTATAACACTAACTTTTTACTCAAATTACCCCGATGTCATATTTCTTTGACCATTACATGATGCAACTAGTAGAACTACCTAACTTTATTAAAATAATATTCGATATCGAATTCCAAATTTAACTTTCAAGAATATTTTGAAAAAATTTAAAGAAGAAAAAAATATGCAACTGTTTGTTACAAACCGTATTTAGTTTGGTTATCTGTATATTTCAGATCTGTCATTGCCTTCTATTCTATGTTATATTTATTTATTAAAATATATGAACGTTCTGCATTCAATTTATCCGAGTCTTATTCCACCTGGTCACAACAGTAATGCCATTTCCCGTATTTTCATGCCATAAGAAATATTAACATACCACAAAATCCACAGTATTGTTGACAATTTTGATGTGCCCATTCTGAGTATTGTGTGCAAGATGATTTACCATAGGCTAAGCAGTTTGTTAATTTATCTACGCATGTTGGTTTCGGTGCTGCAGAAAAAATGGAACAAGATAATAAAATCATATCTTTTCGTTTTATAGTTTATATATATACTATACAAGCTATACTTGATTTCAATTCATAATTATAAGTATACCAATACAGATAGTTTTATAATTAAAGAGTAACTAAAATAATAAAAATACCGAACTCCGAGGAAAATTCAAAAAGGAAAGTCCCTAATCAAATTGCAAAATCAAAAGCTCAAACACACCAAACGAATTGAAACCAACTGTCATATTACTGACCTGGTACAGGCATTTTCTTTTTTTAGAAAACGGCGGATTAAAGGCTGGTTTTATAGCTGGCTTACCTGTTACTTGTATGACAGTCGCATAAATTACATGATATTGAGAACAATGTGTGAAAAAAACGAAGCAGACATTATAGGTGAAATGTAAAATATAGAAGGATTGTGCCTGATGTTCATATGATGAAATCATAATCTTTCAGTCAGTTTAATTGAAGTCTGGAGCTGGCATGTCAGTTAACTGCTAGTAGTCTGTTGTTATTTATGTATTATTGTCATTTTGTTTATTTTCTTTGGTTACATCTTCTGACATCAGACTCGGACTTCTCTTGAACTGAATTTTAATGTGCGTATTGTTATGCTTTTACTTTTCTACACTGGTTAGAGGTATAGGGGGAGGGTTGAGATCTCACAAACATGTTTAACCCCGCCGCATTTTTGCGCCTGTCCCAAGTCAGGAGCCTCTGGCCTTTGTTAGTCTTGTATTATTTAAATTTTAGTTTCTTGTGTACAATTTGGAAATTAGTATGGCGTTCATTATCACTGAACTAGTATATATTTGTCTAGGGGCCAGCTGAAGGACGCCTCCGGGTGCGGGAATTTCTCGCTACATTGAAGACCTGTTGGTGACCTTCTGCTGTTGTGTTTTTTTATTTTGGTCGGGTTGTTGTCTCTTTGACACATTCCCCATTTCCATTCTCAATTTTATGGTACAGCAGTAAACAATAATTTTCATCAAAACAAACAAACATGCCAACAAAATAAAGCACAGAAAACATTTTTTTTAAACTTCGCCCAAATGAAAACCTATTTGTAAATGAAAACACTTACTAGTACAGAAACCACAGTATTCTTGGCAGTTATCCTTGGCCCATGGTTGATATTGTGTACAAACAAACAGTCCATATGAATTACAGTTATTAAGTTTATTTTGACAAGCGGAAGGTGCATTGGTAACTCCTGAAATAGTAGATCATACATGTGTTTGATAGTTACCATCTTGTTTAATTCAATGTGCATTCTATATATATTCCTCGATCGGGTTTGTTTTATAAATATATTGTGTAAAAAGGCACCTTATGCTTTGACTGATCAGACTTCATAAAAATGACTATTACTCTAAATTGAAATTATTAAAAACTTGTCATGTTATCATTTATTTCATTTTGTAATTGGTCTGTAAGTTATACAGTCAAATAATATAAGCTCTCACTGTAACGGAATTAATTCTCCCAGGGTATTTTACGAAGAAGTAATAAATTTTTAACATCAAATATTTTTTATGACTATATTTTAATAAGAATAAGAATATTCCTGGATTTATAATAGTAAGTATTTAATTACCTGCTGTTGTTGGTGCTACTGTTGACTGAACTATAAAATAAAAGATAAAAAAAGTAATCAGTCATGAGTTTTAATACTTGGTACTTTTAAGGCGCATTTGGCTTTTTGGCCTGAAAGATCAGAGTGTGAAAATGTAAAGTATAAATGGCAAAAAATAGAAAACAAAATGATTATTCTTATTCAACAGCTAGTCAATAGGTTAGTAAGCATACATTCAAAAGAACAAATAACAATAATTTACATAACGATATATCAAACGTCTAGTATATAACTTTGCAGTTAAAAGAAGACAAACAATATTTACCAGTACATGCTTTCTGTAGAATTTGATCCACTGCTTGTTCTAACTGGTCAAAGCTATTGACCTTGACTACCTTTGTCTGATCATCAGCAATGAGCTGGAGTTCATAGGAATTGACCGCTGACCCAACACCTACAGATATAAGACCAATATGGTCACGTCTGGCGCTATCGGCTTGTTGTGTCGTTTTGGCATTATTTGAAGAACCACCATCGGTCACTACAATGGCGATGCGAGGAACGTTGTTTCTGGCGCCACCAGTTTGAGAGAACATTTGTTGGCGCATGTTCTGTATGGCGTCTCCTGTATTAGTATCACCACCCATGAATTGCATTCCTTCAATGGCTTTAAGTGTGTCTCCTCTGTTGGTATACATGTTAAGTGGAAACTGCATGGAAGGATAACTGCTGTATTGCATTAATCCAACGTGCACTTTATCTTTTCCGATGTCAAGCTTTGTGACGGCATTTTTTAAAAAGTTTTCTAGTTTCTGAAAGTTTCCTGAGCCAACACTTGACGATGAATCAACCAGAAAGGCAAGATCAGCTTTTTTCAAGCAAGCTGAAATACAATATGAAAAAACATTTTTTTTTTTTAAATATTTTCGACGATTTTTTTATTGATTTTGTTTTTATTGTACATTATCACTTTTGAAATAATTTCAATTATTCTTTGGGTTAATCGTTTACTCCTCAATAGCTTTGTTAAAAAAGAAAATAGTTTATAAATGTACCGTGAATGCCTCAAAATTTATACAAAAAATTATTGTGCAATATTAAAAATAATAAATCGGAAACTTTGAAATGAATTGGAAACGTTTGATAATCATGTGAAGAAAACGTAAAGAGTTGCGGCAAACTGACTGAGTGGTTAAGAATATGATAAAACAAAAAACAAAAATTACCCGTAAAAATTGTATTTCAATTTTGTTATGTTAATACCACAAACTGACGAGAATCATTTTATTAATATAAACGTACAGGCAGTGTAGGCATTTAAGATAAAACAAAATATATGCAAAAACAACCACACGTGTTGTGCTAAAGAATGTAGTAATATCGAAGAAGTGTAACTAGAATGAAATGTCAAGATGTTTTATGATGCAAATTCCTGACTAGTCTTTCTTATCCCTTATTTTTATGAATTCAACGCCTGCATGTATGTGTTTCATGTTTATCTTTGCTTTCCAAACAAACAAAAACTCAAGTACAAAAACAACTCAAAATGAGAATACGTATAAAAGGAATATTAAATTTAAAAAAAAATTAACAGTTGAAAGTAAAACCTATAGAAAATTTTAATAGATAACAATATTCTTAGTACTAAAATCTGACAAAAACTAAATTGCTAATAGAAAACTCATTGTATTCATGCTATGATGAACATTTTATTTATCAGATGCTGGACTTATGGTGTAGGTCCGGTAAGGACCGATTTTGGCCTCAAATTTCAGTTTCATCTGACGAAAGATTTTGACCACTTTTTGAATTTTTAGTATCTATTTCATTTGAATCAATTAGTTTATCATGTTTATGTGAAAGATTTTAACTAATTTAGTCATTAAAAACGATCCTATTCAAGCTCAAATATGAATTATAGATTAAATACAAGTACAAAAGTGAAAGTGGCCGCATCTGTGTTCATCTTCAACCTTTATATATGTTATGTATTATTTTGAGAATTGAATGCTTCTTTTTGTAAATTTATTGGGGTGTAAAAGCGTTGACCGAAGTACATTTTGTATGAAGCGCGGAAGCGCTTCATTCTAAAAATGTGCACACGGTCAACGCTTTTACAACCCTATAAAGTTACAAAAAGAAGCATTCAATACTTATAATTACATTTTTTAGCTATGATCATAAAAACACGAATTTTATGTATTTATTTTTTATTTAATTCACCTGTGCACTTTATTGTTGGACCACGCGTTATCATGAATGAAAAGTTGTATTGAGCATTGCAACTGCTTGCGGAATAACGCGTGATGTGCAGTTAGCCAATCAGAATAAAGTATTATAATGAAACATACATCTAATGTAATTATCATAAAATACAACTTACATTTCAATATTAAGGATAAACACGAATGTGGCCACTTTCGTTAAACACGAAAACCGTCTAAAATTTAACTAAAAAGCTAGAATTGTGAAGATTTCAGTGATTTAGCATGACTTAATGGTGCCAGATCCCGACATATTTGCATTGTATTATTTAATTTTCACAAAAATACAGTTTACTTTGAAATGCATAAAAAATACTGGATGAACCTTATCCTTGGTACTTTTGTCTACGTAAAGAGATACTAGTATGCTATTTCCATAATGAAAAGGTTTTAAGTCTGGAATATATCTAAAAGTTTCCATATTCAGATTGGTTTTATTGATTGGTTAGTAAACGTTCGGTGGCAACTGTTTCATGAATATTCGAGACATACGAAAACAGTTTGATGTTTGTGTCACGTGATGATACTTACATGTTGGAGGTGGTAGTTGATTTGGATTCGATGGCAACTCTGAAAAGTAACAGAATAAATTCTTTAGACGTAATAACTGTCAATAATGACATGCAGAGTTTATGACTGGTTCAAATTAAATTGTAAATCAAATTAACATTGTTAAAGCTGTCAGAAAACAAAGTCGTGGTGTGATTTCTAGCAGTGTAATGCACAAAAAAACTATGGCGTTTGTCCTATCGTCTGAACAATAATTGGACAACATAACAACATGCATTGTTTACATGCAGTTATTGTTGACAAAAGTGTATTTTATTCAGACATCCAATTCTTCGTTACGAAATCCCGTAATCATCTTTAATAACTGTAAACATATCTTGATTGATTAATTAATTAATTGATTGATTGATTGATTGGTTTTGAACGCAACTTTTAACACTATTTTCTATTTTGTTGCGGTCAGTTGGTGTTGGCGGAAGAGGCCAGAGTCCCCGTGCATGTAGTAAGAAACACCAACTATCGACAGGAAAGTTGATAATTTTGTCCATTAAGATTGAAATCGAGAACTTGTGCCACGTGTGGGCGCAACTTTTGAACATAGAAAGTACATTCTTAAAAGTAAATTCTATAGCTGTCGACTCTTATAATTTCTTATAGATTGTTTCTTGTTTAACGTGACGTCTTACAGGTGCAATGTGGAATTATTTAATTTACTCGTACCTTGATTTCAGGTCTATTGTTTTTTTTAAATACGTTCAACCATTACAATAATTAATCATATAAAATTGCTTAATTGTGTGTAATTTATGGTTCTAATATTTTTTTCGTAATTTTGAATTTGGAACCAAATCATAAATGCTTATAATTGTCTCAAAACTGCAAAAATAATGTAAAAAGATTTAATACTAGTAGTACAGTTTGACAACTATATAATAACAAGAACAGTATTGTAGCTTACCATTACACAATTTCGTCGATAATGAACTTGAAAGTGAATTCAGAGCCCCATAGTTTTCTGCAGTCAACATATATCTGTGGCTGGGACTACTGCTTACTGAGGACAGTTCGTCCATATCTATTCCAGACCCTACTCCAACTCCATACATAATGATATTGTTGTCCTTGGCAACTTGACCTTGAATTTTGGTCAAATCCTTGGCGGTTGAAGGGCCATCAGTTATCAAAACGCCGATATGTGGAACATTGCTTCTTGCTCCATGTATTGGGTTAAATGAGGTATGTGTGACGTATGTTAATGCATCGGATGTATGTGTCCGACCAGAAATATAAGGAATTCTGTCAATGGCGGCTAGCACATCCGCCTTTGATGCATAAGCATTTAAAAAGAACTGGTTATAAACACCAGAACTAAACGTCACAACACTTATTTGAGTTTTGTCCGGCGCTATCTTCATATTGTTTACAGTCTGTTTTAAAAAAGCTAACTGTTTTTGAAAATTGTCTTTCCCCACATCATCTGATGAGTCAACTATAAAAGTTATGTCTGCTTTTGTTTCACATCCTGAAAAATAAATAAGAAGGAGATATTTAAAATGGACATTGTAAACAGTAAAAATAAAGTATTGAAATTGAAAAGTCCAGAAAAAAACAATACAAAACAACACACTGACGCACACACACGATCGTCATTATATTTAACAATTAACTAAATTAAAATTGCAACGTTATAAGTATATACAACTTTATAAAAATGTCTTGTCAAAAAAACAAGCATGAAGAGTGCAATATGAATGAGATGAAGTTTACACATCATTTGCTTTAGAATCTATAGCCATGTATAACATGTTAACGTAGGATGTCATTTGCTTTAGAATCTATTGCCATGTATAACCAGTTAACGTAGGATGTCAAATGTTGAAGGATAAGACAACAACTAATCTTTACCATGTTTACTGTTATCTTAAAGAAAATGCACACATTTCATTAATTCGGTCAAGATTAAACCATTTTAACTTACATACATGTAGAAATTCACAATGGTACAATTTCCCAAAACAGATATTTGATTTAAAATGGAATTATACCATGATAAGCTTGGTGATATTATTTGTATAGCAAGCTAAAATGCATCAATATTAACAACTCAAATTGGGAAGAACGATCTTGCTTTGATTATGAAGCCCATTCAGACAGAATCATTGAAACCGTTGGAATAATATGATGTTCATTAGTTGTCTGATGTGGTTCATAAGTGTTTCTCGTTTCTTGTTTTTTTTTAATAAAGATTAGACCGTTGTTTTTCCCGTTTGAATGAATTTACACTAGTAATTATTTGGGGCCCTGTATAACTTGCTGTTCGTAGCGAGCCAAGGCTCCGTGTTGAAGACCGTACTTTGGCCTATTATAGTTAACTTTTATAAATTGTGACTTGGATGGAGAGTTGTCTCATTGCCACTCATACCACATATTCCTATATCTATTTACGAATGTACATTTTTTAAGCTTTAATAAAAAGCGATGTCGCAGATCCACTTTCTTCAACAGCAAATATTGTCAACATATTTATCTTAGCTTCTATGAATTTGATTTGATTTCTTTGAAATTAGGGTTTCGTGGATACCACTTGTTTTATGCTTTTAATCTTATGATTAACCACCAAAACTATTGGTCCTGAAATTGCAGTACCTGATTAAAGTTAAGTTACTCCAGACACAAGTGACATATGCTTAATAAGGATATCATACGGGTTTTTACACCAATTCACACACAAATACAAAGATCAAATAAAATAACACAAACTTCCGAATTTAAAGGATCGGGGATTACGTCATTCGTGCATTAAAAGGAGCACTGCTTATGTTTTTGTATACTAGTGTGATCGGGGATAATTTCTGTCGTGCATTAGAAGGAACGGTGCTTATGTCTTTGTGCACTATTTGGATCAGAGAATGAGTATTAAATGCATTAAAAGGAACAGTGCTTTTCTTTCATTTTCTACATAAATGAGGCCGTTAGTTTTCTCTTTTGAATTGTTTTACATTGTCTTATCGGGGCCTTTTGTAGCTGACTATGCGGTATGGGGCTTTGCTCATTGTTGAAGGCCGTACGGTGACCTATAGTTGTTAATGTTTGTGTCATTTTGGTCTTTTGTGGATAGTTGTCTCATTGGCAATCATACCATATCTTCTTTTTTATATTATGTCTTTTGTTACTGGTAGGATCGGGGCTTATGTCTTTCGTTCATTAGAAGGAACAGTGTTTGTGTCTTTTGTGCACTATTGTGATCAGGGCTTGAGTCTTTCGTGCATTAGAAGGAACAGTGCTTATGTCTTTTGTGAACTATTGTGATCAGGGCTTATGTCTTTTGTGCACTCTTGTGATCAGGGCTTGATTCTTTCGTTCATTAGAAGGAACAATGCTTATGTCTTTTGTGCACTTTTGGGATCGTGGCTTAGGTCTTTCGTGCATTAGAAGAAACAGTGATTATGTCTTTTGAGCACTTATAGGATCGGGGCTTATGTCTTTCGTGCATTAGAAGGAACAGTGTTTATGCCTTTTGTGCACTATTGTGATCAGGGCTTATGTATTTCGTGCATTAGAAGGAACAATGCTTATGTCTTTTGTGCACTATTGTGATCAGGGCTTGAGTCCTTCGTGCATTAGAAGGAACAGTGCTTATGTCTTTTGTGCACTAATGTGATCAGGGCTTATGTCTTTTGTGCACTATTGTGATCAGGGCTTATGTATTTCGTGCATTAGAAGGAACAATGCTTATGTCTTTTGTGCACTTTTGGGATCGGAGCTTATGTCTTTCGTGCATTAGAAGAAACAGTGCTTATGTCTTTTGTGCACTATTTAGATTAGAACTTTTATCTTCGTGCACTATCGGTATGAAGGCTAATATTTCTTGCATCAGTCTTGATGATCAGCGCTTGTATACCTTTTGTGTGTTAGTAGGATCTGTTCATACAATTTATTAATGTACTATTATGATCAGTTCATATGTTAATATAGCATTTGCTTCAATGACCCGTGGGGCTCTTAATAGCATGTTGTTCATCGTGAGCCAAGGCTCCGTGTTGAAGACATAATTGCCGTACTTTGACCTATAATTGTTTATTTTTACAAATTGTCACTTGGCTGGAGAGTTGTCTCATTGGCAATTATACTACATATTATATATCTATATGTTATATGTTTTTCTTCAATTAGAAGGATCATGGCTCATATTGTATTTTTTTAAAGTATCAGGTCTTATAATTTTTTGTTGAATTATCAGCTAATAAAATGCTAACACTTAACACTCGTTTGGCTTTATAACTATTTTGATATGAGCGTCACTGATGAGTCTTGTGTAGATGACCGCGCGTCTGGCGTACTAAACTATGATCCTGGTACCATAACTATTAACATGTCAATCCGATCATTAGTGTAACACTGATATTTTTATTTAAAAATACTCCAATTTTTTTGGCAAACGTACAAAATAAATCAAATCAATGCCTCAACTACAGTATCACACTTGTTTGAACTACTGTTTATTCTCTCTGTATAATTTAAATGAAAATGAATTTGTCCAGAAATTAATATAAGATATCGGTTGTTGTCTACATGATAATGTAATAACCAGGGGCGGATGCAGGAATTTTCCAAAGGGGGGGGGGGGGGGGTGTGCTATCCCAGGGCAAAGGGGGGGGGGGTCAAAACATATGTCCCGATACAAATGCATGATCGTCCAAAATAAAGGGGGGGGGGGGCGTGCGAACCCCCGGAACCCCCCTCTGGATCCGCCACTGATAACCTGTATCAAGCTAAAATGTTTAAGTACTGGAGGTAAACAATTTAATGAGATAATACAACGAGCATTAGTTGAAACGCAATTATCCAGTGATACCGGCCAATGACAGTCTTATTCAACCTTTGATCAGTGTCGATAACGGACAAAATTACTGTCAAATAGCATTAGTTGAAACACAATTAAGCAGTCATGCAAAACTTTATGGTCAACACTGACTAATAACTGTATTACTTAATTAATACACTAAATTAATACGCGTGCATGCGTCTTTTAACTTATAGCATTTATAGAAGCACTAGATACTGAGTGGTAACCCGAGGAGATAGAAAGTCAACTCCAGTGATACCGGCCAATGGCAGTCTTATTCAACCTTTGATCAGTGTCGATATTGGACAAAATTACTGTCAAATAGCAGATTAGGCAGAAATTTTGTGTTAATCATTTGAACATATGTGTAGTTCTCATACACAGATAGGCTGTTACTTACGTATTGAATTAGTATATTGTGATAATACATGTTATATTCTTAATAATTGAAACAAAGATAGGGAAAGGTATTAATCGTCGAAGAAATTTTCTTCAATAAAAAAGGCTAGGGTTAGGTAAAATTTTTTGATTGAGTTAAGTCTGCTAATTGATATTTTATCGTATGTTTTTATATGTTGTGATGTTATGCTATTGTTTCAGAAAAAGGGAGAAGGTTTGGGCCCATTAAAACGTTTAATCCCGCTGCAAATGTTTGCACCTGTCCTAAGTCAGGAATCTGATGTACAGTAGTTGTCGTTTGTTTATGTAATATATACGTGTTTCTCGTTTCTCGTTTTGTTTATATAGATTAGACCGTTGGTTTTCCCGTTTGAATGGTTTTACACTAGTAATTTTGGGGCCCTTTATAGCTTGTTGTTCGGTGTGAGCCAAGGCTCCGTGTTGAAGGCCGTACTTTAACCTATAATGGTTTAATTTTTAAATTGTTATTTGGATGGAGAGTTGTCTCATTGGCACTCACACCACATCTTCCTATATCTATTCATTTTAAAACCATATATTCTGGTTTTTTTCCCCTGTTTAAAAACAGTGTGAATTACATGAGGACGACACATCAGTCAGACAATTGAAGAAAGAATCGAAAAAGAATTATTATCATTGTTGAGGGGGGATAGGAGGGGTCCCGATCCCGAAATCCCGGACTTAAAAAAACAAAATCCCGAGGTCCCGAATTTAAATAAAGTAAATCCCGACGTCCCGAAATCCGAAAAAAAGGATTCCCGGATCACGAAAGGGTCAATCCCGAAATCCCGAGCTTAAAAAGACCCGATCCCGGAGTCCCGATAAAGGCCCTATCCCCCCTCATTGTTAGATCATAAGTCGACCTCTCTGCATAACTTTAAGGTACCCACATTGCACCTATTTTGACAGCTTTTCCACCTACGTTTTTTTATGATCAAGAAAATAATGTTTATACTGTGTTTATTTTGTAGCCCTATCCTTCTTTATTGTATAGGTACACCAATTTGATTTTTAATCCATATTGAGTCATACAAAAATGGGTTTGAATCAACCTCCAAAAATACACATGATTCTGTAACAAGGAGTACCCAAATTGCACCCATGCTTAAATTCACATCGTCAAAAGTCTAATAACAGAGCTTTTGTTTAATTTCTTCAAATATTTTGAACAATTGCATATAAGTCCATGCTTACTCTCCATATTTTACGAAATGGATACTTATAAAATATTGTATTTGATCAAATATGACGTTTTGATGACGTCGCATGGTGACGTTTTCATACATTTTGCTTTTTCAGTGAACAGTCCATCTGTTGATAAATACTGTGAACGTTTTGTGTATATCTAAATATGTTTACCTATGTTGAAAGACGTGCATAGTATCAAATCATAAAAATACAAATTGTTTAGTCTCTAGGAAATCTTGTAAGATTTCCGTTCCTATCTTTCCTAAACCGGTCTTTCCTAAATAGGTGCAATTTGGGTACTCGGTGCAATTTGGGTTCCCTTACGTTATATTTAGAAAAGAAGATATGGTTGATTGTCAATAAGGAAACTCTTCACAAGAGACTAAAAACTAAGAAAATAATCAGTAGGCACCATACGGCCTTCAACAATGACCAAAAAGCTAATATCGCAAAGTCAGCTATAAAAGCCCCGAAATGACAAATATCCAATATGTCTGCATTCCAATTGAGTACAATGTATACTGTTTGTTGACCTATAGATGTTTCTTGGTTGATGAGATGTTGTTTCACTGAAGTATTACCAACATCTCTTGTATTCGTTTTAAAACTATTACAAATGAACGCAATTTAAGAACGGAATTGATAGAATAAAATGTCTATTTAAATGTTGCTTCCTGATAAACACTAGTAAATGTTTTGTAGGTTTTTTTTTTTTCAAATATCAAAAGATGGAATGATAATTACTTTACTGTTTTCAAAATTGGTTGACCCTCATAATATATGATTTAAGACTAAGATAAGAATAGCGACTTACCTCCTGTATTTTGTCTTTTCGAAAGAATCTCCGCCGTAATGGCGGAGACAAGAATAAGGATGCCCGCAAGTCTGCGTACCATCCTTCGAAAATGAAATATGGAAGTCTAATCTATAACAAGGCCTGATATAGTAGAAAGGTCAGGTCAAAGGACGCGTGATCTCAGTCTTTTTGGAAACTAAAGTCTTATCTTTCAGGAAGACAATTGTATAAAGAGGTAACAAAAGGAAGCATTCATAAAAGTCTGCTTCAGGTCTAAGGAAATCGTAGAAGAGCAATTGTATAATAACTATTAAACGTGTGTATTGTCTAGGTTTTAAATTGTTATTATATTTGAAACAAAATTTATTCCTTCTGCAATGAATTCACAGAACTTGCTATCATTCAAAATTAAAACATATCACCGGCAGACAGAAATCAAAGGCAGGAAAATAGTTTAAAGTTTGTCTCTAATTATTTTCAATATATATATAATTGAGAATGGAAATTGGGAATCTGTCAAATAGACAAAAGTCCGTCAAAAGAGCAGAAAACAGACGAAGGCCACCAATGGGTCTTCAGTACTACGAGAAACCCCTCATCCAGAGACGTGCTTCAGCTCAATCTAATTAAAATATTGATCTCTGATTTTGTGAAACTATATATAGTATAACTAAACAAGAGATCAATATTTTAATTAGATCGGCTTCAGCTTGCCCCTAAACAAAATTGTGTACTATATATACATGTATATGGAATTGTTTAATAGAAGTGATATCCCCATATGTGACCTGCAATGGATTAATGTTCCGCCTACAACAGTAAATTCAACTAGATAAGAAATGGTTTAGTACACAGTTCTATTTATGAAACACCGAATGAATGAAATAATACTACTATCCACAGGCCAATTACATTCCCATAAAACTATCCCAGTATCAGGTCCTTATCTAACAGGATTTTGTTGTGTAAGATGTCATTGTTGGATACTCAGAAGTCGGTTGGGAAATACTATTATTGCATTCATTGACGCATCAGACGCAATTAAAATAGTAAAAATGCGAATGGAAATGGAGAATGTGTCAAATAGACAACAACCCGACCATAGAAAAAAACCCAACAGAAGGTCACCAACAGGTCTTCAATGTAGCGAGAAATTCCCGCACCCGGAGACGTCCTTCAGCTGGCCCCTAAACAAATATATACTAGTTCAGTGATAATGAACGCTATACTAATTTCCAAATTGTACACAAGAAACTAAATTAAAATGATACAAGACTAACAAAGGCCAGAGGCGCCTGACTTGGGGCAGGCGCAAAAATGCGGCGGGGTTAAACATGTTTGTGAGATCTCAACCCTCCCCCTATACCTCTAACCAATGTAGAAAAGTAAACGCATAACAATACGTACATTAAAATTCAGTTCAAGAGAAGTCCGAGTCTGTCGTCAGAAGATGTAACAAAAAAACAATTAAACAAAATGACAATAATACATAAATAACAACAGACTACTAGCAGTTAACTGACATGCCAGCTCTAGACTCCAATTAAACTGACTGAAATATTATGATTTTATCCTTCCAGTTAGGGGTTTAGTATCATACCATCATAATATATATGAGAAGACCATAACCCGTGTCATGTCAACAACTAGTGTTACTAACATTTACATGTACTTAGATTTCATTTAATGAATTATACCCAATAATTTAGTTTTTCAAATTGAACACTGCATTTTCAATGGATGATTGCAATTATATTTCACACAAGTTTCATAGATTGCATTCATTTAGACTGTGCCACGACTTCGGTGTCATCTAAACAAATAGAAGACATGTATTAAACGAAATACGAAAAATCATTGTCATAGCAGAAGGAAAAGAATAGAGAAAAACAATCAAACAACAGTAAAACATGGCGCTAAAAGTGTACAAAACAACTCTAATATTAAAAAAAAAGGTTACATTAAATGTTATTATCCACCATTTTATAAAACAATCATACAGATGAAGGGTATCTGTTAATCAAAATATTAACGTTTATGTTTCATTTTATAATATTGGTGTTGTTTCATACACCTTAAATATAGAAGTCTATAAAAAAAAGACCAACCAGCAAATTTAATCTGTACCGGATTTTGACGAAAAGACGATACTGCGCAGATATGGAAACAATAATGTGTCCAAATGACACGGATGTTCCAATTTTACTAAACTTTTCTATGTTCCGTGGACCATGAAATGGGGGTCAAAACTCTAATTTGGCATTCATTCAAAATTAAAAAGATCATATCATAGGTAACATATGTACTAAGTTTCAAGTTGATTCAAACCACTTTGACCAAAAACTTTAACCCGAAGCAGGACAGACGGACGGACGACTAGTCAAACAGACGAATGGAGGAACGAACGAACGGACACACAGACAAAAAACATATTTCCCCTAAATGGGGAATGATAATTGAATAAGTTTAAAGATTTGCACAACGGTAATAATTTTAGATTGTAATGTACGAAGATGATGTTATAAAACCGTGTTGAAAGATATGTTCACACTCGGTTTACCAGATAGCCGTCGTCAGTGTCAGAAATATTAACAATTATGATATATTGGGTAAGATAGCTCAATATTACAGGGAAGTTTTGGTCGATTGATTTAATCCCAAATCTGTAAGAGTCCTGTACTGAAGCCGGACATCCCTGTATGTCGTCATTTGAGATCATCAGGACACGCACACGCTGACCTACAAAATAGTACCATCACTATCACAGACAAGAACGAGGCTTTGGCAAGGGCCGAAAAACTTGTTCGGAAAAGTTTTTGTATAAGTTAGGGACAGTTGCCCGGAGGATGTTAATGAAAAAAAACACGGAAAGAGTCCCTACCATCACTTGTAACCAGTAACCCAGGCTTCAGTGCAGGGGTCTTACATTTCGTAGGAATTTATTCCTCCTCCAAAACATCAATATTGAAAAAATAGCAGTCATCTCAGTACCAGAATCTATGACAAACGAGACGATTTCAATTTTTGAAATTATCATTTCCCCCATCTTAATTTTTTTATTTTGAAATTATACCCCCCTCCCCCACCTCAGTAGCAATATACCAACTTCACCTGCATATGGGATATACGTTTCCTAACTTCTTTTGTCTTCAAGGGCTTTCAGCTCATAATAAGACTTTGAAAAACGTCAATAGTGTCTGAGCTGAAAGTTAATGAACAAGGGATATGTCAGAGAACGTCTCGTCCTTTTTCTAAATAAATTCTTCGGAAGGTACCAAGAACTTGTTGATACATATTCCGTATCAACGTCACAAATAATACACGATGGTCTTGAAGTATATAATGGGTACTGACGTTGTTTATCGTCTAAATAACCTGATATATTATTCTTTTATTTGTCTTGTAAATATTACTTTACTGTTTAGTCTGGGTTTTTATTTGTGATATTCATTAGACGTGATTCAGTACTTATTTACGCCTCATTGTGTCATTGTTCAAATAGTTCTTGTATTCTTGTCTTTTATTTTTGCTAATGCACTTTAATAGTCTATATGCCTTTTTGTGTTTCTTTTATACATATGACATGGCTCTGTACTAATACATCACGTCATTATGTTATTGTGCTCTTGTGAATTTTTGTATTCCTGTCTTTCACTTTTTGCTAATACATACCTTGCCTATATGCCATTTTGCGCTTTTTTGTTACATACTTGTTTGTTATAATAGTGATTACTAGTAAGATTATAACTCATTGTTGACTGCTTGTTGATCAGTATGTTGGGGTTTCTTATCGACAATATATTTGTTGAATTTTGAGGTAAAAATTTTCAACAAATGGTCGTCATTCCTATGGGAACGAACTGTGTGCCTCTCCTTGCCGACCTCTTTTTATTTTCATATGAATCGGAGTTCCTTCAGATACTTGTTAAAATCAAGAAGATCAAAGAAGCCAGATTATTTAATTTCACGTTCAGATATTATTGATGATGATCTTTCCATAAACTATCCGAACTTTTCTGATTGGGTTAAATTGATATATCCCCCAGAACTAGAAATTAAAGAAACAACATACACGGCTTCCTCCACCATCTCCTTAGACTTATATCTCGAGTTAGACATTATACATAGTCATCTCAGTACCAGAATCTATGTCAAACGAGACGATTTTAATTATGAAATTATAAATTCTCCCCACCTCAGTAGCAATACACCAACTTCACTTGCATATGGGATATACATTTCCCAACTTATTCAATTCATGATTTTGCAGCTCCTACTCAGTCTTTGTAAAACGTCACCAGTGTCTGAGCAGAAAGTTCATGAACCAGGGGTATGTCAAAGAACGTCCCGTCTTTTTCTAAAAAAAGTTCATCGGAAGGTACCAAGACCTTGATGATAATCTGCGTACTGACGTTGTTCATCGTCTAAACAACGTGTTATATTTTTCTTTTATTTGCCTTTGTTCTAATATTAATATTACTGTTTGGATTGTTTCTGTGATATTCATTTGACGCGGCTCGGCACTTATACATACCGTCAATGTGTTTGTACTATCTTTCTTTTTTAACGGTGCGTTTTGTATATGCAACTTACTGTGTTTCTTTGGTTCTTATATCGTGACTCTGTACTTTAAAAGATCCCGTAATTATGTCATGGTTCTATTATATGCTATTATGTTATAGTTCTATTAAAAATTAGAAAATACTTTGAACGACAAACGACAAAATTATTTTAATCGCGTAGTGGTATTAACCATTTCTGGATTCTTAGAAATTCCAAAGAACTTCTGGACAATATTAAATCTCGGTTTATTTCTGAAATTAGTTCTAACATACATTTGATTTTTTAACCCTGTATGCCAACATTCCCGATGTGAAATTACAAAATTGTTTTGTATAAACATTGAATAACAAAATTTCTTCCTATATGAAATTTTTTTGACGTCAGACACACAAAGCAATGAATGAGTTTAAATTTGATAGATGCTTGTGTGCTTTTTTGTAAATTTTTTTGTTTAAAAACACAGTGATGACTGCTGTACCCATATTTTGACTAATATATTTATTATGTCTGTTTTGTTCACGCATTGTGTAAATATAAAGGAATTTGATGAGACTGTCGTACAAGTGAGAGGTTTAGCGCTATAAAATCAAGTTCAATTCACCATTTTCTACATTTTAAAATGCCATTACAAAGTCAGGAATATGACAGTTGTTGTCCATTCGTTTGATGTGTTTTGTCATTTGATTTTGAATTTTCCTCGGAGTTTAGTAATTTTTTTATTTTACTTTTCACCCCTATTTTTACATTTTTATCGATTATGTCCGTGTTTGCTTTGTTCACACATATTTGTCAATATAAAGGAATTTGATGCAACTGTCATACAAGTGAGAGGTTGAGCTAGCTATAAAACCAGGTTTAATCCACAATTTTCTACGTAAGAAAATGCCTGTAGGTACCAGTGTTGTATTACAACTCCAGTTTGCGGTGCATGTCATAACATGGAGGGAATAAAATAGTCCATTTTAATGACTTTTTTCTGGACTCATATTTTTTCTATTTGATAAAAGTTAATGCTGAATTGAAACATATATGTAGATTTAAAAAATATTTTTGGGATATCAATCCGAGAAAGTGGAAGGACATCATGTTAATGGAAGTGGCGAGGCCTAGTAAATACAGCAAACAGAAAGTAGAAAAAAAGTGTTGACATCAGGTTTACATTTCATTTTATTCTTCGTGGCATGACCCACGTTTTTCTATCGATGAACACACAATTTAACAGTAGTAAAAACATGATACGAACATGATTTTTTTCTTCTATTTAGCATTTTTTTATTTTTTACTTTCAATGATCGTTTTTTCCCATGTAAGCCAAAGGAGCACTAAATTATCAGACTGAAACCTGTACCAAATTAGGAATGTCATTCGTTTGATGTATTTGATATTTGATTTTGAAAGGACATTCCGTTTTATATTTTCCTCGGAATTCAGTACTTTTGTGATTTTACTTTGAAAAACTTTTGACCAATATCAGTTTCATGCTCTCCGTAATATCCCTGTTAACTGACCACTGGCAGAAACTAACTCGCCTTATATGCCGCCAATGTTTACCTCAACACATTGGCGTCCCCAACATGTTGCATATTTGATCTACGATTGAATGTGATATATAGGAAATATAGTATAAATATAGGAAAAAAGCTCTGATGCTGATAGTGTTGTTTTTTTTTTTTTTATCAAAATGATGTTTCTTAAAAATCTGCATGAGCATCCCTTCGTCTTTTAAATAGGATTGGCCCCAGTACAAATGGTCTAAATTTCTTGAAAATCCTTGACACTCTTATACTGTCTTGAAATTTCTCAACAGAATCTCGACATTCTTATTTTTTCTCAGTATGGCTTCTGAACATTTTGAATTATGTCTTAAATTTACTTGACAATTCAGAGTTTAACAAATCATGACCAATATACACGATTGAACTTTATCTTCATTTCTCTTTATATGATATACTTTTTCAACAAACAAAAAAAGTTTGGCATGTAAAATAATCGAAAATTTGGGTATGTAAATATTTATTCCCGTTCAAAAATGGCTATGAAATCTAAAGTATAAACAATACAAATGTAGGTATGTTGAAAGATAAAACAATTTAAATGTGAAAATATTGATTTACAAATCTTATGCTTAATGATTATAACAACCAAACTGTATTTCATTCTATATGCATAATATTCAATGTTAGTATGCTAAAAACTATTGTACCAAAATGTGGTTTCATTATAAATAGCTAAGTATTATTGTATACTAATGCTAATTCTTCTTGATTTACAGAAGAAAATTTGTGTCATGTCATCTGTTACAAAATATATGAAGTATTACACGTGGACAGGGAATTTTCAATAAAATTAAGGTATTCCACACCCTAGGGTACAAACAACTGTCATTTGGAAAATTTGGAAACATTATGAAGTGAAATATTCTATCATAAAATTTGAATAATTTCCCAACGATAAACAAAAATTAACTTATAACTCCTGGAATAATAGAAAACTGTCTTTATAAAGGGTCCCATCAATGATTTATATAGAAGTTATAGGTCTTATGAAATGGATCTCAAAAAGACATGCATAATATAGATATAAACATTTGTTTTTGTTTTATGATTTCTTGACAAAAAAATAGCAGAAGGAAATTCAACACACAATTTAGAATAAAAATGTTTTAGTTGTGAATAAGTTTTTGAATAAAGTTGGGAACACATTCTTGGACACAAACGAAAGCCCTCTTTTCAACCACACGCACAAGGTGAATTGAAGGATCCAAAGGAGACACGTTGTCACATTCTTACATGTATCTTACATGTACCATACAAAATTAATCCTTGATTCTTCAAAGTTTAGTTTACCGATATTAAAAAAAAACAGCAATAGAAATTCATAAACAGTGCAGAATGTGTCTATAAATATTTCAGTCTAAATTTATACTGTTGAGATAGTGTCAAGACATACTCAGACAATATCAAGAATGTCAAGAATATGTCAAGACTGATCGAGACAAATTTAAGACAGCCAATAATTGATCAAGAATAAACAAGACTCTTATCCGATGGTACAGGAAGTGTCGATAAATTTTAAGACAATCTTGTCAAACACTTGTTTATGAAAACAAATGAAGAACCTTATTAGACAAATTCATACCATGTTAAGAATTTTTAAAGATAATGCAAACTCAGACAAAAAATGGTATTTTCAGACTTTTAGACTTTTGCAGTGCGGGGGATTTAATGAGTTATTATTATATTATTGTTATTATTATACAATATTTATATAGCGCATTATATAATTTGAAAAATTACCCTAAGCGCTTAACATGAGTAAACAAAAAATAAGATACATAAGGTAAAAGCAAAATATACAATCACATAAATACAATTTCTGAGCAGTGGCGTGTAAAATGAAAACATTGATTGTCGGTTAAATAGAATAATATAAAAGAATGTACAACCCACACAAAAAATATCAAAAATTTAAAATTAATCAAAATTTAAGAAAAGTAAAAAGTTTCAAAAAAATAAAAATGAGTTAAGAAAAATTTAAAATTTCCTCTGTATAAATTTAAAATAATGATTACCACAGTGACTCAAGTATTAAAAATTATTAAGTAAAAGTTCACAGTACAATCAACTGGTAAAACAATTTGTTTATAAATTTCAAAATTTACAAAAAATCAATGAAAGCACTTCGGAAAAAATATGTCTTAAGATCCTTTTTAAAAACGTCAAGAGATTGTTCATTTCGTAAGGATGAAGGTAAGCTGTTCCAAAGAGTTGGTGCGGCAATATCGAACCATAGCTAGTTATGTAACTCGTATTGTATGAAATTACGGAGACGGATACAGAGATAACCGACGACGAGGACGGACGAAGAGAGAACAGAAGAAGAGTGTGTGTGTGCGGACGAAACTACATCGTGTGATAGACAAGTTGCAGACAAATTACCTAGAGATGTTTTGAGTTATATTCAGTTTAGTTAGTGTTTCTACTTATTCCTCGCACAAAGGACTTTACAACAACAGCAGTTATTTGGTGATTAAGCTTTGATATACATCAATATGTTCCTTAGCCTTTAGTTGCGGGGGAAACAAACACCGACAACCACTTAATGACAGGCTCTTGACTGGGGACAGGCATACATAGACAGTTATGTAACGGCACATTTTAAAAACACACCATTACCAATCAGCTCCAAAATTATCAACCCTTCAGATCGAAAAAAGACACAAAAACATCTGACTATAACAAAAACAAGACGTATATAGGATAATCCAGAATGTTGGCGGGTCTTATTTGATACACATTACATAATCAATAAAAATGACGTCACAACACTAGATAAGTGTATGATTGATAGAAACAATTATATATACCCTCAGTTGCAGTAATTAAGCAGAATATTTAAATACCTCATGAATGAAGTACTTTCATTCAACAATTAATTGAAATGCAGATTGACATTGATTATATAAGCCTTATGATGTTGGATTCATTTGAATTGAAAATATCTTTAGCTATCAGATCAATCTGGTTATTCCTGTATATCCCTTTATCGTCAAATAGATGCTTTAAATTTTCGTATTCGAGTATTCATACATTCTTTCATTTTTCTTTTAAATTCTCAATATGAAGGTTAATCTAGGACGACACTCTTCGGACTTTATAACGTGTGTACTTCTTGTAGATATACGCATACTCTGTATGGATTTTAGTTGATTTTCATAGGCTTTTTATTCTGTTTATTGTAAATGGATTGATGTGATTAACTATACATTCTTTAATTACACAGAAGACAGAGATATGATATCAAATATTTAATTTAATTGCACATCATATTCTGATTTGAGACGTTTTCCACTGCACATGAAAAGTAATCAGTATATTTTATCAAGATTTATGGAAACGAAACATTATAATGAGTTATCTTTATTATGTCTCGTCGATGAAAATTAACTTGTGTTTCATGTCTGTTGTCTCGTAGTTTTCAATATTTCTTTTAACCTTCAGTTTGTCTGCAGGTAAATAGGTTGTTGCTTTTGGCAGTTTTTTCCTCAAGCGAAAATATTGCACAATAAGAGCAGTTCCTGCTATCAACATAACTGATGCCAATATTGATAGTGCGATGATAATGATGGGTTCTGCAAACCAATCTAATGTTGTTGGTGCTAACTATCAACATAAAAATAAAAGCATATTAACAAGCATATAATACATACAAGCAATTGTTCATGATAATATTTAAGTATAAGTTGGTTATTGGGGAGTGAATGCATGAATCTACATATATCTGACAGCTGATTATGTTACATTCGTTCCTTATATTCTTTATAGTGACTAGGTTAATGTCATGATGGATTGTTTTGTTTGTCTCAAACGGTCAATAACCAAGAATATATCATTATAATTTTCATTTTTTTTTATTCGTGTAAGATATGTAAGAATGTCATTTGCTCTCAAATTTTTGAGTTGATGAAGGTAAATCGAGGACTTCGGACGCACGATATGTATTTATATATGTTCCATATATCGTGCGTTCGAAGCCCTCTATGTTGAATATATATAGATATATAGATATTAATCCCGGTCATTACCACCAGGTTGGATCAACTTCACAGTATGTTTTGTAATAGTGTACTGGTATAAAAATCGCACCGAACATTTCCAAGTATCTATAAACCACCTTAAGTTAAAATAGTATCTAAATTTGATATTCCAAAATGACTTTAAAGCGATAAGTTATATCAAGATAAAAAGATGTAATGTGATTGCCGATGCCGCAACACTAAAACTATGAGAAGGTGCAAAATTTAGCAGAAAATATTTTTCCCCGCAGTTCGAATGGTATTTTAAACTCTTTGATTGTACATGAACCCCTTTTGTGATTCAAAGGGGTCATAACATTAGAACAGACGTAAACAATATTCGAACCTTTGTTATACGATTGCTTGGTGTGGGGAATATATCTGGTAAAGCAAAAGAACAGTCGGGTATTTGACAACACAGTGGATCTTTGGGATCAGGTACCATAGAGCAACCTTTGGGTACACCATCATTCTTTGGACATCTGAAATAAAATTGAATCTTTAGCATCAAGTACCATAAAGCAACATATTGGTACACCATCATTCTTCGAACTCCTGACACGAAATTAAAAACGTCGACATTTATTGGTAATTCATTCTTTTAACATCTGAAATAAAATGAACATTTAATTGTAAATCATTACTGTTGTGCTAATGTTGTATATAGATAGAAAGAGGAAAATTGTAATACCACAACAAAACATGAAAGAAAAACAAGCCGTTTACTAGTGCGAACTAAAATTTAGAAAAAAGCCTAGAATGCACTATTCGTATTGTTCAGTGTTAGTTTACTATGTTCTGATTTGTGTACTATTGTTTTTTTGTTTGTCTTTTTTCTTTTAACCATGGCGTTGATAGTTTATATTCGACTTATTGAGTTGATTGTCCCTCTTTCTTGATTTGTAATTCATATCAAATAGAAGATCAGTAAAGGAGTAGGTTCATTAAGACCCCTTTTTGGTCCCAAAATATAACAGTTTTACAAAATTGTTGAAATGTAAACTATAAGTTATTTATTGGACAGTAGAATGCTTCTGCTACATAGATATAGGCTGTTACAATGCACAACCATCGGGTACTATTACCATTAAGTCATGCTAAATTACTGAAAACGTCCCAATTCTAGCATTTTATTTAAATTTTAGACGGTCTACGTGTAAAATGAAAGTTGCCGCCTTCGTGTTCATCCTTAATATTTAAATGTAAGTTGTATTTGATGATAATACATACCATATATAAAGGTTGAGGATGAACACGGATGCGGCCACTTTCATTTTTGACAAAAACCATCGAAAAAATGAAATTTGTCGGTACATTTGTTAGATTTTTCATATTTGAGATGGAATCGGGTCGTTTTTAATGACTAAATCAGTTAAAAGCTTTCACATGACTTATTGAATCAAATTAAATAGACACTTAAGTGTGTAAAAAGTTGTCAAAATCTTTTGTCAGATGAACCTAAAATTTAAGGCCAAAATCGGTCCTTACCGGACCTACTCCTTTTTATTTTGATAAACTATATGATACTAAATAAAACAGTTTACAATTTGTCGATACGTTCAGTCGGATGATTTGTTTAATATATATAGTTTCATTATGGACATCTATCAAAACTTGTTTAAGAATCTCATTAAATCTTACAAAGTTGGTTTCAAAATTGATTAGCTTAGAGTTTCTGCTGCATGTTGAAGACCTCAAAGTGGCTTTGAGATGAAGGACACCATTGGAAGCGCAACTCTATTCTTTTTATTTGTACCTGGTGATTTTGTAAAATGAATTGATAAATATTACCGTTGAACAGAATGCTGCAGATTTTTTAACAGAATTTTCACATTTCGGTGATGAAAAATAAAAATCTAAAAAATATTTTTTACTTTGAAATAGGATACATGAACAATGTCGTTTGTTTTTTTGTAGCACTTTAGTGTTTCTGTTCTTTCGTTGTTTTTGTCATATAGTGGATGTGTGCCCCTCGGTTTAGGTTTGTAACCAGGATTTGTTTTCTCTGATGTATGACTTTTGAACAGCGGTATACTACTGTTGCCTTAAAATATGATTTATAAAAAAATAAGGAAATAAATCTTTCAAACCTCTAAGTCATAATACTTATCAAAGGTACCAGGATTACCTGGGTTGACATTTGTAAGATCCCGTAGACGCATCTTCACAAACACAGATAGAGCTACACGAGTCATACCATTGCTGACCTTGTTTGTAGGACACACTCGCGAAGATACATACACCCTTAAAACCTTTAAAACATAATTTATCATTTTATATATCATAAAACGTTGACATTTTCTAAGATAAAAATATACATATTTTAGTTTTATTTCCATATAATTAATCGGTCATTAAGTGGATGTTTTGTTGACGTTTTCATTGTTGAAATAAAAGATATGTGAAATTAGCTTTTTTACATACCTGATTTATAATAAACAGCAATATTTTTTTTTATCAGAACTCTTTCAGTTATGTATCTGCTCTGTATTTACCTGCCTATTTAATAACTGGTATCATAATTCAATGCGATAATGTGTTTCTTCTTTTATTTCTGTCGATTTTTATAATCAGCAACAATATTACTGAGAAACAACAAGAAACTAAGAACCTGTGCTCTTCTCCAATTTCCATTTTCATAAAAAAAACGCATTTTTATTCTAAGTTCAAATGATATCGAAGTTTAACTCTTATTCCAGAATTTTACAAAGATGTTGAAATGGATGCAATGGGTCTGCAGTAAGATCATTAGGTATGTTAGATGCACGTGAATATCCATAAATAGTCTGTTTTAATGTCAGAAAAGCACATACTTGCATCACATTATCGATATTTATATAATTCTGTAAACAATAGAGCTTTTTCGCTGCTAGTATCCTATTTTGAAAGTTATTGCCTGGTATAAATTGAAATATGAGATCAACCGAAATAAAAAGAAAAATTACACACGAAGACTATGGTATGTTATAATGATATATATATATGTATGGACCTTTTAACTTTGGATTACCATACTTATTATTTTCAGCTATTCCCGTCAAGTTTGGTGAAGAACCATATCAGGTAGCAGACATGATAATATGCATATTAATCTTTCAATTTGAGGCTAAATTCATTGACAGTTTGATAATTGTAAGTTTTACAAAGTAACCAGAAACCGAGTTCTGTTAAAGAATAATAATTTGTTTGAAAAGATACCAACAAAATCAGGTAAAAATTATTAAGATGCACATCTTCCTAAAGAACACTACATTCATAAGACTAGAACCAACTTGAATGGTTAGTAAAATGTTTTCTGCGATTAAACGATCATTGTTTGTACAAACAACTTACCCATATAACTGTTATTATTTATCACTCTATTATTGCTTGGTGTTCTTGTAAACTTTGCATTATTAAGAAATATCATAAATGTATTATTTTAGGTATCACGACTGAAATGGTATCATACATTTATCGCATCGAAAAACAATAAAATCAGTTCTTTAAAAAAAAAAAGAATTGTTTAAGGTAATATAACTGGGGAAAAAAATATATAAAATATATACCTCCATGTACTCCTGGGCCAGTGATGATAGCAGGTTTGGTGGTAGATTTTACATTAGTCTTTTTGGTTGGTGCATTGGCTGGTTCCGGCGTTGACCTATAATCTGATGGAAAGCGAGCTCCGTAATATGTCGGTTTCTTCTTAGGTGGTGGATAAGTGTACTCTACTTGTGGGGTATAATTTGGAGCTGATGTTGGCAACAAATCTGGGGGGAATGGTTTATATGTTTGCATTGATGGTTCTTTTCCTGGAGGAGTGGAGGTTACGACTACTAGGTACGAAGTTGGTACCTTTTCTTTTGGATAAAGGTTCCATATTCCTGGAGTCGCATATGGACGAAATGATGGCACCAAATCAGGTTGGGAATATGTGTAACCAACTGCAGATGTTAGGGTTACTGGATACGGTGTTGGTACTTTTTCTATTGGATACCCGTCCCAAAATTCTCCTGGAGTCGCATATGGACGAAATGTTGGCAACAAGGCTGGAGGGAAGGTTAGATACTCAGTTAGCACTTTTCCTTTTCGAGTAATGTGCTCTTGTTTAGGAGTAAAATTTAGAACTGAATCTACTGTTGGCGGTCGACCTAATTCTGTATACAGCGATGTTACTGTCCCGGGTTTTAAAGTCATACGTGTATATGGACCTAGCGGTTTAAAAAAAGCCGTAAAGGGAAGATCTGTTTCATATGACGGCAATATCAGGGAAGGTTCTGTTGACACTTTATCTGAAATATATTTATCTGACATTTAGGATACTTCTTTTGACTGATGTATCTATACCATAAAATATACTAGTATTTGACCTAATTCTTCACTCTTTTCTCTGCTGTGTAGTTCATAGCTGAAGAATGTACTGTGAGCATTTTACTTATATTAGGAAGATATTGTCTCCCTGACATTGCACCCCAATTTTTCCGTTTTTTTTATGCCTCAAACCTGACTCGGCTAACACACTAAAATAAAAAAAAAACATACTTTAATCCCGCTCCAAATGTTTGCACCTGTTCTAAGTCAGGAATCTGATGTACAGCGGTTGTCGTCTGTTTATGAAGTTCATAAGTGTTTCTCGTTTCTCGTTTTTATATAGATTAGACCGTTGGTTTTCACGTTTGAATGGTTTTACACTGGTGATTTTTGGGGCCCTTTATAGCTTGCTGTTCGGTGAGAGCCAAGGCTCCTTGTTGTAGACCATATCTTGACCTATAATGGTATACATTTATAAATTGTTACTGGGATGGAGAGTTGTATCATTGGCACTCATACCAAATCTTGCTATATCTATATGAAAACATAGATTTTGTTCTTTGTGAACATATTACCCTTGTATAAACTGTAAAATATACCATGAGGTAAATTCGTAGCCTCAGAAGTACGTTTCGTCTATATAAGAGTCACCAATTGCGCTTAAATAAAATGCAAAATGAAATTTAAAATCAATTTTGAAGTTTAAGAATATTGCAGCAGTAGATTACTGATGTCCAAATCAAGTATATCTATTATATAGAGACAAATCAAGGAAAAAAACAGAGGGAATCGCATAAACTCCTTAAATCCTGTATATCGATTATATAGAGACAAATCAAGGTAAAAACAGAGGGAATCGCATGAACACCTAAAATCATGTATATCTATTATATAGAGACAAATCAAGGTAACAACAGAGGGAATCACATGAACTTCTCAAATCATGTATATTGATCATGTAGAGACAAATCAAGGTAAAACAGAGGGAATAACACGAAGTCCTTAAATCATGTATATCTATTATGTAGAGACAAATCAAGGTAAAAAAACAGAGGAAAATGCATGAACTCCTAAAATCATGTATATGGATTATGTAGATACAAGTGACGGTGAAAACAGAGGGAATCACACGAACTTCTCAATTCATGAATATAGATTATATAGAGACAAATCAAGGTACAAAAACCCCAGAGAAAATCACATGAACTACTTAAATCATATATAGCTATTATGTAGTGACAAATCAAGGTAAAAAACAGAGGGAATTACATGAACTCCTTAAATCATGTATATCTATTATGTAGAGACAAATCAAGGTTAAAAAATCCAGAGAGAATCGCATGAACTCCTTAAATCATGTATATCGATTATGTAGAGACAAGTGAAGGTAAAAAACAGAGGGAATCACATGAACTCCTTAAATCATGTATATCGAATATGTAGATACAAGTGAAGGTAAAAAACAGAGGAATCGCATTAACTCCTTAAATCATGTATATCGATTATGTAGAGACAAATCAATGTAAAAAACCCCAGAGGGAATCGCATGAACTCCTTAAATCATGTATATCTATTATGAAGAGACAAATCAAGGTAAAAAAAATCCAGAGGGAATCACATGTACTCCTTAAATCATGTATATCTATTATGTAGAGACAAATCAATGTTAAAAAAAACCCCACAGAATCGCATGAATTCCTTAAATCATGTATATCGATTATGTAGAGACAAATCAAGGTAAAAAAACCCTGAGGGAATAACATAAACTCCTTAAATCATGTATATCGATTATGTTGAGACAAATCAGGGTAAAAAAACCCAGAGAGAATCGAATTAACTCCTTAAATCATGTATATCTATTATGAAGAGACAAATCAAGGTAAAAAACAGAAGGAATTGCTTGAACTTCTTAAAACATGTATATCGATCATGTACAGACAAATCAAGGTATAAAACCCAGAGAGAATCACATGATCTCTATTAATCATGTATATCGATTATGTAGAGACAAATCAAGGTAACAAACAGAGGGAATCGCATGAACTCCTTAAATCATGTATATCGATTATGTAGAGACAAATCAAGGTAAAAAAAACAGAGGGTCTCGCATGAACTCCTTAAATCATGTATATTGATTATGTAGAGACAATTGAAGGTAAAAAACACAGAGAATTGCATGAAATCCGAAAATCATGTATATCTATTATGTTGAGACAAATCAAAGTAAAAACAGAGGGAATCACATGAACTCCTAAAATCATGTATATCTAATATGTAGAGACAAATCAAGGTAAAAAACAGAGGGAATCACGTGAACTCCCTAAATCATGTATATCGATTATGTAGAGACAAATCAAGGTAAAAACAGAATGAATTGCATGAACTCATAAAATCATGTATATCAATTATGTAGAGATAAGTCAAGGTAAAAAACAGAGGGAATCACACGAACACCTAAAATCGTGTATATCAATTATGAAGAGACAAATCAAGGTCACAAAAGAGAGAATTGCACGAACTCCTTAAATCATGTATATCCGTTATGTAGAGTCAAATAAAGGTAAAAAACAGAAGGAATTGCATGAACTCCTTAAATCATGTATATTTCTTATGTATAGACAAATCAAGGTAAAAAACCAGAGGGAATCGCATGAACTCCTTAAATCATGTATATTGATTATGTAGAGACAAATCAAGGTAAAAAACAGAGGGAATTGCATGAACTCCTAAAATCATATATATCGATTATGTAGAGACAAATCAAGGTAAAAACAGAGGGAATCACATGAACTCCTAAAATCATGTATATCGATTATGTAGAGATAAATCAAGGTAAAAATAGTGGGAATTGCACGAACTCCTAAATTCATGTATATCTATTATGTGCAGATAAATCAAGGTAAAAACAGAGGTAATTGCATGAACTCCTAAAATCATGTATATCTATTATGTAGAGACAAATCAAGGTAAAAACAGAAGGAATCGCATGAACTAATAAAATCATGTATATCGATTATGTAGAGACAAATCAAGGTAAGAAAAACCCAGAGGGAATCACATGAACTCCTAAAATCATGCATATCAATAATGTAGAGACAAATCAAGGAAAAACAAAGGGAAACACATGGACTCCTTAAATCATGTATATCGATTATTTAGAGACAAATCAGGGTAAAAAAAACCAGAGGGAGTCACATGAACTCCTTAAATCATATATATCGATTATGTAGAGACAAATCAAGGTAAAAAAAACAGAGGGAATTGCATGAACTCCTAAAATCGTGTATATCTATTATATAGAGACAAGTCAAGCTAAAAAACAGAAGGAAATGCATGAACCTCTAAAATCATGTATATGGATTATGTAGAGACAAACCAGGGTAAAATACAGAGGGCATTGCATGAACTCCTAAAATCATATATATCGATTATGTAGAGACAAATCAAGGTAAAAAACAGAGGAAATAGCATGAACTTCTAAAACCATGTATATCTATTCTATAGAGACAAGTCAAGGTAAAAAACTGAGGGAAATGCATGAACTCCTAAAATCATATATATCGATTTTATAGAGACAAATCAAGGTAAAAAAAAGAGGGAATTGCATGAACTCCTTAAATCATGTATATATTGATTATGTTGAGACAAATCAGGGTAAAAAAACAGAAGAACAACATGAACTCCTTAAATCATATATATCTAATATATAGAGACAAATCAAGGTTAAAAACAGAGGGAAATGCATGAACTCCTAAAATCATATATATGGATTATATAGAGACTAGTCAAATTGAAAAACCCCAGAGGGAATCACGTGAACTCCTTTAAACATGTATATCGATTATGTAGAGACAAGTCAAGGTAAAACACAGAGGGAATTGCATGAAATCCTAAAATCATGTATATTGATTATGTAGAGACAAATCAAGGTAAAAAACAGAGGGCATTGCATGAACTCCTTAAATCATGTATATCGATTATGTGGAGACAAGTCAAGGTAAAACAGAAGGAATTGCATGAACACCTTACATCATGTATATCTATTATGTAGAGACAAGTCAAGGTAAATAAAACAAAGGAAATCACGTGAACTCCTTAGATAATGTATATCGATTATGTAGAGACAAATCAAAGTAAAAAAACAGAGGGAATCACATGAACTCCTTAAATCATGTATATCGGTTATGTAGAGACAAATCAAAGTAAAAAAAACAGAGGGAATTGAATGAACTCCTTAAATCATGTATATCTATTATGTAGAGACAAGTCAAGGTAAAAAAAAAAGGGAATTGCACGAACTCCTTAAATCATGTATATCGATTATGTAGAGACAAATCAAGGTAAAAAACAGAGGGAATCACGTGAACTCCTTAAATCATGTATATCGATTATGTAGAGACAAATCAAGGTAAAAAAAAACCGGGAATCACATGAACTCCTTAAATCATGTATATCGATTAAGTAGAGACAAATCAAGGTAAAAAACAGAGGGAATTGCATGAACTCCTTAAATCATGTATATCGATTACGTAGAGACAAATCAAGGTAAAAAACAGAGGGAATTGCATGAACTCCTTAAATCATGTATATCGATTACGTAGAGACAAATCAAGGTAAAAAACAGAGGGAATTGCATGAACTCCTAAAATCATGTATATCGATTACGTAGAGACAAATCAAGGTAAAAAACAGAGGGAATTGCATGAACTCCTTAAATCATGTATATCGATTAAGTAAAGACAAATCAAGGTAAAAAACAGAGGGAATTGCATGAACTCCTAAAATCATGTATATCGATTACGTAGAGACAAATCAAGGTAAAAAACAGAGGGAATTGCATGAACTCCTAAAATCATGTATATCGATTATGTAGAGACTAGTCAAATTGAAAAACCCCAGAGGGAATCACGTGAACTCCTTTAAACATGTATATCGATTATGTAGAGACAAGTCAAGGTAAAACACAGAGGGAATTGCATGAAATCCTAAAATCATGTATATTGATTATGTAGAGAGAAATCAAGGTAAAAAACAGAGGGCATTGCATGAACTCCTTAAATCATGTATATCGATTATGTGGAGACAAGTCAAGGTAAAACAGAAGGAATTGCATGAACACCTTACATCATGTATATCTATTATGTAGAGACAAGTCAAGGTAAATAAAACAAAGGAAATCACGTGAACTCCTTAGATAATGTATATCGATTATGTAGAGACAAATCAAAGTAAAAAAACAGAGGGAATCATATGAACTCCTTAAATCATGTATATCGGTTATGTAGAGACAAATCAAAGTAAAAAAAACAGAGGGAATTGAATGAACTCCTTAAATCATGTATATCTATTATGTAGAGACAAGTCAAGGTAAAAAAAAAGGGAATTGCACGAACTCCTTAAATCATGTATATCGATTATGTAGAGACAAATCAAGGTAAAAAACAGAGGGAATCACGTGAACTCCTTAAATCATGTATATCGATTATGTAGAGACAAATCAAGGTAAAAAAAAACCGGGAATCACATGAACTCCTTAAATCATGTATATCGATTAAGTAGAGACAAATCAAGGTAAAAAACAGAGGGAATTGCATGAACTCCTTAAATCATGTATATCGATTACGTAGAGACAAATCAAGGTAAAAAACAGAGGGAATTGCATGAACTCCTTAAATCATGTATATCGATTACGTAGAGACAAATCAAGGTAAAAAACAGAGGGAATTGCATGAACTCCTAAAATCATGTATATCGATTACGTAGAGACAAATCAAGGTAAAAAACAGAGGGAATTGCATGAACTCCTTAAATCATGTATATCGATTAAGTAAAGACAAATCAAGGTAAAAAACAGAGGGAATTGCATGAACTCCTAAAATCATGTATATCGATTACGTAGAGACAAATCAAGGTAAAAAACAGAGGGAATTGCATGAACTCCTAAAATCATGTATATCGATTATGTAGAGACTAGTCAAATTGAAAAACCCCAGAGGGAATCACGTGAACTCCTTTAAACATGTATATCGATTATGTAGAGACAAGTCAAGGTAAAACACAGAGGGAATTGCATGAAATCCTAAAATCATGTATATTGATTATGTAGAGAGAAATCAAGGTAAAAAACAGAGGGCATTGCATGAACTCCTTAAATCATGTATATCGATTATGTGGAGACAAGTCAAGGTAAAACAGAAGGAATTGCATGAACACCTTACATCATGTATATCTATTATGTAGAGACAAGTCAAGGTAAATAAAACAAAGGAAATCACGTGAACTCCTTAGATAATGTATATCGATTATGTAGAGACAAATCAAAGTAAAAAAACAGAGGGAATCATATGAACTCCTTAAATCATGTATATCGGTTATGTAGAGACAAATCAAAGTAAAAAAAACAGAGGGAATTGAATGAACTCCTTAAATCATGTATATCTATTATGTAGAGACAAGTCAAGGTAAAAAAAAAGGGAATTGCACGAACTCCTTAAATCATGTATATCGATTATGTAGAGACAAATCAAGGTAAAAAACAGAGGGAATCACGTGAACTCCTTAAATCATGTATATCGATTATGTAGAGACAAATCAAGGTAAAAAAAAACCGGGAATCACATGAACTCCTTAAATCATGTATATCGATTAAGTAGAGACAAATCAAGGTAAAAAACAGAGGGAATTGCATGAACTCCTTAAATCATGTATATCGATTACGTAGAGACAAATCAAGGTAAAAAACAGAGGGAATTGCATGAACTCCTTAAATCATGTATATCGATTACGTAGAGACAAATCAAGGTAAAAAACAGAGGGAATTGCATGAACTCCTAAAATCATGTATATCGATTACGTAGAGACAAATCAAGGTAAAAAACAGAGGGAATTGCATGAACTCCTTAAATCATGTATATCGATTAAGTAAAGACAAATCAAGGTAAAAAACAGAGGGAATTGCATGAACTCCTAAAATCATGTATATCGATTACGTAGAGACAAATCAAGGTAAAAAACAGAGGGAATTGCATGAACTCCTAAAATCATGTATATCGATTATGTAGAGACAAGTCAAGGTAAAAAACAGAGGGAATCGCATAAACTCCTTAAATCATATATATCTATTAATGTAGAGACAAATCAAGGTTAAAGTCAGAGGGAATTGCATGAACCCCTAAAATCATGTATATGGATTATGTAGAGACAAGTCAAGGTAAAACAGAAGGAATCACATGAACTCCTTAAAACATGTATATCGATTAAGTAGAGACAAATCAAGGTAAAAAACAGAGAGAATCACATGAACTCCTAAAATCATGTATATCGATTATGTAGAGACATATCAAGGTAAAAACCAGAGGGATTCGAATGAACTCCTTAAATCATGTATATCGATTATGTAGATACAAATCAAGGTAAAAAACAGAGGGAATCACATGAACTTCTTAAATCATGTATATCTATTATGTAGAGACAAATCAAGGTAAATTACAGAGGGATTCGCATGAACTCCCTAAAAGAGCAAGACAGAGCGCATTGACAGGGTAATCGTTTACTGCAATGCATGTTGTAAATTCCTTTCTGTACGCATGACAAGGTCGGACAATTTGTTATAAAACAAAATGCCGAACTCTAAGGAAGTCCCTTATCAAATGGCAAAATCAGCAACAGATCTAACGAATGGAAAACAACTGTCATTTTCCTTACATGGTACAATAATTACCTTATATAGAAAATTGTTGAATAAACCGGGTTTTATAGTTAACTAAACCTCTCACTTGTATGACAGTCGCAAAAAAAAAAATCCATTACATTGACAACAATGTGTGGGCAAAAAAAACCAAACAGACAATGTAGTTAAAAACGTCAAAAACTGGGGAACAGTAGTCAACATTGTAATTTAACCTTAATCACTATAAAGATAAAATAGAAACAATGTTTCAACAAAGAATCACAAAACGACATATAGACAAAGTAAATAGATAAAAATGAAAGACAAGCACTTAAAATTGACCATAGCACAATGGCGGGATGTATAAATACCGACCCACGTCATAAATATATAATAAAATTCGATAAACAGTCAAGGTCAACAATATGATTGTGCAAAATTGTCAGATGTTGTATGGATTATGCATGGAAAATACAATATTAATTGATAAAAAGAAAACTACGCCTTATGTGCATTTCGACAATCAATGTCTCTTCGGAGATTACGGAGGCCAATAAATAATTGAAAATACAATACCTAGCACATGTAAATTAAGGGTATGTAATACAAAGATTCCCATTGAAACAGGAAGATTGAGAAATGTACCACGAAATGAGAGAATTTGTCCACTTTGTAAAGTTGGTCTTGGGGATGTGTACCACTATATATGTATTATTTTAATTTTAATTTCTTGTGTACAATTTGGAAATTAGTATGGCGTTCATTATCACTGAACTAGTATATATTTGTTTAGGGGCCAGCTGAAGGACGCCTCCGGGTGCGGGAATTTCTCGCTACATTGAAGACCTGTTGGTGACCTTCTGCTGTTGTTTTTTTATTTGGTCGGGTTGTTGTCTCTTTGACACATTCCCCATTTCAATTCTCAATTTTATGTACCAATTATAAAGTTAAAGATTTAAGGGGGAAGTTCATACCTCCATATTATTTAAAATATCCAAAATGTTAAAAAAAGTACTGGGCATGCTTAAATATTGTAATAATAATGTGCTGTCTAAGCTGTCAATTTTTATTCAAAAGATAGAAAAGATGCTTGTCTGATTTGAAATTGCAATAAACAAAGATTTATCTCTGAAGATGTATAATTTAAAAATGTATACTGTATGTATTATGAAATATGTTCTGATTTATATTGTGTATAATATGCTCCTGCTACGCAGTCTTCTGCGGCTGACTTTTCTTTAATAAACTAATAAACAAACGTTGAATTCTGACACAAGTTTAAATCAAGACAACAAATCAAAGGTATACACGAGGGAGACACATTCTCGTCTTTCAAATGATTTCTGAATGTTTAGTAACTAATTTCAATAAAATAGTATTCGTAATTTCTTAAACTCATTATAGACACAAGGATTGAAATGTTGTGACGTTACGCGCGATGTTCGTACATGTAAGCGTAACATAACGTCGCGAATATTTCGTAACGTTCAAACCAAAACTTCGACTGAAACGTTGGTTTTAAGCATGTGCGACATTCTTGTAAGACTCCGCAAAATCGACGACGCGTTTTAACTACTTATCGAAAATTGATGTACTTTAGATTTTTGAAAAATTAAGAAAAACAACATTTTGAAAAATAATAAAATTCTACCATTATAAGAGCTCTGATAAGCAAACAATTGACGTAAATTTGAGTTGAGTTCGTTTTACCGTCAAAAAATGGCGGTGCGACAACCTTGTAAGCCTTTGAAAAATCTCTCATAAATTACCATATATCATTTTTCAGGATATTTGTTTTTAAATTAATAAAATTAAGCAAAATAACATGCATGTAGTAAATACAAATACTAACCTTTTTCTTTTTAGATAAATGTTTTTGATTCTCAAATCTGGAATACCAATTTATTTTCTCCCGTGGGACAGATTTGCCCTTGTAGGATGGAACACTTTTTTTCTATGACGTCATCAGAACGTCATAAAAAATGCATAAAAAATGAAGGAACCTCTGTGTTAAATAATGGAAAAAAACGTTTCTCAAAATATTAAATAGTTTAGAAGAAAATCACAGTTTAGTGGTTACAATAAATGAAATATGTTACGCGGGACAGCCTAAAAATAGCGGTTTTTCGCAACTGAAGCTTGTCGCATGCAGCATAAAACATAGTTTCAACAAATATTTTTCTTTTTTATTTAAAAAAACAACATTTTTGTTCAAAATGCCTACAATAGCAACGAATATGATATCACCAAATAAAATATTTTGGACTTGCATTATGTCAACTACACCGATTTTTCAATGAGGTACAAACATCGCGCGTAACGTCTGTACGTCTTTGTTTTTGTTGATTTGATTTTGTGATCTTTTGCAATTAATGAATTTTTAACATCGTTAAATCACACTTACCGAATTTTAAAAGAACATTTTATGAAGGTGATAATTAATATCAATTAATCTTACTTTTATGTGGCAACGAAAATAAACAAATACATATATATAATGCGGGGTTCACACATTGCCGTTTATTGCTCCCGTTTGAGATCAGACAGCGATACGACACGAAAAGTGAAAAAGTCGGATTAGTATCCTCAATTATCTGGAATGTCCTATTATTGTCTGAACGCAGTCGTTTTAGTTCGTAACAGATTCCTACTGGTCGGGAAGGGTCCGAATAGTTCGGCAAAGCACCCCGACAGTTAGGTGCGTCCCGTAACATTCGGGGAAAATCAGCCGATTTTGTCTAGTCGGATTACAATCGTACCTATGTCGTGACAGATTCTGCTGTATCGGATCGAATTCATAACAATGTTCTGTGTACTAAAAGTATTCGGGACGGTGTCCTGTGGAACTGGAATGATCTAGAGAAATTTTGCATTGCTGTTTTTCTGCCGATTGAGTCCAGATTGCATCCAGATCTTGTCGATTGCGAACCGTTTTTGACGAAACCGTTCCGAAACAGTCCCGTTATTAGTTTTAAATTCGTCAATGGTACCCACGTCAGAGTCCCGACAATTACAGAATACAATACGACTGAGACCAGACAAAGCCGTTTGCAATGCGATAGAGAGGACCGTGATAGGATTACGTTCCGACAGTACCTGATCATCCCGAGTATGCCGACAGTTTTCGAACGGATAACTTCCGTCAGCGTCGGTTCACTGCCTTGCCACTATCTGATCTCTGTCGGGTTACATTCGGTAGAATCGGGACGCAATCGTGACAGACTCGGTCGAATTTTACCTGGCGAAAGATACAAATCGGATTAGAAGCGGATTTAGAACGGGATTATCGGGATAAATTCGCTTGGAAACGGTTGAATATCGACGCTTCCTGAACAATATCTGATTGTTGTCGTGATTAATTTTTTTTTTTACAAATTTTTATTAAAGGTTGAATTTCCATCCACGATTCATAGGATCTTGATCAGACTTTTAATAAATTTTAATAGGGAATGGTCCTGTCAAGGACGGCAGTAAACATCGTGAATGTGTGACCCCAGCTTAAAGAGAATGTGCTGTTCATTTCTCTCATACATTCTTTGAAATATTTAATGTACACTAAATCGTCGTGAAAACTTTCTAAACAATGTAGATTATTCAACAGGTGTACGAACATTGATGCAACCCATATATATATATATACAGTCCATTTAGATTCTGAAGAGTACTCCTAGGTTTTTTTGTTAATCAAACATATCTTTTGATGTTGTTACTTATCATATACTTAGACTTAAGGTGGTACCCAACACCATCACTAAAATTAATTTGGCTCGTTTAATTTTCATAAAATTTTGACATCATGGCATTCCGGTGATACTCGGCAAATTCCGGAAAATACACCTCAATGTTACGTTTTCTGTGAAAAACATTACATAGTAGTGTACAAAACAATTATTTGGATACTAGAAAGTATTTTTTGTAAAATAATAATAATAAAAAACAAACCAAAAAACAAACAAATTATCAAATAAATGTATTTTTAACAGTTTCAAACATAGTTTAGAAAGTTACTTTAAAAAAAAGTTGTATATAGTTGAATTATTATTTCGTCGATTCGTCTATATTAAAATGTTTTTCTTCTTTGTTCAGGCATATGATAGAAAGATTTCATATCGAATATTCTAAATTTGGGGTCCAACGTCCGTGAACTTTCACTCTTTGAACTTTTATTTGGGAACCATGTAAAAGGATAAATACTAGTATATGAATCTATTATTTTTTTGCATTGCTGAAGTATATGATAAAAAGATTATAACATGTCACTTTTCATATCGCATGTATTATTAGCCCTCGGTCAGTGTCAGCCCTCGAGCCATGCGGCTCTTGGGCTGATATTGAACCTATATTCACATATATAATAATTGACCTACACATTTAGGTTTCAAGAATAGAGAATCCTGCATGTTTTTATTTTACAAATAATGGTAATGATTAATTTTGAATTAAAGAACGATTGAAATATTATGGCAGCGCGTCATCTCAACAATGGCTTCCAAAATCTTTAAAACAAACAAAATATGGAATTGAGAAAAACAGTGTTAATGGTACAATCTGCCTTTGTTCGTGATCAAAATGAGATGAGATATATACGCCAACGATACTACAACTTACGATGGGGCAAGGGGTTTAACTGATATGCTGCTATAGAGCAATTTAATTATTTGCTATCTGTTTTTCTGAAAATGTATTTGCTTTTAGCTGTTATTGTCTTTTTTCTTGTTAGCTGTTATTGGACATATAGTTTTTTTTTGTATTTTACTGTTATTTTGAGAAACAGTTATTGAAAATTGGAATGCCAGCATATTTACGGCCAATCATTGGTAGAAATTAAAGATCATCGAACATTCGGGTTTTGTCACTAGTAATATGGTGGTCCAGAAATCGGAGAAGGATTCCATTAACATTCACACACCACAGATGACCGTATAAACATATAATTGCATATCAGTCGGGTCCAGGACCATTCCAGTTTATCTCATTATTATCCTTTTAAATAAATTTAATTTTCTATGAACATGTATTTAGAATTATCTTAATTTTTACATATGGGTATAATGTTCATTGTATCCCTGTACGTACACTATTACCTATTTCAAACAATTCTCAATATAACAAAAAGGAAAACATGTGGCCAGGGATACCTGATGTGGATCGCAATGGAAGCCTATGTCTATACCACCAGTTAACCAAAACACCTTTTATATAACAAGGAACACAGACTGAGCTCTGTGATTTTTATCTAATATTACACACTATAATATTAACATGCATGACAGACACACAATATTACACATGACACAACATAGAAAACTAAAGAATAAGCAACACGAACCCCACAAAAACTAGCAGTGATGTCAAAGATTCAAGAGATTTACAAGTATAACTGTTATTCACTTGTTGCATTTCATCTGGACATGTGTGTAGTATTTAATTGTATTTTGTACATAAGAATATGCCTGTATCAAGTCTGGAATTTGACGGTTGTCATCCATTCGTTTGATGTGTTTAAGCTTTTGATTTTGTCATTTGATTAGGGACCTTCCGTTTGAATTTTAATCAGAGTTCGGTATTACTGTGATTTTACTTTTATTTTTCTTAATTTCTTTGATACTTTTATTATTCTTCTTTTTTTTTTTTTTTATTATTTGCGTTATTTTCAAATTATAATTCTTTACTCCTCTTTCTTTGTTATGTAGTTACCTATTTATTCTTGTTCCATATCATTGTAACATGTGTATGCTATTTTATATAATAGTTTGTTGAAGTTGGTATTTCGAGGAAACGGAGTAATATAAACTATGAATAACTTGTTTTCGTGTCCTAATTCATTTTAAATCCTATGAATAAAAATTATTCTTAAAATATCATTTACAAATTGTTTTTATCAGTACTAACATTTGTTTCGAAACATTATAACAAAACAAAATTCATATTGCTATGTATTGTATACAGTATCATTATTCTACAGTTTGTCGATACCATTTACTAATATTTTTCAGACTGTTTGGACTTCTTTACACTAAATCCGTTTGATGTGTACTGATTGATACTTAAGTCTGAGAGAACATGATTAGATTATAGCTTTTGAACTATCTTTTAAGCATGCATAACATATGTTTGTGTCTTTTGCTTTTCTTTCAGTAGTCTAGCTTTGAAAATCCTTTTACATCACCACCTGACTAGGGTGTTTACAGTTTTGATGAATAAAACAAATATGAAATAATTGACTATTTTAAAATATTGTAAATATACTATAATATTATATGAATATCAACGTTAAAACGAAAATTTGAAAAGTACAATCACACACGCATGCACACAAGTTCACACTCTCTTGGTATTGCATTTACATAACATACAAAAACTAGTTTATTTCAAAGAAAAATGTTATTTTGATTAAGATCTGCTTTTTATAAACTGAAGATATTATTTTTCTTTGTATATTGATTTTATGTTAGTTGTTACATGTTTTTAGAGCGTCGTACCGATCTTTTAAGTTAATCTAATTGCGACTAATTTTTACAGTTTGTTCTTGTGGTGTTCTTATGCCACTGTTCACGATTAGCGGAAGGGTCCAGCACTCACAAAATTGTTTAATCCGGCTTATTCTCTATGTGTCTGTTTCAAGTCAGGAGCATGTAGTTCAGTGGTATCGTCGGTTCATATCTACCGTATTTGTTTTTCGTAAATTGTTTTTTTTTAATTAGGCCGTTAGTTTTCTCGTTAAAATTGTTTTATATTTTCATGTTGGGACCTTTTATAGTCGACTATACGGTATGAAACTTTTCCATTGTTGAAGGCTGTACTGTGACCCATAATTGTTTTTGTTCCACTTACATTGTTCCTTTTGAAATAAAATAAATCAAAACTATAATTAAATCATCTTTTGAGATTACAGAACTAGAACAATATCATAGTAGTATCTCATTGAAAAACTATGAAATAATACCTATAAAACATACTTAGGGTAATATAAGTAGATAATCTATTCTAAAATACATACATCCGTGTACCCCAAAACTTTGGTGAGTGCTGATACCAGGTATGGCTGTAGTTATCATTAAATAAGGCTTCTTGGTTGGAGCATTCGTTGATCCAGGTGTTGGTCCCAATCCTAATGGGAAGGGAAGGTACGGTCTCAATGTTGGTGCTTTACCAGGTGCAAACGTTTGGCCTGGATACAGTGTGGGAACTCTGCCTGGTGGATATGTATAGCCTGGTCCAGGTGTTCGGTATGGTGACATTGTTGGTTCTAGTCCTTTAGGGAATGGTTGGTATGGATGAAGAGTTGGTATTTCTCCTGGAAAACTGGTTGGTGGTACTTTCCCGGGAGGATATGTGTAGCCTGGTCCTGGAGTCAAATATGGACCTAATGTTGGCAGTAGATCAGGTGGGAATGGTTTATATGGTGACAATGTTGGAGCCAGACCTGGTGGATATGTTTGGCCTGGATACTGAGTTGGTACTTTCCTGGGAGGATATGTGTAGCCTGGTCCTGGAGTCAAATATGGACCTATTGTTGGCAGTAGATCAGGATCAGGTGGGAATGGTTTATATGGTGACAATGTTGGAGCCAGACCTGGTGGATATGTTTGGCCTGGATACTGAGTTGGTACTTTCCCAGGAAGATATGTGTAGCCTGGTCCTGGAGTCAAATATGGACCTATTGTTGGCAGTAGATCAGGTGGGAATGGTTTATATGGTGACAATGTTGGAGCCAGACCTGGTGGATATGTTTGGCCTGGATACTGAGTTGGTACTTTCCCAGGAGGATATGTGTAGCCTGGTCCTGGAGTTGGAAAGAAAAACCAATCAAGCGGCCAGTAATTTGATGGATATTGTTTGTATGGAGGCACAGTTGGAGCCTGTCCTGGTGGATATGTCTGACCTGGATACTGTGTTGGTACTTTTCCAGGAAAATACGTTACTCCTGGTCCAGGTGTACTGTACCATAAAGCTGTTGGAAAATATCCTGGTGGGAATGGTTTGTATGGTGACAGCGTAGGAAACTGTCCTGGATACTGTGTTGGTATTGGTAGAATCTGTCCTGGATACAGTGTTGGGGGGACCTTTCCTGGTGGTATTGTATAACCTGGTCCTGGTGTCAGATAAGGAAATATAGCAGGCCAGAACAATGGTGGGAAAGGTTTGTATGGTGATAAAGTTGGCTCCTTTCCAGGTTGGTAGGTTTGTCCTGGATACTGAGTTGGGACCTTTCCCGGAGGATATGTGTAGCCTGGTCCTGGGGTCAAATATGGACCTAATGTTGGCAGTAGATCAGGTGGGAATGGTTTATATGGTGACAAAGTTGGAGCCAGACCTGGTGGATATGTCTGACCTGGATATTGTGTTGGTACTTTCCCTGGTGGATATGTGTATCCTGGTCCTGGTGTCATGTACGGTGATAGACCTGGAGAAAATGTCTGACCTGGATATTGTGTTAGTCGGTTCCTGCCAGGAGGATATGTGTAGCCTGGTCCTGGAGTCAAATATGGACCTAATGTTGGCAGTAGATCAGGGGGGAATGGTTTATATGGTGACAATCTTCGTTCCCTTCCAGATTGGGATGTCTGCCCATGATTTTGTGTTTGTAATTTTCCCAGTAGAAATTTGTAATCTGGTCCGGTTGTCGGATATGGTGATATGGTGGATATATCTGTTGGGAAAAGGTTGAATGTTGACATATTTGTATAACGGCATAGAAACACACATTAAAAACTATGTAATGATTCCTTTAGAATAAATCACCAACTATTCTAGGTAACAAAATTTGAGAATGTGTGATGTATAGTTGATATCAAATAAGGCTTCGAGGTAAGATCATTGTTTGGCATTATATTCTTCTTGATGAAAATGCTGTTTCTTCCAGATAGCAATGTCTGTACTGGATATTGTGACAGATACATAATGTTGTTGTTTTTGTTAGATGGATAAAACCGTTGTTTTCCTGTTTGAATTGTTTTACGCTAGTAAATTTTAGGAGCCTTATTTTCAATTATCTAGTGAAATCAAAAAGCCTTCCGAATTTAAGTTGTTCAGCATGTTTCAATTTTACATGAATGCTATTTAAAATATTTTACTCTTTGACCTGGTGTGATCTTTTAATGAGTTCACGCCTAGCAGGGTCTAAGGTTTTACTTTATACTTTTACAACTAATCAGATAACAATTCTATTCTTTTCTTTTATGTTCTATCAATTCTAATTTACCAGCTTTATCTGGCACTTATATACAAATAGATTTATTTCTAAGTAAGGTAAAACAATTTCAGTGTTACCATGAAAGCTAGGTAATTTTCTCATCCCGGGAATAGATTACCTAAGCCGTATTTGGCACAACTTTTGGGAATTTTGGGTCCTCAATGCTCTTTAACTTTGTTCTTGTTTGGCTTTATAACTATTTTGATCTGAGTGTCACTGATGAGTCTTATGTAGACGAAACGCGCGTCTGATGGACTAAATTACAATCCTGGTATTTTTAATAACTTATCATATAGGAATTTAGAGAAATCAATTTAATAAACAACAACAACAAAAACACATATTAACTACAAATCACCTTAAAAGATATTATTTCCCCCAGTTTAGTTAAAGAACATTTTTTTTAAACTGAACTCTAAAGCTTCAAAATTAATATAATTGCATTATTATATAAGATAATTAAATTTCAATATCTCTATTTGATCAATATGAGAATCATGTAAGGATCTAAAAATCTTTAATTTTATTTCGGCGATGAATAAATAAACCAAACTTTATAACTAATCAGTTACAGAAATAAAAATATAATTCAACAGTCTGTCTTTAAATGAAAGCACGTCTATTCACAAAAAGTATTCGCTTTTCAATTGGTATGTTAATATTGAAATAAATGATATTCGATTATAAATGTCAGTCATACATTATATTGTACAGACGTCACTTAGTGGTTCCGTATCCCAGTGAGGCCTCTTTTACTGAATGTTATATATATATTAGAAAAAGATAAGTTTTCTAGTATATGGATGTTACTTTAAGATGATAGAATATTGTCTTTTTGACGTACACACCAACATCTTTTTATATTAATCAACAATTTGTCAGAAAACACCAAAATTATTTTAATATATCAGGAATATAATGTTTCAAATCTTACCTCTAGAATTTTGGTATTTTGACGCAATTTGCCCCGCAACGGTAGATATTTGAATAAGGATGACAACGAATTTGCAAACCATCCTTCAAGTATCAATAAAATTACTATCTAAAACGAGACCTTTTATAGTTGAAAGTTCATAGTTCACTTGGAATACTTCCTTTTAGACATTACTTATCAGTCAGGAAGAGAATCATGTAAATATGCCATGTTGTGAGGATTGATACCAGCTAGTTCAACGTTAAATTCAGCCAGATAAGAAACTGTTTAGTGCAATGTTCTATCATTGAAACTGACAAATAATTACATGCCGAAGTTTTAACAGTTCCTTTAAGCTGACATATAAGATCCTCCTCAAAATCTTGAACACACATTATTTTAAACTTTCATTTACTGCATTGTTTGTCCATTCAGATGACTCAATGCTTACTTCATTTTTATATATCAATTGAAATTTATCTATTATTGAATACTCATTTTTATAACGATTACTCTTGTAAAAATAGTGAATGGAAAATCCTACTGAGACACATAATTGCAACGCGGAACATGTGATAAATTTACTGTTTATCCTACTGAGACACATAATTGCAACGCGGAACATGTGATACATTTACTGTTTATCCTACTGAGACACATAATTGCAACGCGGAACATGTGATACATTTACTGTTTATCCTACTAAGACACATAATTGCAACGCGGAACATGTGATACATTTACTGTTTATCCTACTAAGACACATAATTGCAACGCGGAACATGTGATACATTTACTGTTTATCCTACTGTTGTGATCCCGAGTAAATATGAAACTTACCCAAGAAGCTTGATTGTATCTGTCTGTGTCTCTGCAAGGCAGATTGTCTCTTTGGATTTTCTGTTAGTCTTGTAGATTATGTTTTCCGGAAAGAGAGAGAGAGAGAGGCATCATGGGATCGTGCACTTCCGGCAGGGTCTGGCTTAATACCAACGAATACTACACTCCCCCCAGTTTTATATGTTTGTTGTAAGTATAGAATTTTCTCTTTTTTTTTTTTTTTTGCCAAATTGTCCAAAATAATAATAGTGAATTTTCCAGGTGGGCCCCCTCAGATGAGAGGGGCCCAGATTAGACAAGGGTACTAATTATTCGTTTTCTTTTCGAGATTGCTAAATTAAGTTAACCCTGTTGGAACGTACAGCCAGTCCCTTACCCCTTTCAGCAACGATCCCAGTCCCCTCATATCCTTGGTGATGCCCCCTTGATTACAAATGTAGGTGGGGCTAGTAAGTTACTATAATAAACTTAACAAAACGAACTTAAAATTAACTGTCCTCTCTGGACAAGTTTACAGATATTTACACCAAAAATAACTGTCCTCTCTGGACAAGTTTACAGATATCTACACCTATGTACACGAAAACTGCTCCCACTACCTACACCCTATACAGAACTCGTGCATTGCTGGTGATGGCCTCCAGCAATGCCCAAAGGGTGTCCCCCGACCTAAAGGCCAAAAGTCCCATTGCCACCTCGGCAATATACTGGGGATGCCCATAGCTGTGATTGGGCACCCATGATGGCCTGAAATAGGGGGCATCACTCTCCAGTAGTATCCTGTCTAGGGGGAGGGACGACACCACTTGCCCTTGTTCCTGGTCAAACCGGATTACCTCCCCCGTATACCCAAAATAGACATTGGGGAAGGCATCCCTCCAACGCCTCGCTTCCTGCCTGCCCTCATCAAAGCAATGGAGATGGATCCTCTGCTGAGGGTCCACCCTCTCCCGGACTATGGTTAGGGCTTTCAGGTGCGCCTCCGCACTATGGCGATCCTCGGGAGCCCCTCTAATATGGAGAATGAGGGGAACCTCTGGCCTTCCCTTGCACAAATTTAGGACCCACCTTAGGGTGCTAACCTGCCTTTGAAGAGGTGGGTCCCGCTGGCTCTGGTCCAACCCAACTTCTCCAATGGCCCTTACCCCAGGCAACCCCAGCAGCCGTTCCATCTTGTCGAACGAACTATCGTCCAGTTGCTGGGCCTTTTTGGGGTGGACTCCTATTGCTGTGACCCAGGGTGATCCTCCAGGGGGTTCCTGCAATGCCAATGCAGATGGCCATGTCCCTGGGGCACAATACACCATAACCCCTCCTACTAGGTCCACTGGGTTTCTTGGGGGGGTGGGAAGGCGCATCTCGATGAACCGTTGCCGGTCCATCCTCCCGTTCATCCTCCATTGCCTCCACCCCCGGTCTAAATGGAAGTGGGAGTCAAATGCGAGAGGTGTTGGACTCCTGATTGCACTGTCCACAAATAGTTTTTTTCCTGGAGGGGAGTCGGAGGGGGACCTCAACGGATCTATTCCCCCCTCTGCCTGTCCTATCTGGCCTGCTGAGGACCCTATAGCTGCCCGGGGACCTTTCAGCCTAAACATTCCCCTAAACGCATCCGCCCTGTCTCCCAACTCCCCCATTATGGCTGCCTGGACCCTCCAGTCAATGAGGGTTCCAGGAGAGTTGACCGGTGCTGTTGAGAAGTATGGGGGAACTGGTCGTCCCCCTTCCCGGCATACCTCCTCCATCTGCCCCTGGACTGCCTGCCCAATGATGTGGGGCCGTGTTATCTCCAGCCTATTCACATGGGTGACCAAATCCTCTAGGTCCCCACCCACTAGCATCCAGGCCTGTGCCTGTAGTGCTGCTACCCTGATTGGAGCGAGGGAAGCCCTTGGTTGGTCTCGTTGTTCTCCGAATACTTCAGCCACATGTTCCAGCATCACATGTGGCTGAATATCCAATGCCCTTATGGGGCAACCCTGGATGGGGCACTGCTGTAGGGTGGGGATGTCCATCAACTTTGGCAGTGCAGGTCCTTGGGGTGTCCTCTGGCCTGACACCCCAGTCTCCCTCAGCTTGTAGTCAGGTTGGGGTGTCCTTAGACTTGACACCCCAGTCTCCTTCGGCTTGTAGTCTGGTTGGGGTGCCCTTTGACTTGACACCCCAGCCCCCCTGGCTTGTTGGTCTCCTTGGGGTGTCCCTTGGCCCAACACCCCAGTCTCCCTCGGCTGGCAGTCCCGTTGGGGTGTCCCTTGACTCGACATCCCAGTCCTCCTCGTCTGACAGCCTCCCTGGGGTGTCATATAACCCGACACCCCAGTCTCTCTCGGTGTGTTATACTTCTGGGGTGTCCTCTGTCCTGACACCCCTGTCCCAGTGGGCGTGTAGTTATGTTGGGGTGTCCTTTGCCACGACACCCCTGTGTCCCTTCTTCCTCCTCCCTGGAACGAGTTTGGTGTCCGCATCTGTTGGGCCTCCCTTAGTGCCCTCTGCAGCCTGGCTGTCTCTTCAGCTTGGCGCTCTTTCTGCCGACTCCTTCTTCTCTTCCTTTCTTGGGTGGTCTCCTTTCGCCCCTGAAAACCCCTACCCAGTGGAGGCGCGCTGTGAGCATCCCGGTCGGTTGGAATGCCCACAGGGGTGTCCCTAGCCATCGGGACAGCGGCCCCTGGAGTGCTCCTGGAAACGGAACAGCGGCTCCTTCCTCCACTGGGGTCCCTAACTCTGTCCTCCCTGCTACCTGACCGGGCCCTGGAATCATGGCTCCCATCCCTGGTGCCCCTAACTAGCCCAGAACCCGTATCCCTAGCCTTTGGGGAGGAGTCCCTGTGGTCCCCAGAGATGTCTTTTCCTGGGACCTTAGCTTCGAACTCCCCCTCCTGACCCTTTGCATCTCCCTGGCTTGGGACAACCCTTTCAACTGAGGGGACCCTATCGTGGTGTCGTCCCCTGGGGCTTACCTCTCTCTGCTCTTTCTCCTCTATAAGCTTTTCCTCGGCAGCCCAACTTCTTTTTGGGCTGCCTCCCGAACTCCCCTCATCACTGGACATCTGTCTTTTCTGCAAATACAAAAAATACAACATCTTGAAGGCCCAACTTAATTACATCTGGCCTCGTCGTTCAATATAGCAGCTATCTAACTAGATACCAATGTAGTTAAATAGTTGCCTCCATATGTACAATATCTGAAACTATTTACAATGACTTAAAGACTCCTTATGTACAACAACAGCATCATAACAGCACCCTATTCTGAACCCTTCCTACGGGCTGACCTGCGCAGTCCAGTAGGGTTCAGACTAACGTGCGGTGGATCTGGTTTTATCTTACAACCAGAGCATATGTAGTCTTGGTTCTCCCATTCCTCCGCCTCCTGTGGAGAGATTCCCACGCACCTGCCATGGTACCACTCACTGCACCTGTCACAGGAGATCATAAACTCTCCCGTATAAGGTCCTCGGCAAGTGCAGTACAGTGCCCCAGTACTTCCTGAGGCATTTGTTTTTCTACCCTCAGTTGATTGTAGGGTGGGGGGCACCTGGTCCACCCTGACAGGATCTTGAACATTACCTTGTGAAGGGGTTACTGGGTTGTTAGGTTGCATTGCTTGGGCCACACCCCCATTTTGGAGCTCTTCTATTGCCCGATTGACCCATACCGGTAGCTCCCTATCCCTACACAGCTTCAAACGGTCATGGTTCACCGTGGTGAGGGCTTTCTTCATTTTTACCTTATACAGGTAAGGCGAGATTCTTGCTAGGATGACCCCTGGCCCCCTCCACATAGGGTTCAGCTTTTTGCACTTCCCTGGCAGTGAAGCTGTGTCCAGCTTATAGACAACATCCCCTACCTTGTACTGACGAGCAACTACCCTAAGATCGTATGCTTGCTTAGCTCTAAGCTGGGAGGTCTTGAGGTTTGCCCTCGCAATTTCATGGGCAGACCTTAGAGCCTCTTCTAAGTCACCCACATACCCGGCCAGGTCTGGAAGTTGCCCTGTTTTTGGTGGCCTGAACATTAACTCAGCAGGGAGGTTTACCTCTCTGCCCAACATGAGGCGATTGGGGGTAAACCCGGTGGATCGATTCACTGATGCCCTAATTGCCCCCGCTAATTGGGGAATGTGTACGTCCCAAGTCTTCTGATTGGTACCCACAAAACACCTGATGGAGGCCAGGAGGGTTCGATTAAATCTCTCTACCTGGCCATTAGCAGAAGGGCGATATGGGGTGGTCCGAGCCTTGTGGATGTGGAGCAGTTCACAAACTGATTGGAAGAGTAAACTCTCGAAATTACGGCCTTGGTCTGTAAATATTTCATATGGATACCCAAACCTACAGAAAAAATTGTTAACAGCCGCCCTTGCCGTGACTTCAGCCGTCTGAGAGGGGAGGGGGATACACTCCACCACTTGCTGAATTGATCTACAATCATGAGCAGGTGTTCATTTGCTCTGTCTGACTTTGGTAGGGGCCCTACAAAATCTAGGTGCACTCTCTCCATAGGAGCCCCAGCGTGAAACATTGTCATTGGACACCTTGCAGTCTTATTCGGTTTCTTGCTCTGGTTACATGCCGTACAACTTGCCACATAGCCCTCCAAGTCCCTTTTAAGCCCATGCCAGTAGTAAAACTGTTTTACTCTTTCTTGGGTTCTAGTCATGCCCTGGTGCCCAGCTGAGGGGATGTCATGGCATAATTCCATAATGTCCCTCCTCCATTCTCGGGGCACCAGCAACCTATTTCCCTCTCCGTCTTTTGCATGATACATTATCATTCCCCGTTCATCCCTACTGAACCTCTCCTTGATTGTCCAGTAAAATTTTGCCGGTTGGCTACTTCGAAACAGGTCCCCCTGAGCAGGTTGACAACTGTTATCGTCAAGCCACTCAGTGAGCCACTTAAATTCCGGGTCTTTGCTCTGTGCGTCACAAATTTGTTCAACAGAATATTTCCCTAAAACCACCCCAAGCCCATCTTGGACAACCCGGATGGAACATTCTGGGTCATCTGGGACTATCACCACATCTCTACCCACCGTGGCCACTGTCACACGTGATATGCAAATACCCTCATCGGCTGGTTTTGGATCGGCAACCGGTATTTCATCTAAAAACCCAACCTCATCAGAATTTTGGCCAGTGACCAGTATTTCGTTTACAGACCGTTTCCCCACACCTGTTCCTTTGGATGCCAATGGGACCACGTCATCCACATCAGTCATAAATTTAGACCACTGTGCTTGAGCCCTTGCACAGTATGGACAACCCCCACAGGGCAGGGTTGCCAAGTTGACCTCGGTTTTAAAGTCCTGACATGGAGAGTCAACAGGCATTCTGGACAGGGCATCCGCGTTTATGTGTTTGGAGCCCGCCCTATGTCGCACCTCCATGTGATATTGGCTCAACTCCTCGAGCCACCTGGCCAGCTGCCCTTGGGGCTGCTTAAAGCGAAGCAGCCAGGTGAGGCTACTGTGGTCTGTGCGGACTACAAAGTTCCTTCCCAGCAAGTAGTGCCGGAACTGTCTGGTGAAGCGTACTACGGCCAGGAGCTCCTTCCGGGTGGTGCAATACCGCCGTTGCTCTGGAGTTAAAGTACAACTGGCATAGCAAACTACCCTTTCCTCCCCATTTTGTACTTGGGACAAGACTGCCCCGATTGCATAGTCTGAGGCATCTGTATCTAGGATAAATGGATCAGAGGTATTGGGCAGGGTCAGTAGGGGTGCAGAGGTGAGAGCCTCCCGCAGTTTATCAAATGCCTCCTGCTGTTTTTCCCCCCATGTGAACGACCTTTTGCCTGTAACATCTTGAAGGGGAACTGCGATTTTAGAATACCCCTCAATGAAAGCCCGGTGATAATTGGCGAACCCCAGAAAACGCTCTACCGTTTTAGTATTGTGAGGGGCTGGCCATTTCTTCACATCCTCTATATAGCCTGGGCCAATATTCATACCCTGCCTGCTTACTAGTCTGCCAAGGAATTCTACCTGTTCTTGAAACAGTTCACATTTCTTTGGCTTAAGCTTGAGGCCGTATTCCCTAAAGCGCTGTAAGACCGCCCTCAGGTTGGCCAAATGAGAAGCTATATCCTTTCCCAGAACCAAAATGTCGTCCAGAAAGGCCAACACTATATCCCAGGTTAACCCCCTTAGAACCAAGCTTATGACCCTGGCATAAGTAGCTGGGGCATTACAGAGCCCGAATGCCATCCTGGCAAACTCAAAAAGGCCGTATTTTGAAATAAATGCGGTTTTTGACCTATCCTCCTCCTTGATTTTCACTTGCCAATACGCTGAGTTAGCGTCCAGCTTAGAGTACCACCGATTCCCTGCAAGGGTATCCAGGCACTCTTCTACTAAAGCTAGAGGAAATACGTCTTTTACACAGGTAGAATTTAAAGCTCTATAATCAATGCACCACCTGACCCCCCCGTCCCTCTTTCTTACCAGTACCGGGGCAGAGCACCATTCAGAAACTGAAGGCTGAATGACCCCTGCCTCCAACATTTTCTTTAAGTGAGTCTCCTCCTCTTGAGTAAAACCCAATAGGGGTTCTTCTCATTCGTTGCTTTATTGGGGGGTGTCCTGCAGTGTCAATTTGGTGTTCAATGGCCGAAAAATTCCCCAAATCAAACTCACTTGCTGCAAAGACATCCCCATACTCCCTTAACAGAGATGCCAGGGCTTCTTGCTCTTGGCTTCCCAGTAGTGTCTTGGAGCGATCAAAGAGATCTCTGAGGTGGTCGGGGACTCCCTGGTCAGATTCTGTTGGGCCAGTACCCCCCCTGTACCTACTACACGTACCTTTGCCGGGACTTCTATTTTCTCAACTTCTACCGCCTGGGCAATTAATTCCCCCTGACGCACCTGTACATGCTTATCTGAAGTATTTATCAGACATACTACTGGTTGGCTCCCCGCCTCATGTAAAGTGCGGGGAACCAAAAGACCAGAGGGGCTGCCTGCCTCGACAATATAACTGGGCATTTCACAGTTAACCTGGCAGCTGAGCTTCATCACTGAATTGGGCGGCACCGTAACTTTATCACGGATTGTCACGTTAGCTACCCTTGGTGCCTGCCCGACCTTACCCATAGTCATGGGTATGACCTCGTCTCCTACCCGCAGCTGTCCATCTGACATTTGCAAGTCGATGCAATGTGCTCTTAATAAGTCGAAACCCAACAGCATGTCATCCTCTATAAGGCCACATACAGATTTATTTGTATGAGTTTGGAACCCAGTTCCAAATTCACGGGCCCGACAACATACCCATTCATTTGCATCCCCTTTCCTGCTGTATTCATGATGACTTCCCTGAGGATGGGGGGCACAGACTTTAGGGACCTGTATACCTCCTCTGATATTAGGGTCACTTCTGCTGCAGTGTCCACCACAGCAAACAAACTCTGCCCCTGAACTTTAATGGGTACCCTAAATACTGTCCCGGAACGGAGCTGACAGACAGTGACAATTTCACAATCATTTTCCTCATCAACCAATGTGGTGTCTGCTTCCCCCTCTGAAGAGAAGGCCCCACTGTTATGGGCTTCCTCATTATTTTCCAGGTCAGTATCAATGGTTCTTACCGCCCTGGGAGGGCTATGGTCTTCAGTGGAGTCCCAGCTACCCTGGGGTTCTCCATAACTGGCCATAGCTACTGCTGCCATGCTTGTATCTTCGCGTTCAAACCATAAGCTCCCTGGTATTTCTCCCCTCTCCTCACCCCCAGGGTCCCCCTGATCTTGGGTAAGCACTGACTGAACAATAAGGGGTCCAAATTTGATTTGTTCTCCAGAGTCTAGATGAACAACCTCCCTAAAGAACTTGACGGGCAAGACTCCTGCCTGGTTACCCGAGCATAATATAGCCCTACTGGGTGCCCAATAGAACTCGTAACCCTCGGCCTGAGCCCTTGGTACATCTATCTTTATCTGTACTTCCCAAAGAGGTTTGAAGGTAGGGGGTACCTCACTCAATAGATGAATGTGCTGCCTATTCATCCGTCTCAACCCTTCCTCTTCTATATCCCCCCAGGCAAGCATGGTTGTGTAGTGGTAGGCATGGGCAACAGTATTTTCCTCTACTGAGGGCATACCAAAAGATCCCACTTCAATGGAATGCCCCTGGTTTGCCTTTATTTTCTACCAACCATGATCTTGGTCCCTATCTAAAGTGAAACGTTTGTCCACGTATACCTCAACCAGACGGGTGAGCTCCTTGAGAGTGTACCCTGGCAATCCTGGGTGCCTCGACAGGAGCTCATCAACATACACGAATCCCCCAGGGAGAACCTTGAGTCCCCATTTACTGGCACCATGCCGCAACACATATATCAGTGTTTTTGACAAGTGACGGTCAACTCCATGGTCTTGGATTACTTCCTCCTCTGAATCGGAGGAAGCATTCTCCTTATCCTCTAATGGGCACTCAGGGGCTGGGTTATTTACAGACTCTATGTCCTGGGTGCCCTCCCCTTCAGACTCTACTGATAACAACCCCTCTGCCTCTTGTATTTGTATGGGCATTACCTCATTCCCCTGACAAACTGATTTTGGACCCTGATATTCCAAGGTTACTTCCCCTACATTTTGATCCCTAAACTGCACATCTGTTGACAGGCCAAACTCTATTTTTGGGGGCTTGCACTGACCTGTGGAGCTGCCCCGTTGGAGTTTAACGAACTTGGTGCCATACGAGATTGGTCAGCAAAAGTTACCGTTTTCTCTTTTGACCGCAGATCTGGGCACTCATTTCGCATATGCCCAGGTTTATAGTAGTTATAGCATACACTTTCCCGCCCAGACCCTCGATATGGGGATGGGCTTCTTGATGGTGACCTTCCCCTAAATTTTGGGCAGTCCCGTTTGAAATGTCCTCTCTCCCAACAGTGGAAACATCCTCCGGCAGCTGGCCGTCCGCCCGGTGAGGGGCTTCTTACCGGAGTGCGAGTGAGGAGTTTCCTAAATTGGTCCATCATGTCATCCAATTTCTCGTGCACTTGACCCAACTTATTATCAAATTTTGTATTGGTCTTTTCCAATTCACTTTTCCAAGTACTCACTGGGGCCCTCTCTGGGGCCATAGTGGCTCTTACCTGCGGTACCTGGTACTCTTGGAACACCTCTTGGTGGTCGTCATACCGGCCACCCATTACCTGCCTAACCTCACGCCTGGTTGACCTCCCATATATTGCCTGGGTATTGTGCTGGAATAGCCGTATTTTATCTACGGCCTCCTCTATGCTTTGGGGCTGAAGATTAGAAACTTGCACCCCCAACTCTTTATTTTCAATACCCTGACACAGCCGCATCACGGCCTGCTCATACATATAGTCATCAGGGAGGGTTCTAAAGGCTCTAGTGGCTAAGGACAACACCCGGTCAGCCCAGTCCTCCAGAGACTCCTCAGGGGCTTGCCGAGCATTGTTAAACTGAACCCGGGCGGTCTCGGGGAGTGCCTTGAAACCAAAGCGCTTGTGAAGCTTTTCCACAAGCTCCCTATAATTTACCTCCCTGTCCCTTTCCGTTATGAGGGCATAATATTCGCTGGCCTTCCCCTCAAGGCACCAGCAAAGTTGGTCTTTACATTCCTGGGGATCCCATTCACAAACCTCTGCGTATCTAGCAAATTTTGTGAAAAAGGCCTGCCAGTTGCCCTTCCCGTCATACTTGATATTTTTTGGGGCATTGCTAACTTTAGAGACTGCACCTGAAGTTGCTCGTGCCCCACCTCTGCTGTCAGGTCCCCTTATGTTTTCCCTGGGCCTATCCTCATTGTGTGGCATTGGGTAAGCATGTTGCTCGTAGCTCCCCCCCAGTGGTGACCCCTTGTGGGGGCACCGGTGTATACCCTTGGTTGTACTGAGTTTGGGATTGTCTATCCCCATAGGCACGGGCAGGGGTCCGCCTTGGGTCCTCACCCCTGTTGTTTGGTCTTTCTTCATACGTCGGGGCAGGTCCTTGCCTGGAGTCCTCGCCCCTATTGTCTTGCCACTTGCCATACCTACTGCGGGGTGTTTCATACTGTCCCCCACCAGTGTGAGCTGGTTGGGTACAGGGTGCTGACCCTTGACCTGCATAGTTGCTTGTGTGACCCATGGGGTATGAAGGTGCGCCCCTTTTAGTTGGAACGGTTTTGTCCCATGCACTGGCTTCCCCTGGCCAGTGCTGTTTGGCATTGATACTACTCCCTTGATGTTGGGGGTTACTTTGGTTTGGGTCACCCATCATGGGTTGACTCCACTCATTTTGTAATTTGTTCCCTGTATCCCCCATCCCAATTTCCTGGGGTCTTAGGTCTAGCTCCAGCATCCCCGGAATATGGGCTACACTCAAGAAAGGCAGAGTCCATCTGACTAGGACCATTCCAGGGTCCAGGACTTTGCCCCTGATGCCATGCCTCTTGCTTAAATTCTGATTGGGCATGTACCCGTGCTGGGGTGCCTTGTGAGGCAACGTGTCCCCCACCTATTAATGTGTTAACCCTGCTTAACATTTCATTGTGCCTGCCTTGGGCTTCAGGTGGTGGTCCATTATTTTGGCCACCCCCATTTTGATTGAAGTCTAGCCTAGACAGGAGGGCCATTGTCACTCGAAGATGGGATATTGTGGCTAGATCTGACTCAGTCACAAAACCCTTACCCTCCCTTATGTCCATAATTTGCTCCCCAGTTTTTATTCCTATACCTGGGAGCTGAAGTAACTCTTGAAAGCTACAAGTGTTTATGTTTATGATGGACATTGTAACTGTAAACAATCAACACTGTTTTTGTACCAAGTTTATTTATTTATCAATAAACAACAACAACCAACTCTTTTAATAATACAGATGTTTTTATTTTATTTTATTTTTATTGAATAACAAAACTTCCGCTTTATAGGGTAACCCGTCCTTCTGGTCTGCGGTTATTAGCGGAAGCAAACAGAACAGAACAATAACACTACTGGTAACCCGTCCTTCTGGTCTGCAGTTATCAGAGGTAAACAGAACAATTAACAACACGACTGGTTCCCCGTTCCTCCCAGGTCACGTGATCCAAGTCGTCTTGAAAATACGAAAAAACTACGAATACTCAATGCCACACAATAAACAGGGGTTCTACCGCGCTGCAAAACCCCTGTAATGTTATGTAATATTCTCTACCAGAGTATTACACAACAAAAAACGATCGGTAAAGGTTTCCCCCGAATCCTTTTCCGCGGGAAACACTGTTGAAGCGAACGTCGCCTCAAATCACAATATAAGCAATTACTTGCAATGCATCACGCAAATAAGTGCTCGCAGCGCCAATGTTGTGATCCCGAGTAAATATGAAACCTACCCAAGAAGCTTGATTGTATCTGTCTGTGTCTCTGCAAGGCAGATTGTCTCTTTGGATTTTCTGTTAGTCTTGAAGATTATGTTTTCCGGAAAGAGAGAGAGAGAGGCATCATGGGATCGTGCACTTCCGGCAGGGTCTGGCTTAATACCAACGAATACTACACTACTAAGACACATAATTGCAACGCGGAACATGTGATACATTTACTGTTTATTCTACTGAGACACATAATTGCAACGCGGATCAAGTAACATATTAACTGTTAATCCTTCTGAAGCATCTCATTTCATCGCGGAACAAGTAAAATATTAACGGTTTATCCTTCTGAAGCATCTCATTTCATTGCGGAACATGTAATACATTAACTGTTTATCCTTCAGAGGCACATTCATTCATTACGGAACATAAAACATATTAACTGTTTATCCTAGAGAAACATTAATTGCAACCCGGAAAATGGGAAACACTAACTGTTTTGCCTACGGAGGCACATAATTTCATCTCGGAACAAGTAGAATATTAACTGTTTATCCTACTGAGGCACATAATGTCATCGCGGAACATGTAAAATTTAACTGTTTTTTCTTCTGAGGCACATAATTTAATCGCGGAACATGTGAAACATTCACTGTTCATCCTACTTAGGCACATAATGTCATCGCGGAACATGTAAAATTTAACTGTTTTTTCTTCTGAGGCACATAATTTAATCGCAGAACATGTGAAACATTCACTGTTCATCCTACTGAGACACGTACATTCATTGCGGAACATGTACATATTTAACGGTCTATTCTTTTGAGGCACATAATTTCATCGCGGAACATGTGATACATCAACTGTTTATTCTTGAGACACATAATTGGAACGTGGTACTTTTGATAACTATTTACACCACTGGGTCGATGCCACTGCTGGTGGACGTTTCGTCCCCGAGGGTATCACCAGCCCAGTAGTCAGCACTTCGGTGTTGGCATGAATATCAATTATATGGTCATTTTTTTAAATTTTCTGTTTACAAAACTTAGAATATTTCGAAAAACTAAGGATTTTCTTACCCCAGGAGTAGATTACCTTAGCCGTATTTGGCACAACTTTTTTGAATTTTTGGTCCTCAATGCTCTTCAACTTTGTATTTTTTTTGCTTTTTAACTATTTTGATATGAGCGTCACTGATGAGTCTTATGTAGACGAAACGCGCGTCTGGCGTATAAAATTGTAATCCTGGTACTTTTGATAACTATTTACACCACTGGGTCGATGCCACTGCTAGTGGACGTTTCGTCCCGAGGGTATCACCAGCCCAGTAGTCAGCACTTCGGTGTTGGCATGAATATCAATTATATGGTCATTTTTTCTAATTTTCTGTTTACAAAACTTAGAATTTTTCGAAAAACTAAGGATTTTCTTACCCCAGGAGTAGATTACCTTAGCCGTATTTGGCACAACTTTTTGGAATTTTTGGTCCTCAATGCTCTTCAACTTTGTATTTTTTTTGCTTTTTAACTATTTTGATATGAGCGTCACTGATGAGTCTTATGTAGACGAAACGCGTGTCTGGCGTATAAAATTGTAATCCTGGTACTTTTGATAACTATTATGTGATAACAAATCCGGTAAATAGTCTAATCCGGTAGGTCACCGTGCTAGTTCATATCGCAGATTCTTATCTGTATTTATAGCATACATTTGAACTTCCTGTTGTAACTAGCCATATAGACTATGTCATTTTTAACATTTTTTTGAAAGGTACAAGCGTCTGAACTGATGTTCGGTTTGACTTTTTTATTGGATAAATTTCAAGATTGTAATAGTTAAATCTGAGAAAACTTAAAGATAATTCATTTAACATCATAATCTGACTGAGGAAGGATATCTTTTATCCGAAATATTCGTAAATAATTAAATTTATAGTTACCTTTTTATTGTATTTGGTGTTGTTGTGTACACTTTTTTAGGCGTTTATATAATTTATTTATTGTGTATATGTATCGTTACTCGTAACGATCCAGCGCCCTCATGGGTAAAAATCGTTGACTATCATTCAGACTATCATTCAGACGTTTTATATAAGTCTCATCTAATTTTTCAAAAATAAAAAATGCAAGTGAGTGACTTGTGCCGATTTTGGTTTGGAGAACGAGCAGGTGTGTATTTAAATAAGAATTAAAATAAAACATACATATACAAATTTACTCATATTGTCCGGCTCGGTCGATAATAATAAATGGACTAAATACTGATTTGGCAATATACGCATATGAGTAAACCCTTGATATTTCAAAAAACAAAATAAATTCTCTGTCAACAGTTAATTCTTATAAACCATTTATTAACCACAACCCACCATAATCTACATTTGAATATGCCTTTACCAAGTCAGGAATATGACATTTCTTGTCCATTCGTTTTTGATGCGTTTTGTTATTTGATTTTGCCATGTGATTATGGACTTTCCGAATTGATTTTCCTCTAAGTTCAGTACTTTTGTGATTTTCCTTTTTTTATAAGACCTTAACAATGATAATTCATATCAACACAGTAGTGACGACTTCTGATCTGGTGATATCATCGGAAAGAAATCCTCAATCGGCAGTGGCATCGATCCAGTGGTTGTAAATACACTCATCGTAGGTACAAGGATTACAATTTTGATATGAAGACAAAATACGAAGAATCTAGTTCACAAACTTAAAAATTTTACGTTCCCGTGAAAGGTAAAATTTCCAAATTTTCTCTAAAGATGACATCACAATTTAGGTAAACTGATCTGAGTGTAAAATACACATTCATGTTGTAGAAGAATGATAAACAATGCTTATTTGACAAACATGTTATACTGTATTCCTACAAATCTAACATGCTATGTTACAATGGCGTTCTCTACTTCGTAATTGTGGTCGCTGAGATTAATCTTATTCTTGATTCACTTAGTCCATATACTATCTATACAGCAATGAAGATAGTTTGCATATACAGAAATATGATTGATATAATAATTTTTGTCATGCTGCAAAATATTCTAGGAAGATTGACCTCAATAGCTTATTTTAAAATAATTTGTCAATAAATGATTTCTATGCACTGAATTTATACGTTGCGTATTCAATGTATTGTGTCATATATTTGTTGATTCTTTTGTTCCGCCTTTTAAACCATTCAAGCTATGTTTTAAATACATTTTCATTACTAAAAACATTTCATTGGTTTACTGCGGAAGTGTTTTTTTTAAATTGTTGTCAGAAACTGTTATTTTGATATGATTATAAATAATAAGCTTTTATTTTAACATAACTGCTCTATTGGTTGTATGTTAAAAGGATGTTTTTATTATGCGTAGAGAATGCTTTCTTGAATACCAAATTATATACAAACGATTTATCATGCATCTATAAAATACAAACACACAGAGCAATTTAAACTATAAATAACAGTAAATTGTTCGTCCTGAGTGAAAGTCACATTTTTCAGAGAATAAAAATATTTATATAACAGTATAATTATTTCACATGAAAGATATTTACATTTAATATTCATTTAAAATTTTTAGTAGGTTATAGCCATCTCCTTCCAAATCTCAAATAAGTGATTAACAAAGTTTATGTGGGTATGCAGAAGAGCAATCGGTTAAAGGAAAACACTTCACTGGGCAAATCAATGTCAATCTAAAAGTTAATATACAATTATGGCCCTTCGAATAGGTGAATATCCAAAATTGTCAACACGAGAAGGTTATTTCAGTGAGGGCGCAGCGCGAATTGAAATAACTTTAAAGAGTTGACAATTTTGGGTATTCATCGATTCTAAGGGACCACAATTGTTTTATTATACCGAATTAATAGTGGAAGGGCCTTTTGAACACTTTATTGTTACATAACAAACACAAGCTGACGTTTGAAAATAACTCACGAAAATACATTTGTCATGTTTGTGTTCTAGAATTTCTCGGATGTACAACAAAGGTAGAATCTTTTTGTAAAATATTAATGGCCCTGAAAAGGACCGTTTATAGGAGATAACTTCGGCGACTGGCACTCATTTTCAAAGCCTTATTTCCTCGTCTCTCGATGGGCTGTCAGTGTAACGTGAACGCTGCCATCTTTTTATTTACGTCTGTGACGTCATTTTCATGGGAGGTAACTCGAGTGCAAATCTAGACACTTAAAAAGGTTAATCGCCGGAGAATAATAGGGTTATTCACCGCTGGTGTAAATTTTAAGTGTTATTCGTCCTCCGTTGCAATTAAATGAAAATTAACCGAATTATACCATGTCTCCTGATAATTTGTTATCCAATAGAATTGTTTGTTATAAATGTAAGGTATTATAATAGGTGTTGTCAAGGCGTTGTCGATGACGTCGCATCAAAACAAATGATGAATGCTTAGAAACATTACGGTTCCTTTTATTTTCTACTTTAATTCCTTTAAAAAGCCCATTGTCAATGTAATAAAAAGAATAACTTATCAAAGAGTTCAAATATCAAAATATTCAACCCGTGACTTAACAACACTGAGAATTGACTCAACACTTGTTTTTTTTTTTTTATTAATTTGAATACCCAATAGACGATTTCATAAGGCATATGTATAAAAAGTACTGACATGTCTAATTGATTCAATTTTCAACATTGTTACCTTTATAATTGATATTACTGTTAAAAATTTGCAAAATACATCCGACTTTGTATTATTTAACGTTTCCTGGTATATACAGATTATCGTGAAATTTGAGAGCAATTTTTAATTTTGCTTCTTGAAAGTACTGAAAATATTTCATTCAATGAAATCTGAAATTTTCGAGTAATGTAGTCAACAAAAAGTAGTCATTTGAGAAACACCGTTATAACTCACAACAACAGAAAACTGTTTCGTAAAGCGATTAATTAATTATTCACTAAATTATATTCCTTGAAAAATCAAATAAGAATTCATGGATGGGAACATCGAAAATGGTAATTTAAGCATATTTTATTGTTCAAATTACAAATGAGATCAGACTTTAGTAGTAACGTCTTCTGCAAAATACTGAAGTTTGGAATACATTTAGATTTAGAGTTTTAGATATGGACGTGTATCCAATTATATTTGAGATTTCAAAGTATGTAATATTTTCAAATCATACACAGAGGCAAAATTAATAGATATTCTATTTTATGCCAATATATACACATATAGATGAAAACACAACCTTCTTAATAAAAATCAATATTTTACAATTTATCAGTTTGTACGTAAAAAATGGTGGCAACACACTTAATAGACATAGATATAGGAAGATGTGGTGTGAGTGCCAATGAGACAACTCTCCATCCAAATAACAATTTAAAAATTATGTTCACCATATGCCGATACCGACACTGAAACCGATACCGAAACATAATCCGATACCGAAATCAAGAAAAGCTGTGAGGTAAAAGATAAATGTTTATATGTTTAATTTATGCAACCCTGTTACTCTATTATAGTATGTGAAATTTGTCTTCGTTAGATGGAGTATTACTTAAATTCAACAATTTAAATGAATCTATCTGAAAAGAAAAATGAGTATTAAATATTAAACATGTGTTAAACATAATAACGCAAGTTATATACAATTCAGAATAAAAATGCATAAATGAGAGTATAAGAGCAGTGCGTATAAGCTAGCAAAATAAACTTTAAATGGTTTTGATTGTACCCTACATTTGAACAAATGGCTTTGATATTTGATGTTAGCAAAACTTTAATTTAGTAAGCTATCCATGATTTTTTTCATCAAATAAAGGCAACATTAGAATTCAAAACTCATAAATCAATTGAGAAAAAAAAACCCAAAACAAATCCGGGTTACAAACTAAAACTGAGGGAAACGCAACAAATATAAGAGGAGAACAACGACACAACAGAAACACAACATTAAAATGAAACACACACATCGCCATTTTCCTTATTTGGTACAGAACATTTTAAGAAAGAAATTGGTGGAATGAACCTGGTATTGTGGCATGCCAAACCTCCCGCTTTTTTGGCAATGTTAAATAAAACATTAAAATGACAACATTACATGACAGGACTACAATACAAATAAATGGGAGAACATATAGGACAGAGAAACGCACAAATAATAGCTCACAAAAGGTACCAGGTTTGAAATTTATTCCGCCAGACGTGCGCTTCGTCCACACAAGGATAACCAGTGACGCTCAGATGAAATTAGTTCGAAAGCCAAAACAAGTACAAAGTTGAAGAGCACTGATGACAAAAAGTTCCAAAAGTTGTACCCAATACGGCTAGGTTTTCTGCCTGGGATATGAACATCCTTATTATTTAGAGTAATTTATTTCTTTTGCAAGCAGTAAATTTATAAAATGACTATAAAATAGATATACGTAAGACGAATGAAAATTTTTACAATAATATGTTCTCTTTATAATTGAAAAAATCGGAACGATACTAACCTTAGTGTAACAATATGTGCGGCCATTTCCGAACGTCGATACCTGCTTCATGAGTAATTATTTACATCATAAAAAAATTGCATCATCATCTTAAATTATATATTACTTGCATTTCCGTATTCAAAAATGGTTGAATTTTAAGTTTGCTTTTTTGCTAGATTCATAAAAATTGATGAACTGAAATACTTATTTATCATTTACCTCACTACTATTTCTGGTTTCGGTTTCGATATCGGCTTATGCTGAACATGACTACTACTACAAGCATATATGATTGTTCATATAAGGAACTTTTGCAAGGCTTGTCTTAATAGGTGGTGCTCAACATTGTGAAAAGTTCTGTTCTGTCAGATTTTCTCTCTTCGTCATAATACTAGACACAACTATATGTTCTACTTATAGTCATGACAACCATCTTGGTTGCCAGTCAGGGTCATCGGAAATTTTGTTTAAAGATATCCCAATGATGATTGAGACTAAGCTGGTTAAGTTTGTTCCAGTAGCGTCTGAGGAGAAGATTTATGTAAACGGACAACGGACGGAGACTGATGACGGATGACGACAGATGACGACGGACGTCGAGTGATGAAAACAACATTTGGACCAGATGAGAATAAAAAAAAAACCAAAAAAAACGAGGAATACACCAACACTTTATCAGGTGTATAGAAAATTAAAGACTGAACAATAGAGATATAATGCTTTAAATTAATATGAAATGTAAATAGAATGATAGGTTTATTAATTTATAATCGGTCAATTAAGTGCAGTTTAATTGGTGTAATAAACATTTTTGTTTTATTACATCCCTCAACTTATCACTGGAGCCTTTCCATTTTTAAAAAGGGTCTTACTTTTAACAAACTAATAATTTCTATGATTTTCATAACCTTTGAAGTATTCTACTACATTGCAATTTTCAAAAACAAATCTGTTTTTCTCCTTCCATTTCTTCATGACAATTTGGTGGTAAATAATAATAGTTTTCTTACGACAAAAGTTTGATTTTGATCCAAAATTGCGTATTATAAGATTGAACACATTTTTTTCTAAAGGTTATTGGTGTGTTAACTGGGAGTATTAACTCACAAACTAAATAAAAGTCCGAGGAATTTTTTATAGAAAGTTTGCAGAAAGTGAGTTTACACATAAATAACCTCTAGAAAAAATGTGTTGAATCCTTATAATTCTTTGCAGAAAATTCACAATTTTCAATTAGCCTTATCATCTCATTGGCTTTTATTTACAATCTAATGCACAATAGACTTGTCGTAACTAAGTAGCTAGCCGCCATAATATTGACTTTCTGAAATCCATAAATGTGCGATTATAATGCAATTGAATCTAAAATGAAATGGCACATACCTCAAAAAACATCTTTTAATGAGATATTTTCCGAATTTGAAGCGAACAAGTAACGAAATACTCTTAAGATTGAAAGTTTCTCCATTGTAGCATCTTTTAATGAGATATTTTCCGAATTTGAAGCAAACAAGAAACGAAATACTCTTGAGATTGAACGTTTCTCCATTGTAGCACGTCATATTTGCCATGACGTTAACGCGATAAGATCACTTATGATATTTCGCGGAAATTTATTTGATCTAAATTTAATACATTTTCCAAGCTTAAATGCATTATTTTTTGTTTCTATGCTTAAACAAATATGTAGATAGATATGGTGTGAGTGCCACATACAAATATGTAGTTTGTTTTTCAATCTCAATTCGCTAAATACCCACTGGATCACATGTGTAAAGCGCATGAATAGATCACAGTGAAAGTAGTTTCGGTAGTTTATCGATATGTACAGCTACTAAACCACTCAACGTTCCCTCTTACACGGAACGAAAACGGAACGAACACGCGAATGGAATGGAATGAGAACGAACGAGTTAAATCAGTCAGAATCGTGTATCTCCACTCATTTCATTCATTTCAGTCAAATCGTGGTTTTCCGCTCACAGTCGTGTATGAACGAAACGAACGAAACGATCAGTATAATTCCGTGTAAACAAACATGTTCCGTTCAGGAACGATACTATCTCACCTGATTGGTTGTTTGACGATTATACTAGTTTTCAAATTTCCAAATGAAACGAATAAATATACTAAAGTTAATCGGTGTATTATACCAAGGAATTGTATATTTAAAAGGAATGGAAACGCGGCTCGAGTTCAATCGGGATACCCGCAGCGCACCCGCAGAGCTATAAACCATGTCTGGCTCAGGCGGAAGTATGATGAATAATATAAAAAATCATAACGGAGTTCCATTTCCTGTCATATAAATCGGTCTTTTAAATCACGGGGTCATCTTGCTTGAGACGATATAAATGAGAGAGAAACCCGAAATCAAGAATAAACTTTTATTCCTAGCAAAAAGCAAGGCCTTAGGTATCATTTTAATGCCTCATCAAACATACGTTTGTTATATTGTATTGAGTAAATTCTCATTAGAATAGACCTCGGTCTTGAAAATTGAGGGAGTTTCATCCGGATTACAAAACAAAAAATACTGTGTTTTGATTTTTTTCTAAAAACTTGAAAACTACGAAGTGCAAAACAAAACAGTTGATATCATTATGAAGCTGAAACCTTATTCTATCGATTACGCCCTTTTTGAAGTTTCTTGTAACTTTTAAGAATTTTCTACGATTTTTCGAAATTTCAGTTTTGAGTTTCAATATTCTGTCAAAATATGTCTATCAATCTGGGAGTGCACTACGATTTCTTTATTATATTGGAAAGTAGAAAGAAAAAAGTGAGAAAATGAGATATCATTTTAGAGAAGGAATATTTTCCTACAGTTTGGTCTAAATTACGAATGCTAAATGTAATTGGTACAATATATATGATTTTATTTCGAAACATGTTGAAAATTTGAAGTTGTGCGTCAACAAATACATCGACACTTTGTATTTTGGTATAAGTTAAATAACTGCTTGAAATAGATGTGACATTGACATATAATTCAAAAGCTTAGTATTTTATCTATCGCATAGTGTTGGTTTTATGAAAATGGTGATAAAAACGAATTAGCTATGATTTTTCAAAATCCATTGTTTATAGTTCAAATTGACGCCATTTTGATTGAAATAACAGACGAGAAATATATAGAAGACACACGATTGGGATTTATTGTGCCTTTTTAGATACCATGCATGTACGATGATATGCATTTTGTTTTGTCAAATGCTGCTTTAGATACTAAATCGTTGTTTGGTAATGCAGTTTGCCATTATAAAGCGTTGCCGCAAATTACCATACGAAACAGCAAAACTGTTCCTTCCTTTTTTTTCTTCCATGTAGCAGTTGTCTATAGGCCGCAAAAGTATTCCTTTGGTGTTAAAATAAATAAAATGCGAATGTGGGAAAGTTTTAACTGTTTCTAATTGGAAAATTTATTGCATCTCTGCATAATTTAGCATTAATTAACAGGTGAGCTCGACATTATTAATTTTTAACATCTTAAAAGTATGTAAGACCACAGACAAATTAGCTTATCATTGATACATGATATATTATACCTGCAAATTGGAACATCCTGCATGCCGTTGTTTATTATAACACCTGTAATCTGAGATCTTTTATCTAGGTAATATACTGCAGTTGTTAAAATTTTCCTTCCTTCATAATCATAATACTTGTCTTAAATTAACTTCTTTCTTTAACAGTCATTTAGTTTCATTTTTAAAATGTTTAATTTTGCATGAAAACTTATTAACACTCGTAAATGTCCGATATCATCTGATTGTGACCTGAGACTACTATATAACATTGGTATTATAGTAGTCTCAGTTGTGACATACCTAAGGCTTCATGAAATATCACGATAAAAAAAATTGAATAATAAGTTTTTTATTAGTAACTTTGCATGTGGTTGTAATGTTATATTTTTTTCTTGGATTAATTTATTTTTCGTTTCATGATTTATCACTTAGCTACTTTACCACGTTCGTACTACACAATGTAAGTACCGTTACTCTACAATAGAATGTGTATAGCGAATTATCTTCTTAAAAAACAATAATATGATTTATTTTACGCCAAGCAAATTGAAACAGAATGCCCCTTAGAATGATGTTTCAGTCGTTATTTTTTATTACAGAAACATGCCCAAGAAGAAAAAAATATCATTGTCAAGTTAGATAACTAGTGTCAGATTAAATGACCACGTTCGATAACTTCTACCAGATATGTTATGAGCCAGTTAGAGCGATGGGGTGTAATTAACACCCGGTCAAAGCAAGAGATGCATCATGATATTTTCTTTGAAGTCGGCCGCGTTTCCATTCCTTTTAAATATACAATTCCTTGATTATACTACTTATTATATTTATTTATGAATAGTTTTATTTATTACATTATTCCGTTATTGCATTTAAAATAAAGTTTTAAGTCTGAAATGAATAGATAAAAATTAAAATAAAAAAAATATTTAAATTACGAAAGGCTAACAAGATCAATCTAAATATCAAAATTCTTCTCTTCTTTTGCAGACTCTACATCTACATAATACTTCTTAACTTCAATATGTTGAAGATTACAAGAAGGCTAGTAATAAAAAGTTCTTAAAAAAAACATATTACTTGTAAAAAATTTGTACGCGAACATTCTTTATTATATTATTCACATCTATTATTTAGGTTGTCATTTTTCTATTTATTTTTGCTTCGGGATCTTCATATTAGTTGGTGAAATGCACATCGAAAAAGACGTGAACATATTTAAAGAGTATCTCAGAAACATAATTTAGTGACAGTCGCTATCCCTGGTTAAAATAAATAGAAAATATTATATTGAACTTTCAAAACATTTGTGTGTCAATCTTTTACGTGTTCAACGTCAAACGATTTGCATAGTTTTCTTTTATTAAAGAAATGAATGACCGTATTCGTGTTTGTAATTTATTAAACTGACGCCTATTAAGGTTTTTCGAAAAATAAATTAAAAATCTTCTTATTTCGTTTCACGTAGGGAACCATGTCTTACGATGACTGTAGTGAAAACATCTCCCATTTTTTTATATATATATTAGCGTATGAACGGTATACATGCATTTAACCGTTTTAAAACCTAGTACAATGTACTGCAAACGACATTCTTCAATTAAACCATTAACCAAAATCTGTTAATAAATCTGCATGAGCAGGCCAAGTCCATTATCATCTACATGTACAATGTATTTGTTTTTATTCAAGTGAAAACACCGGTAATGATTGGTTGTTGGTTTCTTAACGTCCAGTGGCACATATATCACGCATGCTCAGGACGAATTACGCTCACTGATATACTTAGCAAGAATATTCAGTGAAGAAAATAATCATACAATATATAGTACTTTCTGTTTCTTGCTAAAAACAATTAAACGGTTGATATAATTAGAAAATCTATCTAACGGAAATTTAAAAAAGACGTTTATAAAAAAGCACCAGAAAATTAACCAGAAACAAGAGAAGGGAGTCATTTTAAAAATGTTTGAAAAAGAAATAAAACTGGTTTGAATATCTAGAAATACTATGAAAATATTGGAATTGTCTTGGTCAGTAAAAGAAATACCAAATATGAAAAAAAATATACTCTTAAAATAAAAAAAATATTTGTTTTTATGTAAATATGCAAGTAAGTGACCATTGGCTTGGAAATAGAAAAAAATAATGTTAAAAATAAACTGTATGAACTTTTAAATTGATAACATATGTGTGCCTTTTTTTTGCGTTCTTCGCCGACCACAAATACAAAGCCTTAATCGGAATCTCGCTAATTGATAACAGTTTCCAGAACAACTTCATACATGTAACACCTTTTATTTCTCGTCCATATAATGTACATGTTGATTTTTAACATCCGCCTAACATATCGCCACTCTTTGAAGTTTCACACCTTGGGAGAGAAATAACAAGTCGCGATCTATTTCACAATCAGGAACTTTAAGGTGTTCAAACCTGTACATGTAGTCAAAATAAAATCTGAATAATGTTACAGTTTAATCACTGACGTTTATCATCGATAATTTACCAATATTATGATTTAGTTTAAACTGTAATAAATTAAAAACATTGATAACTTTTTTACACTTGTTTCATTTAGATTTATACGTGATAGCAAACTTAAAAATTTCCAAAATGTCAATACATATTAATACATATGTATATAAAAAAGGCCCTTTATAGCTTGTTGTTCGGTGTGAGCAAAGGTTCCGTGTTGAAGCTAGGCCGTACATTGACCTATACTTGTTTACTTAAACAAATAGTTATTATAATGGATAGTTGTCTCATTGGCACTCATACAACATCTTTCTACGTATATATATATACGTCTTTTTGGTTGTTAGATAGAATGCATAAGTTATTTTTCATATTGTAAGCTTTGACATTTTAATATATATCTTTTGTCTTTCTTAGTCTTGTATGCTTTTTAATTTTAGCTCATTTATATATTCCGGAGTTGAGTATGACGTCCATAATCACTGAACTAGTACACCTTTTTTTTGGAGGCCAACTGAAGCACGCCTCCGGCTGCGGGATTTTCTTGATGTCTTGTTTTCGACTCGTTAGTCGGGTTGTTGTCTATTTGACACATTCCCCATTTCCATTCTCAATTTAACGTCATGTTAAGTTCGAAATATCCAGGATATTCAAATCATGGTCATATACATACATGTATCTATGATGAAAACAGAAAATATTCATAGCCGGATTAAGCCATTTTTTTTGTTAAATAAGGGGGGGGGGGTTCTGACACAGGATAAAGAAGAGTTCCAATCATATAACCCCATCCAAAAGCATTGATCGTCAAAAATAGTTTCGGTTCCAACCCCCGCAACCCCACTGAATAAGATTTGAAAGACACCGTTATATTTACGACAAATAAGTACTTATTCAAAATTAATACTAAAGCTTCGAGAAAAAAAAATATAGTTAAGATATAATTCCTTCATGTCATGCTCTATGCTCATTTTAACATGGGTAAGCATTATATTTGTCGATATTTTACACTGAGCGTTAGTGAGGTGTAAAATGTGGTCAAATATAATGCCTACCCATGTTAAAATGAGCATATAGCATGACATGAAGGAATTATTTCGATTCTAATAGGACAAATATAGTATTTTTATAAGTCGAAGCGTACGAAATTACCGTAAAAATGTTTGGCTGTTCCCGTTTCCTCCTTGAGGAATCTGTGCATTACATTTCATATTTGATAAGTTTAAAAACTACTAGCAGGATAAATATATATTTTGTTTCATAAAAATATATAATAAAGTTTTTTATGTTAGCTGCCTAAATGTACATATTTTAAAGGATAACGATGGAAATAACGTTGATATAAGCAGTAAGTCCTTGCGCATGTGTCAAGCATATTTTTTGTGCTCATTAGAACACGGCTTTGCTAACAAAGCGTAATAAGGACGTCATATTAGAATATAAAACATATTATCAATTCTTTTTATTTTGTCAAGTAACATAATATATCATGGCTTTGAGAATCGATTCTAAGCTTATTTTGTTACGTTTTTCTAACTTACAGTGGCAAATATTTCACTTACAGTCCTGATGAAAAAGTGGTGATCACAAAATCTTACAATACTAAAATGTGTTCAGAACAATAGGGTAAGAATTTGGACAGCTACTGAACATTGGAGAAATATTTTAAAGGGGCATATATACGATCATTCATAGTGTTGTTGTAATGGTTCGTTAACTCGCAAAGTGCACAGTAATGTACCTACTCGATGTTACACGAGTTATCGGTTTATGAGTCCGTTTTCAACAAAACTTGGATGTCTATACTGTCTGCGCATCCATTATACTTATATCTCTGTTCGCGGCATTTGGTTTTACTGCTAGATGGAAGGTCCGGTGATGTTTTTCATTTTTGGACAAATACATATGTACTATGAAGACGACGAAATCTTAGATGTTAACCATAATAACTTATCAATAATAAAGCAAAAAGGGTGCTCTCACAATTGTCAAAGACCAATTAACAGATTTTTTTTTAAATATTCGGGACAAATTGCATGACAAGTATCATCAACGATCTATCCTCTTTTTCTAATGGTAAAACAGACTCGAAATAAAAGATATACATGTAGTTATATAAGCACTTGTGGTTTAAATCAAGATTTTTTAGCACAAAACACTTTATAATAATTTGGTTATTGTTGAAAAAGAACTTGACAAAACTAGTATTAAGTGTTTAGAATAGTTTAGTGGAAAATATAATGGACCATAGACCAAATATCGTGCGAGACAGAAATTAATTTATTGCGTGCTACGTATACAACACCAATGAAAATAATAAACATTTAGTTTCAAATTTTATAAAATATTTCTCTCGCATTTAATAAAAACATTAGTTATATAGACAACAAAAACAGAAATATTTCAAACAGGGGATTTATTAAAATCCTGACTTTTACCTTTTATTTGCATTTAGATATAATTTGTTAATTGGTTTTCCAATCAATTCATTTGATTGGGTAATTTTGAACTAATCGCGGTAATCGTATACGGACGATATGTAAATAAAATCCAGGTGCTGATGTTATCACCATACATGTACCTGAGAAAATTAATTAATGACAACATCTCCAGTGATAGAGCATCCCAGTTCAAGAAAACCTCAAGAAGACCAAGAAGAAAAAAGTGGTAAGTGTAGCAAATTTCATTATAACCTAACACATTTTATGACATTTAATTTATAACTAATGGTCTTGCCATCGTTCTTAACTTGATCGAAAAAACAGCTATCTGCAAATAATAAATCAGTTTGCAAGACATAAATCATAACATTACGCCATGTTTTTTATTAACGATAAAAAGTACACCCTCCTGTGTTTATTTTTGAAATTGTGAGTACAAAAAAACAAAATTGTTATAAATGCGGTATGCTTGAAAGGTCTTTATTTCAGTTGTGAAGAATACAAGAAACTTGACTATTTATTCTAGGACCTGTATTTGTTTCACTCTTACTTTATTGTTGAAGACTTATCTTGCCATCTATAGGATGGATATAATTTCGTCACAGGATAAAGAAGAGTTCCAATCATATAACCCCATCCAAAAGCATTGATCGTCAAAAATAGTTTCGGTTCCAACCCCTGCAACCCCACTGAATAAGATTTGAAAGACACCGTTATATTTACGACAAATAAGTACTTATTCAAAATTAATACTAAAGCTTCGAGAAAAAAAAATATAGTTAAGATATAATTCCTTCATGTCATGCTCTATGCTCATTTTAACATGGGTAAGCATTATATTTGTCGATATTTTACACTGAGCGTTAGTGAGGTGTAAAATGTGGTCAAATATAATGCCTACCCATGTTAAAATGAGCATATAGCATGACATGAAGGAATTATTTCGATTCTAATAGGACAAATATAGTATTTTTATAAGTCGAAGCGTACGAAATTACCGTAAAAATGTTTGGCTGTTCCCGTTTCCTCCTTGAGGAATCTGTTCATTACATTTCATATTTGATAAGTTTAAAAACTACTAGCAGGATAAATATATATTTTGTTTCATAAAAATATATAATAAAGTTTTTTATGTTAGCTGCCTAAATGTACATATTTTAAAGGATAACGATGGAAATAACGTTGATATAAGCAGTAAGTCCTTGCGCATGTGTCAAGCATATTTTTTGTGCTCATTAGAACACGGCTTTGCTAACAAAGCGTAATAAGGACGTCATATTAGAATATAAAACATATTATCAATTCTTTTTATTTTGTCAAGTAACATAATATATCATGGCTTTGAGAATCGATTCTAAGCTTATTTTGTTACGTTTTTCTAACTTACAGTGGCAAATATTTCACTTACAGTCCTGATGAAAAAGTGGTGATCACAAAATCTTACAATACTAAAATGTGTTCAGAACAATAGGGTAAGAATTTGGACAGCTACTGAACATTGGAGAAATATTTTAAAGGGGCATATATACGATCATTCATAGTGTTGTTGTAATGGTTCGTTAACTCGCATAGTGCACAGTAATGTACCTACTCGATGTTACACGAGTTATCGGTTTATGAGTCCATTTTCAACAAAACTTGGATGTCTATACTGTCTGCTCATCCATTATACTTATATCTCTGTTCGCGGCATTTGGTTTTACTGCTAGATGGAAGGTCCGGTGATGTTTTTCATTTTTGGACAAATACATATGTACTATGAAGACGACGAAATCTTAGATGTTAACCATAATAACTTATCAATAATAAAGCAAAAAGGGTGCTCTCACAATTGTCAAAGACCAATTAACAGATTTTTTTTTAAATATTCGGGACAAATTGCATGACAAGTATCATCAACGATCTATCCTCTTTTTCTAATGGTAAAACAGACTCGAAATAAAAGATATACATGTAGTTATATAAGCACTTGTGGTTTAAATCAAGATTTTTTAGCACAAAACACTTTATAATAATTTGGTTATTGTTGAAAAAGAACTTGACAAAACTAGTATTAAGTGTTTAGAATAGTTTAGTGGAAAATATAATGGACCATAGACCAAATATCGTGCGAGACAGAAATTAATTTATTGCGTGCTACGTATACAACACCAATGAAAATAATAAACATTTAGTTTCAAATTTTATAAAATATTTCTCTCGCATTTAATAAAAACATTAGTTATATAGACAACAAAAACAGAAATATTTCAAACAGGGGATTTATTAAAATCCTGACTTTTACCTTTTATTTGCATTTAGATATAATTTGTTAATTGGTTTTCCAATCAATTCATTTGATTGGGTAATTTTGAACTAATCGCGGTAATCGTATACGGACGATATGTAAATAAAATCCAGGTGCTGATGTTATCACCATACATGTACCTGAGAAAATTAATTAATGACAACATCTCCAGTGATAGAGCATCCCAGTTCAAGAAAACCTCAAGAAGACCAAGAAGAAAAAAGTGGTAAGTGTAGCAAATTTCATTATAACCTAACACATTTTATGACATTTAATTTATAACTAATGGTCTTGCCATCGTTCTTAACTTGATCGAAAAAACAGCTATCTGCAAATAATAAATCAGTTTGCAAGACATAAATCATAACATTACGCCATGTTTTTTATTAACGATAAAAAGTACACCCTCCTGTGTTTATTTTTGAAATTGTGAGTACAAAAAAACAAAATTGTTATAAATGCGGTATGCTTGAAAGGTCTTTATTTCAGTTGTGAAGAATACAAGAAACTTGACTATTTATTCTAGGACCTGTATTTGTTTCACTCTTACTTTATTGTTGAAGACTTATCTTGCCATCTATAGGATGGATATAATTTCGTCACAGGATAAAGAAGAGTTCCAATCATATAACCCCATCCAAAAGCATTGATCGTCAAAAATAGTTTCGGTTCCAACCCCCGCAACCCCACTGAATAAGATTTGAAAGACACCGTTATATTTACGACAAATAAGTACTTATTCAAAATTAATACTAAAGCTTCGAGAAAAAAAAATATAGTTAAGATATAATTCCTTCATGTCATGCTCTATGCTCATTTTAACATGGGTAAGCATTATATTTGTCGATATTTTACACTGAGCGTTAGTGAGGTGTAAAATGTGGTCAAATATAATGCCTACCCATGTTAAAATGAGCATATAGCATGACATGAAGGAATTATTTCGATTCTAATAGGACAAATATAGTATTTTTATAAGTCGAAGCGTACGAAATTACCGTAAAAATGTTTGGCTGTTCCCGTTTCCTCCTTGAGGAATCTGTGCATTACATTTCATATTTGATAAGTTTAAAAACTACTAGCAGGATAAATATATATTTTGTTTCATAAAAATATATAATAAAGTTTTTTATGTTAGCTGCCTAAATGTACATATTTTAAAGGATAACGATGGAAATAACGTTGATATAAGCAGTAAGTCCTTGCGCATGTGTCAAGCATATTTTTTGTGCTCATTAGAACACGGCTTTGCTAACAAAGCGTAATAAGGACGTCATATTAGAATATAAAACATATTATCAATTCTTTTTATTTTGTCAAGTAACATAATATATCATGGCTTTGAGAATCGATTCTAAGCTTATTTTGTTACGTTTTTCTAACTTACAGTGGCAAATATTTCACTTACAGTCCTGATGAAAAAGTGGTGATCACAAAATCTTACAATACTAAAATGTGTTCAGAACAATAGGGTAAGAATTTGGACAGCTACTGAACATTGGAGAAATATTTTAAAGGGGCATATATACGATCATTCATAGTGTTGTTGTAATGGTTCGTTAACTCGCATAGTGCACAGTAATGTACCTACTCGATGTTACACGAGTTATCGGTTTATGAGTCCGTTTTCAACAAAACTTGGATGTCTATACTGTCTGCTCATCCATTATACTTATATCTCTGTTCGCGGCATTTGGTTTTACTGCTAGATGGAAGGTCCGGTGATGTTTTTCATTTTTGGACAAATACATATGTACTATGAAGACGACGAAATCTTAGATGTTAACCATAATAACTTATCAATAATAAAGCAAAAAGGGTGCTCTCACAATTGTCAAAGACCAATTAACAGATTTTTTTTTAAATATTCGGGACAAATTGCATGACAAGTATCATCAACGATCTATCCTCTTTTTCTAATGGTAAAACAGACTCGAAATAAAAGATATACATGTAGTTATATAAGCACTTGTGGTTTAAATCAAGATTTTTTAGCACAAAACACTTTATAATAATTTGGTTATTGTTGAAAAAGAACTTGACAAAACTAGTATTAAGTGTTTAGAATAGTTTAGTGGAAAATATAATGGACCATAGACCAAATATCGTGCGAGACAGAAATTAATTTATTGCGTGCTACGTATACAACACCAATGAAAATAATAAACATTTAGTTTCAAATTTTATAAAATATTTCTCTCGCATTTAATAAAAACATTAGTTATATAGACAACAAAAACAGAAATATTTCAAACAGGGGATTTATTAAAATCCTGACTTTTACCTTTTATTTGCATTTAGATATAATTTGTTAATTGGTTTTCCAATCAATTCATTTGATTGGGTAATTTTGAACTAATCGCGGTAATCGTATACGGACGATATGTAAATAAAATCCAGGTGCTGATGTTATCACCATACATGTACCTGAGAAAATTAATTAATGACAACATCTCCAGTGATAGAGCATCCCAGTTCAAGAAAACCTCAAGAAGACCAAGAAGAAAAAAGTGGTAAGTGTAGCAAATTTCATTATAACCTAACACATTTTATGACATTTAATTTATAACTAATGGTCTTGCCATCGTTCTTAACTTGATCGAAAAAACAGCTATCTGCAAATAATAAATCAGTTTGCAAGACATAAATCATAACATTACGCCATGTTTTTTATTAACGATAAAAAGTACACCCTCCTGTGTTTATTTTTGAAATTGTGAGTACAAAAAAACAAAATTGTTATAAATGCGGTATGCTTGAAAGGTCTTTATTTCAGTTGTGAAGAATACAAGAAACTTGACTATTTATTCTAGGACCTGTATTTGTTTCACTCTTACTTTATTGTTGAAGACTTATCTTGCCATCTATAGGATGGATATAATTTCGTCACAGGATAAAGAAGAGTTCCAATCATATAACCCCATCCAAAAGCATTGATCGTCAAAAATAGTTTCGGTTCCAACCCCCGCAACCCCACTGAATAAGATTTGAAAGACACCGTTATATTTACGACAAATAAGTACTTATTCAAAATTAATACTAAAGCTTCGAGAAAAAAAAATATAGTTAAGATATAATTCCTTCATGTCATGCTCTATGCTCATTTTAACATGGGTAAGCATTATATTTGTCGATATTTTACACTGAGCGTTAGTGAGGTGTAAAATGTGGTCAAATATAATGCCTACCCATGTTAAAATGAGCATATAGCATGACATGAAGGAATTATTTCGATTCTAATAGGACAAATATAGTATTTTTATAAGTCGAAGCGTACGAAATTACCGTAAAAATGTTTGGCTGTTCCCGTTTCCTCCTTGAGGAATCTGTTCATTACATTTCATATTTGATAAGTTTAAAAACTACTAGCAGGATAAATATATATTTTGTTTCATAAAAATATATAATAAAGTTTTTTATGTTAGCTGCCTAAATGTACATATTTTAAAGGATAACGATGGAAATAACGTTGATATAAGCAGTAAGTCCTTGCGCATGTGTCAAGCATATTTTTTGTGCTCATTAGAACACGGCTTTGCTAACAAAGCGTAATAAGGACGTCATATTAGAATATAAAACATATTATCAATTCTTTTTATTTTGTCAAGTAACATAATATATCATGGCTTTGAGAATCGATTCTAAGCTTATTTTGTTACGTTTTTCTAACTTACAGTGGCAAATATTTCACTTACAGTCCTGATGAAAAAGTGGTGATCACAAAATCTTACAATACTAAAATGTGTTCAGAACAATAGGGTAAGAATTTGGACAGCTACTGAACATTGGAGAAATATTTTAAAGGGGCATATATACGATCATTCATAGTGTTGTTGTAATGGTTCGTTAACTCGCATAGTGCACAGTAATGTACCTACTCGATGTTACACGAGTTATCGGTTTATGAGTCCGTTTTCAACAAAACTTGGATGTCTATACTGTCTGCTCATCCATTATACTTATATCTCTGTTCGCGGCATTTGGTTTTACTGCTAGATGGAAGGTCCGGTGATGTTTTTCATTTTTGGACAAATACATATGTACTATGAAGACGACGAAATCTTAGATGTTAACCATAATAACTTATCAATAATAAAGCAAAAAGGGTGCTCTCACAATTGTCAAAGACCAATTAACAGATTTTTTTTTAAATATTCGGGACAAATTGCATGACAAGTATCATCAACGATCTATCCTCTTTTTCTAATGGTAAAACAGACTCGAAATAAAAGATATACATGTAGTTATATAAGCACTTGTGGTTTAAATCAAGATTTTTTAGCACAAAACACTTTATAATAATTTGGTTATTGTTGAAAAAGAACTTGACAAAACTAGTATTAAGTGTTTAGAATAGTTTAGTGGAAAATATAATGGACCATAGACCAAATATCGTGCGAGACAGAAATTAATTTATTGCGTGCTACGTATACAACACCAATGAAAATAATAAACATTTAGTTTCAAATTTTATAAAATATTTCTCTCGCATTTAATAAAAACATTAGTTATATAGACAACAAAAACAGAAATATTTCAAACAGGGGATTTATTAAAATCCTGACTTTTACCTTTTATTTGCATTTAGATATAATTTGTTAATTGGTTTTCCAATCAATTCATTTGATTGGGTAATTTTGAACTAATCGCGGTAATCGTATACGGACGATATGTAAATAAAATCCAGGTGCTGATGTTATCACCATACATGTACCTGAGAAAATTAATTAATGACAACATCTCCAGTGATAGAGCATCCCAGTTCAAGAAAACCTCAAGAAGACCAAGAAGAAAAAAGTGGTAAGTGTAGCAAATTTCATTATAACCTAACACATTTTATGACATTTAATTTATAACTAATGGTCTTGCCATCGTTCTTAACTTGATCGAAAAAACAGCTATCTGCAAATAATAAATCAGTTTGCAAGACATAAATCATAACATTACGCCATGTTTTTTATTAACGATAAAAAGTACACCCTCCTGTGTTTATTTTTGAAATTGTGAGTACAAAAAAACAAAATTGTTATAAATGCGGTATGCTTGAAAGGTCTTTATTTCAGTTGTGAAGAATACAAGAAACTTGACTATTTATTCTAGGACCTGTATTTGTTTCACTCTTACTTTATTGTTGAAGACTTATCTTGCCATCTATAGGATGGATATAATTTCGTCACAGGATAAAGAAGAGTTCCAATCATATAACCCCATCCAAAAGCATTGATCGTCAAAAATAGTTTCGGTTCCAACCCCCGCAACCCCACTGAATAAGATTTGAAAGACACCGTTATATTTACGACAAATAAGTACTTATTCAAAATTAATACTAAAGCTTCGAGAAAAAAAAATATAGTTAAGATATAATTCCTTCATGTCATGCTCTATGCTCATTTTAACATGGGTAAGCATTATATTTGTCGATATTTTACACTGAGCGTTAGTGAGGTGTAAAATGTGGTCAAATATAATGCCTACCCATGTTAAAATGAGCATATAGCATGACATGAAGGAATTATTTCGATTCTAATAGGACAAATATAGTATTTTTATAAGTCGAAGCGTACGAAATTACCGTAAAAATGTTTGGCTGTTCCCGTTTCCTCCTTGAGGAATCTGTGCATTACATTTCATATTTGATAAGTTTAAAAACTACTAGCAGGATAAATATATATTTTGTTTCATAAAAATATATAATAAAGTTTTTTATGTTAGCTGCCTAAATGTACATATTTTAAAGGATAACGATGGAAATAACGTTGATATAAGCAGTAAGTCCTTGCGCATGTGTCAAGCATATTTTTTGTGCTCATTAGAACACGGCTTTGCTAACAAAGCGTAATAAGGACGTCATATTAGAATATAAAACATATTATCAATTCTTTTTATTTTGTCAAGTAACATAATATATCATGGCTTTGAGAATCGATTCTAAGCTTATTTTGTTACGTTTTTCTAACTTACAGTGGCAAATATTTCACTTACAGTCCTGATGAAAAAGTGGTGATCACAAAATCTTACAATACTAAAATGTGTTCAGAACAATAGGGTAAGAATTTGGACAGCTACTGAACATTGGAGAAATATTTTAAAGGGGCATATATACGATCATTCATAGTGTTGTTGTAATGGTTCGTTAACTCGCATAGTGCACAGTAATGTACCTACTCGATGTTACACGAGTTATCGGTTTATGAGTCCGTTTTCAACAAAACTTGGATGTCTATACTGTCTGCTCATCCATTATACTTATATCTCTGTTCGCGGCATTTGGTTTTACTGCTAGATGGAAGGTCCGGTGATGTTTTTCATTTTTGGACAAATACATATGTACTATGAAGACGACGAAATCTTAGATGTTAACCATAATAACTTATCAATAATAAAGCAAAAAGGGTGCTCTCACAATTGTCAAAGACCAATTAACAGATTTTTTTTTAAATATTCGGGACAAATTGCATGACAAGTATCATCAACGATCTATCCTCTTTTTCTAATGGTAAAACAGACTCGAAATAAAAGATATACATGTAGTTATATAAGCACTTGTGGTTTAAATCAAGATTTTTTAGCACAAAACACTTTATAATAATTTGGTTATTGTTGAAAAAGAACTTGACAAAACTAGTATTAAGTGTTTAGAATAGTTTAGTGGAAAATGTAATGGACCATAGACCAAATATCGTGCGAGACAGAAATTAATTTATTGCGTGCTACGTATACAACACCAATGAAAATAATAAACATTTAGTTTCAAATTTTATAAAATATTTCTCTCGCATTTAATAAAAACATTAGTTATATAGACAACAAAAACAGAAATATTTCAAACAGGGGATTTATTAAAATCCTGACTTTTACCTTTTATTTGCATTTAGATATAATTTGTTAATTGGTTTTCCAATCAATTCATTTGATTGGGTAATTTTGAACTAATCGCGGTAATCGTATACGGACGATATGTAAATAAAATCCAGGTGCTGATGTTATCACCATACATGTACCTGAGAAAATTAATTAATGACAACATCTCCAGTGATAGAGCATCCCAGTTCAAGAAAACCTCAAGAAGACCAAGAAGAAAAAAGTGGTAAGTGTAGCAAATTTCATTATAACCTAACACATTTTATGACATTTAATTTATAACTAATGGTCTTGCCATCGTTCTTAACTTGATCGAAAAAACAGCTATCTGCAAATAATAAATCAGTTTGCAAGACATAAATCATAACATTACGCCATGTTTTTTATTAACGATAAAAAGTACACCCTCCTGTGTTTATTTTTGAAATTGTGAGTACAAAAAAACAAAATTGTTATAAATGCGGTATGCTTGAAAGGTCTTTATTTCAGTTGTGAAGAATACAAGAAACTTGACTATTTATTCTAGGACCTGTATTTGTTTCACTCTTACTTTATTGTTGAAGACTTATCTTGCCATCTATAGGATGGATATAATTTCGTCAGTGGGGTGCCGTCTCATTTACGTATTGAGACACATCCGAATCAACGAGTCCGTCTTTGCGTTCACTGGCGGATATTTTCCTTTTTGACGATCAATACGCATCATCTCTTTATTTTTAAATCAAACTAAAATTTGGAATTTAAAGCCGAGTTTAGATTCAAGTAATATTCTTCCAAATTCAATCTTTGGTAGTCAAACAGAAAAGTTATATATAAGTTATTTAATGTTTTATAACATTATCATGTTTATACACGACGGGTGCCAAATGTGGCACAGGATATGCCTACCCTTACGAAACACTTGAGATCTCCCAAGCTTTTGGTGGTGTTCGTGTAGCTACGTCGTTGTTTCCTATGTTGTATTCTGTGAACTATTTTATGTCGGTGTGTCTGTTTCTTTTTTTTTCTATCTATGGCGATGTCAGTTTATTTCGATGTATGAGCTTGATGGTACCTTTGATATCTGGTATCTTTTGTCCCTATTTTTAAGCGCAATATATTTTCACAGTGGATGATTCTAATGATATGGTGGTTGGTTGTTGGATTTTTTTTTTTTATTCTTTTTTGGGGGGAAGGGGGTATATTTACATGTTATATGCATAATAGTGATGTTTGGCAGTAAATATTGATAAGCTGTATGTTTAATAATACGACGCAAACGTAATATTGTGGTTTTTTTCCCAAGTAAGTTACTCGCGTGCATGCAATAACTTAATAAAGGTTAGGGTTAGGTTATTTTATTCTGAAAAAGACCAGTTTCACATTTTACGGCGCATGTCTAATATAATAATAATCCAAACTATTAAATCACGCGATAATTCCCGAGTGTTCGTCAATCAGTTGAGGCTTTTAGTTGATAAGCAGTGACTATATATATAATGCAGACATGGCGATTACGTGTTTGCGTTCTCATTTACAAGCAGTATTGGAATCATTTAGAATATATATATATATATATTGACGAGACAACTGTATTAACAATGACACATTAACAGATTTTAAAACGGACTACGGCTGTGTTTTTGGTTGCAGTAATTTATTTACGATTTCAAATGCTCACGGCTTTAATAGTACCTTTAATCACGAAGAAGTATTTGTATTAACGCTAAAGTTGTCCACTTAACGGGAAAAATAAATTAGATACTTAAAGATAAGCAGGTTCTCAATTCGTGAACATAGTGTAATGCTATTAGGTAATAAATTAGGAAGTCGATTAACACCTTAGCCATGTGGAATACTCGTTTGACTTTTTACTTGTACAATCTCACTAAGCAGATGCATATTTATAAAAACGTTTCAAACTTTTCTACTTACAGTAATTGTAAATTGGCGATCATTTGATTAAATTCTTCAATTCTTGCACAAAATTATTTCCTGCATTTTGTGTTGCCGATTATTTTCTTTCATCAGGCCTTGGACCGAATTATTTATTAGTTCCTACCACCCCTGAAAATAAAATGGTCACCCCTTAATAAAGATGTTTAAAATCTTAACCCTGGTCCCTTATTTATGATAAGATACTGTAAACAAGGACGTTTAATTTTCGCGAATAGCCAGTACGGTTAATGCTACTGCATGGGAATATTTAAAAAATAAATACGACGGCCGGGGTCATTCAACAGTTTGATATTATTTTATGGTTAAACGTGGTAAATTTAGGATATTCGATAACTTTTGTTTCGTGATATGAAAAATGACAAAAGTTGAAAATATGTAGAAAATTACTCTTGTCGCTGGCACTGAGCCTCTGCCTAGACGAAGTCGATCTTGAATTAAAATGGAACTAATTGATTGTATTTTAGTCTGATATTTAAAATTGAAGATAAATATGTATTTCTAATACGTATTTTAAAATTGCCTTATATCTCACTTCATTATTATCGGACCGTCTAAAACATCACTGAAGCAGAAATAAATGTACAAATAAGAAGATGTGGTATGAGTGCCAATGAAACAGCTCTCCATCCAAGTAACAATGTATAAAAAGTTAACAAAACTATTACATGTAAAATTACGGTCTGCAACACGGAGACAGGGCGATGTCTACTACAATTAACCGGAACAAGTTTTTCAAACTACCATTAGTGGAAATTAAATTATTTAGTGGTGCCGGTAACGTGTCCTTGTACCTATACAATTTCATACTAGGTAAAAGGACAATATGCAAAGTGTTACGGCCTTCAGTCAGGTTTAGTGTTATAGACCCTTTTAAACAAAAACACACCATCATAGTAAAATTAAAAATGGAATTGGAGAATGTGTCAAAGAGACAACAACCCGACCATAGAAAAAAGAACAGCAGAAGGCCACCAACAGGTCGTCAATTTAGCGAGAAAAACCTGTCTTGTTTAAAAGTTCGGGTCTATGATACTAAACCTAACTGAGGGCCATAACACCTCGCATATTAGAAAAAAAAGTGAAAAATATCAAAGAAAAACTGCGAAAAGATACTGAAACAGAACTGAAATAAAATGTTGATCTCTGATGTTTAGATTGTTCTCTTTTTTTTACAAAATATTTCTCTTTTCGCGAAAAATTAAGTTGGACAAACAGCAATGAAGTGCAGGGAGCCAAAGAAAGCTTGATACTTTCTTTGAACCATTTAATTCATAAACACAACTGCTATGAAGTCTTTATAGCAACAGGATGACTTATCATCTGGTTTGAATCGTTTTTTGTCAGATTACTATTCGGTTTGGATTTTCTGTATGGTGACTTATGGTTGCTTTCATCTGTCATTAACTCTGGTGGATAGTTGTCTCTTTTGCGATCATACCAATTAAATCTTTTTATTTTAGATTTATGTTATTTTCTGTATAATTAAACTATTTAACTATTCTTTCGAAATATATACAATTAAAGAATATTATTTATATGACATTTTGGTGTACCCCTGTCACGTACAGTTAATTACCGCGAGGTTTCAACTCAAACATTCGTAGGATTTCGAGATGGTGACCAATAACAACTACTGGATCCCTGTTGTGTTTACTTATCTCTACACTGACAGTACGCAGCTATAGATGGAATGGCGGACCGGTTTAACATCTATAAGTCATTTGGTCTCTGTTGGCAGGGGCGGATCCAGCCATTTAAGATGGGGGGGGGGGTGTCCAACTATATGCTCCCATTCAAATGCATTATTCGTCCAAAAAAGGGGGGTTCCAACCCCGGACCCCCCTCTGACCCGCCACTTGTTGGGAAATTGTTTCGTGCGAAATATAGCTTTTTGAATCGTTTTCTCGTCCTCAATACACTTTAACTATTTGCTATCATAAGTTCCAAACAATGACCATTCGATAAAATGCAACTGCAGTATATTTCTAAGGTTTTACACGAATTTGCGACGACGCATTTTGTATAATATTCATTGAATATTATTTTCTTATCATATATCATTGCGATTTTTTTTATCCTGGTTTAATATTACTTATGTAATATATGATATATGAATTAACGAAAATTCAAAACTTTAAATACACTTTGCACTTTACACTAAATATGACTGTTTACCCTTAGTTACTGACACAAAAGTACACTACATATTTGAGATGATGTGTTGTAAAATTTAACATTACTGTAAGTCATGAGTACAATTGATTAGAAAAGGGAAAAAATCGTTTTTTATATATTTGGACCAGTTCCTTTGTTTAAAACAGTTTTGATTCATTATTCTGCTGGTACTTTTTTTATTGAAAATTTAAAGACAAAGCTGAAATATCTACACTATATTATTCATGGTTTTCTAAAATCTTTCATCGGCAACGTTTAGGGCTGAATATCAATTTCTTGTTTATAGGAATTTGTTAAAAGATCATTTTTTTAGAAACATCTTCATAAGCTATAATTTAAACCCTACCGCCCCCCCCCCCAACAAAAAACAAAACAAACCAAACCAAAATAAAACCCATTGATGATGAATGAAGTTTTTAACGAAGTTGGCTGGCTATACAGCCCTTACATACATATATCTATAGGTATATGTTTATTCAAATTAATTTTAAGCGTCAAATCACGGTAATAGTGAAGGTTTCAGTAACTGAAAGGCAACTGCCAGTGAATAAATCGACAATTTGTACTGGTTTATGCTTTTGTTTACACAACACATATATAAGAGCCGTGGTGTAGTGGTTAGGGCATCGGACTACTAACACAAGGGTTCCTGGTTCGATTCCCGTTTGGGATGAAAATTTCAGGAATCCAATTTTCGGCTCTCCCTTGACACCATTTGCGAGTATGGTCTTAAGGAAACGATGATAGTCCGTCGGATCGGGACGATAAATGGCTGACCCGTGTTAAGAGAGAGTCATATCTCTTGCACGTTAAAGACACTCTTGTAGATTTCGAAAAAGAGTAGGCTAATGCCGCTACAAGACAGCACTCGCACCCGCAAAGTGGAAAGGGATTAATATAAGTTGTAAAACTTGTTTCCCAATCCACTATAAATAAATATGTTTAAACTATAAAAAGGAAGATATGGCATAATTGCCAGTGAGATGACTCCGAGCTCCATAAGACACCAAATGACACAGAAATTAACAATTTCATATACATAAAGATATATATATATATATATATTAGTCACTGTACGGCCTTCAACAGTGAACAAAACCCATTACACATTGTAAGCTCGAATGTAGGAAAAAAAGACACAGGAAAAAAAGTCACGGAAAAAAAGTCACGGAAAAAAAGTCACAGGAAAAAAGGTCACAGGAAAAAAAGTCACAGGAAAAAAAGTCACAATATATATTTTTTGCATGAAATAGTCATAGGGTCTGCACATACATGTATAAACAGGAGAAACATTCCCAATTTGTATTTTTTCTTCTTAATGAAATGTTCACAAGGCCGTACATATATATGAATATATTGGGGAAACATTCCCAATATAGATATTTGTTTGGAAATAGACATTTTTTAATTCATTGTATACGACCAGCTTTGGAAATTTAGATATAAATTGCAAATCATTTAAATGGAACATGTTCATGCTGGTGTACTAGATTGATTCATGTTTTCAAGGATTTGTTGTAATTATTTTTGTTTTATATCTCCTTCAGATGTGAGTTTAACAGCAACAATTTCCCCTAATTTTAATAAAAGTTAGAAGTTCAGTATATAACTTGACCACATGTTTTTTTTTGATTTTTATAAAGATAAGTATTCTGTAATTTAGTGTTAAACAAACAACTCATTGCCATTAATAATAGCTTAGCATTTTTATACATATATATATAGGGACTGTTGATATTGATGTGTGGCTTCTTGTGGCACCTCCCCCTTTGTAGACCTTTCATTTCTTGTCTTCGAAGGAAGCCATATCAATGAAATACAACTTGTGCTCAATATTAAATAAAAGGACACAATCAGTTTTTCCTGTTTGTTAAAAAAGTCAATTTTGATAAAAAAGAACATTATTTATTCAAATACACTTTTATTAGTATATATATCATGTATATAATTCCTTTATAGTTTTAAAATTTTAACCACTAACATAACTTAAATAAGTAATCCGATACAAATATTTTATGACTTTTTCAATGCATTCGAAAACTACAGTTTAATTATTTATTGCATACAATTACATAGTGACTTTTTCACATGCATTCCAACATATTTCTGACAAATAAGTTTACTGAAACAAATTGTGACTTTTTTTCCTGTGACTTTTTTTCTTGTGACTTTTTTTCCTGTGACTTTATCTCCTAGGGATTTTGTGACTTTTTATCCTGTGACTTTTTTTTCCTGTGACTGTTTTTCCGTTTACCGTAAGCTCTCTGTAATTATTTTTCTTGTGACTTCTATTCTTGTAGCTTTTTTCCTGCGACTTTATTTCCTAGGGACTTTGTGTGAATTGTTTCCATGACTTTTTATTTGTTTACCGTTCTCTTAACAAGTATAACGTTATAACTTCACTGTTTTTGTCAGATTAGCTGAACGTTAAATAAAAGAAATAAAAATACTTAATCATATTATACTGAACAACATTTTGAACACAAAAAAAAACCCAAAACTGATTCATATATCTTTATCAGTCTCATTTCTAAAAATAACGAAAATAAAAGATCCATTTGATAAAAGAAATTTAAGATGATTGGCGGTAGAACAATTATCTGTTGAACAACTAAGATTTCAAGATTTCAAGATTTTATTGTACACTCTGACAGTTTACACTGTTACAAGAGGCAGATATACATAATATACAGCTTGACAGAAGTGGTATAAGATTTGTATAATAACAGAATAAAATTGAAATAAACATATATACAGGTCAATTGAATATAGGTCATCAAACACACCGTAACATACGGTTGTTTGACACGTGATTTAAACGATCAAAACAAATACACATATCATGACATACATACATATATATATATATATTTAATATGATCAATTGGATTATAACACACAACTTGAATTAGGTAAGTACTAGACAGTTTCTTTGATCAAAAATACTTCATGATTTTTTGCAAAAATAATGCGACATTATTGAGTACTTTTATATTACAATAGTATAGCAAACCAAAGAGCTTGTCCTCTGTTGGATTAAAAAAATAATATCTTGGTATATGCATTTTTCTAATTCTTGCAATATTAGGGTTACAACATACTAGCAGATAATGAAATTCATTTCCTATCACCCCCATGTCACATAATGTGCATATTCTGTCCTCACGAGGTATATTTAACCATCTACCGGCATGCGCGTAGCTACGTTTACGTCAAAACGCCCGGGCGTACACTTGAATTTTGAAAATAAAACAAATAATCGACATAGAATAAGAAAAAGGGATCAAAAGCACATCATCCTTGTGCTTCTTTTTTCAATGGATTGTAGTTTTGAATAAAAAGGGACTAAATTTACTCAAATATATCATTTAATATATTTGTTCCAATCTTTTGTAAAAGTCTGAATCTACTATGAATTCTACGTACATTTCTTCTATTTAAAGCAATTCACTATCTGCTCAGATTCGATATGCTGTTTGTATTTTTGTCGAGCCTGTGATTTATGTCCCAAAAGCAAAACAAAGCGGCGTCAATATTTAGGTTCCCAATGTGGATAAAGTCTTGAATGACTCTCCGTGAAATTTTACGAAAGTTGGACAGAAACTGTCTATGATTAAAAGAGTATTTAGAGCAATATAATAATGCAATTATGTCTTTAATTTTCCCGCATTTTAAGGACAACGTGTATTTCTTTCTGCAATTAATAAGTGGTCGCAGTTTGGGTTTACCTTTTGTTATTTCTCAATAACATTAACTACTTTTCGAACCTTCATCGTATTTTATGAAAATGCCGAAGAAGCTTTTTCTATGACTAATGTGTCAAGCTAAAATTTTGAAAGCTTTTGTTTTCTGTTCTTTTCTGATAGACAGATAGCCGGACTCTTCTTTACGCAGTTAATTGTTTTACGTGCTCAGTCTATAAACCTTCATAGATTGTCGTGAAATATTCCAGATCAAGAAAAATATAACAAAAGAAAATTTCAGATTTTTTTAAATCCCTTTAAAGGAATGATAAATTAATTCGCTTTTTGTGGGAAGAAATCCAAGGTTTTCCAGAATTTTTTTATATTGCACCTTTTATAATTTTTTTCTTTTTCATTAAAAGGTGCTTTTGTCGAATGTATGTTCACTCACTGCACCCTTTAAACTTATTTAAAAGTAATATTGGTTTGGACGTTTTTGGTAAAACCAATGACCATTAGGCTAGCTTCCAGTTTAACACATTGAATAAGTTAACATATTACAAAATTTATCCAAAGCAAATAAACCCTTTAGATTCAAAAGTATGTTGCTATCAATGATTTTTTACTGACAGGAATCATTATGGTATCTTATTCTCGATAGCTTTCGGGGGCTTCGTCCCTTTTGAATCCACTACCAGCAGTGCTTTAACATTGAGCGGTTGGCACCCCTCATATCCCTCGCCAAGGTTCGGGCGTACACGTAAAAATGACCAAGCTACGCCACTGACCGGTTTCTATAGGGAATTTTAAATTTGAACATCGCAGTTTACTCAATTGTACTCTGCGTTGTTTATTTAGTTTTACCAAGTAGCCTTCAAGACAGAAATCCCTTTTAAATGATAAATAAAGTTCCCCTCTTGAGGCACTTTCAGCCATACTGTGCCATTTTTGTACAAATTGGTCTTGTAAGATTTGTTTAACATAATATTTTATACAATTTTTACTAAGAATTTCTTGGCTATCCCATACAAACGATAAGCCAACATCATTCAGTATAGATTTCACATTCAATAACCATTTTGATTGCATATTTGCTGAACAATGCATTTCATACAATAACTTATACATAATACAGACAGTTTAGAATCATTCGAAAGTAGCTTTACCCAAAAATTAAGTATACGTAATTTTACATGTATGTCTAGTGGATATCTACCTGTTTCGCCGTACACCATGAAGTTTGGCGTTGATCTACGGACAGAGAGCACTTTTTTTAGAAATTGCAAGTGCACAGTTTCCAATATGTCTAATTTTTCATATCCCCAGATTTCACTCCCGTATAAAAGTATAGGATCAATCAAAGAATCAAATAGCTGAAGCTGTAGATCTACTGGAATAGATATATTCCTAATCTTTCTATATAGAGCATAAAGTGCTTTCTGTCCTTGTTCTGCTAACTTCTTTTTTGCTATAACAAATTTCCCGTTTTGGTTTAAAAGCAAACCAAGATACGGGTACGACTCCACTCTTTCAATAATTGAACCATATAGTTTAAAATTATCACGCATAGTGTACTTTCTTTTGGAGAATACCATTACTTTAGTTTTTTCAACATCTACTGACAGTTTCCATATATTACAATATTGTTCGAATACATTTAAACACTTTTGCAATGCAGCTGCTGATTCAGCTAAAATTATTGTATCATCAGCATACAATAGTATAAATAACAACTAAAACGTATTTAAGTGTTCAAGAGCTTTTTGTGATACGGTTTGGAGTCCAGATATACCATTTTCACTGAAAAAAGTGTGAAATGTCTGGCAAGTTTTCAAAAGACGTCCTGTAGAGTACAGTACGCCCGCTGGTTATTTGGATTGATTCAAAAATGCATTCTAACCTCGAAAACGTTGTCACCACTTTAATTATTACACAACTGTTGCAATAAAATGTTGTTATAGCCATGTTAAGTAATTTTAGTCTTACATATATATATATATGTGTTATTTTTAAAAGTCCACTAAACTCAAACACAAGGCTGCATTTAATTGTTTCATATGCATGATATTTATGATATGTAAATAAAACAAATACTTTATATAACAGTAAGATAACAGTAACTGGATTTAAAAACTGATCTAGCTTGTTTAATTTAACGAAGCACAAACTTACTGAATTATTGTCCCTATTTTTTAAGCAATCGTAGATACATTTTATTTAGCATTTACTTTATTTAAAATAGAAAGAAGAATACACAAACTACCACACTGCAATTTTGTACATTTGTTTTATTGTAAATTAGTTATACAATTCCATAGCTGCAACTCGGCGTATCCAATAAGCCATGTTTATAATACACTTTAATAGATATATTTTTAAACATCCTTTTTATTCAGTTACGAATCATTGGTTCGATCTTAATTATTTTATAATAAAAAAAAGACTGGTATGACTTTTTGTGGACTTTTATCCTGTGAACCTTTAGAAGCAGAAGTTATAATTATAACCCATCGACCTTTTTTCGCGTTGATTTACATATATATTTGCCACTGGACATGAAATATAAATTAATCATCATCATTAACGGTGTTATCTGAACACCCAGTGGCAAATGTTACATTGCTACCTGTTGAAACGAATATGTGGAACAATCCCATAAAGATATACTGTGTAACGTTCCATATTAAAATTTCAAATTTCAGCAGGAGCAACAACATACATTGTTCATGAAATCGGAATGAACACCAATTCTTTGGCATGCAAACTTTTATTTTGTTTAGTATTTAACTAAAAAAGATATAAGTATTATATTTTACAAAAGCTAGTGCTCCAAAGAGATTGTATTGCAGTCGTTTGTTGTCTTTAACTGATTCTAATCAATATTTTGTTTATACAAATAGTATATATTTATCTCTTTTATTGTGTAACTAAATAATCATATTGTTACAGAAATGGCTTCATTTGCTTTGATGTTGCTGGATACTGATGGAAGCACCAGTATCCTATCTACAAGTAAATTGTACCCAAGTCATAAAATTACCAGAGCAGCAAAAGTTAATATTGTGGTTGGAAAACAGAGATTTTTCGGAGAAATCATAGATTTATCAGGTGTGTGTAGTTTTTTTTATAATTTTTTTCTTTGGAGTTTACACGTGAAGAATGCCCATGCACTGATTATGTATACTGGTGCTAAAGTCCATCTTTTGAGACTGCATACATTGTAAAAATTATTGACAGTACTTTGAAGTAAAATTGAATATTCGACATTGTTTGCGTTATTATTATCATAGATTTCAATTTTCTATGATGTTGCTAGTTTTTAGCTACCAGAAAGAACCGAGTATCAATATTTATAAATGATGTTGTGTTAATTCAGTGTCTGTGGACAAGCTTAAGACAGTGCAGAAAGAATGGATAAAGACGCACAGGGCTATTGCCATTCAAAAGGAGGAAAAACGCAGAAAGAGACTGAAGTTGCAGATAAATGGAGGTTTTATAAATGTGTTGCCAGATGAAGATATTCAGGTTAGTAAGAGAAGTGAGAGAGGTACTGACATATGAAATTATAAATCCACAAAGAACTTTATTATATAATAATATATGAAAAGGGTCATTAAAAAAACTTAAACTCAAATTAAAACTAGTAAAAACAGGTATGTGGACACTAAAACTTATCCTATTATTATCACATCTGGTCCATTAGTTTATTGTAAAATATATTATCATTTTACTTGTAAACGTTTTCAGAAACTTTACCAATTGAAGCCAAATATAGTTATTTACATAAGTTTACTATACATGTGTGTCTGTACTCTCTCGAATTAACCAACATAGCCGTTACATATTTTAATAACGGCATGACTGATTTTGTTGCTTTTCTGCACATTTATTTGATTTCATGTGATGTATTGATAAGAAGTACTAATATTAGCATACTGCTAACTTTGTTTAAGTGTACATACTTTCAACATTATGTATCGACCCATGCATGAATTTGGAAAAGTTATAACAAACCCTGACTGTGGTCTTTTCAATATAGAAGATGTGCTATCATTGACAACGCTCACAGATATTAAGTGATATATGGCATCGTATGTCTTCAACATTAAGCAAACATATACCGCATAGTCGGCAATAAAATTCCACGAAATCACAAAATGCAAACTTGACGATTCAAACAAGAAAACTAACTTTTCAGCTTTCCTTGTATGAAAAAGAAATTATATTATTTTTAGTAATCAGTTGTAAAATGATTTACATGCATTTGAGCTATATGTTGATTGACATTATATTAACTTGATTATATAAAAAAGAAGATGTGGTATGATTGCCAATGAGACCACTCTCCACAAGAGACAAACCAGATGCTCCGCAGGGCGTAGCTTTATACGACCGCAGAGGTTGAACCCTGAACGGTTGGGGCAAGTATGGACACAACATTCAAGCTGGATTCCGCTCTTAATTTGGATTGTGATTAAATAGTTGACACAGCATAGGTTTCTGACACAGAATGAATGTATTCAAATGAACTTAAAATTTTTGTTTTCTCTTAGAGCAATTCACTATGCTGTTGAATATTAATCCTCTCAAAAAAATGTTTGAAGAAATTTTCTTTTTATTTATGAAATTTCAAATGAGAAAAATTGAACCCAATTTTTTAATCACATCCCCCTTTCCCATATTCCAAAACTAATTTCAATTAAAATATTCTAATGGAGTTTGCAACAATTACTACTCATTTAAATACATCATAAAATATTAAGATGTAAAAAAACTGCTTGTTATCACTGAATGGTAAAGATTATTTAAATTTATCAGTTGGTAGTAAAAAGTGAATATACATTGTATATTGTATATAACAAAGATTTAAGTTGATTCTGGACAAAGAAAGATAACTCCAATTAAAAAAAATTCTTGCAGATATTTCTTGCTTACTATACTGGACAAAGAAAGATAACTCTTAATTAAAAAAAAATTTGCTATTTCACAATATTGTGAAATTAGATATTTCTTGCCATTGCACAATACTGTGCAATTGAAAAGACTTGCTATTGCACAATACTTAATATAATAATTTTAGATCCTGATTTGGACCAACTTGAAAACTGGGCCCATAATCAAAAATCTAAGTACATGTTTAGATTCAGCATATCAAAGAGGCCCAAGAATTTAGTTTTTGTGAAAATCAAACTTAGTTTAATTTTGGACCCTTTGCACTTTAATTTAGACCAATTTTAAAACTGGACCAAAAATTAAGAATCTACATACACAGTTAGATTTGGCATATCAAAGAACCCCAATTATTCAATTTTTGATGAAATCAAACAATGTTTAATTTTGGACATCGATTTGGGCCAACTTGAAAACTGGGCCAATAATCAAAAATCTAAGTACAGTTTTAGATTCAGCATATCAAAGAACCCAAAGGTTTCAATTTTTGTTAAAATCAAACTAAGTTTAATTTTGGACCCTTTGGACCTTAATGTAGACCAATTTGAAAACAGGACCAAAAATTAAGAATCTACATACACAATTAGATTCGGCATATTAAAGAACCCCAATTATTCAATTTTGATGAAATTGAACAAAATTTAATTTTGGACCCTTTGGGCCCCTTTTTCCTTAACTGTTGGGACCAAAACTCCCAAAATCAATACCAACCTTCCTTTTGTGGTCATAAACATTGTGTTTAAATTTCATTGATTTCTATTTACTTTAACTAAAGTTATTGTGCGAAAACCAAGAATAATGCTTATTTGGGCCCTTTTTTGGCCCCTAATTCCTAAACTGTTGAAACCAAAACTCCCAAAATCAATCCCAACCTTTCTTTTGTGGTCATAAACCTTGTGTCAAAATTTCATAGATTTCTATTAACTTAAACTAAAGTTATAGTGCGAAAACCAAGAAAATGCTTATTTGGGCCCTTTTTGGCCCCTTATTCCTAAAATGTTGGAACCAAAACTCCCAAAATCAATACCAGCCTTCCTTTTATGGTCATAAACCTTGTGTTAAAATTTCATAGATTTCTATTCACTTTTACTAAAGTTAGAGTGCGAAAACTAAAAGTATTCGGACGACGACGACGACGACGACGACGACGACGACGACGACGCCAACGTGATAGCAATATACGACGAAAATTTTTTCAAAATTTGCGGTCGTATAAAAATTACACAGAAATGAACTACTATAGGTAACCGTACGGTCTTCATCAATGAGGAAAGCCCATACCGCATTCAGCTATAAAAGGCCCAGAAATGACAATGTTAAACAATTCAAACGAGAAAACTAATGCTATTTCTTCACAGACTAAAATTTTAACAGTTTGATTTTTTTGTATTTTTCTAGGCAGCCAAGAGACCTAGACTTACCACACAACCATCCTCCTTTAATGCAGCAGGAAAACAGAAAATAGGTCAACTGAGGAAAACTGTCACAGGAGCAAGACCTGCTACATCAACAACATCTGTAACAAATCAGACATCATTTCCAAGAAAGTTTCAGGTAATTAATAGAAAATTTATATTGAACAAAACAATTGACCGTCAGTAGCCTGGAATATAACACTTGTACATGTATGTGCATCTAACATGTCCTCATCCCCCCCCCAAAAAAAAAATCTGATTATTTTGATAAACTAGTTTGTGTACATACGATCGACTTCAACAATAGACATATCAGTGGCGGATCCAGGGGGAGGGTTCCGGGGGTTGGAACCCCCCTTTTTTTTTAGATGATCAATGCATTTGAAAAGAGACATACAGTTGCCCCCCTTTTGTCATGGGTTAGGAACCCCTTTTTAAAATGGATGGATCCACCCCTACATATCACTACGTAAAACTGTACGTCGTTTTTGGAAAAAAAATATGAATTAAGTAAAAGAGATGTCATCAACGATAAACTAAGAAAGACTTAATGTATGCATACGTATGTTTCATTGTTATTTGGGAACCATTTTTCTCGATTTTGCTGGTACATGTATATGTAGATTTATTTTGAGTATTCAACAAAAAACAAAATAAAACATTAAGAATCGTGTGATGTTTGTCAAATTAGCGAAATCAAGTAAACGCCAAAGAAATTGTCCAATCGACTTATATCACAACGATTTGTCAATTTTCATGCCGAGTGTCGATGGTTCCCTCCGGGCACCCAAGCCGTCCCACACTAGTAAAAATTGGTAGCCACCAAACAAAACAAGTGTCATAAAACACCAACCAATCAATATGAAAAACCAATCCATATTTTTTTGTTATCATTTATTACAGGGTGCTAGTGGAAGAATCTTAACGATTCACTATGAGGGATCCGGTGATTATACAGATGAAGTAGGCCAGGCAAAAAGAAAACCTTTTTTCACAGACCACTTGAAAGACGACGAGAGAGAAATTGTACGTCAGCAAGTAGAGGCATTTTCAAGAAACAAATCAACGTTTTCATCACAGACTCAGCCGGTTATCATTTTAGAAGATAACAGTTTAGACCATAATGATCCTTCAATCGACACATTTATGAGAACATTTAGTTTGAATAAAGACATGGCGTCTGTATCAACTCAGACACGGACAGTAAAAATAGCGGCAACTGACGCTGAATTAAAAGATTACACCAGAAAGACGGCTTCGCTTACTTCACAAAACCTTTCGACGACAAAAGGTGATGCCCTATCTGAAGAAATGGGAAATAATGCAAATCATGCAACATCACCCATGGTAGTGGAAGCTAATGCAACTCATGCAACATCACCCATGGTAGTGGAAACTAATGCAACTCATGCAACATCACCCATGGTAGTGGAAACTAATGCAACTCATGCAACATCACCCATTTTAGTGGAAACACCACTAGAGCAGACCGAAAAAATAGATGTCATTGCAAAAGTGGGGATATATACCGCAAGAGAAAAGGAGGAAACTGATGGAATACAAGAGGAATATAATGTTGAGCAAGAAGAGAAAAATTACGCCACACAAACAGAAAAAAATAATGTAGTACAAGAGCCTTTAGTAGATGAGACTAAATGTACCAGTGCCAACGTTTTCAAATCAAAAGATACAATCTTAGGTCCTCAGTTGACAACCTTCTTAGTCGACTCAATAAATTCCATTTTAAAGTATGTGAAAAGCCATGACGAAATGCTCCGACAGTTAAGGCAGGATATTGATGGGAAAAAAGAAGTCAGCTCTTTCAATGAAGGTGCTTCTAATGACACATTTCAAGAATTAATTTTAAAAGATAACCAAACTTTCAAAGACATTACTCTTGATGAGTCTGATCTTTCTGAACTTACACCATCAATACAAAGTATTTCTGATAACGATACAGTTTTGTCTGAATCATCAGACCTGGACAAGTTTTTGTCCGATATCAAAGATTCGCTTACTTCATCAGCCAAGTCAATTAGAAAGAAAAAAGTCCTGCCTTCCTTGCCAGCGACAAGGCAATGGAAACCACCACAAGATGAACTGGCAGATGTGTTGTCCGCTGTAGACGTTGTCTTATCGTCTAAAGATAATGTTTCAACAACTGATAACAGTCAATTCTTAAGTAGCTTTGATGTTGAATCCGTAAATAGGCCAATGACCCCAAGTTCAAGCAGCGGGTCTCAACAATCTACCAAATCGACTGGACAGTTAGTCATTCCTTCTGCTTGTTATTTGGCTCAACCACTGACTATAGCACCAGTAACAAGTACATCCCAGCAACACGTGGTTGAAAGCAGCTGTAATTTCCACCAACCTTTGGACACTTTTTTTATTCAGCAAACAACTTCTCCTGAGCCGTGTTCAACCGTTCAATCAACACCGGCACAGACATTTACATCACACATAGTCGACCATCAACACCCGAGGTCAACTTTACATACAAACCCCCAACCTACTGTAAGACTACCAACAATGCAACATGCAATGCCAACAACATCACCTCCTACTAGCAGCAGTGGAATTTTACAAAGTCTTGAACATCAAAACAATCACCAGCCAATAAGAAACTCACTCAATCACACTTCACCATTGATGACAACACAGTTTATAGCAAATCATTCACAAAATAACTTTCTTGCTGCAAATAGGATGTCAGCAGGTCCAATAGTTGAGATAGAAAAACCAGATGACTTCATAAACTTAGCAAGAATAACAGAATGTAGGATCTCCACTGATTTACGTTGGAGAGCTTTAGGTTCTACAAGAACAGATACAAATTTTGCATGGTACCTTGCAAAAGAACTCTTTCCTCCCGAGGACATGATTGGAAAAAACTTTCGCGGAACACGTGGAAAATTGGGCCCATCACCAAGAAGAAGACGTGCCATTGAACATGCAGTAATTGATGTTTATGGTCAAACTCAACTCCCAAATGCAGTTGCAGGAATCAATACAGGCATTAGGAATATGAAAAGACAAAAACAGAGCTAAATGTACAATATATTTTTAATTTTATTGTCAAAATCCTCATTCAAGTTTTTACCTTCAGTTGCTCAAAAATCTTATCTGGAAGTGCAAAAATAAAGATTCAATATCAAATTAAAATTCTACAATCGTGAAACAAGACTAATATTTTATTAAGGTCAAAAATTGATCATTAACTCCTTCAGGAATAATCTGATAATTTTGAAAAGAATATTGAATATTATATTAAAAAAAAAGATTAGTTAAACATATAAATAATATTGAAAATTTTCTTGTGGGATAAGTCCTAGTTCATTTTTTAAACTTATATCATTCTAAAAATATCAATCAACAGGATTCAGGCGTGCTAAAATCCTATTACTTTCTTTTATCTTATTTCTTACATTAATTAAACATACATTTTCAAATAACATGTATGTTGCTAACCTGCCAACTTTTAAAAATGTGAATGAGGGTTTTAGGGGCAAGATGGTTCATTCAGTCCTAAAAAAAACTAACAGGGCCTTTTAATATATCTTAATGGTGTTTTTTTTGGCTTTTTTTTCTGTAGAAAAAATTGTTTTGTTTAAAATTGTGTAAAAATTTCTGTTTGAGAGTTTATATATGGGAAATCCCGTGCAAATAGTGAAAGTTGGCAGGTATGATGTTGTATGCAAAAAAAAAAATTCAAATCACAACTGTAACCATGGTAAACTTTAACAGAAATAAAAACACACTGAACTCAACTACAGACATGACAAACTTATAAACATTTTTAGGAGAAGATTTTTTTTCATAATAAAACAAGTCATTGTCATTGATAATATATTCTAGCACTTTTCATAAATCTAAACATGTTAAAATTCATCCAGTAAATAAGTCCTCTTTAGTATCCAGAAGGAGCACCATCATTTAAAATTACCACTGGTATAACTTTATGAATGTGGTCTATATATTTTATACATTGCTCTACAGTCAGAGCATCCCAAAACTGTCTGATACCAGATATCAATCTTTCTTTTGTCTTTGGCTTCACTTTACTTTGAAGATATTGTTTTAAAGATGACCACAGATTTTCAATTGGATTTAAATCTGGTGAGGAAGCTGGTGTTTCCATTACATTATCCAACATGTTCTTGTTTGACATCCATTGCTTTGTACTTTTGCTTTTATGTTTACTATCATTGTCCTAAAAAAAACATAGGTAGAGACTTAAGACTTGAGACTTTTAGGTAGCAAAAGATATTTATGTGTAAATAATTTTATATGTTTTGTTTAACACCCATGAACACAGATCTAGAAATGTATATATCATAGATTATTTATAATTGACAGTTTACTATTGATAAAATTAGTTGACTTAGTCTTGTCTTGTATTCTTTGTATCATATAAGGTTCTGTTCACCTTTGTTTACCTTTAACATGTTTCACAAAAGCAATGAGTACATCACTAAATACAAAATAAACATTCAACCTGGCACTGCTGTTTGTAGGGTAATTTGTCGTTTTTTCATAAGTCACTAGAAAAAAGCTAAGTTGAAATAGACTTTTTTAACAAAAAAAGTCAGATATCATGGTTATTGCATTATGATATGGCCACACAAATATGTCTAAAAGGAATCATAAATATACACATGAAATAATGCTATTAACACATATGGCAGTAAAAATGTTTGTTCCTGGTCTTAAACATGTTAAAAACACTTTCAAAACTCTTTGTTTTATCATGAAAGGCAGTTGTTATATAGTTTTCAAGGCAGCCTCATCATTTAGTTTCCAAGACAGCCTCAACATTCATTTTTCAAGGCAGCCTCATCAGTACCTGCATCATCATTATTTCAAACTTATATAAATAAATACATTTGTAAAATAATTGTTTCCAAAGACTATGTTACAATGTACAAGTACAAATGACATATCCACAAAGGATTATGTTACAACACAAAAAAAACAGGTACACACCTGATATAACCTATATCCATTAGAGAATCTGGTAGCAGTAAATGGGAGAAAGTTCTGGTCTAAGATACGTTGATATCCCAAAGAGTCTATAATCCCACTGAAGATGCAGATATCAGTTGCTCCTCTATAGGATATTCCACCCCAAACATGCACCTGAAATATCAAGTACATAACCATCAATATAATTTGTCACATTTATTGATGTATTTAAAAAAAAAAAACCATCACACGACTGGGTCTGTTACAGATATTATAGGCAACCATATGTATGGCCTTTACAAGAACAGAGAAAAATAACATTCTGCAGGTATGCATGGTTTGGTATGTTTGGTCAGCTTCAAAAGTCCCAGACATGAAAAATATGAAACAATTCAATTGACAATAATTGAAAAAAACTAAACATTGCCAAAGGCCTAATTGATAACAAATTGTTACACAGAAAAAATATGACAGACATGAATTAGCAGAAACCACTGAGATACAGGCTCCTGACTTGGGACAGGCACATTCACAATGCTCAACAATCCCCTAACCTAGTATAGTGATAAAACAGCACATTTATAATTACATTTGTAGATATTAAAAACAAACTGTAATTATCAGTTAACAAAGGCTCAATTGTCAGATCATACAATGCAAAAAAATGCCTGATTCATGCTAGTTCTACAATGTTCTAGGCAGTTCTGTATTCTTGAAACTACAAAAATCCTTGTTATTTGCCCCTGTTTGGCCCCTAATTCTTAAACTGTTGGTACCATATATAACACTAAAGCATGTTAATATAGTTGATTTATTACATACAATATTAGAAAAAACATAAAAAAAAAAAACCTTTAACAACTGAACCATGGATATGATGTCAAGGTCAGATGACACCTGCCAGAGTAACATTGAGATCAATCATTCCATGCATGTACCCTATTTCTTATTTAATTATATAATATCTGAGATATGAACTTGACCACCAAAGCTTAACGTTGTTCACTGATCCATGATACAAATGTATGAGGTTGAGGTCTTGAAAGTGAAAACTGTCTGACAAAAGATATACAAAATGTACCATAATCTGATAATGGAATGATAGATCACTAGGTTCAGTAAACAGACATGTACAAATCAGTCAAACATACATGTATAAACATGAAAAAATGCTATAATGAAGGCTTTACATATTACGGTTCATAATAAAAATCACTTCTTCAAGTTCATATGAAATTTAAGTCCCATGACTGGCAGTGGCATATCTTATTGTTTATTGAACAATTTGAAACCAATTTACCTTGTATGAATGTTTTGGCTTAGGTCTCTTAGATGATATATACTGCATTTCTGATTCTCTCTTAAAATAATGTATCCTGCCAGTAGATGGCAACTCAACAGTTGTCTCGTCAACAAAAATGACATCAGAAAAACTGTCACTCATATGTAGAGCTCTCAAACACCAATGCTTCCTTTTGAGTTTGTTTATATGTGATATCAATTGGCAATACTGTATTCTTATTGTTGTCCATCCAAGCTGTTTTCTTAGTTTACACATGTAAGAAGTAGTGACCTGTAGTTGAAATATATCTTCCAGTTTTTCACATAGAGCTTTTGATGTTAATTCAGAGTTTTCTGTTAGCCAAATATTTATTGCCTGTCGATGAATGTCAAGGACTCTTTTCTTAGAAATAATTCTCTTTGAATTCTGTCCTATGAGCCCATTTTTCTTGTACCTGTAAATAATAAAATTACACTGTAATTACAGAAAACATGTCATTTTAGACAGTTACATGTATGCATGTATGTTTACATATATGGCAAATTGTAATCATGGTAATGATACTTGCAGCAAAAAAATAATTTATTTTCCTTTGAACAGAAATCTAGTAGTCATTAACATGATTAAAAAGTATTTCAATAAAAAAAAAAATCTAGTTAAAGGGCTTCAAAAGAAACTGTCATACACGTACAATTACAATTAGGATTACAATAACTAGTTTTATAAATTGACCATAAACCTACTTATTCATGGTATGGTATCAATATTTCTGACCTAAATATTGGTCAGAAATATTGATACCATACCATGAATAAGTGGGTTTATGTATGTTTTTCTATGTTGTGATGTTATGCTATTGTTTCAGAAAAAGGGAGAAGGTTTGGATCCATTAAAACGTTTAATCCCGCTGCAAATGTTTGCACCTGTCCTAAGTCAGGAATCTGATGTACAGTAGTTGTTGTTTGTTTATGTAATATATACGTGTTTCTCGTTTCTCGTTTTGTTTATATAGATTAGACCGTTGGTTTTCCCGTTTGAATGGTTTTACACTAGTAATTTTGGGGCCCTTTATAGCTTGTTGTTCGGTGTGAGCCAAGGCTCCGTGTCAAAGGCTGTACTTTAACCTATAATGGTTTACTTTTTAAATTGTTATTTGGATGAAGAGTTGTCTCATTGGCACTCACACCACATCTTCCTATATCTATTATGGTCAATTTATAAAACCCGTTGAATCCTACACGTCTTGATTCATAAGAATCACAGCATAGATCACATTTCAAAAGCACACTATCAGTTTTGCGTTCTCAAACATTCTGGATAAAATGTCAATGAATCTGGAGTCAAAACATTTATTGATGTAGATCGTTAGACATTCGAATTCAACTTTAAGATTTTCCTGAGTATCAGTGAGATGTTTTCTATTTACTATTTCATGCGCTAAAATACTACTTGCATACAATACTATTAAATTCACTTGTGAAAGCTTATGTTAGTTTTTGTTATCGTTTTCTAAATACAACACATGATAGAAAGAGCTTTACATGTGACTTTCAAGCATGGTTATCATTACCAACAGTATTCTGACCTTGATTTTTCTATTTTATTTCTTATTTGAGTCATTGTTCTATTATCAACTTTGACCTGTTCAAAAAGCTAAGGATTGTCTACCCTAAGAATAGATTCCTTAACTTTGTAATGTACATGACTGTATTTAGCCTTTCAACTTTTTTTCATTCGAGCGTCATTGATGCTTTTATTGTAGACTCAACTCGTGTCCGGCGAACATCGTTTTAATTCTGGTATCTTTTTATACCTTCATACCTTTGTCATGTTTGTATATAAATTGGTTATTTCGAAAGTTTGTAAAGGTATTCATAAACTTCTGAATTAATAAATTCTTCGGCAAAACTAAGTTTCCCTGTATAATGTTTGAATTGATTTAAGTAAAATCAGGAAATCCTTTAAATTTGAGATGTTTTATGAGACCAATATAAGTCTCGTCATAAGAGGTCCCAATCAATTGCATGCCACAACTTTCACCGCATACATTTACCATGAGAACAAACATGACAAATATACAGATAATTGGTAGATAGAATAAATGCATTCAGAATTCTAGATTTTAAAGCAAACTGAGTGCATAAATTCATATTGCGATAGGTTTGTGCAAATTGCATCAATCATCCGGTTAGTAGACATTAGGATTTGCCAAAGAGTTATAATGGGAAACATTATGTACATTCCCACAGAGCTCCAGATAAGAATTCACAAATTGGGGTTTTTACCCACCATTTTCTTATATAATTGGGGGATAAAGTTTTTTAATTGCATTATCAATTTCAATTCACCCGTCAGGTTAATATCAAATTGGGGTTTTCACCACCAAGCTCCTTAATGTATTGGGTTTTTTTCATCGACACAATATTGAAATATTTAGACAATATCAACCCCTTTTTTCCCATCTATATGTTTCTTTCTTTTTTTAGCTGTTTTAGGGAGCTACCATTTGATTTTTATGGGGGGGCTACAGAGTTCGCGAAAAGTGTCAGTCCTCAGGATTTCACCACCAAAATTTTGCATAGGACCGACACAATTTTAGCATTTTTCAATAGATTAATAGTGAGGACCAGCTGATTTTCTTCAAAGACCACCAGGGGAAAAAAGATTTCGCGAACTCTGGGGCTAGGATGAAATTTGAAAAAAATAGGCAGGACAGGAGTTTTGAGTAAAAAAAAAAGGCAGGATGAGACACTTGCAAAAAAAAAAGTCAGGATGACAATTTATGTAAAAAAAGTCAGGATAAACTAAAAAAAAAAAGCAGGACCGGATAGAGTGAAAAATAAAAAGGCAGGACAGAGATTACAACTAAAAAAAAAAGGCAGGACAACATTTTTCATCCTAGCCCCCCCATAAAAATCAAATGGTAGCTCCCTTATTTGGTTTAGGGTTATGTGAGGGTTATTTGCTAGCTGTTTTATTTGGTTTATTCACTGAGGAGCAATTGTAGGTTTAAATGGTGTCCCGTTTCAAACCGTTTGCCAGTTTTGTATTTTCTCACAAAAACAGATATGTGTATTCACAGGCACTCGTCTTATACCTTAAAGTTTATATAATAAATTCTGAGACCAGTGCATGGTTTGTATATTCATCAATTCTAACCGTGAAATGAATAAAAAATAGTATATAAACTCTTACACTTGAATGATTTTGTTTTATTCAATTTACATAAATCTGGGTTTAGATGACTTTTATTTAGAACTTTTGGTTTCTGATGCTTTATCATTTCGTAATTGATTTGTCCTTTCACTTTTTCCAACTGATTTCGTTTTTGATGAAACTCGGTGTTTATTAGCGATGTTCTCGTTCTGGTACGCACACACGCCCGTGCGTTCGATGGACGTTTCCTTAAAACACTGGCTGAGTCTTGTTATCATCATCACTTTCCCTAAGCTTTTCAAAAGAAGCCGAAAACATGCTTCTATTCAATATTTTTACCGGACATTCACTTTCGTTTTATTTCAATGTATGTTATGATAAATCCCGAGCAATGCGAAAATAATATGACACACGCTAATTGGATAAACGCCGAGAAGATCGAAATGTTTACAAAAACACGTGTACCTATTGAGCAACGGAAAACTCAAACAGGGACCCATTTCAGTTACTTGATGCAGGGATCTATTTTTAGAACGACAGGAAATTTCCAATTATAAATATTATAAAAATAGTTTACGCGACGACTGTAAAACAGATAAGGGTAAATAACGCAAATGGTAGCCAATAAAAGGGTTGAGAACTCATGTTTTTGGCATATTATTGGGTTTTCCATTGAATTAATTGGGTTGTTGAACCCTTCAATGGACAATTGCATTGGGTTTTCTATTATTTGTATTGCGTGAACACGCAAATACGCAGCTTATCTGGAGCTCTGTTCCCAAGTAATAAATAAGATAGTCCAGCTTTAAAATAACTATTCAAATAGAATATGTACATATATACTTTCAACTGGATTCTTCTATTCACAGTCAATTACTTCAATTCACAAGCAAACACAAATTTAGCAACGATCTTTTGGTGACCCGATAGTCAGCTGTCTTAGGTTCATGTATTGCTTTTCTTTTTTGTAAAGAAAGCAACTTGTTTCTAATATTGCAGCAATGTGTTAATATTAATTATCGTATGCAGTGTTATCCAGGTTGAAAATGCTTTAATTGTACAATCACTATGATTTGTGATAGAATAAATTAATATTATTTTAAAAATGAATTTATACATGACACACAAAATATCACAATTGTCATTGCAGTAGACTGTAGCTAGATTGGGACAATTGATGGAAAAAGTTAGCAATACTGTGTGCAATTTCTGTTTCATGGACAAGGAAAGTCCCATTTTTGTCTGTTATCTTCAGAACACTGCTCATTTACGAGCACCCAATGAGCAATTTTTGATACACAAGATCTTTGCTCAATCAATTTTTTTGTTGAATTAATGAGATAAAACATTGAACTTTAAATAATTGAAAAATTAAGCAAACCTGGTGATAATCATTCAAGGCATAATTTTACATCTCCAAACTAGAGAAGTTCGTACTTGAAACATGAGATTTATTTTAATTTTTATCATGTTTTGTCTAAAAGAAAATGAACATACATGTATTAGGGAGCTACCATTTGATTTTTAGTGGGGGGGGTATGTGGCTAGGATGAAAAATTTTGTCCTGCATTTTTTTTACATGTAATCTCTGTCCTCACGTCCTGCCTTTTCATTTTTCACTCTGTTCGGTTATGCCTTTTTTTTTTAGTTTATCCTGACTGTTTTTTACCTACATGTTGTAAATAATATTGTCGTCCCGACTTTTTTTTGGCAAGTGTCTCATCCTGCCTTTTTTTTTACTCAAAACTCCTGTCCTGCCTATTTTGCCCCCCCCCCCATCAAAATAAAATGGTAGCTCCCTTATCATCATGCACCAAATATTACTGTAAAAGTCATAAAGCGTATAGTTTTTAGTTCTAAAAACGCATAATTATATGCGAAGTTCGTTTTCTTCGACATTTCGTAATTCTCCACTATCTATAGTATATGTTCAGTGAGTACTTCTTAGTAACTTTGTAATCATTATTAGATATATTTTCGATTAGTTAAAACTATATTCTTAAAACAAAACAAAACACTAAATGAACTTGTACAATAATTTTAAATCAGTAAGTTCTATAAAAAATTATGTATGTGGGGTTAAAACTATGCATTTAATGTTAGACAAACCTTTTGTTCATTTAGATGAATTTTCTGTCAAGTTATTATTGAAAGGGATTGCTAGAGAGAAACAGCATTTACCAAAACAAGCGTTAGCTATTACTGTAGATATGTTATTAGATATTAATAGAGTTATAAATCACGACGATCCAAAGCAGTGCACTATATGGTGTTTATTTTTATTTGCCTTTTTCTTAATGGCGTGCAAATCTAATTTAGTACCTGATTCTAAAATGTCTTTTGACATAGATAAACAGTTAACCAGAAATAAAGTTATTTTAGAGGGTAATATTGCTATTGTAATTTTTAATTGGTCAAAAACCATACAGATGGGTAATAGAATTTTGAAGATACCATTGATTGAAAATACTAGTTCTGCATTATGTCCACTGAGAGCTTATAGAAATATGTGTAAATTAATTCCTGCCGCCGGAGATAGTCCAGCTTTTGTATTTCCTAGTAAACACAAGTTAGTTCCTGTGACTTATACAGATTTTCAGCGGTATATTAAGGAGTTTATTAGTAAGATAGGCAGGAATCCACGACTATTTTCTACTCATAGTTTCCGCCGAGGGGGTGCGACCTTTGCTTTTGAATCTAAGGTACCTGCAGAGTTAATACAAGTTCATGGTGATTGGGCAAGTGATGCCTATAAATTATATCTTCAATTTTCTTTATCCGAAAAAGTCTCTGTTGCTAAGGCCATGACTAAATTTATCCCTTAATTGCAGTAATGAAGAAGAGGGTGTTAATCTTATGTGACTCTATTGGGAAATATCTGGATGGGATGAAAGACACGGTTGTACAGAGTTTTAGTGGAGCTAATTTAGGTTACATTAAATATGTTATTGATAAGGAGTATATATATCTTCATGAGTTTGATAGCTTTTCGCATGTTATTTTACATTTTGGTACCAATGATATAGAGAAACATTCTATAGAGATTATTTTATGTAAATTTAGAAATTTGATATATAGTGTAAGAAATAGAAATAGAGACATAAATATCTTGATATCGTCCATTTTACCGCGACCAGTTGATTTTGTTCAGTTAGGATATAAGGTTGTTCAGATTAATAAAGCCTTAATTGGTATTTGTAAAGAGGAGAAAATAAGTTTCATTAAGTCTTATAGAAGATTTTTATTTAAGGGCTCTCCTAAAAGAGATTTATTTGCAATTAAAGATGGAGGTTTGCATTTAAATGAAGCTGGAGTTGCCCAGCTTAAGATGTGTTTTATTCATGTCATTTCACATTTGTAAATTGTATACGTTTAATTATGCAGTTGTAATTTATAGTATGTTAATTCTGATTTGTTCATATTTTGTAGATAACCATTCTAGTATGTGGCTTACAATGAAGTTCTTTATTCGTTGAGTCAGAAGATTTTCAAAGAAGTAACATATTCTTTGGATCTTCAGTAGGAGATTTACAAGAAAGTATCGTTTTGATTTCTTGAGTCTCGTCAGGCTTACACAAGTGTATATCAGTTTGTGGGTCTGAGTTATTGCTATTCTAAGAGTGTTTTGTTTTGTTTTAAGAATATAGTTTTCTTTTTGGTTTATTTTTGTAGGGCCCGCAATTGTGTATACTCTATGGCATGTATGTGTATAAATTATTTGTTAAATGAACTTGTACAATAATTTTCGGCCAAAATAAAAGTTTTATTTATCTTGTTTTATATTCTGAGCCAAAGATAATTAAGAATGTTTACAGTTATTCGTCATGAAAGTACTTCTATAAATAGGGAAAAATCAATGGTGGTATTACACCTGCACTACCTGAACACAAAATACAGGGCTGGACATTACCTAGTCCAAATAATTATGAGGTCTGGGACGGCTATTTTTTTTTTTTCTGGGACGCCTTCAAGACAGTATTTGCCAGCTTTGTCAGGTGAAACACTGGCACTGTTGTCTTTAATTTTTGACAGTGTGGATTAAACTTATTGCGCTGTACGTACACATATCCCACCAACAATATACATGTACAGTTACAGTTCTCATTTCTGAACATGCCATGATGCTGGCAATTGACCAGGGGAATCTTCTTCTTCTTCTTCTTTTCTGTATCTTCCTCCTGCTAATGAGGAGCACATCCAAACGGATTATTACCGTATCACCATGGTGATACGGTCTGATTAGTCAGAGGCTAAACGTCAGGTTCGGGTAAATCTGTTTACGGTATTTCTGTTATTTCATTGGTTATAAATACTATCTAATGGCTGCTTCGTGGCTGTTTCCGGGATGATTCTGGGGGAAATGAAGGTCATTCTAACGTCTGATTGGCTATTAATGAGTGGCATGCATTATATGTTCCACGCGTCCGTAAGTGGGGTCGGATTGAAATCATGATACTAAGTTATAGGAACATATTATGATAAAGTGTTCATTTGCTATAGTGATTAGTTATGATGATAACTCACGACAAACTGTCAATTTGGTGCAGATTATATAACTACTAAATCATGTGACAATGTGATGATTTAATCTTGAAATTATGTTGCTATTATGGTAAGAAACTGTACATTTATGTATTATTGCTATTCTCTAAAAATAGAACAGTAATGTGTATAATTTACACTTTACACTGCGTATTAAACGGTTAAATGATTGAGATACTTTTGTGTTAGATTTCTTCGTATGAAGCTTAAACTTTAAATAGTAAATACACAAAACGTATGCTTTATGTATAAAACAAATAACCATTTATTTTTCATTGCTTGGAATTATTGATTAGAAAATATTTATATCACGGAATTTACCGAAGATGTAATTTCGTTTCCAGCTCTTTCATCGCTTCATTGATTTCTGGTGTAAATAAACAAACCCGACGATACTGATTAGAAGAATACAAAAATTACAAGGTGAGCAATATGTGCAAAGAAGCCTACACCAAGCATCAGTCACGGTATTGTTATTGGCAAGGTTTTAAGTGCATTATAGGATAATATAGTGTCAGCTGTTTCAAATTATATAATTTAGCGTTTTACAATGCACAGCTCTATATAATTGACAATGACCCCCAAGGCAATCATTTATACGATCCTTTGAACCCAAAAAACTTGTAACACAGCGAGCTCCCAAAAAGATGTTTGCATGTTGGGTTAAACAGATCCGTGATATAAATATCCAGTTTGATGATCTTAGATGTACTCAAACATGATGATTTATTCTTTAATTTGGAGTTGTCAGGAGGAGGCTGATTTAGAAGGGGACCAGGGGGCATTCCATACGTTTCTGGGAAATTTGGTGGGCCTGCACTTATGAAAATTTCTGGATCCCCCACTGGTTGTTGGACCATAATAGTCCCAGTATGGACACAGTGGTGATCAGCAGTCATTATAAAAAAGAAGATGTGGTATGATTGCCAATGAGACAACTGTCTACAAGAGACCAAAATGACACAGACATTAACAACTGTAGGTCACCGTACATCCTTCAACAATCATCAAAGCCTATACAACATAGTCAGCTATAAAAGGCCCTGATATGACATGTAAAATAATTCAAACCAGAAAACCAACAGCTTTATTTATATAAAAAATTGAACGAAAAACAAATATGTAACACATTAATCAACGACAATCACTGAATTATAGGCTCCTGACTTTGGACAGACACATACATGTACATAAATAATGTGGCGGGGTAAAACATGTTAGTGGGATTCCGATCCTCCCCCTAATCTTGGACAGTGGTACATGTATAACAGTACATCATACGAACGAACTATAAAAATCAGTCAAAAAAGGCTTAACTCATCAGATTGCTCATTGATATATCAATAGCATTGAAAATTTCATTTGATATGTCTGATTTCAATTTATTCACATCATCAGATCTTACACTCAGTATATTTTTTCATCATGAACATTACTATTTGGTTGATTATGTAGGGAATCACTGAAGGATGACTGGAGAAGTCGTCCACCTCCCCCACCCCCACTTATTGTCCCAGCTGAACTGAGAATCTGTCCCTCTGTAACCATTAACGTCATAAAACAATTACTTTTTCATTGTGGCATCATATATTTTGTAGGCACTGGCTACGGTTACATGGAAATGTAACAATAATAAAAATATTATTGTTACATTGGAGACTAAATGCCGGAATGCATGGTTGGGTGAGGACTTGTTTAATTACGAATGTAACAATAATTATTCAGGCTACGGTTACATTGTGTAATTGTTACATGAAAAACAGCAATGTACGATGGGACTAATATGTACTAAATAGTAAAAGTTGAAGACATTTATTTTATATTTACAATACATACATTTATTAAATACAATTTATTTACTGTATTTTTTTTATATTTACAATGACAATTTCTACACATCCAGTAAGTGGTTTGTAAAGTCCGACACATTTTTGATGAACGAAATTCCGTCCTCCACGAATACGCGTACATACAAAAGTTCTAAGTCATGATTTAAGTTACGATTAGCAAACTTTGCTTTTGATGTATCAATTTGCGTCAAGTTGTATGCAGTATGAAATTCATGTCTTGCCGATATTGTTTCAGTTTCGTTTCAACGTAACTCAGGTTTTATTTTTTTCACCTTAAACAAAATTGGTTCAAAGTATATTAATGACAGTAATAAGAGCAGGTGTGCAGTTAAATACTTAAAAAAAGGAAACCATTGAACTATATTTTTCGCCTTTGACACTCATTAGCTTGAGAAGTATCTTAAAGAATATCAAAACCGTTAATACGTAAAACTATTCAAGTTATACACCATTTGTTGAATAATAATATTTATTATTTATCAGTATTACAAGTATTGTTAAGTACATATGAAAGAATTAAGCAATACAACTATAGAAGATTTAAGTTTAATGAATCTAGCGTACACTGGTGGGTGGATGTTTTCATGTAACAATAACGTAATGTAACCGTAGCCTCAGTAATTATTGTTACATTCGTAATTAATCAGTTTCTCGCCCAACTTTGTATTCCGGCAATTAGTCTCCAATGTAACAATAATATTTTTATTATTGTTACATTTCCATGTAACCGTAGCCAGTGCCTGCCTATTTTGTATTAAAACATCAAATTTTTACATGGAATATTTGTGATGTACATGTTCAGTTTGTAATGGCGGACATACACATACACATATTGTAGCAATAAGGTGTATTCAAAGCAAAATAATTAATATTAAATCAACTCAATGGATAGAAGCATACTGGTAAGTCAATTTTTTTTTCACACAGCATCTGCATAGAGTGATGAGATGTAAATCAGGAGATCAATCACTGGTTTTAGAAGTCAAGAATTTTTATATTTTACTTATTTGGGTAGATACATGTAACACAACATTTATCTTGTAATAATACATTTTACCTGTGCGCTCAGTGTTCTTCATGAAAACTATCACACTGATTTTAAATCATTATAAGAAAGCACAGTGTATAAGCAAACATTTCAGAAGGCAGAGTCTTTTATAGGCTGACTGCAATAGTCTGTATATTATCTGAAAAAGCTTAGTTCTTGTCAACTTCCTTATTATTTCAAACATTTTAATAGATGTCTCCCAAATTTGGTGTATTTCTATTAGATTTTTTCAAAGTCATTTTCATTTATTTTTCAACCCGGTCCAGAAATGTGTAATATAGCTGATTTAGAGAAAGGCCACCTGGGTCACCTCTAACAAAGGCTATATTTATTGTCAATGCAAACATTTTACCTGTTCAACACCAAGTGCTGTCAAGCTTAGGGCCCCTGGCCATGGCTCTTATTTTTCATAATTCATCTTACATGTACATCTCCTTTGAATTTGTTTGCTTATTTGTTCTATGACTATGGTCTATCTATGGTCCTACAAAAATGTTTAAAATATATACATTTTACTTTTTTCTAGATACTCATGTGATAGCCGTACCTTTTGGGTCACTATTTATGTGTTGCGTTTAAATATGAATTGTAACACTTTACAGTGACTGAACAGGTAAAACAAATACTTCTCAAGAAACAGAAAAAAGAAGACTACTTGGAACAGCACCAGATTACATGTATGTATGAATAAAAACTCAGATCAGAATAGCATGAATGATATTATATGTCCTTGTGAATAAGCAAGGAAAGCTTGTAATAAAACATGTAGTGCCTATTTTTTAATTTACTAGATTTTTCATTCATTATCTGTGTAAATTTTAACATTATTTGTCATAAATTAAATTGTTATCTAACTTTACTCAAACTTTCAGTGGTGGATCCAGAAATTTTTATAATCAGAACCCACCGACTGCCTAAGAAGGGGCCAACTCCAGTCATGCCTCAGTGATTCCCTATGAAAACAATATTTTTTTTCCTACAAAAGGGGTGGCCCAGGCCCCCAGAAAAACCCTCTAACTCAACCTCTGACTTTAATTTAATATGACAAGTGTTTCATTCACCAAAATACTGGTGCATTTCTGTGATAAATATCATGCACAATTTTATAAATGAGAGGGGAAAGAAGATCCACATGTGGTGTACCTGCACATGACAACTGCCCATTTTTTTTTATCACAACCAATCAACTAATCTTGCTGATACTGACATTACCAGAGAGTACCGGTACACATCAAATGAAAAATCACAAATACCTGATACATATTATCAGATATTACAGAATAAAATATGTCTTAAATTTATTACAAAAAAATGTGTTCTCAATCTTGAAGATAGACATTACTGGATCTCATATACATGTAAGTACCAAAGAAAACTGTCTATCCAAATCACAATTTATAAAAGTAAACTATTAAAGGTTGTAGTTTGGTCTTCAACGCAAAGCTTGGTTCACACCAAACAACACTTTTATATAATCCATATCAATCATGACAATGGCGTATGGGGTTAAACATGTTTTCGTAGGTTAATAATATTGCCATTTTTTCATGAGAGTGTAATAGTCTATAGAGTATTACTTCCTGTTTGGTGGAATAGTGAAATAGAAGTCAATATGTTCTTGCTCAATCCTATGTTGCTTTGAAGGTGTCATGATTGTCATCCTCAGCTTAAGCAATGTGTTACTGTAATTTGAATTTCAAAATCACTGAGCGACGTTTTTCGAAGCACTGGTCAACTCCACCATAGTGAATCACATGACTTTGACAATCAGTAAATTATGGCGGAAAAAAACCTTTTTAAGTAAAGAATTGTCGCATAAAAATCAAATAATAGAGTACACAGGAAATGGCGAAGTTTGCATAGTCTAGTATGATTCATCATTTAAAAAAAAGCAAAAGGGGGGAATGGGGCGTACGCCCTCTACCCCCCCCCCCCCCCTCTGGATCTGCCACTGCCTTCTGTTGTTGTCCATTTTGTCAAGTAGTAATCCTCAAAAGTACATTTACGTTATATGCTATTTTTATCAAGTTGATTATAGACACAGAATACATTTTATTATAATATCATTCCCCATTTCCATTCTCACTTTTATAAAGTCTCCTTCCATTATAACACAGGTCCACCAATAATACAACAAAAATGACATATTAGTACAAAAAAGCGCTATGTTTTCATATTGCTTGAAGTGCAATATTCCAATAAAAATAAACTACTCACAAACCACTGATTTCAATATAATCAGCTAAAATACGGCAAGCTTTTTAGAAAAGCTATTACTTGTAAGAATGTTTAAGAATCTATAAGTAAGGTGGGAAAGAAACCAATGTTAATGCCTCTTTTTAGTATAAGCCGGGTTACACTAATGACTGGACCAAATGACAGGACCGAATGACAGGACCAAATGAAAAATGCTAATTACCTTTTCGTTTCTTGAAGGATTGATCTCAAATTTGAAATATAATAAGGTTTCATCATTTGATATATAGATTTAAGAAAAAAAAAGAAAAAAAATTGTAAGAAACTTTAGAAAACGTAACATGACTAATTCTGATAATGACAGGACCAACATCGAGAATGACAGGACCAAATAAAAATGCTATTTACTTTTTTATTTTTAATTATCTCAGATTTGAAATATAAAATTATATGTCATATTTTGACACCAAAATGTTATAAAAAATGTAAATTTATTTTCAAAAACTTTCAAAAACGTGACATGACCATCGCTGGCTGACAGGACCAACCTCGACAATGACCGGACCAGATGAAATTGCTAATTTCTCTTTTGTTTCTCAAAATATTTTTTCTGAGATTTGTAATATAATAAGATTTCATCATTTGATAAATAGATTTAAGAAAAAAAAAATAAAAAAATTGTAAGAAACTTTAGAAAACGTGACATGACCAACTCTGATAATGACATGACCAACATCGACAATGACAGGACCAAATCAAAATGCTAATAACTTTTTTATTTTTCAAAGGAATTCTCTCAGATTTGAAATACAAAATGATATGTCATATTTTGAAACAAAAATGTTATAAAATATACATAAAAATTTTAAACGTGGCATGACTATCGCTGACTTACATAACAAACCTCGACATTGACAGGACCAGATGAAATTGCTTTTTATTTCTAATTTTTTTTCTCTCTGAAATTTGAGATATAATCAGATTTAAGCATTTTATAGATAAAGATAGAAATAATATAGGATACAAATATTAAACGTTTGCTGTAATGTGACCTCGACAAGGACAGGACCAAATAAATATGCTATTCACTTTTTAATTTTGAAAAGAAATTTAGTCAGATTTAAAATATAATAAGATCTCATCTTTTAATACATCAATTTTGCGAAAACGTGAAATGACTAAAGTTTTTCTATAGAAATCCTGGTTGAAATTTATAAAAATAATTAAAAAAAAAGAGTACACATTGAGATTGAATGAATAAGTTTTAAGAAAATAAGGGAAAAAAATAACTTGGGGAAAACGTTAGGTCTAGATCTGCGAACGCCCAACGCGTTATTTGAACTTTTTGTTGGTAAATTGTTGAGCTTGAGAAACTTTGTAGATTTATATATTTCTGTGAAAGTCTATCCTACTGGTTAGTACAACTACATGTTTATTTATGTAACTATGTATTTGGTTTATGAGAATAAAGATCATTCATTCATTCATTGATTCAGAATACTTTGTCATAATCTGATACATCTGAAAACAATTATAAGGTAACAAACAAAAGGTGTGACATAAGCCATAAATAAGTTGATAAATCCAATAAAGATTGTGATGACAGTAATTAAAATCTCATAGATTCAATAGTTTATTAAAGTCTCACTACTTGCAATACATAAATATACAGTACATACAGAGTATATACACAATATAAAACAGACAATACACAAATATAAATTACAAGTACCATTCTATTAAGAATTATGAGAGACTATAAAACCATTTCTATGTAAAACTAGTTAAAATACATACGATTATTAAAATCATTTCATTTTAAGAATATAAAAAGGTATTTCTTCTACTTAAAATATCAAAGCAGGTTTTGGCAACCATATCATAACAATTAATGTTTTTAAATAAATAAACAAATTTATCATCATCAGACAAATCTTTAAAATCTACATTATATTTCATAGCTGCGCTATATAAACAAAAGCGCCAATCTGCATATAAAGGACATGATAGTATTACATGTTTTTCGTCTTCTATGTTATTACACATAAAACACACTCTTTCGTCTACATTTTTATTTTCATACCGCCCTGTTTCAATTCTCAACGGAGCTACTCCGCATCCGCACATAATAGTTCATGTCGTTGTTTTATTAATATTTTCAGAACAGTAAATAATTATTTCCATGTATGCTTGAGTATATGCAGGGTATATCTTGATAGTTTCCCCCCTCATAATAAATAAATAAATAAACATGTCTTGAAGTATGCCCGACTCTTACATGCATGATTTCTTGGTAGATTTAAATATTTTCATAAAATATTATGTAACTGAATCAATCATTTTCACGGACTTCTTTAAAAAGTTTAGATGTCAAGAAATATTATGATGATTATTCAATAAATCTTAATTAATCTATAGTTTAATGAACTATCTCTTAAACTAAAAACTGATTATACAAAATTGAGAATGGAAATGGGGAATGTGTCAAAGAGACAACAACCTGACCATAGAAAAAACACAACAGCAGATAATATAACATATAAATATTTCTTGAAAGTTCTCTTTCTTAAATATAGTGAGCACTCGTGTCTTTGTATCCTGTGACTCCCCGTCAACATACGTTTAGTAGCTAGGTCAAGATATTTTACCACCATAGAATATATTTTCCTGAATTTATAAGATATATCTTTTTAATTATGGATCAAAATTGAACAATTTCAGTAAAATAAGAAAGAAATTATGATTTATCATCGGCCAGATCATAGCTGATGTTGGTCAGGTCACACAACCACAAGCTTTCAATATGTTTTTTTTTTCAATAGTTTCTTATATGATGTGCAAAATGGTCTAAATTGTCATTATTTCAAATTTGAGAAGAGTATTCTGACAAAGGTTATGCATAATTAGCATTTTTATGTTGTCCGGTCATTAATTGCGAGGATTGTCCTGTCATTGACAACATTAACCAGGTCACAGTTCACCAAGCTTTTCACACCTTTTTCTTATATGTATGTATAAAATGATATAATCTATATTCTTCACATATTTTAAATTTCATAGAAATATTTTGAGAAATAAAGGAGAAATTAGCAATTTCATCTGGTTCGGTCATTGTCGAGGTTGGTCCTGTCAGTCAGCGATGGTCATGTTACGTTTTTGAAAGTTTTTGAAAATAAATCTATACTTTTTATAACATAAATATTTCAAAATTTGACATATCATTTTATGTTTCAAATCTGAGTTAATTTCTTTGAAAAATAAAAAAGTTATTAGCATTTTTACTTGGTCCTGTCATTGTCAAAGTTGGTCCTGTCATTATAAGAGTTGGTCATACACGTTTTCTAAAGTTTTTTACATATTTTTTTTCTTTTTTTTTCTTAAATCTATATATCAAATGATAAAATCTTATTATATTTCAAATTTCAGAAAAATACATTGAGAAATAAAAGAGAAATTAGCAATTTTATCTGGTCCGGTCATTGTCGAGGTTGGTCCTGTCAGCCAGCGATGGTCATGTCACGTTTTTGAAAGTTTTTGAAAATAAATCTATACTTTTTATAACCTTTTTGTTTCAAAGTATGGCATACCATTTTATATTTCGAATCTGAGATAATTTCTCTGAAAAATAAAAAAGTTATTAGCATTTTTATTTGGTCCTGTCATTCTCGATGTTGGTCCTGTCATTATCAGAATTGGTCATGTCACGTTTTCTAAAGTTTTTTACAATTTTTTTCTTTTTTTTTTCTTAAATCTATATATCAAATGATGAAACCTTATTATATTTCAAATTTGAGATCAATCCTTCAAGAAACGAAAAAGTTATTAGCATTTTTCATTTGGTCCTGTCATTCGGTCCTGTCATTCGGTCCAGTCATTAGTGTAACCCGTATAAGCCTCCATATTTTTGGAGCACCTCCATTTGAAGCTTTACAAAATGTAACTTCATTTTAAAATTTAAAATTTAAAGTAAAAAATTAAAGTAGTTTCCATTTGATTTTGCTTTTAACTATATGACAGCAAAACATTAAATGAGGGTTTATTTGATAGGATATACATGTAAATATTAAAATAATAAGTTAAGATGTAATAAAGAAGCAGATTTTGTAATAGTGAAATGTTTTACATACTTCAGGATCATACATCTCAATGAAGATACAAATCAAAATAAATTTTATTTAAAAAGCTTGTTTTTGACACAATTAATAAATTTAAAAGGTTTAATCATATATATATACAAGGTGACCATGCATGTGTATTTACAGCCCTGGTTTAACCCATACCACTACTACAGATTAAATAGGTCCATTGGAGAACCTAGTTGTTTAGGAAGAAATGATGATTTAATAATCGACACAATGATAGAAATATTGAGTGAGAGTACTTAGTCTTGCAAATATTCTTCCAGTCTGAAATAATAAAATTAATTTTGATGTGGTATTCATATAACATTAAAAATGCTCGATCCCTTTATTTGATAAAATTTAAGCGCATTTAGTTTTATTATTGCATATACATGTATCATGTACATGATGTATATATATCATCAACATGTAAGATTTTCAATTATGAATTTGGACAAGTAAGATTTATAAGAGTTTCGGACAAGTTGATTTTCTTGCAACTTGTCTGAAGGGACAATTTAGAAAAAAATATAATGTATAGAGGCCTGATCCTTGGTATTTAAATGTAAGTATACTTTGATTCCACTGTCATGACCACGTCAGTGCACGTGATATTGTTGATTTTTTTCAAAACTACCTCTACTCTTTTTTAATGGGAATATAATATGTGTATTTTTCATCAAATTGGGAAATTTTGATTAAACCATGAATTGACTGAAACTTGATCAAGAGTCAAAGCCTGCTTTGAAATAAGACTCAGTCAGTGGCAGATCCAGCCATTTTAAAAAGGGGTGTTCCCAACCCAGAGTAAAGGGGGAGTTCAAATCCCGGGACCCCACCCCCCACGGGATCCGCCAATGCTGATTCCTTTTTGTCAGTGATGATACCTACATGTAAATACTATGTAGACCCTCAAATCTGCACATATAGTAAGTTTAGGCATGGAAAATGTATACTCTAGTATTTTTCAGTTTGTATTATTGCAAAATGACTACTGAGACTGAACTGTTTGGGAAAAAGTTGTCTTTTTGGGAATAATTTTAAGCTATTTTTTTCAAATTGGTATTCTTCTCCAGGGGAAAAGCCTGTATTCTCTATTAACTTAAGGCACACAATTTCACTGCATGTATTTAGTCCAGGTAACAGTTTTTCATTAGAAACTATTTGATGTGAATAGTGTGGATCTTGACATTGGTGTTCTGTTTAAATTACAGTCCTATATAATAGTCATGCACAAGAAAGTGAAGACTTATTCTCTCAATTATAAGGTACATGTAGGGCTATAACTCTGTCATTTCATACCGATAAGACGACTGATGATATTACATTGTACAACAAACAGATGTTTAACTCAAAATTGATAAACTTTAAAAGTTTGAGGAAAATGCACAGGCACATGTGGGGTTGACCCTCCCCCTTTTTCTTCAAATTTTTTGTGTTTTACTTTTATTTTAGAAAATACTCTTTGAAGTTCTTTACCCTGCCTTTTAAATTTTTTTTTGAAAACCCAATTATATTCAATTTATGTTTTATTTTTAAATATTTTTATCTTGCAATTTACTGATTTATTGAAAAATTCAATTTTGTAAAAAAAAATCAAAAACACATATATATACATAGATATAGGAAGATGTGGTGTGAGTGCCAATGAAATGTATGTATATAAAGAAAAAAAAATACATTTCTTTATTAGTATTGTGTATTTCATTTTTATTCCTTCTTGCAACAATTGTCACCTATAAATTGCAGTCTTTACCATGAACTTTACAATTTACCGGCCCTGACCTCAATTTGTGAAAATAATTAGTTAAGATTCTGTTGGCCTGTAGTCGTGGTAGTTATGATTTTAACAGGCCAGAGAGCAATTTTGCAAGCCGGCAGGGCTGCCCAGCCTGTTATTCAGCATGAAGACTGATATTGAGAGAGAAACCATGCAGTAATTCTTAGTCCAAATAGTTTTAGCGATATCTGTGAACGTCTAACATAATATAAGGCCAAATAAAATAATATGTGTGTTTCCTGTTTCCTCTTTGAAAAAAATAGGGTAGGTAGGTAGGGATTTTTTTTATTTTACCATTTTTTTTTACATTGAGTCTATGGGAGAGAAATCCTGACTTTAACAGTGCTTATTGAAAAATGACCAAAAAAACTTTAGTGAAGGCCATTTCTAAGCTTAAAATATAGGGTAGGTAGGGAAACAGGAAACACACATGCTTTTTTTATTTGGCCTAATTGATTGATATTTTAATTTGAAAATATGGTGTTTTCTAAGTGGTGCAGGAGATAATATAAAAAAGAAGATGTGGTATGATTGCCAATGAGACAACTATCCACAAAAGACCAAAATGACACAAACATTAACAATTATATGTCACTGTACGGCCTTCAACAATGAGCAAAGCCCATACCGCATAGTCAGCTATAAAAGGCCCAGGTAAGACAATGTAAAACAATTCAAATGAGAAACTAAAGGCCTTATTTATGTAAAAAAATGATAAGTTCACTTCGTGCAACATGTTTTTCCATTTTTATTTCACGTGCAGTCCTGAAAAGGTCAGTGAGTTATTCACTGTATTTCGTGAAATTGGTAAAAAGATTTTCTTCCGTGCAGGTAATGGTATCCTTATTTACACCGCTCTTTCATATGCTGCTATTATGGTGATGGATACACATGGTACTTCACTTTGTATAAAAGTTATTACCTGATTTATGTTGAAAAAAAGCTAGCAACAAATGGAAATTAAATTGACCAATCCTGGAAAATCCTCCTTCACACACCCCGTAACAAATGATCCTCCCCACATCATGCACATGACATATGATGAGCTTGTCCAAATTATTACGATTTCTTGAAAGGCTATTATTATTTTTTTCCTTGAAGCCTTTCTCGTTGAAGTTAAAGTAATGAAGTAAGACGCCTTACTTCATGTACTTCGTCAAAGTAAGACGTCAAGGAAAAAAATTATAACAGCCTATCAAGACGTCATAATTATTTGTACTAATGATGAGTGACCCTTCTTATTCTGCTTCTGCCTGGTAATGGTCACAATCAACGAGCTGATTATTATGAGGGGGGATAGGACCTTTATCGGGACTACGGGATCGGATGTTTTTAAGCTCGGGATTTCGGGATTGACACTTTCGGGATCCGGGAATTCTTTTATTAGGATCTCGGGAAGTCGGGATTTCCTTTATTTAAATTTGTGATCTCGGGATTTCGTTTTTTTAAGTCCGGGATTTCGGGATCAGGACCCCATCCCCCCTCTATTATGCCATGACTTAGGTGCGAATAGAGACCCTCCCCCTTCCACGAGTAACTTCTACAATAGAACTTACCGAATCAGAAACAGACGAATTGACTGTCTAGTTGTTTTAGTTTGGTGTCTTCTTTCCAATTCTCGCTGAATTTGAACAGACGACAGTTTTTCTTTATGCAGATTGACAATAATACTGCGAACACTTGACGATAGACGAGTAACCTGGACAGCCATCACTATATTATTGTTAGACGTAAATTCCTTCCCTAACTTGACATAGTGTACGTATGTTCACAGTTTGGTAAAATGAATAAACCATTATGGTCGTTGACGTTGTGGTGATCGTCGGTTCTGTTGATGAAGAAATAGACCACTTTCGAGTTCATCCGTCACCGTCAAAAACTCGTCAATTATGCACGCCTTTATGACGTCATTTACCAGATAGAGGGGCTCGCCTGTATCTCTGCACTATTTACGTTCATCAAGCGTCTTAGTGATCGTCTTTGTGCAGGATAAACTAGAAATAATGGTTACTCTGTAGGTACTTACTGACAATTCCCTAATGACAGCAGTGTTGATTGTCAATTTTGAGAATTCAATTTGCCGAATAATTCGTACAATATAGAATTATAGTTTTCCAACCACTCGCTCAACATTGGAAGGAAGTGACGACGCCCCTAAACGCACAAATGACGGTGATAAAGGCGCGTATAATTGACGAGTTTTTTCCGGTGACGGATGAACTCGAAAGTGGTCTATTACATGTGATGATGTGATTCAAGTTTTCAAGTTTTTATTAAATCAGGAAAATCAATACAAGTATAATGATGTCTTCCCCCACATTAACATGATATTACATCACATGAATAAATATATATTATGTATGACAAAATCTCAAATCAAGGTTAAATGAATAAAATTACAAAGATTCAAAGCATAATTGTATGTAATGGCATATAATTTTTGTATCATCAATATTTTGTGGGTTAAGTAAACTAATAATGGTTTCCATAACTTTTTCAGGGCACAGATCTTGTGAATTAAAATTTAGTTTTTTTCTATAATTTTCAAATTTTTTGCAATAAATAAGGAAATGTTTTTCATCTTCTATTTGATTGCAGTTAGAGCATATTCTGTTTTCTCTCTTAATTTTTGGTCTGAAATATCTACCCTTCTCAATCAAAAGAGGGTGGGAACTAATTCTTAATTTTGTAAGATTTCTTGTTATATTAGGAGAACATTTATAAGATAGATAATTTTGCAATTTAAATTCTTTTGAATAAATATTGGCATAGAAATGTAATTTATTGTCTTGTTCAATTGAACGTAATTTTTCTAGATTATGCAAAGTGTTATTAGAATGTTGTTTATTAATATTTTCCTTTAAGTTCTTTAAATTGAGATTATTGTCTGTTAAATTATATTTTTCAATAGAGTTAGAGATAAATTTGTGCCAAGATCTGTGTCCATCAGTATATAATGAATGATCTAATTTATATGTTTCACTAAGCAATCTGTCAGATGGAAGCTGTTTAAGTCGATCATAATATTTAAGGGCTAGGGTTAGTATATGATTCAAAGTAGGTTGTCTTCCTAATTCACACTTCACTGCCATATTTGAACTTCTCTTGTGAACTCCTAAAATATTTTTACAAAATTTATTATGAATTTTTTCAAAAGGTAATTTATCAATATTTGAGTCTTTTATATTGTAATCACTAATCCATATTTCAGATCCATAAGTACTTATGGGTTTTATAAGAGTATCAAAAAGTTTTAATTTTAGTTTATGATCTATAGTATTGAATCCAAATGTCTTAGAATGCAGAGAAAAAAGTGCCTTTAGGCTTTGTTTGTATAAGTGTTCTGCTGCATGTTTAAAATTTCCATTAAAGTAAATGATAATACCCATATATTTATATTTCTCAACAATTTCAATTTCTTTGTTATCATAAAAAAAAAAAAAAATTTTTTAAATCTTTTTTACCTTTACTGAAGATCATAATTTTTGTTTTATTTAAATTGACATTTAGCTTCCATCTATCACAGTATGTTTTTAGAGAATTTAAACAGGATTGAAGACCTTCTTTGCTTTCAGATAGTAACAGTAAATCGTCAGCATATAATAAGCAATTCATTCTAGTGTCTATAAGCTGCACCGGAAAACATGATTCTTGGGGAAAAATTGAATCAATGTCATTGACATATATATTAAATAAGAGGGGGCTTAAGCCATCACCTTGTCGCACACCTTTTCCTAATTTAGATGGCTCAGTAATAGTGTTATCTTTTTTTACAACAAATTTTGCATTATTATACATATGGTGAAGTAATTGGAAAAAATGTCCTTTTACTCCAAGTTTTAAAAGTTTTTCAAATAATCCATCATGCCAAATTGAATCAAATGCCTTGGAAAAATCTACAAAACAGGCATATATCTGTTTTTTATTTTTAAAGATATATTTGTTTAGTATTGTCTTTATTGTAAATATATGATCAGTTGTACGGTAATCTGGTCTGAATCCAGCTTGAAATTTGTTATATAGATTATGATCATCTAGGTATCCATTAAGTCTAGTTTGTAATAAGGAAGTGAAAAGTTTTCCGAAGCAGCTTGTTAGACCTAGGCATCTGTAATTATCACAACAATTAATATCACCATTTTTATGTATAAATGTGGTACATGAGATATTCCAGCAATCTGGAAATACACCAGATGACAAAATCCTATTAAATAAATTGACAAAGGAAGGTAATAACTTATTTTTACCATATTTTATAAATTCGTTAGGAATCAGATCAATGCCTGGTTGTTTATTGTTTTTTAACTTATGAATACCTTTACGGACCTCTCCACAAGTAAAGGGAAAATCTAGAGGGCCTGTATCTGAAAAATCTTGAGCTGTAGGTATAAAATTGGGGTTTTCATGTTTATCTGCTGCATATAAGTCTTTCATATATTTGTGCCAATCAGAGATACTAATTGGATTAGTTTTAACAGTATTATTTTTTAATTTATCAATAGTTTCCCATAACAATTTTGGATTATTTTCATGTAGAGTATCAAGTTTTGCAACTAAATCGTTGACAAACTTTTGTCTTGCTAATTTCAAAGATTTGTTATATTCTTTGCGAAGTCTATGATAATTACTTCGTATATATGCATTATTTGGATACTGTTGCATTTTCTTGCCTAAATTGCGAAGTTCTTTTTTCATAATAAAACAATTACCATTATACCAGTTATGCTTCTTTTTCTTTTTTTTTCTTTTTGAATAATTTGAATTTAAAAGATTTCTTTGCAGCTTTAATCATGATATTAGTTAAATGTTCAGTTAAAGTATTAATATCTTTTTCTGGATCATTGACTTGGAGGAGAAAAGATTGAATATCTTTCTCTTCATCATTTTCTAGCAGAGATATGTATTCATTTTTTCCCTCTTCAACACAAAATTTTCCTGGGATCGGAAAAGTAAAATTGTAATCTTGTTTGGAGTTATTGTTTAAATAATTAAAAGTTTTCAGACTAAACCATACAATGCAATGATCTGATAGTTCATTAGGGGGAAGTACATGTAGAAAAGGAAAAATATTTACAATGTCTTCACTGACAATAACATAATCTATATTACTTCTACCATTTGGACAAAAATAGGTGAAGTTACCCAGGGAGTCACCCATCGCTCTGCCATTAAGAATTCTCATTTTTGATTCAATACAAAGATCAATAATATTTTTGCCTTGTTCATTTACAATTGTATCCATGTTTTGTCTTATGGTTAATGGGTCATCTACAGAGTAGTTTGTTGGAAGATAATTATTATCTATATGTGAAATGTGGTCTAGTTCAATATAATCAAACAAATCTCCAGTCCGGGCATTAAAATCTCCCATTAAAACAACTTTCCCTTTTTGGGAGAAGTTGTCTATAGAGTTTTTCAAATTTTCAAATAAAGAATCATGATCAGGGGAAACTGAAGCCATTCTTGGTTTAATATAAACAGTGCAAATATAAATGTCATGGGGTAAACCCAGTTGAGTTTTATTTAATTTTATCCATATATAGTCTTTAGTAGATATAATTTTATCTATGATTTTTAAAGATGAAAGTTCTTTTTTATAATATACTATAATTCCGCCTGATCGTCTACCTCTTTTACCCTTAGCTTTAGTTGCATGAACTGTAATATGTGAGTAGCCAGGCAGAGAAATGTTTGACTCCCCAGATGTCCAAGATTCTACAATACTAAAGATATCATATTTGTTATCAGCAACAATATCATTTAATTTTTCAATACGAAACCCATTGATATTCCAGCAGGCTAGATTTAGCATGATGATAATTATATACATGTAAGTGAAAAATACAGGTATATACACTCAATAAACTCAGACTTCAAATACATGTTTGGTCAAATAATTAGATTTTATACACAAGATCTTCAAAAGAAAAGATAAGATGCTACTTGCATCATATTTATCTGTGCAGATAGAAAATATTTTTTTGTATTAGGTATTTATCTATAACGTTCATTACATACATGGTAACTGTAGTAAAAATTTTACAAACAGAATAAGAGAAAAATATAAAACAGTTCAAAAATGATATTTGAGTAATTAATTACTGAGTATCTCAAAATTTTATATGTACACTCTAACATCTATAAACTACAATGTTGTTAACAAATTATATATTCAAAAGCCTCATAATCAGTTCACGGTCTCTGAACCAGTTGGGTTGACTAGATTCTGGAGGGACTAGTGGTCGTTGCTCACGGAAAGCATTCGCATTTGGACGATCATAAAATGAATGTTCAAAGTTAGCTGGCGAGAAAAGTTTGTTCGGCATGGTATGTTGAACTGGTAAGTGGTTTTTGCGTGGAGTTGTTAATTGATGAATATTTTCAGATTGATTGTAGTTATGGTAGTCTTTTAGTCCAAGAACTGGATTCATGTGGGATTTTATTGCACGCACAAGTTCAAAATTTCCACTGATCGATAGGTGTACTCCATCAGTATGATAGTAACGGTGGTTTCTAACATTGATGTTGTCGTTTCGGACTAGGGAAAGAGAGTTTGAAATTAGGCGTTCGAGCCTCGTGTTCACTATATCTACATCTTGGTTAAAAAGTTCTTCATTGAGACGATGAAATAAAGGAAAAACATGAATGTTAGTATTTGGAAATCTGTTGACTAGATTCTTGAGATTACTGAGGTGTTCTGCTGTGATATCTGGTGATTTATTCTGTGAAAGATCATTGCTACCAACCATGACAAGAATGTTTTTGGCTTGAATATCAGTTTGTTCAATATATTCATGGGCACCTTGAATAGTCTTTTTACCTCTTGGGAGAACGTGTACATTTACTTTTCTGTACTTATAAAGTTTGGATGGATCTAGATCTCTTCCATGAGAGTCGGTTATAATTAATGCGTCTAGCAATTTGTGATTAACTATATTTCTGGTCTCTTCTGTATTTTGATCTTCTAATGCACTAAATCTGTTGTGTGTTGACACATTGACTTTCACATTATCACTTACAACTGATTTTGATTTATCCTTCTCAGGTGTTGGTTTGACTTTTTTGCATTTTGAGATTGTGTCGGTGACTTGATTTAATTCAAGTTCTAGTTTATTTATAGTTTCTTTTCTGGTCTCTGAGACAGCTTGTTCTTCTTGAAACTGACCAGTAAGAGTGCTTTGTTCAACTTTCATGTCTAAAATAGTTTGTTCCTGAATTCTTAATTGTTCCTGAAGATTTGCAATAATTTTGTTTTTCTCAGAGAGGCAGGTTTTTAGTTCTGATATAATATTGTTTTTCTCTGTATTAAAATGTTCTAATGCTTCAGTGTTTTCTTTCATATGGGGTGGGTTGGTTTTTGATTGCATTACTGTTATTTCACAAAATTGTTTTTGAAGCGCAGAGGTCAATTTAATGATTTTGTCGTTGAATTTTTCTTGATTTTCAAATTTTTCCCATAGTTTTTTAATTTCCTTATCTGGATTCTTTTTAGTTTTCATTTTTGGGGTGCTTTCAGCTAGGCAACGATGTAGTTCAGCATTGTCGAGGTCCAGAATATTTTCTTGGGATATTGCTGGTGTGTGAAAAGTGTCAGAAAGAGAATCTGTTTGTGAAACTAACTTCATAATAGTTACGTCAGAAATTGTCTGTTCTTGGACGTTTATATCGTCAGTTTGTTTTAATTCTTTGAGAGTAGTCTGACTATTATCAAGTGCCGGTTCGTCTTTATTTTCTTCTATGTTGGAGTGGGTCATGTTTGATACCTCGCTTTTGTTTTCACTATTAAGTTTTCATACCCAACTATATCAGTCCTATTCAGGACCGATAACTCTGTCGATAGATATAATCGGGTATACAATATTGTTAAAACCAGAAAATCGTATTATACGTCCTAGTTGGAATGTTTACAAAAATCGGGTATACAATATTGTTAAAACCAGACCAATCGTATTATACGTCCTAGTTGGAATGTTTACAAAAACTCTTCTTTTTTTTTACACAATTTAAACTTAATATCGATTCATTGCCTGGATTTAACTTTAAATGTTGAATTCAAAAATAAATAACAATAAAATCATATTCAATGATCGAAATTCATTTAAATTAAAATTTGAATCAGAATATTTCTAGAAACATATAAATATTTGAACGCCTTTTATGCAAAATATATTTTTTTAAAGAAATTTTCATAATATTCATATTTTCCTAAAGTTTATTATGAAACAAAATTCTTCTGATTTGACACGGGAAGGAGCGGTACGTCTAAACACTGCTAAGGACTCCTTAGTGCACTAAGGACTATACAATGCCACTAAGGACCAGAAGGAGTGTTGTTATGTGTATTATTTTTACATATTATGTTAGAGATTGATATTTAATGCATAAATTACAAATTTTAAAGAAAAAAAATCATAAATAAACAAGATATTCAACATTATTTAGGCACGTGCCCGTTTTTCTTTGATATGCCGAAAATCAATGAACCGTTTGACACGAGCCATACGACATAACAACTGATTAAACAATCATAATCTTTTTATTTTAAGTAATAAACGATTGTATCGAAAATTAATGCTTAATATTTATAATTAAATGTATTGTTCTTATTAAAATTAATTAACTTGAAGAGCAAATAATTTTGTTTTTGTTTTACTTCTTTCCCGACAAAGTTATTTGCCACATGTGCACGACCAGAGACATGGCACGACTTTGATTACAACTAAATGACTAATAAATTAGAGTGTGGTCAGCTTGTTATGCAAGAGATACGAAGACAAAAGGAATAGATATATTTATAAGTGTTTTGTTTTTTATTTTAATTTTGACAAAGATGCGTGCATATACATATGGTTTCACTAAAAAATTACGATGGAATTGAGAGAAAAAATCATGTGGCTTCATCGGGGTTTTCACATAGTTTGATATCTGTTTCATACGGTAGTTTTTTGTTTGTATATGTTCCACATTTATTTTTTCTAAAAGTAAAAGAAGTTGAAAGAAGAATGTGTTCCAAGTACACGGATGCCCCACTCGCATTTTCATTTTCTATGTTCAATGGACCGTGAAATTGGGGTAAAAACTTTTCTAATTTGGCATTAAAATTAGAAAGATAACATCAAAGGAAACATGTTTACTAAATTTTTAGTGGATTGGACTTGAACTTCATTAAAAACTACCGTGACCAAAATCTTTAACCTGATGCGGAACGAACGGACAGACGAACGAACAAACGGACCCACAGACCAGCAAACATAATTCCCCTCTACTATTGTAGTTGGGCCAGGAACATATATATTGTTAGATATACTGTTCCCAGGTGGGGCATACAAAATAATAAAAATGTTTTACATATTGTACGAAATAATTTATGAAATAATGACCATGTGGTATCGTGTGTGCTTTACTCACTGTTGAAGGCCCGAAAGATATTGCTAAAACAGGTCATATATCAACTTAGCGTGGTTGCATGAAGTATAAAAATACATAACATTTTGATGTGCGTATTGTTTACTTTCTACATTGGCTAGAGGTATAGGGGGAGGGTTGAGATCTCACAAACATGTTTTACCCCGCCGCATTTTTTGCGCCTGTCCCAAGTCAGGAGCCTCTGGCCTTTGTTAGTCTTGTATTATTTTAATTTTAGTTTCTTGTGTACAATTTGGAAATTAGTATGGCGTTCATTATCACTGAACTAGTATATATTTGTTTAGGGGCCAGCTGAAGGACGCCTCCGGGTGCGGGAATTTATTGCTTCATTGAAGACCTGTTGGTGACCTTCTGCTGTTGTTTTTTTCTATGGTCGGGTTGTTGTCTCTTTGACACATTCCCCATTTCCATTCTCAATTTTATTATCTTATTGGTTTCGTTTTGACAAGTAATACATTGCTTATTGTCTTTATATATGAAAATAAATTTTGAAAGTGCACCACAAGAAACAAACTAAAGTGTTCCAGCTCTATACCAGTCTATTCCTCAAACACATGTCCGTCGCCGCCTGTCATCACATTCAAGCTCCCTTTCAAGAAATAATAAACAATATAGAGATACTTGTACAACGCACAGTTCCATTATAGATATTGTGTCCGACCACATGAAAAATAAAATTGGTTCCAACGACAAAAAAAACGCTACGAAGTATTAGATCATTCAATTTTCGGTTCTACCGGACTTATCACAGCCAAAGATCAAGATGAGTTTAATGAAAAAGCAACAAACACCTCTGCCGGTTATCCAATCTTCAACACGTACTTTCAAACAATATATGTATAAATCATAAATGTGAAATAAATATTTAAAAAATATATATTTCAGTCACTTATTAATATGAACATCAAATATAAATCTGACATTAGATATATTGCTCTGGTGACAAATTTATTATTTACAAGAAATATACACTTGAGAAACTACTACCTCATTCTGATTTTTTTTTATAAAATTTCAACAGCAATTCATTTATCAGGATCCCACTTTACCAAACTTGTCGATTAAACAAAATAGATAGCAGGATTCCCGTGTAATCAGTTATATAATTTGACACGTGTCAAACGGTTCATTGATTTTCGGCACATCAAAGACAAACAGGCACGTGTCTAAATAATGTTGAATGTCTCGTTTATTTATGATTTTTTTTCTATAAAATTTGAAATTTATGTATAAAATAACAATTTCTTCCATAATATGAAAAGAAATTACATGTAACAGCACCCCATCTAGTCCTTAGTGGCATGTAATCAGTCCTTAGTGCACTAAGGCAGTCCTTAGTGCACTAAGGACTCCTTAGCAGTGTTTAGACGCACCCGGGAAGGAGAAGATATTTAATTATTTGTACATTTATGAAAACTTTTGTATATCACAAAATTTAAACTCTGGTAATACATGTATACACACTGACAGGATGTTGAATGTCACCTGGTTGCTTTTGGTTTGCACGTCTACCTGACAATATATTATGATGTAACATTATAACCCAAGTTAGATTTCACCTGTTCGGTCAAGGAATGAAATTTTAAAGGTATAGAATATTAATCTATTATAATTGGACATTGATTTTTTTCGCTTATTTCTAAAGAAAGATAAAATATACAGAAAACACCTTTAAAAAAAGAAGAGATTTTTTTTTTATAGATATTGTAAACTTTTTTCTGACTCAGTATCTCCTGGATGAATATCTGTCAAAATAAATGTTCCCGTGTCACACATAAAATATTTTTTTTATTAAGAAATTTTGAAATCAATGACATCGAAATATCACTAAAGGAAAATAACAGAAATATCAGAGATTCTGTATGACAAATTAAATATACTCTAGGAAAGTCTTACTATAGCAATCTTTGATTTGATGCAACATTTCCAGATGATACATCAGCCGCCATTTTGAAAAATCTCGGAAAATACCCTTTTTAAATCGATGTTTGACCGAATTTGCCCTGAAATTAAACTGTTTTAAGTAGTATTCATCGCAAGCTATATGTTTGAATATACTTAATCGATTTGCAAAGATTGTGTTTTATTTAAAGAATTTCTTTATTTGATGTAAAAGAAGACATGGGTATCGGTAATTTAGCATTGAGTCAACGGAGAAATGACGAGAAAAAGTGCATGTTTTACGATTCCGATTTGACCGAATTTAATCAAAAATTAAACTGTTAGGACCAACATTGTTTGATAGAAATGTGTTTGAATATCAAGGATTGATTTGCAAAAGTAAGAAAACGGGTCAGGTTTATGAGAAAAATAAACTTTATTGAAGCATATATGCATTTTATATGGGGAAATATAATACAAAATGGCGGCTATTATACGTCACAAAAGTAACGTGATGTCCAACTTAGTTGGATATGTGAACTTTTATTTACAAATTGTTTCAAGACTGGAAATTCATTTGTGCCAAAATATTTGTAATGTGTTCCTTGCACTGTAATTGTTCCTGTGCTTAAATGAATTGTTAATGTGTATATTCTGTGATCTATTTCTTTACTTCCTTTAATTAGTGCATCAACATCTATTTGTATTTCTTCACGAGTGTCTGATGGTCGTTTATCTGTCCAGTTTATTAAATAATTTGGGTCACTTCCGAGTTGTTTCCAATATCGGAGCATTAAAGCTTTGATCCATATTAGGAGACGGTTTCCATCTGTTTTGAAACTGTACATTTTAGCAGCATTTCTGTACTGATTTGTTTTGATTTCTTCGTAAGGAATGTTTTTGTTTTTCGAAACATGATCAAGGGGAGGTAACTTGATTTCTTGAGCAAAACTCGTTTTGTTAAAGTTATACGATTCCTCGTCGAATAAGCACTTGGGTAATTTCATTTTGATGGTTATATTGTTTCTTCATAAAGTAAAATTGAGAGGTCTTGAGTGCATAATACCTTGTATTCACTGAAAACTTCGCTTTGCAATTTTCATGGCACCCGCCATTTTTAACCGGAAATTAATCATCATATAAAGTTGATGTGATTATAAAATACGAAATTTGACTGTGAAACGAACCAAATTATATTTCGCTTTAGAATGATATATCGTTCACACACGCTGTAAACGTTCTAAAACGAAATGATTAGCTTCACACGTTTACCGATCAACACGCTTGATATCATTCTATGCCGTGTATAAACGGAATGGAACACGGAATGTAACACGGAATGAACTCAAACGAAATGAACGAAATGAATGAAATGAATGACACGGAAACGGAATGAACGAAACACGCAAACGGAACGAATGAAAAACGGAGCGAAAACGGAATAACGGGAAACTTTAGTGGTTCAGTAGCTGTAAACCAAGTGAAAAAACTTATAATAAACCAAACCAATTTATGTATTTGTAGATATGAAAATCATATAAGAATTATTTCAAATTAACCACATTCGTGTATCTGTTGTTCAGCAGTTGGTCGCTTTCGAGTGTTGATGTTCTGACACAAAAAAAATATTCGTTATTATTTTTGTTGGACAATTTTGATTATATTTGGCGGTTACATGGCGGTTGTGTGGTAAAGTGTTATTTTAGGATATATGTTTTTTATATATAAGTAATACTGTAGTATTATATTGTTGCATGGTTAAACTATACAGAGTGTATATTTCAGGTTCGCTCAGGTGTGACTTTTATCAGGTGTTTCAATTGTGTTTTATTGGTATTGATTAGTGGTCAATTTCTTTGGCGGGAACTTCACATTTCTACATGGTCACTTTGTGTAATGGACACCATTTTCATTGTCTAGTAAATTGTAATATTATATTCTATTTGGAGTTTGGTTTTCCTATTTATAAGGTCAGTTATTCTTCTTATACTAATATATTAATTATCTATCCTTCTAATTAAATGTATGCATGATTTACGAATGTTATGAATAAATGCATGTTTGAATGATGCGTAGATGTGATATGTAAGTGTAGTAATAGAAAACTTAAAAGAACTTTAAATCTCTTTAATAATTGTGCTTTTATAGTTAAAACAGTAAATTATATAAAACAGCTAAATTTCAGTAAATGGATTAAACTATTGAGTTTTATGGATTGAATGTTTTATAATAATTTCAGATATTAAATAAAGTCATAAATTGATAAAGATAATAACTATCTTATTTTGATATGCAGATTAGGTTAGTTATGAATTTAATATTTGTACTGCAGGTATATTCCATATTGATGACCCACCATGTCGGCATCAACCTGATGTGATTGTACTCTTATTGTATTCAAGCCTTCACAAATACCTGTGAGGTAGGTTATGTTATGTTGAATCTATGTGCGTTTTGCTTATTGTATTGTCTGCTCTAGAAAGTGCTTTATGCTTTGTTTGCACGTATGTTCTTGCTTTGCATGTATATGTTATTTTTAAATATGCTTATTTAAATTTGGTATTTAACAGTTCATTGCATTACTGTTATAATGTATTACTAATGCATCGACATATGCATTATGATTAGATTTGGTATTTAGATGTATTCATGAGACAATAGAATTGGAGATCACTATTTCCGACTTAATGAAATTATATAGTATTCTTTTATTATTAAAATGCTTGGAAAAGTAAACATTTTCCTTGTTCATAATTGTTAACATAATGTTTTAAATCTTTTATATAGTTACTTAATTATATTACATCCATTAATATAATGTATTGTTATTACAGGGTGTTTATTTTGGATTACAATATATAACGAAATAAAGAATCCATAACTTTATATTGTCTTGGTGTATTAATTTGCCACGAAACAAGACTACAGTTGCATCGTTGAATCAGTATCAAGTTGTTTGCCTTGATCTTCTGGAAATTTGTTGTACGTTTGTTTTTTGCATACCATTTTCCCACTCGATATTGTATATACATATATATACCCTATGTGTACATGATTATGAATCACCCTGCAAAATCTCAATTTTGAATTAATTAGTGACAGCTGAGAGACCGAAAGTATTATGCCATTAACAGAATAAGGTGAAGCACATTAACCAAAAATTAAAATGCAAAATCATGACTGCAAAATTTGGTTTCAATGTATTTTGTTAAAAACACTCTGGTTTTCTGACGAGAAATAATGAAAATAAGGTGAAGCACATTAACCAAAAATTAAAATGCAAAATCATGACTGCAAAATTTGGTTTCAATGTATTTTTTTTTTTCAAAAGCTTTACTTATGGCAATTCATTTGTTAAGAGTTGTTTTTGTTAACAGTTACAATGTTTTTTGTGCTGATCAGTTGAATTGGTGCTGACACCTTTACAGTGATAGTCGTCTTTATACTTCCTATATGTAAACCATTAAAACAAAGAACGTCTCATGAGATGAAGTTTCCTTGCTGATAACTTTTCTGTATTTACTTCAGAAATAAAACATGATGGTCTTCATGTGTAGCTTCTGGGTACGAACGTTGTTTATCTTTTTAATTACGTGTTATAGTTTTCTCTTTATTTGTCTTTGTTTATTTCTAACATTAAATAGTATAGTTTTGGTGTGGCTTGGTATTTTTGTGCCATTGAGCTATGGTCATTATTGTATTCTTGTCTTCCATTTTTGTATGAATTTTTGTTTTTGTTTTTCTTTGATTAAATAGTTACTTGTATTTATTGTGATTAAGATGATTATAACACAATGTTGACTGCTGTATCCCAATTGTTTTTACATTTTTACCTTTTATGTGTGCTCAGTTAAAGGTTTCTTGGAACCTTGAAAAGACACAAACATTGTAAGAGCAGCATGATCACGGCGGTTGTAGAACATAATGAATTAAACCTGGTTTTATAGCTAGCTAAACCTCTCACTTGTGTGACAGTTGCATGGAAGTTCATTAAATTGAAAACATTGTGTGAGAAAAACAAACAGACACAGTTACATTAGCCCATGTATCGAAAACTGCTTTCAACTCAAAGTCATTGATTTTGAAGGTTGAACAGCTACAGTTTCAAATGCACCAATCATCTTTATATAAACACTCCCAATAGAAGATTCGAAGGCTTCAAAGTGTTTATCTTCTAAATCGTGCTTGTTACAATCACTAAGTGTCAGATACGTATCGTGTCTTCGTTGATTCGCTTCATCTAAGACAGCACATTTTTTTTTTAATGTTGGTTAGGTACATTCATTTTTTTAGTCTTATTTATAGGATTTGTCAGCTGAGAGTACTCTGATAATCGTACCTTTTGACACTTGTGTTTTTGTTAGTTATTTCTATGTTTTTTTATCGATCTGATGAGCCCCGTTGGACAGATTTCAATAGCTTGTTCTAATGTTGTGTTGTTATACCATTGTACAAGGTTATGGAAAATTCGGCACCAGGAAATATGTTGAACCTTCCAACATTGTGTGTGTGTGCATGTCCCAAGTCAGGAGCCTGTATTTTAGTGGTTGTCATTTGTTGCTCTATGTTATATTTGTTTTTTGTTTTATACATATATTTGTAAGTCCGCCCGTTAGATTTTTTGTCTGAATTGTTTTACAAATTTTACTTGGGAGCCTTTAACAGGTTGCTATGCGATATGAGTTTTGCTCATTGCCCGCACGATGACCTATATAAAGGAAGGAGATGTGGTATGATTGTCAATGAGACAACCATCCCTCAAAGTACAAATTAAGTTGATGTAAGCAATTATCGGAAACCGTAAGGCCTTCAACAATGAGAAAAACTAATACCAAAAGGTCGACTAAAAAGGCCTCAACATGAAAATATGACACAATTCAATTGCGATGACCTAATTTATAACGAAACAGTTTACGACAACAAAAATATGACAACCATGAACCAACAACAACCGATGAACTCCAGGCTCCTGACTTTGGACAGACACATAAAAAATGTGGCGGGGTTAAACATGTTCGTAAGTGCTCAATCCTCTCCATAACCTGGGACAGTGATGTACAGTACAACATGAGTACAAACTACAAATATCAGTTGAAAATGGCTCATTGTAGTTGCTTTTGCGTCATTCGGTCTCTTGTGGAAAACCGAGTCACTGGCAATCATACCACATCGTTTTATTTTCAAGTTAAAGTTTACAAATAAAGAACTTAAAAAATAGTCATTTCGATACACCTACATTTAAAACACATTATCTAAATATTTTTTTTTATTATGTATGAGTACAGTCATGAAAAAAAGAATCACAATAATACAATAATTCAAAAATAAAATCAAGCATTTTGAAGTATTACAATTCCTGTATACATTTTATTCAGTCTGTAAAATTATTTTTTTAATTTAATTTTGATAGTCACTTCCGATAATCATAGCGAAATCAAAGTTATACTGTGTATATTAAACTCAATGGTGTTATGTTTTATTGAAAATCTTTTAGACCTCTCCTTAGATAAACAATCATATACAAGAATATAAATCACCCATCAATGCCCTTGAGTCGTACGACAGAGAACTTTACAGCCATTCATTATAACAAATTTTAAACACAACAGCGTAATAAAATCCTCGAAATATGAATATTTAGCTCAAACTCAGACATGAACATATGTTTTGCTTTTGCAGATTACCTCCCACATAATTTTATCATTATCTTTATCATAAACTAGTGTGCAAACACTTTGTCGATTTCGCTGCGTTGAAATTAAAAACAACCTATTGATCTGGAAATTTGTCTATTTTATTGCATAACATACAGAAAAAATGCAGTAGAGCTTTGAAAAATGTATAACATAAAATTAAAACAATATGCTGCGAAATTCCATGAATGGTATTAACGGACAACGTAACTAAACAACTGAATAATTGTGTTATGTACACTTGTATCTACCTGACTTTTCAGGCTTATACCTGCTGTTTGACCTTTTTTTGGAGAAATAAACACACGTGTGTACATATTTATATATGTGCCTTTGTGTATTTTAATGCCGATTTCACAATTTGCATGGATTAGAACAAAATTATTATTTCTTTGCATCAAAAAAATAAATATTATTAAAGTTATTTAAAAAAAAAAAATAAGAAAGGTAAATTTATTTGAAATATGAACATAATTGATGACAAAGACGCTATTTTGAAAAATCCAACATGGTCGAAAAAATCATGGTTTTAAATCGATTAAGGACGTACTTTGCCGACGAATTAAACTGTTCGAACAGGATACAGCGCCAAACATATCTTTCAGATATCACAATATAGCTGCAAATTAACACTTTTGTTTAAGGAATTTGTTAAATTGAAGTATAAGAAGACTAAAGTTTGTTAGTTTTACAGTACACTTAATGGACAGAGGAGGAGAAGAAGAGCATTTAATTTATTTAGAATTGATCAGGGACGTACTGTCATTCGAATTAAAACTACCAGGTTCAACATGTTAAGAAATATATATTTAAGAAGACTAAGGAAAGATCAGCAAAAACTAGCAAACGGAAAAATTAGTTTATTGAAGAGCAAATTTTCTAAAGATGACGGAGTGCTACGTCATCAAAGTTACGTGATGTCTTACATAGTTAGATATGGATAAGCGTCATTACAACACATGATGTCATACGAATAAAATCTTCCAAGTTGAAGGTTGATCAAATACTTGCATGCTGCAGATTTGGAATATCTATCTTTTAAATGAAGTTTTGATATAGTTTTTTATTTTGTTGTTCTATTGCATTATTCGCATGATGATGATGATGGCTCACATTTTAGTTACGTTACGCTAACTGTTGATTAGACAGTACAATGGAGCCAGCGGAGATAAATCGTAAATTAAAAATTGTAATGTTTGTAGGAGTTATAAGAAATTAACACATTTTTTCTAGAGGTTATTTAAGCATATTTGAATGCATTGCTTTAAATTAAATTAAAATACAGGGGGTAACATAGAAAATGGCCCTGGACCAGTGTGAAAATCTCAAAAAACTGATGGCTTACATGAATAAACTTAGTAGCAGTAGTATTCAGATATAAACGTCCCGGTAATCTTGTGGTAGCATATGCGCTCGTAAAAGTACAAAATGTACCAACGATACCAGCTTGATTTTTTTAGTATATGAATTGGATATTATAGAAAAATATTAAAGCATTAGTATATTCTCAATTAATTTTCATAATTAGTATCAAAAAGAAACGTAGAAAAGTAAAACTCGAAGAAGAGATTAAGTGTTTATTTGTCTTGAAAAGCTTAAGCAACTTTAGTTAGGGGATCGATATTCACACATATAGGTACATGTGTTTGTAACACTAGGATTCCTCCATTTGTGTTGATTTTTCCGAAACATGATGATAATGTTAGAGTCTCCACTTGGTTCATTTGGTTCCCAACTGAAATACTCCATTGTAGATCCATCATTGTACATCCATTTTCCATCTGTCTCTTTACCTTGTATACATATTCCAAGACTGTACACTTCGCCGATGTCAGCTGAAATAAAAGTATGTCTGTATTAATTATAAATTAGGGAAAGAAATCCTTGTATGTTGTATAATCCATTCAGGACTTAATTTAGTTGATGCATGTAAAAAATAAGTGTTCCCAAATTTGCTTATCACGGAAGCACCAATCTTGCATAGGCCGATCTCGGGTGTTTGTTCATATGGTGGAGAAGAAACCGTTTTTCGCTAAAATTACAGTATACTAATTGCTGTTGTAAACGTGACCTTTCACACAGCTGCCACAAAATGTATCACAAACCAAACTTTTTACCCTTGCGTGAGTGATACATTCTTATTTTATTAACGATATTGTCCGAAAGAAGTGTGTTCTCTAAAGTATAAATAATCAAAAGAGGTTTCCTATGTGAATTGAACAAAACGTTTTAGACGAATGGTTCAAAGGATATTATTCGAAAACATTTGATGCTGTTGATAGATATAGGAAGATGTGGTGTGAGTGCCAATGAGACAACTCTCCATCCAAATAACAATTTAAAAATTAAACCATTATAGGTTAAAGTACGGCCTTCAACACGGAGCCTTGGCTCACACCGAACAACAAGCTATAAAGGGCCCCAAAATTACTAGTGTAAAACCATTCAAACGGGAAAACCAACGGTCTAATAGAAACGTTACTTTTGACTTTTTACCCATTGACTTCATTGGGGCCTTTTTCAATCATGGGTTATTATTCCTACATATATTGCTAAAGATCTCTGATGAATACCAAGAACAGAGTACTTTCATGGCCGCTGTCATCGTGAACTTTGAACCACTGACTTAAAAAAAATAAAGATTGGGTTAACAGTCCAGAAACTACTCCTTCTGGTAAATATTCTCAAAATCTTAGTGATGTTATGAGAGTACGAATGATATTTTTAAAGACGTAGTAACATCCAGCAAAACTTGAAACGTATTAAAGATAAAGTTGTTGTAGGAGTATCTGAGATGACTATGTTTTAAACATTGTGGGAAAGGAAATCTCGAAATATTATTTTTGTTTAAGGTAGTAAAGGAAATTGATTTTTTTAACGTGTGATTGGAAATGATTGAAACTGATTCTGTTTGGAAATCTTAAGATTTTTTGTTATAAAGAACTATTTTTTCCTTGTTTTTTTCTGTAATCTTATTGCATTCTTTTCATAATTATAACACTTCATGTTTGTAAAGTGATTTATTACTTACACATATTAAGTAACTTTTCGGTATTACAAACCCTTGGCTTTCAAATATACGGTTCTGAGTGTTCCCGATGAAGTTAAATCCACAATAGCGCTTTGGACGCATTAAAATTTATAACCTGATGTTTTCATTTTTTTTAGTTCTTTATTACCTGTAACAAGCTTGATATAATCTTGTCTTTCATTGGAATCGATACGCATGAGCTCACTTCCTGGACACACGAAATCTTCATGAACAAGGGATACTAGAATTGGCGTTTCGAATTTATAACACAAGTCCAGTTCTCTGTAGTAGAACAAATTGACCAAACAGCGACCGGCACCTGGTAAAATGGTTATTAACTGTAATTAACATGGTTTGGAATAAAACACTGAAATAGCTGAAATAGTTTCGTAATTCTAAAATGTTTATGAGGATTATCTGGGATTTTCATCAACGAGAAAGTCAATAAACAACACTGTCGTGGCAAAACAAGTGTAAACTTACTAAGGTCACAACAATTTTTAAATTAAAAAAAATATATTGACGGATATTTAAAACAACTAATTTTATAAACAGGTTCCATATGAAAAACAAGATAAAATTTTATATTATAGTGTAAGTCAAAAACATATTATCCCGAATGTTAACGTTGGAAGAGATTAAATAGTATACCACTTACAATGTCTGAGGGACCCGAGTTAGCTGGACTGTTAACGTTTGCAGGGATTAAATTGTGTACTCCTCACCAATCAGAGAAACCCGTGTAACAATTCTGTCAACCTGTCTGGGCATAGAATTGTGTGTAATGTCATATTCATTGAATATTTCAAGATTTCAGACAAAGCCGTTTATTTTGTATTCCCGTACTTTGGCGCGGAATCAGGGTCATGATTATCAATTTTAATATATTTGATATGTATGACCTTGATTTCGCGTCATACTGTCAGGTAATAACTGAGACAGGGCTATACATATCACACCACCATAAAGATATCTGAACATTTTTTCTATCTATCAAGTGAAATAACTGAGCCAGGGCTATATATAACACAACCTGACAAAGGTATCATATATAATTGAGAATGGAAATGGGGAATGTGTCAAAGAGACAACAAACCGACCATAGAAAAACAAACCAGCAGAAGGTCACCAACAGGTCTTCAATGTAGCAAGAAATTTCCGCAACCGGAGGCGTCCTTCAGCTGGCCCCGAAACAAATATATACGAGTTCAGTGATAATGAACGCCATACTTATTTCCAAATTGTACACAAGAAACTAAAATTAAAATAAAACAAGACTAACAAAGTCCAGAGGCTGCTGACTTGGGACAAGCGCAAAAATGCGGCAGGGTTAAACATGTTTGTGAGACCTCAACCCTCCCCCTATACCTCTAGCCAATGTAGAAAAGTAAACGCATAACAATACGCATATTAAAATTCAGTTCAAGAGAAGTCCGAGTCTGATGACAGAAGATGTAACCAAAGAAAATAAACAAAATGACAATAATACATCAATAACAACAGACTACTAGCAGTTAACTGAAAACATTGTTACTATCTTTCAAGTAAAATAACTAAGAAGAGCTATCAAAACTATAAACTATTGTTTTACTACTCTGCTTCACCATTTGCTTTTTATTTGGGATAGTTTAATCTTACAAATTAGTTACAAAATTTTTAGTATTTGTTTACATAATTAAAGTTATAGACATGTACCGCACATTTTTCAGAAGAACGGAAATTATTCATCCAATATACTTGTCCATTATTTTAAGTACGTTAAAGCTTTCTGAATGAGTTACGATATTTGTTTTCTGCCTGTCCAAAAAACTAAAGATCAGGTTATGAACAACTAAACATTCAGAAGAAATGTAATGTGGTTTCCCTGAAACACCATCTTAGAACATGTTGATTAAAACATCCTTAATGAATTATAATAAAAATTTACTTTCATTTCATATGATTCAAAAAGAGAGGCGAAAGATACCAAAGGGATATTCAACTCATTAGTAGAAAACAAACTAACAAGGAATGGCCAAAAAATATTGAAAAATTACTAAAACGGCTTACATTATTCAAAACACAACATAGAAAACTAAACACTTAGCAACACTAATCCCAACAAAAACAGGGGTTATATCAGGTATTCCAGGAAGGATAAATATATATTTGCTCCACATGAGTTACCTATTTATTTCGTCATTTAAGTAAAAACTCGGTGAAAAGACTTAATTCGGTAGGTCAAATTTGAGGAAAATTGGTATCATGAACTACAAAAGTCAAAAAGTCTGAAAAGACCAGTTTTGTCTTGATTTGCATGAACTATTACCATGATTACTCGACATTCTCCAAAAGTATGACATATTCTGAACATTTTGAACTGTGTCTTAAATTTACTTGACAGTTCTGAGTTTTAAAAATCATGACCAATATTCATGATATAACTTTAATTTGTATTTCTCTTTACATAATGTACTGTTGTTTTAAGTTACACTACTTACATAAAATATAAAAGTTAGGCATGTAAAATAATTGAAAATTTGGGTATCTAAATTTTTTTACAAATGCAAATATGGCTATGAAATCTAACGTATACTCCGACACATTCACCATTTCCTTTCTCAATTTTAGTATAACATAATTTAAATGTGAGTGTGTTGATATAAAACAATTTAAATGTGGGTTTTAAAAAAAATTCAAATTTTGATTCCTTAATCTTATTTATTAAATGATTAAAACCAATCATACTGTATACATATTTCATTCTTCATTCATAATATTCAATGTTAATATGGTAAATAATTATTGTACAAAAATGTAGTTTATATAAATGGCAAATTATGATGATATACAAAGCATTCATGTAACAGAAGAAACATTTGTGTAATGTCATCTGTTGGAATATATATTAAGTATTACACATGGACAGGATGTTCCCATAAAATAAAGGTATTCCACACTCAAAAAACACGCAACTGTCAAATAGAAATTACTGATTTACCTGTAAGCAGCCATACAACTTATCAGGTGACCATTCCAAAGGTTAAAAGAAAATTATTATAGAAATCATTGGTCTTATGAAATGGATTTTAAACAGACATGCACAATATATATCTTAATTTATTTTCTTTTCAGGAAGGAGTTATCGCAATTTTTTTTTGATTAAAAAATTATAAAATTCAACACTCAAATTTGAATAAAAAATGTTTTTGGGTTATTCTAAAAAAACGAATAATGTTTTTGAATCAAGATGAGAACAAATTCTGTGACCGACACGAAAGCTCCCCTCTTTTTTAGCAACTCAAACCCAAAAGATAAATTGTGTGGTCCAAAAGAGCCTGCTAAATTCCTGGGTTTTTAGAGATTTAAAATATATGGGAAAGATCACTGTCCTTAAATCACTTGCTCTACCTGTTCTAATTCAATCATTGACAGTTTTGCCAAACCCGCCGGATGATAAAATAAAATAAATCCAAAATATTTTTTTAAGTTTCTTGTGGTCAGGAAAACCAGACAAGATTAAAAGAACAGTTATGATAGGGTTATTTGAAAATGGGGGGTTGAAAATGCCAGATATAAGATCCTTTTGTTATTCATTAAAGATGACAATGATAAATAAACTTTTAGACCCCTTGAATATATCCCCATGAAAAACATTGTTAATAGATCAATACAACAGATTAGGAGCAGACAACATATGGTTGATGACCCCTGATGGTATCCGAAAGATTTCTTCAAATTTTAATAATTTCTGGAAAGATATTTTACTAAATGGAATATCCTAAACACTGTTACTAATGACAGTGCTGAAGGGATCATGAAACAATTCATATGGCTAAACAAGAGTTTGAAAATTAATAATAAAACTGTCTTTTACCAGAGGTGGGTTGAATCATGAGTTTTCTTTATAGGTGGTTTACTTGATGAAAACAGTAAAGTTTTTACTTTAAAGGAATTCTGCGAAAAATATTATCTTAATATTAATTTCTTGGAATACCACTCTTTGCTGCATATGATACCAAAAGACTGGAAAAATTTAATCACTACTTCAGAGAAATTTACGCAAAAAAAAGTGATGTCAGTTCTTTTATAAAAAAATCTTGTCAATGTATACAGAACGTCCTACAAAACAAGAAGACAAAATGTGTAAGGAACTAGGCACTCATATAGAAAATTGGGATTTCATTTATAGTTCACCCTTTTGTTGCACTAAAAACAATAAATTTAGTATGTTCCAGTTTAAGATTTTACATAGAACTCTCGCTACAAATGCATTATTGCAGAAATATGGGTTGAAAGAAACTAATTTATGTAGTTTCTGTAATGAAACTAAAGAAACTATAAGTCACCTTGTCTGGGAATGTACCCTAGTTAGAAATTTGTGGTTAGAAATCGCATCACTTTTTCAAGTTGAAAATAATTTAACTTTAATTCTTAATGTGGAAAACATTGTTCTCTGGTCAGAGTCTTGGGATATTTCCCTAAACTTATTCACTATTCTGGTTAAATATTACATTTATACATGTCATTTTAATTCTTCATAACCGACTCTTACGGGTGTCAAAGCTATGATTAAAAATTCCTACCAAATAGAAAAAATATCTACCTCTTTTTTCCAGATCCCCTAGAGCAAGAGAGAAATTTGATTGTGAATGGGAATTAATTAAAAACATAGTTCACATGTGAGAAGAGATCTTTCTATTTTGTACGTACTTACTTAAGGCTTTATAATAGTTCATGTAGAATTAATTATATGTTGATGAACATCACAACTGGACAGTGATTTGTGTGCATCTTAAAAGTACTATCTATGTTTATTGCTATTGTTATATATATATTGATATACTAGTTTTTGTTTGATTGTATTTGAATTATCTCCCCTTGACTTAGGTAGACATTTATTATGTGACTCTGTCCAACATGTTGTCCAACATGTTATCTGTTAATGATCTCTGGTGGCCTCTCCTGGTACATGTACCTCTCATGTTCAACATCATTGTATAGGGAGTGATGCATGTGGCTAGAGGAGAAGGCTGATGCCATCATTTACCTTATCAGCATCATATTCCGGTATTCTAATCCAGAGTGATAAAAGATGTGTATGATCTAGTAGAAAATTTAGACCAATTAGCATAACTAACTTTTTAATTTTAGACTGTTATTGAAAAATTTAATATCAATATATGTATTATGAAATAACTATATAATTATATATCAGAATATATACTTGGTGTATTTTCAGATGAAATAAAAATAAATTACAAAAATAAAAAGAGACACTTGGTCACATTTTAAACACCTAGACACCTATTATAGTAAAGCAATTTTGAATGGTAGTTTCTCGAGTGGCAACAATCTAAATGCTATGTGTCAGTTACTTCGACTTATATTCCAAGTGAAAACAATTAATTAAATGTTTAATACAAATAAATCAAAATTAAACTACATGGGGGATTATTCATGATATTCCAACTTTGGTGCACAAAAAAGGGTATCTTACTATACCAAATTTATCCTTGATTATTCAAAGTGTAGTTTAGCAGTAATAAAAAGGAGTATATAACAGCAATAGAATGTCATAAACAGTACAGAATAAGTCTGTTTACGTTTCAGGCGAAATTTATACTGTTGAGATAGTGTCAAGACATATTTAAGACTGTCAAGAATGTGTCGAGACATATTCAGACATTATTTAGAGCGTCAAGAATATGTCAAGACATATTCATACATTATTAAGAATATCAAGAATATGTCAAGACAGATCGAGACAAATTTAAGACAGTCAAGAATTGGTCGAGACTAATCCAGACTCTAATCAGATGAAACAGGAAGTGCCGAGAAATTTTTAGACAATGTTCATACTGTCATTACCATGTCAAGAATTTTTAGAAAGTTGGAGAGCGTTGAGGGCCCAACCTTGGAGTAGAAAATCCCTAATTCTTCGAAAACAATCAATGTTTTGTCAATCAGTAGTGGCATCGACCTAGTGGTTGTAAATACACACAGCATAGGTACTGGGGTTACACTTTTGTAAACCAGACAATATACGAAGCTACTGGTTTATAAATTTATGTAGACTTACGTTCTTGTGAAAGGTAAAATTTCCACCCTTTCGCTGCAGATGACATCACGGTATAGGTGAACGGATCTGAGTGTAAAATACACATGCCTGTCAGATTGTTGTAGAAGAATGATAAACAACGCGTATTAGATACACATTTAATACCGCATTCCATTACAAATTTTGCTTGATAGATTTCAATGGCATTCTCTACTTCATACTTGTTGTCATATTCAGGTTTACTGTGCGCTAAACTCAACTTAAATCTTGATTCACTAAGGACAGCATTTAACATAGTGTGCATGCATAGAAATATGATAAATATAATCATATTTGTCAGTTCGAAAAGCATTCCAATATGATTGCCTTTAAATAAATTTGGCTTTAAATACTTACCATGCGCTGACGTTATACGATGCGTAGTATGTGTTGATTGGTCTGTTCCACCCTAGAAATATTCGAAGCTATTTAAAAAGAAAAAAGAAAAAGCAATATTGAACATAAACCGAAGGGATCGATGTCGTGACGTATTTAAATGACTAGTAATTCGATTAATAGATGACAGACATTGAATGGGAAGATTAAATGTTGTTCTTGTGCGAATATCAGAGCATTTCACAGAGCACAGGAAATATAAATATGATAAATGATGAAATAACTAAACTGGATTACTTATGTATGGAAGAAAAATGTCAAAACTTTCTGGGGACTGAAGATTGAGGGTATTAATTCTAGTGACAATATTTTCTTCTGCAAATCATTTGTTTTTCAATTATTCTTCAAACGAGTCAAACCTGCTATTAAGCGACTTTTTTAGGCCAAAATATGCCTTTCTCCTTGTCCTCTTGTAGTGACTTCTTTGCATTTCAAATCTCAATTCATATGTCCCTTCTCTTATAATGTACGTTTTCTCAAGTCCTGAGACTGCAATTTATATACACTTTTTCTAAAACAAACTGACAACGCCATGGCTAAAAATGAAAAAGACAAACAGAAAAACAATAGAACACATGACACAAAATAGAAAACTAAAGAAAAAACAACACGAACCCCAACAAAAACTTGGGGTGTTAAAATATGTTAATAAAAAAAACCATAGCCATTGGATGGTTTGAAATACTAGTAGCATTGAATGTCCCAAGATAGTTTACAACATCGGATTTTGTCTAATGCTTAGTCTGTTTCGCTGTGTGTTACATTTTTATGTTGTGTCGTTGTTCTCCTCTTATATTTTAAGCGTTTCCCTCATTTTTAGTTAGTTACCCCGATTTTGTTTTTTTGTCTATGGATTTACGAGTTTTGAACAGCAGTATACTCATGTTGCCTTTATTTACAATACTTTTTAAAGGAACCATTAAAATGTTAAAGCATTTAGTCAATTACAGATCATGGCGCATTCTTATACATATCACAACTCGTCACTCTGATAAGGAAGGTATAATTTCTCCGATTTATTTATTTTTAACGGGTAATCAGAAAGCAGGAGCCTATAATCCCGTCGGTATGCGCACAAACAAGTCTTAATTAATGACAAACAGTCTGTTTAGAGTTCGCGTAAGAGGTAACAATTTTGAATACGGTCACAACCTTGTTCTGACGCAGCGAAACAAGCATAAACAGTGAGCAATTGCAGAGCTTTACTTCAACATAGATTTTGTGTTATCCTTACCCTGATCAACATTTGTTAGATTTGTATGAATTTGTTATGGTCATTGTTGTTTCCGATCTGCCATTTTGCTTCAACTGTACAAGCCATGATATTTCGTCTTTATGTTGAAATGCAGAAATTAATTTCTCCCTGATAATAATAATAATACTGAAAACTGAAAGTAAAAGTAACCTCAATATATATTTTTGAGTGCTCAATATAATATACAGTGCGCAAAAATTAATATTTTGTGTATTTTATATGGAAAATATTGTGGGCTTTAATTATAGGTTGTTCGCTATATATAATAAAATTAACGGTACCAATTTTTTTGCACCAGATGCGCATTTCGACAATACATGTCTCTTCAGTGATGCTCGTAGCCAAAACATTTGAAATCCAAAGCTTATATAAAAGATGAAGAGCTATAATCCAAAAGGTCCAAAAAGTAAAGCCAAATCCGAGAAAGGAATCAGAGCTTTGCATGAGGGAGATACATTCCTTAATTTATAATAATTTCTAACATTTTGTAACACAAAAAATCCGTATTTTCATGCCAGTACCGAAGTACTGGCTACTGGGCTGGTGATACTCTCGGGGACTAATAGTTCACCAGCAGAGGCATCGACCCAGTGGTAGTAATAAAATTAACGGTACCAATTTTCTTGCACCAGATGCGCATTTCGACAATACATGTCTCTTCAGTGATGCTCGTAGCCAAAACATTTAAAATCCAAAGCTTATATAAAAGATGAAGAGCTATAATCCAAAAGGTACAAAAAGTAAAGCCAGATCCGTGAAAGGAATCAGAGCTTTGCATGAGGGAGATACATTCCTTAATTTATAATAATTTCTAATATTTTGTAACAGCAAATTTTAATAACACAAAAAATCCGTATTTGCATGCCATATAAATGTATTGTTTAAACGCATTTAACAAGTCAAAAAGGATACAACATTGCCAAATAACTATAAAATGAAACAAATATTAGATATTTCTGAAAATAGACAACCTTCTTCAATAATAGCACGATGTCAAATGGATCATGTCAATATATTCAAACTGAGACACTATCAAAATCTTGAAAATTAATACAATTTAAGCAAACATCACAGACGCTGGTACAATGTCAAAAGTTCCAAACATGGCACAAAGACTACAAAGATATTCCAAAATAAAAATAGTTACTTGCGATGTGAACTGACACAACTCTAAATTTACAAAGGTGGGGGCAGTTGAGATGTAACAACTACTGCATGGATAGCACATTTTAAATAAAAAAAAATGCCTTAACCGATCCAAGTTGGTATAATATTTGAAATTTGACAACGATAGGGCAATTTCAACAGAAATCACATATTTTAGCCTCCCAAACATATAGCAGTTTAATAATGTGGCAAAATAAGTGAAATTTTATTCATTAAGGTACACATGAATTGAACGTGGCTACGTAATTGTACATCAATCCGAAATGAATGGAGCCCTGTGATTTTAACTGGTATGATTTTTTAAATTTAAACTGTAAATTCAGTGCGGAAGCCGGAGTTACTGGAAACAAGTGATGACAGGAAAGTGAATGACTCATTCTATGTGTTTACATTTATGCCCTCTTGGGAAACTGTCCTCAATTTTCTTATCCAAAATCTTTCACGAGAGACTCTGTCGACCTTCGACCAACCCTTGTTGTGGTCTATGATTGTGATGGTAAGGTTTTTGAGATCAGATTGGGCATGCCCAGGTAATCTCAAATGACGACTTACGGGTAGGTCGGGCTTGCAAGTGTGGTCACTGCGATGACCATTTATGCGTTTGTTGAATGGCTTCTCTGTCTCGCCAACATACTACATGCCACATCGACACTGAAGGAGGCATACAACATTTTGGATTTTGCAAGTTACATTGCATATATAGTGTACACAGACCCAGTCGAATGGCAAGTAAATGATTGAGTATTAAGTATTTGTTGGCAAGTTATATTAAAAAAAGAGTGTAAATGTGGTAGTGCTATATACTGTCTCCAGTTATGAGAGATTCATAAGTCATCATCGATTTTAAAAGGTTTCATTTTGACATGAGGTCAGATTACAGGAAAATTAACTGAATTCTCGCAAAATATTATTAATAATGTATAGTTTTTTCATCGACACCTGAGACGACATTCCGGAACCTTAGTTTTAATCTTCGTTAGAATACACTATGCCCCACATACAGATGTCGTTGCATTCACCAAAGAAGAACCAATTGGATTCCTATCACACATCTACGCCTTATGGAAAATATTCATTGTTTAAGTCCTAAATGCATGATTTTTTTTATTAGTTGCTATTTGCTTTGAACTTCCTGTCAGTAACTGTGAGTCCTCTCAGATCTGTACTATTGTCTGTTTGTTATGGGAATGTATAAATACCCTGGCACGTCCACTCCGTGTTTGTTAGATGTATTTCTATGTGAATCATTCTAATGAGATAAACCTTATTTCATTTTTTTTTATAGTGTGTTCTAATGTTGTACTATTACAACACTGTCCCCTGTTGAGGGGAGAGTTGAGCTCCAGCTAATATGTTTAATCCTGCCACATTTTGTATCTGCCTGTAACAAGTTGGAAGCAATATTCAGTGGTTGTCGTTTGCTTTCGTGTATCATATTTATTTTTCCTTCATTCCTTTGTTCATAAATGAATTATGCCGTTATATGTATCAATTAAATTGTTTTACCTTCATTTTTTCATTTCGTGGCCTTTTACAGATGAGTATGCGGTATTGTTTTTTGTCATTGTTTAAGTTCGTACGGTGACTTATAGTTGTTAATTTCTGTGTCATTTGGTCTCTTTGGCAATCATACCACTTTTTCTTATTTTTATAACAATTGCTGAATGAAGCTGTGATTCTTTGAAAATGTAACTCAGTTATATCATAAAAGTATTTTTGCAGTTGTTTTGGCCCACTTTTTTTTTATGATTTCTTGATCAATTGATCTGGTCTAATAAAAAGGATATGCAATTTAGTTTACGTAACAGTAAACTGCTTTACGATTTAAACAGATGCCTCATGAATTGGATTCGGTCAGCAATTGTTATTAATGTTCGCATCCTTAAATGAATAGTATCGCCAATACAAATGATAAGATAAAAATTCCCTTCTACATTAGTATCAACAAACTACGATGTAGTACAGAGTCTAATATTATAGCAAAAGCAATACCGGTACCATCAGAATGCTAGTTTATCAAATGTAACAATACCTTATTATATTACAGGCAAGACCCATGATTCAGAAAAATGTCCGAGAAAGGTCATGAACGAAAATCAACTGTATGCATTATCTCCTTTAAGCTTAACAAAATATGTTACCAGGTTCAACCCACCATTTTTTCATAAAATGCCCTGTACCAAGTCAGGGAAATGGCCATTGTTACATTATAGTTTGTTTCTCTGTGTGTTACATTTCGATGTTGTGTCTCTGTTGTGTCGTAGTTCTCTTATATTTTGTACGTTTACATCAGTTTTATGTTATAACCCGGATTTGTTTTTTTTTCTCTATCGATTTATGCATTTTGAACAGCAGTATACAGTACCTTACTATGTGACGAGCAAGACTAAAGTTTGACAACAAATGTCCGAGAAAGTACATGAACGATTATCAACGGTATACATTATCTCCATAAAGCTTAACAAAAGATATCACACCTACTTTTGTCATTCTGAAAAAACCAACCAAATTATTGCTTCTTTAATTCAAGTTAGATGATACAAATCATATAAAAAATATGTAATAACGAAGATGAATAGAAACAATACCCCACCATGAATTGAAGCTGAAACATGTTCGTCTCAGAGTAGAAGTTGTCATTTGGGATAGTATTAAGGACAAGGGTATGCTGAAAGGACATGCACCTCTACATCACACTGTGACCTATGGGCACCATTGAGTACGGCCTCTGCAGCAAAAAGTAGGCTTTCTCTAAATTGTGATGACATTTTAGTTGGAAACAAACATGCCGATGTATATAAAAATAAGAGACTGTGGAATAATTGCCAATCCGTATCTGTATCTGGATATTTTCTTCACCACCCTCTTAGAAGATCAGACATTTCTCACTGAAAGTATACACATAAATATGTCTTCCGCCATAATGTTAAAAGATAGGTCTATCACCATTTCTACCTAGTGTGCATATCACAATGTCAGGTTTAATATAAACGGTGCGACAACTCTCCACCAGAGACCAAATGATATAGAAGTTGAAAAATATTGTTCACTGCACGGCCATCAACAATAAACAAAACTCATACCGTATAGTACGTTATATATAAGACTCCGAATTGACAAATGTAAAGCAATACAAACCAGAAAATTAAATAACCTGATATAAGTTAAAAAAATAAACGAAAAACAAATATACCAGACAGCAATAAATGACAGCCATTGAATTACAGGCTCCTGACTTGTGACAAGCACACAAAAATTGTGGCGGGTTTACACATGTTTGCTGGAGTCAATTCGGCATTCTAACGTGGGTCAGTGCTGCAACACTTTTCGATAAAAGAATTGTTGAAAAGATCTTATCTCATCAGATCAATAAAAAGCACATTTTAAAAGATACAAAGACACAAACAGATCTGACATACTCGCAGTTACTGAAAACTTGGATGACGTAAACTTTCCACTAACACCATACACCATTACCCCACATACTTTTACACCGTACACGTTACACCTTTGCACCATACACCTTTCACATTACACCATAATGCAATTTAATTTCAAAGAAAGCGTGCGACTACATTTGTACAAACTTATTTATCTATTTTAAAAAACGAACTTTGATCATAATATTGTAAATACATGTATAAAATTAAAAATCAGTTCTTATAAATATTTTGAATATTTTTAAATGTCGTACACCATTCATTCACAACATTCTCAGTCGAACGTTTCACCATCACACCATTCCCCTTACACCATACACCACAACATCATACACCTTCTATCATTGCACCATATGCCATACACCATTTTTTGGAGAAGTTTACACCATCCAAAGGCTGTAGTTCAAAGCCAATAACAACTATTAAAAAAGCATGCGTCTAAGACTAAACTATCAATCAGTACGCATCCAAGTAATAATCAGAGAATAACATATACTTGTGCAATGTCAAAAAAAAAAAAGAAAGTAAAATCACAAAAATACTGAACTCAGAGAAAAATCAATTAGGAAAGTCCATAATCACATGGCAAAATCAAATAACAAAACGCATCAAAAACGAATGGACAAGAACTGTCATATTCCTGACTTGGTACAGGCATTTTCAAATGTAGAAAATGGTGGATTAAACCAGCTGGTTCTTTAGCGCTAACCCTCTCACTTTAATAACAGTCTCATCAAATTCCGTTATATTTACATAATGCGTTAAATAAACAGTCACAATTAATAAAATAGTCAAAATATGGGTACATCAGTCATCATCGTATAACAATTTTAAAAGGGGACAATTTAACCGAACACAAAAGCATCTTCTATCTACGAACACATTAATTGATTTGAGTGTCTGACGTCAGAAAATTTTATACGTCACATAAATATGTCGTTCAATGTGCATAAAGGTATCGACATACTGTAGAACCGTGAATGTGTATAACAGTGATATTTAGTTTGGTCGTTATTTACGAACACATTAATTGATTTGAGTGTCTGACGTCAGAAAATTTTATACGTCACATAAATTCTTGACTCATTAATTTATTAGTAAACATAAATTACTTTGATTGAAATCCAAAAAGTCAGTACAGACACGATGTGATATACTAGCATCGTAAGATGGTGCAAAAGGAGCATCACCTTCCACAAACAAAGACAAAATCATCCCTGTTGTCATAATTTTTGTTTGTGTAGAGTTTAACTTGTAAAACTAAAATATCTAAATCTTGGAAAGGAGAATAATTAAACCTTTGCATTTGATTTATTTAAAGTTAGTTTCTTTGGGCAAATATCCGGATTATTCAGACAATTCTTTATGATTTAACGCAAAAAAACATCATTAACATTACGGTAGATGTTACTAAATTTATCAATTAAATAAAATTTAGATTAATCTTTACTAAGTATGGTCAAACACTGTGAATAATAACAGTACAGGAACAATATTGCTATTACAGGAGTGCAACTTGGGAATACAGAAAACCTGTTGATAAACTTAAAGGCCTAACTATACATAAATATTGTCTAGAAGACATTGTACAGTTTCAATCATTCTGACACACCTCCAGTAAGTATACCTAGCATATTTACCTTTCTTATTAAAGGAAAATGCTTTATATGAATGGCAGCAAAAAAATTCTAATCAGATCTTTCAAACGACAATTAAGTAGATAGGGAATGGTTTGTTTGATAAGATTGTATGAAAGTTTAGTAAAAAGAATTGAGACACCAAAACTGTCAACCGTATCAGAAAGATCACAAAAAGCACGTAATGTAATTAAAATTAATTTGTTACAATATAATAAATATTTATGTTTTTATAGTTTTTCGACATATACTGAAGGCTTCGCATTGATAAGTTTAGAAACATGAATGAAAAAAGATATTCTCAATAACGGATTTTATAACATACATTTGCCTTTTTGTTTGTTCCATCGATAAATATTGAAATGATTAAGGAAAAAAGTTTCCAATTTCCACAGACAAAATAAACCTTTTACAAATAAGAAGAGATGTGGTACGATTGCTGTTCACCAGAAGCAAAAACAATTATTGGGATCAATAATAAGTCACCAGATCATCAGATTTGACAGCGTTAATTTCTATGTGAAAGACACATTCATCATATTGTTTTGGATTATTATAGGTAATAACATAATAAAATTATACATTCAGCCATGTAAATGCTGCCTATCTTTAAAGTTTCAACCAATAAAATATTCAAATCACCTACTTTTGAACAAGGTCGAAATCAGTTCTATCCAGTTTTATTAAAATCTGCATATAGGTTTTTTAACAGGATGTAAATATGAAACTTAAACACGACATCAATTACGGTTTAAAGGCCAATATCGATTGTAATAGAGAATTTCAATTAGATATTGATCACTTCAATACTGGCAGTTTTGTTTGAGTTATATCTAGTCTTTTTATATTTTTTTAACTAAAACCCAAAGTTTCACATATTTCCTACTTCTAAAACAGATAGATGGTGAAATGGGTCAAACGAAGAAGATGTAAGAAATGATAGGCATCTATACAGCCGTCAACAATCACCCATACTGCAAAGTGTTCTATGAAAGACCCCAACATGAAAAACATGAAACCATTAAAACGTGAAAACTAACGACATAAGCTATCAAAACAAAACGAAAAAAATACGATAGACATACACAAACAACAACCATTGCCCTACAGGCTCCCGACTAAATTGAAAATAGCTTTGTTATTCAAGCTGAGGCACTTCGTTTTCTTCTGTAGTGTTGCAAACATAATCGATCAACAAGGACTATTACTTATATTTTTTTAACTGATAATTAATAATGCCCTGTTATTGCTAGTGCTTAACAGTTGCGAAATGTTCATAGTTAACAATGTAACTTTTGGCAATAATTTTAATGGCTAACGATTTTGACGATATTCTTCAAATTCACCCTTCATCTCTTTTTTTTTACGAAGAAAGAGAGCATACATGAAGGATTTTTGCACATTTACTTCCATTGAGAAACTTTATTTATGCATTAAATAGGGAACTAGAATATATGCACTCAAATTGCTGCTTCTCTTGGCATTGACTACTTAGGCCATCCTAAATCTATTCATAGTATAAAAGTAAGAGTTTGCAATAGAGCATACACACGAGAGAGCAAAATTACCTGGCTCCCATGTATAACACTTTAGTCTGAATGTTCATATCTATAGCTGCTATGGTTTATTTATATAAGAAATATCAAGTTATTTCAGGAATTTCATGAATTTTATCCAAACTTGAACAATGTTTCCTCAAATTATAGATTTTTCTGTGTTGTATGACATGTAGTTTAAGGTAGATTCATGGTATACCACCATCTTGGATTGCACAATCACAGTACAAAATCGGTCTAGTTATTTGCCTAAATTTGCAAGTTTGGAGACAGATTTGCAATTCAATGATTAGCCTGTTTTTTTTCCATTTGAAGAAAACTTGTTAATTATTTGTATAATACAAAATATTTTAACAAATATTATTTATTTTAGTTTAAAATTCTTTTTTTTTTTTAAATGAGCCATTTAAGGGGAGATAACTCTTTTAGTACAAAATTAATACTGGGCTAATAGGGATTTTTTTTATTTTTACTTGTAGCAAAAAAACAAATATGGTGACACCATGTTTTCTTTTTATTTTCTTAAAACATATTATGAAACCTTTCTTCTCACAATTTATTTCAAAAGTCCGTCTCATAGGATATATAGAAATAAAACAAAACATAGGCAAATTGTGATAAAATAAAATGAATATCAAAAAAAGATAAATGGACAAAATTCAAAAAAATAAATAAAAAGAAATTTACCAAAAGTCAGGAATTTGAGAAAATATCATTTTTAATGGCAAACATTATATAGTGTTGCCGCAACAAGAGACATGCAATTTTTGAACACACTTATGTTTCAAAAAGGAAGTGAAGTACGGGTCCGTTTGTCCTACTAGATAATAGACACGGGAAACAACATTTTAAACAGAAATTTTGGTTAGATCAAATCGATCTGCAATACTCCTCATAGTTTCTTGATTGATACCACAATATCACAAGAGCTTGCTTTACTACAGAAATAGCTGGTTTACCTAGACATTCATTTTGGAGGTTCATGTTTCTATGCAAAAAGTCCGACAAAATCGCAAAAGTGTTATCTAGTCAAAAACGTGTCTTGAATTTTGCACATTCATATATTAAAGAGAATTATGTGTTCATGGTAAGCTTGTGGTGTATTATTCTTTTCTTGTTTATTTTTTTCATCTAATGTGAATATACAGAGTAACAACATTGGTGAAAGATGTAGAAGCATGTGCTTTGTCTTAAATACGGATTACATTTAAAAAAGTTTTGTTGTTCTTCTTTAATACACATTTCTATTTTGTGCAAAGCTGTCAGTATCTGTTTAAACGCCATTTCTTTTGTTGAAGGTTTTTTGGTTAATCCGTTATATATTGTGTTGAAACATGTTTTAAGTTTTGCTCTTAACCATATTATTGGTTGAATTTAACCTTAAACATGTTGAAAGAAAATAAAACACGCCTATTGATTCATTAGGTTAAGAAAGAAAAAAACAAGAACTATTTATCATGTATTTCATCATTTTGAATATAATGCTTGATTTTAAGAAATGTTATTCAAAGAGGAATAACTGTAATTTGCACATGATCAACTTTCATTTTTTTTCTTAAACAACATATTTCATTTTTATGCCATTTCCTTTCAGTTTTTCTTTTGTCTTGTTAATTTTTTCAAATAGAATTATGAGAGCATAATTCTGATATGACATGCTTCTTTCGCTTTGTAAAGAACACAATGATAAAATTTAGATATATCTATACTAAGCGCATACTCCGAGATGTACATAATAATATCTGTTAAAATTTACCTCCCGCATAAATCCACATGTAAAACGTTATGTCGATTTCGCTGTGTTAAAAGTTGGAATTGAAAAAAAACCTACAGAACCTTTATTCTTATTCTGAGGCATAACAAAAAGAATTAATGCATTACAGATCGACAAAATATACAAAATAAAAATAAATTAAAATTTCCCGAAATTCCATTAAAGTTTTTGGCGCATTAATATCATTTCAAAACATGTCGTCATACGAATGAAAACGCCAAGTATTTTTAACACCCCCATACATATTTCGCCATGACCCAAGCGGATTCTTATCTCGTCAAAGGAGATTGTCAAGTTGCACGGAGAAAGGAAGGTAGGTCTATCATAAAAAATTACGGTCAACTCGACTTTGAGAAATCGATGAGGTATGTCGTTTAAATTCTCGTTAATTTCATGTATTCATATTAATATTGTTTATGATGTTATTATTATGTATTTCATTTTTGTTCGGTTATTAATTATTTGTATGTAATAGAGAAGACGTTCTAAGTTGCAAAACTTGTGTCTAATCCTATTGTCAATGTTTTTGGACAATAAAATATGTTTAAACTACACAGAAAGGACAAAGAAATACATCATAAACGGGAAGCTTAATACAAATATTTATGATAAAAGAGATGATTTTTCATTTCCTATTGTTAATTATCCATTTTTAGATGGTGACGTTCCCTTGTCACCATCTTGTGGTGTTTATATATCTCAACTTGTACGATTCGCTCGTGTATGTAACAACGTATTAGATTTTAGCGAGAGAAATTTATGTATTACTGAAAAATTATTACACCAGGGTTTTCGATATCACAAACTGGTCTAAACATTTACTAAATTTTATCACCGGTATAAGGAAATAATTCGTAAATATAACTCAACATGCAGTCATCTTATACGTTCAGGTATTTCACATCCAAAATTTTATGGAAATATTCTTTATAAAGCACAAAAATGTCAGTATTCTCCTCAGAAACTAACAAAACCTTTAAATATACTTATTAAAAGGGGATATAGTTACGATACTGTTGTCAGGTCATTAAAGATTGCATATTTTGGCTTTAACATTGATTCACTGATAGGGTCTTTGCATCGGAACTAAACACATTTATTTCTAAAAAAACAGTTGTTGGCATGACACGGGTTATGTTCTTCTCATATATTTTATGATAATATGATACTAAACCCCTAACGGGAGGGATTGTACCTGATATTCATATGATGAAGACATAATCCTTCAATCAGTTTAATTGAGGTCTGGAGCTGACATGTCAGTTAACTGCTAGTAGTCTGTTGTTATTTATGTATTATTGTCATTTTATTTATTTTCTTTTGTTACATCTTTTGACATCGGACTCGGACTTCTCTTGAACCGAATTTTAATGTGCGTATTGTTATTCTTTTACTTTTCTACATTAGCTAGAGGTTTAGGGGGAGGGTTGAGATCTCATAAACATGTTTAACCCCGCCGCAATCCTCTGGCCTTTGTTAGTCTTAGTTAAATTTTAATTTCTTGTGTATAATTCGGAGTTTAGTATGACGTCCATTATCACTGTACTATTATGCATATTTAAGGGGCCAGCTGAAGGACACCTACGGGAGCGGGAATTCTCGCTACATTGAAGACCCATTGGTTGCCTTCGGCTGTTGTTTGCTCTATGGTCGGGTGGTTGTCGCTTTGACATATTCACCATTTCCTTTCTCAATTTTACTATATACACTGATATTTCGACACAAACATTTGGAAATCTGTTTCAGAAGTACAAAAAACTGTCATTGAGATTGGCGCCCTTTAAAACTAAATAAAAATTACAAAATTTCTATATCGAAGGTCAGGGTCACTATTTGGTATTTTCCCTCGCAAAATGTGTAACCATTGCAGACACCAACTAAGCCATAGAAGTTTAATCAATTGATAAGACTAGTGAATCTTTTGGGGAAAAAACAGTTTCAAAAATAGTTTAATCATAAATTACCTTCTGACTGGGCCACCAGTGACTCCACGACATGAAGCTGAGTCCTCCACCGCATTAATGATATTTCCTCTTTTTGTGAGGGAAGCGGACCAATACCAGTGTATGTTTTTGAACGTAAACTTGATTTAGAAAGAAGGCATGCTTGGCATTCATAAATGATTTTCTGGTTTGCAACTGTAATTTGGGAAAGGGCAATATGGTATATCTTCACTAACATGACTAAGACACGCAAATATATAATAAAGATTTAACCCTTTTCAATTGAATGCTAACTTTTGGTTCTGAAAATATTTTACATAATAACCCTATAGTATTAAGATCACTGGATCCTTAATAAAACGGTTTTCAGCCACAAGTTCAGGTGACGCATAATCTGACCAGTATTGTTTCATTGAACCTTTGTTTTTAAAGTTAACGGTATTTTATGATTGATATATATATACAATGTTAGATCTGTTAATTTGCTTTCTCATTTTTTGTGTTCTTCCCTCGTCGGGATTCGTACCTACTGAAATATCGTGACACCAAATCGCCTGCACTGAAGCCCTCCGATATATATATATATATATATATATATATAGGAGGGCTTCAGTGCAGGCGATTTGGTGTCACGATATTTCAGTAGGTACGAATCCCGACGAGGGAAGAACACAAAAAATGAGAAAGCAAATTAACAGATCTAACATTGTTGGGTTGATGTTTAGACGAGTTGGATATACATTATGTACACAGCCATGTATAACAGTCATTGATGGTGATCCGATTGATAAATCTGTTGTAGAGTTGCCACTGCCTCAGACGTACTTATAAATATAATTATTTTCTGTGACTGTATATTGGATTAATTTGTAGGATCCTTTACTATAGATAATTGAGCTGATTTTTTACAATAACATCCCCATGCCTTATATATTGTAATAACTGGCCAAACGGGTGTCTTGTTACTTTTCAGCCACCACCTGTGTTTACAGGTACACCGGGGACCTTAGTAGACTAGAATAAGCTAGTCTAAAACAAAGAATGGTTTAAACACGGGTGTTCTTTATATTACTAGACCAACAGGGTGAAAATACTTCTGACACACTAACATCACTTTATATTTAACAAGAAACTCAAATAGCGAGAACAATAGGGGTAAAGAATATTCAAATACGTAACAGTCTGTGTATCTAAACGCACTTTATATCGTGTAGTTTATAAAACAGCATGACACTTTAAAATAGAGGCTGCACCTCTAACCTGGAATCGCATATAAACTAACAACTAAATTGTGCCCCTTAAATAGCAGACTTGTTTTTGTACTGTTACGAATCACAGTTTACGACTAAACTCAGTAAAGACCCGTCGAAATTGCATTTAATTGATAAATTCAACAACACTTATCGTAATCATGATTATATTTTTTCGTTAAATAATCAAGAATTTTCTCAATATACTGCTAAAATTTACCCCAAGGAACTTACTTTAAATAAATCAAATGTATTCGATAATAACTGTCCTTTCTTCGATTTAGGTATTTCGGTTTTACACTACACACTTAAATTTACGACAACAGAGACGATTTTTCGTTCCCTATTGTTAATTTTCCATTTTTAGATGGTGATGTTCCTTTGGCACCATCTTACGGTGTTTATATTTCACAACTTGTTCGCTATGCCCGTGTCTGTTGCGACGTTTTTGATTTTAACGAACGCAACCTATGTATTACTGGTAAATTATCAAACCAGGGATATCGTTACCATAAATTACTTAAAACCTTTACTAAATTTTTCCCTAGATATAAAGATTTGGTTTTGAAGTTTGGTTGTACCCGCAGAAAACTTATTTCAAATGGGATAGAACATCCTCATTTTTACGGAAATGCTGTTAACCGTGCCCGGAATTTAAGAAATGATCATTGTAAACTTGTTGCTCTTTTAAATAAACTTATTCTTAAAGGTTACTTATTCAACACTGTGATAAGATCATTGAATATTGGTTTTATTGGTATAAATATTGACTATGTTATAAGTTGATTAAAAGCTTACTTAATATTACTAGTATGTTATATACATATACATTTATATGGATCTACAATCTGTCGATACTTGTAACTTGGCGTTGCACGAGGCCATGTTTTTCTCTGGCTGTTTATGACGTCTTTACACTAAATCCATTGTATGTTGGATGTGTACGGATTGATTGCTTAGTCTTAGAGGCATGATTTTTTTTATTAGTTGTTAATGGCTTTGAACTAGCTGTCAGATAACTGCGAGTTCTCTCAGATCTGTTTATTGTGTCTTTTTGTGTCGGGATGTATAAATGCCCGGCCACGTCCACTTTTATTTTTTGTCTATCTTGTGAGTTAAGCCTTTTTCAACTGTTTTGTATAGTTCGTTCTTATGTTGTACTGTTATACCACTGTCCCAGGTTAGGGGGGGGTTGGGATCCCGCTAACATGTTTAACCCCGCCACATTATTGATGAATGTACCTGTCCCATGTCAGGTGCCTATAATTCAGTGTTTGTCGTTTGTTTATGTGTTACATATTTGTTTTTCGTATTTTTTTACATGAATAAGGCCGTTAGTTTTCTTGAATGCTTGAATTGTTTTACATTGTCTTATCGGGGCCTTTTATACCTGACTATATGCAGTATGGGCTTTGCTCATTGTTGAAGGCCGTACGGTGACCTATAATTGTTAATGTTTGTGTCATTTTGGTCTTTTGTGGATAGTTGTCTCATTGGCAATCATACCACATCTTATTTTTTATAACACTCAAGAAGTGGAAACTTCCAGGACAGTACCATCAGACTGTTCCACAAATAAATATTATCTATCTGACAATCGAATAGTCTCTTGTCTCTGTCTAACAAGAAGATCTTTTCTCTCATGAGACACTGTAATGACAATAATCAGAGACCAGTTGGACAACTATGGTGTATTATGTGTATTCAGCAAGAAAAAGTAAGATAATTGTGAGCATAAAGATGTTTTATCATTAAATTCATGAATTGTTCAGTTAACAATATTACACAGTTTTTATCTAAATTATTTGCCACAGTGTTCAATCAACTATTAAATATGCTATACCATTAGCATATATTGTATGCCATCTTCTAATAAATTATACATTAGGAATAAGCGTACTCTGTTATATTATCTAATAGACGTCAGCCTCCTCGAGTAAGCACAGGAAGACAAACTGCAATCACTGAGATTGAGAGTAGTTAAACAGTAATTATACTAGCTTCTTACAATTCTTAGCTTAACAAATATACAGGATTTACGTAAATATTCTCTCTGAATACTGGAAAATCTCAGCAAACAGGATACTTAACGAAATGTCCTTATCAAAATGGGTGGGGAAAAGGGGAATGGGGAAGGCATTTAATCCATGTACCTCAAAGAAACATGTTAGCAAATGCACACTAGCCTGAATAAATAGACCAGCTATTTATATGTATATGTACAATTATATTAAACCCATTTTTGATTCTGATCTAAGTACTAGAATACTAGACTTATAGTTAACAGAAAACTTCCAAAAGTTCAAAACTGCAGTAAAACTGCTTAAAATCTCATGAAATACATGATAAAATATGCTAAACTTCAGCGAATATTGAATATTCGACAGTATCAACTGTCCGAAAATCGGGCAACATATCTGTAGGTCTGACAAAGGAGGAAGAGCCCCAGACAAACAGGTGCAAGCTTTATAAACCGGATGAAGTTATCGGGGTAACGAACGGTTAAAAACGGGTAAACAAACGGGAAACTTGGAACGGGCCTGACAAGAACGAAAATAATCCCCGATTGCTAGAATTAAGTACATTAGAACGTAAACAACATGTTAACGGAACATGAAAATCATCTTAGTACAATTTACAATCACAAACAATATAGCTATAATACAATTATCTTGTAATAATTGATCTACAGCCGCTATAGTATGCATACACTTTTATTAATTTTTAAATTGTTATTTGGATGGAGAGTTGTCTCATTGGCACTCACACCACATCTTCCTATATCTATACACTGTTTTACGCTAGTGGTACATAAAGTTCACCTGAGGTTACTCAAAGGTTACCTCATTTGCATAATCAATACACAAAAATCATTGTGCCGGTAATGGCGACTGAAGTGGAAGTGAAAGGTAACTACATAAGTTATCTCAATTATACAACAAGAAAAATGGTTTTACACTGGAAAATTGAATGAATAGAACACTGAAAACCTAATGAATTGAATTAAAAAGGTGAGAACCGAACCGGTGTCAAACTTTGAAATAGCCAAACAACGAATCATAGCCGAAAACAGGTGCTCGAATGGAAAATACGCATGTTTTCCAAGGAATTTCGCTTGGCCAAGTCATTACAATATATCATGTACTGTAGTACGACGCTAGATTAAAACTGACAAGGAAAGGTAACACACAGCCACCAAAAGCTTTATTTTTGTGAAGCCAAGGTGATCACGTGGTTTTGATGTCACGATATCTCAGTAGCATGGGTTCGAATTAATGTAAGATACAACTCTACAACAGATTTATCCATCGGATCACAAGCAGTGATTATGATACATGGCTGGGTACATTCTGTATATATAACTCGTCTAAACATCAACCTAGAACAATGTTAGATCTGTAAATTTGCTATATATATATAAAGAAAAAGTTGATTTTATCTGTTTGAGACAGTATTAATTTATAATGTTTGTTATATGTCTTAACGCTTTATTTTAAAGAATAAGTTGGTAAATACATTTTTTTTTAGTAACTTTTTTTCCTTATATCCTTCTGGATAATGTATAGTGACCCATTGCGGACAACTGGGTGTTTCACAACACGTTCCTGGAGCAGGTGCAATCAGTTTATATTGTGAAAGCAGTTTTCTAAAAAATACATCTACAAAATAAACTACATGTAGTTTTTAATAGTGTCGTGAGACGGCAGATGGTTGAAACCAATACACCTGCAATAGAAAATAATAGTTCATAATGACCTATTGTTGTGTTTCGACTTCATATATTGTATTGCATTATACATGGTTAACAATGCTCCTTAGTGTTACAACAGCGGCCCTTATGTTCCTTCCTGTATTGGTAATTACCAATAAAACCAGAGGATCTCATTTGCTAATTTTTTATACATCTCTATATAAAATATGTTAGTTTAAATTTTTAGAATTATTCTACAAATATGTAAACAAGAGTGATAGCATATCGACTGAGATAAAACGAAAAATAAACTCTGACTGGTTTTTGTTTACTTTTTATTTTCCGATTTCAAAAACGAGAGTAAAATCATGGTTTCTAATTATTAGGTCTTTCCAATTTTCCGTGGAAAGACCTATTGGATTTCTTCTGATTATTAGGTCTTTCCACTTTTCTGTGGAAAGACCTATTGGATTTCTTCTGATTATTATTAGGTCTTTCCACCTTTCTTGTGGAAAGACCTATTGAGTTTGTTCTGATTATTTTTTTTTCTTCCGCCGAATTTTTTTCTTGCGGTGTAAAAATGTTTAAAAAGATGTCGCTTAGTTTTTTTGTATATGATATCATTCAGTCTATAGGCTTTTGAAACTGACCCTGTTTAACCGAACACTTTTCTTTGTAAGAGTTATCTCCCCAAACACTGTTTTTCTTGTTATCAGATCTCCTCTGCAACCGTAAAAGAAAGCGACAAATTTATTTTTCCAAATTGCTCGTTATATCCTCAGGATGTTACGTTTTATTTTCACCGAAGCTTTACGAAGACTCCATATGAGAGTTATTTCCCCTTTTGTAATGAAATAAATGAAATAAATTTGTTACTGGAAAACCATTAGTGATAGAGGCCTAGGGTCTTTTGATTTGAGGTCCTTGGTCCAAAAAAATGAAAATGAGGTCAAGATCAAAGTCAAGGTCATGTTCAAAAATATGATTTTGGCTTGTTATCTCTTATTTTCAGAAATCCTATAAGATATCGACAAAATATTTTCACAAAATGTGTGTTATGACATGGCGTAACACGTAAATTTTAGTTAAAAGTGTACGTAAACATTTGATGCGACTTTTCCCCCTTTTATATCTTATATAAGTTGTATGGTAATATAACTCATTATCATTATAAAGTAAAGGCTTACGGTCTTTTGATTTAAGATCCTTGGTCCAAAAAATGAAAATTAGGTCAAGGTCAAAGGTCAAGGTCGAATTATAAATTTTGAGTTTGGCTTATTTTCATCCTAAACACTGCTCCCGTGGTATCCCATTCAGCCAGGCATTACGAATCAAGAGAATATGCTCTAATGAAAATACGAAAGATGCTAGACTTGGACAACTTCGTAAACATCTAGTTGTTCGAGGATACAATAACAACATCATTGATAGCGCTTTCGAAAGAGCAAACAAAACTAGTCGCCAAGAACTTCTCGAGTACAAAGCAGGGATGGGCACGATTACTGGCAAATGTAATCGATTAATAATCGATTACATGAAGGATTTTTGTGCAATCGATTAATAATCGATTACTCAAATTTTAGTATGTAATCGATTACAATCGATTACTTTATCAAAAGTAATTACATTACTTTTCGATTACTGTCAATTACATGCTCAACATTTCACCAAAAAAATAACATGTATAAACACAATTATATTGCTCAACATTTGTATAGTGGAAATTATAAAGAACTTACCAAATGCATCATTTAAAGCATTGTTTCTAAATTGTAAGTTAATAGCTGTTTTTTAAAATCATATCTCTTAATGAAGATTAGAAATATTTAAAAAATCTTGAAATTTTTACTTTCAACATAAATGAAAGATGTCATTGAATTGCAACAATCACTTATTCATAACTAATTGTTTTTCATAAATTTTGCTTTCTTACTGACTTCAGTTAGCTTTTTTGTTTTTTACTCTTTAAAAAAATTATTTTAGCATAGTTAATTATAATGTTTAAGGAAATATAAAAATAATAGTAGAATAATTAATCAGTTCAGCTAATTTTTAAGATCAAAAATTATTTTTATAATGACATGCATAATTTAAACCTTTTGTTTGCATAACCACCCTAATTACAGATTATTTAACTGCCACTGGAGTACAATCTATAACCTGGGACTAAATACTGTAAATTGCATTCTTAATTAGACATAAGATAATTGAAATAAAAACAAGCTTTGTTTGTTATTGATTAGAAGACTTTGATCATCTAATTAGGAAAGGCAAGAATATTGTCAAGATTTGTTGACTTCTCCCCATAAAATTATATACAAAATATATTTATAGTGTAAAAGGGATACATGTATCTATTTCTAAAAAGAATTGCAATGCATTGCCATTAGTTCGTTAATGTTAAAAGGATTTTTTATTCTTTTTTAATTCAATTTATATACATGTATATCATAACATTTAAGAAATCAACTGATTATCTATTCTAAGCTTTAATTTCAACTCTGACTGAAAATGATGTTTTCAGGAAATATAACGCAAATAAACTTATCACTTTTAAAAATGTAGTGAAGAACTTAACGAAAGACAGACACATTTCTTATTTAAGACCTATTTTATTATTTCAAATCTATTTTATTATTTAATATTAAAGCTCTTGGCTTCAATTATTGACAAGCACATACATCCATTTGTTTTAAAAAGCTAGATATAAAGTAAATTTAGATAGGGGGTCTGGTTGCTCATAATGCAGCTTGAGACAATAGATAGCTTTACTCTCAAGTATTGTTGATGTATAATATTTTATTTGTACTTCAAAGTGATAACATACATATTTTCCTCTGAAATAGGTTGTTTTTCATCAAACTATTTTACTAAAGTAATCGAAATGTAATCGAAAAGTAATCGATGATTACACCCAATTTTTTGCTGTAATCGATTAAATTACGATTACATGTAATCGAAAATGTCTTCGATTACAGATTACTGTCGATTACTTGAAAAAATGTAATCAATTACAATCAATTACGATTACAGATTACGATTACCCCATCCCTGGTACAAAGATAAGAATAAAGCAGCTAACAGAACACCCCTTGTACTCACTTACCATCCTGATTTTAAAAATGTGTCATCCATTGTTCAGAAGCATTGGAAAATTATAGAAAATGATTTAAATCTAAAAAAAGTATTTTCATCACCACCAGTCATGGCCTTCGGAAGACCTAAAAACATCCGTGACAAATTAGTGACTTCTGTATTAGCAAAGCAGCCGACTCCATCGCCCGGTTGCTACAAACAATGTGGTCGAAGGAATTGTTTGTGTTGTAAAGCTGCCAATACAAGCAGTTCTTTCATCAGCACCGTTACTAAACAAAAATATACCATCTACTCAAATTCCAACTGTAAAACGGAGAACTCCATTTATATATTAACATGTGACACTTGTGGCATTCAGTATGTGGGAGAAACAATGGACAAATTTAATATTCGGCTTAATAACCAGAGTTCATCGTACAAAACCAACAAAAACTGTCCTCTCACAAGACATCTTCGTTCAACGAAACATCCTTTTGAAAATGTCACTTTCCAAATTATAGAGGTCAACACCGAGTGGGACACCACGGCGAGAAGGAGAAGAGAAAACTTTTGGATCCACCAACTCCACGCTTTAGAACCCGATGGTCTTAACGAAAAAACGAAAAAAGATACAGGAAAGATAAAGAATAATTTAAAAACAAAGCATCGTCCTTTTTATCCCGTAATATCGGCCAATGGACGTTGCTAACTACCAATTATGTATTTTTAAGGCAGCTAAATCCAAGAGCAACATATACATGGAGCTGCAATTTTTTTTATTTTTAAGGCTGCTCAATCCAAATTCAACATCAGTGGCGGATTTACCGGGGGGCACAGGGGGCACGTGCCCCCCCCCCCAGTTCAGGTCGCCAAAAAAAAAATTTCTGACATAATTTTATTGCTACTGAATCTTCTTATCTAGAGCGGAAATGAATCACAGCTTGATTTGACATCTTAAACTTGCTGTTAATTAATGCCAGCGTCCACATGCGTGATTTATGACAACTTTTCGATGGGTGTGTAAATATTGACACCTTTGTGTGTTTTTAATGTCTCTTTGCAAGCTTAAATTATGGAAAATACATTTACATATTGATTGGAATAGTACGAATTTTTATTGGTTTATAATACAATACAGATTAAGATCAATTACCAGGTGAAACTTCTGACCTGTGTTTTTAAAGAATAGGTACAAATTATATGTTTAATGTCGATAATGTTGGTATACATTTATATTTGGGTACTTAGTTTCTCTTCATTCCAAAATACAGTACTCACAATACTATTTTATTTAGAATTTATGTTTTTTCTCTCTTCAAAACTGTCTTTTTGTGAATTTATTCAGCAATAAATCAAATCATTTATTTTTTAATACCATACACGTTTGTTTTTTAAATGGAATGTCCCATTTTTTTCCACCGGTCTAGGAAAAACATGATGAATTGACGTTTTCTTATAAAAAAAATCATTAATAAAATGCTAAATTATTTTCCTAAGATCTTTTTTGTAACTGAATCTGGGACGTACTTAATCATTTCTTTAAATGCCCGAGCATACAGTTATATTTGATTATTTTTCTTGTTTCAATTGCCATGTACATGTATGAGGCTAAAAAAAGGTCACCATTTGTAATGATATGAAGGTGTTTTACAGATATTAGAATAATGTACAAAAAAGTAAGTCTGGAAGCAAGGCCAAAAAAATATAGAGGTGATGTAGAACATATTGATTGATTGTATGTTGTTTAACATCCAGTGGCAAATATTTGATGCATGTTGAGGACATATATAATAAAGATCAATTGGCAGGAAAAGAAAGTATTAAGTGAAAAAGGAAAAAACAATAAAAGATTTAGATATATAGAGATAAAGAAACGATGATCTGAACCCCCCCCCCCCTTAAAAAAAAACAACAACAAAATAACAAAACACTCACACTTGCATATGCCGTATATACATCTCTAAAAAATCTAAAAATTTAGTTTCATGGTGCCCCCCCAGACATCAAGGTTCTGGATCCGCCCCTGCTGTTAGACATTGAGCTGCAAAATTTTCCTATTTTCAAGGCAGCTATGTTCAACATATACATTGAGCTGCAAAAGTTTCTTATCATCTACATCCGATTTCACCTGGATAGATGCACGCTTGATAAAGCTAGTTGGTCTAGCGAAATATTGCGTTTATTTTCATCATTTTGTAAATATTTTAAACATTCTTATATTTACATACTAAATAGTGTGTTAAAATTACATTGTTAGGCAATCTATAATTTTATTTGTGTAATTGAATTAATCTCTGTACTGATTAATCCACACTCCCATAGATTTGTATGTCATGTGCTGCTATTTATAGGCACTTATATATATATTATATTTATTTTAATAAAATATGGGGTCCACCAGTATTGCTGGGCTATCGGCTATATATATGTTCCGGACCATATGATAATTTGGACCATACGCGTATGGTCATAACCATATGGGTATATACACATATCGACTGACCATACGCGTATGGTCCGACCGTACGCGTATAGTCGGGGTAATCACCAGTCTGTTTCAGGCTACTTTGAATACTTCTAAACTCTTCATATGGTATGACCGTTACTTAAAAATACGCTATCATATAGCTAATTTTATTATCATATAGTAATAAAGAGATTAACTGAATAAAAATAATAAGTTTCAGATAGTTTAATACCAGGCTAGCCAAAACTATAATAAAAAAATTTATACCGATGTCCATTACCAATTTGTTGTTACGAGTGAATAGCAATATGTCGACTTGAAAAGATAACTTCCAAAAATTGTTTATTACACAAGAAGTCATTTCCAAAGAACATATTTTATTTAAGTTGATTTGTGAATATGGTGTATTACGATATTTGAAATCTAGAGCTTCACAAACACCGTAGACACATTGGAATATCCCAAAACCTCGGCATCACTGCATGCAGCTGCAAAATAGGCTTTCTTTTCCGTGACTTGCAAACAAAAGGTGTAACTGATAAGGATCATGTACAGCCATGACGTGCAAATTCGAAAAAAAGTTATGTTACCGCGCGTGTGGGAGTAAATGTCACAATAAGCCTTCATGCAAGCATGTAATGAGCGATGCAAATTAACTTTGGCATCAATATTTAATTTTAACGTCGACTTTGAATTAATACATTGTCATGTTACCATCATTGTTTTTTAGATAAAGTTTATTGTATTATTGAAACGGTGTAATGCATATTTGAAAAAAAAAATACCTATATGGTCAAAATACTCATATGGTCCGGGCCGTTAATAACCATACGAGTATATACTCATATGGTCGGACCAAATGAGTATACGCATATGGCATATGGTCATAGCCATACGCGTATGGTCCAAATACTCATATGGTCCGGAACATATATAGTATTTTAGTATTTATTGATATGCCTAGAAATAGTATTTAGTAAAGTTGATATCTTTTATTATCGTTGAGTACTTAGCTGTCTCACTACCACATTTCCATACAAAAAAATACATTTTCTTTTAAAATCACTTACAGACTAGGTGCTCATATTCATCATTGAAACAACATATGTTATATTGGGAATAACACGCGTTTGTGATTATCGTTATTTTTCAACCCTTCTCAATTTTTTCGATCGTTGAATATTTTTTTAATGATTTTAAAGCTGAGTATCACAGTGTTTTTTAAAAAGCGGTAAAAGGACGTCATATAAGAATATATTATTACTCATTTAAAAAAAAGGCAACAGTAGTATACCGCTGTTCTAAATTCATAAATCGATAGAGAGAAAAACAAATCCAGGTTACAAACTTAAACTGAGGTAAACGTATCAAATATGACAGAACTACGACACAATAGAAAAACAAGAACTATCTTTAAAAAAGATATCCGACGTATTTAAATTGGAGTATATGTTCAAAACTATCATTTCGATAACCTTCAGAAGCACAAAGACTTGATGATGCAGGACCTCTTTTATAAAATCTCCACCTGAATGTAACTACAAGAAGTTCTTTACTAAGTTTGGTTATATTAGAAAGGCAATTTAATCTATAAGAATATTGTGATGACACCTAAAATTTTTATTTGTCAAAAAATCTAGTGCAAATAAAAAGAAACAAATATACATTTTCTACTGTTTACATTAAACGTAGTTCATGGTTAACAAAGCTAGAAACTATTGGTAGTATGAGTAGTATCTTTCTGTTTACATTCACCAAAATCCCGCGGAAATCTCACATGCGTAGGTGCGTTCTAAAAGTCATGTACGTTCGCACAATAAAGTTTACATTAACAATTATATAATTATATAATTGTCCCGAATAAACAGCTGTCACGGATGCAAATAGCTATTGGAGAAACAATTATTTTAATAAAAATATAAATCTTTGTAAGATCTACTTCAAATATTTATAGTTTTTCACTTGCTTTCCATCACGATATAATTTTCGAGACGATTTTTCAAACACAACCAAATCACCCACCATGACAGCATTTTGACCAATCACAGAAAGGATTTTCGAGCATGCGTAGTCTGTTGCCATAGTGAAGCGTACTTAAGTTCAAAGTGCACAAACCGAAACTATACCGACTACGTCGGAAAAACACCAAAATGTAACAATAACAATTTTCCGGAATTTGTACAGGGCATTTTATGAAAAAATGGTGGATTGAACCTGGTTTGTGGCTTGCCAAACCTCCCGCTTTAATGGCAATGTTAACATTAAAATGACAACATTACACAGACAACATTATTTAAAATATCCATTTACATGATTACTTGAATCAATATCTTATCTAAACGAAATAGATTGATGGTCTGTGAATAAAATTGTCAGTTGTCTGATGTCGTCAGATACAGTTTTTATGCGTGTTAGGGTATTTGTAGTTATGTAGGATTGCCAATGAAACCACTCTTTACAGGAGACACAACTTCACAGAAAGTAACAATTGTAGTTAAACATACGGCCCTAAAAAATTACCAGTACCATAGATTCAGCTATAAAAGGCCCAGAAATAACAAATGTAAAACAGATATGTAACACATCAACACACGACAACCACTTAATTACAGGCACCTGACTTTGGATAGGTACATACATACAGAATATGATGGTATCAAACTTATTAGCTGGATCCAAACCCTCCACATACCTTCAGCGACATCAATGTAACAATAAAACATAAAAACGAAATATAAAAATTAGTTGAAAAGGGTTTAACTCATCAGATGAATACAAATATAATATATCCAACAAAAACATTCCCAACATTGAACATCCCAACAACAAAAATACACTTAGTAAGGATCTGAGAGTACTCGCAAATACAGACAACTACTTCAAAGCCAATAGCAAATAATGAAAACAAAATCATGCATCTATGTTATAAATCAGTTCACATTTAACATCCAATGAGTTTATTTTAAAAACGTCATTAACAGTCAAGAAAAACCTAACCTTGTGCACTGCCAAGATCCAAACAACGACAGATTTTATATTTCTGAATGAGCATTTGTATATATGCATATGTTTGATTGTAATACCCTACAAACGTTTTTGCTTCATATTTCTATTAAGACAACAATCACACGCTTAATTTATGAGTTTTGAACAGCGGTATACTACTGTTGTCTTTATTTAATTAAATGCGCATTTAAAAGTCAGAATGCGAATACATATGTTCAAACCATTGTAGGTCATTTGTTAAGTACAGTAAAACCTGTATAAATCGGCCGGCTACGTGACTATGAAAAAGGGCCGGTTTGGACAGTGAGCCGGTTTATTCAGGTTTCCGTTTTGACCGGAAATAAATGACGTCCGATATTTTGCATGTAAAAGTTCTCTCTGATTGTACAATTATATCTGATAAATTAAAATACTTTCAATTCGTTTTTCATTGTTTGCATTTGCATCATAATACTCGCGTTGTTTGGATTGTGAGACGAGAGTTTCGATTTACTTCCATGATCCTTAATTTGAAACGTCGGAATTGCCGATTAAAAAGCCTGAATATTATCACACGTAGTTTAATCACTATCGAAACATTGTAGTACAGTGTACAATACCCATTGATTGTTGTCATCCCGGTGTTTTTCGTAATCAGGGTCATTGGTTTAGGGGTTCACAACTGGAAACCAGGATTTCGAAATCACGATGTAAATTTCTTACTCCGCGATTTAAATTAGTTTATCCAAGTTCAATCCGAGATATATTCGGTGTGTCTTTTTGTTTAATTGACATGTGTATGATGTTTTAATAAATAATACAGCTCACTACTGTTCGATTGTAAGTTCACAGTTTAACACCTGACTAATTGATTATCCTGAAAAGCCATATTGTATAAACAAATTTTTTTTGATTGCATATCGATCATTCAAAATTATTAAGACAAACCGGTTTTGACAGGTAATAATTAATGTAATTAAGAGTACTGGGACTGCATCATAAGACCGGAATTCGGAATACACTGGGTCCGGTTTACAAAATTTTCAAGGTTATTTTAACAAAGACTTTGAAGGGGAAAAATGGGACTTTAATTTTCGGCCGGAATGGACAGGAAACCGGTATATTCAGGGTCCGGTTTACTCAGGTTTGACTGTAACAGCAAACAAAGAAATGCTTTGATTCTATTACTGCCCTTGAATTTTGTTCAGATAATATGTTTGTTCAATTTGGAATTACATTTATCGTCAAGTTATCGGAATTCCAATTGGGACGCACTCTATACCACATATTGCAAATCTGTTTCTGTCTTTTAAAGAGTTCCGATTTATTTGTAAAATTATTTACTACCCATCGCAAAAACATCTGAGAAAAAAAAATGACAATACATGTACTTTTAGATATTTGGATGATACATTGGCTCTCAAAAATAATGACATCAGTATGTATACAAAAGAAACTTATCCTGTAGAACGAAAATTAAATAAAGCTAATATTAATTCTGAACACTGATTTTGATATCTAAATCATTAACGGGAATATCTATACCAAAATGTATGATATAAGTGATTATTTTTTTTTCCTATTGTTAATTATTCATTTTTAGATGGTGACATTCCCTTGTCATCATCTTATGGTAATTATATATCTCAATTTGTATGATTGGCTCGAGTATGTACCAATTTTTATGGATCAGATTTTAGGGAGAGAAATTTGTGTATCACTGACAAATTATTAAACCAGGGTTCTCGATATCACAAACTAGTCCAAACATTTACTTAACTTTATCATCGGTTTAAGGATATCATTATAATTCAACATGCATACATCTTATGCGTTCAGGTATTTCACATCCCATTATCAAAGGTACCAGGATTATAATTTAGTACGCCAGACGCGTGTCTCGTCTACATAAGACTCATCAGTGACGCTCACATCAAAATATTTATAAAGTCAAACAAGTACAAAGTTGAAGAGCATTGAGGATCCAAAATTGCAAAAAGTTGTGCCAAATACGGCTTAAGTAATCTATGCCTGGGATAAGAAAATCCTTAGTTGTTCGAAAAATTTTAAGTTTTGTAACAGGAAATTAATTAAAATGACCACATTATTGATATTCATGTCAACACCGAAGTGTTGACTACTGGGCTGGTGATACTCTCTGGGACGAAACGTCCACTAGCAGTGGCATCTCAAACCAGTTGTTGGCATAAAACGGGTTAAATTCTTCTGATATATTTTATGATTGTTTAATACTAAAACCCGAAAGGCAGGAATTGTACTTGATGTTTATTTGATGAAGACATTCGGCTGTTGTTTACTCTTTTGTCGGGTTGTTGTCTCTTCGATACATTCCCGATTTCCTTTCTCGATTTTATTAATAATAATATGTTGATTGCTTTTCATGTACTGATGAAAAATCAAATTAGATACTAATTAAATTACTATACAAAGATCTAACCTCAGTGTTGAATTAGTAAACTTTTAAAATAAGTTATTTGAAGAATCGATTTATTTTCAAGTGCCATTTTTTTTGGCACGGTAAACAACATCACCGTTAAAAAGATGTGCCATTCCGTTTGAAATAAGTTTTCGTCTGAACCTTTAACCATACTTCAAAACCAAGTCTTTATTTAGAATTTTTAAAAATTTGTTATAACGAAATCCCTGACTTAAAATTTTTCGAGTAATACATAGATTAACTTCATTAGAATCATTAACGTCACCACATACACCAGCATAGCAAACACGTTGTGAACCACCGTGAGATGTTCCCAGCTTATCAGGAAAATGTTAAATATGGAACGAAAACTCGTTCCTTTTGACGTTTTGGTGTGGAGTTTCCCGTGTCGAGCTGTATTATGTAATTTTTACATATGTTTGATTTCAAGTAATATAAGTTCCTTTGGGTAAATTTCGACAGTATAGTTAGAAAATTCTTGATTATTTAACGAAAAATAATAATCAGAGTTACCGTTAGGTTTATTGAATTTGTCAATTTATAAATGTAATTTAGACGGGTCTTTACTCAGTCTGGTCATAAACTGTGATTCATAATATTAAATAAGTCTTCTAATAAAGGGGCACAATAAATGCTAAAAAAACTAAAATTACCAAACTCCGTGAATACTTTAAAACGAAAAGTCCCTAATCAAACGACAAAACCAAAGGATAAAACACGTCAAACGAACGAACAACAACTGTCAACTTGGTACAGGCATTTCAAATGTAGAAAATGGTAGATAGAACCTGGTTTTAAAGTGATGTCCATTGTATGACAGTCTCATCAAAGTCCGTTGTTTTACAACGATTTGTGAACAAAATAGGCATAATCGGTAAAAATCAAGGAGAATGGTGGTATGCAGCGTTATCAAATCAAGTTAAAAGTAATGTTAGAATTAATTACAGAAACAGACCGAGATTAAAAATTATCCAGCAGTTCTTTAGAATTTTTAAGAATCCACATTACACAATACCACTACACGAATAAACATTTGCACAGTATATCTGAAGACCCTCTTTCACTTCGAACATAATTTTAGTCAATCTAATTCTTTAATGGAACATGCAGATGCGCCGGCAATGTACCGTTGTTTGTACGGGATTTGTGACGTTTAGGTATCCAATACAAACAAGGTAAATTCTCCAATTTGTTGTTCAATTTAATGTTCATTGACTACCAAACACAAAACAGCCAAAGTCCACAAATTGGTCTTCACAGTTAACAGTTGAAACATCCTGCAAATGGAGGCGGTCGTAAGCTGACCCCCGAGGACAATATGAACAAGTTCAGTGAGAAAACTTTACTTATACCAAGTATTTTTAAATTTGAAACAACGATACATTCAACATATTTTCTTTTAGAGTGTCGTTTAAGTAAATAGTGACAAAACAGTGGTGGTATTACTTCTATAACTAAAGTTTGGGCATTACGAAAATAGAGACTGACACCCTTCTATATTTGTATGTAAAATGACACAAAGGGACACAATTGTAAGAAAATATACACGTTTATGAGGAAAATGAAAGATCCCAGAGTATGTATGCAATGAGGTGCTTTCAGTGAGCAATGTAATATATACATGTTGTGAACAGTGGTTGTTAGTTGAATATTTTATTTTTATATTTAAACTCATCGTTTTGTTGACAAATGACAAAGTTCACGTTTAGCCAATTATGGCCTAAAATTTATCATGATATAAAAAAAGTCAACATTGTCGTTTCTTACATCGATCTATTTCAAAGCCTTTCTGTCTTGATAAAAAATAAATTTCTTCATAAAGGTATTTTTGCTTCGTCTCTAACAGCCTGTTGATATATTGTTAAAAAGAGAAACTTGTGTGCATAATAAGAACATAAATGATTGAGAAACCCTTGTCCATATTTAGTTGGATGAGCCAAAGATACATTATAATATACAGTCACAATCAGTATAAAACATTTGACAGTAACCTAGGGTCAGTTCCTTACACATAAGTTTTTATTACATCTCTATTTTCTATCTTGGACTTTTTTAACATCAATAATATTAATCTTATTCAAATAATAAAATTGAGAATGGAAATTGGGAATATGTCATAGAGACAACAGCCCGATCATAGAGCTGACAACAGTCGAAGGCCACCAATGGGTCTTCAATGCAGCGAGAAACTCCCGCACCCGGAGGAGTACTTCAGCTGACCCCTAAATATATATGTTACTAGGTCAGTGATAATGGACGTCATACTACATTGTACATCAATAAGACAAAAAATCAATAACATACTCATAGATAACAAAAGGACAAAATACATTCTTCAATAACTCAAAAGTTAAAATGTCTTATGAAGAGATTGGTTCCTACTTAAAAAATTTAAAAGCTGCATTTGTTTTACAACACGATTGTATCTCTGAATCTAAAATATCTAAACATTAGCTTACCAAGTTCCTTTTATCTTCAGTTATATCAAAGTCCAACTTCAAACTTCAAATACAGATCATGAAAAATAAACTCCTAAAAATATATGAAACTTGTCTCGCTTTTATACATAGATTTAAGAAAATTCAATGTATAGCACTAGTGGAACCCTCAGGTTGCATTACACCTGCAGAGCCTGATAAATGATCCACACGAATATGTGTTAAGATCGTTCACCATGCTTACATGTTACAAAGCCAACTAGCATAAAGCAGAGGGTGAATAAGGATCAAGAGATGCATGCACTATAAAGTGTGTGTTGTAAAAGAGCAAAAGAGAAGAAACATACATATAATCTGTATTCATTTTTTTCTTGTGACATGCAATGGAAGTTTTATAGGTATTGGAGAAGGAACATTAAAATTCAAGGATAATTTAAAAAAAAATATAACCATGATAACAGACCATCACTGACATTTGACTTTATTGATATTTAAATGAAAAATACTTACTGTGTTACAAATCATAAATAAAAAGAAATCAACGTTTCGATTTTTTAACTCAGTTACTGAAAAAGAGATATACGTCAGTTTAATGTATTTTATCAATATAAGAGAGTGGTAATTAGTTTTTTTTTAGCAACGCTGTCGTCCCTTTCATTTCCAGTGTTGCGGTAATGAATAAGTTTGTGTTCGTGCAATTTTGTTGGGTTTTTCATTTCATTTTGTTTGTGTGTTTGTTTTCCGTTTTTTTTATTCCATGTCCATGTTTTAGGTAAGTACTCTTTATTTCTCATAGTTGTAACGCATTTGACTAAAAGTCACTAAGTCTGGACTTATATAACTTATATATATGTATATTGTTTCTGTTCTCCTTTTGTAATTCTATAGTGACGTCCCATGTCATGTATTCAATAAGGTCCATCATATTAGTTCAATGAATTTAATCATGTGCAATTAGTCATTTGCTAGTGTATGCTAAAATGTAAATGCAGGATTGTCATGTCTATTTATCAGAACTGCCTGATCTCTAAGAACGACTGAGTAATAATTTGTGGTACCTTTTACTTTAATATCTACAATTTGTTTATTTCTTGTGCTTCTTTTTTTCAGGTTTTTATTTCACACTCACAGTGCTTTTATGTTCCACCCACCTCCCTCTACCCTTTTATCACCCTCAAATGATAATATGTCAATACAATTATTTAAATACTTTATTGTTATTGTTATTTCGAATGCTTTATTTCCATGAGGAGAGAAACAATATTTTATCATTCATTATATTTCTTTTCTGATATAGAATAAAGTATAAGGGGCACAACTTTGACGGGAAATTTAATACCGACAGAGGAAAAATCATATAAAGTTAAAAGCACTTGAGTGACGTTTTTGAAATTTTTACACTAAATTGTCCATCTTATTGGCTCTTGAGATTTCCATGGTAAGGATATATATAACACCCTTTATATTAAAAAAAAAATATTTCAGGGAAGGATCGCTTTTGGCATTTTGAATATTTACTCAAAATAAATAAATGAATGGTTATTTTAACAAATAGATTTCATAATAATTCACCACAGTCAATTTTTTCTTGGTATCATGCAGCACACATAAGAGTTATCTTTTCTTTTCCCTCAATCGGCAAGTAGAAACGCTATAATTTCTCTTCTATTGTCTCTGGATTTCGTAATAACTAAGAGTTCAAATACAAAAACAGAATTTAAGCCTAAAATGAAAGTTAAATGGGATACAGCAGACTTGTCGAAGTACACTAAGATAATTAATGAGAGACTTATTACGTCTCTACAAGACATATAAATACAAAAGTTGATATAGAAACAGGTTTTCAGGATATAACTGCTGTAATAGCAAAAGCCACCAATGAGATCGCACAAAAACGAAAAACTCGGAAGAATAAACCTAAATTAAAAGTAATGTCTGACGAAATATTGAAAGCTATTAGGAATAAGAAATCAGCATTTTATTATTGGACAGCAAAAGGACGGCCAACTGATTGTTTAGATCCTTTTCTACTTGAAAAGAAAAATTACGACATAGGAATGAAGATAGTTATCAAAGGTACCAGGATTATAATTTAGTACGCCAGACGCGCGTTTCGTCTACATCAGACTCATCAGATTTGTAGACTAGAAGTTGCACAAAAACTTGTACAAGAAAGAAATAAAATTATTAAAGTAAGATCATCAAACAAAACTCTCTTCTATAAACTTATCAACAAGCAACGTGGAAAACTACTCAGACGTATAGATGAGCTTAATGTAAGTGACAACATTTATAACACACCAGAGCAAATAATGGAGGGTTGGAAGATGCATTTTGGACAATTAGCAGAAAACACTCCAGATGCAAATTTTGATTCAAATTATTTAAAGACTACAGAAAATGAATATAAACACACCATTGCACTCTGCAGTGAGCAATTGATACATGTTGATGTAACACAGGAAGAACTTTTAAAAGCTACAGACAGTTTGAACCGAAACAAGGCAGCAGATTTCTATGGCATCACAGCTGAAAATATTATCCATGGTGGTGTCAACCTTTTAACATATTTACAAGCTTTAATCAACAAGTCTTTTAAAAAACATTTTATTCCTGATTCACTCAAAATTGGAACCCTCTTTCCAGTATTTTAAAATAAAGGCGACTGTAAAAATGCGAAAAACTACAGAGGAATTACTTTAAAACCAACATTTTCAAAAGTAATAGAGAAGATCCTAAAAATTAGAGAGAACTGTAAAATAATATTATGTCAAAATCCTTTACAAAGAGGTTTCACAGAAAATTCATCACCATTACTTTGTGAACTTATAGTAGAAGAATTTGAAAGAGAGAATAAAGATCTTAAACGCCCAACATGGAAGGTCTTCTGGATGCAACATCTGCCTTCGATGTAGTGGTTCATGCAAACCTAATTAAAAGACTCATCAATATGGTTTTTTAAATCAATCAATCTTATTGATAGACAATCTATACCAAAATGCAGTTTCATATGTCAAATGGGACAATAGCTTTTCAGAAGATTACTTTAAAATAGAACAATGTGTTCGACAAGGCGGAACTCTCAGTGCCGACTTATATAAACTATATATAAATCCTCTTTTAATTTTCTATGTAACTCTGGACTTAATGGAAAAATTGGAAACATAAATTGCTGTGCACTAACCTGTGCAGACGATGTTGCACTACTTGCCTGTAACCCATTGGATATACAAACAATGGTAAATATTGCCGTAAATTTCAGTAAGCGCGAAGGATACCATCTACAACCTTCAAAAAGCGTAATTTTACCTGTAAAAAGCAAAATTAAAACTATAGAAACTAATTAAGGATTTTGGAAATTAAACGATACTGTAATGCCAGTAGTAGACAAAGCTTCACATATCGGAATAACGAGATCTCAAAACAATTCTGCACAAACAACTGTTGAAGAAAATTTGAAAAAAAAACAAAAGTGCTATCTACAGTCTTATGGGAACTGGTCTGCATGGGGAGAATGGTCTTGATCCTGAAACCTCAATTACAATGTTGAGAACATATATTCTTCCAATACTAACCTATGGGCTTGAAATTGTGTTACCAAAAGGCAAAATTCTCGACAATTTACAGATCCAATACAAAAAGGTACTTAAGCAAATTCTTTCGCTAAATATTAATATTGCTGATCCTGCTGTGTACGTAATATCTGGTTTACTACCCATAAAAGCAGAAATACATTTCAAAATCCTTTCATTGTTTGGAAATATTGCAAGAGCAAATAAACACTCATCTAAGTGGAGGCTAGCAGAAAGACAACTACAGATTAAGAGCTTTGATGGTAACAGCTGGTTTATAGATATGAAAAAGATCTGTATCAAATATAATCTAGAAAACCCATTATCACTACTTTATAATGAAATGTCAAAAGGAAAATGGAAGAAAATTACTACAACAGCAGTACATCAATATTGGACAACAAGAATTAATGAAGAAATAATGTATTACTCCAGCCTGAAGTACATTCCAACATCATCATTTAAAGTTTAGAAAATTCATCCGTTTGCCTTCGCGAATTGTGCTAATCAAAGAGACATCAACAGAATCCCAATAAGAGTAATAACTGCAACTGCAACCTACATTCTACAGACGAAGAGAGCAGCAAAACAACGTTGATCCAACTTGTAGATTATGTGACGAGGCAGAAGAATCGTTATCACACTTTATGCTGTGTTGTAGAGCACTAGATCAAATTCGTACACCAGTATTGAAAAACATTATATGTAAATGTAGTGAGCTTTTTGCTTTGCTTTGCAACATTTTGATATTCAGCTAGACATTTTGCAACTAATTATTAATCCATTCTACTATGCTGGCATTGTTGAGTCAGAAAATGATATAAGCTGTAGAATTGAAGTAGTAGGAGGAAGATGAAGTTTAAAGTCAGATAGAAAGATCGAAAAGGGTTTTTGCAGATCGACTAGGCTAAATATTATAAATAGAATTTTTATATTCCTATTTTAATAGTATACAGACAATTTTTATCTTTTACACATAAAAGAATAAATAAGTATCGTAATGCTCATAGTATAAATATATTGATGGATTAATAGTCTATACTATTGCGATGGTGGAACAACTTTTATTGTTTTACCTCATATACGGAGGTGTGCCTATATTGGCAGAAATTTATTGGATACAGATACAGATACAGATACTAGAATTAGTTAAAACCTCAACGCCAATTGACGTCATATTTGAAATTGTAAAAAATGACAAAAAACGACGTCACTTTTAATTTGTAAAACAGAACATCAAAAATAAAAAATGACGTCACATTTGAATGAATAAGACTAGCTGTCAGAAAAAAGATAGAATGAGGATTGATTTAATATTATATTTGCACTAAATACTGATATTACATTTCATAATACATTCATAATACAGACGTTCACAGGCTGATGAAAACATAAAAACTAACCGCAGACAAAAAAGCTATACCAGAAAATGATTCCAAAACTTTTTTACTAGCACAATGTCCGTATTGTCACCCCAAGACAAAAGAACTATGAAGTGATTACACGTTATCTTATCGTAAAAGAAAGTCGTGTGCACCTTTCACATTAATTTTAGGCTTGTCTATATGCACTTATTTGCACTTAAAATCTTTAGAACAAACTTTTAAATTGTTTTATATTCTCAAGATGATTAGCATAAATAATAACATTCAAATTTCTTTTTTTTTCTCTCTCGAAAACGCAATGTACAGGTTAATCAATAAAGCTGTTAGTGCGTACTCATATATAAGATGTGATTTCGACCTGCAATAATTCTTTTACGTTTTAAAAATGGATTACCTGAACTGTATTTTGCAAAGGGTTTAGGAAATTTTGGTTTTTCAAATTCGTACTTATATAGTTAAAAGTTCATAGTTCACGAAGTCTACTTCCTGTTAGACATTACTTATCATTCAGACAGAGAATTATGTAAATAGTTCATGTTTTGAGGAATGGTATCAGCTTGATCAAGGTTTACTGGATATGAAAACAATTACACTCCTACGAACATACTACACTACTGTCCTATCCCAATATAAATTTACTGTCTATTCGCCATTTTCTGCATTTGAAAAAAAGGAATTTGACAGATGTCCGTCCATTCGTTTGATGTGTTTTCACAATTGATTTTGCCATTTGCCTTGTAACATTCCTCGGAGTTCATTTTTTTTAAAAAATATTTTTTGTTATGATTTGCCTAATAAATGCAGAATATTGTCCTAGTTTCCATGATTAAAAAACTTATTCTTAAGTAGATAACCAAGTGTTAATAAGCAAGGCACTGATTGTTCTAATTTCAGGACCACAAGTGACATAAATGTTATATCATTATAAGACCATTCATATTAAAGTAGATGACCAAGTGTCAATCCACTGTTTGATTTCCCTGGTGATTTAGTGACTAATTCAAAGGGATACTAGGGCATGCAACTGTCGAGTGATTTGTCATTACAACAAAGGTACTTTTTGAACTAAAACCCCGATTGTTTTTTTTGTTGTTGTCAATTATGGATTCACATTTTCCTAAAAAATGAGTTTTGGGAGTGTATTGTGGTGTGTTTGCTCGACGAATATTCTTTTCCAATGCGTTTTAGAAGACAACGGGTTCCAACTCCCGTGCACATATAATTTGTTCAGGATTTGTGACTAGATAGCCGTTGCTGTTTCAGTTTGAGTATGATTTTCTAAACTTTGGGTTTGTTTTTAAAATTATTTCGCTTGTCTAAGGTTCGTTTTTTCTGTAGACACAGTAGGTGTGAACCTAGTGTCGGGATTCGTTACACTTACCGTTTGTTTTTTCATAGAATTTATTGATTTTATGCTTATGTTACACCACGAGTTACAAATGGTGAAGTTGAAATCACCCCTTCGTAAATTTTTATGGACACCATAACGAGCTTGTCGACCGTTACGGAATATCAGTTTCATATCGTATATTTTTCTTAATGATATGAAACCGAGAATTTCAAATGATGAAGTTGAAAGCATCCCATTGTAAATTTTACGGACGCCATAACGAGTAGGTAGACTATCAGTTTCATAGATGATATCTTATATTTTCTTAGTCTCATAACTTCAATCCCATTCCCTTTTCAAGAATGTGACCTACCTAATTAAACTTTTTACCGGTTGTGTATAAACATTCGCAACACAATGGGTGTCACATATGGAACAGGATCTGCTAACCGTTCCGGAGCACTTTAGATCATCCTCATTTATTTGTTGGTTCGAATGGCTTAGTCTTTATTTTTCTTTGTTGTGTCTTGTGTACTATTGTGTGTCTGTGTGTCTGTTTTCTGCTTTTGGTCATGGCGTTGTTAATTTATTTTCGATCTTTGAGTTGAAATGTCCCTCTGGTATCTTTCGCCATTTTTTTTAGACTGATACATTGCTTAGTGAGATCGTTTATGTTATAAGACTGAGGATAAGTGCACTGTCTTAATGATGACGTGATGTTGACTTACTAGTATTTGTTCGGGATGTAGATGAAAATCCGTGATTTCTATCAACACAGCATCTATTTATAATTTGTGTTATGTCTGTGTGAATCAGTATCTATTTTTAATGTTTATTATGTCTGTATGAGTCGGCATTTGTTCATAATGTTTATTTTGCTTGTATAATTCATTGTCTTGACGCTTTATTTCTAAGAAAAAGTGTGTAACTAAAGCTTGTTTTGATCTTTTTTCTGTCACTATTCTTCCTTATATCCTTTTGGATATTCTATACTGATCTCAGGAGGGCAACTGGGTGTTTTACAACACTTTCCTTGAGCAGGTTCACGGAGTGTACACGATGTAGGCAGATCCCATTTATAACATCTGCAAAATAAACAACTTGTTCTTAATTACTTATCACCATAAAAAACATGATCACAGAACAACAAACAATTGCTGTCAATAAATCAGTTTTCATATTGGCAATCATACAAGCAATTATTTTATTTTATCATTGTTTATACATCATTACTTCAGACTCGTAGTTTTTCTACTTTTTTTTTGTTTTTCAATTGTAACATGTGTAAAGACAAAAACTGATAGGGAGAAAACATGCAAAAGTTCAGTATAAATAAATCATTAATATACAAATTATTGGCTTTGTCTTTTTTACTATTGACTTGTATATGCATAGCCAAAACAAACCATACATATTTCAAAGATTTTATGACTGTAATTCATCTCAAATTAACAGTGAGGCATTACACACAGAATAACAAAACAGTCTCACCTCACTGGAAGTTTGAGACGGTAATAAGTTTGTGGGTCACATTCGTGAAACGATCACGAAATTGAAGTAACGACAACAACAACATATCCGCTATCATCGGTGAAACGGAAATTCCATACAGAACAACCAACTCGTGATGGGGTCCGTGAAATTTATAGATAGATGATTTCAAATTTACCGTTTGGTACTCTTGGATTTATAGCTTTCATGTGAGTAGCAACCTTCTGCCAAGGAAATAACGATAGGAAAAAACAACCCGGGAATATCGTATCAATTTGGATATAAATTCTCCGTATTCAGGCGCTGCTGGATTGTTGATACATAGAAATGGAAGGTTCACAATTTGGAATCTAAAATTATTTCTCTTTTGTCGTCAAGCGACTCTCATTGTGAATTACTAAGTGCATACAAGCTTTGCTGTCCAAATGCAAAAGTTATGACAAAGATGAAAAAAATCAGTTTAACCACTTTCTGTCACCACAACACAAAATCATTAACATTACGAAAGTCTGACAAAATAATATAAAACAACATAAGAATTGAAAACATTGAAAAATCAAAATGCCTTTTTTTGTTTTTTAATATTAACCTGTTTTTTTTATTTTCGTGTTGATTATTTATCCAGTTAAAGTGTTCCTCCATTTAATATTTTTCTTATTTTTAAACTCATCATAATTCTCATGACAGTTATCTCTATCTATAATAATATTCAAGATAATAACCAAAAACTGTAAAATTTCTTTAAAAACACCAACTAGTTGTCGGATTCGGGTCTCGAGGCCAATACAGCAAACCTGTAATCGATACCATTGCCAATACAGAAACAGCCAGGTTATAACACTATATTCATCACTTAACTTATTGCGATTAATAAGCTTAAGAAATTTCATCATATATTACGGATTACAAATGTGTCGAGGTTTGTGATTGGATGTCAGCATATATTCAGGAAACTGCAGGGGTATATACGACGTTTTTATCCCTAATTGGAACCTCAAAAACGTCATCATAACACTGGTTACTATGTGACGTAGTCAAAAGCTATCAGACTGTCAGAGGCTCACAGAGGGAAAATAATGACGTGCTTCAGTCAATAATACATTTTAATGCAAATTACGCAATTAGCACTTTTAATACTTAAATTTAATGTTAAAGGTGTTATTATAAATTATAATATACACGATAAAATTATGTTCACAGCTAATTAGAAAATCCTTCACGTATGCCGATAATATTACGTTGGGTTTTTCAATATATATGTGTTGTCAACAAATACCTGCATTGGAAACTAACATTAAGTCAGGGGTAATCCGTAATATATGTGTAATTCAGGTCTCAGACAGGGTATATACTGTGACATTCCCGGCTTAGTGCTTATATCTCCTTCGCCTTCGGCTCAGGGGATATAAACTCTAAGCCGGGAATGTCACAGTATATACCCTGTCTGAGACCTGAATAACATATAATATAGTCACATATATATACATCTACAGATATAGGAAGATGTGGTGTGAGTGCAAATGAGACATTTCTCCATCCAAATAACAATTATACTCAAATGCACTCATGTTTAGCGAATGGTCCTACGACACGATCAGTGAACAAAACTTAATTGGATCGACACGTAAAGAAACGATCATTGTCATTGGTCGCTTCAAACCTGATTCGACCTTCAAGCGCTGAAGCTCCGCCCAGACACACATGCTAACAACTCACAAACTCACATGATAAACATAGTAAAAGTTATGTGAATGAATCAATGGGTGAAATGTGTATTTGTTTACACATATGATCGGGAGTTTCCCTTGCAATTCTAGTTTTGATGTGTGAATTTTATAAATGTACAAGTCTTTTGTTTTACGTTTGATCAATGTTAGATATCTTTTCACGGCGTCACGGAGATATAAAGTCAATTAAATCCCATGCACATGCAGAGGCGGATCCAGCCTCAAAATGTGCAAGTTTTTTCTGTATTTAATTTTGTTTTTTTGAAGGGGGGTATACAATAGGAAAAATGGGTGTTCCAACCAGTCCATACGTCTCCATTTAAAAACATTGATCGTCAATGTATTCGCCACTGACATGTTATTTCTGTTTTTAAATGTTTAAAAAGGAAGAAGATTACGTCAATAATTAATAAACGACAAAAATATAAAAAAAAAATGTCCAAGGTACAAATTCAATTAGAAAGGAAAGCCTTAAATAACTAACTAAACCATATGGTCAATCGACGGAAGGAATGGATGTCATATTCCTTACTTGGTGCTGTATATATTTTGTTGTTACCCAATTATACGTAAATCAAATGTATCTGATTTTATGCCCTTTATGGGCCCTGTAATTTGGGAAATACAAAAATGTCTATTCTATTCTATTATATATGTCGGTCTAGTACACTACATGCACTTCGAATTTGTGGATTATATTTCATCGGGTATGGAAAATCTTAAATTTCCGTGTCAATAGGCAAACCAACATGAAACATTTGACACAAAATAAAAAGCTAACAAAACATGTTTAACTCCGCCACATACTAATTGTAAGAGCCTGTCCAAACCAGGAGCCAGGATTTAGTGATTGTCGTCTGTTGATGTGGGCATATTTGTTTTTCGTTTATATCGATTTTACATAAATTTTGTCATTAGAGTTCTTGTTTAAACTTCATTTGTCATTTCGGGGCCTTTTATATTGGACTATGCGGTTGCTCATTATTGAAGGACGTACGGTGACATATAGATTTAAATTTCTGTGTCGTTGGATCTCTTGTGGAAGAGTCGCATCATTGACAATTATACCACATCTTTATATGTACCACATATCAGGCGCTTAATTATTTTTTTTTGTAAATATGTGACAAATGCTAAACATCACAACATATAATAATAGCTAATATCAACGGCGATGTATATTTTTTACCTTGTTATATGTTTTACTTGTGCATTGATTTTGTTCGAAAAGACGAAACACTTTATATCTGGTCATTGCTATTCTTTTTGCAACCATTTCGCACTTCATCAAAAATTGGCATACATGTAGTATGCTAAGCGTTCTGTTTAACTGTTAATATAAAAAAAAACATGTTTTGTTCACATCTTCTGGTGTCCATATAAAATTGAGAATGGAAATGGGAAACATGTCATAGAGACAACAGCCCAACCATAGAACAGACAACAGCAGAAGGTCACCAACAGGTCTTTAATCCAGCGACAAATTCCTGCACCCGGGGGCGTCCTTCGGCTGGCCCCTGGGCAAATATATATACTAGTTCAGTGATACTTGCAATGAACGCCATACTAAACTCCAAATTGTATACAAGAGACTAAAATTAAAAATAAATACAAGACTTACAAAGGTGAGATGCTCCTGACTTGGACATAAATAGTTTTCTCATTAACAATCATGCACATTGCATTTCACCAGTGGGGGGAGGGGAGGAAATTAAACTTCCATTAAACGACGTGTCATGCCCAAGGTTCAGAATTGAATATATAAATAACACAAAATTGCCGAAAATAGGCCGCCTGGTGGTTACAGTTATTTTGGTTCAACAAACTGTACGACAAGGGTTTTACTATTTGTTGATGGATTTGTTCATATATAAAAATAATCTTTTTATCCGATGGATAGATGGCCCATTTACAATCATACTACATCTCCATATTTGTACATTACGATCCGAACATTCGAAATGCATCAGGGTCATTATTAACGATTTTGCTTTGCTTGGTAAGAACTGAAGTTGTCACAGACAGGATGAAAACTTATATATTGCCGAACAGACTACGAAAAGAACTTTGCCAAATGTTGAAATCCGAGCCAGACATTTTTTTTGGAGGGGGGGGGTATTGATAGTCGTTTCTTAACAATCATACTGCATCTCTATATCATTGTATCATCGGATGGTTTCACCCAACAAAATGGAGGCCATAGTGGGAATAATTTTAAGTCCCGCAAGGGAACTGATGGTTTTCTCCTAACAAAGAAAACATCAATATAACTGAAAACTAGAAAATTAAAAACAAATTTTAACAATAATAATGTTTCACCAAGTCTTATGGCCAATCATATTTCTTATACATAAAGAACTCCGTGATGTCAATATCATGGAAATTTGCGTTAAATCCAAATTATCATCGTTTAAAGTTCAACTGATCAACCTTTTTTTAACGTTTTGACTATACGTTTTAATGCACAACATGAAATAATGTCTTTCTGAACTAAAAATAAATGAAAGCACGAAAAATTGCATTTTCGGAGTTTAACTAAGAGTATAATGCAAATGTTAAATATTCTACAGTTTTCGCTTCTTTGGAGGTAAACAGGCAATATACTCCGACTCATCCTCGAATGCATCAGGACCTACTGTGTCCATCTCAGTACACCCAAAACTAGGGGACTGCGTCGGATTGCTTTGAAACAAGACAAAAGCAGAACTGAAGGTAACCCAGTGCTAATCTATGGATCAGAAAACAGTTCATATAATATAATACTCTTCTGTTGAAATATATGATAAAGCGTATAATACATGGCCTAAAGGCCCTTGGGCTGATATTGATGTCTCGGGATGATACGACATATGATACGGATGTTGCCATGTATTATTCTCTATTTAAACGTGGATGAGACCCGGGGTTTTTACAGGTAAATTACTCAAGCAAAACGACCTCGATGTATCTATCGTTTAGGCAGAATCAATTTGCGCCAATTGTAGGTTTTTGTTTCAAACTTTAAATGCGTACAGTCTTAGTAAAGTCGCATGTTTCACAATTTAAACAAGCGAATGAATAATAGGGCGCCCGAATAATACACGTGACATGTTCATATATAAGGAATTAAAATAAAAACATTAAAATATATATGCACACGCGGTTTAAAAATGCAAAACTTGTGAATCTGTTGAAAATAAAATAGTTAGATATATAACATGATTTCGATTTGCTCAAATGCACTAGATCTTTATCGCATATATACATGCGTTTCAAAAATTGCCAAGTTCTATGAAAACTCGTGGCATGTAAGTTACGTGTGGTCCTTTGCAACTATTTACAAAACTTTATGTATTCCTGTATATTTACCGTTTCTCTTTTTTCTGTTTTACTATAATAATTCTTTATTCCGTAAGAAAATATACAGCTCATAGGATTAAATACATACACAAATTATACAGTTTACTATATTGTACTCGTATGTAAATGTAGACACGGAAAACTACACAGAAATTATTTATTGTGTACATAATTTAAATCGATGTATTTCATATTTTCGGTATTGACTGTAAAAAGTGCTTGAGTGCAGTATGAGTAAAATACAGAATTAGCTCTACCTTTTTTATATTTCTTTATTTTAGAGGTAAGCTGCTGGCCAAGTTTCACTTATTCTGTCGCAAATCATTTACTTCTTTCAACTTTTACGTTTGCATCAGGACGACCTTAAACACGAAAAACTTTCTTTTTTTTTAGAATGACATTCGTTACTTCAAACAAAGATCGCTTTTATCTTCTTTTTTTTGCAGTAAAAGACCGGTTTGTTTAAAAAAAACTTTCATACAATCGACTGAACGAAGTATAAGCTTCAGGAAGGTCAAGGATTATAACATATTTTTCGTAATTCTGAAAAATTCAAAGGTCGATTTGAAGCTTAATACCTACAAAAAAATCTCAATGAGCGAGAAGACTTTCATTTTAGTAATCTCTGGTGTATTTATGATGGCTTGGTTTAAAGCGAGAACAGACGAACTATGCTTACTAGTGCTGCATAAAAAAAACATGAGGATATGGTTTGTCTTTTATTACAAATTTGACTCCAATATAGATAATTTTTGTCTCATAGAAAAATCGGTATTTTTTACCGATAATTTATTTTTCGATTTTTATCGGATATAAGATTTATTTTGAAAAATACAAACCGGATAGTTATTTATTAAAGTTTCGTATGCATCATAAATCAAGCTCCGGCAACTTTTGACTTGTTCTAATATAAATAGTAATGATTTTCATCTGAGAAAAAGATAGATATTTTTGTCGTGATTGGAAGAATCGTAAAAGTGTTATTTTTCTAAATTCTGTTTGTTTAATCGGACATCGTAGAGTTTTAATTTGATTTCTTTTTGCCGAACTGGACTTCCTATTGTGTATTGATTTGAAACATGAACGCGGACCTCGATGAGAACACCTGGATTGAAAGTTTGCAAACGTTCCGACCAATGAAATTCATTTTAATATGTAACGAGAGCACCTAGATGAAATATTTTATCTATACTACAATCAGTTTTAACTTAGAAATTTCCGCTCAAATATATAGGAAAGAAAATTATATGAAAGCAACAATGCAGAATGTTTCTTTTCCATTTTTTTTTTAACAATGTTTATGTTCATTTCAATTTGGTAAGTAGACTTATATTAAATACCCAAAACGTAAATGTATGTTTTCTTTTAAAACATTAAAAAACGTAAGAGTATGCCGACAAATAGTCTGTCCAGGTCGTTAAACTTAAATCAACTTACCCATCTTTATCGCAGACTAAAATTTATCTCATATATACAGAATACATGTTCATTTATTACAAGTACGTCAGGGTGCATGCTAGCACAATAATCTTTTTACAGAATCATAAGAACAATATTTTATTTTATATTTGTTTCTCTTCAACAATTAACGCCCGATTTGGCCAGTGACCGGTATTACAATTTAACACAGTTTTAAAAGTTCAGTGGGCTGCTACTTTATTTAGAATTTTGAGCATGCCTTTCTGTTTATCATATTCAACGTCAACATTATCTTCGTCAATTTTATTATTCAACAATATCTTTTTTTTCATTACAAGCTTTTCCAAATATCAATATACAGCAAGAGAATGAATATATGTTGCTTCCCGGAAATATATGACACATCGATTTAAATTTTGTACACAATAAATTATTTCTGTGAAGTTTTCCGTGTCTACATTTGATTTACGAGTACAATATAGTAAACAGAAAAAAAGAGAAACGGTAAATATACAGGCATACATAAAGTTTCGTAAATAGTTGCAAAGGACCACACGTTACTTAAGATAGATACATCGAGGTCGTTTTGCTTGAGTGATTTACCTGTAAAAAGCCCGGGTCTCATCCATGTTTAAAACGAATTAATGCATGTTTGAAATAGCTTAACAGGGGCGTGGCCTATTAGTTTGACGCAACTAACCACTAACTTGATTTCAATTGATCGACTGCAGAGAAATCTATTTGACTGGCGTTAAAATGAATTAATATGAATTGAAATGAATTAAATATAATTTTTAATTTTTGTCAATCTTTATCAAATAATGATCAATCTCATTTAAATAGCGTTAACACGTTTTTGTCCGATCAAGTTAAATTCGGGTTACTAGTGTACACATCTGTGGTCCTTCGCAAACTCCAAGTTCGCAATTCCGCTTCGTATGTCCTAGTCTCATGTGACACTGTCCACACTGAGATTTAGTTTTGTCAATCTTTATATTTGGATTGGTGAACTTTTTCTCCAAAGACTTGAGGTGTTCTTTATCGCTTTCAAACTCCACACTTTTAACATGAACTTCATCTTCTAGCTCATCAATCAACAACTGTAATGGAGATCTGTACACACTTTTTCGTAACTGACGCTTACAATCGGACTCAAGTGCTTCAACAAGATCTCTGCTGGATTCGAATAAGCATTTCGGTTCCATAACATCTCTCTTATCTGTTGAAAACCCACTAACTTGTGGAGAGCATCCGTCAAAAATTCTCAATTTCATCCGTCTCATGTATGTTCCCTCGATCTCCCTTGAGCATCTAAAGGCTTCCGATATACACGTATCACTAACAGCAATTATCCAGTTTTCTTCATCGTCGAGATATTGGATTCCAAACATTTTCCCTACTAAGGCTAGGTATCCGACACTGAATGTCACTTTTTAATTCCTCATACGTGCATGGAGTTTCTGGAATATTGAACTTTCTTATTTTCCCAGGCCCATACGTTACTTGAACTTTTGTCGTGTCCATGATCAAGATCTTTGTTCTGTGGCTGAAACTCGTGCATCCAAAGCTACATTCGGTTTAGTCTATTTCTAAACATCAGGTCATTTAAGCTTCAAACATGTTAAATGAACTGTTAGAGATCAAAGTTATCAGTGTACTAAACCCCCTCTTCTGGACGATACCACTGGGCTTTTTTTGTTTTTTGAAAGGTAAGCTTTACACACTTTCCGTATACTAAAGTTATTTGAGGGTGTGGATGGGGTTTACAAAACAAAATTACAAAAAATATTTTAAAACTGCAAGACGAGAGTATAAAATAAGAAAGAAGGATTAGAGAAAATTATCGAATAATGGGTGCAAATCTATAAAGAATACAGAAAATGACCTCAAACGTGAATTATAAAATACACAAATGAAAGACCCCACATTCAGACCCTTTTAAATTGTTTTAGTAAAACAAGTTGTAAGGAACATTGTATTAACATATTTATGGATTTCATGAAATATATTAAAAAAAACACCACAAAAATAACATTTGAGCCTTTTTTAATCACAAAGTCACATCTGAAAAAGGGCACGAACCAAATCGATAAGTAGAACAAAAGGAGACAACACAATTGACCCAATATAAAAAGTAGGAAACCACAAAAATACCCCCCCCCCCGTTTCCCCCCGAAAATAACAGATTACAGAGGCACCATTTCATTTAAATTTAGTTATACAATTCTTTAAAAAAGAATTGAAGCAGTTGCATAGTCCGAAAAATGTATATTTTCCTTTCTGTTAACCGAAACGTCATTAAATTCATTTATTATTTATTTTTTTAACCCCATAAGATCAGTCATTTTTTGTTTGCGAAAATAAGAATAGAAAACAGTTATCTATGTATTAACCCGCCCATATTATTTAACTAAGCCAATCGCATACATCCATTAATAAGCTATTTCGCGCTCACTTAATATTTGGCGCATTTCTGAATAGATTGCCGGAACCTTACCGATTATAATAAAAATGGCAACAAAGAAAAATATTTACGGTCGGGAATACTTAGCAGGAAAGGCTACCGGGCGAGACATGAGAAGTTTAATAGTACAGGAAATGATAAAACTGGTGAAGTACCAAGAGGAGTGTACACAAAAATCGCCGACAAATTTAAGATCAACAGACAATCTGTAACAAATTTCTGGAAGAGATATGTGTCAGAAGGATCAATCTCACAGAAAAAGAAAGAAAAAAACAATGCTTGGAAGAAGAAAATTAGATGAACCAGACGTCAGATTAATTGAATTTATTAAGAAAGAAAATCCCCCAATTACAGCCAGGGAACTGAAGGATACGTTACTTCGTTATTCGCCTGCGAGTGCTAATGTAGATGTGTCAACAATTTATCGCACAATGTCCAGAGATCTTGATTTTACATTCAAGCGATTACATCGTCCGTCCGGGGATAGATTTACACCGAGAAATATGAGATATACCCAAGCGTATTTAGACTTTTGCCAAACTAAAAGGCCACATCAAATCAAGTTCATGGACGAGAGTGGATTCAAACTAGTCACTGCAAACAGAAATTATGGGCATTCGAAAAAGAGGGAACAGTGTATTGAAATAGGAAGATTTATTGAAGGTGCAAATTTAACTTTAAACTGTTTGATTGGTCTTGACTGCGTTTTATATTTTAATTTTGTTGACGGTCCTTCAAATTCAGAGCGTTATCTTAATTTTTGTCACAGGACTGTTATGGCCGACCGACCTTTTTACCGGGAGATTTGATAATTGTTGATAATTGCGCCATCCACCACAATCAATCTGAGAGAATCTTAAATACTTTCTTTAATATGCAAGGCATTGATTATGGGTTTCTTCCGGTATACTCACCGGATCTGAATCCCATCGAAATATGTTTTTCAAAAATTAAAACTGTTATAAAACAAGAAAGATTGAAGGAACTTGTCAGCAAAAACCTTAAATTAGCCGTGATAAAAGCCATTCAGGAAATAAATCAGTCTGATATTCAAGGATTTTATAGACATACCGGCTATTTTAATGTTTAGACATATTTTTTTTTCATTGCAACAGTGAGTAGTTGTAGTAAATTCTTTTGTAGTCACGTGAGTTCATTGATGAAATTAAATCAATACTATGATTGTTGTGTTTATCTTATTTGCCAATGAAATCGATCGATACATTTCAATTTCTTCAATACAAACAACTTTGTTAGTAGTGATCGGGCAATCGCTAAACATGAGTGCATTTGAGTGTAATTTAAAAATAAGTGACCCATTATAGGTCCATATACGTATGAATTACATCTTCTCCTTCTGTAGGTACTTTATTTTGTACGTCACTTACATTCAACACATTCAAATATAATAGCATAGAATAGTAAAAATGCTATAAACATATTAGAGTCACTTTTTATACTGTATAAAAGTTTGCTTCTCTATCACACTCCCCATTCACATTACAAACTTATGAAATGTAATCTATAAAACTTACAATTCTTTACATCTATAGAATCCTAGATTTGCTGAAACAAATTCACATTTGTATTTACAATCATCAATAACTGTTTCACTGCAACCGTAATATTGTCCCTTGAAAAAACAGCCTTCATCTAAACAGAAGAAAAGACCATGTTTATACTAGTATATATACCTGAAGTTGTAGTTTTTCTTAATTTCATGACATTACTACATCAAGTTAGTTACATATTTCTTATTCTTTATATCTTATTCATTACTTCTGGTTACATATTCCTCATTCGTTCCCTTTTTGCAGGTTGCATTAGGTTGCCCCCTTTAAATACCTTGTTTTATCAAAGGTAAGATATTGTTTGGAGGAGGTGAAATTACCCTGTCAGTGTGAAAGCTAGTATCCGATTTAGCGCTCGATTGATTCTATGTGACGGATTCGCTTTTAAATAAACTCACCATATATAACAGGACTAAATTAAGTATATACGCCAGACGCCCGTTTCGTCTACAAAAGACTCATCAGTGACGCTCGAATCCCAAAAAGTTAAAAAAATCAAAAAATAAAGTACGAAGTTAATGTATTGCTTCCCTTTAATGTGTTTTTGTTTCCTTTTTAATCTCTCCTGTTATTCATTGGTTCGTCATGGTGACATAACCCTGGAAGCGAGAATGTACTCATTATAGCGGTCGACTGATACCCTGCTACTTTTTTCGCTACTTCTACGTGCCTTATCTCCTTTTTATACGTTCAATCTGTTAAATGCTTTTCTTTCTTTTCTTTTCTTGCCTCTGAAATAAGTGCATATGTACCAGTTTAAGAGTTCAACTGCAACCCTTCTTCTCATTCGTGCCTTTTTCTTTTATTACACGTTTCTTTTACGGAGAACCTTTTTGAAATAAAATTGTTACTTTTCTTGTACCGGTGTTAGCTATATTGGCTCGTACGGTCAAAGTATTTAATTAGCCCGTATGTATCTGTTTCTTAGTTTGAATGATACTCTGTTACTGATTTGTTTTGTATTCGTTTTTTATCAGTCTGCGATACGTAGCACCTTTTTAAACGTTTCTTTTTGTTTTTGGTGGTAGCTAATGGCATAAACTATACCTATTAGAATTGTTTACCAATTTCTGGGTTAAACATATACCCTGTTCGTAAGACCCAGTTCGCACTAGCATTTTTTAATGATCTAATTTGAATCGATTTAAATAAACCAGTAAGTGTGCACATTATTTTAAATCACAACAGTCTCTATCGGTCTAAGTTGAACGTCTTTTTGAAAATATCGGATGGTCGAATCTATACTGATAAATAATTCAAGATTATTACAGATCAACATTTTATATATACTTTGGATTTCAAATATTTTGGCCACGAGCATCACTGAAGAGACATGTATTGTCGAAATGCGCATCTGGTGCAACAAAATTGGTACCGTTGATTTTATTACTACCACTGGGTCGATGCCTCTGCTGGTGGACTATTAGTCCCCGAGGGTATCACCAGCCCAGTAGCCAGTACTTCGGTACTGGCATGAAAATACGGATTTTTTGTGTTATTAAAATTTGCTGTTACAAAATATTAGAAATTTATTATAAATTAAGGAATGTATCTCCCTCATGCAAAGCTCTGATTCCTTTCACGGATTCGGCTATACTTTTTGGACCTTTTGGATTATAGCTCTTCATCTTTTATATATACTTTGGATTTCAAATATTTTGGCCACGAGCATCACTGAAGAGACATGTATTGTCGAAATGCGCATCTGGTGCAACAAAATTGGTACCGTTGATTTTATTACTACCACTGGGTCGATGCCTCTGCTGGTGGACTATTAGTCCCCGAGGGTATCACCAGCCCAGTAGCCAGTACTTCGGTACTGGCATGAAAATACGGATTTTTTGTGTTATTAAAATTTGCTGTTACAAAATATTAGAAATTTATTATAAATTAAGGAATGTATCTCCCTCATGCAAAGCTCTGATTCCTTTCACGAATTTGGCTATACTTTTTGGACCTTTTGGATTATAGCTCTTCATCTTTTATATATACTTTGGATTTCAAATATTTTGGCCACAAGCATCACTGAAGAGACATGTATTGTCGAAATGCGCATCTGGTGCAACAAAATTGGTACCGTTGATTTTATTACTACCACTGGGTCGATGCCTCTGCTGGTGGACTATTAGTCCCGAGGGTATCACCAGCCCAGTAGCCAGTACTTCGGTACTGGCATGAAAATACGGATTTTTTGTGTTATTAAAATTTGCTGTTACAAAATATTAGAAATTTATTATAAATTAAGGAATGTATCTCCCTCATGCAAAGCTCTGATTCCTTTCACGAATTTGGCTATACTTTTTGGACCTTTTGGATTATAGCTCTTCATCTTTTATATATACTTTGGATTTCAAATATTTTGGCCACGAGCATCACTGAAGAGACATGTATTGTCGAAATGCGCATCTGGTGCAACAAAATTGGTACCGTTGATTTTATTACTACCACTGGGTCGATGCCTCTGCTGGTGGACTATTAGTCCCCGAGGGTATCACCAGCCCAGTAGCCAGTACTTCGGTACTGGCATGAAAATACGGATTTTTTGTGTTATTAAAATTTGCTGTTACAAAATATTAGAAATTTATTATAAATTAAGGAATGTATCTCCCTCATGCAAAGCTCTGATTCCTTTCACGGATTCGGCTATACTTTTTGGACCTTTTGGATTATAGCTCTTCATCTTTTATATATACTTTGGATTTCAAATATTTTGGCCACGAGCATCACTGAAGAGACATGTATTGTCGAAATGCGCATCTGGTGCAACAAAATTGGTACCGTTGATTTTATTACTACCACTGGGTCGATGCCTCTGCTGGTGGACTATTAGTCCCCGAGGGTATCACCAGCCCAGTAGCCAGTACTTCGGTACTGGCATGAAAATACGGATTTTTTGTGTTATTAAAATTTGCTGTTACAAAATATTAGAAATTTATTATAAATTAAGGAATGTATCTCCCTCATGCAAAGCTCTGATTCCTTTCACGAATTTGGCTATACTTTTTGGACCTTTTGGATTATAGCTCTTCATCTTTTATATATACTTTGGATTTCAAATATTTTGGCCACGAGCATCACTGAAGAGACATGTATTGTCGAAATGCGCATCTGGTGCAACAAAATTGGTACCGTTGATTTTATTACTACCACTGGGTCGATGCCTCTGCTGGTGGACTATTAGTCCCGAGGGTATCACCAGCCCAGTAGCCAGTACTTCGGTACTGGCATGAAAATACGGATTTTTTGTGTTATTAAAATTTGCTGTTACAAAATATTAGAAATTTATTATAAATTAAGGAATGTATCTCCCTCATGCAAAGCTCTGATTCCTTTCACGAATTTGGCTATACTTTTTGGACCTTTTGGATTATAGCTCTTCATCTTTTATATATACTTTGGATTTCAAATATTTTGGCCACGAGCATCACTGAAGAGACATGTATTGTCGAAATGCGCATCTGGTGCAACAAAATTGGTACCGTTGATTTTATTACTACCACTGGGTCGATGCCTCTGCTGGTGGACTATTAGTCCCCGAGGGTATCACCAGCCCAGTAGCCAGTACTTCGGTACTGGCATGAAAATACGGATTTTTTGTGTTATTAAAATTTGCTGTTACAAAATATTAGAAATTTATTATAAATTAAGGAATGTATCTCCCTCATGCAAAGCTCTGATTCCTTTCACGGATTTGGCTATACTTTTTGGACCTTTTGGATTATAGCTCTTCATCTTTTATATATACTTTGGATTTCAAATATTTTGGCCACGAGCATCACTGAAGAGACATGTATTGTCGAAATGCGCATCTGGTGCAACAAAATTGGTACCGTTGATTTTATTACTACCACTGGGTCGATGCCTCTGCTGGTGGACTATTAGTCCCCGAGGGTATCACCAGCCCAGTAGCCAGTACTTCGGTACTGGCATGAAAATACGGATTTTTTGTGTTATTAAAATTTGCTGTTACAAAATATTAGAAATTTATTATAAATTAAGGAATGTATCTCCCTCATGCAAAGCTCTGATTCCTTTCACGAATTTGGCTATACTTTTTGGACCTTTTGGATTATAGCTCTTCATCTTTTATATATACTTTGGATTTCAAATATTTTGGCCACGAGCATCACTGAAGAGACATGTATTGTAGAAATGCGCATCTGGTGCAACAAAATTGGTACCGTTGATTTTATTACTACCACTGGGTCGATGCCTCTGCTGGTGGACTATTAGTCCCCGAGGGTATCACCAGCCCAGTAGCCAGTACTTCGGTACTGGCATGAAAATACGGATTTTTTGTGTTATTAAAATTTGCTGTTACAAAATATTAGAAATTTATTATAAATTAAGGAATGTATCTCCCTCATGCAAAGCTCTGATTCCTTTCACGAATTTGACTATACTTTTTGGACCTTTTGGATTATAGCTCTTCATCTTTTATATATACTTTGGATTTCAAATATTTTGGCCACGAGCATCACTGAAGAGACATGTATTGTCGAAATGCGCATCTGGTGCAACAAAATTGGTACGGTTGATTTTATTACTACCACTGGGTCGATGCCTCTGCTGGTGGACTATTAGTCCCCGAGGGTATCACCAACCCAGTAGCCAGTACTTTGGTACTGGCATGAAAATACGGATTTTTTGTGTTATTAAAATTTGCTGTTACAAAATATTAGAAATTTATTATAAATTAAGGAATGTATCTACCTCATGCAAAGCTCTGATTCCTTTCACGAATTTGGCTATACTTTTTGGACCTTTTGGATTATAGCTCTTCATCTTTTATATATACTTTGGATTTCAAATATTTTGGCCACGAGCATCACTGAAGAGACATGTATTGTCGAAATGCGCATCTGGTGCAACAAAATTGGTACCGTTGATTTTATTACTACCACTGGGTCGATGCCTCTGCTGGTGGACTATTAGTCCCCGAGGGTATCACCAGCCCAGTAGCCAGTACTTCGGTACTGGCATGAAAATACGGATTTTTTGTGTTATTAAAATTTGCTGTTACAAAATATTAGAAATTTATTATAAATTAAGGAATGTATCTCCCTCATGCAAAGCTCTGATTCCTGTCACGAATTTGGCTATACTTTTTGGACCTTTTGGATTATAGCTCTTCATCTTTTATATATACTTTGGATTTCAAATATTTTGACCACGAGCATCACTGAACAGACATGTATTGTCGAAATGCGCATCTGGTGCAACAAAATTGGTACCGTTGATTTTATTATAACCTAAATCTTAAATTAAGATAAAAAGTTCGATTATGTAATTGAAACTTAATATTTAAACCATAACAAAAAAGTTACGCAAATTTAATCTTGCTATTATTCTGTATTTAGCAAATCAGTTATTGAATTAACTCACTGAAATTTATATCATCGGAAGTAAACAATACTTGGGAAAACATTTTATTGTTAGAATATTTAGGAACTTTTAAAAAACAAACATGCATGAAAAATAAAACGTGTTCCGGAGATTTTTGTACAACCACGTTGTTATGAAAATGAATCCATGCTGATGAGACGAGGCTGCTACTCAATGTAAGCAAAATAAACCATATTTGACAAAAAAATTTCCAACCATTTCCTCCGTCGTTTTCTGTATTGCTCATCTCCTAGATAACTCTATAATTATTTTTTCTTGAGCAACTATCCCTGATTTTCCGGCGATACTGGACATCTGGCATAGTCCTCATATGAAAACATTAAAAGGACGTTCAGTGGCAGACGAACTACCTAAACTAGAATCCGCTGGTGGGCGTTACTTGATTTCTTAAGCAATTCTGCCCTACCCGAGAGAGCACTGGATTATGAGTTTGATTCCTTATTGTTTTTCTTGATGTTTCTATTATATTATTATCAGATAAGTTTCTAACAAAGCGTTTTAGACCTATATTTTGTCTAAATGTCATGAGTTACTTTAAAAACTTTAAATAAAAATGCAATAGCTTAATTGTACTTACATATAGCTGTAGGGAGGGGTGGTCTAACGGGACTACATTCGACATGACCACAACATTGACCGTTTGGTATGACTTCTTTACATATTTTAGGCAAATGGTCATACACCGGACAACTAAAAATATAAGTTACGATATTTACTTTTCAGGAAATTTGTATATCATAATTGGTACGGCAGCACCATTACAGATTTAGTGACACAATGCAGACAACTGACGACTCTAAATTATTCTGCAATTTTTTTTTAATAATACAGACATTTGTACTGCGTGTCGACTGTGGGTTCCCATTACGTCGTCTTATCTTTAAATAACCGAACGTGAATTATTCCCGAGTGTGACTGTTTTGCTGAGTGTGAATTGGCATAGCTAAAAGACGTGTCCCGGTACTTTTCTATCCCAAATTCATGTCTTCATTTTCGATGTTATATTTGTAATTCACATTGGATTTTGTCAAATGTCTTAACGTCTTTTCTGTTATATTCATGTATTGTGGTACAGATAATTAATCACCCCTTCATTTATTAGCTTTTAGTTGGGTTCAACTAAATTTATACGATATTGTTGGTTAACAGTTTGAATGAGAAGAAATACCAACATGACAAGATATTATAATTAGTTATCTAATTACTGCCACAATTTGATAACAATAAGTTTTGTAATTTTAATTGTTATTAAATGTAATATCAGTATTACAAATCTAATCTAAAATCAATCCTAATTCTATCTTATTCTTGGAAAATGTTTTTAGAAATTCAAATGTGACGTCATATTGTGTGGTTCTTTAGAATTTCAAATGAGACGTCATTTTTTGTTGCGGCTCTGGCTAACTCGGATATGTATTTTCATGTGCTGGATTATGTCGTTTTATGTAATGTATTCGTTTTGATTCTGTAGTTAGTCAATACTTAGGTTTTATCATGTATATATATTGTATAGTCATTTTATAAAGTTTACTGTTTGCAAAAGTTTTCATCCCAGGAAGAAAACCGTAGCCGTATTGGGCACAACTTTTTTTAAACCTTTTGTCCTCAACTTTGAACTTGTTTTGGATTTCAAACTTTTTTCATCTGATCGTCATTGGTTAGTCTTGTGTTGACGAAACGCACGTCTGATGTATTAAATTTTAAATCTGGTACCTTTTGTTAGCTATAATTCGTATTTTTCCCTGTCTTAGATGTTCTCCTATCAATTTGTAGTGTAGTCCTGTCATGGTATGTTGTCATTTTAATGTTATATTTAACATTGCCATTAAAGCGGGAGGTTTAGCATACCACAAAACCAGGGACAACCAACCATTGTTTTTCTAAAAATGTCCTGTACAAAGTTAGGAAAATGACCAATTTCATTATAGTTCGTTTCTGTGTGTGATACATTTCAATGTTGTGCTTCTGTTGTGTCGTTGTTCGGCCTCTTATATTTGATGCGTTTCCTCTAGTTGTAGTTGTTACCCGGAATAGTTTTTTCTTATTCGATTTATGAGTTTCAAACAGCGGTATACTACTGTTGCCATTATCTATTACTATTGTTGATAAACATATCCATTTAATACCTCACCAATGATAAATGTCTTCAAACGCGGATTATAAGTACTTACTGTGTTTATCATCTTAACTACGTGTTACATTTTTCTTATTTTGTCTATGTATACTAAATAGCACGGCGAACGATACCAAAGACAAAGTTAAATCCATAGATTAAAAAATGAATGAAAACGCCATGGCTAAAAAGAAAAAGACAAACAGACAAAATATAGTACACAAGGCCCACACTAGAAAGCTTAAAAAATGCACATGACGGGGTTTAGTACTCACGAGTCTTGCCATTGTGTTACTGTGCTATAGTAAATTTTGAACTAGTGTCCTTCAATTGTGCTTATGTACTTGTTTGTGTTGTGATTAAATTATGATACAATGTTGATGACTGTTCTAAAATTTTTGACGTTTAAACCTATTGTCTCGGATAGATTTTCTCACGCCTTGTAATAATGTTAAGGAATTCATAAAAAAAACTGTCAAACAAGTGAAGGGTTTAGCTAGTTATAAAAGCTTTAATTCACTATAGCCTATATAATAGAAGCCCTGAAGCAAGTAAAAAATATGTTTCGTAGGTAATTGTTAACGAACATTGTACTTTTTTGTTTGTCTTGTTGAAGGGTTGACCACTAGTTCCACTTTATACAATGAAAAACAAATTAGCAATTTTTACATTTATTATATCATTTATCATACAGGCAACAGTAGTATACCGCTGTTCAAAACTCATAAAAGAATGGACCAAAAAAAAAAAATCGGGGTAACAAACTAAAACTGAGGGAAATGTAATAAATATAAGTGGAGAACAACGACATAATATTAATATAAAACAAACACAGAAACGGACTAAGCATTAGACAAAATCCTATGAGGATAACACATAAAACATCAAAACCAAATACATAAATTAGGGATAGATAAGTACCGTGCCACGTGAATTCACACTAAAAAATAAGAGAAAACAAACGGCACAACGGAAACACAACGTTAAAATGTAACACACACAGAAAAGAACTATTATATAAGAATGGCCATATTCCTGACTTGATATAGGACATTTTAAAAGGAAAAAAAGGTGGGTTGAACCTGGTACATCATACATAGAGTTAAAGTTGACATATTCCAGTTTATTTTTATAGTAAATTGAATCAATTTTCCATTCTTATTTATAGGGATAACTAAAGCATAAAGCACGAGAATTTAGTGAATATCAATTTTTCTATAACAATTATCTGAGATACTGAAATATAAATAACGGAGAAACATAAAACAATTAAAGGAGCTAATTAACGGAGACAAAATTTATGATAAAAGAAGCAGGTTTCATGTAAAACAAAATGTCAAAGCAGAAATATGTTTAAACAATAATAATGTTAACCGCAATTTGCGACAAAATATGAAAGTTGTTTTTCATTTTTAGAAGTGTTTTTCTTTTGCTTTTGTAATTTTATGAAGTAGTTTCCGGTTTGGATTTCACTAACAGTGGTATTTTTGTTATTTTACTGTTTGCAAATTAACCTTGAGTCTAACAATGTCATTAAAAAAGGAAACTGCATAAATATTTTGTGCTGTATGTCTAACAACTTACAGAGCATTACATGAAAAATGTCCACTTTGTTCATCATCACAAGTACAGTTGTAGTCACAGCCATCTTCCCAACTGTCTCCTTGGTGATACATCGAACCTTTGTACAGACAACCAGAACCTTACAAAGAAAATGATATAATCATAGTCCCTATTGTTATATAAAGTACCTTATACAATATCTAGATACTTTGATTATGGTGATACAATGTACAACCTTGTGCATACATATTTGTCCTATACTTAGATTAAATAACATATGATTTTTACTGTATGATAATAGCATTAAATTAACGTAAATTCCATATATTTTGTATTGGTGCTTAGCGGGCTGATATGAAGAGTTTATCACATGCTTCAATTGTTATCACATGCCTTTCCGTTACGTTATTGCATGGCATTCCGGAAACTCGACAAATTCTGGAAAATACACCTCAATGCTACGTTTTCAGTGAAAAACATTAATTTACAAAGTCGTGTACAAAACAATTATTTGGATACTGGAAAGTATATTGTGAAAAATGATTAGAAAAAAACCCCAAAAAATTATTAAATAAATGCATTTTTCAAAAGTTTAAAACATAATTTAAATGTTACTTTAAAAGATGTTGACTTTTCCCATCACTGTTCATTAGGTATATTATTGAATTATTTTTTTGTCGATTCGTCAGTATCTAAATATTGTTCTTCTCTGTAGAGGCATATGGTGGAAAGATTTAATATCGAATGTACTAAATTTGGGGTTCGACATCCGTAAACTTTTTAAACTTTGAACTTCTATTTGGGAACCACGTAAAAAATCAATATATGAATCTGCTATTTTTCTCCATTGTTGCAGCATATGATAAAAAGATCATAACATGTTATTTTTTCATATCGCATGTATTATCAGTCCTCGGTCAATATCAACCCTCGAGCTATGCGGCTCTTAGGCTTATATTGACTCTAGGGCCGATAATACATGCGATATGAAAAATGCCATTTAATAATCTGATAACAACGATAAAAAATATTCCATCTAGCCGACATAAACGCTCCATAACTGCATACTATTGGGTGGTTCTCGTCGTCATATTTTTTTTTAATATTAATCCAATTCATGAGGTGAACGTGCAAAACACATTAGTTTTCTGAGAACAAGAATGTTTATTTTCTGTCACAACACATTTACCTTTTATTTAAGGCCGTTTTCCCATTTCATGGCGTACAATTTAAATAACTACATGTATGGAATAAATTAACTGCAAAATGAGTTCAGTATACGAGCTGTTTTATAGCTAATATAAAACGTAAAATCACAAAATTACGTATCTCCAAGGAACATGCAAAACGGTAATGTCAAAATCAAATGATTAAACACACCAAACGAATGGACATCAACTGTCATATTCCTGACTTGATACAAGCATTTTCTTACGTAGAAAATTATGAATTAAACCTGGTATTATAGCTAAACCTCTCATTTGTATGACAGTCGTTTAAGATTCGGTTATATTGACAGCGATATGTGAACAAAGAATACACACATAGTAGGTAAAAATGTAAAGAAAATACGGGGTACAGAAGTCAATATAAAGTAAAGCAGAAAAGTAAAATCACAAAAACATTGTGTTATAATCTTACCATCTTTAAAAACTAACAAATTAACAAAGAAGCACTAAAAGGCATAAAGTCAAAGTACTGTAGCAAATAGGAAGTCAAGGATACAAAACACAATGACGGGATGTCTGATTTATGATCCACGTCATATGTAACACAAGCAAAAATGAAACACAAGATACAATAATTTTACCATAAAATTATATTATGATGACGGGATATATAAGTACAGAGCTACGTTATATGTAACCAAGAAACAGGAAAAGGCATATAGACAAAGCACATTAGCAAAGATGAAGACACTAATACAGAAATTGTACTATAGAACAAAACCATGATAAGATAAAGACATGATGTATAAGTACAGAGCCACGTCAAATTCATATCACAAATCAGTTAAAATAATATTCATAAAGACAAATAAACAACGTAAGTACCCGAATCAAACATCAATGAGATCGTGTATGATTTTATGTGTGAAGTTGATACAGAAGATCTTGTTACCTTCCGATGAACCTTAAAAAAAGAAGAAAAACAAAAACTTTCTTGATGCACCCCTTGTGCATCAACTTTCTGCTCAGACACTGGTTACATTTTACAAAGTCTGCATGGGAGCTGTATTCTAAAATAAGTTAGGAAACGCATATAAATAATGTCTGCTTTCATAGATTGTATTACTGACGTGACCATATATGTTATATTAGAGGTATAAGTCTAAACCTAAAACAGAGGAAGCCGCGTATGTCGTTTCTATAATTTCGAGTTCTGGCGGATATAATAATGGAACTCATTCATTCAAGTTTGAATCATTAATAAAAAGAACATCATAAATGTGACATTAAAGGACCTGGCTTCTTTTATCTTTTTTCATACGTGTAATAACGAACTCCCATTTATATGAAAATAAAAAGAGTTTTGTAAGGAGAGTTTGACAATCCGTTCCCATAGGAAGGATGAGAGTTTTTGCAAAATGTTCACCTCAAAATTAAGCGTTGTTAATACAAAACCCCAGGATACTGAGAATTAGTGTCTGTGTGGCATAATTTACCTTTTTATTTACTTTTATTTGCCGTATGGTATTCCTAAGTTATACATTTATAGCGTGGACAACCATTTGAATGTTGTAAAGCATTGTGGATGTTTTCTGTAAGGCGAATTTTCAATTTCACATTGGGAATAGTTGTATTCAGGGTTGAATTTTTTTTTTTTTTTTAAAATACATAGGATACTACTGCAGAATCTTGATTTTCTGGGGGTTAAGCTTCTGAACTGATTATGGAATACACATTAATATGTGTATTTCTCTTGTAAAGTAAAAATTGCATTATATGAAATGAAGTATACACTCATTGTAATCTAATTATTACTATAAAATGTTGTAGCTGGAATAAGCAAATACACTCGTTCGAAAGGCAAGAAATGCATGGAATTCTCTATATCCCTAAAAGGGCGTTATTGTGGTTATGAATTAGTGAATTACGATGTCAGGATAGATAACTAGACACAAGTAATGTTAAATATCTACTACTATGTTATCATCATATAAGTTATAACAGAATAAAGTATTGTTTATAAAGTAAACAAACAACTCACCAGTGGATATGACTGTTGGTAGTGACACATTGTCTGGGCCTAAAATAAAATATAATATATACTATATTAGCCGACCCGTGTCTTTTTTCTGACACCCTATGCGTTTTTTAAAGACATTAACATGTCCATACGTTTATTTTAGTAATATTTTGTTGCAATACTATAATTTTATCTATCTTTATTTTTCTGAAAAGTTTATAACCTTTAGCTTATTAACATTTACAGAAGTTGTTATAAGTTGGGATTAAAGTTAATCTATTATATATATGTTCTCTTGGTTTTGCTCAAAATATATGTATGTACTTAAATTGACAATAAAAATGACAATAGCTAGATATAAACTTAGGCAAACATAATAGTAAAGACATGATTGGTAAGCATGACATTACAACAAATCCCTTGAACTTATTTCCCTTAAATGTCATTCTTATCTTTTTATTTTTGCGTTTTGTGTTAAATGAATTATTTATCTGTCTATCTGTACTATGTGGTGTTATTCAGAATCCTCGGACCTGCGACATTTTAAGTTCTTGAAACATATTTAGGACTATTCTTTCAAAGTTCTTAAATGTAGCTGAATTTTCCGCATACATGTCAGTTATAGGGAACTCAATTTGATCATGGATAGAAAAGTCAGTCCCTAGTTAACCATAATTCAGCCTCCTATCACCTCTGTCATCAAGTATCTCGACCCTGTCCTGTCATTTTATGCCAGATCAATATCCAATTGCAGTAAATTGATTTCAAACGAAGTCGTTGATTATTCATATGGGATTATCATTATGAATACCTTAAATTCAAAAGACCGAATAAGTAGGGCCCTATGATTTTTGAGTACTTATATTCAAGCCTTATGTCAATTTGTCCTCATTGCATAGGTATTACTGCTGATTCATTATTAGTCGTGAGTTATGTGGGTTTCATGCGTTTTCTTGCATCAGGCGAACAACGAAAAACAAATTTTTATAAAGTTGTATCCAGACTTTGGAATAATCACGTAATCAGTTATCTACAAAAATGCAAGGTTTTTTTGCAAACCATGAAAATTGGTACCAACGAAAATAAAAGAATCTCAGTATTCCGTTATCTGTCGTGTTGTAACCTATCAAACCTATTGGACTTTCAAAACCCTGGCTGATACCTAGCTTTCGGTATTGCAACGTAATGAAATCGTGTCGTTCCGTGATACATTAGTTACAAATCGTATTGTATCCTTGCCAATACCTGATGTAACCGTACACAGTTCTCCGAAAACGTCGTATAAATCATTCTGACCTACGTACAAGTACGGATATATACGGTTTTGATATGGACTAACACGGATCAGTACCGTCTGATACGGTTTAGTAAGGAGTTACTACGTGTTGCCTGATCCGTGGTTAAACTTTGCGCATGTTCAAAAATTATCAAGGATATACAATTACTACTACGTATGACCAGGCAACAAAACGGATATCTACAGATTGCCACGAATGATGCCGGATCCTATCCGTAGCTAATCCGGCGTCAAATCCGTGAATGTGTGACCTAGCTATTATAAGACAAACATTATAATAGAATGCAAAAAGCCTCTGGCCTTTGTTAGTCTTGTATTATTTTTATATTAGTTTCTTGTGTACAATTTGGAAATTACTATGGCGTTCATTATCACTGAACTAGTATATATTTGTTTAGGGGCCAGCTGAAGGACGCCTCTGAGTGCGGGAATTTCTCGCTACATTGAAGACCTGTTGTTGACCTTCTGCTGTTGTTTTTTATTTGGTCGGGTTGTTGTCTCTTTGACACATTCCCCATTTCCATTCTCAATTTTAAAAACTGTAATGCTGCACATATTTTATACAATTGAGAGTACAATAAATTAGGTTTAAAATAGAACAAAAAAACTTAAATAAGCTATCTGATCAGTAGTGAAGATCTTCAAGCAAGTAAAATTTTACCAGTAACTAGGGCACAATCATCTTTGAAGTTTCTAGTTTTAAACGTGTCTTATGACTCCATCTGCCAACAAAGATGGTCGATACGACTAAACAAAAAACAAAGGGGTAAAATGCAAATTTTGACTGATAGTTTTTAAACTATAATAAGCTAAAAGGTAACCAATACTCTGACAGTTGTGCATACTCAGACAATTGGTAGTGCTCAACATACTCAACATTTTTTTTGGCAGTCAGATTTTCTTTTATTTCATTACAGTTTTCAAAATATTATACATAACTTGCTTGCTACCATTATGTTGTATATCTAGCCATGTCGGCCATCGTGGTTGGCAGTTGGGATAATTGGTCATATGCTAAAACACTATACCCTAATTATAAAGTTTGACCAAAATTTGTCTAATAAGGATAATATTTTTATAAAAGTAAGTAGACGACGACGACACCAGACACATTGTTTACCTTTTCACCATGGCTACTTACATGTACTATGTCCCTGGATAGTAAAGACATCACCAACACCAGCTTTAGCTGTAAGAAATTCTCAATCTTATATTCATTATGACTACAAAGTGTTCATTGTTTTATAAATCAGCTAATATGATAATTAAAACTGTGCAACCAAACTGCAGAATAATTAAAATGAGAATTATTTGTAGGTATTGATTATTGAATAAGATAGGGTTCGTTCGAACGTAAGCATCCGATTTTTTGGAAAAACACATACCTCTAAAAGATCCAGTGCTTACTAAAGGCAGTAGTAACATATCGCTGTTAACTAGTGATGAATTGATTTAACTAGAACAAATCTAGGTCAAAAACCAACACTGGATAAACACATCAACTATAAGGGGGAAACAAATAAAGGCAACCGCTGTTCGAAAGTAATAAATCGATGGAGAAAAAACAAGTCCGGGTTACAAATTAAAACTTACGGAAACACAGATATAGGAGAATTCAACGAAACAACAAAGTAACAAACGACAATGCTACTGACACAGAAACGAACTACATTTTCCTGACTTCGTTCAGGACATTTTCAGAAAAAAATGGTTGGTTGAACCTGGTTTTGTGGCTAGCCGAACCTCCCGCTTTCATGGCAACGTAAAATGTAGCACTAAAACGATAACATCACATGACAGGACTACAATACAAATGAATGGACAAACATTCAGGATAGAGAAATTCACAAATTAACAATACAATAGAACATTACGACAAGCTAATAATTATAAAATTATCAGGCTTAACATTAAATATGCTAGACTCGTCATTCATTAATGCACTAATGTCAAAATTGAAAATAAAGCCAAACTATGCGTCATACGACTGTATCAAAGCTACACAAAAGTGTCGTCACAGGTAAGTTTCGAAAAGTAGAACACGAATGAAGGCAACAGTAGTATACCGCTGTTCGAAATTCATAAATCGATTAAGACAAAAATAAAATTGGGTTACAAACTAAAAATGATGGAAACACATCAAATATAAGAGAACTTCGACACACCAGAAACACAACATTAAAATGTAACTTACACAGTAACGAACTATAATAAAACAGTGGCCATTTTCCTGACTTGGTACAGGACATTTAATAAAACAACCTGGTGGGTTTAACCTGGTTTTGTGGCACACCAAATCTCCCGCTTTTAATATAATATCAAAATGACAATATTATATGATAGGACTGCAATACAAATAAATGGGAGAACAAACAGGACAGAAAAACACAAGAATAATAGCTAACAAAATATGCCAGGTTTAACAATTAATACGCCATATAAGAATTGCCTATAGAAAAGAACCGTGACACGTCTCATACCAATGCAAATTTACACTCAGCAAAACAGTCAAAATCAAGAATAAGTTACGTTCAATAATTAAACGATCAAACGACGTAATGACAAACCACAATCTAACATGTTGTAAAATAAGGCCAACAGATCATGATAACTAAAATACACTTTCGCTTGTCTACAAAAAGTAAGAGATAGAAGTGAAACCTCTATGTTTATATCAATCTAGATGTTAATTAGTCATTGTTCATTGTATGTTTTCTTAGTACCCACAAAATAAAGAAAATAAGGTACAATTTATCTAGACGAATCTTTAAAGCAAAATCAAAAATAAAAACTCATGTTGCATCTAAGACTTGTACTTAGCTGTGAAACTTTACCTAGTTGTACTTGGATTTGAAACTTTATCAAGTCTATAATTGAAGACAAATTACATTGAAGATTTGTATACTGCTCTTATTATAACGGAATAAGAAGCAGCGAGCTGACGAGTATAAAAGATAAACAAATTTGTCACCATCTGTCTTAACAATATTTATCTTGGGGTGGTGTCTGTTTCAAATGAAGATGCCAAAGAAAAACTAAATTACAGAAAGTTTACATTCTATAAAAGAAAATATTTTCCATTAGGATTTCATAGGCTTAGGAAGACTCAATATATCCCCAATGAGCGGAGGTCTGTCCTGGAGCATAAAAGAAAGCTGGCTTAGATAAGGACTCACTATATCCCCAATGAGAAGAGGACTGTCCTGGAGCATAATAGAAAGCTGGTTTAAATAAAGACTCACTATATCCCCAATGAGCAGAGGTCTGTCCTGGAGCATAATACAAAGCTGGTTTAAATAAAGACTCACTATATCCCCAATGAGCAGAGGACTGTCCTGGAGCATAATAGAAAGCTGGTTAAAATAAAGACTCACTATATCCCCAATGAGCAGAGGTCTGTCCTGGAGCATAATATAAAGCTGGTTTAAATAAAGACTCACTATATCCCCAATGAGCAGAGGACTGTCCTGGAGCATAATAGAAAGCTGGTTAAAATAAAGACTCACTATATCCCCAATGAGCAATGGACTGTCCTGGAGCATAATATAATGCTGGTTTAAATAAAGACTCACTATATCCCCAATGAGCAGAGGTCTGTCCTGGAGCATAATAGAAAGCTGGTTAAAATAAAGACTCACTATATCCCCAATGAGCAGAAGTCTGTCCTGGAGCATAATAGAAAACTGGTTTAAAAAAAGACTCACTATATCCCCAATGAGCTAAGAACTGTCCTGGAGCATAATAGAAAGCTGGTTTAAATAAAGACTCACTATATCCCCAATGAGCAGAGGACTGTCCTGGAACATAATAGAAAGCTGGTTGAAATAAAGACTCACTATATATCCAATGAGCAGAGGTCTGTCATGGAGCATAATAGAAAGCTGGTTTAAATAAAGACTCACTATATCCCCAATGAACAGAGGATTGTCCTGGAGCATAATAGAAAGCTGGTTAAAATAAAGACTCACTATATCCCCAATGAGCAGAGAAATGTCCTGGAGCATAATAGAAAGCTGGTTTAAATAAAGACTCACCATATCCCCAATGAGGTGAGGTCTGTCCTGGAGCATAATAGAAAGCTGGTTTAAATAAAGACTCACTATATCCCCAAAAAGCAGAGGTCTTTCCTGGAGCATGATAGAAAGCTGGTTTAAATAAAGACTCACTATATCCCCAATGAGCAGAGGACTGTCCTGGAGCATAATAGAAAGCTGGTTAAGATAAAGACTCACTATATCCCCAATGAGCAGAGGACTGTCCTGGAGCATAATATAATGCTGGTTTAAATAAAGACTCACTATATCCCCAATGAGCTGAGGTCTGTCCTGGAGCATAATAGAAAGCTGGTTAAAATAAAGACTCACTATATCTCCAATGAGCAGAGGACTGTCCACGAGCATAATATAATGCTAGTTTAAATAAAGACTCACTATATCCCCAATGAGCTGAGGTCTGTCCTGGAGCATAATAGAAAGCTGGTTAAAATAAAGACTCACTATATCTCCAATGAGCAGAGGACTGTCCACGAGCATAATATAATGCTAGTTTAAATAAAGACTCACTATATCCCAAATGAGCTGAGGTCTGTCCTGGAGCATAATAGAAAGCTGGTTAAAATAAAGACTCACTATATCCCCAAATAGCAGAGGTCTGTCCTGGAGCATAATAGAAAACTGGTTTAAAAAAAGACTCACTATATCCCCAATGAGCTGAGGACTGTCCTGGAGCATAATAGAAAGCTGGTTTAAATAAAGACTCACTATATCCCCAATGAGCAGAGGACTGTCCTGGAACATAATAGAAAGCTGGTTTAAATAAAGACTCACTATATCCCCAATGAGCAGAGGACTGTCCTGGAGCATAATAGAAAGCTGGTTAAGATAAAGACTCACTATATCCCCAATGAGCAGAGGACTGTCCTGGAGCATAATATAATGCTGGTTTAAATAAAGACTCACTATATCCCCAATGAGCTGAGGTCTGTCCTGGAGCATAATAGAAAGCTGGTTAAAATAAAGACTCACTATATCTCCAATGAGCAGAGGACTGTCCACGAGCATAATATAATGCTAGTTTAAATAAAGACTCACTATATCCCCAATGAGCTGAGGTCTGTCCTGGAGCATAATAGAAAGCTGGTTAAAATAAAGACTCACTATATCTCCAATGAGCAGAGGACTGTCCACGAGCATAATATAATGCTAGTTTAAATAAAGACTCACTATATCCCAAATGAGCTGAGGTCTGTCCTGGAGCATAATAGAAAGCTGGTTAAAATAAAGACTCACTATATCCCCAATGAGCAGAAGTCTGTCCTGGAGCATAATAGAAAACTGGTTTAAAAAAAGACTCACTATATCCCCAATGAGCTGAGGACTGTCCTGGAGCATAATAGAAAGCTGGTTTAAATAAAGACTCACTATATCCCCAATGAGCAGAGGACTGTCCTGGAGCATAATAGAAAGCTGGTTAAAATAAAGACTCACTATATCCCCAATGAGTAGAGGACTGTCCTAATGCATAATATAATGCTGGTTTAAATAAAGACTCACTATATCCCCAATGAGCTGAGGTCTGTCCTGGAGCATAATAGAAAGCTGGTTAAAATAAAGACTCACTATATCTCCAATGAGCAGAGGACTGTCCAAGAGCATAATATAATGCTAGTTTAAATAAAGACTCACTATATCCCCAATGAGCTGAGGTCTTTCCTGGAGCATAATAGAAAGCTGGTTAAAATGAAGACTCACTATATCCCCAATGAGCAGAAGTCTGTCCTGGAGCATAATAGAAAACTGGTTTAAAAAAAGACTCACTATATCCCCAATGAGCTGAGGACTGTCCTGGAGCATAATAGAAAGCTGGTTTAAATAAAGACTCACTATATCCCCAATGAGCTGAGAACTGTCCTGGAACATAATAAAAAGCTGGTTTAAATAAAGACTCACTATATCCCCAATGAGCAGAGGTCTGTTCTGGAGCATTAAAGAAAGCTGGTTAAAATGAAGACTCAATATATCCCCAATGAGCAGCGGTCTGTCCTGGAGCATAATCGAAAGCTGGTTTAAATAAAGACTCACTATATCCCCAATGAGCAGAGGACTGTCCTGGAGCATAATAGAAAGCTGGTTAAAATAAAGACTCACTATATCCCCAATGAGCAGAGGACTGTCCTGGAGCATAATAGAAAGCTGGTTTAAATAAAGACTCACTATATCCCCAATGAGCAGAGGTCTGTCCTGGAGCATAATACAAAGCTGGTTTAAATAAAGACTCACTATATCCCCAATGAGCAGAAGTCTGTCCTGGAGCATAATAGAAAACTGGTTTAAAAAAAGACTCACTATATCCCCAATGAGCAGATGACTGTCCTGGAACATAATAGAAAGCTGGTTTGAAAAAGACTCACTATATCCCCAATGAGCAGAGGTCTGTCCTGGAGCATAATAGAAAGCTGGTTTAAATAAAGACTCACTATATCCCCAATGAACAGAGGATTGTCCCGGAGCATAATAGAAAGCTGGTTAAAATAAAGACTCACTATATCCCCAATGAGCAGAGAACTGTCCTTGAGCATAATAGAAAGCTGGTTTAAATAAATACTCACTATATCCCCAATGAGGTGAGGTCTGTCCTGAAGCATAATAGAAAGCTGGTTTAAATAAAGACTCACTATATCCCCAAAAAGCAGAAGTCTGTCCTGGAGCATAATAGAAAACTGGTTTAAATAAAGACTCACTATATCCCCAATTAGCAGATGTCTTTCCAAGAGCATAATAGAAAGCTGGTCAAAATAAAGACTCACTATATCCCCAATGAGCAGATGTCTTTCCAAGAGCATTATAGAAAGCTGGTTAAAATAAAGACTCACTATATCCCCAATGAGCAGAGGACTGTCCTGGAGCATAATAGAAAGCTGGTCAAAATAAAGACTCACTATATCCCCAATGAGCAGAGGTCTGTCCAGGAGCATTATAGAAAGCTGGTTAAAATAAAGACTCACTATATCCCCAATGACCAGAGGTCTGTCCTGCAGCATAATAAAAAGCTGGTTAAAATAAAGAATCACATTATCCCCAATGAGCAGAGGTCTGTCCAGGAGCATAATAGAGAGCTGGTTAAAAAAAAGACTCACTATATCCCCAATGAGCAGAGGACTGTCCTGGAGCATAATAGAAAGCTGGTTAAAATAAAGACTCACTATATCCCCAATGAGCAGAGGTATCTCCTGGAGCATAATAGAAAGCTGATTAAAATAAAGACTCACTATATCCCCAATGAGCAGAGGTTTGTCCTGGAGCATAATAGAAAGCTTGTTGAAATAAAGACTTACTATATCCCCAATGAGCAGAGGTCTGTCATGGAGCATAATTGAAAACTGGTTAAAATAAAGACTCACTATATCCCCAATTAGCAGAGGTTTGTCCTGGAGCATAATATAAAGCTGGTTTAAATAAAGACTCACTATATCCCCAATGAGCAGAGGTCTGTCCTGGAGCATAATAGAAAGCTGGTTAACATAAAGACTCACTATATCCCCAATGAGCAGAGGACTGTCCTTGAGCATAATAGAAAGCTGGTTTAAATAAAGACTCACTATATCCCCAATGAGCAGAGGTCTGTCCTGGAGCATAATAGAAAGCTTGCTTAAATAAAGATTCACTATGTCCCCAATGAGCAGAGGTCTGTCCTGGGGCATAATAGAAAGCTGGTTAAAATAAAGACTCACTATATCCCCAATGAGCAGAGGTCTGTCCTGGAGCATAATATAAAGCTGGTTTAAATAAAGACTCACTATATCCCCAATGAGCAGAGGACTGTCCTGGAGCATAATAGAAAGCTGGTTAAAATAAAGACTCACTATATCCCCAATGAGCAGAGGTCCGTCCTGGAGCATAATAGAAAGCTGGTTTAAATAAAGACTCACTATATCCCCAATGAGCAGAGGACTGTCCTGGATCATAATAGAAAGCTGGTTAAAATAAAGATTCACTATGTCCCCAATGAGCAGAGGTCTGTCCTGGAGCATAATAGAAAGCTGGTTAAAATAAAGACTCACTATATCCCCAATGAGCAGAGGTCTGTCCTGGAGCATAATATAAAGCTGGTTTAAATAAAGACTCACTATATCCCCAATGAGCAGAGGACTGTCCTGGAGCATAATAGAAAGCTGGTTAAAATAAAGACTCACTATATCCCCAATGAGCAGAGGTCCGTCCTGGAGCATAATAGAAAGCTGGTTTAAATAAAGACTCACTATATCCCCAATGAGCAGAGGACTGTCCTGGAGCATAATAGAAAGCTGGTTAAAATAAAGACTCACTATATCCCCAATGAGCAGAGGTCTGTCCTGGAGCATAATAGAAAGCTGGTTAAAATAAAGACTCACTATATCCCCAATGAGCAGAGGTATCTCCTGGATGTTTAGAAATGTGATTTCTAAACATCCAGGAGAAAGCTGAAAGCTGATTAAAATAAAGACTCACTATATCCCCAATGAGCAGAGGTCTGTCCTGGAGCATAATAGAAAGCTGGTTTAAATAAAGACTCACTATATCCCCAAAAAGCAGAAGTCTGTCCTGGAGCATAATAGAAAACTGGTTTAAATAAAGACTCACTATATCCCCAATGAGGTGAGGTCTGTCCTGGAGCATAATAGAAAGCTGGTTTAAATAAAGACTCACTATATCCCCAATGAGCAGAGGACTGTCCTGGAGCATAATAGAGAGCTGGTTAAAATAAAGACTCACTATATCCCCAATGAGCAGAGGACTGTCCTGGAGCATACTAGAAAGCTGGTTAAAATAAAGACTCACATTATCCCCAATGAGCAGAGGTCTGTCCAGGAGCATAATAGAGAGCTGGTTAAAATAAAGACTCACTATATCCCCAATGAGCAGAGGACTGTCCTGGAGCATAATAGAAAGCTGGTTAAAATAAAGACTCACTATATCCCCAATGAGCAGAGGTATCTCCTGGAGCATAATAGAAAGCTGATTAAAATAAAGACTCACTATATCCCCAATGAGCAGAGGTTTGTCCTGGAGCATAATAGAAAGCTTGTTGAAATAAAGACTTACTATATCCCCAATGAGCAGAGGTGTGTCATGGAGCATAATTGAAAACTGGTTAAAATAAAGACTCACTATATCCCCAATTAGCAGAGGTTTGTCCTGGAGCATAATAGAAAGCTGGTTTAAATAAAGACTCACTATATCCCCAATGAGCAGAGGTCTGTCCTGGAGCATAATAGAAAGCTGGTTAACATAAAGACTCACTATATCCCCAATGAGCAGAGGACTGTCCTTGAGCATAATAGAAAGCTGGTTTAAATAAAGACTCACTATATCCCCAATGAGCAGAGGTCTGTCCTGGAGCATAATAGAAAGCTTGCTTAAATAAAGATTCACTATGTCCCCAATGAGCAGAGGTCTGTCCTGGGGCATAATAGAAAGCTGGTTAAAATAAAGACTCACTATATCCCCAATGAGCAGAGGTCTGTCCTGGAGCATAATATAAAGCTGGTTTAAATAAAGACTCACTATATCCCCAATGAGCAGAGGACTGTCCTGGAGCATAATAGAAAGCTGGTTAAAATAAAGACTCACTATATCCCCAATGAGCAGAGGTCCGTCCTGGAGCATAATAGAAAGCTGGTTTAAATAAAGACTCACTATATCCCCAATGAGCAGAGGACTGTCCTGGATCATAATAGAAAGCTGGTTAAAATAAAGATTCACTATGTCCCCAATGAGCAGAGGTCTGTCCTGGAGCATAATAGAAAGCTGGTTAAAATAAAGACTCACTATATCCCCAATGAGCAGAGGTCTGTCCTGGAGCATAATATAAAGCTGGTTTAAATAAAGACTCACTATATCCCCAATGAGCAGAGGACTGTCCTGGAGCATAATAGAAAGCTGGTTAAAATAAAGACTCACTATATCCCCAATGAGCAGAGGTCCGTCCTGGAGCATAATAGAAAGCTGGTTTAAATAAAGACTCACTATATCCCCAATGAGCAGAGGACTGTCCTGGAGCATAATAGAAAGCTGGTTAAAATAAAGACTCACTATATCCCCAATGAGCAGAGGTCTGTCCTGGAGCATAATAGAAAGCTGGTTAAAATAAAGACTCACTATATCCCCAATGAGCAGAGGTATCTCCTGGATGTTTAGAAATGTGATTTCTAAACATCCAGGAGAAAGCTGAAAGCTGATTAAAATAAAGACTCACTATATCCCCAATGAGCAGAGGTCTGTCCTGGAGCATAATAGAAAGCTGGTTTAAATAAAGACTCACTATATCCCCAAAAAGCAGAAGTCTGTCCTGGAGCATAATAGAAAACTGGTTTAAATAAAGACTCACTATATCCCCAATGAGGTGAGGTCTGTCCTGGAGCATAATAGAAAGCTGGTTTAAATAAAGACTCACTATATCCCCAATGAGCAGAGGACTGTCCTGGAGCATAATAGAGAGCTGGTTAAAATAAAGACTCACTATATCCCCAATGAGCAGAGGACTGTCCTGGAGCATACTAGAAAGCTGGTTAAAATAAAGACTCACATTATCCCCAATGAGCAGAGGTCTGTCCAGGAGCATAATAGAGAGCTGGTTAAAATAAAGACTCACTATATCCCCAATGAGCAGAGGACTGTCCTGGAGCATAATAGAAAGCTGGTTAAAATAAAGACTCACTATATCCCCAATGAGCAGAGGTATCTCCTGGAGCATAATAGAAAGCTGATTAAAATAAAGACTCACTATATCCCCAATGAGCAGAGGTTTGTCCTGGAGCATAATAGAAAGCTTGTTGAAATAAAGACTTACTATATCCCCAATGAGCAGAGGTGTGTCATGGAGCATAATTGAAAACTGGTTAAAATAAAGACTCACTATATCCCCAATTAGCAGAGGTTTGTCCTGGAGCATAATAGAAAGCTGGTTTAAATAAAGACTCACTATATCCCCAATGAGCAGAGGTCTGTCCTGGAGCATAATAGAAAGCTGGTTAACATAAAGACTCACTATATCCCCAATGAGCAGAGGACTGTCCTTGAGCATAATAGAAAGCTGGTTTAAATAAAGACTCACTATATCCCCAATGAGCAGAGGTCTGTCCTGGAGCATAATAGAAAGCTTGCTTTAATAAAGATTCACTATATCCCCAATGAGCAGAGGTCTGTCCTGGAGCATAATAGAAAGCTGGTTTAAATAAAGACTCACTATATCCCCAATGAGCAGAGGTCCGTCCTGGAGCATAATATAAAGCTGGTTTAAATAAAGACTCACTATATCCCCAATGAGCAGAGGACTGTCCTGGAGCATAATAGAAAGCTGGTTAAAATAAAGACTCACTATATCCCCAATGAACAGAGGTCTGTCCTGGAGCATAATAGAAAGCTGGTTAAAATAAAGACTCACTATATCCCCAATGAGCAGAGGTATCTCCTGGATGTTTAGAAATGTGATTTCTAAACATCCAGGAGAAAGCTGAAAGCTGATTAAAATAAAGACTCACTATATCCCTAATGAGCAGAGGTCTGTCCTGGAGCATAATAGAAAGCTTGTTTAAATAAAAACTTACTATATCCCCAATGAGCAGAGGTCTGTCCTGGAGCATAATAGAAAGCTGGTTAAAATAAAGACTCACTATATCCCCAATGAGCAGAGGACTGTCCTTAAGCATAATAGAAAGCTGGATTAAATAAAGACTCACTATATCCCCAATGAGCAGAGGTATGTCCTGGAGCATAATAGAAAGCTGGTTAAATTAAAGACTCACTATATCCCCAATGAGCAGAGGACTGTCCTGGAGCATAATGGAAAGCTGGTTTCAATAAAGACTCACTATATCCCCAATGAGCAGAGGTCTGTCCTGGAGCATAATAGAAAGCTGGTTAAAAGAAAGACTCACTATATCCCCAATGAGCAGAGGACTGTCCTGGAGCACAATAGAAAGCTGGTTTAAATAAAGACTCACTATATCCCCAATAAGCAGAGGTCTGTTCTAGAGCATAATAACAAGCTGGTTAAAATAAAGACTCAATATATCCCCAATGAGCAGAGGTCTGTCCTGGAGCATAATAGAAAGCTGGTTTAAATAAAGACTCACTATATCCCCAATGAACAGAGGATTGTCCTGGAGCATAATAGAAAGCTGGTTAAAATAAAGACTCACTATATCCCCAATGAACAGAGGTCTGTCCTGCAGCATAATAGAAAGCTGGTTTAAATAAAGACTTACTATATCCACAATGAGCAGAGGTCTGTCCTGGAGCATAATAGAAAGCTGGTTTAAATAAAGACTCACTATATCCCCAATGAGCAGAGGACTGCCGTGGAGCATAATAGAAAGGTGGTTTAAATAAAGACTCACTATATCCCCAATGAGCAGAGGTCTGTCCTGGAGCATAATAGAAAGCTGGTTTAAATAAAGACTCACTATATCCCCAATGAGCAGAGGTCTGTCCTGGAGCATAATAGAAAGCTGGTTAAAATAAAGACTCACTATATCCCCAATGAACGGAGGTCTGTCCTGGAGCATAATAGAAATTTGGTTTAGATAAAGACTTACTATATCCCCAATGAGCAGAGGACTGTCCTGGAGCATAATAGAAAGCTGGTTTCTTGTCTGTTTCCATAAAACATCTGTTTGCTGTAGATATAAACATCCAACCAGTTGAATCACATTTGTATTTATCAGCATTCTGACTGGCATAGAATTCTCTTAGGAAATCTGGATCTCTGAAATGGTTCTTGTTTTCATCGATTATTTAAACATTTGCAAAATAAAATAAACAGAAATTATTTTTCTTTTATTTTACTGTGGATGATGCATTTAATCTATATCATTATGATTTAGGAATATAGTTCTCTATAAGGTTATAATGTGGTATGTATTGTAACCTTGTTGTCGAATGTACATTTCTGACAAGTTATATAGAAGTTATAAGTCAAGAGACATTTACATCATTTAGAAAATTGATTTATAGTGAAGCAAATATGAAGAATATGAGATATTGCATTTTCTATTTTTAGAATCTGACAAAGTCAGTTTAGACAAACCAGAAACTATGCATGTCTTCAGTTAGAATGTTATAAGTGCTGTATCTATGTAGACAGCCAGTAACTATAAAAAACATTAAACTCGATCTTGCTTCATTCAGCACTTTCCCTGCAAGAATGAAAAATAAATCCTGAGCTGTACAGTTTTAATACACAATTTTATATATGCACACACCAGAATTGGCAAAAACCCGGGTCTTATGAGTATTGCCCAGCCCAGTGGGAAATACTGGGACAACCCGGGTTTTACTGGGTTTTTGTGGGTAATACTGGGCAATACTGGGTAATATAAAATACTTGTCTGAATTTCAAAGAGGATTCAGTGATAAACACAAATGTAATACATTTAATAAGATATGTATACCCTATTTTGTTTGTTTTAGCATTTGTCTAGATGGGCAAACTGTAAATATAAAGCAAAATTTTTTTTGTTTTCCAATAAATATAACTTCTATTAAGAATTAACAATAACTTGTAAGAAAAATTACATTTAAATAATGTCACTAATTAATTAGTAATTATTCAGATTAGAACACAGATTTGTTTATGTAACAATAATCAGCCCTTATAATTCTATAAGTTTTATTGACACGACCCCTTAGGGTGTTTATTTAGCAATATGAATGTATGACAAATAAAATTAACAAGTCTCTTAATATGCAATAAAATGCATGTTTCAAGGTTTGAATTATTAAAATAATGCTTGGTAATTAAAAAAGGTATCTTTAAATGTACAAATCTTCTGTTCTGCCTACATATAGAATTAATAGAGAAGAGAATGAAATTGACATTTCAATCTACTAGTAATGGCTGTCACTGGTTATCTGTATAAAAAGTATATATTTAGCTGTTATACTATGAAACTGTACTAAGCCTTTACTATTTAGTGTTAAAATAAGCATAAAAAATCATATTGCCCAGTATTGCCCACTATTACCAATTTCTGGGAGTATTGCCCAGCCCGGGAAAACCCGGGTTTTCCCACCCGGGAATTCCCGGGCGGGTAATACTTTGCCAACCCTGGCACAAATACTTATTAGAAGAATATAAAACCAGAATGTTTCATGCAGTATATACAGGTTTAACATACGCTTACAACTACTTTGGTATCTGAGAAATTGACACCATATCAAATATATAAATACTTACTGAGACATTGCGAAATACTGTTTAGTTGTAGATTGTAAATCCACCCATGACGAATCTATGATTCTGCTAGGTGTAAACCAACTCATCTTATCTGTTCCTGTAGCATTGAACAACATGAAAGCTTTCTCGACACCATTTTTGTATATGGATACCCTGACCTGTAATATATTTTGATTAATTTTCTATACTTTATTTTCGATTATTTTTATCAAATAAGAAAAGGTAACCTTACTCTGTGCCAAACTTTCATTTGGTTTGTTTGAAAGATTTTTTTGTCTGACATTTTTGTCGGTCAGAGATAGTTTGTTTGCACATAAAGAGGACACGTCGATGTTCCATTACTAATCACATTTCTAAAGGTCCAGCTCATTCTTAAAAAAAAATGATCATAAATAAAATACTGTCACTTCAGCAATTTGTTTGTCATTTTATTTGATAAAATATAGTTACTGGTCAATTTTTTAAAGTAGTGATTAATATTATTGAAGTATACATGAATACATTAAGATGTTATGTATTATTAAATAAAGACAACAGTAGTATACCGCTGTTCAAAATTCATAAATCGATAGAGAAAAAAAACAAATACGGGTTGCAAACTAAAACTGAGGGAAACTTTTCAAATATAAGAAAACTACGACACAACAGAGACACAACACCGAAACGTAAAACACAGAGAAACGAACTTTTATGTAACAATGCCCATTTTCCTGACTCGGTACATGGCATTTTATGAACAAATGGTGATTTGAACCTGGTTTTGTGGCATGCTTCTGCTTTAATATTAATTATAACATTAAAATTAAAAATTACACGACAGGGTTACAATAAATGAACAGATAAATGAGAGAAAATATATGACAGAGAAACAAACGAATAATAGCCATTCAAAGGTTACAGGTTCAAAAATATTTTTAAACACCAGACGCGCGTAGCGCTACGTCTACACAAAACTATGCTCAGATGCAAACATTTTGAAAGCCATAACAGCTACCAAGTTGAAAATCGCCGAGGACCAAAAGTTTACAGTTTACAAAAGTTGCGAGGCCAAGGTTATCTTAGTCCGTTTCTCTGTGTGTTACATTTTAGTGGTGTGTCGTTGTTCTCCTTTTATATTTGATGCGTTTCCCTCGGTTTTAGTTTATTACCCCGATTTTGTTTTTTGTCCATGGATTTATGCGTTTTGAACAGCGGTATACTACTGTTGCCGTTATTTATCTGCCTGGGACAAAACGTCATTATTATCAAGAATTATACATAGTTTTGCAAACAGTAACTTTTATAAAATGACTATATAATAGATATACATGATTAAACTAAAGTGGCAACTAGCTATAGAATAAAAAACGAAAAAATTACAAAATCACAGCCCTGTTAGCCATAGTCAATGCTACGCCCAAAGTGACTTCACATGTAAATTGCTAAAACGTGGTCAGAAAATTAAGAACATTTTTATAAAATTCAATATTAGATTTGTATGACTCATCTAACTTGTATTAATAACAGTGAGCATTATAATACTAATTAAAATTTAATTGAAGTAGTAATTAAATAATTAATTGTATTATCTAGCTTTGTGGTTGATTCTTCTGATCAAACTGCAAACTAAATATTTAGTGTAAATTTCGTTGATCCAAAATTAAATCTATCAAATGAACTGGATTGAACTGAACTGTGTCATTTTTAATTTGTCTTCCTCATAACTTTGTTTCTGCGTTAGGAGCACACTCTTGTATATATGTATATGAAGTGCGTATAGTGTGAACATGCACGAGAATAATTTATTAATTGAGATATGTTAACACCATACGAAGAAGGCTGAGAAATGGGAAATTGATAATTATTAACGTTTTAATGTATTGATTGACAATAAAGATTATTCATGAATTTGGCCCTCCGAATTATACTATGTTTCTTGGATTGTTATATCATGAACCACACGACGGGTCCCACATGTGGAGCAGGATCTGGTTACCCTTCCCCAGTGTTTTATTGAGTTTGTGTCGTTTAGATTTTAGTTTTCTATGTTGTGTGTTTGTTCTATTATTTTTCTGTTTTTTTTTCGTGTTTAGCCGGGGCGATGTCAATTTATTTTCTATCTATGAGTATGACTGTCCCTCTCGTATCTTTCGCCCCTCTTTTGTGCACTTGGTAAAACAATTATTATTTAATAATAAATTATGAACACACTTTTATATTATTGTCAAATATTATTATCATAATAAAAGATTAGAATTACATTAGTTTTTTCTTTTAATTCGCCTTTTATGTTTTTTAATGCCTCTAAAGTGATTGAAATGCTCTTTCGATGAAGGACATAAGCCGATAACAGTACAATCTGTAAAGATCGTACAGAATTATAACTGTAATCTCTAGTGTGAAGATCGGTATACTTCTGTTGTATTTTTTTTTTTATTTCAAAATGCTAAATTTGAACATAGAAATCAAATTCCATGACGGCAAAACAATCTTAAAGCTTTTGTGGTTTTTTATTTGCCAAAAACAAACATTTACTAACTGTCATTATGGTACTGTTAGCTTAAAAAGTAGTCAAGTATAATTCTACCAAGCTAAATAAGCATAAAAAAGATAAGATCCCTTAACATCATGAACATAACTAAAGCACTCTCTTTAGGGGACTTCTTTTCTTTTTACCTTATCCAAGCAAAGAAATGTCCAGTTGTTTGACAATATTGGCTTATAATGTCCAGGGAAGTTTGGTGTCAGTGCCCGGGCATCTTGTTGGAATTCATTAATTGTTTTAGTTGAGTTCCATAATTCAAACAAATCAGTAACACCCGGAGGATATGTTTCTACTCCAGTTACTCCCTTCATCAATAGTACATAACCATTCGGTGATGGTGCTAAAAATTAAAATAATCAATAGTACATAACCATTTGGTGATGGTGCTTAAAATAAATATCATCAATAGTACATAACCATTTGGTGATGGTGCTTAAAATATATATCCTCAACAGTACATAACCATTTGGTGATGGTGCTTAAAATAAATATCATTAATAGTACATAACCATTTCGTGATGGTGCTTAAAATAAATATCATCAATAGTACATAACCGTTTGGTGATGGTGCTTAAAATAAATATTATCAATAGTACATAACCATTTGGTGATGGTGTTAGAATAAATATCATCAATAGTACATACCTATGTGATGATGGTGTTTAAAATAGATATCCTCAAAAGTAAATAACTATTTTGTGATGGTGCTTAAAATAGATATCATAAATAGTACATAACCATTTGGTGATGGTGCTTAAAATGAATATCATCAATAGTACATAACCGTTTGGTGATGGTGCTTAAAATAAATATCATCAATAGTACATAACCATTTGGTGATGGTGCTTTCAATAAAAATCATCAATAGTACATAACCATTTGGTGATGGTGCTTTCAATAGATATCATAAATAGTACATAACCATTTGGTGATGGTGCTTAAAATGAATATCATCAATAGTACATAACCGTTTGGTGATGGTATTTAAAATAAGTATCATCAATAGTACATAACCATTTGGTGATGGTGCTTTCAATAGATATAATCAATAGTACATAACCATTTGGTGATGGTGCTTAAAATAAAAATCATCAATAGTTCATAACCATTTGGTGATGGTGCTTAAAATAGATATCATCAATAGTACATAACCATTTTGTGATGGTGCTTAAAATAGATATCATCAATAGTACATAACACTTTGGTGAGGGTGCTTAAAATAGATATCATCAATAGTACATAACCATTTCGTGATGGTGCTTAAAATAAATATCATCAATAGTACATAACTATTTGGTGATGGTGTTTAAAAAAAAAACCATCAATAGTACATAACCCTGTGGTGATGATGCTTAAAATAGATATCCTCAAAAGTACATATTAACCATTTTGTGATGGTGTCTAAAATAGATATCATCAATAGTACATAACTATTTGGTGATGGTGCCTAAAATAAATATCATCAATAGTACATAACCGTTTGGTGATGGTGCTTAAAATAAATATCATCAATAGTACATAACTATTTCGTGATGGTGCTTAAAATAAAAATTATCAATAGTTCATTACCATTTGGTGATGGTGCTTAAAATTGATATCATCAATAGTACATAACCATCGGGTGATGGTGCTTAAAATAAAAATCATCAATTGTACATAACCATTTGGTATGGTGCTTAAAATAGATATCATCAGTAGTACATAACCATTTAGTGATGGTGCTTAAAATAAAAATCATCAATTGCACATAACCATTTGGTGATGGTGCTTAAAATAGATATCATCAATAGTACATAACCATTTGGTGATGGTGCTTAAAATAAAAATCATCAATAGTACATAACCGTTTGGTGAAGGTGCTTAAAATAAAAATCATCAATAGTACATAACCATTTGGTGATGGTGCTTAAAATTGATATCATCAATAGAACATAACTATTTGGTGATGTTACTTAAAATAGATATCATCAATAGTACATAACCATTTGGTGATGGTGCTTAAAAAAGACATCATCAATAGTACATAACCATTTGGTGATGGTGTTTTTAAAAATATCATCAATATTACATAACCATTTGGTGATGGTGCTTATAATAGATACCATCAATAGTACATAAGCATTTGGTGATGGTGCTTAAAAAAAATACCTTCAATAGTACATAACCATTTGGTGATGGTGCTTTAAAAATTATCCTCAATAGTACATAACTATTTGGTGATGGTGTTTAAAAAACATATCATCATTAGTACATAACCATTTGGTGATGGTGCTTAAAATTAATATCATCAATAGTACATAACTTTTTGGTGATGGTGCTTATAATATGTCATATAAAATGTTTTTGAGTGTATTACATCATAAGTTACCAAGATATAATTTATGGTTAAAAGTAACCTAATGTGTGTATACAGTTGTTTCAGTTGATCTTTTTTTTTAAATTCGGTGCAAACGGCAGATGGATAATATGCAACAACCTTGGCTTTGACACCTAAATTACAGGGCTGGTTGGTTTTTTTTGCAAAATGATAAACAAAACCTCAGATAATGTGGAAAAAGACAATTCAAAACATTTAGTAAATAGTTCTGTCTTTCATACCTTATAAATTTCAAAAAAGGTTATGTTTTCATTTTGATATGATCTTGGTAAATATCTTAATCTGACATCATAATGCTCATGTGAACTTGGTTAAAAATTGACTGTCGAATTAGCCAAGACTGCTTAAAGTGGTGTTTAAATTTAACAATAAATTGTCAGTAAGTTTCACGTTGCTGCAACCCTACCTTCGTACAACGCTACCCTAACTGAAAACTTTAACCGTCCAAATGCACTGCTTTCAAACGATTACAATTCCTTGTTTAGTGAGCAAACTCTAGAACAAAATCGTTACTTGTACTGATGACTCCTAAGGTTTGGGAATAAGTTACACATTGTGATGATACCATACTTGTTACTTGTACTGATGGTACTGAAGGTTTAGGACATACGTTACACATTGTAATGATAACATACTTGTTACTTGTACTGATCGATAGTACTGAAGGTTTAGGACATAAGTTACACATTGTAATGATAACATACTTGTTACTTGTACTGATGGTACTAAAGGTTGAGGACATAAGTTACACATTGTAATGATAACATACTTGTTACTTGTACTGATGATACTGAAGGTTTAGGACATAAGTAACACATTGTAATGATAACATTCTTGTAACTTGTACTGACGGAACTGACGGTTTAGGACATACATTACAGTGTCGGGCACAATTCTGTCTGGCAAAGTCAATAAAAACGTACAAGCATTTGATCCAATTTCTGCGCATGCTGAGGGGTTCTTGTCGACACAAGAGGGTGTAGCAGTTGTCATCTGATCAGCTGAAACATATATATCTTTATGTAGATTGAAGACCATATGTAGATTAAAAAGCATATGTAGATTAAATAGCATATGTAGATTAAAGAGAATATGAAGATTAAAGAACATTCGTAGATTAAAGAGCATTTGTAGATTAAAGAGCCGATATAGATTGACGAACAGTTGGTTAAAGAACATTTGTAGAGTAAAGAGCATATGTAGATTGCAGAGCAGCATATGTAGATTAAAGAGCAGCCTACGTAGATTAAAGAGCCTATGTAGATTGAAGATGGGTTGATTAAAGAACAATTGTAGATTAAAGAGCATATGTAGATTGCAGAGCATATTAAGATTAAAGAACATTTGTAGATTGAAAAGCATACGTGGATTAAATATACTATGTGGATTAAAGAGCCAATGTAGATTGAAAAACAGTTGATTAAAAAAAAAATTGTAGATTGAAGAGCATATGTAGATTCCAGATTAGCATATGTCATGTATGTAGATAAAAGATCGGCATATTTAGATTAAAGTACAAATGCAGATTAAAGAGCCTATTTTGATTGAAGAACAGTTGATTAAAGAACATTTGTAGATTAAAGAGCATATATAGATTGCAGAGCATATGTAGATTAAAAAGTATATCTAGATTAAAGAACATTTGCAGATTAAAGAGTATCTGTAGATTGAAAAGCATACGTGGATTAAATATACTATGTGGATAAAAGAGCCTATGTAGATTGAAGAACAGTTGATTAAAGTACATATGCAGATTAAAGAGCCTATGAAGATTGAAGAACAGTTGATTAAAGAACATTTGTAGATTAAAGAGCACAAAATTATGGATATTGCAGAGCATATGTAGATTAAAGAGCATATTTAGATTAAAAAAACATTTGTAGATTAAAGAGCATATGTAGATTGAAAAGCATACGTGGATTAAATATACTATGTGAATTAAAGAGATGAAAAATTAAAGTGATTGTGAACGCTATAGGGAAACATTGCTTCCATTTAAGAATCGCCAGCTTTATATTAACATAAATAGTATTTAAACATGGTACACATTTTGACACAATATATTGTTTGAATTTGATGTATCTTTTTTTTCAGTCCAAACCGTATCTTATAACAAATTGATTCAACTATTTTCTTATTACCTAGGACATTAGTTTTCTCAATTGAATTGTTCTGTTATTATTTAGGTCATAGGTTTTCTCAATTGAATTGTTTTCTTATAAATTTGGTAATTAGTTTACTCAATTTACTCAAATGAATGTTCTCATTTTTGAAGATTTTACACTTGGCTAAAGATGCCTTTAACAACTAAATTTAAACTTTGGTAGATGGTTGTCTCATTGGCAAATCTTACTACATCTCCACATTTTTATATAGGGGAAATAGGTCTGTTATGTTTTATGATCACGTGTATAGGTTATCTAAATTATGTAGATTTTTCCATGTCATTGCTAATAAGTCTTGTCAGAACATACTGTTGTCTTTTTACAGTGTTTAGTCCTTTCTCTTATGTTTTATGATCTCATTAATTTATAACAAAACTGTGTTTTAATATTATATATAGTATCATAGCTCGTCACTAACTAACATCTGATTACCGTGTTTTCAATAATTTGTGGAACGTCTGTTTTAATATTATAAAAACAGAGATTTTCATTCTTGCAATCTATTGAACAATACAAAACACTTTTCGCAGTACAATGAATAATGAATAACATTTTCAAATTTTGACAAACTTGGAATAAGCAGGGAAATTAATGAATGTATGTGTGTGTTTCCTTTACTACAGCGACCAAAGCAAAAACAACCTCCTAATTATTAAATAAAACAAGGACGAAAGATACCAGAGGGACAGTCAAACTCAGAGAATAAAAATAAACTGACAACCTCATAAACTTACCACACATCCCACAATAATGTTGACAGTTTTCTTTAGCCCATGGTACATACTCGTTGACACAAACCTTTTTACCATATAAATCACAGTTTGGAAGTTTATCTCGACATACATTTGTAGGTGTGGTCATACCAGGCTGAGCTGTAAAAACAATGACAATTAATAATACTAAGGTGTCATCATAGCTGAATGAACTGTATTAAAAACTTTGATTTCAAATGAGAAAGAAAAGGCAAAATTTTTGTGAATAATACAAATTTTGTATCGGAGTGAAAGTTATTTCGTCACAGGATTTGTTTTAACCATCAACATACACTGAACGAGGGGCCACAGACACATTGAAATTGTACATTTTATTAAGCAAACAAATGTAGCTGAAGGAAAAATCCGGGAAGATCAAGTCGATCCAAATGGTTCTCAATAGCTGATCATGGTGTCAAAATAGCACACATAAAACTCATCTGAAAATTGACCGTCCTTTGTATTCATTGCTTTGTTTAATAGCTTATCTACAGAGAATTGAAAATGAATTAGGAATTCTCTGATTACATGACTGGTTTAAGCTGTAACAATAAAACCTGATAAGTAATATTTAAATCAAAGATGAAATGAAAAAGAAACAAATTTATATAAAAAAAAATGTCAGACCAACATATCTAAATTGATACGTTTGGTATGTGACACCAAATAAGTCAAATTCACAAATGCTAATATCAATTCAATTTAGAAACAAAAATATGTCCATAGTACACGGATGCCCTACTCGCATTAGCTCAGTCGACTGTGCAATTTTGGGTCAAAATTCTCGAAAGATCTTACCATAGGAAACATGTGCACTAAGTTTCTTGTTGATTTGACCCTATCTTCATCGAAAACTATCATGACATTAAAAAAACTGAAACGGGCACTATCCGTTTCCATGTTCGGTAGCCTGTAAAATCAGGGTCAAAACTCTCAAATTGAAAGATCATATCAAGTTGATTCGACTTCAACTGCATAAAATAGTATAACTAGCTATATATAATGAATACATACCACACTTTCCACAATAATGTTGACAATTTCTCTTTGCCCATGCATCATATGGTGGTTGACATACGGACTGGCCATAATTCGCACAGTTTTCTATAACATCAGTACATCCAGGGTGAGGATCTAGTGATAATATGAGGGGTGAAGGAGTCACAACACCGGGGGCTACTGTTGTTGGAGTTCTACATTGCAGTCTCTTACAACACTGACCGGATACAGGTATAAGTTCACAGAGAGCAGGAAGTCTGGTGAACTCTGGACATCTGAATTGATAAGACATAAAAGTGTCAGGTCAAGTCAAAACATAAAAACAAACTGGAAAGAAGGACGGTTAGGATATCATGCAGGTCACTGGCAAAGCATTGCTTGTTAGCACTTCAATGAATAGATTGCAGTGGAACACAATTAGGTAAAAAATATTGACTTGGAGTTATCTACCTTTGTTCATTCTTTAGCTATATCTTCTTTTTAACAGACAGATCCATTAACCATAATTAATCATGCACAAATTCCAATGAAATAGTTTTCTCGACAAGTAAGGTATATAAATCAATTTAAAACTTGAATAAATATTGAAAAGAAATTTTTAATTAATTGTTGAGCATGAATAGGGTCTAGAGTATTTTATTGTTGAGACAAGGCCTTCAAATAAAACTATCAAGCCCGTAACAATAGGGTTTAATATTCAACCCGAACAGAGGAATATTTGATTGGGGCAGATATTTACAATAAGTCAGCTATAGTACCCTTAGTTGTTTCCCTTTAATATGACATCAAAATTATTGTGCACATTCCAACCTGTTCCCTTGGTAACCCCTTATTGTTTTATAAACAAAAACTGAATTATTTACTTTTTTCAGAAATTCCTCGAAAAAAATATCAATGAGTTATTTAAAACCCTTCATTTTCGTTGGTTAAACTCTAATCAGGGGTAAACAATAAGATAACAATACTAACGGATCAGTACACTGATATCTTCCTGTTTTACTATCCACACATTTACAATGGAAATCACAACCATCGTCCCATTCATCACCAACTTGATGTAATTGTCCTTTGTAGATACAACCCACTGTAAGCACAACACAAAATGTCATTATGTACAATTGTCCTTTATAGATACATCCCACTGTTAACACAAGACACAATATAATAATAATGTACAATTGTTCTTTGTAGATACAACCACTGTTAACACAAGGCACAATATTTAATATTATAATGTATAATTGTCCTTTGTAGATACAACCCAGTGTAAACACAGCACAACAAGTAATTCAATTATAATACTTTGATGTCAATTGTCACTTTGATTATAAAAGATACAAGAGGGACAATCATACTCATAGATAAAAAAATGACAAAGACATGGCTAAAAAAGAAAAAAACACAAACAGACAAATAAATGTACAAACGACACAACCTATAATACTAAAGATCAAGTAACACAAACATGAACACATACCCTACCAAACATTGAGAGTTTGATCTCAAGTGCCCCGGTAAGGTAAGCAGATCCTGTTCCACAAATAACAATTTAGACACTCAAACAACTGTCGATAGTCACTTCAATTGAAAAATCTACTAAAATGATAAGAATAACATTCACTCTAAAGTAGTTAAAAATATGATATACTACTTTCATTTTTAAAACTTTCTGATAAACATTATTTTGTTGAAGAAAATCATGAAAACTTTAAAATAGCGTTATATCAAGAACAGTAGCATAATAGTCTTAAATCGATTAAGCAATAACATAAAGTTATAGAACTAATAATGCAGACCCGGTCGGGAACAGCATACCAGAAAGTAGTACATAATTAATATAAAACACAATAATTCGTACGCATAGCTGTATCTTTCACAATAGGTGAATTATTTTGATAGATTTCGTATAAAATGAAAGCTTGGGTCCTTGGAATAACTGTAGAACCCTTATGAAAGTTTTTTTTTATATCTTAATGAAGGGTATGGAATTATAATAGGAGGGTACATTTGCCCTGTTGTTTATATCAGAAGTACCGGGTTTGGTACTATGAAACTTCCGGAACCAATGCGCTCTAATATGCAATCAAAGGTATGTTGAGTTTTTCAGAACAAGTTAGGTTTTAGATTTTTCAAGAAATGATTACCACTTTATTTTAACTTACGACACAGTACATGTATCAATTAATGCTTGAAACTGCAGAATTTGACATGGAAAGCAATAGAACACTTTCGACTTCATCCGTCACCGGAAAAAACTCGTCAATTATACGCGTTTTTATCACCGTCATTTGTGCGTGTAGGGGCGTCGTCACTTCCCTTCCAATGTTGAGCGAGTGGTTGGAAAACTATAATTCTATATTATACGAATTATTCGGCAAATTGAATTCTCAAAATTGACAATCAACACTGCTGTCATTAGGGAATTGTCAGTAAGTACCTACAGAGCAACCATTATTTCTAGTTTATCCTGCACAAAGACGATCACTAAGACGCTTGATGAACGTAAATAGTGCAGGGATACAGGCGACCCCCTCTATCTGGTAAATGACGTCATAAAGGCGTGCATAATTGACGAGTTTTTGCCGGTGACGGATGAACTCGAAAGTGGTCTATTAGGCAATGCATTAGTAGTTTTATACCTCAAATGAGCTTATAAAAGTTAAGAAGAGCAATAAATATGTCTGGGATACAGTTAGTTCATGAAATAAAGCTGGTTTCGCTGATTTTATTCATTTCCTCTTTTCAGTGTTTCTGTTGTTTTGTTGTTTTTCTGTTATAGTTGATGTGTTTACCTCGGTTTAGGTTTGTGACCGGGATTTGTTTTCTTTTTGTAACTTTATGACTATTAAACAGCGGTATACTACTGTTACCCTTATTTAAGGTAGTTGCAAACATCTTCATAAAATTATATCAGCTAAAATAAAAATAAAAATATTAACTTTGACCCTTTGATAAAATATAAGAAAAAATCAAAAGAATTGAACCACGCATTTAATCGGAAAAAAAATCATTGGATATACATGTAGCAGATTAACAAAAACTTATTTGTTAATGCTAAAGCTTAATATTCCCTTTACAATACATCATGAATCAAAAGTTCAGCTGTTTATTAAAGAACTATCCCTCTGTTGCGTTTTGTAAAAAGTAAAATCACAAAAAAAAACGGAACTTTGAGGAAAATTCAATCGTAAAGTTCCTTATAAAATGGCAACATCAAATGACAAAACACATCAAACGAACAGAGAACAACTGTTATATTCCTGACTTGGTTCAGTCATTTTCAAATGTAAAAAATGGTGGATTGAATATTTGGTTGAATAGCGCGAACCCTCTCACTTTATGACAGTCGCATCTAATTCCGTAATATTTACAACGATGCGTAAACAAAATAGTCATACTAAATTAAAGTCAAAATATGGGTACAGCAGTCATTACTGCGTTACAATATCTCAAAACAAGCAATCATTTACAAAAAAGCACTAAAGCATTTATCAATTTTAAAAACATATTAAATGCTTCGCGTGTCTGTCGTCAGAACATGTAAACGTCACATAGGAAGAAATTTAGTCTTTCAATATTATATAAGAAAGAATATTATAATTTTACATATGGAATGTTGGTATACAGGGTTAAAAAATCAAAAGTTATGTGACAATCAATTTCAGAAATAGACCGATGTTTAAAATTGTCCAAAAGTTCTTTAGAATTTTTACGAATCAACATATGATTAATGCCATTACGAGAGTAAATAATTTTGTCGTGTGTTAAATTTATAATAGAACAGTAACATAATGCCATATTATAGAACAAAAACATAATGACGGGATCTTTTAAAGTACAGGTATACGTTATAAGAACCAAAGAAACACAAACATTCGCGTATATAAAACACACCAGCAAAATTGAAAAATAATACAGACACATAAACGGGATGTATCAGTACCGAGCCACGTCAAATGAGTAGCACAGAAAATTACCAAACGTTAAAAGTGATATCAGAAATATAACAAAGAACAATGAAAAAACAATATAAAACGTTGTTAAGATGAAAAACGACATCAGTACGCAGAATCCAAACAATAAGACCATCATGTATTATTTGTGAAGTTGATACGGAATTTTAATCAACGAGATCTTAGTACCTTCCAATGAACTTTTTTAGAAAAAGGACGAGACGTTCTTTGACATACCCCTGGTTAATAACCTTTTTGCTCAGACACTGATGACGTTTAATAAAGTCTGAGCAGGAGCTGCAAGCTTTTGTAAAAATCCCATATGCAGGTGAAGTTGGTATATTGCTACTAAGTACCACCTTAAATGCTGGACAAAACCAACAAAAGAAACAAGTTCAATAAACTATCAATAAATCTTACATCCATCAATACTGGTGGTGTTGACTCCGGGTTTATAGGATACTCCAGGTCTAAATCCTGAGAATCCACCAGTATATGAACCAACAACTGGAAATGGAGCATTAGGCTTCACTATTGATCCATCTCTGGTGGTACATTGAATTGTTTTACAACATTTACCCGGTACAGTTGTTGTGAAACACTCTCTTGGTAAGTTATTGTATGTTGGACACCTGATGAAATAAAACAAAAATGTGTTGAAAAACATTGACATTTGTTTTTTTCAATCTTTGTAGTCAAACCGCGGAAAAAAAAAATATAGTCTCAAGACTATTACCACTGCCCTCTGATATTCATTTGATGTATAAAGGTTTGTTGCATATAAACAGGATAATGTATAGTCGTTGTTCTCCTCTTATATAATGCGTTTCTCTCGGTTTTAGTTTGTTACCCCGATTTTGTTTTTTTGTCCATAGATTTACGAGTTTTGAACAGCAGTATACTACTGTTGCTGTTATTTGCATACTAGTTCAGGGATAATGGACGACATACCTAACTCCGAATTATACCAAAGAAACTAAAATTAAAAAAAAATAACTTGCTCTAAACCATTGCCTTGCATATTTATATGCTAAACAATGAAGTAACAATGATTCAAAACGATATTTTTCTTTTTGAAGAAACAATTGAACAATCGGAATATATCACACTGCAGACCTAACAATTTTGTCAGTCAAGACCAACAAGTTTTGATAAGTTTGATTCTGAAATTTGAAATTAAGGTATGAAAGAGTATTTTCCCTATACATTTGAAGGACTATTGTAGTGATCAAAATGTTAAGAGTTTCTTTAGTGTTTGAATAATCCTTTGAAACCTTCATTGAAACACTTACTGTGGTTTACATTCATAATATCCAGTGGATCCATCTACGCAGGTACAAGTAAAATCACAGTCAATATCCCAGGATTCTCCCTTGTTGTATACCTTGTTCTTATATACACACTGATCTGTTAATATAATAAAACAATGAATAATTTACAGAGGTTCATGAAAAGTCAGAGTCAATATCCCAGGACTCTTGCTAGTTGTATATATTGTTCTTATATATAAATTGACCTGTAAATATAATACCTTAACAAGTAAACTCTAGTGTTCCCTTGTTGTATAGTCTGTCATTACAAACACACTGATTTATAAATAGAATACTAAGGTACATTACCTAAAGTTGTCATTTATCTGTTTAAAACAGATGTGTAAATAAGTAAAATGTCTTTTGTTCTTGAACAATTGACAGGTCTTTCCTTTTATAATGTAAAATACATGTTCCAATACACGTAGAATGTATTGAAAAGTTCAAGGTCAACCTTAAAAAGCTTTAAAACATACTGAAAATCCTTTAAATAAGGTCAAAAACACATAATTCGCTATATGGGACATGACCTTGACCTTTGAACTTTTGACCTTTGTCAAGGTCATTAGTCCCAAATGTCATTGCTGAAGGCACCTTGGGTCTATGACCTTTGGTCATATAGCAAAAGCTGAGTTTGCCTTTTCAGAAACCTAAAACAAGAGTTCGCTAGTAAGGTGTTAGGTCAAAGATCAAGGTCAACATACACATTTGACCTTGAGGTATTTTTCAAAGTCGCATGAAATGATAATGAATGGTGAAGATCCTAGGTGTCTACAACTCACGGTTTCTGAGTTTTGGTGGCCAAACGACACCGGTTAATTTCAATAGAGGCATAGCCCTACCAAAGAGTCGTTGAATCTTTTCGATCCAAATGTAATGAAGAACCAGGGTCTGGTCCTGAACAAATTTCACCCTTCGTTTTTTTCTACCTATTACGGTTACAGTGTTGGAACGATAACAAGGTTTTTGGGTTTCTTAGGGATTACTGCGAACCGACAAAATATTTCGACTCACAGGGCGAGTTCCGGATAGGTATTCATGACACCGATACAAAGTGTGAACATGAAAGCGACACGTCTTACGGTTAAGGCTGCTAACTTCGTCAAAGTTTGGCGGAAAAAGAATAATAATAATTATAATAATAATAATAAAACTAAGTTCTTTCCCTTTTGAAAAAGGAAAGACCTTAATAACATAGAACAAAATAAGCAAAAGCCCGCCCATGGTCACAAGCAATCTGTACATAAAATATCAAAATATAGAATAAGAAACCTGCTTAATGTACACGTTTTTCTTGAAAACAAAGTATAGGTTAAGAAATGGTCAGAGCATTCGTCTTCGGTTCCTTAATTTTTGTATTTATATACGGATATACTACATTAACTTACTACTGATGCCAGTGATTTGATTTGGTTTGATTGGGTATCCTCCTCCTGGGATTCCACTAGTTGTGTTTTGTGAGGGGTTAGGACTGATTTGAATAATTTGTATAAGACTTGTTGGAGCTGGTGTTGGTAGCGAGCCTATTTTAGTTGGTAATGACGTTGGCACAAGCTGAGGAACTGGGTCCATGGTACCAAATCCTGGTATATCACAACTTATAACTGGACAACACTGTCCTGGTACCATCTTCTTTTTACAGTATGATGGTAATGCTGGATAGGCTGGACACCTAAAATAGTTTTATCGAAAAGGATAACAAAATATAAAAGGCAAATTTAAAGAAAGAACGTCCATACCATAATCATTGAGACAAATTTAACCACTTTTTAAACGAATGGACAACAACTGTCATATTCCTGACTTGGTACAGGCATTTTCAAATGTAGAAATGATGAATTGAACTTCCGACATGTATGACAGTTATAGTTCCAAGCATTCGAGATTCATCATTCCTTATTGATCAACGTTAGGTGGTTAACTAATGATACCGGATGTGTTCCTTACGTCGTAACTACAAACCCCTTCCCTTTCATGAATGTGACCTACCGAATAATACTATTTACCGGATTTGAAATCACAAAAGCCACACGACGGGAGCCACGTGTGGAGCAGGATATGCCTACCCTTCCGGAGCACCTGAGATCACCCTTGGTTTTCGGTGGGGTTCGTGTTGTTTATTCTTTAGTTTACTATGTTGTTTCATGTGTACTATTGTTTTTCTGTTTGTCTTTTTCGTCTTTAGCCATGGCGTTGTCAGTTTTTTTTTTAGATCTATGAGTTTGACTGACCCTTTGGTATCTTTCGTCCCTCTTCTATAGTAATGATGACACCGGAGACACAAAGTGAAACTAATAATGCCTGTACCAAGTCAGGAATATGACAGTTCTTGTCTATCTTGTCTGATGCGTTTTTTTACTTGATTTTGTTATGTGATTATGGACTTTCCAAATTGATTTTCCTCTAAATTCGTTATTTTTGTGATTTTACTTTTTTTTTTTAACATTGTTCGATTTGAGGTTCACTTGACGTTAACACTAAAATAATGTGACATATTTTGTATGCCGTACATAAGGAATTTTGAAAAAAAACTAATAGAAAACTAAAAACAACAAGTTTAGGAAGAAACATGTAACTTCAAGTCAAATTTAACTATATAACACAGGAATTTAGGAAGCTTTTGGAGTTAATACGACCCTATGACCCTTTTGGTCATTTAGGTAGTTCAAACATAAACAGATACAATCTCACTTAGATATACATCTGTACAGTCCTTTAGGTCCGTTCAAACAGGTACACACATCTTCACACCCATCATTCCAAGAGGCTTCCTGTTTGTAAGTCTTGTTCTTGAATAAGCAGCTGTCTATAAGAAAAATCACAAGTCTTATTTAAAATACTCTAAGCTGTGATATTCTGAAAATGTGCTCTCCTTGATATCGAAGTTAACATATTGCAAGGTATTATAATAAACACACGCTATTTGAAAAAAGACACTTTTATACTTCTGAATTTTTATGTATGCAGGTACCAGGTTGACAGACACCCAAACAATTGACTTCTTAAATACATCTCTGAAATCTTACAACAATAGATATAGGAAGATGTCTATATGATTATGCGTTCCTTGTAAAATCTACAGAATTTGTAATGCAGCGCTTTTTATAAGGATATGAATAGCTAAATTTAAATAAAGTCAAAGATTTGAATTTTATATTGTGTTTCACTCTTACAAGTCGTTTCCTCCATATAAATGATCACCAGATCCATGCAACACAAACTCCGCGATTTCAGTCGTTACAATAGCAAGTAAATGAATGTGTAAACAGAAATCATGTAGCTTTATTTACTTTGTATTTTTTTGTAATCAATCGCAGATTAACTAAAATATTCTCTTAATGGTGTATAATTTTTCTGATCACCACTACATGTATAAAGAAATATTTAAAAAAACATGACCGTTTATAATCTTTACAACTAGTACCCTGTAAAGCATTATGGTTATGACGGGATCCATAGAAAACAGTATGTGTTCCTATTGGAACCAGATTAAACTTGTTTGGTGGAATGGTTCCTGTGAATTTGTTTCCAGTGATTGGAATATAGGTGCCACAGTCTGGAATCTGACAACAGGAATCTGTTGGGTCTGGTTTCAATGTACAAATTGATGGCAAGCTGGAGTAAGCTTTACATCTGTCAATAAACAAACAAAATATGGTCTTCACAATCATAAAGATGTCAGAAAGTTATTAAGAGAGTAAGCTTTACATCTGTCTATATACAAACATAACATGGTCTTTATAAAGATGTCAGAAAGTTATTAAGAGAGTAAGCTTTACATCTGTCTATATACAAACATAACATGGTCTTCATAAAGATGTCAGAAAGTTATGTTTCAATGTCAACGACTTAATATAGATATTGTCGAACTTCCAGTTCTAGGATACCTTTCTAATAAGGTGATCAAATGTATCATGTATTCTCTATAAAAAAAAAAAAAAAAATAGAAACTTTGAAAACTCTCAATTATATACCTCAATGTGGGACTCAATATATATATTTTCTATTTGTTTTGTTTTTGATAAAACAATAACAAAAGAATAAGGTTTACAAGGAGTGACAAACCCATTCAAAAAAATCAGTCTGACATAATGTAAAAACTCAGTTATGTGATTTAAGCTGGAACATCATATATACCAATTTCAAGGTTGTTTTGCATATTCCAAATAAATCCTTGTGTTGATATGGATCAGCAGGTCAAGGTTGACTGTATCGTGTATTCATATCAAAAACAAAAAAAAATACGCCATGCTCCTTGTATACAGTTGTCAATATAGAAGGGTATGACACGGACGACATATCTAGCAAGCGTGGTAGATGAGACTAATTTAAAAGATAAAGGCTATAGCATAACCCAAAGTACTTACCTGTATCAGTTTAATAAAGGTAAAAAAAATATTACTTTCAGCAAATGAGTTATTGAAGGATTTTTTTAATTTAAAATAAATGCTTAATTTTTTTTCGCTATTGGAATTTCCTTAAATGTTTTTTTAATATCTTGAAACAGTTTTTAGTGAACACTGTAAGTAATTTCTCATGCTCATGCTATTTAACGAATAATCAATTTCTATTGTTATGAATAAAAATGGACTTTGTTTGCGGGATGTAGAAGCAGGGGTTTCAAGAAACCCCGCTTGTCACAGCCTGTGATCAAAATCCATTGTTATTCTTAACTAAAGATCTATACAAATTACACGTGTTTCAAAAATAGAAACAATGGAGTATAACAATAGAGCTGGGTTGTAACATGAAAGTTTACCCTAGAATACAATTAAAGATAGAAGTTGACGTGAGGCTCTTTAATTAACAGGTAAATAGTTACAGGTACCAGGATTTTAATTTAGTACGCGGACGCACACCTCGCCCACACAAGACCCACCAATGACGCTCATATCAAAATATCTACAAAGCTAAACAAGCACAAAGCTGAAGAGCACTGAGTATCCAAAACTCCAAAATGATGTGCCAATAAGGTTAAAGGTAATCCATGCCTGGGATAAAAAAAATCCTTAGTTTTTTGTAAGAGTCAATGTTTTGTAAACCGGAAATGTATAAAATTGACCACATTAATGATATTCATGTCAACACCGATATGTTTACTACTGGGCTGGTGATATCCTCGAGAACGAAACGTCCACCAGTAGTGGCATCGACCCAGTGGTGTAAATAGTTATCAAAGGTACCATGATTATAATTAAGTACTCCGACGCGCGCCTCGCTAACACAAGACCCACCCATGACGCCCACATCAAAATATCTACAAAGCTAAACAAGCACAAAGCTGAAGAGCACTGAGGATCCAAAACTCCAAAAAGTCGTGTCAAATACGGCTAAGGTAATCCATGCCTGGGATAAGAAAATCCATAGTTTTTCATAAAATTCAATGTTTTGTAAACAGGAGATTTATAAAAATTACCGCATTAATGATATTCACGTCAACACCGAAATGTTGACTACTGGGCTGGTGATACCCACGGGGACGAAACTTCCACCAGCAGTGGCATCGACCCAGGGAAAAGTCACATGCTATTTACCTAATTAGAAATTTTTAATTGATGTTTATATTAATGTTTCATGTTCTGTCCGACTCGGCTTCTGTTAAAATCATTATTTATTTAGGTGGACGATAAACATTTTATTACTAGATTTATGATGTCTGTGGTAGAGACGGCAATGTTTTCTTAACCGTCTCATGACTTGGTGCACGTGTTAAATTTTAAATCTTTGTCAGGTTTATTCAGTCAGTTGCATTGATAAGATAGTAACAGTATAGAAGTGCAAACAATTCAAATCAACCCTCCAGCCGCCCCAACACCGCCGATTTTTATGAAGATGTTGTGCCTTTATGGTTCACGTTATGTTACTATAATAAATGATCAGGCCAGACATTTATGAACATTTTCTGAGTAGTTAGGGTGCCTACGTGCCTTAACGAGGAATAGTCTCATCTTGATTGCTCAACAGCTCTATTTCACGTCGGTCTATGCCCACAAAGATTTACTCTTATGCGGTACCACGTGGAAAATCAAGTAAGGCTATACCGCTCGGGAACGGCTTGCTAAAGTACTCTGAGACAAGTAGACTGGTAGTCGTACACACACGTGTATGCAAATACCCCTATGGTGACGCATTTTTGTCAAAGATATGTGGCTAGCTCAGGCACAGTATTTTAGCGGCAAATTATCCTTAATTATCTGAGAACACACTATCATTTTATGTACATACTGTGTGTTTTGTGTCAACTGCAGGTAGCATGTAATTTGTTTTGTTCTTGATTTACAATATGACAGAACTGAGTGAATTACATGATACTAGAGAAAAAATATCCTCAAGCATTCACACAGTGTGCCGCGCACACTGCTCGGATAGTTAAGTATAATGTTGGCGTCAGTTAGTTTACATTCATCGCTTTTTATTCACTGACGCCAAGGAAATTTTCTGTAACATAACGTGTTGCCCTTAAGCCCAAATATTTGTTTAATAAAAATAATTATTTTATTATGTTTTATATTCTTTCAGTACTCAAACATCAGACTGGGTATCTTGAAATACTTCCTGCTGGACGTTTACAGGCTTTATATCAACAATAACTACTTTCGTAATTATGGTATATTGTCTGTGATCGTTCTTATAGACGGTCATTAAAAGCTATCAATTATCTGCGGTCAAGGTTAATTTATATGTATTTGTACATCTCTAATCATTGTTCACGCCTGTAATTCTCTTATCAAAGGTCTATTAAGGTCAACGCATTGAGGTTTTATTAGTTAATTGGCTTTGGTCTGCTGTGTCGGTATTAACTTTGGATCATACGCTTGATGTGTATTTATTATGTTTGAAACATGTTGTATAAACTGTTTAACCATAGACGCTAATCGCAAGGTCAAGATTCAGGTGGGTGCAGGACTAATGTTGTACAAAATTACATTCGTATGATTAAGCTGTTCAATTATAGTGATTGGTTTTAAGATTTAAATATTCACACGTTTAATCACACAATAACTTATTTGTCGTACAGTTATAAAATTTGGTAATATAATCTTTACATTAACATATATTATCACATGCTAATTTACCTAATGAACAGTTATAAAAAAAGGATGTGATTATCTGTACATTCACATGTAAAGTCACATGATAATTTACCCTGCTGTACAGTTATAAAAAATGATGTGATTATCTGTACATTCACATGTATTTTCGAATGATAACTTACCTTGATGTACAGTTATAAAATACGATGTGGTTATTTATATATGCTGATGTATAGTCACATGATAATTTACCTTCTGTACAGTTATAAAAAATGGTGTGATTATCTGTACATTCACATGCATTTTCGAATGATAACTTACCTTGATGTACAGTTTTAAAAAATGATGTGATTATCTGTACATTCACATGTATTGTCACATGACAATATACCTTGCTGTACAGTTATAACAAAAGAGGGACGAAAGATACAAAAGGGACAGTCAAACTCATAAATCTAAAATAAACAGACAAACAATAGTACACATGACAAACCATAGAAAACTAAAGAATAAACAACACAAACCCCACCAAAAACTAGGGGTGATCTCAGGTGCTCCGGAAGGGTAAGCAGATCCTGCTCCACATGTGGCACCCGTCGTGTTGCTTATGTGATAACAAATCCGGTAAATAGTGTAATTTGGTAGGTCACATTCATGAAAGGGAAGGAGATTGTAGTTACGACGTAAGGAACATATCCGATATCATTTGAGTAACGGTTATTCCATAACGGTCAACCAACTCGTGATGGCGTCCGTAAAATTTACGAAGGGATGGTTTCATTTTCACCATTTGGAACTCTTGGTTTAATAGCTTTCTTGTGAGCAGCAACCCTCTATCAGGAAAATCATGATAGGGAATGCAAGCACGGGAGTATTGTATAAATTGGGAGATATATACTCCGTATGCAGGTGCTACTGGAATGTTGCTACTTAGAAATGAAAAGTTCACAATTGGAAAGCTGAAATCATCTCTTTTGTCGTAAAGTTTTGTTTTTAACCGACCCTCATTGTCAATTTCTATATGTAAGTCAATATATGAGGCTGACTTAACTGTATCTGTTGTATCTTTTATCTCTAGTTCGATGGGATAGATGCGTTCCATATAGTCACCAAATTTTGAAATGATGTGATTATCTGTACATTCACATGTAAAGTTATATGATAATTCACCTTGATGTACAGTTATTAAAAATTATACGATTATCTGTATATTCACATGTATAGTCACATGGTAATTTACCGTGCTGTACCGTTATAAAAAATGAGGTGATTATCTGTACATTCACATGTATAGTCACATGATAATTTACCTTGATGTACAGTTATAAAAAATGATGTGGTTATCTATATATTCTGATGTATAGTCTCATGATAATTTACCTTGCAGTACAGTTATAGAAGTTTATAATAGAATCTTCACATTCACATGTATAATCACAACCATCGTACCAGTATGAACCGTTAGAGTGCTGTGAACCGTCAATGTAGACACACATATCTGTAATATTTACATTGAACAATAAGGCACATACATTTTAATTCAATAAGCAAATCAATACAAAAACCTATAATTGGGTATTTTATGTTGATGTATAAAATGAAGTCGACATTTTGAATTTTGCAAATCTATATTTTATAGGTAATACAAAACTTTCATTTAACGAAAGGGTGAAAAAAAACCAATCGAAAACAAAAACAAACAAAACAGTCTGTAAATCAATCCACAAAAAAGAAGAAAAAATTGTGAATGATCTCAGATGCAGATCTGGATTAACATCGGTCACCTGTTCTGTATTGCTTATGAGTTGTTAAATAAATACAACAGTAGTATGCCTCTGTTCGAAAATCACGAATCGATGAAGAGAAACCAAGTATCCATGTTAAACTGAGATTAAGCCATCAACTGTAAGGGGAAAACAACAAAACAACAGAAACACTGAAGTGCAACAAAATAACAAAACCGACAATTCAAAACACACAGACACGAACTATAAATAACAACTGTCATTTTCCTGACTTGGTACAGGACAATCAAAGAAACAAATATGGTTGGTTGAACATTGTTTAGCGGCTAGCCAAACCTCGCACGTGAATGGCAATGTTTAATATAACACTTAACGATAACAATACATGGCAGTACAAATAAATGCAAAAACATTACGGACAGAAAAATACACAAATAAACATTACAATAGGACATTTCGACATGCTTATAGTTATTAAGGTACAATGTGTATAACGTGTGATACCATACATGCGTTTCGTCTACATACGACCCTCTAGTGACGCTTAGATTAAATTAGTAAAGAAAGCCAAAGAAGTACAATCTTGAAGAGCACTGATGACCCAAATTGCAAAAACGTTGTGCTAAAAACGGCTAAGGTTATTAATGGCTTGGATGAGAAAATCCTTATTATTTAGAAAAAAAATGGACTTTTGCAAACAGTAAATCTATAAAAAATGACTATATAATTGATGTTCATTTAACAATATAAGAATTACAAATACAACATCATAACTAAATACATTATTGTTGGAAAACAAGTTCCCTGACACGTCGTATTGTATTTCGAAATAATACTCATCTAAACAGTCACATTTGGAAACAGTTCACGCTCGGTATTTAAAAAAAAAGACGACATAAATGGCAAACAACAATTAAAGACTTGGTAAAAATGTGCTTAGCCGTTAGTTTTGTCGTTTGAATTGTATTACATTGTCTAATCGGGCCTTTTATAGCTGTCTATGCGGTATGGGCTTTGCTCATTGTTGAAGGCCGTACGGTGACCTATAGATGTTAATGTCTGTGTCATTTTGGTCTTTTGTGGATAGTTGTCTCATTGGTAATCAGACCACATCTTCTTTTTTTTCATATTCATATACAGTAGTGTGCTCCTTCATAGAAACTGCTCCGAATAATTATTGGGAGGAACAATCAGACATTACATACCGTAAATTGTATGGGCATAATAACGAATTTTATTAGAGTTGTACATAATTATTTGAAAGCAAAACTTAGGTTAGCGTACAATCATTTTTAAACATTGTTAGATTTAGGAATGATAATGATACATATATTACCTTCTGTTTTCGATAGACTGTCCCCCGTAGTTACGAATAATATATTAAGAAATAGAAAGAGTTTGCAAACCATCCTTCAAAAGATTAAGCCAATAATGAAACTAGTTATTCGATAGTAGAAGTATATAGAGAGTTCGTCAGGTCTAATTCCTTGTGTACTTGCTTATCATCCAGGAAGACAACCATATGAATGAGGTCATTTAAAGATATCACAGAAATAAGATTTCCGAAAATAGAAATAATGATTAATCCACTACCAACATACAGTAACTTACTTTCACAAAGCATTTGAACTTTTCAGTCCGTTGTTAATATTTCCCTAATCCTGGCCTGAAATAATTATATTGTCCACCTACACAAGTTCAACAGTTCATTTAGTCAGATAAGAAACTGGACAGTGAAAGGTTCTACATAGTAAACTGGAAAATTACCAATTTATACTGTTCTATTAAGCGGTTAACAATCTTGAACAAAATACTGATTGCAACTTTTATTTAGATATAAGGTGCACTTTACACAATGCAATTTTGTTTTATTTATCAATCAACATTTAAATCTCCTAAAAACCTAATGAGTTTCATATTGTTAGGCAAGCGGATTGATCATATCTAGTCTCTATTCCATACATTTCTTCCAATCATAATTCACTGATGCATTAAACTGTGTCTTACCATAATCATTATCAAATGTTAAAACACAGGTGTTTTCCAGAACAAAGGTTTGACTTCAACTGGTAGAAATAAAATAAAAGTTGTAAATAAAATGTCACGAGACACAATACAACACCAAAGTACAAGCATCATGATCTTCTTATTATGATAACTAGGGTTAAACGGTTGTGCTATAGAGTAGAACCATTTAAAATATATAATGGAATTTGATGCGACTGTCATACAAGTGAAAGGATTAGCTAGCTATCAAAGCAGGTTTAATTAACCATTTTCTACATTAGAAAATGCCTGTACCAAGTCAGGGATAGGACAGTTGTAACCATTCGTTTGATGTGTTTGAGCTTTTGATAATGTCATTTGATTAGGGACTTCCCTTTTTTTCATTTTCCTCGGCGGTTAGTATTTGTGAGATTTAACTTTTCACCCAGAGCAAGGGATATACATGATATTTGTATCAATCAGAATAGAGTAATTGATCGATAACAATCATATTTTTTCCTTTTCCCTGTCTTTTATTCGTTTTCACAGTTGTGTTGTCTGGTAACTCTGTAACTCACAATGCCTTATGTAAGTTGATAAAAAATGTCATTTATTGATAGAGCGCAGGATCAGGGTGGCATTTTATTAATAATAAGCATATCGTTTCGTAACTTATGTATATACCTAGTTTAAACATATTTATTTATAGTGGATTGGGAAACACGTTTTATTACTTATGTTAATCCCTTTCCACTTTGCGGGTACGAGTGCTTCCTTGTAGCGGCATTAGCCTCCTCTTTTTCAAAATCTACTTGAATACACCACAAGATCATGTTGAGCAAAAACTGTTAACCCTATACATACACTTTCGTTCTAAACGAAGCATATGCAGCCTTTATTACTTACCCATCTAACTAACCTGAGTTTATCACAAATCTAGTGGAGCATTAAACAGAGGAGAATTTATGGGGGGGGGGGGGGCAGGCGGCCCGGACCCCCCCTTTCTGGGAAAAATGTGGTCGCTTTTAAAGGAAATCACTGAAGCGTGACCGGAGCGGGCCCCTCTTTGGCAGACAGTGGGCCCCCACTTATGAAAATTTCTGGATCCGCCACTGTTAACTGTTAATCCAACTAGTAGATCATCAACTCAATACCCTTCGGAACCGTACGGAAATATCTGCGGACTATATGGAGTATTAAATGTAACTACGTACTGGTCTGAAGCACATGGTTCACAGAGAAGTAAGTGGGGCAATAACTGCTCACTTTTTTTTAACACAAGATTCACCGAGAAGCATGTGTTGTCTTTTTGAAGCAGGAGCATACAACACGGAATATATGGGGCATTAGCGGTTACCTTCCCCGATGACCTCGATTTCACAGTGGTTTTTTTATGTAGTTTGTGTTTCCCCAGTTTTGTTTATTTCGGGTTCTTTTTTGCTATTTATGCTTGGTTTATTTGTTGTTTTTAGTTTTGGTCATACTCTTACCCGGTTTTCATGAACTTGTGAATTTTGATTGATAACTTGGTGTATTCTGCTTTCGTTTTGGACACAATGTTGTCATAAAAAATACATTGAAATTTCTGTACTAATTTCAACATATGTATTCGTCATCATTGCAAATATATTGCTTTACTATATTGAAAAAAAAAAAATGACCTTTAGTTTTCTATGTTGTATGAAAAAAAGATGTGATATGATTGCCAATGAGACAACGTTCCGCAAGAGACCAAAATGACACAGAAATTAACAATTATAGGTAACCTGACTTGGGACAGTGTTTTTTATATTAGTGTTTGTCTTGCAGTGCCTGTTTTATATGTCCCGTTGTAATATTCCGCCTCTATTTTACGTTTACTGAGGGAAAGAATAACATTATGTAGATTATTCAATGTTTACTTGTCCAAGTTTGTTGTTTAGAAATTAATTATATAATACATTTCTTCAGTACTGCTGTATAAATAATCAATCTCCAATAATGTTGTTTAGTACTATATTGCAGGTGTTCCGATGTCGGCAGGATTTAAATAGCATGTTTTATTTGAATTGTTTTTTCATAAAGCATTACGTGATGCAAGAATACTAAATAAATCTCCATCTACGATTATGTTCGGTCTACTTAATAAGAACCGCTGTAGACTAATTGACACATCTGCTTCAGACAAACGAAAGGACAAGTCTGCTTTTGTCCAGTCGTAGGGACAGGTTTGCCCTAGACCAGACCAATAGACAGGTCTGCTCCTTACAATAACTGTGCGCAGGTCTGCTTCTGACGCATTATCATATTTTACAATTTTCTTATTAGACTTCATTTCAAATTATGTAAACAATAATCGCATTGCTTTTTTTTTCAGTATAGAATAAAATTGTTTACATGATATTCTTTAAATATTATACACATTGAAAAAACGTTTTTTTTTAATTTCATATTCCTATATACGGGCTACAACGGTTATTACTATTTGCAGGTGTCGATAATGAATTGGAGGTTTTTTGGTTTGAACATTCTGATTTGTGTATCAGTATAGCATTTCAATACAAACCTTTGTGTATTGACTACAAAGAATATAAGAAACAAAAAAATAGAACACACCCTCGCAGTTAAACATTGAAGTGTGTGTGAAATTTACATTTCGTTCGTAGTGGTTGTGTTATTTTTGAAATCGATGAAGTATTTTGACATTGAATAAATGTAGATGGAAGATTTTTGTAAAATACGTTTTTAGACAGTTTGTAATTGTGTTATATAATTTTGAACATAAATATCCGGTATTGAAAAAAGGGAGAATACAATGAGTTGTAAAACTAACTACAAGTAAATACTTCTAAATATGATTTCATTAAATGATCACCGTGGTTATTCGATGACTATTTCAAAGGGATACTCGGGAAACTGTTGTAGGTCGAGTGATTTGTTGTTACAGGAAAGTTATTTTTTAAAAGAAATACAACTATTTTATTTTAACATGCATAACCCCCATTGATTTATTTGTATTGTCAATTAAGGATTTATGTTTTCCCAAAATAATAATTAAGGAGTGTACATTGATGTGTTTGCTCTACGAATAGTCTTTATCAATGTGTTTTAGTTGAGCACGGGTTATAAGGCTTTGCACAAATAGAACTGTCAACGATGAGCGTTTCATTTTTATCATTGTTTTCCACTCTTTTCCTCCTTACTTAAAATCAAGGTTGTTCAAATTTGATTTGTTCAGGATTTGTGACTAGTTAGCCAATGCTGTATTTGTCTCAGTATGTGTGATTAGTTAGCCAATGCTGTATTTGTCTCAGTCTGTGTGACTAGTTAGCCAATGCTGTATTTGTCTCAGTCTGTGTGACTAGTTAGCCAATGTTGTATTTGTCTCAGTCTGTTTGACTAGTTAGCCAATGCTGTATTTGTCTAAGTCTGTGTGACTAGTTAGCCAATGCTGTATTTGTCTCAGTCTATGTGACTAGCTATCCAATGATGTATTTGTCTCAGTCTGTGTGACTAGTTAGCCAATGCTGTATTTGTCTCAGTCTGTGTGACTAGTTAGCCAATGCTGTATTTGTCTAAGTCTGTGTGACTAGTTAGCCAATGCTGTATTTGTCTCAGTCTGTGTGACTAGTTAGCCAATGCTGTATTTGTCTCAGTCTGTGTGACTAGTTAGCCAATGCTGTATTTGTCTCAGTCTGTGTGACTAGTTAACCAATGCTGTATTTGTCTCAGTCTGTGTGACTAGTTAGCCAATGCTGTATTTGTCTAAGTCTGTGTGACTAGTTAGCCAATGCTGTATTTGTCTCAGTCTGTGTGACTAGTTAGCCAATGCTGTATTTGTCTCAGTCTGGGTGACTAGTTAGCCAATGCTGTATTTGTCTCAGTCTGTGTGACTAGTTAGCCAATGCTGTATTTGTCTCAGTCTGTGTAATTTTCTACACTTTGTTGGATTAGATCGTTAATCTAAGGTTTGGGTTCTGTTTGTGTAACCACAGTTGAATTCCATATGTCTTAACGCTTTATTTGTAGAAAAAATGGTTTCTAAAGTTTTTGTTTAGTAATTATTCTTTCTTATATCCTTCCGGATATTGTATAATGATCCATGGCGGACAACTGGGTGTTTTACAACACTTCCCTTGAGCAGGTTCGTTCAGTGTACATTGTGAAGGCAATTGCCATTTATAGCACCTGCAAAATATACAACTAGTTGTTAATAATTACAGTGTTGATTAAAGACAAGTCTGTTGTTCTCTCCAATAAACTCAATTATCTTTCATCTTTCAAGTATAGCATATTCTTAGCAATGCTTTGTAAAAGTTATGTCTTTGAAAAATTCAAAAATAGTTCTGAATAACTTATCTCCAACTTATTCTAGTAACGTAACCCGACTAAGTTATCTTAATTTGTTCTAGTACAGATTGTATTATACACCACTAATCATTGCTGTGTCAAAATTTTAGTATTACACACAGAAGAAGAAAGAAAATTTGTATTTAATTAGTTATCAAAGGTACCAGGATTAATTTAGTACGCCAGACGCGCGTTTCGTATACACCATGTACACCAGACTCATCAGTGACGATCAAATCAAAATATTTATAAAGTCAAACAAGAACAAAGTCGAAGAGCATTGAGGATCCAAAATTCCAAAAATTGGTGCCAAATACAGCTAAGGTAATCTATGCCTTGGATAAAAAAAATCCTTTGTTTTTCGTAAGTTTCAAAGTTTTGTAAACAGGAAATTTACAACGACCACATTATTGATATTCATGTCAACACCGAAATGTTGACTACTGGGCTGGTGATACCCTCGGAGACGAAACATCCACCAGCAGTGGCAAAAACAAATAGACAAAATAGTTGGTATCTTTGACAATCAGTACATATTCTGTATTTCCTAATATCCAACATTGTATTTCAAATGCAAAGTACGATTGACGGACAAATATAAATCCTGAAATATGTAATTACAATGCATAGCTCTGCCTTTATCAGTAATCAACAAGTTATGTGAATAAATAAATATATTTAAAATTTACATTATATGATAAAGATACTATTTGCTTAGGAAAAATAAATCGCCTAATGATCAGGAATTTCCAGGGTTAATTTTAAAATTAAAAAAATGTTGTTCTTGAAAATTTTACATTTCTTAATCTAAATCTTCGTTGTAACGAATAAACGCTTGACATTTATATTTCAAAATATACTATTAATTTGAAATATAGATCAAGAAATCCTATTTTGATTTACCGCTGGGAACTCGATATTCATTTTTATAAGTTAAATCGGATACGTGTATTCCTGTCTAGTTGAATAACTAAGTCAGAGATTTTTCTTGCAAATACATCTAATTCTTCTTAGCAACAGCTTTCTTTTCCGGAGAATTGAAAAAAAATATGCTTGAAGTTCTACCAAAATTTCAGGGAAGATGAAGTCTGTGTTTTTGTCTTGTCTTTGAATGGTTTTCGACATAACAACAGTCTTCAGTTCCAACCAATCATCAAAAAGAAAACTAGGAGACGTAAAACTATGCTGTATTTGTCTAAATCTGTGTGACTAGTTAGCCAATGCTGTATTTGTCTCAGTCTGTGTGACTAGTTAGCCAATGCTGTATTTGTCTCAGTGATTTGTTCCGGATTTGTGACTAGTTAGCCAATGCTGTATTTGTCTAAGTCTGTGTGACTAGTTAGCCAATGCTGTATTTGTCTCAGTCTGTGTGACTAGTTAGCCAATGTTGTATTTGTCTCAGTCTGTGTGACTAGTTAGCCAGTGCTGTATTTGTCTAAGTCTTTGTGACTAGTTAGCCAATGCTGTATTTGTCTCAGTCTGTGTGACTAGTTAGCCAATGCTGTATTTGTCTCAGTCTGTGTGACTAGTTAGCCAATGTTGTTTTTGTCTCAGTCTGTTTGACTAGTTAGCCAATGTTGTATTTGTCTAAGTCTGTGTGACTAGTTAGCCAATGCTGTATTTGTCTCACTCTGTGTGACTAGCTATCCAATGATGTATTTGTCCCAGTCTGTGTGACTAGTTGGCCAATGCTGTATTTGTCTCAGTCTGTGTGACTAGTTAGCCAATGCTGTATTTGTCTAAGTCTGTGTGACTAGTTAGCCAATGCTGTATTTGTCTCAGTCTGTGTGACTAGTTAGCCAATGCTGTATTTGTCTCAGTCTGTGTGACTAGTTAGCCAATGCTGTATTTGTCTCAGTCTGGGTAACTAGTTAGCCAATGCTGTATTTGTCTCAGTCTGTGTGACTAGTTAGCCAATGCTGTATTTGTCTCAGTCTGTGTAATTTTCTACACTTTGTTGGATTAGATCGTTAATCTAAGGTTTGGGTTCTGTTTGTGTAACCACAGTTGAATTCCATATGTCTTAACGCTTTATTTGTAGAAAAAATGGTTTCTAAAGTTTTTGTTTAGTAATTATTCTTTCTTATATCCTTCCGGATATTGTATAATGATCCATGGCGGACAACTGGGTGTTTTACAACACTTCCCTGGAGCAGGTTCGTTCAGTGTACATTGTGAAGGCAATTGCCATTTATAGCACCTGCAAAATATACAACTAGTTGTTAATAATCACAGTGTTGATTAAAGACAAGTCTGTTGTTCACTCCAATAAACTCAATTATCTTTCATCTTTCAAGTATAGCATATTCTTAGCAATGCTTTGTAAAAGTTATGTCTTTGAAAAATTCAAAAATAGTTCTGAATAACTTATCTCCAACTTATTCTAGTAACGTAACCCGACTAGGTTATCTTAATTTGTTCTAGTACAGATTGTATTATACACCACTAATCATTGCTGTGTAAAAATTTTAGTATTACACACAGAAGAAGAAAGAAAAATTGTATTTAATTAGTTATCAAAGGTACCAGGATTAATTTAGTACGCCAGACGCGCGTTTCGTATACACCATGTACACCAGACTCATCAGTGACGGTCAAATCAAAATATTTATAAAGTCAAACAAGAACAAAGTCGAAGAGCATTGAGGATCCAAAATTCCAAAAATTGGTGCCAAATACAGCTAAGGTAATCTATGCCTGGGATAAAAAAAAATCCTTTGTTTTTCGTAAGTTTCAAAGTTTTGTAAACAGGAAATTTACAACGACCACATTATTGATATTCATGTCAACACCGAAATGTTGACTACTGGGCTGGTGATACCCTCGGAGACGAAACATCCACCAGCAGTGGCAAAAACAAATAGACAAAATAGTTGGTATCTTTGACAATCAGTACATATTCTGTATTTCCTAATATCCAACATTGTATTTCAAATGCAAAGTACGATTGACGGACAAATATAAATCCTGAAATATGTAATTACAATGCATAGCTCTGCCTTTATCAGTAATCAACAAGTTATGTGAATAAATAAATATATTTAACATTTACATTATATGATAAAGATACTATTTGCTTAGGAAAAATAAATCGCCTAATGATCAGGAATTTCCAGGGTTAATTTTAAAATTAAAAAAATGTTGTTCTTGAAAATTTTACATTTCTTAATCTGAATCTACGTTGTAACGAATAAACGCTTGACATTTATATTTCAAAATATACTATTAATTTGAAATATAGATCAAGAAATCCTATTTTGATTTACCGCTGGGAACTCGATATTCATTTTTATAAGTTAAATCGGATACGTGTATTCCTGTCTAGTTGAATAACTAAGTCAGAGATTTTTCTTGCAAATACATCTAATTCTTCTTAGCAACAGCTTTCTTTTCCGGAGAATTGAAAAAAAATATGCTTGAAGTTTTACCAAAATTTCAGGGAAGATGAAGTCTGTGTTTTTGTCTTGTCTTTGAATGGTTTTCGACATAACAACAGTCTTCAGTTCCAACCAATCATCAAAAAGAAAACTAGGAGACGTAAAACTATGCTTGAAACATGTGCGTCATTTCAAAGTTATAAATAAATCCGTTTGATGACAAAATTTAATCACAGCATTCCATAAAATAGTACTATCAACTGCTTTTTTAATTAATCAATTATTGCCTCTCGACGTTTGCCTACAGGTATAACATGCACTTAGCTGATTAGTTATTTTCTGCCAGGGTGAATTTCAAAAATTGTGAGGTAGAGTCCGAGTAATCCGGAAAAAAAAGAAAACAAAATCGATAAAGTCGAATTTGTAAATTTCTGCTGCCAAATTCTGTCGTAAATTGTCTATTTTGAATTGCTACTATTTTTTCCAATAAACAAAAATCACGATCGCAGGCTGTAACTCTGCTGATGATATGTGAAAAAGGCCAAATTACTTGAGACATGATTCATATGCAGATTACAAAATAAAGTTAAACATTGGATCAAAATACGATACGTTTGTAATATACTATATCAAAATATACTAATATAATACAAACATCATTAGCCAACCTCATTATGAATGTGCTTCTCATAAGGAGGACAAGGAAAACTTTTAGCTGAGATTCTGCAAAAAGATATGCTTGAAATAACTATTGACTATATTCTGTTGATGCCATGAACGACAAAATAATTTATTTCTACCTGTGTGACGATTTTGTTTTTTGTCCATGGATTTATGAGTTTTGAACAGCGGTATACTACTGTTGCCTTTATGTATGATTATCAACTGATGTACGCCAATCGCGTGATTCTACGTCAAATTTAATGTCAACCTAACAATGAGCCTGTAAGGGAAAGGATTCGTGTCCACTTCTTAAAATCGTTCAATCCTTTATGAGTGAATTTAACATAGATTATAAAATCGTATTAAAACTTTGTAATAAATGAGGTTGTTAAATTTGATTTATGCATTGTTGTGCTTCTTTGTTACATATTTGTTAGTTTTTATATTGATTAAGACTATAACTCAATGATGACTGATGTACCACTATTTTTTACATTTTTAGCTATCATGTCTGTTTGTTTTGTCCGCGCGTCGTTGTCAATATAATGGAATTTGAGGCAACTGCATAAAAGTCATAGGTATAGCTAGATACAAAACCAGTAGAATTTCACTATTTTCTACATAAAAAAATACCTGTACCATGTGTACCAAGCTTAAGTTAGGACTATGACCGTTGTGATCCATTCGTTTGATATGTTTGAGATTTTGATTTTGCTATATGATTTGGGACTTTCCGTTTTGAATTTTCTTCGGAGTTCAGCATTTTTTGTGATTTAACTTTTTCCCCAAACGGGGATCATGTGGTTTAAAAGATGTCGTTGGTTCAAATAGAAATAGGAAGCTATGTTACAGTATTGTCTGTCATATTTGTGTTCCTAAATAATTTTGATATAAATTAGACCGTTAGTTTTTTTTCAATCGTTTTGTTTTATTTTCGTTTATGTCGGGCCTTTTATAGCCGACTATACGGCTAGGTTTTTTTCTCATCGTTGAAGGCCGAATGGTTGCCCATAAATGCTATATATAAATCAATAGTTGTCCAATTGACAATCACACCACATTTATTTTTCTAAACATCATAAATGCAGACTCTTAGTTGTACTGCACATCAAATGTACATACAAAAACTGATAGTGAGAAAACTTCAATATTTATGAACTAGTCACTGATATAAAACTGTATGGTTGTTATGTGTAAAATACTGAATAAAAAAACCCACACAGAAGCATTGTATCTCAATTGGATGAAATGTCTCACACCATAGTCAAATACGTTAAGTTATCTATCTCATAATCAAATCAAAACTCTCAAAAATAATAACATTTAGGAAGCATATTGTCAGCTTCAATAATCAAGAGCTGAAAAGGTTGAAAATATCATGCATACATGACAGTGAATGATCTAATAGTGGTATGTTTTAATATTATGCATACATGACAGTGACTGATCTAATAGTGGTATGTTTTAATATCATGCATACATGACAGTGACTGATCTAATAGTGGTATGTTTTAATATCATGCATACATGACAGTGACTGATCTAATAGTGGTCTGTTTTAATATCATGCATACATGACAGTGACTGATCTAATAGTGGTATGTTTTAATATTATGCATACATGACAGTGACTTATCTAATAGTGGTATGTTTTAATATCATGCATACATGACAGTGAATGATCTAATAGTGGTATGTTTTAATATCATGCATACATGACAGTGACTGATCTAATAGTGGTCTGTTTTAATATCATGCATACATGACAGTGACTGATCTAATAGTGGTATGTTTTAATATCATGCATACATGACAGTTACTGATCTAATAGTGGTATGTTTTAATATCATGCATACATGACAGTGACTGATCTAATAGTGGTATGTTTTAATATCATGCATACATGACAGTGACTGATCTAATAGTGGTCTGTTTTAATATCATGCATACATGACAGTGACTGATCTAATAGTGGTCTGTTTTAATATCATGCATACATGACAGTGACTGATCTAATAGTGGTCTGTTTTAATATCATGCATACATGACAGTGACTGATCTAATAGTGGTCTGTTTTAATATCATGCATACATGACAGTGACTGATCTAATAGTGGTCTGTTTTAATATCATGCATACATGACAGTGACTGATCTAATAGTGGTCTGTTTTAATATCATGCATACATGACAGTGACTGATCTAATAGTGGTCTGTTTTAATATCATGCATACATGACAGTGACTGATCTAATAGTGGTATGTTTAAATATCATGCATACATGACAGTGACTGATCTAATAGTGGTATGTTTTAATATCATGCATACATGACAGTGACTTATCTAATAGTGGTCTGTTTTAATATCATGCATACATGACAGTGACTGATCTAATAGTGGTATGTTTTAATATCATGCATACATGACAGTGACTGATCTAATAGTGGTATGTTTAAATATCATGCATACATGACAGTAACTGATCTAATAGTGGTCTGTTTTAATATCATGCATACATGACAGTGACTGATCTAATAGTGGTATGTTTAAATATCATGCATACATGACAGTAACTGATCTAATAGTGGTATGTTTAAATATCATGCATACATGACAGTAACTGATCTAATAGTGGTCTGTTTTAATATCATGCATACATGACAGTGACTGATCTAATAGTGGTCTGTTTTAATATCATGCATACATGACAGTGACTGATCTAATAGTGGTATGTTTTAATATCATGCATACATGACAGTGACTGATCTAATAGTGGTATGTTTTAATATCATGCATACATGACAGTGACTGATCTAATAGTGGTATGTTTTAATATCATGCATACATGACAGTGACTGATCTAATAGTGGTCTGTTTTAATATCATGCATACATGACAGTGACTGATCTAATAGTGGTCTGTTTTAATATCATGCATACATGACAGTGACTGATCTAATAGTGGTCTGTTTTAATATCATGCATACATGACAGTGACTGATCTAATAGTGGTCTGTTTTAATATCATGCATACATGACAGTGACTGATCTAATAGTGGTCTGTTTTAATATCATGCATACATGACAGTGACTGATCTAATAGTGGTCTGTTTTAATATCATGCATACATGACAGTGACTGATCTAATAGTGGTCTGTTTTAATATCATGCATACATGACAGTGACTGATCTAATAGTGGTCTGTTTTAATATCATGCATACATGACAGTGACTGATCTAATAGTGGTCTGTTTTAATATCATGCATACATGACAGTGACTGATCTAATAGTGGTCTGTTTTAATATCATGCATACATGACAGTGACTGATCTAATAGTGGTCTGTTTTAATATCATGCATACATGACAGTGACTGATCTAATAGTGGTCTGTTTTAATATCATGCATACATGACAGTGAATGATCTAATAGTGGTCTGTTTTAATATCATGCATACATGACAGTAACTGATCTAATAGTGGTCTGTTTTAATATCATGCATACATGACAGTGACTGATCTAATAGTGGTATGTTTTAATATCATGCATACATGACAGTGAATGATCTAATAGTGGTATGTTTTAATATCATGCATACATGACAGTGAATGATCTAATAGTGGTATGTTTTAATATCATGCATACATGACAGTGACTGATCTAATAGTGGTCTGTTTTAATATCATGCATACATGACAGTGACTGATCTAATAGTGGTATGTTTTAATATCATGCATACATGACAGTGACTGATCTAATAGTGGTCTGTTTTAATATCATGCATACATGACAGTGACTGATCTAATAGTGGTCTGTTTTAATATCATGCATACATGACAGTGACTGATCTAATAGTGGTATGTTTTAATATCATGCATACATGACAGTGACTGATCTAATAGTGGTATGTTTTAATAGCATGCATACATGACAGTGACTGATCTAATAGTGGTCTGTTTTAATATCATGCATACATGACAGTGACTGATCTAATAGTGGTCTGTTTTAATATCATGCATACATGACAGTGACTGATCTAATAGTGGTATGTTTTAATATCATGCATACATGACAGTGACTGATCTAATAGTGGTATGTTTTAATATTATGCATACATGACAGTGACTGATCTAATAGTGGTATGTTTTAATTGTTTTCTGGTTAAGTTCTTCTACAGGTTCTTCATTTAATATGTTTCTATTTTTGATATAATCATATTGATAACAAAGTACAAGGTTCACGAAAGGGCAAATAGGGCCTCGAAATTCAACTTTATCATAAAATTAAAAAAATGTTCCTAAATGGATATATTATTAAAGCCGGACTTCTTTGTTAACATACATCTCTTCATAAAGTTCTTGGCTTCAGATCAACGTTTGAATGTATTGTCCAAATACAATGATTTTGTGTATTTGACTTTACCTAAACGATCGAGGACACCTTTAGTCGAAACTTAGGATCCAAAATGTTCTGTAACCTTAAGTCAATAATGATATTATTCAATTTATGCAGATATTTTTTTCTCTGAATCATGGGTCGGGACTAAAGTTAATTAAGCATACAACTGTTAAGAGTCATAGAAAATGTAACCAACGATGACATTACAACACCAATAATGCATAAAAAGGTCTGAGTAAATGAATATCAAATTTTTAGTGCCGATTTAACCCTTTGTGAACCTATTTTTTAAAAATGTATAAGATATAACAACACAATGACAGAAATCTGTCATCCAAATTTAGATAGGATACAGCTAAAAATATGATGACACTCTTCTTACAACAACAAAGCGACGAGAGATGGGCCGAGGGGTAACAAGTAATACACATAATTCCTCACTGACAGTTAGCTAGGGGCAGAAACGTACACATTCTTTTGAAATATGTCATTTTCTGTAGGTATATATGAGCTTTATCTCTACGTCACCAACATTCATCACATTCAAATAGTATAAAATAGTGACGTATTTGTTAAAAAAAAGGCTATAGACATGCAAGTGTCAGTCTTCCCTGATGAGGACCAATTTTCCATTTATTGTACCCTTATAAAATATATTCTTAATTATTACATTGATTGCAATAAAGTACCGTATTTTTCAAGTGGAATAAAAACCAATACCTTCAGTTATTTCACTCCTCTTGCTTCAATGAACTCGCATTTACAGACACGTGAATGCTTAGAAAAAGTTATAGTTCCTTTCATTTTCTTCTTAAAGTCTAATACAAATTCAATTAGCAATAGAAACAAAAGAATAACTAATCAAATAATTCAAGTGTATTCAACTCGTGACCGAAAAACTTTGATAATTAACAAATGCGCTACGCGCATTCGTGAATTAAGTGTTGTTCAGTCACTCCTTGAATCTATTTCTCAATTTTAATTCTTCGGTTATTTATTCTATAACTCTTAACAAGTATTGTAACAGGGATAAATAACACACAATTTCTCTCATTCGATTCTATATCCATTATTGTTCTGTAAAACAGGTTGATATGACTCCTCCCAGTTACACTCCCCAATTACATTCAAACATCTGAGTATAATATATATTATATGACTTACAATTCTTTACATCTATAGAATCCTAGATTTGCTTGAAGACATTCACATTTGTATTTACAATCATCAATCCATATGTCATCCTGTCCATAATATTGTCCCTTGTAAGCACAGGTATTGCTAGCTAAACAGAAGGGAAAAAATCATGTTTATAATGTTATAAACCTGTAGCAGTAGAATATAACCTTTTCCCTTTCATTTTATGACATAGCCACGTTAAGGTTGTGGAGTTGGGTACTTTCGTTTTCTTTATGTCATATTCGTTTCCTTTTCTTATCTACTATTTATTCGTTATTTATTTCTTATTCATTCCTTTTTCGTTTTATAATATACTTATCCATTCCCTTTTCGTTTTATAATATACTTATCCATTATACAGGTTTAAATATCTTTTTTACTCTAATGTAAGATACTGTTTAGAGCAGGTGATAATACCCTGTCAGGGCGAATGTATTCGATAAAGTGATCGATTGTTCTCTGTTATGGATTCGCTTTAAATTTATTGCTCTTTTTAACAGATTTGATGTTCGTTTCCTTTTATTCTCTGATGTTATTTATAGGCTTGTCATGGTGACGTTATCCTTCAAGCGAGTATGAACCCATTATAGCGGTCGACTTATACCCGGTTATGTATTCGCTTTTATTTTATTGCTCCTTTTACATAATTTTATGCTCGTTTCCTTTTTTATTCGCTGGTGTTATTTATTGGCTCTTCATGGTGACGTTATCCTTTAAGCGAGTACGTATCCATTATAGCAGTCGACTGATACCCTGTTACGTATTCGCCTTTAATTTATTGCTCCCATTTAATGATTTTAAGTTGGTTTGATTTTTTATTCTCTGGTGTTATCTATAGGTTCGTCATTGTGACGTTATCCTTTAAGCGAGAATTTTACCATTATAACGGTCGACTGATACCCTGTTACGAATTTGCTTTCAATTTATTACTCTCTTTCAATGAATTTATTTTCGTTCCCTTTTTATTCTCTGGTGTTAAAGTGCGTCTTGCATATTATATTATTATCCTTGTACTCTGAAAACTACTTACACCACTGGGTCGATGCCACTGCTGGTAGACGTTTCGTCCCCGAGGGTATCATCAGCCCAGTAATCAGCAATCCGTGTTGACAAGAATGTCAATTATATGGACATTTTGATAAATTTCGGGTCAAAAGGAGTAGGAGCTATAATGGCCTAAAGTGGCCCAGATTTACAAGATAATAAGAATTCGAACAGAGCAGATTTTTCTCCATAAATTATTAGAATATGAGTCAATGATTTAAAATAAATGTTTTTATCTAACAACAAAAAGTTCAATGTCGTCACAATGGTAGGTGCAAATGACGTCATAATTGAAAAAATAAGCAAAAATACAGAAATTTGGATGTTTTTTCCAAATTTTGACCACCGCATCATGCTTGCACCAATTAGAAATTTTAACATTTTGGACCATGTTACCCATTCGTTCATTATTTAATTTTTAAACGTTGCATCTTTTTATTGCTTTCGTTTTTTTAATGTTCTTGTCTATGGTGTTCGCTGTTTGATTGTGGATGGGAAAAACAATATGAACGTTTATGCTCGACCGAAGTTATCTTGCTTAGTCGTTTGTTTTGCGTATCAACTTTGTTTCTTGTATTAACTATTTTCTTATCTGGTGTAAGCTTCATATAGATTAGACCGTTGGTTTTCCCGTTTGAATGGTTTAACACTAGTTATTTTGGGGCCCTTTATAGCTTGTTGTTCGGTGTGAGCCAAGGCTCCGTGTTGAAGGCCGTACTTTAACCTATAATGGTTTAATTTTTGAGTTGTTGTTTGGATGGAGAGTTGTCTCATTGGCACTCACACCACATCTTCCTATATCTATAAGCTTCATGCTTTAAGAGGTAAAATAACATAATAAGTGCGTATATACCCGTTGAAGCGTTCGACTGATACCCTGTTTCTTATTCGTTCTTTATTTTTTTGTTATACGTTTGTTTACCGTTGAACATTTTTGAAAAACAAATGTAACTTTTATTTTCTTGTACCGGTGTTAGCTTTATCGGTTCGTTAGGTGAAGTTACCTAATTATTGCGCATTTATCTGTTTCTTTTTTCGAGTGTAACGCTATTACGTATTTGTTCCTTATTCGTTTATTATAAGTCTGTTATACGTTGCACCTTTTTAATCATCTCTTTTTCTTTGATTGTAGCTAATGATTAGTAGGCATAACATATTTACCTATTAGAGCGTTTGTACCTATTTCTGCGCTAGACTACTAGAGGTTTCCCGATTTGCTACGTATCAGGTACGGTTTGTTCGTAAAACAACTGTTAGTGCTGTTTTAGAGATATCATTTAGAGCATGTAATTATTTTATTCATCATGATAAAATCAAAAGAAGTGAAATGCGTATCATAAAAAAAATAGATTAACGATTAATTTGATAACGATTACAACGTTTCAAGAACTCTTTGTATATGATTCTTTATTGGATGATTTAGTTATGCACAAGTGCATGAATCAAACAGACCTTTCTTTTAACGAACTGGGTTAACACGGACTTATCGATTCTTAGCCTGGGATCCTGCCCAATCTAGCTGTTCGTCGTAAGGGCCAGGTGGGGAATAAATACCATGTGATCGATTAAGTGCTAGTTGACTCTGAATCTAAAGTGAGGCTGAATAAATATTTCAATAAATTTTGATGTTTGAAGTAAACCAGCACAATTAAAATCCAATTGACACCTTGGACATGTGAAATCTTAAACTTTTCACTTTTTCACTAGCTGATAAAAATTAACCCTTTTCTGCTGACTAATTATCATCATACTACTAATTAGATATGATAACACTACACATCAATTCATTAAGAAATAATGATTACAGTCTAATTTTTACTAATTGATGTTAAACAAGAATTGATTGGATACAGATGTAAAACAAACATCGAGGACACAATTAGTATTAACCAATCATTGACAGGCACTACATTGATACAAGCCTGGCTATACTGACAAGATTAGCCAGGACCCCAGGCTAATAGATTCTCTATATATAGATTTGCTTTTCTCTTAAAGATTGGTTACTTACAGAGTGAGACTTTGGAATAAATAACATAATAACTATAGACTACTTTCTAAAACACATGATACTGGTGTTAGAAATTTGTTAACGTGTAAAATTTGCATAGTTGTCATGTTATAATTAGTTCTTGCATGATTTTGAAATTAGTTTTATTATTCAATTAATGTATTTCGATCATTGCAGCAGAAGGTTTTTTTTATGATAGAATAAGGGATCTGAAATTTCAAATTGAGTGATAAATTAGAATTTTCAGTCTTATTTTATTTTCTAAAAATGTAAAATTGAAAAAAAAATTATTAATTCACTATTCGGTTGCCAATGAAAAAAAATCATTCCTTGAATCAATGAATGTAATTGACTAGAATAATTTTCATATGATTATACTAACGACTTACTAAAATATAATTGAACTGACATTTGTGTCCAATGAATATTTTATAAGGAAAAAACTAAAATGGAAATTAGGAATATGTCAAAGAGACAAGAACCCCAACAAAGAGCAGATAACATCCGAAGGTCACCAGATGGTCTTCGATGCAGTGAGACAATCCTGCATTCGGATATGGACATCAGCTGGCCCCCGAAAAAAGAAATATGTGTACTAGTTAAATGAAAATAGACGTCTTACGATATATACTTCAAAACATAGAAATGAACTAAAAAAAAATTTAAAAAATACAAGACTAACAAAGGCTTCTGTCTTGGGACTGATTAATGCACCTATATTTGATCCTTATTCGTACCTTTAACGTTGGCAAAATTTCTCATACGTGTGAATGACGATTTGTGACTAATTTCAGAACAAAAATATGACTTGGATTATAGATAATGAATTCGAACAACTAAAATAGACCTACAATACGAAACTCTACCATAGAATGCAAAGAAGGTCTTTTGATTATTTATTACAAACAAGTGAGTTGATCTCCAATTTTATATGCTATCATACTTATCGCATAGATTAAAATCTATGGAAGATGAGACCCATTTTACTGAAAGCTGTTCTTTATATAACGAATAGAGAAAACTATTATTGAATATAGAAAACAGTTTTGTACCAATTGTCAAGTACTAAACAAAGATAAAACATATGTCTATCTGTTCACAAATGAGCATTTACAAACTTTTATGTGTATAGGAAATGATCTATATAAATATGAGTATATATGAGATCCAAAAGGAAATAACATATATAAATGATATTGGATTATTATGAGCTATGTTGTAATAGTTATATGAGACACACGAGGCTCTGATCCTGTCGCAGGTAGGTTAATGCTGTTCGAGAGTAAATCGGCTATTTATTCATATAAAATTCAATGAAATTTGAAATTATTTAGATTTTTTGTCTAGAAACTTCCATACCCAGAACTTATTTATAGCATCTCTAATATCATACAAAGTTTCAATTTATGGTGTCTCAAAACCCCCCACCTGGTTGCCATGGTAACGGGCACCATTCGAAGATGGCGTGTGAACGTCCAACTTCAAGAGCCTGGCGCACCCCATAGAACTAGACAAATGAATAAAAATAAAGTTGTATTTGGTTGATAAATATGTTATCTTTCACGTAACAGCTGTTTCATTCTTTAAATGTGCCCTTTTATAATAGAAAATAACAGAAGTGACATACAATTCACCCGTGGCCACACCAAAAGTCAACTATTTTGCCAATTTTAGAAATGTTGTAATTATTTTAAAAACAAGAAACAGCAATTTTCGTATTCGTGAGCTTTCCAAGAATAAATAATGCCAAGTTTTAAAGAGATCAATAAATGTTAACGGGGTGTGCCAATGCGATCTTTATAGATGAATGATATTCAAGTCCTTACTCGGCGACATTTAAACACTGTATTGATTCAGATCATGACAGATGGATTATTCCCCTTTTCGGTGTGATAATGCCGGGAAAGAAATTATCGACATTTTGATAGTTTCTGACTAGAGATTAACACATTAAAGATGTAAAATCATGTTGTTGTTTTCACATTTTCATACTTGAGTTGTTCATGAATCTTAAAAGAATCACCATGCATACGAAGAGAAAAAAGGGGGGATACTCTGACGTTATACTTTGTAAGGGTTTTCTTAACCAAATGTTCATTTCTAACTACACATACATATACGTGTGCCGATTGCAAAATAATTATCTTGCTTACTTCCTTAAATTTTATTATCATAGGGTCTTTTCGACTTTTAGATTACCAAGGTTTAGCAGAGTGAAATATAAATGTGATGACGAACGACAAAACAGTATTTCTAAAACAAAATGATTCTCCAGATAGGGAAAACACTTTAACAAGCACAACTGCATGGTAGTATGAAGCCCCTTGAAGGCTTCTATCAAACTCATGTTTTACGAGAAATATTTATCTGCTCAGCCCTGTTAAAGTTTTTTCAATGTTTTTTCTTAATTTAAAAACATTTTTAATTGATTCACTGAATTATAAGGATCAGTTAATGTCACATCACATGTGTGAATGGGTCTTTTTTTAAAACTATATCAGCTATAAGCAATAATTTCTAGAGCTATGTTCATTTTTTGAACATGCATCATTCATTCATTGCAGTTTTTCCAGTACAAAACAGTGAATTAAAAAAAAACCATTAAAATAAGAAATGTCCTTGAGATAAAACTATTTGTTTATTCAATAAAGTTTTATGCATGTGAAAGCCTTGAGTTCAGTATGAGTATTATCTGCCTATTACATACAAGTATGACTATTGATATTTCAAAGGTTTCAAAGTCAAAGAAACTTATAATTTTTCATTCATTTCAAAAAGTTTTCTCAAAATTAAAACAAAAAGCATTGCATATATGTCACATTGAATTAAAACTGATAATTCTGATATAACAATGCACACAACATATATACTTCCTTGTAGGTTTCCATGATCCATAATAAATGTAGACATATATCATTCTGCTGGTTTTCATATGATTATGCTGTACTAGATAATTCAAAATTCCTTTACTTGTGTTTTTTTTTTATTTCACATGTATCATGAAAAGAATATTCCTATATATTCATGTAAAATGTTGTGAATTACAATATATATATATATACCAGTAAGTACATGCAGGTACCACATATGATGTTTGAATTATAATTATCACTTAGTTCACAGTTTTATGTATATATCCAAAATTATCTCAACTACTGCACATGATGCATAATGATTTGAACATTTCCTTTTGTGTGTTGATCCTTCAAGAAAGAAGTGCACAGTCATTTCCTCTGATGTAAAACCTTTATTTCTCTGTCTTCAATGTTCAAGAGTCAGTTTTAACAGTAATGAAATCCTTCCTTTTAGTGTTATACTGAAAACTGCTGCATTCCAAAGTTACATGTGACATGTCATGGGGTTTTCATAATCAGCACTGTTATATTTTTGTTATTAATCTGTCATCAAGATTTTATCTTAAAAATATTGATTTCACTTTCTTTTCATGTATAGCTATCCTCATACATGGTTACAAATTGTCTGGCAATTTCCTTGTATATCTTCATAAGACAGAAGTGGTCACTCTTTTTCTTTGATTACTTTTTTCAAATTTCAGTAAGGCTATCATAGTTAAAACTAACTTGTATGACACCATTGCCTCCAAGTAATCTTCATGCATGTACTGAAAAAAATATGTAAACCATAATTAATGGCATTTAAAAGTTATTGGTATTCATGTTATGATACAAATAGAAAACTTCAGTCAAAATTGTCACATATATGTATATTCCTCAATCATTTTTGAATTAAAAGTTAACTTGACACAAAGTTTAATTGATGAATTGTCTGTAAAAGTACAATAAAGTTAATAAATATAACTTTCTATAACTGATATTTACCCATCACATTTCTTTGCCAATGTGTTATTAATAATCAATATAACTTTAATAATCAATATGGGGTGGGTGTGACTTAATACACCAGATAACTTAATTATATTCACCTAAACTGAGGGTCTGGGTGGTGTTTACAGAATAGATACACCAATCATGTAATAATCCCTTAAGCAAAAGTGCAATATTTAAAGGCTGAGAAATTAAAGATTAAGAAAAGAATGATAACTAAAAGAAAATTATGGTGTGTTAAAATACAAAGAATAGAGAATACTGGGCAAAATAAATAAAGATTAATATAGAAAATGGTATATAAAATATAGAACTTAAGGACCCTAGCAGGAATCATTCATTATACTATAATTGATACTTACATTTAATTGTGTATAGACCTCATATTTGATGTTATAGAAACTACACTCTTTATGCATTAACTGTCAACTTATGTGTGCCAGTTGTAAATCAATCTGCAAAAGAAGTTACAATAATTACTGAAAGGTTTCAATTAATACTCAATTGTATACACACCAGGTTGTAAAATAAAATACACAAAATTAAGATTGATCTGTTGATGTAAATTGTTTTATAATAAGTGTGTTAAAATTTGAAAAGATCTATACAAACACACAAATACTTCAGATACACATTATCATAGTGAATCAATAATAAAAATACATATTTAATTTAATCTTATGTCTATATATAAAATAAACATAAGAAAACAAATTATTAAAGACAAAAAATTCAAATGTGCACTACAAGGGATGATTTAAAACAATACTATGATGACTTATGTAGCATCAGATTCAAAACCATCAATGAAAATTTGTTAATAAATTATGGCCATGATAATAAATAATATTTCTCACATATAATATCTCATGTGAATGCTTCCACAGTTTGATTAAAAGCAGGCTGAGGCATAAGTATGATGCACAGAGTAATGCATGCATATATTTTGAATACATTTTTGTTTCACTTCTACAATATGTTATAAAATTGGAATAAGAAATGATTTAACATGTTTAAATGCGATCAGTTTTAAGATTCATGTGCAAATATACCTTACAGATCTTTAAAGAAAATGCACTGCGGAGGGGGGAGGGGTAAAGGCATAGGTGAAAGGTGGTGGGCCTCAGCCGGCATGTTTATCGGGCATTTTAACAAATTCTACTCCTTTAATACGTTGAACATGGGTCCCAAATTTAAACATTTGACCCGCATGAATGCATCCCTGGTCAGTCTGCAAAATGTGGACGTAAAACTATATTTGTATAGTTTCAATAGTCAATAAAGATTGGATTGTTTATAAGCAAGTAATTAAGATAGTGTAAACGTGAAAAATTATTTCAAAGGAAGTTTCATCAGACTGATCACAGCGAAATGTGTAAATAACCACATTTTTTAAGTAAACATGCAGCTTTCTCTTCAGACTACATCCATAATCGTGGATGAAATGGATATCCAATATCCTCGGCAGAGGGCTAAAATAATTTAAAACTAACGTACCTCAAAATATAAGCAACACACATCTATATTAACGTGTTGTTGTCGAACTGAAGACACTGACTTCTATCATAACAAGGTGCCCGATCAGCTGTTGGTGACAAGCTAAAATCTGACGTCGACGAAACGTTCTAGCCAATCACGTGTCGAATAGTTGGAAAAATGACGTCAGATTTAGATTGCGATGCAAACACCGAAAATCATTGCTATTTTTTTATAAACTGCATTAACCTGCCTGCGGTCCCATAACATAATAGAAATTTTGTTAGGTTCTTGTTTTTATTTTTTCCAATGATGTTGTGCATATTGTTGTGGAATGATGCCCTTCGTGAGATGTAGATTTGATTGTTAAATTTCGTATCTCATTTATATATCTTGCTACAGATTTCCTATGTCGTGTTTTGGTTCTGATATTATACTGAAAGATTTGAAAACGCCTTTGTAATTAGTGGGCGTCAAACGTGCCATGTAATTAGTGGGCATTTAACGTACCAAAAAGTTTTTTTTTCAATTTATTGTTAACATTATATATTTTCAATAAGGTAAATTTTGTATTTCAAAGTAGCTCTTTTTTATTATTAACTTCAAAAGCCTACCCCTGAACAATGCTATTTTATTTTATTTTAAACTATTATATCAGTCTAACAGGCAAACATTATATAAAGAATGAATGTACTTTTTGTTTTGCTTCTTTTTGCTGATGCAATTTCAGGGGAAATAAATCTAAATTTACAACCGTTCGTTGCAACGGTTGGTTGAAAGCATAATTGAGTACAAGCAATATTGTTTGATATGAATAGGTTACATACCTTTATGAATACTATATCAAGTTGTAGATTAAAATCATCTAAATACGTTTTATAATGATGCGTGAAACATACAGCGACATAAAGGCATATATGAACTAATTTTAAAACTTCAATGACGGCTCCCAGGTTTTACTACGGTTGGTACCGTAGCAAATTGGGAAATATCTACTACCCTGTTTATTATTAATTTTGTATACGTTTCACCCTTTTAAATGCTTTAGTCTCTTTATTTTAGAAGCGGTCTCTTGTGTTAACCTCGGGTTTTTTATGTATAAAAAATAGCATAAGAATAAGTATCCGTTTCAGAGTTCGACTAATACTAATTCATTCCTTATTTTCTTTTCATATGTTGTTTCTTTTTAATATTTTCTTTTATTTCATTGTCTCGGGGATCGCATAGGTCAAATTACCCTATAAGCGTGTAAGAACCAGTTTATTTATTTCTAATTCACTTTTAAAAAAATGCACCCTATTAGCGAAAACATCCAAGTAGCAGCATCGACTGGTAATATGTTAGTTATTAGCAACTACATTTGTAATTCGTTTATTATTCGCTTTTTTTTAACGTTGCACATTTCCAATGCTCTCTTATATTTTCTTTGATGTTAGTTCTGGGTTCTTAGACGTAACATAGACCTTTTAGCGCGTATGTACCCATTTCATCAGTCGATGAATACTCTGTTACTTGTTTGCTATTGATTCGTTTCTTTTTAGCTTTTTACATGTTGTATGTTTTCTCTTCTTCTATTTTCCCATCTCTGATACCGGTGTTAGTTTTGAGTTTCACGATGGAATCCAACCCTATTAGCGCCTATGTACCCGTTATAGCGGTCGTCTGCTATCCTGATCCTTTTTTTTTATACGTTGCACCTTTTAACTGATTGCTTTCAATTATTGTATTTGTCTCTGGTTTTTACTATTGACTCCCAAATGTAAAATTACTTCGTCAGAGGACATGTACCTGATTCTTAGATGGACAACCGGTTACTTATTCGTACTTTTTGTGTTCGTTATTTCCTTTTTTATACGTTGCACCTTTCAAAGACTTTTTTAAATGTCTTTTCTTTCTCCTTGTTGTTGTTATCTCTGGGTATGTACACGTAAAATTTGCCTATTAACGCACATGTACCAGTATCCGCGATCGGCTGATACGCAGTAACCTATTCGCTACTTGTTCTTCCCATTTTCGTTGTTTAAACGTTGCACCTTTTAAATTTGTTTGTTATTTCTTTTCTTTTTCGTTATTATATGGATGTAAAGACAAGATATAGGTATATAAGCGGAAATGTACCCGTATCCGCAATCGACTGATATCCTGTTACTTGGTATTAATTTGGTTAATTTTTAAGATGAATTTTGGAATATATCAAACATATCCTTGAATTTTATAGAGAAGTATTTAAATGTTGGGTAATATCAGGCGGTGGACAAACAAAAAAACCTACCAACTTCACTTCTGAATTATTTCCTAACAATCTTAGGTTTTTCCATATACAAATCATTTTATGTATCTAATCAGAAATTGACAAAGGTAAACGTTTATCAAATTTTTGTTCGAGAATACACTAAAAGATACAACGAAAACAGAACAATGAAACTTAATACATTATTAAAGTCACTAAAAAGAAGTTTAGACGATTTATAGAATAAAACATAATGTATTAAAATGATGTAAAATTGTATTTCAAGATATTTATACATATTATTATAATATATACATATATACCAGCAGCTGATTGCTAACCTGGGCTATCAATTGAATATTACAGGATCCATCAAGAAAAGCTTGGTTTCTTGGTGTAACAATGTAACAGGCATATTTGATGAATATATAAAATAATATTGTTAAAAAAAAGATATCCTGTTACCACTTCGCTACTTGATGATAATGGAAGAGTTTAACGACCTTGACTGACTAGCCCTCGCATGGTCGGCTCAGTGCCCGAAAGCTTTTGGTGAGCGTTTAAATATTGTGTGCAGTCGGTAAATACAGTTGGACGACGCCATTTTGGCAGGCCACCATCTTGGTTTTGTGAGTTTTTGTGGTTTGGTTTGTTAACTATTTAGATGTTTTATCTTCAAAGCGGCTGCTTTCAGGGTCAATTTGGTCAGCTTGGTATCCCGGTAACCACAATGATTGAGTACTTGTTGATGAGTATCGGACGTCAAAGTAACGATGACAAAAAGCGTTACCAGGACCGAAGTCGTGAGAATGTGAAATAAAGGTCCATTATCCAATACCTACAAAATGTAGCTATAGAATACAGCCCTCGGGCGTCAGTCCGCATAACACTCCCCAAATTATAATGGGTTTTAGAGTGTATGCTGACGCGGGTATTTACGCGGTTTGATTTCTGGACAGCGTTAGATCGATTTATGTCATCGAAAACAGAATGTCGTTGATCCATTTAATGTCGGTCGCCATCTTGGATTGAAAAAAAAACATAGAACCTTTGGTCGATATTTTCTATTAAGTTAGCAAAATTTGACGCAGGAATGCAGACATTTAATGTGAATTTTCATTTAAAAAAAACAATTTATAAGAATACAACTATTATTTGTACAAGTATTGATTTTTTTTTTTTTTTAAATGTGTTTAAATTGGCATTTAAAGGGGAGGTAACTGTAATACAGTGCATTTTCTAAAGGAATATACAAGAAATTTTTCCAATTTTGTATTTAAGCCGAATAAAACGGACGGTTCCCCTATCTTTTCTTTTGATATTCTCAAAGCATTGTCTAGATGCTATATCTTCCTAATTTAATTTACAATTCAATCATTTACTTTAGTTGCTAATCACAAAATTGGTTGTTTTTCCTGTATTATCTATACAAAATGTGCTATTTTGTCACAACCTGTAGCTTGAGAAAATGCACGGTGACCTTACATTTTAATTATATTTTTGAACATATATCGATAGAAAATACGTTTTGGCGAAGTATGAATAAATTATATCATTTTAATTTGAGACTACCATACCACCTTAAATGTTGCACCTTGTCAAGACTTTTGTTGATATAACAATGTAGCTATTGGTATGTAGAGTAAATTAGGTCTTTAAGCGCATGTACTGGTTTTTACGATCACAAGATACCCGGTGACTAGTTCGCCTCTTGTCCGTTCCTTTCTTTTTTGAAATTCTGTTCTCTCTTGATGTTGTTGTTGTTGCTGTTATATATTGGTTTGCAAACCTGAAGTAGACCTACAAGCGCGTACGTACCTGCTTTTGTCCTAGACTGATACCTTGTTACTTATTTGGTCCTTTAATTGCAACTTTTTAATTCTTTCTTTTTAGTATTTGTTTTCTTTGGTGTAATCTCTGGAAAACGTTGACTTACAATTTTTGCTCATATGTACACATTAATGTAATTGGCTGATACCCTGTTACTAAGTCGCTGCTTATTTTTTTCCGTATTCGCTTTTTAAAAGTTGAAAATACTTTTAATTGTATTTCTGTTGTTGTTGTTGTTGATAGAAATTGGTTTATAGATGTGAATACAACCATTTAGCGCGTATGTTTCCGTTTCATTGCTAGAATGATACCTTGTTTTTTATTTGTTCGTTATTGTATTTCGTATTTTGAATTATGTTTTATTGTTTTTCATTTTTGTACGAGGAACGTACATTGCTAAGAAGTACATTATCAAGACCACACTAGAGTGATATAGACTCTGAATCTGTTCAAGCTATAAAAGATAAATGCAGCCCGCGGTGCTCAGTTAATTGTTTGGTGGTGCTTCATGATAGTCACACTACAAAAGTCAAAAAGTCTGAAAAGACCAGTTTTTGTCTGAATTTGCATGAATTTTTACTTGACATTCTTAATTTGTCTGCATAATTGTTAAAAATTCTTGACAGAGTATTAGTTTGTCTAAAAAGGTTCTTGATTTTTCTTGACAAGTGTCTTGACAGTATTAACATTGTCTTAAAATTTCTCGACACTTCCTGTATCATCTTATGAGAGTCTGGATTAGTCTCGACCAATTCTTGACTGTCTTCAATTTGTCTCGATCTGTCTTGACATATTCTTGACATTCTTAATAATGTCTGAACATGTCTTGACATATTCTTGACATTCTAGATAATGTCTGAATATGTCTTGACACATTCTTGACACTATTAAATATGTATTGACACTATCTCAACTGTATAAATTTCGCCTGAAATGTAAACAGACTTATTCTGCACGGTTTATTACATATTTTGGGTTTGTGTAGCTTAACATAGAGGAGGAAGGGGGGGGGGGGGGGGAGCTTTCGTGTTGGTCAAAGAATTTGTTCTCCTCTTGATTCAAACTTTTTAAACCCAAAAACATTTTTTATTCAAATTTGGGTGTTGAATTTTATAATTTTTTATCAACAAAAATTTGTAATAACTCCTTCCTGAAAAGAAAAAAAATGTTTAGATCTATATTACAGTTAGGTATCTTTCGTCCCTCTTTTATGTATGTATGTTTGAGACCAATGAAATCATTGATCAAAAATTATAAAATTCAACACTCAAATTTGAATAAAAATAGAAATCATTGATGGGACCAACTATGAATACTTTTTTTATTATTATTCCTGGAGTAGAAAAAAATTCTTTTAATCTTTAGAATCATTATGGCAGGTCAACTGATAAGTTGTATGGCTGCTAAGAGGTAAATCAGTAATTTATATTTGACAGTTGCGTGTATTTTAGTGTGTGTAATACTTATATGTATTTTAGTGTGTGTAATACTTATATGTATTCCAACAGATGACATTACACAAATTTTTCTTCTGTTAAATGAATGATTTTTATATCATTATAATTTGCTATTTATATAAACCACTTTTTTGTTAAATAATTATTTACCAAAATAACATTGGATATTTTGAATGTAGAGTTAGATATGTCTACCGTATGATTGGTTTTAATCATTTAATTAATTAGATTTAGGAATCAAAATTTGTAATTTTTTTTAAAACCCACATTTAAATTGTGTTATATATATATGAACACACCCTCATTTAATTTATTTTATACATTAGATTTTATAGCCATATTTGCATTTGTGAAACTATTTAAATACCCAAATTTTCAATTATTTTACATGCCCAACTTTCATATTTGGTGTAAGAAGTGTAACTTAAAACAACAGTATATTATGTAAAAAGTAATAAAGATTAAAGTTATTATATGAATATTGGTCATGATTTGTAAAACATAGAACTGTCAAGTAAATTTAAGACACAATTTAAAATGTTCAGATCATGTCAAGCCAAACTGAGAAAGAATAAGAATGTCGAGAATATGTCGAGAAATTTCAAGACAGTATTCAAATGTCAAGAACTTGTCAAGAAATTTTAAGATCATATTCAGAATGTCAAGAATATGTCGAGTAAATTTCATACAAATTTGATATTAATGAGAATTTGTCAAGAAAATTTAAAACACAAGTCATACTTTTAGAGAATGTCGAGTAAAAATTCATGCAAATCAGGCAAAAACTGGTCTTTTTAGACTTTTTGACTTTTGTAGTGTCACCGTTTTAGGACTGAATATCTTTGCATTGTAGACCGAACCACTATGTATAATGGACACATGGACCATAGACACCAGTTGACCACAACAGAGTAATTTAGACAATGAAACTTGCTTGTTGGGCGTGTTGGAAGATAGCTACATTCAGTGTTGTTAAATGTTTTTCGTTGTTGTACTTTTAACGATATAAGATAGGTGGTCATCTCCAACTTGCAGACCTGACAACCAAGTCTTTTGTACCATTGGGTTGTGTTTATCAGAGAAGATTTAAACCAAGTCTGTTGTACCATTGGGTTGTGTTTATCCAACCAAGCGGTTAAGAGCTATATTTTGTGTAGATTTTCATAAGTGATAAAGAAAAGAAAAAGATTTAAAAGAAATGTGCAATGTATTAATTGTACTTACGAGCTGTTACGAGGTAGTTTCCAAAATCATAACAATCACTACAACATACAAAACCACAACATTGACCGTTTGGTATAACAACTTTACACGTCCTAGGCAGATGGTCATACACAGGACAACTAAAAGCATAAGTAATCATGTTACTTATCAAAACATTTATCAAATTTTATCGTCGGTACAAGGACATCATTCGTAAATATAACTCAACATTCAAACTTCTTATACGTTAAGGTGTTTCACAGCTAATCTGTTATGGAAATATTCTTTACAAAGCACAAAAATGTCAGTATTCACCTCAGCAGCTAACAAAACATTTAAACAGACTTATTAAGAAGGGATATAGTTACGATACTGTTGTCAGGGACATTAAAGAATGCATATTTTGGCTTATATTGATTAATTTATAGGGTCTTTGCATCGGAATTATTCATTTAAAAAGCAGTTGTTGGTATGACACGGGTTATGTTCTTTTCATATGTATTATAATGGTTTAATACTAAACCCCTAACGGGAGGTATTGTGCCCGATATTCCTATGATTAAGACATAAGCTTTCAATCAGTTTAGTTGAGGTATTGAGCTGGCATATGAGTGACTGCTAGTAGTCTGTTGTTATTTATGTATTATTGTCATTTTGTTTATTTTCTTTTGTTTCATATTCAGACATCGGACTCGGACTTCTCTTCAACTGAATTTTACTGTGCGTATTGTTATACGTTTACTTTTCTACATTGGCTAGAAATATAGGGGGAGGGTTGAGATCTAAAAGAAACATGTGTAATCCCGCCGCATTTTTGCGCCTGTTCCAAGTCAGGAGCCTCTAGCCTTTGTTAGTCTTGTATGATTTTTAATTTGAGTTTCTTATGTAGAATTTGGAGTTTAGGATGACGTCCTTTATCACTGAACTAGTATATTAATTTGTTTAGGGGCCAACTGAAGGACGCCTCCGGGTGCGGGAGTTTCTCGCTGCATTGAAGACTTATTGGTGACCTTCTGCTATTGTCTGTTCTATGGTCGGGTTGTTGTCACTTTGACACATTCCCCATTTTCATTCTCAATTGTATTTTAACTTTTCTGGAAATTTGTGCTAAAAAAATAAGAAATTTTATTGAGAAGGGAATCGTTTTTTGACCAAAAAGAAAACAACCCCAAAAATTTGCACTTACAAGTTATAGAAGAGGGACGAAAGATACCAAAGGGACAGTTAAACTCATAAATCTAAAACAAACTGACAACGCAATGGCTAAACATGAAAAAGACAAACAGAAAAACAATAGTACACATGACACAACATAGAAAACTAAAGAATAAACGAAACGAACCCCACCAAAACTACACGAGTACTGAAATTTAAGTAGTTATAAAAGGTTCCAGGTTATTATTAGTCACTGATTTAGCCTATTTCTAAATTACGATGACCACCCTATGAATGCTCAACTGAATCATGTCTTTGGTTGGTTGCATGGCTTCATGGCAACACTGTTATAATATCTTAGTATGCACTTAACGGTGCAATACTCTGTTTTTGTAAATTTCACTATAAAGGTAAGCTGTACAAAGAATCAAAGTTAAACAAACAGTTCAATGTGAACTGGTTTCACTATAAAGGTTCGTTATACATATAATCAAAGTTGAACAAACCGTTCAATGTGAACTATTTTGTCTTTGAAGGTTTCACTATAAAGGTTCGTTATACATATAATCAAAGTTGAACAAACCGTTCAATTTGCACTATTCTGTCTTTGTAAGTTTCACTATGAAGGTCAGCTATACATAGAATCAAAGTTAAAGGGAAACTTCGCCAAAAAATCAAAAATTGATATTATGTCCATTCTGTATAAAAATGCTCAATTTCATAGATATTAAAGTTTTATTCTGCTAGATAAGAGATCACCATCAATTTTAAATTTAGAGTATCAATTCTCTGCGTTCGGCCATTTTGTCACCTTCTCCGAATTGAACCACGATATGTCTAAGGACCAAAAACACACCCAATGTAGTCGTAATTGCGTGTCGATACCTTGTCAATCGTACGGTTGTTTTATTCGACTAGTTACTAACCTGATACGGAAAATGTTCTTATTTTTTTTTTAAATAACCATGATCTGTTATTTTTAGACTGATGCTATTGGAATTAGTTAAAAAGTCAAATTTCAAATCATAAATAAGCGTTCCGTGAAACTTAAATTGTTTTCGAAAATCGAATTAGTTCATAATTCTTTTATGTAATAAACTTGATTCAAATAAATTCGGATCTTCGCTCGACTGATCACCCGCATGGTTAAAGGAATTGTAAGGGGTGAGGTGACACGTCCAGGTATTGAAGCGATTTCCTGTCGAGCTTGCAAATTCATGCATCGTTTCACTTCTTAGGGTATTGATCAGTGTACACGGCCGATAACTTATAACTTTCCATTTTGAACTATTAGGTGTATAACATACATCTCTATCTCGTGTCCGAAAGTGATATAATATATAGTCATTACTAAACTCATACGCTTGTTTATGAATAACATTTCTGGTGTAAAGAAAATTATTCATAAAAATATAAATAATACAAAAAAAAAACCAACAGATTTGATGAAAAAAAATCTATATACATACTTTTTGCAAGGATAAATTTGGTAAAATGTAACTTATACGCGTTCTCAATGGTGAAGGTCAAATCGGAACATACCAGAAATATTGATTTGAAAAAATGTACGCACTTGTCGACCATTCGTATATACGCCTGGATAATAAGATACGGAACTATAGCGCAAATTAAAATATATACATGTATTCTTTGAACGTAAGAAAGAAACATACATTTTGCGTAAATTGGGGTAAAAGTTTTGTAAAAAGACTAGTCCACGTATGCCAACAGTAAGTAATCATCAAATGTCGATAGATAGACTATTGTTAACCAAAAGAAGAAGAAGAAGAAGAGATTTAAATACAGGTCGATATATAACTTTATTTGTCTCATCGAAGTTATGGACATTTATACATCAATTTGATTGTTCTTGAAAAAAGGAAGAAATTCGTCATCATCACAATTGTTCCGACATGCATGTAATATATACGCAACTGGAAGTACACTAATAATCCCCGAGGGATGTGAATATTTTCCAGGAAAACTATAGAGTATCAAAGTTTCAAATCAATTTCGGGATTTATTTTCTCTTTTGATATTAAATGACAGCAATTTAAAGAATAAACTGCTTGTCCGCTTTAGGGGTATTCTTGCCAGTTGAAACAAACTTATAATTACATTAAAAAATAGGAGAAGATGACACTAAATTCGTTCATTTTTTTATACATCGTTGGTCAAATAGCTAAAGTATTATATATAGTTACGGTGTGAGACGAAGAGTATTTTAAGGACATTCCCGATTATGTATAAATTTTGTTGATGTTTTTCACACTTTCTGTTCATAATTTTTCGATTCCATTCCAATTAGATCCTTTAATTTCCTGTCAATGTTTTAAAACATCTTTTTTTTCAAATATCTGAGGTATTCTTGTGTTGTGAGATTTAAAATATGTTGATGAGCACATTAATTCCTAAATAGGTAATTAAAGATCACTTTGGATGGACTTAATTTTATAATTGCAATTGTTAATGATCTGTTAGAAATATTTAAGGCTGCCGATCCTAATTACTCTTCAACTTTGAACTTGTTTGGCTTTATATATATTTTGATATGAGCGTCACTGATGAGTCTTATGTAGACGAAACGCGCGTCTGGCGTACTAAATAATAATCCTGGTACCTTTGATAACTAATTATAATAGTACAATTTTGAGTTCATAAACTCGTGTTTTGAAGGCAATTTTTATTTATAAATGTATACTTCAATTAAAATAATTCAGTATTTTATCGTTACTAAAGTAATCAAAAGTCATAATTCATTAACAGTGATCTTATGCAACATATAAAAATATATAACAGCTATCCAGTTAATGTGCGATCTTATTATTCCCGTTAATTAATTTTAATTATTTTTTTTTTACATTTATGTGTCTGAAACTTTGACTGACTCCCGTTTACAATTCATACGAAATGTTGCTCACACCCGAAATGCCAGTGAACCGTGACGCCTAGATTTCACTGAATGAGGATCAAAAGATTAGAATTACATAATGCTAATCTTTTAATTAACTTGAGTTAAACTACGCATTCCACATTCTTAAGGTATCACAAAACAATACACATTGTATTGTTTCCACCGTACAAGCAAGTGAAAATGATTGCTGGAATGAAGCAAAAAGGTCAGAATACAAACATGTATTTTTAATACACTATCGATCATGTCAGTTTCATATGTTTGTTTGAAGTATTTGTAGAAAAAAAATCATTAAATTGTTCTATTGTATGATTTACTTTTATTATTAAAATTCGTTTTAAAAAATCCACACGATCTAATTTTAAAAGTTGCATGGCTATCACTTATTTTCCGTTGGTTAATAGCTACAAAAAAAGTCGTCGATGCGCTTTAAATCGCGTTATTAGATGGTTAACGAACAAGACTTAAATGAAATATTTTCACTCCCGGCATACATCAAAGACTTAAACTACGTCACATAAATCAGGAAGTTTAAAAAAATAAAATTAATAATTCCCAATTTTCTTCTTTATAAGATTTCATATCAAAATAAAACTTGGTGTTTTTTATGGTATTATGAACATAATAAGATGAAAAGTGAAAAATCGCGAATTATCCCTTTAAAAAAATAGTTTAATGATAACTGTTCTGTCTCTTTAAGTTTCACTAAAATGATTAGATATACAAAGAATCAAAGTTTAACAAACAGTTCAATGAGCACTATTCTGTCTTTGTTAGTTTCACTATAAATGTAAGCTATACAAAGAATCAAAGTTGAACAAACAGTTCAATGAGCACTATTATGTCTTTGTTAGTTTCACTATAAATGTAAGCTATACAAAGAATCAAAGTTTAACAAACAGTTCAATGAGCACTATTATGTCTTTGTTAGTTTCACTTTAGAACATACCTTCTCGTCCAATGAAAAGTAAGATTTTTGCCTTCTTATTTTCATAGTACATGGTTTTCCATGCACTATGAAATGCTATACATGAATGACTTTTCATTGTCAGTTAATTATGAAAATGAACTCTCTATAGCTGCACTAATGAAGTGTTTAATTCCCTTAGGCATTTTGCTTGGGAAAATAGCCTACTGATTAGATGAAAGAGCAAAGATTAAACAAAAACATTTTGATTTTTTTCGAAATTTCATGCATTTTCAAATAATTACATTAGATGTAAGTTTCATTTTAATACGTTATTCTGATTGGCTAACAAGTTATTCCGTAAACAATTGCATCAGACAATAACATTTAGCATGCATGATGACACGAGGTCCCACAAAAAAGTGCACAGGTGAATTAAATAAAACTGGATAAAAATCGTGTTTTCATGATTTTAGCTAAAAAAATGTAATTATAAGTATTGAATACTTCTTTTTGAAACTTTATAGGGTTGTAAAAGCGTTGACCGTGCGTACTTTTTTAGAATGAAGCGCTTCCGCGGTTCATACAAAATGTACTTCGGTCAACTCTTTTACCACCCAATAAATTTACAAAAAGAAGCATTCAATTCTTAAATGATACACATATTATAATACAAAAAAAAATGATAAGGATATATAAAATGATATTTATTTAATTTATATAACTTACATTTGATGGAATTATTTTTTTTTTCTTTCAAAAAAAAACAATGCCAGACTGCTGATATATAAAGCAAACGATTGTTTTCTGAGAAACACAATAAAATTAAATTTATCAAAAAAAAGTAAGCATTTAATATTAAATTGTCTGAAATCAAATATTCATATAGAGTTTTATATTTATAAAAAAAAATGATTCAAAAAGGGGATTAATATAACATTGTGTTGTTTTTTAAATATCTAAAGATATATAAGTATTAAATTTTACCTGAAGCAGAAGAAAAACAATGTATCCTTCACAAACTATGTCAGTGCTATTTCATTTCATCAATTGAAATGATCATTACCTATGTTTTATATTTAGTTCATTATAAAAAGTGAACTCTTATTTAAATAGGTTTGAACATTACAATAGGAAAGAATAGATTTGTAAGGTCACTCGAAAGTGTGAATATGTTCTAAATTGGTCAGACAATACTTGTTCATGTTTTATGAAGATTAAAGCCCTCGGCTTCGCCTTGGGCTTTAATCTTCATAAAACATGAGCAAGTATTGTCTAATCTATAAATAAATGTAAGCTATACATAGAATCAAAGTTAAACAATCGGTTCAATGTGAATTATTCTGTCTTTGTAAGTTTCACTATAGAGGTCAGCTATATATAGAATCAAAGTTTAACAAATAGTTTAATGTGAACTATTATGTCTTTCTAAGTTTCGCTATAAAGGTCAGCTATACATAGAATCAAAGTTTAACAAACCGGTCAATGTGAACTATTCTGTTTTTCTAAGCTTCACTATAAAGGTTAGCTATACATAGAATCAAAGTTGAACAAACCGTTCAATGTTAACTATTCTGTTTTTCTAAGTTTCGCTATAAAAAAAAAGTAAAAACACAAAAATACTGAACTCCGAGGAAAATTCAAAAAGGGAAAATCAAAATTCAAAAGTCCAAACACATCAAACGAATGGATAACAACTGTCATATTCCTGACTTGGTACAGGCATTTTCTAATGTAGAAAATGGTGGATTGAACCTGGTTTTATAGCTAGCTAAACCTCTCACTTGTATGACAGTCGCATCAAATTCCATTACATTGTCAACGATGCATGAACAAAACAAACATACTCAAAGAGTAAAAATGTCAAAAATAGGGGTACAACAGTCAATATTGTGTTATCATCTTAATATCACTACATAAACAACAAATATAACAAAGAAGCACAAAAAGGCGTACATCAAATTTAACATTCTCATTTTGCTTTTCTTATACGGCTGAATTTAACTATGTAAAGTCTACCCATAAATGAAAGAAGGTTTTCATTACTGTTGTAAAATTGCGCGTTTGAAATTTGCACAGGTAGACATAAAAATAATTTTGTCGTATGACGGCATACATAAATGCAGACTCACGTAAAGTAGATATAACAAAAACAGACTTAACAGAAAAAATAATAAATAAAATAATGGTGTAGTTCAAAGTATGACGGGATACATAGGTACAGTTTCACGTCAAATACGGTTGAATTTATCTATGTAAAGTCTACCCATAAATGATAGAAGGTTTTCATTACTGGTGTAAAATTGCGCGTTTGAAATTCGCACAGGTAGACATAAAAATAATTTTGTCGTATGACGGCATACATAAATGCAGACTAAAAGGTCAGCTATACATAGAATCAAAGTTTAACAAACCGTCAATGTGAACTATTCTGTTTTTCTAAGCTTCACTATAAAGGTTCGTTATACATAGAATCAAAGTTAAATAAACCGTTCAATATGAACTATTCTGTCATTGTAAAAAGTAAAATCACTAAAATACTGAACTTAGAGGAAAATCAATACGGAAAGTCCATAATCACATGGCGAAATCAATGATCAAAAAACGCATCAAAAGCGAATGGACAAGAACTGTCATATTCCTGACATGGTACAGGCATTTTCAAATGTAAAAAATGGTGGATTAAACCTGGTTCTATAGCGCTTACTCTCTCACTTTAATGACAGTATTATCAAATTACGTTATATTTACATTGAAGCGTTAAATAAACAATAAGATAGTAAAAATAAGGGTACATTATGTAAGTAATATGTAAGTTTAACTATATTAGGTCAGTTGTGCATAGAATCAAAGTTTAACAAACCTTTTAATGTGAACTATTATGTCTAATTGATTTCACTATGAAGGTAGGCTTTACATAGAATCAAAGTTAAACACACAGTTCAATGTGAAGTATTCTGTCTTTGTAAGTTTCACTATATAATGTCAGCTATACATAGAATCAAAGTTAAACAAACCTTTCAATGTGAACTATTCTGTCTATGTTAGTTTCACTTTAAAGGTAAGCTATGCCTAGAATCGAAGTGAAACAGAATGGTCCATTGCTGGGTCATCTCTATTGTCATAAAAGTTAATACAATTGATGTAAAACTCCTAAAACTAGATCTTTATGATATATATATCATTTTTTTTGTATAAGAAACTTTTAGGAAGTGTATTATTCGATGCCTTTCGCATTAACTTTTTAAATATTTAATATTTTGATATGAGCGTCACTGATGAGTCTTATGTAGACGAATCGCGCGTCTGGCGTACTAAATTATAATCCTGGTACCTTTGATAACTATATTCAAAGAGTTTCCTAAATAGCTTCCTTACTACATCATACTTGTCACGTGACTTTTTTTCCATGTTTTGTTAATGAACCATTGAAAGGTCATCAAAAGCTCGGGATTTTAGAATCTGATGATTTTTGTCCGTATTATAGTTGTGATGTCACCATAGCAAACTTTCCTTCTTTCTATCATGCGTTTATTCTGAGTCCAAATTAATGATGAAAACTGTTTAACAACTGTTTAAAAATATTGAGTTACTCTATTGATAGAGTATTTACAACTCACAGAGTATCTCGAAAATCGTATTATAGAGCGGTGTACGACAAAACGCAAAAGAAGAAAGTTTGAAATTGACGTAGGCAATCCATCAATAATCCTTTCACATGTGCATACTTTGCATTCTTTCTCAATAATTTATACTCATTATATCAGTGTATAATGTCTTCGGTTTCCTCTCATGCTTCATAAGCCAAACATAACTAGAAGTACAAAAAATATATGTCTTGAGTATCGCTATAGTAATATCTGTACTACCAGGGTTCATCCACCATTTTCTAACATAATGAAATGCCTGTCCCAAGTCAGGAATGTGACAGTTTTTTTTTCATTCGTTTGATATGTTTGTGTACTTGATTTTGCCATTTTATGAAGGACTTTTCATTTTGAAAAAAAAGTAATACCACAAAAAAACTGAACTCAGAGGAAAATAAAACCGGAAAGTCCATAATCACATGGCAAAATCAAATGGCAAAACACATCGAAAACGAATGGACAAGAACTGTCATATTCCTGACTTGGTACAGGCAAACTCAAATGTAAAAATAGATATTTGTGTTACGGAATTTTTGTTATTTTACTGTTTGGATTCAACCTTCAGTCTAAAATTTTCATTCCCAATTTAATTATGTGTGGCGGATATTTATCAACTTACAGAGCATTACATGTATAATGTCCATTTTGTTCATCATCACAGGTACAGTTGAAATCACAACCATCTTCCCAGTTGTCTCCTTGGTAAAAACGTGAACCTTTGTACAAACATCCAGGACCTATCAAATAAGATGATATAATCAGATGTCTCTTTAGTTATATAAAGAACCTTATTCCCTCCTGGATGTCTTGATTTAAATTATGCTATACGAATCTTCATGGTGATTTACAACCTTGCGAATACATATAGAGCGATTAAAAGTTATAACACTCAGCCGACATATATGCTTCCTGGACTGCATATTATTGGATGGTTTTCGTCATACACAAAGTCTTTTTTGGCAAAGAATGTAAAGAAGCCAGGAGGCTAGAAACCATAATCTAATTTTAATCCAATTCATGAAGTGCGAAAAACATTAGTTTTCTGAGAACAATCATCTTCTATTTTCTGTCACAACCACATTTAAATTTTACCTATTGACCGCTTGCACATCTCAAACAGTAGCATTTGAAAACCCATAACAATAAATCAACTGCAACATGTGTGCAGTATAAAAGTTGTTTTATAGCTTATATAAACGGTAAAATCACAAAAACACTTTACTCCAAGGAAAATGCAAAACGGAAATTCCCTTTTCAAATGCCAAAATCAACAGCTCAAAAAGCGAAAAAGAATGGATATAACTGACTTGATACAGGCAATTTCTTATGTATAGAATTGTGGATTAAACCTGGTTTTATAACAAGTTAAACCTCTCACTTTTATGACAGTCGTTTACGATTCCATTATATTGGCAACGATGTGTGAACAAAACATACACACAAATGTAAAGAACATACTGGGTACAGCAGTCTATATAATGTAAAGAAGAAAAGTATAATCACAAAAACATTGTGTTATAATCGTACTCTCTTTAATATCGAACAAACATGTAAAAAAGAAGCAATAAAAGGCATTAAGTCGAAGTACAGTACCACATAGGAAGTCAAGGATACAAAACATAATGACGGGATGTCTAAGTTCTGATCCATATGTAACAAAAGCAACAATCAAGAAACACGGTAAAATAATTGTACCATAGAACAATAATACCATGATAGGATATATTAGTATAGAGCTAACTTACTTTTTACTAAGAAACACGACAAGGCATATGGCCAAAGATAAAAGACAAGAATACAGCAATTGTACCATAAAACAATAACACGATGAGATATAGAAAGGATGTATAAGTACAAAGCCACGTCAAATTCATATCAATAATCAGTAAAAGTAATAGACCTAAAGACAAACGAATAACGTCACACACTGGTGACGTTTCAAAAGGTCTGAATGTGAGGTGCAAGCTCTTGTATTCTAAAATAAGTTTTAAAGCAGATGGTATATTGCTTTCAAGGAAGGAGACGGTGATAATTTCCAAATTTTATATTTAAAAAGCATTTTCAATTATTTTTATTGAGACGCTTTTTCAATTTTACATTTGGAATAGTGGTATTCAGAGTTGAAAAATCAAAAGTTATGATAGAAATTATTAAAAAAAAAGATCGAGATTAAAAACTGCCAAAATAGTCTTAAAAGGAATCCACAAATCGTTCATAACAATACGAGTGTTAAGCTTGGGCCAAACATTCACGCTTTTTACTGCCGTCCTTGACAGGAACATTTCCGATTAAAAAGAGGAGGTTCAATAAGACCCTTTTTTGGCCCCAAAATATAGCAGTTTTAAAAAATTGTGAAAATGTAATTGTTGAGCTATTTATTAGAATGACTAGAAATGGGGTGTTTTTGATAATATAATGAACATATATCGGGTACTACAACATTAAGTCATGCTAAATTACTGAAATCTTCACAATTTTAGCATTTTAGTTTGGCCGCATTCGTGTTCATTCATAATATTGAAATATAAGTTGCATTTGATGATAATACATCATACATATGAAGGTTGGATGAACACGGATGCGGATACTTTCATTTTGACAAAAACCATGTAAATTTTTTTTTTTTTGCATATTTGATAGATTTTTCATATGGAAGCTTAAATCGGAGCGTTTTTATTGACGTAATCAGTTTAATTCTTTCACAGAAACTAATTAAATCAATTGAAATAGACTCTTACGTGTTCAAACAGTGTCTAAAATATTTCGTTAGATGAACTTGTAAATTGAGGCAAAAATCGGCCATACCGGACCTACTCCTTTTTCAAAGTCTGATCAAGACCCTGTGAATCGTGGATGGAAATTCAAACTTTAACTAAAATTTGTAAAACAAATAATGTAATCACAACAAAAATCAGATAATGTTAAGAGAGCGTCGATTTTCAACCGTTTTCAAGCGAATTTATCCCGATCTTCCAATTCTTATTCCGCTTATAATCCATTTGTATATTTCGCTTGGTATAATTCGACCGAATCTGTCACGACTGCGTCCCAATTCTACCGAATGTAATCCGACAGAGATCGGAAAGTGACTGGACAGTGAACCGACGCTAACGGAAATTATTTGTTCGAAAACTGTCGGCATACTCAGGATAAACTGGTACTATCGGAACGTAATCCTATCACAGTCCGCTATAACGCATTGCAAACGGCTATGTCTGGTATCAGTCGTATTGTATTCTGTTATTGTCGGGACTCTGACGTGGGTATCATTGACGAGTTTCGTATTAATAACTAGACTGTTCCGGAATTTTTTTGGCAAAAACGGTTCGCAATCGACAAGATGTGGACCCTATTAGGAAGTCCAAACGCCTATTTTCGTCATATATACTTATCAGACAGTTTTCTCGACTGTTACCCTCTGTCCAATATCTCACGCCCTGCTTCCTGTCAATGCACCCTGTGCATGTGTTTTTTGCCGTGATGTTTTGTTGCAAATGCTAAAATTTTATCTGTCTTCATGTTTCTGACAAGTTATGACCCTAAGCTTATAAACATTTACATCAGATAAAAGTTGTGATTATATGTATTCAGTATGTGTGTTCCCTTCTCTTTGCGTAAGATATTGATACACCTAGAAATTCATAATAGCTGGATGTAACTTAAATAAGCAAAAATGATAACCAAGACATGCTGGATAATCATGCAAACTTGGATAAAATTGTCCGACGATTTCTTTTTGAACTTATTGTCCTTAAATGTAATTCGTATCATATTTGTTTTGCGTCTTGCGTTATATGATAGAGTATGATAAAGATTATAATAGATAGATTAAACCTTAAATGCTTTAGTTATGATACTCATTATAACATCAATAAATAATATAAAAAATCCTGATATAATCAAAATGATCAGAAGTCAAGACCTACACACTAGTCATTCTTTGTCGGTAAAGCTAGCCCATCGACGTTATTCTTAACAAAATTATTCTCCTATGATTCATCAGGATAAAATTGGCGCAAATTATCATTACAGTATATTGTTTTTAAAAGAGTCTAATGACCCCACCTGTCAACAAAGATGGCCGACATGCCTACACAATTATCAGAGGGGGAAAACTGTATATTTTGCATGATATTTTTAAAATCAAAATAAACTAAAATGTAACAAATCTTCTTACAGTTTTGACGTTACCAGACAACTGTTAGAGCTCAACATTCTGATTTTTGTTGAAGCAAGATGTTCTCTATTTATTATTACAATTTTCAATGTATTAGACACAATTTGCATTTGTCGCTCATCTTAGTCGGTAAGTGGGACGACGACGACAACACACAAGTTGATTTACCTTGGATACTTACTTGTACTATGTCCCTGGATAGTGAAAACATCGCCAACACCTGGATTGTCTGTAAAAAATCTCAATCTTATATATATCATGACTACAAAGTGTTCATTGTTTCAAAAAGCAGCTAATATAGATGTATGATCAAAATGCAGCACAAATAGGGGAAAATGTAGACATAAATGCAAAGACTTATTTAGAAGGGATATAGTTACGATACTGTTGTCAGGTCATTACAGATTGCATATTTTAGCTTCAATATTGATTCAATTATAGGGTCTTTACATCAGAACTAAACACATTTATTTTAAAACCAGTTGTTGGCATGACACGGGTTATGTTCTTCTCATATATGTTATGATGGTATGATACTTAACCCCTAGCGGGAGGGATTGTGCCTGATATTCATATGATGAAGACATATCTTTCTATCAGTTTAATTGAAGTATTGAGCTGGCCTGTCAGTTAACTGCTAGTAGTCTGTTGTTACTTTAATATTATTGTCATTTTGTTTATTTTCTTTGGTTTCATCTTTTGACATTGGACTCGAACTTCTCTTGAACTGAATTTTACTGTGCGTATTGTTGTGCGTTTACTTTTCTACATTGGCTAGAGGTATAGGGGTAGGGTTGAGATCTCATAAACATGTTCAACTCCGCCGCATTTTTGCGCCTGTCCCAAGTCAGGAGCCTCTGACCTTTGTTAGTCTTGTATTATTTTTAATTCTAGTTTCTTGTGTACAATTTGGAGTTTATTATGGCGTTATTATTACTGAATTAGTATATATATTTCTTAAGGGGCTAGCTGAAGAACGCCTCCGGGTGCTGGAGTTTCTCGCTGAATTAAAGACCTGTTGATAACCTTCTGCTGTTCCATGCATGGTCGGGTTGTTATCTCTTTGACATGTTGCCCATTTCCATTCTCAATTTTATACGTAAGATAGCTGGAGTTTGTAAGAAAGTATGCCCTAAAAAGATTCAGTGCTAACTAAAAAGTGTAATCACAAAAGTACTAAACTCAGAGGATAATTCAAAACAGACAGTTCCTATTCAAATGGCAAAATCGAATGATAATACGTATCAAACGAATGGACCACATTTGTCTTATTTCTGACTTGGTACAGGGATTTTCAATTGTAGAAAATGGTGGATTGTACCTAGTTTTATAGCGCTAAATCTTTCACATGTATGACAGTCGTATCAAATTCCATTATATTTACAACGATGTTTGAACAAAACAGAAATAATATATAGTATTTGCCGATTGTATTGGTTATATAATTGATAAAGACTCACTATATACCCAATTAGCTGAGGACTGCCCTGGAGCATAATAGAAAGCTGGTTTCTTGTTTGTTTCAAAAAAGCATCTGTTTGCTGTCGATATAAACATCCATCCAGTTGAATCACATTTGGATTTATCAGCATTCTGACTAGCATAGAATTCTCTGAGGAAATCTGGATCTCTGAAATGGTTATTGTTTTCATTGATAATTCAAACATTTGCAAAATAAAATAAACGGAAATTATTTTTCTTTTATTGTACTGGGGATTATGTTTTAAATCTTACTTTAAATGCTTTAGAAATAAAGATCTCTCATAGGTTCTAATGTGGTATTTATTGCAACCTTGTTGTGGAATGTACATTTCAGACAATTTATATAAACTAGAGGCTCCAAAGAGCCTGTGTCGCTCACCTTGGTCTATGTGAATATTAAACAAAGGAAGCAGATGGATTCATGACAAAATTGTGTTTTGGTGATGGTGATGTGTTTGTAAATCTCACTTTACTAGTCTTGCTGCTTACATTTATCTCTATCTATAATGAACTTGGCCCAGTAGTTTCAGTGGAAAATGTTAATAAAAATTTACAAATTTTATGAAAATTGTTAAAAATTGACTATAAAGGACAATAACTCCTTAGGGGGTCAATTGACAATTTCGGTCATGTTGACTTATTTGTAAATCTTACTTTGCTGAACATAATTGCTGTTTACAGTTTATCTCTATCTATAATAAAATTTAAGATAATAACCAAAAACAGCAAAATTTCCTTAAAATTACCGATTCAGGGGCAGCAACCCAACAACGGGTTGTCAGATTCATCTAAAAATTATAGGGCAGATAGATCTTGATCTGAGTAATAATTTTACCCCGTGTTGGATTTGCTCTAAATGCTTTGGTTTTTGAGTTATAAGCCAAAAACTGCATTTTACCCCTATGTTCTATTTTTAGCTGTGGTGGCCATCTTGATTTGAAAGTCGGGTCACCGGACACATTTTTAAAACAAGATACCCCAAAGATGATGATTGCCAAGTCTGGATTAATTTGGCCCAGTAGTTTCAGAGGAGAAGATTTTTGTAAAAGATAACTAAGATTTACGAAAAATGGTTAAAAATTGACTATAAAGGGCAATAACTCCTAAACGGGTCAACTGACCATTTCGGTCATGTTGACTTATTTGTAAATCCTACTTTACTAAACATTATTGCTGTTTACAGTTTATCTCTATCTATAATAATATTCAAGATAATAACCAAAAACTGCAAAATTTCCACAAAATTACCAATTCAGGGGCAGCAACCCAACAACGGGTTGACCGATTCATCTGAAAATTTCAGGGCAGATAGATCTAGACCTGATAAACATTTTTACCCTTGTCGGATTTCCTCTAAATGCTTTGGTTTTTGAGTTATAAGCCAAAAACTGCATTTTACCCCTATGTTCTATTTTTTGCCGTGGCGGCCATCTTGGTTGGTTGACAGGGTCACGCCACACATTTATTAAACTAGATACCCCAATGATGATTGTGGCCAAGTTTGGTTCAATTTGGCCCAGTAGTTTCAGAGAAGAAGATTTTTGTAAAAGATAACTAAGATTTACGAAAAATGGTTAAAAATTGACTATAAAGGGCAATAACTCCTAAACGGGTCAACTGACCATTTCGGTCATGTTGACTTATTTGTAAATCCTACTTTACTAAACATTATTGCTGTTTACAGTTTATCTTTATCTATAATAATATTCAAGATAATAACCAAAAACTGCAAAATTTCCACAAAATTACCAATTCAGGGGCAGCAACCCAACAACGGGTTGACCGATTCATCTGAAAATTTCAGGGCAGATAGATTTTGACCTGATAAACATTTTTACCCCATGTCAGATTTCCTCTAAATGCTTTGGTTTTTGAGTTATAAGCCAAAAACTGCAGTTTACCCCTATGTTCTATTTTTAGCCGTGGCTGCCATCTTGGTTGGTTGACTAGGTCACGCCACACATTTTTTAAACTAGATACCCCAATGATGATTGTGGCCAAGTTTGGATTAATTTGGCCAAGTAGTTTCAGAGGAGAAGATTTTTGTAAAAGATTACTTTAATTTACGAAAAATGGTTAAAAATTGACTATAAAGGGCAATAACTCCTAAACGGGTCAACTGACCATTTTGGTCATGTTGACTTATTTGTAGATCTTACTTTGCTAAACATTATTGCTGTTTACAGTTTATCTCTATCTATAATAATATTCAAGATAATAACCAAAAACTGCAAAATTTCCACAAAATTACCAATTCAGGGGCAGCAACCCAGCAACGGGTTGACCGATTCATCTGAAAATTTCAGGGCAGATAGATCTTGCCCTGATAAACATTTTTACCCCATGTCAGATTTCCTCTAAATGCTTTGGTTTTTGAGTTATAAGCCAAAAACTGCATTTTACCCCTATGTTCTATTTTTAGCCATGGCGGCCATCTTGGTTAGTTGGCCGGGTCACCGGACACATTTTTTAAACTAGATACCCCAATAATGATAGTGGCCAAGTTTGGTTTAATTTGGCCCAGTAGTTTCAGAGGAGAAGATTTTTGTAAAAGTTAACAACGACGACGGACGCCGGACGACGGACGACGACGGACGCCGGACGCAAAGTGATGGGAAAAGCTCACTTGGCCCTTCGGGCCAGGTGAGCTAAAAAGTGATGAATCAAACGACCTATATTTAGAACAGTTAGAAAATTGATTTATAGTGAAACAAACATGAAGAGTACAAGACATTGCATTATTTACTTTTAGAATGGGAAAAGGTCAGATACAACAAATCAGAAGCTATGGCTGTCTTAAGGAATACTGTAAGGTCAAAAATATATAGAAACTAAAGTTTTCATGAAATGTTATATGCCCATGGGCACTGATTCTACCCAAAGTATAATTAAAACAAAAATACATCTATAAGTGCTGTATGTATAAAGGGAGCCAGTAATAACAAACATTATGCTCAAGCTTGCTTCATTCAGCTCTTTTCCAGCAAGGATTTTATAAAGGTCTGAGCTATATAAGTTTAAAACACAGTTTTATATATGCACAGACACTAAGTATCAGGATATAAAACCAAAATGCATCATGCATTATATACAGGTGTAACATTACGCTTACACATACTTTAGTATCTGATAAATTGAAACCATATCAAATGTATTGATACTTACTGAGACATTGCGAAGTACTGTTTAGTTGAAGATTGTAAATCCACCCATGACGAATCTATGATTCTGCTAGGTGTAAACCAACTCATCTTATCTGCTCCTGTAGCATTGAACAACATGAAAGCTTTCTCTACACCATTTTTGTATATGGATACCCTCACCTGTAATATGTGTCGATTCTTTTTTTTTTACTTGATTTTCTATCATTTTATTCAAATAAGAAAGGGTAAGCTCAGTCTGTTCCAAACTGTTTTAGCGTTTGTTTGACCGAAAGAGAAATTTTAACTCTTCAACTATATATTCAACCAAAAAATCATAATAGTTCTGTCTTGAAAAATGATTTTTTGTTTGACATTTTGTCGGTCAGACAGAGTTTGTAAGCTCATTAAGAGGACACTTCGATGTTCCATTGGTTATCACATTTCTAAAAGTCCAGCTCAGTCTTATAAAAATGATTATCAATAAAATACTGTCACGTCAGCAATTTGTCATTTTTATTTGATAAGGGGTACAATCAACATCACTTGATGGATATACAAATACCGGAAGTAACAGTCGAGCAGACCGCTTGAAAGGTAAGTAGTCGTATTTACTTGTTTATATATAAAAAAATAAAATAAATAAGGTAGTGCACCAAATTCGGATACTATCTAGTTTTGAAATACACAATTATCCTTGCTTGAAAGCGTGCAGTTAATGCTAACACTTCGACACAGTTATCCGTCGAAAATTTGGAACTGTGTCGAAGTGTTTGCAATAACTGCACGCTTTCTAGCAAAACACAATTGTGCATTTTAAAACTACATACTATCCGACATTCGGTGTGCCAACTTATTAATCAAAATTTGATTGATATAAACAAGAAAATGCAACTACTAACCTTTCAAGCGGCGAGTTCAACTGTAACTTCCGGTGTGTGTATTTTGATTGTACCCCTTGTTTGATAGAATACATTTACTGGTCAATTTTTGAAAGCAGTGATGCATATCATTATAGTATACATATATAAATTGGCTGAAGTTGTTATGTATTGTTAACGTTTTACTGTAAAATTGTCTATAAAGGGTTGTGCATTGGTAAAAAATGTAAACAGCAAGAATAACATTTTTTGTATTATTCAACATTAAATTGTGAAACCATTCAAAAAAATGTTATATTCTTGCCAAATTGACATCCTAGTTTTTCGTTAATGGAAAAAGTGTAGAAATACATTATTTAGTTTGCCTTGTATGTCTATTCATGCACTTAAGTGATTTAGATGCTCTTACGGTGAAGGATATAAGCAGACAACAGTACAATCTTTGATGATCGTAGTGAACTCAAAAAAAAGAATTATAACTACAATTCCTCGTTTTAAGAGCAGTATGTTACTTTTGTATTTTTTCCCTTCAATATGCTAAATTTGGACATAGAGATCAACCTTGTATGACGACAAAATTATCAAAAGTAGTTAAAGATAGTTCTACCAAGATATGCTAAGAAAGCCAAAAATGGTTAGAGCCCGTAAAATCATAAATGCACGTTCTATATCGGACTGTCTTTTTACCTTATCCAAACAAAGACCTGTCCAGTTGTTTGACGATATTGGTTTATAGTGTCCTGGGATGTTTGGTGTCATTGATTGGGCTTCTAGGTTGAATTCATTAATTGTCTTAGTTGAGTTCCATAATCCAAACAAATCAGTAACACCAGGAGGATATGTGCCTACTCCAGTCACTCCCTTCATTAACAGCAAATAACCATTTGGTGATGGTGCTTAAAATATATATCATCAATAGTACATAACCATTTGGTGATGGTGCTTAAAATAAATATCATCAATAGTATATAACCATTTGTTAATGGTGCTTAAAATAAATATCACCAATAGTGCATAACCATTTGGTGATGGTGCTTAAAATAAATTTCATCAATAGTAAATTACCATTTGGTGATGGTGCTTAAAATAAATATCACCAATAGTACATAACCATTTGGTGATGGTGCTTAGAAAAAACATCATCAATAGTACATAACCATTTGGTGATGGAGCTTAAAATAAATATCACCAATAGTAAATAACCATTTGGTGATGGGGTTTAAAATAAATATCATCAATAGTACATTACCATTTGGTGATGGTGCTTCAAATAAATGTCATCAATAGTACATAACCATTTGGTGATGGTGCTTAAATTAAATATCACCAATAGTAAATAACCATTTGGTGATGATGCTTATATAATATAATCAATAGTACATAATCATTTGGTGATGGTGCTTAAAATAAATATCATCAATAGTACATACTCATTTGGTGATGGTGCTTAAAATGAATCCCATCAATAGTCCATAACTACTTGGTGATGGTGCTTATATAATATAATTAATAGTACATAATCATTTGGTGATGGTGCTTAAAAAATGTCACCAATAGTACATAAACTTTTGGTTATGGTGCTAAAAATAAATATCATCACTAGTAGATAACCATTTGGTGATGGTGCTTGAAACAGATATCATCAATAGTAAAAAACCATTTGGTGATGGCGCTTAAAGTAAATATGAGGTATAGTACATATCCATTTGGTGATAGTGCTTAAAAAATATCATCAATAGTACATAACCATGTAGTGATGGTGCTTAAAATGAATATTTTCAATAGTATATAAACATTTGCTGATGGTGCTTAAAAAAATATCATCAATAGTACATAACCATTTGATGATGGTGCTTAAAATAGATATCATCAATAGTACATCAATATTTGGTGATGGTGCTTAAAATAAATATCATCCATAGTACATAATCTTTTGGTGATGGTGCCAATATCATCAATAGAACGTAAACATTGGTGATGGTGCTTAAAATAAATATCATCAATTGTACATAACCATTTGGTGATGGTGCTTAAAAAAATATCATCAATAGTAGATAACCATTTGGTGATGGTGCTTAAAATAAATACCATCAATAGAACGTAACCATTGGTGATGGTGCTTAAAATAAATATCATCAATAGTAGATAACCATTTGGTGATGGTGCTTAAAATGAATATCATCAATAGTACATAACCATTTGGTGATGGTGCTTAAAATAAATATCACCAATAGTACATAACTTTTTGGTGATGGTGCCAAAAATAAATTTCAGGAATAGTGCATATCTATTGGTGTTGGCCCTTAAAACAAATGATATAAAATGTTATAGAATGTTTTATATCATAAGTTACCAACTATTTTTGCATCAGTACATAATGTGTGACTAAACATGACTAAAATTGAGTATTCAGTTGTTTCACTGTTACTTTTTCTTCAAATTTGGTTCAAAAGGCAGATAGATACTCGGCTATAACACCTTCATTACAGTGCTGTAGTTTGCGGACAGATAAACAAACAAAACCTTGAAAAAGACTTTTTAAATCCTTTTGTAAATTAGTTCTGTCATTCATACTTTATATATTTCAAAATAAATTATGTGTTCATTTTGATATGATCTTGGTAAATATCTTAATTTGACATCATATAGCATGTTAACCTAGTTACAAATTGACTGCCGAAGGATAGTGGTTCTCTCTAGGTACAATGGCTTTCTGCTCCTAAAGCAACGCTCTCGAATTGACCAACACTGCTTAAAGTGTCGTTTAACTTTAACAATGAATTTAAAGTAAGTTTCACGTTGCTGCAACCTCAACTTTGTACAACGCTACCTTAATTGAAAACATTAACTTCCAAATGCACTGCTTTCACACGATTATAATTCCTTGGTTAACGAGCAAAGTCTAGACCAAAATCGTTAAAACATAAGTTACACATTGTAATGATAACATACTTGTTATTTGTACTGATGGTACTGAAGGTTTAGGACATAAGTTACACATTGTAATGATAACATACTTGTTACTTGTACTGATGGTATTGAAGGTTTAGGACATAAGTTACACATTGTAATGATAACATACTTGTTACTTGTACTGATGGTACTGAAGATTGAGGACATAAGTTACACATTGCAATGATAACATACTTGTTACTTGTACTGATGATACTGAAGGTTGAGGACATAAGTTACACATTGTAATGATAACATACTTGTTACTTTTACTGATGATACTGAAGGTTTAGGACATAAGTTACACATTGTAATGATAACATACGTGTTACTTGTATTGATGATACTGAAGGTTTAGGACATAAGATACACATGGTAATGATAACATACTTGTTACTTGTACTGATGGTACTGAAGGTTGAGGACATAAGTTACACATTGTAATGATAACATACTTGTTACTTGTACTGATCGATAGTACTGAAGATTTAGGACATAAGTTACACATTGTAATGATAACATACTTGTTACTTGTACTGATGGTACTGAAGGTTTAGACATAAGTTACACATTGTAATGATAACATACTTGTTACTTGTACTGATGGTACTGAAGGTTTAGGACATAAGTTACACATTGCAATGATAACATACTTGTTACTTGTATTGATGATACTGAAGGTTTAGGACATAAGTTACACATTGTAATGATAACATACTTGTTACTTATACTGATGGTACTGAAGGTTTAGGACATAAGTTACACATTGTAATGATAACATACTTGTTACTTGTACTGATGGTATTGAAGGTTTAGGACATAAGTTACACATTGTAATGATAACATACTTGTTACTTATACTGATGGTACTGAAGGTTTAGGACATAAGTTACACATTGTAATGATAACATACTTGTTACTTATACTGATGGTACTGAAGGTTTAGGACATAAGTTACACATTGTAATGATAACATACTTGTTACTTGTACTGATGGTATTGAAGATTGAGGACATAAGTTACACATTGTAATCATAACATACTTGTTACTTGTACTGATGGTACTGAAGGTTTAGGACATAAGTTACACATTGTAATGATAACATACTTGTTACTTATACTGATGGTACTGAAGGTTTAGGACATCCGTTACACATTGTAATGTTAAACTACTTGTTACTTGTACTGATGATTCTGAAGGTTTGGGACATAAGTTACACATTGTAATGAGAACATACCTGTTACTTCTACTGATGGTACTGAAGGTTTGGGACATAAGTTACACATTGTAATGATAACATACTTGTTACTTGTACTGATGATTCTGAAGGTTTGGGACATAAGTTACACATTGTAATGATAACATACTTGTTACTTGTACTGATGATTCTGAAGGTTTAGGACATAAGTTACACATTGTAATGATAACATACTTGTTACTTGTACTGATGATTCTGAAGGTTTGGGACATAAGTTACACATTGTAATGATAACATACTTGTTACTTATACTGATGGTACTGAAGGTTTAGGACATAAGTTACACATTGTAATGATAACATACTTGTTACTTGTAATGATAATACTGAAGGTGCAGACATAGGATACACATTGTAATGATAACATACTTGTGACTTATACTGATGGTACTGAAGGTTTAGGACATAAGTTACACATTGTAATGATAACATACTTGTTACTTATACTGATGGTACTGAAGGTTTAGGACATAAGTTACACATTGTAATGATAACATTCTTGTTACTTGTACTGATGATACTGAAGGTTAAGGACATACGTTACACATTGTAATGTTATAATACGTGTTACTTGTACTGATGATACTGCAGGTTTAGGACATACGTTACACATTGTAATGTTATAATACGTGTTATTTGTACTGATGGTACTGCAGGTTTAGGATATACGTTACACATTGTAATGTTATAATACGTGTTACTTGTACTGATGATACTGCAGGTTTAGGATATACGTTACACATTGTAATGGTAAATACGTGTTACTTTTACTGATGATACTGAAGGTTTAGGACATAAGTTAAACATTGTAATGATAACATACTTGTTACTTGTACTGATGATACTGCAGGTTTAGGATATACGTTACACATTGTAATGGTAAATACGTGTTAGTTGTACTGATGATACTGAAGGTTTAGACATAAGTTACACATTGTAATGATAACATACTTGTTACTTGTACTGATGATACTGCAGGTTTAGGATATACGTTACACATTGTAATGATAACATACTTGTTACTTGTACTGATGATACTGCAGGTTTAGGATATACGTTACACATTGTAATGATAACATACGTGTTACTTGTACTGATGATACTGAAGGTTTAGGACATCCGTTACACATTGTAATGATAACATACTTGTTACTTGTACTGATGATACTGAAGGTTTAGGACATAAGTTACACATTGTAATGATAACATACTTGTTACTTGTACTGATGATACTGAAGGTTTAGACATAAGTTACACATTGTAATGATAACATACTTGTTACTTGTACTGATGATACTGAAGGTTTAGGATATACGTTACACATTGTAATGATAACATACTTGTTACTTGTACTGATGATACTGAAGGTTTAGGATATAAGTTACACATTGTAATGATAACATACTTGTTACTTGTACTGATGATACTGAAGGTTTAGAACATAAGTTACACATTGTAATGATAACATACGTGTTACTTGTACTGATGATACTGAAGGTTTAGACATAAGTTACACATTGTAATGATAACATACTTGTTACTTGTACTGATGATACTGAAGGTTTAGGACATAAGTTACACATTGTAATGATAACATACTTGATACTTGTACTGATGATACTGAAGGTTTAAGACATAAGTTACACATTGTAATGATAACAAACTTGTTACTTTTACCGATGATACTGAAGGTTTAGGACATAAGTTACACATTGTAATGATAACATACTTGTTACTTGTACTGATGATACTGAAGGTTTAAGACATAAGTTACACATTGTAATGATAACATACTTGTTACTTGTACTGATGATACTGAAGGTTTAGGACATAAGTTACACATTGTGATGATAACATACCTGTTACTTGTACTGATGGTACTGAGGACGGTTTAGGACATAAGTTACACATTGTAATGATAACATACTTGTTACTTGTTTTGATGATACTGAAGGTTTAGGACATAAGTTACACAGTGTAATGATACCATACTTGTGACTTGTACTGATGATACTGAAGGTTGAGGACATAAGTTACACAGTGTAATGATACCATACTTGATACTTGTACTGATGATACTGAAGGTTGAGGACATAAGTTACACAGTGTAATGATAACATACTTGATACTTGTACTGATGATACTGAAGGTTGAGGACATAAGTTACACAGTGTAATGATACCATACTTGATACTTGTACTGATGATACTGAAGGTTGAGGACATAAGTTACACAGTGTAATGATAACATACTTGATACTTGTACTGATGGTACTGAAGGTTTAGACATAAGTTACACATTGTAATGATAACATACTTGTTACTTGTACTGATGGTACTGCAGGTTTAGGACATAAGTTATACATTGTGATGATAACATACTTGTTACTTGTACTGATGATACTGAAGGTTTAGGACATAAGTTACACATTGTAATGATAACATACTTGATACTTTTACTGATGATACTGAAGGTTTAGACATAAGTTACACATTGTAATGATAACATACTTGATACTTGTACTGATGATACTGAAGGTTTAGACATAAGTTACACATTGTAATGATAACATACTTGTTACTTGTACTGATGATACTGAAGGTTTAGGACATAAGTTACACATTGTAATGATAACATACTTGTTACTTCTACTGATGATACTGAAGGTTTAGGACATAAGTTACACATTGTAATGATAACATACTTGTTACTTATACTGATGATACTGAAGGTTGAAGACATAAGTTACACATTGTAATGATAACATACGTGTTACTTGTACTGATGATACTGAAGGTTTAGGACATAAGTTACACATTGTAATGATAACATACTTGTTACTTATACTGATGATACTGAAGGTTGAAGACATAAGTTACACATTGTAATGATAACATACTTGTTACTTGTTTTGATGGTACTGAGGAATGTTAAGGACATAAGTTACACATTGTAATGATAACATACCTGTTACTTGTACTGATGGTACTGAGGAAGGTTTAGGACATAAGTTACACATTGTAATGATAACATACTTGTTACTTATACTGATGGTACTGAGGAAGGTTAAGGACATAAGTTACACATTGTAATGATAACATACTTGTTACTTGTACTGGTGTTACTTCAGGTTTAGGACATAAGTTACACATTGTAATGAGAACATACCTGTTACTTCTACTGATGGTACTGAAGGTTTGGGACATAAGTTACACATTGTAATGATAACATACTTGTTACTTGTACTGATGATTCTGAAGGTTTGGGACATAAGTTACACATTGTAATGATAACATACTTGTTACTTGTACTGATGATTCTGAAGGTTTAGGACATAAGTTACACATTGTAATGATAACATACTTGTTACTTGTACTGATGATTCTGAAGGTTTGGGACATAAGTTACACATTGTAATGATAACATACTTGTTACTTATACTGATGGTACTGAAGGTTTAGGACATAAGTTACACATTGTAATGATAACATACTTGTTACTTGTAATGATAATACTGAAGGTGCAGACATAGGATACACATTGTAATGATAACATACTTGTGACTTATACTGATGGTACTGAAGGTTTAGGACATAAGTTACACATTGTAATGATAACATACTTGTTACTTATACTGATGGTACTGAAGGTTTAGGACATAAGTTACACATTGTAATGATAACATTCTTGTTACTTGTACTGATGATACTGAAGGTTAAGGACATACGTTACACATTGTAATGTTATAATACGTGTTACTTGTACTGATGATACTGCAGGTTTAGGACATACGTTACACATTGTAATGTTATAATACGTGTTATTTGTACTGATGGTACTGCAGGTTTAGGATATACGTTACACATTGTAATGTTATAATACGTGTTACTTGTACTGATGATACTGCAGGTTTAGGATATACGTTACACATTGTAATGGTAAATACGTGTTACTTTTACTGATGATACTGAAGGTTTAGGACATAAGTTAAACATTGTAATGATAACATACTTGTTACTTGTACTGATGATACTGCAGGTTTAGGATATACGTTACACATTGTAATGGTAAATACGTGTTAGTTGTACTGATGATACTGAAGGTTTAGACATAAGTTACACATTGTAATGATAACATACTTGTTACTTGTACTGATGATACTGCAGGTTTAGGATATACGTTACACATTGTAATGATAACATACTTGTTACTTGTACTGATGATACTGCAGGTTTAGGATATACGTTACACATTGTAATGATAACATACGTGTTACTTGTACTGATGATACTGAAGGTTTAGGACATCCGTTACACATTGTAATGATAACATACTTGTTACTTGTACTGATGATACTGAAGGTTTAGGACATAAGTTACACATTGTAATGATAACATACTTGTTACTTGTACTGATGATACTGAAGGTTTAGACATAAGTTACACATTGTAATGATAACATACTTGTTACTTGTACTGATGATACTGAAGGTTTAGGATATACGTTACACATTGTAATGATAACATACTTGTTACTTGTACTGATGATACTGAAGGTTTAGGATATAAGTTACACATTGTAATGATAACATACTTGTTACTTGTACTGATGATACTGAAGGTTTAGAACATAAGTTACACATTGTAATGATAACATACGTGTTACTTGTACTGATGATACTGAAGGTTTAGACATAAGTTACACATTGTAATGATAACATACTTGTTACTTGTACTGATGATACTGAAGGTTTAGGACATAAGTTACACATTGTAATGATAACATACTTGATACTTGTACTGATGATACTGAAGGTTTAAGACATAAGTTACACATTGTAATGATAACAAACTTGTTACTTTTACCGATGATACTGAAGGTTTAGGACATAAGTTACACATTGTAATGATAACATACTTGTTACTTGTACTGATGATACTGAAGGTTTAAGACATAAGTTACACATTGTAATGATAACATACTTGTTACTTGTACTGATGATACTGAAGGTTTAGGACATAAGTTACACATTGTGATGATAACATACCTGTTACTTGTACTGATGGTACTGAGGACGGTTTAGGACATAAGTTACACATTGTAATGATAACATACTTGTTACTTGTTTTGATGATACTGAAGGTTTAGGACATAAGTTACACAGTGTAATGATACCATACTTGTGACTTGTACTGATGATACTGAAGGTTGAGGACATAAGTTACACAGTGTAATGATACCATACTTGATACTTGTACTGATGATACTGAAGGTTGAGGACATAAGTTACACAGTGTAATGATAACATACTTGATACTTGTACTGATGATACTGAAGGTTGAGGACATAAGTTACACAGTGTAATGATACCATACTTGATACTTGTACTGATGATACTGAAGGTTGAGGACATAAGTTACACAGTGTAATGATAACATACTTGATACTTGTACTGATGGTACTGAAGGTTTAGACATAAGTTACACATTGTAATGATAACATACTTGTTACTTGTACTGATGGTACTGCAGGTTTAGGACATAAGTTATACATTGTGATGATAACATACTTGTTACTTGTACTGATGATACTGAAGGTTTAGGACATAAGTTACACATTGTAATGATAACATACTTGATACTTTTACTGATGATACTGAAGGTTTAGACATAAGTTACACATTGTAATGATAACATACTTGATACTTGTACTGATGATACTGAAGGTTTAGACATAAGTTACACATTGTAATGATAACATACTTGTTACTTGTACTGATGATACTGAAGGTTTAGGACATAAGTTACACATTGTAATGATAACATACTTGTTACTTATACTGATGATACTGAAGGTTTAGGACATAAGTTACACATTGTAATGATAACATACTTGATACTTGTACTGATGATACTGAAGGTTTAAGACATAAGTTACACATTGTAATGATAACAAACTTGTTACTTGTACTGATGATACTGAAGGTTTAGGACATAAGTTACACATTGTAATGATAACATACTTGATACTTGTACTGATGATACTGAAGGTTTAGGACATAAGTTACACATTGTAATGATAACATACTTGATACTTGTACTGATGATACTGAAGGTTTAAGACATAAGTTACACAGTGTAATGATAACATACTTGTTACTTGTACTGATGGTACTGAAGGTTTAAGACATAAGTTACACAGTGTAATGATAACATACTTGTTACTTGTACTGATGGTACTGAAGGTTTAGACATAAGTTACACATTGTAATGATAACATACGTGTTACTTGTACTGATGATACTGAAGGTTTAGGACATAAGTTACACATTGTAATGATAACATACTTGTTACTTATACTGATGATACTGAAGGTTTAGGACATAAGTTACACATTGTAATGATAACATACTTGATACTTGTACTGATGATACTGAAGGTTTAGGACATAAGTTACACATTGTAATGATAACATACTTGATACTTGTACTGATGATACTGAAGGTTTAAGACATAAGTTACACAGTGTAATGATAACATACTTGTTACTTGTACTGATGGTACTGAAGGTTTAGACATAAGTTACACATTGTAATGATAACATACGTGTTACTTGTACTGATGATACTGAAGGTTTAGGACATAAGTTACACATTGTAATGATAACATACTTGTTACTTATACTGATGATACTGAAGGTTTAGGACATAAGTTACACATTGTAATGATAACATACTTGATACTTGTACTGATGATACTGAAGGTTTAGGACATAAGTTACACATTGTAATGATAACAAACTTGTTACTTGTACTGATGATACTGAAGGTTTAAGACATAAGTTACACATTGTAATGATAACATACTTGACACTTGTACTGATGATACTGAAGGTTGAGGACATAAGTTACACATTGTAATGATAACATACTTGTGACTTATACTGATGGTATTGAAGGTTGAGGACATAAGTTACACATTGTGATGATAACATACCTGTGACTTGTACTGATGGTACTGAAGGTTTAAGACATAAGTTACACATTGTAATGATAACATACTTGTGACTTGTACTGATGGTACTGAAGGTTTAAGACATAAGTTACACATTGTAATGATAACATACTTGTGACTTATACTGATGATACTGAAGGTGTAGGACATAAGTTATACATTGTAATGATAACATACTTGTTACTTGTACTGATGATACTGAAGGTGTAGGACATAAGTTACACAGTGTAATGATGACATACTTGTTACTTGTACTGATGGTACTGCAGATTTAGGACATAAGTTACACATTGTAATGATAACATACTTGTTACTTGTACTGATGGTACTGAAGGTTTAGGACATAAGTTACACATTGTAATGATAACATACTTGATACTTGTACTGATGATACTGAAGGTGTAGGACATAAGTTACACAGTGTAATGATAACATACTTGTTACTTGTACTGATGGTACTGCAGATTTAGGACATAAGTTACACATTGTAACGATAACATACCTGTTACTTGTACTGATGATACTTCAGGCTTAGGACATACGTTACACATTGTAATGATTACATACCTGTTACGTATACTGATGGTACTGAGGAAGGTTAAAGACATAAGTTACACATTGTAATGCTAACATACATTGTACCTGTTACTTTTACTGATGGGACTGCAGGTTTAGGACATAAGTTACACATTGTAATGATAACATACCTTTACTTGTCCTGATGGTACTGCAGGTTTAGGACATAAGTTAAACATTGTAATGATAACATACTTGTTACTTGTATTGATGGTCCTGCAGGTTTAGGAAATAAGTTACACATTGTAATGATAACATACTTGTTACTTGTACTGATGATACTTCAGGATTAGGACATAAGTTACACATTGTAATGATAACATACTTGTTACTTGTATTGATGGTCCTGCAGGTTTAGGAAATAAGTTACACATTGTAATGATAACATACTTGTGACTTATACTGATGGTACTGAGTAAGGTTTAGGACATAAGTTACACATTGTAACGATAACATACCTGTTACTTCTACTGATGGTACTGAAGGTTGAGGACATACGTTACACATTGTAATGATAACATACTTGTTACTTGTACTGATGGTACTGAAGGTTTAGGACATAAGTTACACATTGTAATGATAACATACCTGTTACTTGTACTGATGGTACTGAAGGTTTAGGACATACGTTACACATTGTAATGATAACATACTTGTGACTTATACTGATGGTACTGAGTAAGGTTTAGGACATAAGTTACACATTGTAATGATAACATACCTGTTACTTGTACTGATGGTACTGAAGGTTTAGGACATAAGTTACACATTGTAATGATAACATACCTGTTACTTGTACTGATGGTACTGAAGGTTTAGGACATAAGTTACACATTGTAATGATAACGTACTTGATACTTATACTGATGGTACTGAAGGTGTAGGACATAAGTTACACATTGTAATGATAACATACTTGATATGTGTATTGATGGTACTGAAGGTTTAGGACATAAGTTACACATTGTAATGATAACATACTTGTGACTTATACTGATGGTACTGAGTAAGGTTTAGGACATAAGTTACACATTGTAATGATAACGTACTTGATACTTGTACTGATGATACTGAAGGTGTAGGACATAAGTTACACATTGTAATGATAACATACTTGATACTTGTACTGATGATACTGAAGGTTTACGACATAAGTTACACATTGTAATGATAACGTACTTGTGACTTATACTGATGGTACTGAAGGTTTAAGACATAAGTTACACATTGTAATGATAACATACTTGTGACTTATACTGATGGTACTGAAGGTTTAAGACATAAGTTACACATTGTAATGATAACATACTTGTTACTTGTACTGATGGTACTGAAGGTTTAGGACATAAGTTACACATTGTAATGATAACATACTTGTTACTTGTATTGATGGTACTGAAGGTTTAGGACATAAGTTACACATTGTAATGATAACATACTTGTTACTTGTACTGATGGTACTGAAGGTTTAAGACATAAGTTACACATTGTAATGATAACATACTTGATATGTGTATTGATGGTACTGCAGGTTTACGACATAAGTTACACATTGTAATGATAACATACTTGACACTAGTACTGATGATACTGAAGGTTGAGGACATAAGTTACACATTGTAATGATAACATACCTGTTACTTGTACTGATGGTACTGAGGAAGGTTTAGGACATAAGTTACACATTGTAATGATAACATACTTGTTACTTTTACTGGTGTTACTTCAGGTTTAGGACATAAGTTACACATTGTATTGATAACATACTTGTTACTTGTACTGATGATACTTCAGGTTTAGGACATAAGTTACACATTGTAATGATAACATACTTGTTACTTGTACTAATGTTACTTCAGGTTTAGGACATAAGTTATACATTGTAATGATAACATAATTATTACTTGTACTGATGGTACTGCAGATTTAGGACATAAGTTACACATTGTAACGATAACATACCTGTTACTTGTACTGATGATACTTCAGGCTTAGGACATAAGCTACACATTGTAATGCTAACATACTTGTTACTTGTACTGATGGTACTGCAGGTTTAGGACATAAGTTACACATTGTAATGATTACATACCTGTTACGTATACTGATGGTACTGAGGAAGGTTAAAGACATAAGTTACACATTGTAATGATAACATACATTGTACTTGTTACTTGTACTGATGGTACTGCAGGTTTAGGACATAAGTTACACATTGTAATGATAACATACCTTTACTTGTCCTGATGGTACTGCAGGTTTAGGACATAAGTTAAACATTGTAATGATAAAATACTTGTTACTTGTATTGATGGTCCTGCAGGTTTAGGAAATAAGTTACACATTGTAATGATAACATACTTGTTACTTATACTGATGGTACTGAGGAAGGTTTAGGACATAAGTTACACATTGTAATGATAACATACTTGTTACTTGTACTGATGATACTTCAGGATTAGGACATAAGTTACACATTGTAATGATAACATACTTGATATTTGTATTGATGGTACTGTAGGTTTAGGACATAAGTTACACATTGTAATGATAACATACTTGATATTTGTATTGATGGTACTGCAGGTTTAGGGCATAAGTTACACATTGTAATGATAACATACCTGTTACTTATCCTGATGGTACTGCAGGTTTAGGACATAAGTTACACATTGTAATGATAACATACTTGTTACTTGTACTGATGATACTTCAGGTTTAGGACATACGTTACACATTGTAATGATAACATACTTGTTACTGATACTGATGGTACTGAGGACGGTTTAGGACATAAGTTACACATTGTAATGATAACATACCTGTTACTTGTACTGATGGTACTGAGGAAGGTTAAGGACATAAGTTACACATTGTAATGATAACATACCTGTGACTTGAACTGATGGTACTGAGTAATAATTAGGACATAAGTTACACATTGTAATGATAGCATACTTGTTACTTGTACTGATGGTACTGAGGAAGGTTTAGGACATAAGTTACACATTGTAATGATAACATACTTGTTACTTGTACTGGTGGCACTGAGGAAGGTTTAGGACATACAAATGTAAGTTACACATTGTTATGATAACATACCTGTTACATGTACTGATGGTACTGAGGAAGGTTTAGGACATAAGTTACACATTGTAATGATAACATACTTGTTACTTGTACTGATGGTACTGAAGGTTTAAGACATAAGTTACACAGTGTAATGATAACATACTTGTTATGTGTATTGATGGTACTGCAGGTTTAGGACATAAGTTACACATTGTAATGATAACATACTTGACACTTGTACTGATGATACTGAAGGTTGAGGACATAAGTTACACATTGTAATGATAACATACTTGTGACTTATACTGATGGTACTGAGGAAGGTTAAGGACATAAGTTACACATTGTAATGATAACATACTTGTTACTTGTACTGGTGTTACTTCAGGTTTAGGACATCAGTTACACATTGTAATGATAACATACTTGTTACTTGAATTAATGTTACTTCAGGTTTAGGACATAAGTTATACATTGTAATGATAACATAATTGTTACTTGTACTGATGGTACTGCAGATTTAGGACATAAGTTACACATTGTAACGATAACATACCTGTTACTTGTACTGATGATACTTCAGGCTTAGGACATACGTTAAACATTGTAATGATTACATACCTGTTACGTATACTGATGGTACTGAGGAAGGTTAAAGACATAAGTTACACATTGTAATGATAACATACATTGTACCTGTTACTTGTATTGATGGTACTGCAGGTTTAGGACATAAGTTACACATTGTAATGATAACATACCTTTACTTGTCCTGATGGTACTGCAGGTTTAGGACATAAGTTAAACATTGTAATGATAACATACTTGTTACTTGTATTGATGGTCCTGCAGGTTTAGGAAATAAGTTACACATTGTAATGATAACATACTTGTTACTTATACTGATGGTACTGAGGAAGGTTTAGGACATAAGTTACACATTGTAACGATAACATACCTGTTACTTCTACTGATGGTACTGAAGGTTGAGGACATAAGTTACACATTGTAATGATAACATACTTGTTACTTGTACTGATGGTACTGAAGGTTTAGGACATAAGTTACACATTGTAATGATAACATACTTGTTACTTGTACTGATGGTACTGAAGGTTTAGGACATAAGTTACACATTGTAATGATAACATACCTGTTACTTGTACTGATGGTACTGAAGGTTTAGGACATAAGTTACACATTGTAATGATAACATACTTGTTACTTGTACTGATGATACTGAAGGTTTAGGAAATAAGTTACACATTGTAATGATAACATACTTGTTATGTGTATTGATGGTACTGAAGGTTTAGGACATAAGTTACACATTGTAATGATAACATACTTGTGACTTATACTGATGGTACTGAGTAAGGTTTAGGACATAAGTTACACATTGTAATGATAACGTACTTGATACTTGTACTGATGATACTGAAGGTGTAGGACATAAGTTACACATTGTAATGATAACATACTTGTTACTTGTACTGATGGTACTGAAGGTTTAAGACATAAGTTACACATTGTAATGATAACATACTTGTTACTTGTATTGATGGTACTGAAGGTTTAGGACATAAGTTACACATTGTAATGATAACATACTTGTTACTTGTATTGATGGTACTGAAGGTTTAGGACATAAGTTACACATTGTAATGATAACATACTTGTTACTTGTACTGATGGTACTGAAGGTTTAAGACATAAGTTACACATTGTAATGATAACATACTTGATATGTGTATTGATGGTACTGCAGGTTTAGGACATAAGTTACACATTGTAATGATAACATACTTGACACTAGTACTGATGATACTGAAGGTTGAGGACATAAGTTACACATTGTAATGATAACATACCTGTTACTTGTACTGATGGTACTGAGGAAGGTTTAGGACATAAGTTACACATTGTAATGATAACATACTTGTTACTTTTACTGGTGTTACTTCAGGTTTAGGACATAAGTTACACATTGTATTGATAATATACTTGTTACTTGTACTGATGATACTTCAGGTTTAGGACATAAGTTACACATTGTAATGATAACATACTTGTTACTTGTACTAATGTTACTTCAGGTTTAGGACATAAGTTATACATTGTAATGATAACATAATTATTACTTGTACTGATGGTACTGCAGATTTAGGACATAAGTTACACATTGTAACGATAACATACCTGTTACTTGTACTGATGATACTTCAGGCTTAGGACATAAGCTACACATTGTAATGCTAACATACTTGTTACTTGTACTGATGGTACTGCAGGTTTAGGACATAAGTTACACATTGTAATGATTACATACCTGTTACGTATACTGATGGTACTGAGGAAGGTTAAAGACATAAGTTACACATTGTAATGATAACATACATTGTACTTGTTACTTGTACTGATGGTACTGCAGGTTTAGGACATAAGTTACACATTGTAATGATAACATACCTTTACTTGTCCTGATGGTACTGCAGGTTTAGGACATAAGTTAAACATTGTAATGATAAAATACTTGTTACTTGTATTGATGGTCCTGCAGGTTTAGGAAATAAGTTACACATTGTAATGATAACATACTTGTTACTTATACTGATGGTACTGAGGAAGGTTTAGGACATAAGTTACACATTGTAATGATAACATACTTGTTACTTGTACTGATGATACTTCAGGATTAGGACATAAGTTACAAATTGTAATGATAACATACTTGATATTTGTATTGATGGTACTGTAGGTTTAGGACATAAGTTACACATTGTAATGATAACATACTTGATATTTGTATTGATGGTACTGCAGGTTTAGGGCATAAGTTACACATTGTATTGATAACATACCTGTTACTTATCCTGATGGTACTGCAGGTTTAGGACATAAGTTACACATTGTAATGATAACATACTTGTTACTTGTACTGATGATACTTCAGGTTTAGGACATACGTTACACATTGTAATGATAACATACTTGTTACTGATACTGATGGTACTGAGGACGGTTTAGGACATAAGTTACACATTGTAATGATAACATACCTGTTACTTGTACTGATGGTACTGAGGAAGGTTAAGGACATAAGTTACACATTGTAATGATAACATACCTGTTACTTGAACTGATGGTACTGAGTAATAATTAGGACATAAGTTACACATTGTAATGATAGCATACTTGTTACTTGTACTGATGGTACTGAGGAAGGTTTAGGACATAAGTTACACATTGTAATGATAACATACTTGTTACTTGTACTGGTGGCACTGAGGAAGGTTTAGGACATACAAATGTAAGTTACACATTGTTATGATAACATACCTGTTACATGTACTGATGGTACTGAGGAAGGTTTAGGACATAAGTTACACATTGTAATGATAACATACTTGTTACTTGTACTGATGGTACTGAAGGTTTAAGACATAAGTTACACAGTGTAATGATAACATACTTGTTATGTGTATTGATGGTACTGCAGGTTTAGGACATAAGTTACACATTGTAATGATAACATACTTGACACTTGTACTGATGATACTGAAGGTTGAGGACATAAGTTACACATTGTAATGATAACATACTTGTGACTTATACTGATGGTACTGAGGAAGGTTAAGGACATAAGTTACACATTGTAATGATAACATACTTGTTACTTGTACTGGTGTTACTTCAGGTTTAGGACATCAGTTACACATTGTAATGATAACATACTTGTTACTTGTACTAATGTTACTTCAGGTTTAGGACATAAGTTATACATTGTAATGATAACATAATTGTTACTTGTACTGATGGTACTGCAGATTTAGGACATAAGTTACACATTGTAACGATAACATACCTGTTACTTGTACTGATGATACTTCAGGCTTAGGACATACGTTACACATTGTAATGATTACATACCTGTTACGTATACTGATGGTACTGAGGAAGGTTAAAGACATAAGTTACACATTGTAATGATAACATACATTGTACCTGTTACTTGTACTGATGGTACTGCAGGTTTAGGACATAAGTTACACATTGTAATGATAACATACTTGTTATGTGTATTGATGGTACTGCAGGTTTAAGACATAAGTTACACATTGTAATGATAACATACTTGTTACTTGTATTGATGGTACTGAAGGTTTAGGACATAAGTTACACATTGTAATGATAACATACTTGTTACTTGTATTGATGGTACTGAAGGTTTAGGACATAAGTTACACATTGTAATGATAACATACTTGTTACTTGTACTGATGGTACTGAAGGTTTAAGACATAAGTTACACATTGTAATGATAACATACTTGATATGTGTATTGATGGTACTGCAGGTTTAGGACATAAGTTACACATTGTAATGATAACATACTTGACACTAGTACTGATGATACTGAAGGTTGAGGACATAAGTTACACATTGTAATGATAACATACCTGTTACTTGTACTGATGGTACTGAGGAAGGTTTAGGACATAAGTTACACATTGTAATGATAACATACTTGTTACTTTTACTGGTGTTACTTCAGGTTTAGGACATAAGTTACACATTGTATTGATAACATACTTGTTACTTGTACTGATGATACTTCAGGTTTAGGACATAAGTTACACATTGTAATGATAACATACTTGTTACTTGTACTAATGTTACTTCAGGTTTAGGACATAAGTTATACATTGTAATGATAACATAATTATTACTTGTACTGATGGTACTGCAGATTTAGGACATAAGTTACACATTGTAACGATAACATACCTGTTACTTGTACTGATGATACTTCAGGCTTAGGACATAAGCTACACATTGTAATGCTAACATACTTGTTACTTGTACTGATGGTACTGCAGGTTTAGGACATAAGTTACACATTGTAATGATTACATACCTGTTACGTATACTGATGGTACTGAGGAAGGTTAAAGACATAAGTTACACATTGTAATGATAACATACATTGTACTTGTTACTTGTACTGATGGTACTGCAGGTTTAGGACATAAGTTACACATTGTAATGATAACATACCTTTACTTGTCCTGATGGTACTGCAGGTTTAGGACATAAGTTAAACATTGTAATGATAAAATACTTGTTACTTGTATTGATGGTCCTGCAGGTTTAGGAAATAAGTTACACATTGTAATGATAACATACTTGTTACTTATACTGATGGTACTGAGGAAGGTTTAGGACATAATTTACACATTGTAATGATAACATACTTGTTACTTGTACTGATGATACTTCAGGATTAGGACATAAGTTACACATTGTAATGATAACATACTTGATATTTGTATTGATGGTACTGTAGGTTTAGGACATAAGTTACACATTGTAATGATAACATACTTGATATTTGTATTGATGGTACTGCAGGTTTAGGACATAAGTTACACATTGTAATGATAACATACTTGTTACTTGTACTGATGATACTTCAGGTTTAGGACATACGTTACACATTGTAATGATAACATACTTGTTACTGATACTGATGGTACTGAGGACGGTTTAGGACATAAGTTACACATTGTAATGATAACATACCTGTTACTTGTACTGATGGTACTGAGGAAGGTTAAGGACATAAGTTACACATTGTAATGATAACATACCTGTTACTTGAACTGATGGTACTGAGTAATAATTAGGACATAAGTTACACATTGTAATGATAGCATACTTGTTACTTGTACTGATGGTACTGAGGAAGGTTTAGGACATAAGTTACACATTGTAATGATAACATACTTGTTACTTGTACTGGTGGCACTGAGGAAGGTTTAGGACATACAAATGTAAGTTACACATTGTTATGATAACATACCTGTTACATGTACTGATGGTACTGAGGAAGGTTTAGGACATAAGTTACACATTGTAATGATAACATACTTGTTACTTGTACTGATGGTACTGAAGGTTTAAGACATAAGTTACACAGTGTAATGATAACATACTTGTTATGTGTATTGATGGTACTGCAGGTTTAGGACATAAGTTACACATTGTAATGATAACATACTTGACACTTGTACTGATGATACTGAAGGTTGAGGACATAAGTTACACATTGTAATGATAACATACTTGTGACTTATACTGATGGTACTGAGGAAGGTTAAGGACATAAGTTACACATTGTAATGATAACATACTTGTTACTTGTACTGGTGTTACTTCAGGTTTAGGACATCAGTTACACATTGTAATGATAACATACTTGTTACTTGTACTAATGTTACTTCAGGTTTAGGACATAAGTTATACATTGTAATGATAACATAATTGTTACTTGTACTGATGGTACTGCAGATTTAGGACATAAGTTACACATTGTAACGATAACATACCTGTGTCTTGTACTGATGATACTTCAGGCTTAGGACATACGTTACACATTGTAATGATTACATACCTGTTACGTATACTGATGGTACTGAGGAAGGTTAAAGACATAAGTTACACATTGTAATGATAACATACATTGTACCTGTTACTTGTACTGATGGTACTGCAGGTTTAGGACATAAGTTACACATTGTAATGATAACATACCTTTACTTGTCCTGATGGTACTGCAGGTTTAGGACATAAGTTAAACATTGTAATGATAACATACTTGTTACTTGTATTGATGGTCCTGCAGGTTTAGGAAATAAGTTACACATTGTAATGATAACATACTTGTTACTTATACTGATGGTACTGAGGAAGGTTTAGGACATAAGTTACACATTGTAATGATAACATACTTGTTACTTGTACTGATGATACTTCAGGATTAGGACATAAGTTACACATTGTAATGATAACATACTTGATATTTGTATTGATGGTACTGAAGGTTTAGGACATAAGTAACACATTGCAATGATAACATACTTGTTACTTTTATTGATGGTACTGAAGGTTTAGGACATAAGTTACACATTGTAATGATAACATACTTGTGACTTATACTGATGGTACTGAGTAAGGTTTAGGACATAAGTTACACATTGTAACGATAACATACCTGTTACTTCTACTGATGGTACTGAAGGTTGAGGACATAAGTTACACATTGTAATGATAACATACTTGTTACTTGTACTGATGGTACTGAAGGTTTAGGACATAAGTTACACATTGTAATGATAACATACTTGTTACTTGTACTGATGATACTGAAGGTTTAGGACATACGTTACACATTGTAATAATAACATACTTGTTACTGATACTGATGGTACTGAGGACGGTTTAGGACATAAGTTACACATTGTAATGATAACATACCTGTTACTTGTACTGATGGTACTGAGGAAGGTTTAGGACATAAGTTACACATTGTAATGATAACATACCTGTTACTTGAACTGATGGTACTGAGTAATAATTAGGACATAAGTTACACATTGTAATGATAGCATACTTGTTACTTGTACTGATGGTACTGAGGAAGGTTTAGGACATAAGTTACACATTGTAATGATAACATACTTGTTACTTGTCCTGGTGGCACTGAGGAAGGGTTACTTGTCCTGGTGGCACTGAGGAAGGTTTAGGACATACAAATGTAAGTTACACATTGTTATGATAACATACCTGTTACATGTACTGATGGTACTGAGGAAGGTTTAGGACATAAGTTACACATTGTAATGATAACATACTTGTTACTTGTACTGATGGTACTGAAGGTTTAAGACATAAGTTACACAGTGTAATGATAACATACTTGTTATGTGTATTGATGGTACTGCAGGTTTAGGACATAAGTTACACATTGTAATGATAACATACTTGACACTTGTTCTGATGATACTGAAGGTTGAGGACATAAGTTACACATTGTAATGATAACATACTTGTGACTTATACTGATGGTACTGAGGAAGGTTAAGGACATAAGTTACACATTGTAATGATAACATACTTGTTACTTGTACTGGTGTTACTTCAGGTTTAGGACATCAGTTACACATTGTAATGATAACATACTTGTTACTTGTACTAATGTTACTTCAGGTTTAGGACATAAGTTATACATTGTAATGATAACATAATTGTTACTTGTACTGATGGTACTGCAGATTTAGGACATAAGTTACACATTGTAACGATAACATACCTGTTACTTGTACTGATGATACTTCAGGCTTAGGACATACGTTACACATTGTAATGATTACATACCTGTTACGTATACTGATGGTACTGAGGAAGGTTAAAGACATAAGTTACACATTGTAATGATAACATACATTGTACCTGTTACTTGTACTGATGGTACTGCAGGTTTAGGACATAAGTTACACATTGTAATGATAACATACCTTTACTTGTCCTGATGGTACTGCAGGTTTAGGACATAAGTTAAACATTGTAATGATAACATACTTGTTACTTGTATTGATGGTCCTGCAGGTTTAGGAAATAAGTTACACATTGTAATGATAACATACTTGTTACTTATACTGATGGTACTGAGGAAGGTTTAGGACATAAGTTACACATTGTAATGATAACATACTTGTTACTTGTACTGATGATACTTCAGGATTAGGACATAAGTTACACATTGTAATGATAACATACTTGATATTTGTATTGATGGTACTGAAGGTTTAGGACATAAGTAACACATTGCAATGATAACATACTTGTTACTTTTATTGATGGTACTGAAGTTTTAGGACATAAGTTACACATTGTAATGATAACATACTTGTGACTTATACTGATGGTACTGAGTAAGGTTTAGGACATAAGTTACACATTGTAACGATAACATACCTGTTACTTCTACTGATGGTACTGAAGGTTGAGGACATAAGTTACACATTGTAATGATAACATACTTGTTACTTGTACTGATGGTACTGAAGGTTTAGGACATAAGTTACACATTGTAATGATAACATACTTGTTACTTGTACTGATGATACTGAAGGTTTAGGAAATAAGTTACACATTGTAATGATAACATACTTGTGACTTATACTGATGGTACTGAAGGGTTAAGACATAAGTTACACATTGTAATGATAACATACTTGATACTTATACTGATGGTACTGAAGGTGTAGGACATAAGTTACACATTGTAATGATAACATACTAGATATGTGTATTGATGGTACTGAAGGTTTAGGACATAAGTTACACATTGTAATGATAACATACTTGTGACTTATACTGATGGTACTGAGTAAGGTTTAGGACATAAGTTACACATTGTAATGATAACGTACTTGATACTTGTACTGATGATACTGAAGGTGTAGGACATAAGTTACACATTGTAATGATAACATACTTGTTACTTGTATTGATGGTACTGCAGGTTTAGGACATAAGTTACACATTGTAATGATAACATACTTGTGACTTATACTGATGGTACTGAGTAAGGTTTAGGACATAAGTTACACATTGTAATGATAACATACTTGTTACTTGTACTGATGGTACTGAAGGTTTAGGACATAAGCTACACATTGTAATGATAACATACTTGTTACTTGTACTGATGGTACTGAAGGTTTAAGACATAAGTTACACATTGTAATGATAACATACTTGTTACTTGTACTGATGGTACTGAAGGTTTAGGACATAAGTTACACAGTGTAATGATAACATACTTGTTACTTGTATTGATGGTACTGAAGGTTTAGGACATAAGTTACACATTGTAATGATAACATACTTGTTACTTGTACTGATGGTACTGAAGGTGTAGACATAAGTTACACATTGTAATGATAACATACTTGTTACTTGTACTGATGATACTGAAGGTGTAGACATACGTTATACATTGTAATGTTAAAATACGTGTTACTTGTACTGATGATACTGCAGGTTTAGGACATACGTTACACATTGTAATGATAACATACTTGTTACTTGTACTGATGATACTTTGGAAGGTTTAAGACATAAGTTACACATTGTAATGATAACATACGTGTTACTTGTACTGATGATACTGCAGGTTTAGGACATACGTTACACATTGTAATGATAACATACTTGTTACTTGTACTGATGATACTGAAGGTTGAGGACATAAGTTACACATTGTAATGATACCATACTTGTTACTTGTATTGATGATACTGAAGGTTTAGGACATAAGTTACACATTGTAATGATAACATACTTGTTACTTGTACTGATGGTACTAAAGGTTGAGGACATAAGTTACACATTGTAATGATAACATACGTGTTACTTGTATTGATGATACTGAAGGTGTAGACATAAGTTACACATTGTAATGATAACATACTTGTTACTTTTACTGATGGTACTGAAGGTTGAGGACATAAGTTACACATTGTAATGATAACATACTTGTTACTTGTATTGATGGTACTGAAGGTTTAAGACATAAGTTACACATTGTAATGATAACATACTTGTTACTTGTACTGATGGTACTGAAGGTTGAGGACATAAGTTACACATTGTAATGATAACATACTTGTTACTTGTACTGATTAAACTGAAGGTTTAGGACATCCGTTACACATTGTAATGATAACATACTTGCAGGTTCATGACAAAATTTACACTGGCGAGCACAATTTTCTTTGGCAAAGTCAATAAGCAAAGTACACACATCTGGTCCAATTTCTGCACAGGCAGAGGGGTTCTTGTCAACACAGATGGGTGTAGAAGTTGTCATCTGATTAACTGTAATATAAATATCCATATGAAGATTGATGAGAATATCTAGATAAAAGAGAAGAAAAGTTCTTTGAGGGCTAAAGGGTAAAAATTGCTTCCATTAAAACAAAGCCAGCTTTAAATAAAATATCAAATTGTATTGAGCATAGGAACAAATTTTGGTACAATATATGGTTTCAATTTGAATTAACCTCCTTTATTTATCTTATAACAAATATATTCAACTGTTTTGATATCAAATTAGGCAATATGTTTTCTCAATTGAATTGTGTTATATTTTCATGATGAACCTTTCATAGCCACCCTTAGGATACGGGGCATTTGCACTGTTAAAGGCCTTAGTGTTATCCACTTTATTTGAACTTTGGTGGATGGTTGCCTCATTGACCATCATACCACATCTCCTTATTTTTATATCGTATGCAATGCTGTAATGATTAATGATTAATTAAATAGTTCTTATCGTCTTGAAAGTTTTGTTATATAAGTATAAGTGTATATAACTTGAACGTCATTGACAATCATACCACATCTCCTTATTTTTATATCATATGCAATGCATAACTGACTTAATAATTAATTAATTCAATAGTGCTAGTCTTCTTGACAAGTTGGGTAATACAAGTATAAGTGTATATAATTTTGTTACTTGAACATCTGGGTACAATATATATGGATGTTTAATTTATACTCATATTTATATAGATTTTTGAGTTACCATACATCATATTTTTTGTGTGTCTTTGGTAGATGATTGTCGCATTGGTAAATCTAACCAAATCCTTAACTGAATAAATACATAACAAATTATTTGTCTTATTACAGTGTTTATTCCTTCTCTTTTTTTTTTAGAAATACCTCTTTTGAGAACTTATCAGTTTAAAGTCATTTTCATTATGGTTACGATGACTAGTTTTAGAGGAATACGTTTTATTATGACACAAAAAACTGTTTGTTATAGTAAGTATTATTAATCTCTATTGAATAAAATGATTTCTATACTACTAATATGTATAATGGGCACACATAGAAAAAGTTATTAAGGAACTGATCAGCAAATTGGCGCAAAAGCAAAGCACTGTGTTCACTGTGTGTTTGGATAATGACATCTATCAATATAATGACGCGTCGCTTATTTTAAAATCTGATTGCTGTGTTTTAAATGAATAATGTATAACATTTTCAAATTTTGACAAATCTTGTAATACGCAGGGAAATTAATAACATAGAAAACTAAAGACTACGCAACACGAACCCCACTAAAAATCGGGGTGATCCCAGTGCCCCGGAAGGTTGAGCAGATGCTTCTCAAGATGTGGCATCCGTCATATTACTTTTGTTATTACAAATCTGTAAATAGTCTAAATCTTATATCATCAGTGGAACAATTATTTCATAATGGGTATACCAACTCGTCCTTAAAACTTACTAAGGAAGGATTTCATCTTCAACATTTGGAACTCTTGTGATCAGCAACCCTCTATCAAGGAAATTATGACACAAAATACAAGACCGTAACAATCAAGAAATTCAAACTCTGTATGTAGGCGGTGCATATATGCTGCTACAAAGAATTTGATAGTTCACAATTGGGAAGCTGAACTCATCTCTTTTGTCGTAAAGAGTTGTTTTCAACTGTCCATTTGTTGATGTAAGTTAAAGTGTGGGACAAACTTTACTGTATCTGTACACCTTTAGAACAAACAATATCTTAGAAGCCTGGCTTTGATTGCTAATAAATTATATGTTAATAGTTTAGGAAGAGGTTTCAAGTTGCACTTTGAAAACCCAGCTATATACCGCTGTTTATATGGACACAAGATGTGGTATGATTGCTAATGAGACAACTGTCCACAAGAGACCAAAATAACACATTTATAAGTCACCGTACGGTCTTAAGTAATTAGCAAAGCCCATGGTTATGTTCCTCGTTTGTAGAGTGAGGATATTTTCGATTTTCTGTGGTAAAATATTTTTGGAGCCAAATTGTTTTTGGATTTTCGTATGCAAAGAGGATTTTGCTATGTGTTTCCTGTGTTTATAGACTTTTTTTAGTCAGGAGAAAGTGAAATTCTATTGACATTTTATCTGTGCGACATCTGATTTAAACTCACCAGTTTTTAAAAATGGCCAATATACAAAGAACACTATCAGTTCATTTCTATACTCGTGGCTTTAAGGGGATAACACACGACGAAATAATAAAAGAACTTGAAAAGCAAATAGATTTAGCGAGTGTTAAATCCATGCAATTGACCGAAAAAAGCTGTGTTGTAACTTTACGTGACATAGATGCCAAAGAAAGGTTAGTGCAGTGTGATATAACAATAAAAAACAGAACCGTCAAATTTATTGAGGTGGACAACACAATAACAAACATAACAATCAAAGACCTTCCTTATGAACTTATTGACTGCTACCTACAACACAAATGCTTCAGTATGGCAAAGTCGTTCCGGGCTCAGTACAGCGGGGATACATTCGAGGAAAAAATATAGAAAATGGTTCAAGATACATTCAAATCATTCATTGTGCTCCGACAATTCCAAAAAAAAAAACATTTGGTAGATATGATGTACGAATGTTTGCCGACAATGGTCGAACAGAATGTATTCATTGTAAACAAAGAAACCACCCTTCCTATGCTTGCAAAGACAAACCAGATCATAGTTATAAGCGCTGCTATAAATGTTCAGAAATTGTGCATTTTGCACGAGACTGTCTTAACGAATCCAAATATTCCTTCTGCAAAAAAAGAGGTCATGTCCGTAATGATTGCGCTGATTTTAAACACCATACTATGATTAAGTATTATGGTAATTATGCTAGCAAAATTCTCGAAGGTAGAGAAGCTCAAGAAAACGACAAAAATGAAAGTCAGTCCATCAACCCATTAGTGGCAACAAACCATCTACAAACACCCAACACATACTACACCAAATCAAAGGGAACACATGTAATGTTGGGAGCTGCAAATAGTTTGAGAGTTGGTAAATTTGAGGACAATTTAATAAATGCCTCTATAAGTGGTGCCACTCTAGAAAAAATAGATCAGTCTTTGGGTGCGGCTTTTGAAAATCATCCTGTGAAAAGCAATGGCTCAAAAGTAGGCAAGGCCATCATAAGCTTAGGTTGTAATGACTTGAGTAGAAACAAGCACGACAGTGATCAGGTGAATGTGTACGCAACACAGGCTATTGTCAAAGTTAAACAAGCATTTCCGAATGCAGATATTGGTGTATGTGGTATTATTCCAAGAAAAGGTAACAGTAACCATATTCACACAGTCAAAGAAACAGCTACACATGTTAATAAATTCTTGGAAAAATTGTGTCTCAAAGATGAAGTGCTGACCTATATTGATGTAGACAATATCTTCATAAAAAATGGAAACGTGGTTAAGGCGTATTACGATAAAACAGATGCTAGTGGAGTTCACATCACAATTGAAGGGGCCCAAATAATTCGTGTCAAACTACGTGCATTTCTTCAACCTAAGATGTCACCAAACCAGAACACTCCTCGTCCTTGTGACAACAAGCGCAAACTTAGTGACATATCGCTGACGCCAATGTCTGCAGAGAAAGACAGTAAACAAAGCAAACCAGGTTCCCCAGATGATTATGAGTAATAATACACAAACCGAAATTTGCTATTTGCTACTTTTTATGTAAACAATAAAAACAAATCAATCCGAAAATGTTATATTTACATATGTTTTATTCTACTGATTTGCAGCTTTTGAATTATTATTTTAGATTATTTTTTCTATCTTTTGTACTTAAAACTGCTTAGATGTATCTGTATTGTTATTATTGTAGGTGGACACTTTGAAATGTGTTCACCAAATGTGTATTGTTATAACTAGTCAATGACTCGTAAAATTGAAATTAAACTTAAAACGGTGGCTTTGACCGTGTATTTCAATAAAGCAACAAGGCATAGCGGTGTAAAAATGTAGATCAAATCATTAAAGTTCTAAAAAAATTAAAAACAAATAAATCCCCAGGGGAGGACGGGATCATATCTGAATTTTATGTAATATTTTGGAATATCATACAAGAAGAATTTTGTACGTTATTGCAAGAAATATTTAATGACAAAACATTGTCCGAATTCGCATAATAAAGGAGTTTTAACATTATTATTTAAGTACGGGGGACGGGAAAATATACGTAACTGTCGCCCTCTTACACTACTGAATTGCGATTATAAAGATATAGCTAAAATACTAGCAGAAAGATTAAAAATAGTCCTTTCTAAGCTCATACATCCCGACCAAAAAGGATTTGTAAAAGGCAGACATATAACGGAAGCAAATAGAATGATACAGGATATCATAAAATATTTTGATGATGAAGATGAAGAGGGTATAATTGTCTTTTTAGACCAATAAAAGGCCTTTGATAGGATGGAATTGGAATGGCTAGACTTCGTTACGAAGGAATTTAATTTTGGGGACAATTTTCGTGGTTGGGTTCTAATGCTATTGAAAAGTGCAAAGACTTGTATTAAAACAAATGGCTACGTCTCCAAATATTTTTTAATTTCTAGATTCTAGGTTCTTTAGCCCCCTTTTTATATACATTACAGGCAGAGCCATTGGCCTGTGCAATAAGGGCAGAAAAAGACATTCAAGGCATTATATTGCCTGGGGAAGAAAATTGGGAGTTAATAGAAACCAAATTAAATATGTTTGCAGACGACACCGAATTATTTAATAAAAATGAAAGTTCTGTAAAAAAAATCTATTGAAATATTAGACAAATATGAAAAGGCATCGGGTTCTAAAATTAATTACGAAAAGACTAAGGGACTAAATATTGGCGCAAAGAAACGCAGACGACCTACTTTTTAAAAGATAAGCTGGACAACAGATAACATAAAAACACTAGGTATTCACCATGGTTATAACATTGACAATGACAAAATTTTGAAATCAATATTAGAAAAAGTACAAAATTGTGTACACGTCTGGAAAAGTCGAAAATTTACTTACTCTAGAAAAGTCCTTATTGTTAAAAAAAGAATTATATCAGTGTGTGGTTATGAGTTAGAAATAAGAGGTATACCCGAAAAATACAAAACAGAATTCTATAAGATAATATGGAATTTTATTTGGGATGGGAAAGTGAATCAAGTAGACCGGAATGTGTGTTGTTTAAATGTTAAAAAGGGGGGCATGGGGATGGTAAATTAAGATAGTTGGATAGAAAGTAAATATATCAAATCTTTATATTCGATATTACATAAGCCATTATCTAGTTGGAATGCAATAGGTAAATTTTGGTTAAAAAAATGTGATAAGAAGTTTGATGATGAAGTATTAGAGAATTGATAAGAAGTAGTGGATTCGTAAACGATAATCAACGAGCGACTTTAGTCGAGAGTTGATTATCGTTTTCGAATCCACTACTTCTTATCAATTCTCTAGCTTAACCCATTCCTAGTAAAACGACTATCTGTTTCCTGATCTAACAATGAATCAACTGAATTTCATGAAAATAATTTCATCTTTTGTCTTTTTTATTGTATAATAGCTGGAACTGACTAGATCCACATGGTTCACATTTATATTTAACTTAATATAAGTTCAATATAACTTAAATGAGTAGTTATCTTCCCTTTTTGTTACCAGATATTGTATTTGTAAATGATTTATTAATTCAATGTTGAATTTTTACAAATAATTTATATTAATTAGATTTTAGCATTTATAATTCATTCAAAAAGACATATAACTAAAATATGGATATTTTTAAAAAAAAAATTGGAAAGTTAAAACTTTTTAATTACCAACATTTAGAAACCTTTAATATTCACATATATATATATAGTTTTTAGCAATCTTATGAGAAAACCAATGGCCCGTTTGATTGAATTTGCACACACATTCAATAATAAAGATTAAGTTATAGATACATGTAATGCATATTTTGAGGTTTTTCTTGTCATAGAACACACCGAGGGGTGTCAGGAATTGATCAAATGAAAGTCCGACCGTATATTCTATAATCATTTAAAAACTAAATGAAATGTAAAATTCACATTAACACCACTTCACCAATTGTTGATAGAATAGATACTATGATTGGTCATAATTGAAATAATAAATATACGTTTTGTTTAAACTGTTTCCATTTCATGTTGTTTTGACATTTTTTAACTTTATTGCAATTGTCATCCATCGTCAATCAGTTGATGAACTAGTATTATTTGTGGAGGCATCCTAAAACCCAAGCAGAATTGCTTTTGTTTCAAATGTACAATATATAATTATGTGTCATGTAAGCTGTTAATAGCCGTGATCGTCTAGTCTTTGGCACCGAAACAAAAAAAAACTGTGATATTAACAGTGCCAAGTTCAAGCCCAGAAAGATTTGTTTGTAATGTTTTGCTCTACCAAAATATTTTTTTAATCTTAAAGGTATATATATTTCATTTCTACTCTAAAGTTGACAATTTTGTTTTTGGTTTCACAGTCAAAGAAATAGTTTTACAGTCGTATTTAATCACACTGTATTCAAATAAGAGTCAGCTAAATGTTGATGTATGTTTGGGCCATTTATTATCAAACAAATATTAAGTGATCATAGTATGATATCATTATAATCATAAAACCAAAAGATGATGAAAAGGAAAAGGCCTCGTACCTTAAAAAGGATAAGTGTATTGTGTACATGGATGTTTATTTTATCAAGGAATTGTACTAGTAAGTAATATCTACAGTTCCTTGATTTTATAGTGTTTATATATTTCATTAGATAACAAAAATACAGAACTACACTGTATTGACATGCATTGACAGATATACGCTATACGAGTGACTTTTGAATATCATTTGATATCAGTACTCGTGGTCTACTGGTATCATGCATAGACTACAGACTTAACTGTCAAAAATACGCGCTAGTTCGAACCTATAAGAGTCACTCGTTTTTGAGAGGACACAATATCGTAAGTTAAAAGATATAATATAAGTTCTTAAGTAAACATGGTTGTCAGTGGATTCTTAAAAAATAATCAACCGTAAGAACAATAGACTGACGTCAGAGAAATGTGTTAACTACATGTATGTCTGTGTAAATGTTCTGACCTTTCAGGTCTTGAAATAAAAAACATACCACATTATTACAGAAACGCTTTACAATCGTGGTCAAAACTGAAAAAGATCACACAGAGTATATTTAACGTAATGGAAGTAAAGAAACAGCGATTATTTGGAAACTCAAATATTTTATTTCAGGGCAAATCTTTATTTTATTCTTCCTTTTCAAAAAGTCAGATTAAAACTCCTGGTGATATATGGGACGATAATACCATAATATATAATATATAGACAATTAATAGATAAACGTAATTGTATTTCGGAATATTCACGAATTAAAAGTTCCATACCACAAACATTCATGCAGATTTTAAAAAATAACGATGACCAACCTGCTTGAAAAAGCAACAAAATAAAAATTTCTGAAAACCTTGAATTTTCAAATCAAGGATTTGACATTAAAATATGTTCAATCAAACATTAACATAATTGAGACCCCTAAGTGTCAAACAAAATGGGAAAATGTGTATAGCGAGTATATAAATTGGGAAACAATTTGGCTTAAACTAAGTAATATGAATATTAATAGAAAAGTTAAAGAATTTCAATGGAAATGTATACACAGGATTATATACACAGAAAACAGACTGAAAATAATGATCATGTCAAATGTAAAATGTCACTTATGTGATGAAATTAATAATATTAAAACTCTTGAGCATTTATTTTATCAATGTAACAATGTTAAACCATTGATAGAAACGGTTGTTAGAAATTTACAACTTTGTAACTTTATAAACGATGAGGTTCTCGTTGAAAAAGATATTTTATTAGAAATTTGTACAGAGAATTCGAGTAATTTCATTGTTAATGCAATATTACTTTATTTCAAATGGGCTATTTGGAAAATACGTAAAAAAAGCAAATTCGATAAAATTAAATTGAATATGCAGTCTATACAGGTTATGCTAAAAATGCACATGAAAAACGAATTAATTGTTTCTGCTACGCTCGGATATAAAGTATATATGCAAAACGAAAATTAAACTCTTCATCGAAAAAAATTAGGAAGATGTACTTAGTTCTACTGCTCTAAACGAAAGGTGTGTTCGATTGCATATATACTTATCTTATTGTATATGGTGTATAAAGTAGTGAACACTATGTTATTATTACAGAACGAAAAAACAATATCCTTTATTGTAATTATTATTTGAATCTATGTCTGTGCATATTAGTTACATAAGTAAATTACCACATATATTATCCTTCGTAATACATTTTCACTCACTAAATGTGCTTTATCCTTTTTTATAATCCATATATATATATTAAAGAATCATTTCAAATTATGTTCAGTCACATCAAAATTCTGCAAGTCAAACAATAATTTATTTTCGCAATCAAATTTTAAAGTATTTCCAGTTTAAATCAACACATGTTTTGTTCAGTGAACCGGATATACGATAGTGATGTAATACAGTGATCCTATCAGGTGGGAAAATCATTTGTAATGGTTATTTAAATATAATTATGTATGTAAAACTATTGTATAAACACATTTGATATTTTCCCTGGTCAAGTGGGGATGTCAAAAAACAGGGGCCCTTAAGTATGCAACCTGGGCTACTTAGGTATTTATATAACAGGAAATGATTGAATAAAATATTTGTTATCGTTAAAAAAAAATGAAAATTAGCAAAGCCCATACCGCATAGTCAGCTATAAAAGGCCCAGTTGTGACAATATATAACATATTTATAAAAGGCCCAGTTGTGACAATATATAACATATTTATAAAAGGCCCAGTTGTGACAATATATAACATATTTATAAAAGGCCCAGTTGTGACAATATATAACCATTCAAACGAGAAAACAAAAGGCTATATTTAAATTAAAAAAAAATGAACGAAAAACAAATGTGTAACACATACTAGTAAACAAACCACAAACGCTAAATTACAGGCTCCTGAATTGGGACAGGCACATGCATAAATAATGTGGCGTAGTTAAACATGTAAGCGGGATCCCAACCCTCCCCTAACCTTGGACCTAGGTATACCAGCAATTATAACATAAGAACGAACTATGAAAATCAGTTGAAAAAGGCTGAACTCATCAGATGGACAAAAATACAAGTGGAGTTTAGGTATGCAGTTTAGGTATTCAATTGAGTGATGGGAAATCAAGTTCTTTGGTTGGATATGAGACCGTTGGTTTTCCCGTTTGAATTGTTTTACACTAGTAATTTTAGGGCCTTCTATACGTCATTATTTGCATTTCTTGTACATTTGTATCATTTTCGGACCACATCCGTTATCATATGTTAAATTTTATTGTTCATCTCAAAGAAGTGTCGACCGTTGGTGTTCCCCTTTGAATGGTTTTACACTAGTAATTTTAGGGCCTTCAATAGCTTGTTGTTCGGTGTGAGCCAATGCTCCGTGTTGAAGGCCGTACGTTGACCTATAATGGTTTACCTTTTTATAAATTGTTATTTGGATGGAGAGTTGTCTCAATGGCACTCACACCATATCTTTTTTTTTTTATATCTATAGTACAAATTTTAATTCAATGAATTAATCTTATATGGTGAAAGACTTTGCTTACAGGCAATATCAAAGTGTAATATAAAATGTATATTTATTTAGCTAACCAAAGGACAAATGTAGTTTAAGGTATAATACGATATGACCAAGTTGATTCAAATTGTTCTCTGTAGCTGACCATGGTGTCAAAATAACACACATAACACTCATCTTTATTCTAAAAGAGAATCAAGAGGGAAGGTAGTTACATCTGTCTAAAAATTTGCTTAATGTCAGTATATTAACTGAAAAATGATCGTCCTTTGTATTCTTTGCTCTGTTTAAAAAATAATAAGTAATCTTTAACTAAAAGATAAATGGAAAAGAAGCAAACTTATATCCAATAATGGCAGACCAACATATTTAAATTGATACCTTTGGTACACAGGCAAAATTGCAACGCATGTAAACGCATGTTTACCAGGAATTTACCGTATGTTTCAAAACATGTCAGAAACGCATGTTTGGAGCACCGTACGTTAAACGCATGTTTGGAGAACGTATTGTTTACATGCGTTTATGGAAAACATGCGTTTGAAAACACATGGTAAATGTCTGTTTATGTGAAACATGCGTTTGAAAACACATGATAAACGCATGTTCATGGTAACCATATGTTTGAGAACATATGGTTAACAGATGATCATAAACCGTATGGTAACCATATGTTTGAGAACATATGGTTAACAGATGATCATAAACCGTATGGTAAACATATGTTTGAATGATGGTTGCTTTACTTCCAGTCGCAAGTCATATGCATATTCAGGCTATGAGATCATGATAATCAGAAATGAGCTCCAACACTTATTTGTATAAGACTGACACCCTTACTCACAAAGTAACAGTTTGCAGGAAGATATGTCTCCCTACCTGGACACAAAATTCTGACTATGTGTTGATTCAGTCTGCCCTTACTTCTTAATGCTTTTTGCATATCAAAGCAGCTTATACCAGTTTTCAAGTCTTTGCATTGACTTGGTCCCTGTTTGAACCTTTAATAACCTCTTGCACTCAAGGCAATAAATTTCAGAATAACTGAGGGGTTCTAATAACATGTAGAATATATGAACAAAACATGTCATCATGTGAATTATTCATTTGAAATAAAACTTTCATGGTATCAATTCTATTGCATCATATGAGCATTTCGTCTGAATGCAAATGTTTTAATCAATTAAGAATCTACAGCTTCACATTTTGCACTTTGACACGTTTTTTTTAAGGATTTTTAAGAACGCTTACAAATTGTATCATCAAGATGAGAACCCCTTAACCATCCTATCAGCTTAAAATTAAACCAATTTCTATACATGCACGTTTTCTTCAAATGGCATGATTGATAATAAATTCTCATCTTTGGTAACAGAATATATTTTAAAAATTTGTTAATAGTATAATAAAATGTACATATATGTAACACAAGTTAAAGTCTATTTCTTCATCTTTCTTTTCTTCTTTTAACAGTTTCTTTCCATGGCAGATTCTGAAATAAACGCAAGATGCAAATTTTATAATAACAGCAACTAACTATCAATATATCTTGATTTTAAAACAAGCAAAATAACCTAATTAAGGTTAATATTATTATAACTTACAGTGATACATTTTTGTACATGAACATCTGTATATTTACAAGCATTCTGTCAGTATTGCATTACAATTTATCGGACCACAGCTGAATTATCACGTTGTGATTGGTTAAACGCCGTCATGTGGTGACCCCCTATGAGACCGTTTGGGGTTAGTAAGTTTCATAAGAGGTTCATGACACGTTAATGGTGACGTCATCTATTAATGTTGTTGTGTTTCATTGTTAATTTTTTCTACAGAACGCAGCAGAAAAAGTCTGGTGTCCGATAAATTCATTATACGGTTAACTACTGACCCCCTACAGATCCATAGAGGGTGAATAAAATTCATAGGGGATTTGGCCTCCAGCCTCCCCCCTATGGATTTTACTAACCCTCTATGGACCTGTAGGGGTCAGTAGCCAACCATATAACTTATAATATATAGTCCCCTACCAGTTAAATTTCATTGTATCGGAACAAATTTCTAACTTTATCTACTGTGGATTCATTATTATTCGTTGGATACCAATTTTCGTGGATTTCGTGTGAACAGTTGAACCACGAAATTAAAAGTTCAACGAATGACAATTTTTCCTATTGCTTGTATGCAGACTTCAGCAAAACCACGAAATTAAATATCCACCAACCTGTAAGTTTTCCTCAATCCACGAAAATTGGTACCCACGAAAATAAATGAATCCACAGTATAAATTGTCATGGTGTAAACTATATAACAAATATCAAATCAAAGTGTTGAAAACTAATTATTTAAGTGAATTTTGTAAGACCAAGGACCATTATTAAAATCATTAGACCCGGAAAAAAATTTAAACTGGATCTGTTACTTGTCATGATAAAATAATATCATATCAATATCTTCAAGCATGAAGAAACAAGAATGTGTCCATAGACTAGTTCATGGATGCCCCACTTGCACTATCATTTTCTTTATTCAGTGACAATTAAATTGGGAACAAAACTCTAATTTGGCATTAAATTTAGACAGATCATATCATTGAACTTCAACTTCATCAAAAACTACTTTGACCAAAAATTTTAACCTGAAGAAAGACAGACAGGGAAACCAATGCACAAACCGAGAAACAAAACGCCCATACATATAAAAGGGGCATAAAAAAGTGTGGAAAACTGGATGGACAGACCACAGAAAGGGAACTTAAAAGTTAAAACCATTGAAAATCACATATATATCAGAATACCTATTTAAACTGATTTTTTTTTCTTCTCTAATAACTCATTATAACTAATAAAGGAAACAATTTCTGTATGAATCCTCAACTGTCACCTTTCTCTAGTTTTAATTGTTTGATATACTTTACATGTCATTTTTAAAGCATAAAGGTACATGTTAATGTGTTTTGTCTAACTAAAATAAACTTCCTAATAAATTAAATAATCTAAATTGCAAAATAATTATGTTTTAAATTTTACTACTTTTTGGTTGATGAGGGCAAAGAAATTCAAAAGTAACATTGTAATCCCACATGCAGGATTCTGCACCACAAATGTCATGCTGTTGTGCAATGGGTTGCACCACAAATGTCATGCTGTTGTGCAATGGGTTAACGCAGTATCGCAAATTTTGATTAAGTCAAAGTGCGATGATGGCATTGTGACACTTTTTATCGATAGCTTTGCTGAATTGCTAGGGTGGTAATTTGAATTTGTTTATTATATTTTCTATGTTATTTTTTTAATGTTTACATGTGAATTTGGTCAAGGAAATTCCTGTTTACCACCCACTCCATTTAATGGTGATATAATTTGATTGGTTGAGGTAACAAGTTAATAAAACATTCATAAATATATATATATTCTATATAACATAATACCTTGTCTTAACTTGCTCATGCTGGTGTCCATGTACTGTGTCTGTAATATTTTCCCCTTTTCTTTACTTTTCTTCACTTATATATGTTCCATTTCTCCCAAAAGTAAAAAAAAACTCAACTTCATCAGGCCCATTGACATATATTAGCTTGTTTTTGTGGAAAATGACCTCTGAAATTAAAACAATCAAAATATTGATTTTATTACAATTTACTAATTTAAGGATTATACATGTATACCCATCTTATGTACCTATGTTTAGTAAACCAGATGCTCTGCAGTGCACAGCTTTATAAGATTGCAGAGGTGAGAGGTCAAACCCTGAACATGTGGAGCAAATATGACACAACATTTAAGCTTGATACAGCTCTGAATTTGGATTGTGATTAAATAGTTGACACAACATAGATTTCTGACACAGAATAAATGTGGTCTAAGAACTTAAACTTAAAAACTTAAAAATTTTAAATTAGACATTTATCTATTATGGTCCAATATCCAAAATCTAAATACATGTACATGGTTAGATTCAGCATATCATAGAACCCCAAGAATTCAATTTTTGATGAAATCAAATGAAATCAAATAATGTTCAATTTTAGACCCTTTAGACCTCAATGTGAACCAATTTGATAACCGGGGCCTAAATATTAAATATCTAAATACTTGGTTAGATTCAGCATATTGACAAACCCCATGTATTCAATCTTTGTTAAAATCAAACAAAGTTTAATTTTGGACCCCCATCTGAAACTTAAAAACTTGGCCCATAATCAAAAATCTAAGTACATGTTTAGATTCAGCATACATGTATATATCAAAGAACCCAAAGAAATCATTTTTTGTTAAAATCAAACTAACTTTAATTTTGGACCTTTTGGACCTTGATGTAGACCAATTTGAAAACAGGACCAAAAATTCAGAATCTAAATAAACGGTTAGATTTGGCATATCAAAGAACCCCAATAATTCATTTTTTGATGAAATCAAACAAAGTTTCATTTTGGACCCTTTCGGATCCTTATTCCTAAACTGTTGGGACCAAAACTCCCAAAATCAATCCCAACCTTTCTTTTGTGGTCATAAACCTTGTGTTGTAATTTTGTAGATTTCAACTTACAAATGTACTAATGCTAAAGTTATTGTGCAAAAACCAAGAAAAATGCTTATTTGGGACCTTTCTTTTGGCCACTTATTCCAAAACTGTTTGGACCAAAACTCCCAAAATCAATCCTAACCTTCCTTTTGTTCATAGAAATTTCATAGATTTCTGTTGACTTATACTAAAGTTATTGTGCGAAAAATAAGAAAAATGCTTATTTGGGCAATTATTAAAATTCTGCAAGTTTTGTATATCTAAAATCGATATTTACATATATCCCTATTGGTAAATCATTTTTTCCCAAATTAAGTTAAGAGGGGGGAGGGGGGGGGGGGTGAGTGGGTCAGTGAAAAAACTGTGAAGTAAGTTTTTTATCCTACATTGAACTTTTGATGTCGTCCCTAAGTCTGAAAACAAAAAAAATATTTAAACAACTTAAACATAACTTTCATGAAATACCTCTAATCACACATTTGCAATGTTTCATTGGCTGTTGCTCCTTATTTGCACATGAATCAATACAGCACTTTTCAAATCCACTTCTAGTCTAGATACATGTATAAATATAGAAAGCATCGCCTCTAATGACTTCTGTTTTGTTGATTATTTTCCACTACTTCTTTTTGTGCATGTACTTTCATTAAAAATGCTAAAAGAAAAATGTTTAAATGCATAAACATGTTAAAAGGAAGTTATGATACATGTAACTGGCAAAATTGCCTCACTTTGACATTTCAAAATAATATGACTTTACAAAAAGCATTTCATCAATTATTTTAATGTTCTTCTGCATCATTTCAAATCAATATGATCAATACAACATTTTAATGAATGAACTGGTTATATTGCATCTCTGATTTTGTCAATTAATGTCAATCTTTGGGCAATAAACATAATACATGTACATGTATTAACATGATTAAGGAATTTGAAATTTTAAGTTATATGAAGATGTACGTGTGGTATGAGTGCCAATGAGACAACTCTCCATCAAAATAACAATTTATAAATGAAAATAATAGGTCAAGGTACGGCCTTTAACACAGAGCCTTCGCTTTCACCTAACAGCAAGTATATACATGTATGTATTACGATTTTGTGCTGTATTAGTGTCAGTTCTGACTTTAATACACCTATAGATAATAAAATTGAGAATGGAAATGGGGAATATCTATACATTAAATGATTTACATGTCTATCAAACTATCTAATGCTCAATTTTTTTTATTTCTATAGAATTAAAATATTACAGCCACATGATTAATTATCTGCCTTTTAACAATGAAAATGACACGAAAAAAAAATGTATAAAACAGCATCCCCCTTTTATAAAGAGAAGAGACTTGTATATTTATTTTGTACACCTGTAAACAATCTTTTGTGTCTGGCTTCATGCTTTTAGTGATATTTCTTTTGGTACTGGATATTGATTGCTATGTCTTAAATAAAATTATCAGTGACTCACTGTGAGTTTTAATTCATGTTTCAAACAAGCAGATAGGATACGGGTATTAAAATTAGAAAACATTTCAGAAAAGAATACCCACTTTAGAGTGGTCTGTAAGACACATGTAGGATGGAAATCTTATTTTTTTATTTAAATTACCTTTAAAGGAATTATTGAAGCATCATCACACATGACTGGAGAAGGCCCCAGTTTGGCAGTCAGTGCAAAACCCCACTTTTATTAACATTTCTTGATCTGCCACTGTTGACCAATTCAACCAGCTGTGAAAATGAGATAAAGGTTATGTGAAACTTAGCATTCACTTCACACAAAACAGTTGACCTATTACTTATTTACTTGGAATGATCAAATTTTTACATAAACTAAAATCATATAAAATCAAAGTGACTGTGTATCCCAAACTCTGTGCTTGTATGATTGACAAAAGGTGGTCAATGGTTTTCAGGGTCTTTGGTGTTGTATCGGGTGACGAAAAGACCTACCCCTCTGGATTTCATGTTTTTATGCCCCGGATTTGGCAATCAGGACCCCTCCAACCCCCTAGAAGACAAATACTTTGTTTACAAAAAAACCTGTTCTCACAAGGTCATAAAGAAGGGACCGGTAGCCTATTCTAACCAGCAAGGCATGTAACAGTGACCCTGATTTTGGGCATATTTGTAATGTAAAAGTAATATAGGAAGTACCCCCCCCCCCTTTTTCCGAGATACAAACATACCATTCATATGTCGGATAGTGTTGTATTATTATATTTTATGATATAAACTCAACATGCTCAATGGAACTGAAAGTTGAAGTACATGAAGTATGGAAGATGTCTTAAATTATTTACAGAGTATGGACTATGGACGATGTGCATGGTACCCAGATGGTGTGGCGGTATATGGTCGACACAGAGAGAATTTAATGCTTACATCTTTCTGCTTATCCATTTTAAAAAAATGTGAATGATTTAATTTTTATTTTTACCTTTCTTTGAGCTTTCCAAGTGGCAAGTCACCAATCAAAACAAAAACACTTTCGTTGCGTTGACTTTCATTTCAATCGTTCCCTGGTTTCTTCCAGTGAATCTACAAGTTATCTATTTCCATTTATTTGTTTATCGGTTTGACCATCAGTTTGAACAACCAGAGTTGTGTATACCATGTATCTCTGACTCTGTCCATTCTTGTAGTTAGTTTTAAAAAATTGAAACCTCCATCCGCAGCTCGTGAGCGTCCATGGTATTGCGTCATAGTATACAAAATGGTGACGGTGAGAATTCCGGGTTTACGTACTCTCGTACATTTGCTAAAGTGAGGGTCTGGAAACCGTCTCGGGAGGAAAGAATAAAGAATGATGGACGAATTAAAGTGCAGAATAATGAGGAAAAAATAGAGAAAGGAAAGGGGAGAGTTAAAATGCAAAACATAGAATAAAGAACATTTGAGAATCATGGGGTTCAACTTCTAAATTATAATTAGACTGTATATTGAGATTTATTGAAAGTAAAGGACAGATTATAAATGAAGAAACAGAGAAAATGTTAATGGTCTGAAAATTAAAGATATAAAGGACCCTCATCCAGAACCTTGTATTTATTTGTATTCAATTAGTTTGTTACATTTCTTTTTTCTTTTAAGTGGTGGTAGTTTGATAAAATTAGTTGTCATAATTTTTTTTATAGTGACAGTGTTTGAGTTGGTCGAGTTGTATAGAAAAGAGAAATTGAGAAGGACGTTTATTCCCAAGAGTTACAACTGTTCAAGTAGCATGCTTTGGCAGATTAAAGGAATATAATTTAGTGACTATTGTTTGTCATGATTTTAACAGGATAAATGCTTCTTTCCACTAATTCTAAAGAGCCTCATTGAATAAGACAGAAACTACCCCAGACAATCTGACACTTACTAAGGGAAGACCATTTAACTTCAAAAAAGGGGGGTGTGTTTAAAAAAAAAATCTGACACCAAATTTGATGAAAAAAATATATTCTGGTCAAGCAGATGACACTATTATTCTGAATGTGGATTTCCCACATACCTTATAGTGTTCAAGTTAATTTTGACAAAATAATTTGATTGATAGCGTCGAAAAACTAATTAAATTTGTTCACACTGTGTGCAAACAAAACCTTCTGAGTCAGAAAAAAAAAATCATACCCCCTCTTTTTGAAGTTTAATGCTTTCCCCCTTAATTTAAGTAATATAAAATATGAAAACATATGTTTTTAAACATCAACATGTTTATAGGGTATTACTCAAAACATACGTTAACAACCTGTTTTTAAACATATGTTTACCAGGTGTTACTCAAAACATGCGTTTACCAGGTGTTTTCCAAACATATGTAAACCACATGTTTTCAAACACATGTTTACCAGGTGTTTCTTAAAACATATGGTAAACATATGGTCAAACGCATGTTTCTCATGTGTTTTGTAAACATGTGTTTCACATGCGTTCATCAACGCATAATTACCACATGTTTTTCAAACGCATGGGAAACGCATGGTTTCAAACACATGTTTACCACCTGTTACTCAAAACACATGGTAAACATATGGTGAAACGCATGTTTACAATACGTTTTCAAAAACACCTGGTAAACATGCGTTGCAATTTTGCCTGTGTATGTAAAACTAAGTAAGTCAAATTCACAAATGCTAAAATCTATCAATTTAAAACAAGAATATTTCCAGAGAACACGGATGCCCTACTTGCACTATCTCAGTCCTATGTGAAACTTTTTGCCCGAAGATGGACAGAAAAACGGATGGATGGTCCACAAACAAACAGATGAAATGATGCACAGACCTGAAAACATAATGTCCTTAAGTGGGACATACAAAAAGTATTACTAGCTATATATAGTGAATACATACCACACATTCCACAATAATGTTGACAATTTCTCCTTGCCCATGCATCATATGGTGGCTGACATACATTATGGCCAAAATTCGCACAGTTTTCTACGACATCAGTACATCCAGGGTGAAGATCTGTTGTTGTTATGATGGGAGTAGGTGTTACAACACCTGGGGCTACTGTTGTTGGAGTTCTACATTGCAGTCTCTTACAACACTGTCCAGATACAGGTATAAGTTCACAACGAGCAGGAAGTTTGGTGAACTCTGGACATCTGAATTATTAAGACATAAAAGTGTCAGGGTAATTCAAAAGATAATATAACCGACTGGAAAAAAGGGCTGGAAATCATGGATATCACTGGAAAAGCATTGTTTGTTAGCACCGCAATGTAACGATTGCAGTGGAACCAATTGGGTAAACATTATTGACTTGGAGTTATCTTCCTATGTCCATTTTTAAGTTATATCTATTTTTTAACAGACAGATTCATAAACCATAATTGATCATGCACAACTTTCAATAAAATAGTTTTCTTGACTAGTAAGGTAAATACATCATTTCAAAACTTGAATAAATATTGAGAAGACAATCTCAACTAATTGCTGAGCATGAAAAGAATCTAGAGTATTTTATTGTTGAGACAAGGCCTACAAATATAGCTATCAAGCCCGTAACAATAGTGTAAGATATTCAACCCAAACAGAGGAATATGTGATTGGGACAGATATTTACAATACGTCAGCTATAGTACACATTCCAAACAGTTCCTTTGGTAACCCCTTCTTTTCAATAAATTAAAAACTGAATAATTGACTTCTTTTCACAAAATTCCTAGAAACAAATACCAATGACTTACTTATTTAAAACCGTTCATTTTCGTTGGTTAAATTCTAATCAGGGTTTAACAATAAGATAACAATACTTACTGAGCAGTACACTGATATCGTCCTGTTTTACTGTCCACACATTTACAATGGAAATCACAATCATCGTCCCATTCATTACCAGCTTTGTATAATTGTCCTTTGTAGATACAACCCACTGTAAATGCACAAAAAAAAGTAATTTAATTAAATAATTTGGTTTCGATTGTCACTCCAATTATAAAAGATACAAGAGGGACAGTCATTCGCATGATAAAAATAAATTGACAAAGACATGGCCTAAAAAGAAAGGCAAACAGACAAATAAATGTACAAACGACACAACATATAAAACTCAAGAGTAAGGAACACAAACACGAACACGAACCCAACCAGTTTGATATCAAATTTTCCGGTAAGGTAAACAGATTCTGTTCCACAAATAAGAATTTATTAGCTCAAATATCTGTCAATAGTTACTTCAAGTATAACAATCTAGTAGCTCAAACAACTGTTGATAGTAACTTCAATCAATTTAAATGATAATAATAAAATTCACTCTAAAGTTGTTGAAAATATAATATACTACTTTCATTTTTAAATCTTTCAGATATACCCTATTTTGTTGAAGGAAATCATGAACGCTTTGAAAGAGGGACGAAAGATATCAAAGGGACAGTCACTCTCATAAATCTAAAACAAACTGACAACTCCATGGCTAAAAATTAAAAAGACAAAAAGACAAGCAATATTACACATGCCACAACATAGAAATAGCGTTATATGAAGAACCGTAGTATCATAGTCATAAATCGATTAAGCAACGAAATATTTGGGTCCCAAACCAAAATCGAGGGTAAAACATCAACAATAGTATATGCAGATGAAACGTCTTGTTAAAAACATTACAAAGACTGCCTCATAGGAGCAAAATTATTCTGATTTCTCCCTTTTTGTTAAAGCTAAAAAAATATCCGTTCTTCTTTGTAAATAACTTAAAGTGTATGCCATGTAACCTAGAATAAAACAAACTTTGGCCTCAAAGACTTTTGATAAAGTTATAGAACTAATAATGCAGGTCCGGTCGGGAACAGCATACCAGAAAGTAGTACATAATCTATCTAAAGCACAATTATTCGTACGCATAGCTGTATCTTTCTCAACGGGTGAAGTATTTTTGTAGTTTTCGTAAAAAATGAAAGCTTGGGTCCTTGGAATAACTGTAGAACCCTTATGAAAGTTTTATTTATCTGAATGAAGGGTAAGGAATTATAGAAAAAGGATACATTTGCTCTGCTGTTCAGGTCAGAAGTACTAGTTTGGTACTATGAAACTTCCAGGAACCCATGCGGTATAATATGCAATACAAGGTATGTTGAACTTTTCAATACAAGTTCCTAGAAGGTAAAGATTTTACAAGAAATGATTGCCACTTTTTTATTTTAACTTAAGACAAAGTATCAATTCATGCTTGAAATTGCGAAATTTATTATAGAAAGCAATTGGACTACGCATTAGTAGTTGTATACCTGAAATGAGCTTATAAAATTGAAGAAGAACAATACATATGTCTTGGATATAGTTAGTTCATGACATAAAGTTTCGCCGATTTAATTCATTTCTTCTTTTCGGTGTTTCTGTTGTTCTGCTATTTTTTTCTGTTATAGTTGATGTTGTTCACTCGGTTTATGTTTATGACATGGATTTGTTTTCTATTTGTCAATTCATGACTATTAAACAGCAGTATACTACTATTGCCTTTATTAAAGGTAGTTTCAAACATCTTCATTAAAATTATATTGGCTTAAATTTAAAACAAAATGTTTGACCCTTTGATAAAATATTAGAAAAAAACAAAAGAATTGAATCACATATTTAATCGGAAAAATATTATTTGATAAACATGTAGCAGATTAACATTCCCTTTACAATACAACATGAATAAAATTTTCAGCTTTTTTATAACACCACTATCTTTCTGTTGTGTTTTGTAAAAGGTAAAATCACAAAAAAACTATTACAGAGGAAAATTCAATCGAAAAATCCCTTATAAAATGGCAAAATCAAATGACAAAACACATCAAACGAATGGATAACAACTGTTAAATTTCTGACTTAGCTCCGGCATTTACAAAAGTATAAAATGGTATACTAAACCTGGTTTAAGAGCGCTAAATCTTTCACGTGTATGACAGTCGCATTAAATTCCGTTATATTTACAACGATGCGGAATCAAAATAGACATACTATTATCGGTACAGAAGTCATTACTGAGTTACAATTACAAAACAAACAATCATTTACAAAAAAAGCACTAAAGCATCTATCACTTTAAAAAAACCAATTGCATTGCTTCGCGTGTCTGATGTCAGAAAACGTAAACGTCACATAGGAAGAAATGTTGTCGCTCAATGTTAAATGAAAAAAAATATTATAATTCTACATTGGAAATTGTGGTATATAGGGTTCAAAAATCAAAAGTTAAGTTAAAATCAATTTCAGAAATAGACGGAGATTTAAAATTGTCCAAAAGTTCTTTAGAATTTTTACAAATACAGATGTGATTAATACCATTACGAGAGTAAAAGAATTTTGTCGTTTGTCTTTAGTATTTTCAAATCTATAATTGAACAGTTAAATGATGCCATATAATTGAACAATAACATAATAACGGGATCTTTTGAAGTACAGATTCACGTTATAAGAAAAACAAACACAAGCAAAATTGAAACAATTAATACAAACACATTGACGGGATGTATCAGTACGGAGCCACGTCAAATGGATATCACAGAAAAAAAAACCAGTAAAAATGGTATTAAGAATATAACAAAGAACAATATAACACGTTGTAAAGATGAAGAACAACGTCAAGACGCAGAATCTATACATCAAGACCATCATGTATTATTTGTCAAGATATTGGTACCTTCCGATGAACTTTTTCAGAAAAAAAAAATACGTTATTTGACATACCCCTGGTTCGTCACCTTTTTGCTCAGACACTGGTGACATTTTACAAAGTCTCAGTAGGAGATGCAAACTCTTGTAAAATCCCAAATGCAGGTGAAGTTGGTATATTGCTACTAAGTACCACCTTAAATGCTGGTCAAAACCAACAAAAGTTCAATAAACTATCAATAAATCTGACTTTATCTCCAACGATCTGTATTATTTTTAAGAAGAAAGTCTTACATCCATCAACACTGGTGGTGTTGACTCCTGGTTTATAGGATACTCCAGGTCTGAATCCTGAGAATCCACCAGTATATGAACCAACAACTGGAAATTGAGCATTAGGCTTCACTATTGATCCATCTCTGGTGGTACATTGAATTGTTTTACAACATTTGCTCTGTACAGTTGTTGTGAAACACTGTGGGGGTAAGTTATTGTATGTTGGACACCTGATGAAATAAAACAGAAATGTGTTGAAAAACATTGACAGTTTTTTTTTCAATCTTTGTAGTCAATCTGCGGAAAAAAACAAATACAGTCACAAGACTATAACCACTGCCCTCTGATATTCATTTGATGTATGAAGGTTTGTTGCATATAAACAGGATAATGTTAAGTCTTTGTTCTCCTCTTATATAATGCGTTTCTCTCGGTTTTAGTTTGTTACCCCGATTTTGTTTTTTTGTCCATAGATTTACGAGTTTTGAACAGCAGTATACTACTGTTGCTTTCATTTGCATACTAGTTCAGGGATAATGGACGACATACCTAACTCCGAATTATACCAAAGAAACTAAAATTTAAAAAAAAATGACTTGCTCTAAACCATTGCCTTGCATATTTATATGCTAAACAATGAAGTAACAATGATTCAAAACGATATTTTTCTGTTTTGAAGAAACAATCGAACAATCGGAATATAACACACTGCAGACCTAACAATTTTATAAGTCAAAACCAACAGGTTTTGATAAGTTTGATTCTGAAATTTGAAATTAAGGTATGAAAGAGTATTTTCCCTATACATTTGAAGGACTATTGTAATGATCAAAATGTTAAGAGTTTCTTTAGTGTTTGAATAATCCTTTGAAACCTTCATTGAAACACTTACTGTGGTTTACAGTCATAATATCCAGTGGACCCATCTACGCAGGTACAAGTAAAATCACAGTCAATATCCCAGGATTCTCCCTTGTTGTATACCTTGTTCTTATATACACACTGATCTGTTAATTTAATAAAACAATGAATAATTTACAGAGGTTCATGAAAAGTCACAGTCATTATCCCAGGACTCTTGCTAGTTGTATATATTGTTCTTGTATATACACTGATCTGTTAATATAATAACACAATAGATAATTTACAGAGGTACATGAAAAGTCACAGTCAATATCCCAGGACTCTTGCTAGTTGTATATATTGTTCTTGTATATACACTGACCTGTAAATATAATACCACAAGAAATAATGTAGAGAGGTACATGAAAAGTCACAGTCAATATCCCAGGACTCTTGCTAGTTATATATATTGTTCTTATATATACACTGACCTGTAAATATAATACCTTAACAAGTAAACTCTAGTGCTCCCTTGTTGTATAGTCTGTCATTACAAACACACTGATTTATAAATAGAATACTAAGGTACATTACCTAAAGTTGTCATTTATCTGTTTGAAACAGATGTGTAAATAATTAAAATGTCTTTTGTTTTTGAACAATTGACAGGTCTTTCCTTTTGTAATGTAAAATACATGTTCTAATAGACGTAGAATGTATTGAAAAGTTCAAGGTCAACCTTAAAAAGCTTTAAAACATACTGAAAATCCTTTTAAATAAGGTCAAAACACACATAATTCGCTATATGGGACATGACTTTGACCTTTTACCTTTTGACCTTTGTCAAGGTCATTAGTCCCAAATGTCATTGCTGAAGACCCCTTGGGTCTAGGACCTTTGGTCATAAAGCAAAAGCTGATTTTGCCTTTTCAGAAACCTAAAACAAGAGTTATGTTCCTTACAGAAAGGTCAAATCTCTTCGGTCAAAATGTAACAAAGTTGTGCATTAATGACCCAAACACTTCCAACTATACAACACTTCTGAAAGTATTAAGGATGTTGATATTATCCGCTAACAAGGTGCTAGGTCAAAGATCAAGGGTCAACATACACATTTGACATTGTAGTATTTTCAAAGTCGCATGAATTGATGATGAATGGTGAAGATCTTAGGTGTCTACAACTCACGGTTTCTGAGTTTTGGTGGCCAACCGACACCGGTTAATTTTAATAGAGGCATAGCCCTACCAATGAGTCGTTGAATCTTTTCGATCCAAATGTAATGAAGAACCAGGGGTGGTCCTGAACAAATTTCACCCTACGTTTTTTTTCTACCTATTACGGTTACGGTGTTGGAACGATAACAAGGTTTTGGGGTTTCTTAGGGACTACTGCGAACCGACAAAATATTTCGACTCACAGGGCGAGTTCCGGATAGGTATTCATGACACCGATACAAAGTGTGAACATGAAAGCGACACGTCTTACGGTTAAGGCTGCTAACTTCGTCAAAGTTTGGCGGAAAAAGAAAAATTATAATTATAATAATAATAATAAAACAGAAGAAATACAGTAAGGTCTTTCCCTTTTGAAAAAGGAAAGACCTTAATAATATAGAACAAAATAAGCAAAAGCCCGCCCATGGTCACAAACAATCTGTACATAAAATATTAAAATATAGAATAAGAAACCTGCTTGATGTACACGTTTTTCTTGAAAACAAAGTATAGGTTAAGAAATGGTCAGAGTATTCGTCTTCGGTTCCTTAATTTTTGTATTTATATACGGATATACTACATTAACTTACTACTAATGCCAGTGATTTGATTTGGTTTGATGGGGTATCCTCCTCCTGGGATTCCACTAGTTGTGTTTTGTGAGGGGTTAGGACTGATTTGAATAATTTGTATAAGACTTGCTGGAGCTGGTGTTGGTAGCGAGCCTATTTTAGTTGGTAATGACGTTGGCACAAGCTCAGGAACTGGGTCCATGGTACCAAATCCTGGTATATCACAACTTATAACTGGACAACATTGTCCTGGTACCATGTTCTTTTTACAGTATGATGGTAATGCTGGATAGGCTGGACACCTAAAATAGTTATATCGAAGAAGGATAACAAAATATAAAAGGCAAATTTAAAGACCATACCATAATCATTGAGACAAATTCAACCGCTTTAAATCATGGTTGGTTTAACATGGTTTGATAACTAGCAAAAAGGTAATATTACAAAAATATTGAGCTCTGAGGAAATTTCAATACGGAAAGTTCCTAGTCAAATGGAAAAATTAAAGGATAAAATACATCAAACGAATGGACAACAACTGTCATATTCCTGACTTGGTACAGCCATTTTTAAATGTAGAAATGGTGGATTGAACTTCGGACGTGTATGACAGTTATAGTTCCAGTCATTGGAAAAAAAACTGTCTGAAACTGAAATCATCAAGATGCTTGATTTTTTTTTATTGAAATCATATTTATTACGTTTGGAGGACGTGTTTTTTAACAGACTGTCGGCATTACAATGATAACAAACTGTGCCCCTCTACTTGCCGATTTATTTATTTATTATTATGAGGCTGACTTCATGCAGTGACTTCTTAGGAAGAAAGATAAGAAGTTAGCAATATCCTTTAACTCTACTTTCCGCTATATAGATGATGTTCTTTCACTAAATAATTCAAAATTTGGTGACTGTGGAACGCATCTATGCCATTGAACTAGAGATAAAGGATACTACAGATACAGTTAAGTTGGCTTCATATCTGGACTTACATCTAGATATTGACTATGGCGGTCGGTTGAAAACAAAACTTTACGACAAAAGAGATGATTTCAGCTTTCCAATTGTGAACTTTTCATTTCTAAGTAGCAACATTCCAGCAGAACCTGCATACGGGGTATATATCTCCCAATTGATACAATATTCTCGTGCTTGCATTTCCTATCATGAATTTGTTAATAGAGGGTTGCTGATCACAAAGAAGCTATTAAACCAAGAGTTTCAAATGGTGAAGTTGAAATCATCCCTTCGTAAATTTTACGGACGCCATCACGAATTGGTTGACCGTTATGGAATAACAGTTTCACAAATGATATCGGATATGTTCCTCACGTTGTAACTACAATCCCCTTCCCTTTCATGAATGTAACCTACCGAATTAGACTATTTACCAATTTTGATATCACATACGCAACACGACGGATGCCACATGTGGAGCAAAATCTACTTATCTTTCCGGAGCACCTGAGATCACCCCTAGTTTTTGGTGGGGTTCGTGTTGTTTATTCTTTGGTTTTCTATGTTGTATCATGTGTACTATTGTTTGTCTGTTTGTCTTTTTCATGTTCACCCATGACGTTTTCAGTTTGTTTTAGATTTATGTGTTTGACTGTCCCTTTGGTATCTTTCGTCCCTCTTTCATTGGAGATTCATCATTACTTATTAACTTACGTTAGATTGTTTACCATAGTAATGATGACACCGGTGACACAAAGTGAACCTATTCATATTGTTCGATTGTTCGATTTGAGTTTTACTTGACATAAATATTTTAATAATGTAACTTTTGAAAAAAACTAAAAGAAAACCAAATTTTGAAAATAAACTAAAAAAAAATAAAACAACCTCTTAAGACAAAGTTTAGGAATAAATGGATGGAGAGTTGTCTCATTGACACTCACACCACATCTTCCTATATCTATGTAACTAGTCAAATCTAACTACATAACACAGAATTTTAGGAGGCATTGGGAGTAAATACTCTCAGTCCCTCTTCTGGTCATTTAGGTAGTTCAAACATAAACATATACAATCTCACTTAGATATACATCTGTACAGCCCCTTAGGTCCGTTCAAACAGGTACACACATTATTACACCCATCATTCCAAGAGGCTCCCTGCTTGTAAACCTTGTTCTTGTATAAGCAGGTATCTGAAAGACAAATTACAAGTCTTGCTTTAAAACTTCAAATACACTAAGCTGTGATATTCTGAAAATGTGTTTCTCATTTATATCGAAGTTAACATATTGCAAGGTATTATTATAAACACACGCTATTTGAAAAAAGACACTTTTATACCAAGAATTTTTATGTATGCAGGCACCAAGTTTACAGACACCCAAACAATTGACTTCTTGAATGTCTTTATGAATATGTATTCCTTGTAAAATCTACAGAATTTGAAATGCAGCACTTTTTATAAAGATATGAATAGCTAAATTTGAATAAAGTCATCACAAACTCCGCGATTTCGGTCGTTACAGTAGCAAGTATGTGAATTTGCAAACAGAAATCATGTAGCTTTATTTACTTTGTTTTTTTTGTAATTAATCGCAGATTAACTAAAATATTTCTTAATGGTGTATATTTTTTTCTGATCACCACTACATGTATAAAGAAATATTATAAAAACCATAACAGTTTATAATCTTTACTACTAGTACCCTGTAAACCACTATGGTTATGACGGGATCCATAGAATACAGTATGTGTTCCTATTGGAACCAGATTAAACTTGTTTGGTGGAATGGTTCCTGTGAATTTGTTTCCAGTGATTGGAGTGTAGGTGCCACAGTCTGGAATCTGACAACAAGAATCTGTTGGGTCTGGTTTCAATGTACAAAATGATGGCAAGCTGGAGTAAGCTTTACATCTGTCAATAAACAAACAAAATATGGTCTTCACAATCATAAAGATGTCAGAAAGTTATTAAGAGAGTAAGCTTTACATCTGTCTATATACAAACATAACATGGTCTTTATAAAGATGTCAGAAAGTTATTAAGAGAGTAAGCTTTACATATGTCTATATACAAACATAACATGGTCTTCATAAAGATGTCAGAAAGTTGTTAAGAGAGTAAGCTTTACATCTTACAATATATAAACATAACATGGTCCTCATAAAGATGTCAGTAAGTTATTGTTAAAAGTCAACGACTCAATATAGATGAAGTCTAACGTCCAATATTAGGGTACCTTTCTAGTAAGGTGATTGAATGTATCATGTGTTCTCTGTATTAACTTACAACAACCTAGGAACTTTAAAAGCTATCAAATACATACCTCAATGCGGGACTAAATATATATGTTTCCATTTGTTATGTTTTTGATAAAACAATTATAAAAGAATAAAGTTTACAAGGCATGAAAGTCGCATACATACAACAATCTGACATAAAAAATCAGTAATTGGATTATATGTGATTTAAGCTTGAACATCATATATATGAATAATTGCTGCTCACGAATTTACCTTGTCACAGTTATAAAGTTGGTGTAGTGATCGGAAAAGTCACAGGTAAAATATCATGAAATTTTACATGCTTTATAGTTGAACAAATACTGTAAATATCTTTGTATTAACAGGTATTACCACATTTGATTTTACCTTCTGGTACTTTTGATAGTTATTTGCATTAACAGGTATCAGAACATTTGATTGTACCTTCTGGTACCGTTGTGAACATTAATCACATAAACAACACGACGGGTGCCGCATTTGGAGCAGGATCTGCTTACCCTTCCGGAGCATCTGAGATCACCCCTAGTTTTTGATGGGGTTCGTGTTGTTTATTCTTTAGTTTTCTATGTTGTGTCACGTGTATTATTGTTTTTCTGTTTGTCTTTTTCATTTTTAGCCATGGCGTTGTCAGTTTGTTTTAGATTTATGAGTTTGACTGTCCCTTTGGTATCTTTCGTCCCTCTTTTAATGTGAGGATGTTTAAGTCATAGGTAAAATCAAATGAAAGTTTACCTTATAACACAGTTAAAGATAGAAGTTGACACGAAGGACTTTAAATTTAAATTGTTGCACAGTTATTCTCATGATGGATTCAGTTGTACAGTTATAGAGATAGGTTTGGTGACTTTAAGATTCACACGTTTCATCGTATACTATCATTTTACCTTTTTTCTTGTTGTACAGTTATAGAAGTTTGTTATAGTAGTTTAACATTCACCTGTTTAATCACATTATAATTTACCTTGCTGAACAGTTATACAGGTAATTCCAAAAAAATGCGTCGGACTCATTGAAAGTATTAAACGTGTCGTTTTCATTTTCTTTTAAAGATGTTGGCATAGGTATCTTCAAATTCACATGTATAATCACAAGCATCGTAACAGTGAGAACTATTAGAGTGCTGTTCACCATCAATGTAGACACATACATCTGTAATAATTATATAATAAGGCACATAACTTATGTCAATTCAGTAAGTAACAACCATACAAAATTATTTCTGTGGTCGTATAAAGTTGATGAACCAGGAGTATGTCAAAGAACGTCTCGTCCTTTTTCTAAAGGAAGATACCCAGAACTTGTTGATAAATATTCCGTATCAACTTCACAAATAATACAAGATGGTCTTGAAGTATAGATTTTGCATACTGACGTTGGTTATCTTAATAACGCGTTATAGTATAATTTTATTAGTCTCTATTAATATTACTTGTAAAATTTTGAGATATTCTTTTGAATTGACTCTGTGGTTATATAAAAACATCATGCTTTGAACGACAAAATTATTTCATTTACTTAAATTACTCTTACTTATGGTTTTTGACATACTATGAATGACTAAATTATTTCATTCAATAAAATACTTTAAAATTCTGTTGAGTCTGTTTTTTTTTATTTTATACATTTGACGTGATACTGTACGTATGTATCCCGTCATACTTTGAACCACACCTTATTTATTTATTATTATTACATTTACTGATGAGTCTGTTGTTTGTTATATCAACTTTATTTGACTATGCATGTATGTATACCTTCATACTTTGAACGACAAAATTATTCTTATGTCTACCTGTGCGAATTTCAAACGCGCATTTTTACACCAGCAATGAAAACCTTCTTTCCTTTACGGGTAGACTTTTTATATACATAAATTAATTGGTACAAGAAAAGCAAAATGAGTATGTTAAATTTGATGTATGCCTTTTTGTGATTCTTCGTTACATTTGTTGTTTTTATTGTGATATTAAGATGATAACACAATAGTGACGGCTGTACCCCTATTTTTGACATTTTTACTCTTTGAGTATGTTTGTTTTGTTCATACATCGTTGACAATGTAATGGAATTTCATGCGACTGTCATACAAGTGAGAGGTTAAGCTAGCTATAAAACCAGGTTCAATCCACCATTTTCTACATTAGAAAATGCCTGTACCAAGTCAGGAATATGACAGTTGTTATCCATTCGTTTGATGTGTTTGGACTTTTGATTTTGCCTTTTGATTTTGGATTTTCTTTTTTGAATTTTCCTCGGAGTTCGGTATTTTTGTGTTTTTACTTTTTTTTATAAAAAGAAGACGGCATTTTAATTTTTTTCAGCTCTTTATTTTATAGGTAATCAAACACTTTCAGTCAAAGAAAGGTTGAAACAAAACCAATCGAAAACGAAAAACAAACAACACAGTCTATAAAACAATCCACAAAAAAAAGAATGTTTGAAATATTAGATGCAGATCTGGATTAACATCGGTCATCTACTCTGTATTGCTTATGAGTTGTTAAATACACACTACAGTAGTATGCAGCTGTTCGGAAGTCACAAATCGATTGAGAGAAAACAAATCCATGTTACACATTTAAAATCAGGTTAACACAACAATAAAGGGAAAACAACGAAGCAACAGAAACACTAAAGTGCAGTTAAAATAACAAAACCGACAATGCAAAACACACAGACACAAACTTTAAGATAACAACTGTCATTTTCCTGACTTGATACAGGACAATTAAAGACCAAAAATGTATGGTTGAACCTGGTTAAGCGGCTAGCCGAACCTCGCGATTGTATGGCAATGTTAAATATAGCACTCAACGATAACAACATGAAATATATACAAATCAGTTGAAAAAAGGTCAACTCACCAGATGAACAAAACAAAACAACACTAGGTACAGATCTGAGAGTACTTGCAGTTAACTGACAGCTATTTCAAAGCCACTTACAACTAATAAAACAATCATGCATCTACAACTTTATAGTTTCTGTATAGTGTGAACATTGGCACTCACACCACATCTTCCTATATCTATAAACGACCGATTAGGCGATAAGTTTAATTCGGTGTTGGCAGAATCGCCTTAGTGATTACGAAATCGTGGTAACTACAATTGAATTAATTGAATGTTATCACTTCTTCTTTCAGTTCGGTGTAATCTAGAACTTGATGATTATAAGGAATTCAAACACAAATGAAAAGCCCGCAAATAGTCGGATATTAATCAGAGTTTAATATGTTTATTTGTACATGTTTCTATTTAAAAAAAAACACCTTTTACTTGAGTTGTACATAATTATTTGAAAGCAATTCTTAGGTTATCGTACAATCATTTTTAAACATTTTATATAGAACAGCTGTTTTATGTGGAACTCTGATATTACTTTATGTTGTTTTGTCTTTACTTAATATGGTTTTGACATTACGTAATGATGTTTTTATATAACTAAATATTATCCCATTACTTGATGAGGTAAAACCACGTGAACAATTCGGAAAAACCTGTTCTATTTTTATATAGATTTTCATGTTGTACTGTATGTGTCTTGAAAAATCTAACTATGAGTGTTGAAATTAAAGTTCGGGTTACTGTTTGAGTTAAACTTTGAATTACTTTTCGAATCCAATTCATGCTCAGAATTAAAGTTCTAGTGAGCATTGAGTGTGTGGTTGGACTTCGCGTTTGAGTCACATTTAAAGGCAGAAACTTTGAATTTGTGTCACTTCTTGAGGTAGAGTTTGAGTAAGATTCGAAATTAAGTCTCATTTAGATTAATTAAGATTTCGAGTTGAATTTCGCGCTATTTTATATGTCTTTTTGAGTTCGTTATTAAATTTTCTGTCACGGAACAAGGGCTTTTTCTCGTGGTTCTGTAAAGAGGGCTCCGGGATATATGCGTTCTTAAAAAAATGTTGCAGTATACACAACGCAACATAGAAGTTTAAATGATGTGGGTGAAAGAAATCAAATAAAGGCAGCCGTACTCTCCATATAGTTACAAAAGGCAACCATGCACTATGTGAAAAAAAAAACTATTTTATAACAGATTTCAAAATGTCGTTTGTTAAATGTGCTTTAAATGGGTATCGCCAAAGTTAAAGTTCAGATGAAAGTAGTTCAGATTTATTTGGTAGGAAAAGAGGAACGGCAGACAATAATTAAAAATTAAATCCTAAAAAATTTACAATATTCCGGACAAAATTGGGATATCCCCTTACCACATGGCCTGTAATTTGATCCTCAAAGAAAAGCAGAATTATAATATATTTTTAAAATAGTCCACGGAATGCTGTATCTCGCCTGACATTGCTGCTTTCAGTATGAAAAGGAAATGTTGATTAGCTGTACATTAATCGGTAAAAAAATTATAAACAAAATGTTTTTCTGTAGATGCTTTTTCTTGATATTGAGGAAAAACTCCTATACAATTTTTAAAACACATCATAAAGGTAATAAATTTATCATGTCAAAACAATTTAATTCTGTTTAATTTAACTAAAACAAAACTTCATGGTTTTCAACAATGAGCAAAACCCATACCCGACAGTTAGCTATAAAAGGTCCCGAAATGACGCCACTTTCGACGACGTTGTTGTGTCTCACTACCGATACATTGATGTCGCAGGCTCGACACAATAAAAAGACTAATACTTTTTTATGAACAATTGAGACACTTCAAATAAACAAACACTGCAGTCACAGGGAAGTTGGGGGAGCGGTCTGGACTAAGCGACAAAGCATCAATACTATAAAATAATAATTTTCCGAATTTATTTTAGCGTTAGTGATCATTTGAACATACATATTTATCTTTTACTTTTAATCAATTGAATTCACTGATCTACCCCGCCCTTATTGACAAATTAACGTTTTGGAATATCTGTTTCACATGTGTGACGACGGACATGTTCCAGTTGTCTTAACCATAATACCTTCCTCCTTTTTCTCGAATGTGAACCATATCACTCGGTTTGTAATTTCGCGAATAACACGACGGGTGCCATACGTTGAGCAGAATCTCCATACTTGTATGGGTAAGCCGGTATCGCCCAGATGGATTTAATATATCTAGTTATGCAAATCTATGGAGTCAGCCAATTGAAACTGTGTTCAAGACACCGCAACTGAAAGTAAGGGGCATAGTGTTTAACCTCTGTCCGTCCGTCCGTATTTCCGTCCCATTATGGGTATATAGTTCTTCCGCATATTTCCAGTTTGAATCCTAGGAATTTTTCTCTTTATTTTCTGTTTGTACATATATTGAAGGTGTGCTGTATGTGGTCAGGGTTAAATTGTTATTAATATGTGCCCTTTTAGGAGAAAGTTGAACTTCGTCATTTTTAAAAAAAAATTCTTTCATAAGTAAGGCGTTTCCAGATAACTGCTCCTACAGTTTGAAAGCTAGGAATTTATCACTCTGCTAGCTGTTTGTATATGTATTGAAGGTGTGCATGTGGTCAGGATTTTTTTTCTTTTTTTTTCTTTTTTTGGATAAAAATTGAACTTTGTCCTTTTGGGATTTAAATGAGTGGAGTGCGGGGGCATCACTTTATCTAGTTTACATTTTTTTCTCGTGTTGTGCTGTTACAATACTGTTACAGTCCGATGTTCGTTCACATACATGTTGAACTCCGAAACAGGCACTTTGTTTGTGTACCTGCCCCAAGTCAGGAGCATGAAGTTCAATTGTTGTCGTTGGATATATACCTTTATGACATATTTGGTTGTTTTTTGGTAAAATATACCGTTAGTTTTTTCGTTTGATTTTTTTTTTTTCACATAGTGCATGGTGGCCTTTTGTAGCTGTCTACACGGAGTGTTGAAGGCTGTACGATTGCCTATATATGAATTCTTACATCCACTGCATTTAACTCTGGTGGATAGTAGTTTTATTTGCCATCACACCACCTATAACTTTATTTCAAATCCTATGTTGCGTTTTGCATACAGCAACATTGTTTATTTAGTACGCATATCCCAAAGCCCACTTTTCGGAGGCCCGAGCAAAAGCCCTTGTTCTGCGATAGAACATTTAATAACGAACTCAAAAGACACATAAAATTTCTTCAATTTCAACTCGATATCTTAATTAATCTAAATGAGACTCACATTTGAGTCTTACTCAATCTTACTCAAACTCTTTATTATGAGGTGACTCAAGTTGTAACTATAACTCTGCCTTTAAATGTGACTCAAACTCAAAGTCCAACTCGAAACTCAATGCTAACTAGAACTTTAATTCTAAGTATGACTTGAATTCGAAAATTAACACAAAGTGTAACTCAAACAGTAACCCAAACTTTAATTTAACACTAATTTAATGGATGTCCACACGCATTCATGCCACAAAGAACATGAAAATCTATCTTAAAATAGGACAGGTTTTACCTCATCAAGTAATGGGATAACCACATCAAAGAATGACAAGACCACAACAAAGAATGACAAGACCACATCAATTAATGAAACAAACACATCAAAAAGTGTAACATAGTCTAATTTTGAAACATCATTACGTTATGTTAAAATCATATAAAGAATAGATAAATCATCATTAAGAAATAACAAACCCACATCATGTTATGAAACAACTACATTACGTTAAGTCACATACACATCATGTAATGTAATACCACATTGACTAATAACAAAACCATATTAAATTAAAACCCAATTGTTCAGAGAACAATTGAAGGTCTTTCCATCAAAACAATGTATTTTGATATGAAAAGTTGTGAAACTAAGTTTAAAATGTCATTTCAATCGTCAAATGATAGCTCCTAGTAAGCTGATTCCAAAAATATATTGTTTCCATACATTTTTTTTAAATAAGGGAGATCATTTGTTACTTCCGGTTTGAAAAATGTTACTTCCGATTATATTTGAATATTTACTTGACACTGATTCCAAAAATATCTGGTTCTTTATACTTTTATATTAATAAAGTACAAAAAATAGCTACTTCCGGTTTACAAAAAGTCACTTCCGGTTGTTTTTTTCAAGGTTAAATGGTTTGATACCTTTTTCTAAAAGTTGTATATCTTAATCATGTATACATATAGAATAAAAGCAAAGGTCAAAATCTAGAACGTCAAATTAAGCTATGACCTTGAGATCAATTTCAAGGTCATAAACCAAGGACCTCAAATCAAAAGACCATAGGTCTTAATTATATCTAATTAATAAGTTATATCACCAAACGCGTATTTTTAAATACAAGAGGGGAGAAAACTCCCTTTTACATTCAACGTACGCTTGCAATCAAAATTTACATCTTACGACATGTCGCAACTAACAATTTAGTAAAAATAATTTGTTGATATCTTATACAGTCTTTGGATATAAGTGAAAATAAGCCAAATTCAATTATTAGAATATGACCTTGACCTTTGACCTTGACCTAATTTTCATTTTTTGGGACCAAGGACCTCAAATCAAAAGATCCTAGGTCTCTATCACTTATGATTTATAAGATAGAAATTCATATCACTTATATCAGATGCATAAGGGGAAATAACTCTCATATGGAGCGGTCATATCGCTTCGGTCAAAATAGGACAAATCATGCCAAGGATATAACGAGCAATTTTGTAAAATAAATTTGTCATAATCTTTTACGGTTGCGAAGGAGATTCGATAACAAGGAAAACAGTGTTTGGGGAGATAACTCCTACAAAGAAAAGTATTCGTTTACGCAGGGTAAATTTCAAAAGCGCATAAACTGTTCGATATCATATACAAAATATCTAAGCGACATATTGCGAAACAAATGTTTATCGCAAGAACAAAATTAGGCGGAAGAAAAAAAAAATAATCAGAAGAAAAACAATAGGTCTTTCCACAGAAAAGTGGAAAGACCTAATAATGGTGAAACCACAGAGAGTAATGGCAAACCCATATTGAGTAATGACAAAACTATATCAAGTCAATACGAAACCATATCGTGTTATATCGGAATATCATCAAGCAATGACTATTTCATATTGAGTTATATTAAAACATCATTACGTAATGTCAAAATCATATTAAGTAATGACAAAATATCATTAAGTAATATTAGAACAGCATAAATTAACATCAGAGTTTCACATAAGACAGTTGTGACGTTCCATAATTTTAGATTTAAGAATGATAATGATACAAAACTTACCTTCTGTTTTTGATAGACTGTTCCCTGTAGTTACTAACGATATATTAAGTAATAATAAGAATCCTTCGAAATATTAAGCCAATAATGAAACGAGTTATTCAACAGAAGAAGTATATAAAGAGTTCGTGGGGTTTAATTCCTTGTGTACTTGCTTATCATTCAGGAAGAGAACCATATAAATGAGGTCATTTAAAGATATCACCGAAATAAGATTTCCAAAAATAGAAATAGTGTTTAATCCACTACCAACGTACTGTAAATTACTTTCACACAGCATTTGAACTTTTCAGTCCGTTGTTTATATTTCCCTTATCCTGGCCTGAAATAATTATATTGTCCACCTACACAAGTTGAACAGTTCATTTAGCCAGATAAGAATCTGGATAGTGAAAGGTCATACATAAGGAACTGGAAAATGCGATATTTGTTCAGTCATATTCAGCGGTGAAATTAAAGATCTTCCAAAAAGCAAGACATTAAATACATTTATTAACTCTTATTCAGGGTAAGGTCGAATAATTGCATATTAATCAGCATACATTTCTTGTTATTTATCGATAAAAAAATATCTCAGTCCTTTAAACGCCGGTTGTTTAAAAGATTAATATAGTTAGACTTGTGGTTTGATCATGTATAATTTATAACAAATACACGTAGAGCTTCAATGAAAACACTTTGCGACACATTAAACGGTTTCTTATCATAATGGTTTTGGAAACTAAAAAAACAGTGCTTTCTAGAACAAATATTTCAAAAAAGAAGATATGGTATTATAACCAATGAGACAACTATCCACAAAAGATCAAAATGACACAAACATTAACCAACAACTTTAGGTCACCGCACGGCCTTCAACAATGAGCAAATCCCATACCGCATAGTCAGCTCTAAAAGGCCCCGATAAGACAATGTAAAACAATTCTAACGAGAAAACTAACGGCCTTATTAATGTAAAAAAAAATGAACGAAAAACAAACAAATAACACATAAACAAACGACAACCACTGAATTACAGGCTGAATTACAAAATTGACTTTTACAGGAAGAGATAATGTAAAAAAAAATAATAAATTTGAACGAACCACTGTACTGCACGAAATCTATAGAATCATCATCTTCTTAACAACTGTTTTCATTTTCACCCTGAGAAAGTGGTAAAAGTCATATTTGTGTATGTCACATTCAAGTAATTAGTCGATTAAAATCAAGCTTTTCTCATTTGCTTTTTATTTTACTCGTTTTTATTGTTATGTTGTCTGATAATTACGTACATCACATACATGTACCCGTGTGTTAGTTGATAGAAAATTGTCAAAATAGTAAGGGTACATTTATCATAAATATATCATTTCATAACTGATATATAAAACTAAGTATATATTATAGAGGTATACATTATATGTAGCTTCGCAAGTCATCAACTTAACCTATGAACAAATAAAATTGAGAAAGGAAATCGGGAATGTGTCAAAGCGACAACAACCCGACCATAGAGCAGACAACAGCCGAAGGCCACCAATGGGTCTTCAATGTAGCGAGAATTCCCGCACTCGAAGGTGTCCTTCAGTTGGCCCCTATGAAATATGTATACAAGTACAGTGATAATGGACGTCATACTAAACTCCGAATCATAAAAACATAGTTTCACATGTATAAAACCAATTGTTTCCTTTTCTAAAGCACTGGGGTTTATTGCGTAGCATACGTGTATTGCACAAGTGTGTTGCATCAATAGTTCAACGCAGAGCATGTTGAGCAAATATGCTTTTTAAAGCATATGTGTATACTTTGGAGGATGTGCATCATTAACGGCGTACCCATGTGCATATAAACACGAGTTCGCCGCGGAATATGACCAGCATGAACTGGTCCACTTTCTGTACTACCAGAAATCAACGCGAAACATGTGGGGGGACTGGTTTTGATGGGGGTTTTGTTACCAAGACATTAGCTTTTCATTATGTGTTTATAAAGATATAAGAAGAAGTGGTATGCATGTCAATGCGACAAATCTCAATCAAATTTGCAATTTCAAAAAGAAAAACATTATAGGTCAAAGTACGGTTTCCAACACGGCGCATGTGCTCATTTCGAACAGCAAGCTCTTTAGGGCATACAATAAATAGTTAAAAACCATTCTACTTGCAAAACCAACGGTCTAATCTATATGATAAGCTAGAAACAAGAACCATTTATCAACCACATCATAAACGGCAACTTCTTAACATCAGGTCCGACCTAAGGACATATGCAAACAAATGCAGCGGGATTACACGTTAACAAAGGTACCAACCTTTATCCCTACCCAAAGCAATAGTGATACCACACAACAAAGAAAGATACAGTATTAAATATCAATTAAAATGACTTAACTGAATCAAAAGACATATTAACACAAGTGAATTAATCTTGCCAGCAAATAGAATAAGTAAAGCAGGGGAAAAAAACTTGTTGAAAGGTATACAGTATATAAATGAAAAATGAAAATATTTTCACAAAATAAATAATTTAGGAGATACAGAAGTGCAAATATATTGTCAGATTATACACTTATCAAAGCTACTATATATCAAACATAGCGACAAGATATAACTCTAAAATAAACATAGACTGAGTAACACGAATCCCACTAAAAACTGGGGATGGTCTCATGTGCTCCGGAAGTGTAAGTGAAAGCCTTCGTGTTTCTAATGTTATTGAAAACACGACAAATGATTTAATTTGGTGAATCTCATTCATGAAATGGGAAGAGGGTTGTAAATGCGACGTAGGGAACTTTTCCGATGTCATCTGTAAAACGCTTATTCCATAACGGTCAATCAACTCGCTACGGCGTCCGAACATTTTACGAAGTGATGATTTGAATTATGATTGTATCAACATATTTTTTTTTTGTAATGCTAAAAAAATAATTGGTTAGAGTCAGATATATGTAAAATCTCTTTTGTCGTAATATTTAGTTTTCAACCGACCCTCAAAGATAATCAATTCATGGAAATAAGTCTCATATCAAATAAAAACAGTTATCAAAGGAACCAGGATGATAATTTTGTACGCCAGACGCGCGTTTCGTCTACATAAGACTCATCAGTGACTCATCAAATGAATGAATGCATAACAACTGACTAATTTTTGACTTGGTTCAGGCATTTTCTCATGTCGAAAATGGTGGATTGAACCTGTTTATATAGTGCTAAACCTCTTACTTGGATGAAAAGTTGCATCAAATCTGTAGCATAAAGAATGACTATATGACTGGTTCATCGCAATACAAGTCTTGTTCGTTTCAAAAAGGAAGAGTTAAACAAATATTATGTTGTCGATATTATTGAAGATTACGATGTCGCTTTCTTGAAAGAACACACACTTGGACTCTTATATTCAAGATTCTGCCAGTTAAAAAAAAACAAATTCTCATGGAGATAGATATGTTCGCGATATTCGTAAACATGATTTGATAAATTGCCAGCTTGAGAATATCTGGTTTGAATTGTGATCGATATTGACAAACATTCAATTATAGTTCGGAACGGCAATCTTCAGTTACTTTATGTCAGATCCTTCGTCTTTACTAGATCCTATTTTAGTCTCTGATTCTGTACTGGTTTTAAATAAAGACAATACCTTTTGATAGGTATACGTGACAAAATTGGGCATAAGTTACAATAGACCACTTTCGAGTTCATCCGTCACCGGCAAAAACTCGTCAATTATGCACGCCTTTATGACGTCATTTACCAGATAGAGGGGCTCGCCTGTATCCCTGCACTATTTACAGGCATTTTCTAATGTAGAAAATGTTTTCCTCGCCCAAATATTACATCCGCAGCAAAAAAATACATAAAACAACAAAAAATAAATAGCAAGCTAGTTATAATAAAGCTTCTGTAAAATGAAAAAAAAAAAGAAATAGCAAGCTACAATCTTTTTTTCCACCAGTATTAATGAAAACGTAGATAAACTTTTTATATAGATTAGACCTTTGTTTTTTCCGATTAAATGGTTTCACACTAGTAATGTTGGGGCCCTTTATAGCTTGCTGTGCGGTGTAACCTATAATGGATCCTAATAATAATTTAAACTTGTGTATGAGGGAACCGAGCAGTCCGACATTTTAAATAAATATTTCAAGTTCTGTTTTATTTCCAATTTAGGGCACTAATAAATATTTACCGGCTTTTAAAGATCGATGTCTTGAGTTTCTTTCACAAATTGTAGTGAGTGAACAAGATGTAGTTGATGTTCTTTCAATGATCGATGTGAATACAGGTTTTGGACCAGATATCATTACCAACACAATGTTATTTGCTGTCAAAAATGAAAATTAAAAAAATTACAATGTCTCTTTATTAACAAATATTAAAATGAAAGCATATTTCCTATTCTGTTAGTCTTGTATTGTTTTTTTAATTTTAGTTCATTATATGTTTTTTTAGTTTAGTGTGACGGCCATATTGTTTATTTATAATTGATATGCACTTTTTGAACAACAACATATGTTAAAACTAACGTGATATACAGACGCATCCAAAATTGTCAAAATCGTAATGGTAAATGCAAAACTTGTGATTTAGGCTCATTTTAATCTCAGTTGGAATTGTATGATTTTTGTTTATGTTTTTGATGACTATAATTGCAAACTTGCGATATTTATGTTTTCACGAATTTCAAATACATTACGATATATTATGTTGTCACTGTGTATTAAGATCAGTAGCACGCGCTATTTAAACAACTATTGAAAACTTCAATGACTGCAACTGTATGCTCCAGTAACTGATTAAACAATAATTTGGTAATTATACAAACATAAATAAAGGCAACAGTAGTATACCGGTGTTAAAAAGTCATAAATCGGCTTAGAAAAAGAAATCTGGGCTAAAACCAAGGGAAACACATCAACTCTAAGAAGATAACATACGAACAACAGGAAAGTTGTAGTGTAACAAAATAAGCGCAAATATACAAATCAACGTGCTCTTCAAAGACTGCCATAGTATAGACTTGTTACAGGACATTTTAAGGAACATAAATCCTAACACAAATGCGGGAAAGAATACTTACAAATCATTCGTATTCAATTTTATTTTGGTTTCTGATCAAATTTACAGTGTTATTTGAACAAAATACATTTGAGAGGTTGGTGTTATTGACATCATCTGACATTTCTTGTGAATAGGTTGATATTTTCAAACATTTTCTTATAAATTGAGTATTGACTTTTCAATTATAAGTTCTAAGGCTTTTCTACCTCTGGAAAAGATTACCTTATCTGCATGTTGCAAAACTTTTAGGAATTTTGGCCTTCAATGACTTTCAACTTCGTACTTTATTTGGCCTTTTATTGTTTTTGGATTCAAGCGTCACTAATAAGTCTTTTGTAGACGAAACGCGCATCTGGTGTAAATTCTAAATTTAATCCTGGTATCTATGTTGAGTTTATGTATGCTAGAACAAGTCCTTAACATATTTTGTAAAAGATGCTGAGGAAATATTCTGAAAAATAAGATTTTGTCCTGGAGAACAAGAATTTAAACTATTGATACAACATTGGCCTTAACCACAAATTATATAAATAAAACAAGTTATTCAAAATGCATTTCATCATCACATGACGGTAGTGTTCAAACTTTGGATTTACAAATATTCTAATATGTTATGTAATGTTTATACTTTGAAACACCAGATATTGAAAGGGTAATTATTTTGTCAACGATACCATATAACATTCACGCCTTAAAGATCTGATTAATAAGGATCTATGATAAAAAAAAAATTATATTAATTTCTAATCCTGGTTACTGTGATGACCATCAATACCAAAAAAAGGTCACCGGTGAGGCAATCGACCTCAGTCATTTCATTCAAATTATAATTGCCCTGTGTATTATCATCAGCCACTTCATTTACTGCATCAATAACATAAATACCAATGTTAAACCTATGTGGATATCTATTGTTAAAATTTAAAAAGGCAATCAAAGTTCGCACTTTTAAAAAGCTAATGCATCATTAGTAATATTCTTTGGAATATGTTATGACGCCATTTTGAATTATCCGTTGATCTTAACATAAGTATCACAACAAAAATATCGTAAGATGATATATTAATAGAATGCAAAGAATTTTTTCGGAATGATACAAACAGAGAAAGGCTTTAGATGAACAAAAAATACTGCTTCTCAAAAGTTGCTAAGACAAGGCTATAAATCAATCAAAGTAAGATCATCACTCAAGAAATTTTACCAACACCACCATAAGCTGATTGGGCATTATGACAAAAGTTTGTCAGAAATCATATATGATATTCTTCCTCAGACATATAAGCTTCCCATCATTACCGAACTGACCAAAGAAATAACACGACGGGTGACGTTTACGATGTACGAAATGCATACCCTTTCGGAGCACCTGATATCACTCCCGTGTTTTAGTAGAGTTCGGGTTGTTTTTTCTTTAATTTCTTGTTACTGTTGTTGTATATGTCTTTTGGTTTTATGAGTCTTTGTTTGCTCCTTGATTGTTAATGCCTTTCGATACAACTAACAATAGACATTTTATGTTATTTCCATTTTCATCTTAGTCGTATCTTGTTTAATAACTTTGACAAAACATTCATCGTTTCACAAACAGGATAGAAATTTTGTACAAATATAGATATGATACCGGCCTTCAACTGTAATGATATAAGATATTTACGAAACAATAGCTAGAGCAAATGAAGTATCTACAAAACAGAGAATTGTCCTGCTGTTTAATTGTCCAGGGTCAGGTTCCGGTTTTCGCACCAAAACATGATTGAATATTTTACACTGCAACATACTTTTACTTTTACAGATTTTGACTTGACACTCATACCACATCTTCTTGTATTTATTAGTCCCGTCACTTTCTGTATATGCATTTTGTCAAATCATGAGTATGTAAGTTGCTGCATTACATATTTGGTATATACACAATTAAAGCAAGACCAAACACATCGTTTTTCTATGTTAATAAGAAAAAAACTAATTGTAGTAGGATTATTTAAAAACTTGTCTTTGAACTATAACATCGAACATTGTTACTTCAACTGGTACATGGTCAATACTCGGATCAAATATAAGACAGGTCTTTGCATTGGGTTATTTTTAAATATTTGCTTTGTAGTCAAGGTTGTTTCCACAATAATACAAACATGATCTACGATAATTTGAAAGACATCTTTCTAAAAATCAAGTTCAACATACAGCCGGCCGTTTGAGTTATACAATAACAATGACAAATATGTACCCAAAGCTTCTCTTTGGCGACAAAAGTTCAATGAATCAGGAAAATCGAAACTAAAATTAATCGGAAACTAGCCAAAACAGCAATTAATATTCTATATATTTAACAGAATTCTAAAATAGAGGTTAAATGCAAGAGGCACACTTTAGTCAGTGAACGACTTAAGAGTGTCATGTTCTGTAACGACGAATTGTACTGGAATGTCTATACGTTTTTATGCATTAAGACGTATACACTGGTATCTACCAGGTGACTTTATGGCTAGAATATAAACCTGGTTTGATTTGTACATATGTAGGCTGTTATCTATTATAACGTGCATTACTAGAACATCACCTTGTGTATTTGTCTAAAAGAATAGGTGGTTGCAGTACGTTTTATTGGACAGCTGTAATATGTGTTCAATGGTTAAAGATAGGACCAGAAACATACTGATGAATACAAGTTTGTACATGTAGATATATCCAATTGAAACGATCACTATTACCATTTATTCCAATTTTCAGCTTAAAAAAAACATAAACAAAGAATATGAAACAATAAAAGATAAAACATGGGCACAACAAGTTGTTTTCTCTAAAATTATGTTCTCTGCCCAAAAGACAATGAACATAACACATTCTTGGTATATAAAATCTCCCAAGTAAAAAACACATTTAAATATCTATCAACCATCAGTACATAATGTTATTCAACCGTCTTCATGTTAACCTGAAATATTGGAAGGAAAAATAGCGGCGGCTAAAGAAATAAAAAAAAGTCAAAACGTGCAAGTAACCAACCATACTGACACTAACTACAAATAATGATACGTACAATACAGAAAACGGAAAACTAAAGAAACCCATGCAGTAGAGGGATAAAAAGATAGGTCTCTGCTCCGTTTTGTTCAACCTATGGAAAGTTGTTCCTGAAATGATTTTGTCATCTTTTTCACATACATTTTTATGCCGGACAATCACGTCAGTATGGCGCATGTATAACTTCCTAAGACAGGAAGCAGGATTAAACGTAAGCGTTAGTTTTTATTAGAGTCCCTGTATATAGTGATCTACTATCAGGAAACTTCGGTTATTTAGCACTAATAACAATATTGTATCATATTGGAGGGATATACTGCAGAAACTAGTAATGCTTAGTTTGAAATAATAACAAATGACGTTATCTCGTTAATTGTAGGTTCCAGGTAGCATTCACTGTATATCTGTATGTATAATACGTGTTAAAATACATAGTATTGCTAGTATGATGCAATTAAAATGTCACTTACACAATAAAAGGCAAATAAAAACATTTACCTATACAACTATAACAAAAAATATATACCTATGTCAAAAGGAGAGAAAAGAATATTATTCTTATCAATATATTACAACAAAATAAAACTTAAATTGTCTTAAAACGCCATAAAACAATAACAATTTTAAAAGTTTGATTTAAATTCATGTTACGGATATTTTAATTTAAATGAATGGCATTTTAACCAATATTCAACAGTACATTCATATATGAATTTTCAATTATTTTTTTTAATACTAAATGTATACGACAACCTAATGACGGCATTGGATCCTTTCAGAAAGTCAACACGCTGTCTTTCAAACTTATTTTAACATACATTGACATTTTCCATGTTAACATCAAACATCTGCCTCAAAAATTGTTGACGTAATGAATGATCTCAGTATATTCCAAAAATGGTGCCTTTTCAATTTTTGTATGCATTCATTTGTTTTGAACTAACATGTTCGACTTCGCTAACGATAATCTGGAGAAAACTAAAAAAAAACACATTTCGATCTTGTAATTATTAATTAGTCAATCTGAATTTCTAAGAATTTCTCTTCAGAAGGAATAGGGAAACTATTTTGACACTGAGGGAAGAGTATACATTAGAACATCTGAATCTGTTATAGAGATTTATTAGAACATTGGTAGCGTTTATGAAATTTCTACGATTCGGTCTACATTTTATATTGCAATTCATTTATGATATTTGTTTGAATATTGTTTTGTTACAATAGCAAAAATGAGTATATCAAAATGAATTAATATAAAAGTATTAATTCATTTTGATATACTCATTTTTGCTATTGTTTGCAAATTCAACTTTCAAATCCTTACAATTATCAAATATGTTTTTGTATAAGTTCCCGCAAGCAATAACTTCACATAAACTAGACTCATATATTCATTGTGAAGGCCAACAGATAAATCAGTTACTGTTGAATTTCATGCATTAGTAAGAAGAAACCTCATCAATTATAACCGTGATAACATGCTTGTTATTTGAACCACGCGCCTTTCACCTTTAAAGGACATACAATCTGTGGTAAATTCTGCACCTGAAAAGATGAGGTCAAAATAAATCAATAACTTATAAAAGGGAATTCTATATATGTGAAAATAAGATTTGATGTATGATTGTAGAAATCATTACTATCCGCAATAGCCCAAATGACAATGATAGCGTATACGCACGGCCTACATAAAAAGCTATTACTGTATAGAATAATGAATGGAAACGACGAAAGTGTAAAAGACGCCAAGTAAAAACACGAATAGATAGCAATAAAAGGCCAATTAAACCCTGAGGTATTTAACACAGCGTTAAAATCCACAGCCAATGGTCAGTTTCAGTCGGCCCATTCACAATAGTGTTTACCTGTTCAACAAACTGATTGCAACATTAAAATAAAATAATATCATGCCATGAAAATTAGACGAAAAGAACATAAACCGAATCATGACAATAACTGGATATGAATCAACATGTTTACATTGTTACAAAAACCCTATCAGTTGTTGATCTATATCAACTCTCAATATGCAATCTTTACTGCTTGGACAATATCGTAAACTGTAGATTTCAGAATGAAAATTGCTTGTTCACACTATACGGACTTCATATACAGGAGTGTGCTCCTTACGCAGAAACTGCTCCAACAAAGTTATGAGGAGGACAGATTAAAATTGACACTTCAAATTTATGGACACCATCACGAATTGGTGGATCCATATGATGTCTCTTTAACCAAACTAGCTAAGGACATTTTTACCACATGGTAGATTGTGGTTTGTCATTATGTCGTCTTATCTTTTAATTACCAAACGTGACTTATTCCCGATTGTGACTGTTTTGCTGTATGTGAATTCGTATTACTATAAGACGTGTTTCTGTACTTGTTTATCCCAAATTCATGTATTTAGTTTATATGTTTAATGTTATATTTGTAATTCTCATCTTCTCATTTTGTCAAATGTGTTGACGTCTTTCTATTATAGTAAGGTGTAAAGGATAGAAAAATTAATCACCGTCTTTATTAATTATATTTAATTTTGTACGATTAATTACGTTTGAAGTTGGATTCATACAAACTGGACATATATATATTACAGTTAATTGCTATTAATAAGTATTGCAATATGCATTTTGTTTTAATGAATTATCAGTTTTTAGTTTTAATATAATCTTAAAACAATCCTAATTCTAGCTCACTTTTAAATTATAGTTTTTCATAGTTATCAAAAGTACCAGGATTCATGTGTGACGTCATGCTGTTTCTAAATTTTATAAATTTAAATGTAGCATAACGTTTGCCTTTTCGCCATCGTATGTGACGTCATTTTTTTAATTGCGTTAACGCCTGGACTGATTCTGGTGTGTCTATGCTGTATTGAACTTGGCATCATGTATTCGGGTTTAGTTTTCTGTAATAAGTTAATACTTAAGTTTCATTATGAATATATCTTTCACATTCATTTGTTAAAATTTACTGTTTGCAATAGCATGAATCGTTCTATATAATAGTGGTCTTATCCCGGGCATAATACAATGCCGTATTTAGCAAAACCTTTTCAACTTATGATCTTCAGTGCTGTACAACTTTGTACTTTTTTCACTTTCGATCTGGGCGTTATGTATTCGGGTTTAGTTTTCTGTAATTAGTTTTTACTTCAGTTTCATTATGTATATCTCTTTCATATTCATTTGTTAAAATTTACTGCTTGCAATAGTGTGAATTGTTTTATATAATATGAATGTTCTTATCTTGGGCATACAAACAATGCCGTATTTGGCAAAACCTTTTCAACTTTTGATCTTCAGTGCTGTACAATTTTGTATTTTTTTCGTCACTGGTGAGTCTCGTGTGGACTAGACGCGTTTTTGGCGTATTGAATTTAAAACCTGATGCTTTTTGTTAACTATTAATCATCTTTTCTTTGTCTAATATGTTCTGCTTTTTATTTGTATTGTAGTCCTGTAATATTTTGTTTTCATTTCAATGTTATATTTAACTGTGCCATTAAAGTGCGAGGTTTGGCATGCCTTAAAACCAGGTTCAACCCACCACTTTTATTCCCCTTTAAAAGTGTCCTGTACCAATTCAGGAAGATGGCCATTGTTATAATATTGTTCGTTTCTGTGTGTGTGTTGCATTTTAACGTTGGGTCGTTTCTGTTTTCTCTTATTTTTGAGATAAGACGTGGCACGGTACTTGTCTATCCCATATTCATGTATTTGGTTTTGATGTTATATTTGTTATTCTCGTGGTGTATTGTCTGTTGCTTGGTCCGTTTCTGTGTGCTGTTGCGTTTCGGTGTTGTGTCGTTGTTCTCCTCTTATATTTAATGCGTTTCCCTCGGTTTTGGTTTGTTGCCCCGATTTTGTTTTTTGTCCATGGATTTATGAGTTTTGAACAGCGGTATACTACTGTTGCCTTTATTTCAAACTCGACCAAAGAACAGACAACAGTCGAAAGCCACCAATGAGTAATCAACGCAGCGGAAAATGATTCCGCACCCGGTTGAGGTCCCCAGCTGGCCCTAAACAAAATTGTGTACTAGTTCAGTGAAAATGGACGTCACACTGAACTCCAAAACATACAAGATTAACAAAGGCCAAAGTCTCCTGACTTCGGACAGGCGAAAATATGCGGCGGGGTTAAACATATTTTTTGAGATCTCAACACACACCCTATATCTCTAACTATATACCTTGTGAATAAGTATGTCTGAAGGTTTGGTTAGCATATGCGATTAAAGAAGACATTTTCGTGTTTTTTTAGAATATTACTTTGAAAGCTGAGATGTTAAATTCATAAACGTATGTCTGCACATTGATTTGTATTTCAAATGAGGTCTTTGCAGGGATGATACAATGAAGTTCAAGTTTTGACAAGTTCCTATCTTCGAAAACCATGATGTAACGATTTTTTGGTAATACAGATATGTATTTTGTTAAAAATAAGTACATTTCTGCATACACGTGCCATTCGAACACGTTTTTATTTATGAACACCATTAGATGGTGACAAGGATACATTGTCATATGAAAACGTGTCATTTAATTAAAACTGATATTAGTCATAATTGTGATTCGTAACCAAACATGACCCTGTTATTATAAGTGTTCAACAGTCTGTTCATTTTGGTAATCGACAACTCAGCAATATATGGAATTTCCATAACAAACAAAGAATCTTATCGTAAAAATGCAATGGAATTTATCAAACCACAACCTGTTCCAATCAAAATGTTTATTTTTTTTGATTTTTCTAATTATGACCTTAAAGAAAAAGTTTGAACACATATGTTCCTATTGGGATTTTGAGGATACCAATTGGATATTTTATATTTATATTATAATGTACAAAAGTGGAATTGGAACAAAAGATTAAAGACAAAAGAGTTTTATTTTGGAAGGTGTGTTGTACAGCTTTGGAAGCCAGTATGTAGTTGGATATTTAATGATGTTTGGTTCTGCTTGAAGAGATCTAGTAAAAAAAATATGTTTGTTAGTGATGTCATTTTCTATAAAAGAAATTAAAGACCGTGACATTAAATATTTGAAGCAATAAAAGCTTGGAAAATAATTTGTATATGTCATGACGTTTAGCAGAGTTCATTGAACAGGAAGTTGACCAAATGTCTACAAATAACCAGTCATTAAAGTTCGTCTGTTATTTAAAGTCTATATTATAATGACTGTTCTTTAAATATCAGACGATCTGGTTATTTGTAAACAGTATTGCGAAATAAAGAATTAAGAGATAACTGTATTGTTTATGTAGCTTCAAGGACGTCCATCGGTTGTTTTACTGTCGCAAATTTAATTTACCTGGCGACGCGTAGCGGAGACTGGTAAACGGATATTTGCGACAGTAAAACTACCGATGGACGTCCGCAAAGCTTCAAATACAATACACTTTTTCTTTTCTAATGCAAAACAAGTTCATAATTAAATTTCAATCATTATTTCAGTGTTAAATCTTGATTAAAGAAAATTCCGCGAAAAACTCTTATCTTTTTTGGTCCCTACACTATGTGACGTAATAGGTATGCTTCCGGCGTCAAACATAAACACCTGCCTTTTTCTGGCTTCTGTGCCATCGAATGTAATAAAATTCGATAAAAAGAAGATTTTTAGTTGCAACATGTGAGTTTTTTGGCCTATTGTAGAAATTACATGTCTATATTTTCAGCTATTCAAAATGTCGGCTTCCTTAGATAAGGACAAGAAGATAGAGAATTTTACACTAACTGTCATCCATTCAGAACCGTTGATACAAAATAATTTCATATGAATAAATTATATCTGATATGAATCTTAGTTAGGAAAAAGATCTTGCGCATTTTTGACACAGAGGGGCGAAAGATACCAGAGGGGCTGACAAACTAATAAATCGAAATTGACAATATGTATCTAATACTGTTAAGGGGCAGTGTGACTCTAATATACATGTACATGTATATTGTAAAAAATACTATCAGGCAGAATAATTGACATTGGGATTTATCTATCAATCTGACAATGTTACATGAAGTTCGGTCAACTTTTTTTTAAATAAAAAGCAAATATGTGGAACTGATGGAAAATAAAATAACAAAAACAAACTGAACTCAGAGGAAAATTCAAAGAAGGAAAGTCCCTTATGAAATGACAAAATCAAAAGCTTAAACAAATCAAACGAGTGGACAATGCAAAAAATAATGTGTGTAACTTTTGATATTAATCTCTTTTGATTTTTTAAAGATAATTAAAAACATAGTTATATAAATATATATATATATAATTAGTAAAAGAAAAACAAATATCTTTTTGTAAAGCAAAAACACATATCTTTTGTAAAGGAATAATAGTTATCAAAGGTACCAGGATTATAACTTAGTCCACCAGACGCACGTTTCGTCTACATCAGACTCATCAGTGACGCTCATATCAAAATATTTATAAAGCCAAACAGGTACAGAGTTGAAGAGCATTCAAGATCCAAAATTTCAAAAAAGGTAAGTTATGCCTGGGATAAGAAAGTCCTTAGTTTTCAGAAAATTCAAAGTTTAGCAAACAGGAAATTCATAAAAATTACCATATTATTTTATTTATGCCAACACCAAAGTGTTGACTACTGGGCTGGTGTTAACCTTGGGGACGAGACGTCCACCTGCAGTGGCATTGACCCAGTGGTGTAAATAATGGTAATTGTGTTCTAATTAATGACCTTTCATCGAAGGGAGCAGGCAGTATGCCGGGGTAGGTAGTGTATTGCATACAGTTGTCCTTATAAGCCGATGAGATCATCGTTGAACACTCTGGAAAATACTTCCTGGAAGGAAAACCTTTATTTTAACACATTATAATTGTGCTCTAATTAATGACATTTCATCGACGGAAGCACATACTACTTGATTATGAAGGAGCATTCTTATTAGTCACCTGTCTTCGACGGAAGAAGGCAGTTTACTGGCGTAGGTAGGTGCATTCTCATTAATAACCTTTTATCGAAGGAAGCAATCAGTTTAATGGGGTAGGTAGGTGTATTCCATACATTTGTCCTTATTAGCCTATAAACTCCTCTTCAATCACACATGAACAATACTTCTAATTGGTCTTTTAATTGGTGACATTTCTTCGAAGGGAGCTGGTGGTATGCCCGTGTAGGTAGGTGTGTTCCATACATATGTCCTTATTAGCCTTTGAGCTTATCTTCAATCACACCTTGAAAATACTTCCTGTAATGAAAACCAGAACTATAACAAATATTATTTGTCTTCTAATTGATGACATTTCTTCGAAGGAAGCAGGTGGTATGCCCGTGTAGGTAGGTGTGTTCCATACATTTGTCCTTATTAGCATTTGAGCTTATCTTGAATCACACCTTGAAAATACTTCCTGTAATGAAAACCAGAACTATAACACATAATATTTGTCTTCTATTTGATGACATTTCATCGAAAGCAGTAGCCAGAAAGTTAATGTTTGTGTATTCCATACATTTATTCTTATTAGCCTCCTCTGAGCTGTTTCTTGATCGCACCTGTACAATACTTTCTGTAATGTACCCATTCACATACCACTTGTTCATTTTCTTCTTGTTAGTGACCACTCTCTCTCTCTCTCTCTCCCTCTCTCTCTCTCTCTTACTTAACGGCAGTTGAATTGAAATAGAGCAAAATCAATTGAAAAGGACGTTTCAATGTGCGTCCTCAAATATTCGAAACTATCCATCAAAGCCATTTCCTATAAATATTTCTTTTCCGTCTTCTTTGTCTTTTTTTTAATTTTTATTTTTTTATTTCAGTGCTTTTTTTCAGGAAGACTCACTCTCTTTTGTTTTTATTTTAGGAGCATTTGATATCTTTTCAATTATTTCAGAGGATATAACTCATGAAGTTAAATATGCTGTTGTTATGTGAACAAACGTTTGCATTTCTAAACTTTTTTGAAGCTTTCCAATTTTTGTTTGCCAAAATTGTTGATTTTTATTCATACTTGAAACTATCTCTCCCTTTGTTTTGTTTTTTTATTTCTTATTGCCTTTTTTTACTTTTTTTACAGAGCTTTGTTAAAAAAAAGCTATCAAGGGTGCAAGGATTATAAATAAAGGCAACAGTAGTATACCGCTGTTCAAAACTCATAAATCCATGGACAAAAAACAAAATCGTGGTAACAAACTAAAACCGAGGGAAACGCATTAAATATAAGAGGAGAACAACGACACAACACCGAAACGGGCCAAGCATCAGACAAAACACCACGAGAATAACAAATATAACATGAAAACCAAATGCATGAATTTGGGATAGACAAGTACCGTGCCACGTCTTATCTCAATATCTCAAAAATAAGAGAAAACACAAACGACTCAACGTTAAAATACAACACACACTGAAACGAACAATAATATAACAATGGCCATCTTCCTGACTTGGTACAGGACACTTTTAAAGGGGAATAAAAGTGGTGGGTTGAACCTGGTTTTGTGGCATGCCAAACCTCGCACTTTAATGGCAAAGTTAAATATAACATTGAAATGACAACATAATATTACAGGACTACAATACAAATAAATAGGAGAACATATTAGACAAAGAAAAACATGATTAAAAGATAACAAAAAGCTTCAGGTTTAAAATTCAATACGCCAAAAACGCGCCTTGTCCACACAAGACTCACCAGTGACGCCCAGATATAAAAGATCGAAAGTGAAAAAAGTACAAAGTTGTACAGCACTGAAGATCAAAAGTTGAAAAGGTTTCGCCAAATACGGCATTGTTTTTATGCCCGGGATAAGAACATTCTTATTATATAGAACAATTCATGCTATTGCAAACAGTAAATTTTATCAAATGAATATGAAAGAGATATACATAAAGAAACTGAAGTATTAACTAATTACAGAAAACTAAACCCGAATACATAACGCCCAGATATAAAAGATCGAAAGTGAAAAAGGTACAAAGTTGTACAGCACTGAAGATCAAGAGTTGAAAAGGTTTTGCCAAATACGGCATTGTTTTTATGCACGGGATAAGAACATCCTTATTATATAGAACAATTCATGCTATTGCAAACAGTAAATTTTAACAAATGAATATGAAAGAGATATACATAATGAAACTGAAGTATTAACTAATTACAGAAAACTAAACCCGAATACATAATGCTTAGTTTATCACAGAATAGACACACCCGAATCAGTCCAGGCGTCAACGTAATTAAAAACAAAATGTGACGTCACGTACGATGGCGAAAAGGCACAAACGTTATGCCACATTTGAATATAATTTAGTACACCAGACGCGCGTTTTGTCGACATAAGACTCATCCGTGACGCTCATATCAAAATAGTTATAAAGCCTAAACAAGTATAAAGTTGAAGAGCATTGAGGATCCAAAATTTAAAAAAAAAGTTGTATTAAATCAGGGTAAGGTAATCTATGCCTGGGTCTATCAGCTGGTGGTCCGGCGGACCAGTAGAAATTTGTCGATAAAAATCACTGATTGCATCGCAATTTCCGTTTGTTTACAAAACAATTTACCTGTGAAATCAAATTACACGGTACTGGGAGGTATAACAATTGATCAAGTTAATTAATATCTCGAGTGAGCGTCCTTCACAACAATATAAAATGCGGAAATTTTTTGGAAGGAGTTAAACCGCCGGACAAAAAAAAATAAGATAATTTAATCCTGTCCCTTCCTGCTCATTTTGCTGATGCAGAAAGGGGGTTTTCTGAGATGAAACTTGTAAAGAATGATTGGCTATCAAAATTGCGTCCAACTGTTTTATCAGATCTTTTATTCATTTTGTTTTACACCGAAGATATAGCATCATTTGATCCAGTCCCGGCTATTGAAATGTGATATATTTCTGGACAGCGCTCCAGACGACCTAGTCAGGCACCTTATGGTCGTCGTGAGGATTGCAATGACATGGAAGACAATGTTGATATTTTTTCTGTCCTTGATCCTGATTTTGATAAAGAAAATCATTGAGATTACCAAAGCCTTTATCAAAATCAGAATAAAGACTATTCCTTTGTTACTGTCTAACTTATGTAAACGAAAGCATCAAAATTAAACATCTGTCATTTATATAAGTGTTTGTCAAATTAATGTCATTTTTGCAGGACCAGTAGATTTGGAGTCGGACCAGTAGAGTTTTCAGTCCACTGGTCCGGCTGGCCAGTACACAAAAAAGCTTAAATTCGACCAAAATCAGGATCAAGGACAGAAAAAATATCAACATTGTCTTCCACGTCAAATTTTGTTTGTAACCCGGATTTATTTTCTCTAAATCGATTTATGACTTTTGAACAGCGGTATACTATTATTATCCTGGCCAGGGATAAAAAAATCCTTAGTTTTTCGTAAAATTCAAAGTTTTTTTAACAGGGAATTTATAAAAATGGCCACATTATTGCCTGTTTTTTTTATTGCCAACAGCATGAAAATAAACAGATGATACAAAATGAAGGCAATAATAGTATACCGCTGTTCAAAAGTAATAAATCGATTTAGAGAAAACAAATCCGGGTTACAAATAAATTCGAGGAAAAGATATTATCTATAAGAGGATAACATCGAAACAACAGACACTCTGAAGTGCAAAAAAAACAACAACAAACAAAAATGCAACACACACATAAACGAGCTATAAGATACAAGTTGCCATATTCCTGACTTTTTTTCGTACAGGACGTTTTATGAAAAAAATGTTTATTCTGTTCTTTATTTAATTTTGTACAACAACATTTCTCCTAGTTACATATACCTCTATGTATCTACAATTTTAATACTAGATTCAACTTCTCAGAAAATCTCAAATAAGTTAGTTTGATATTATGTTCAAATCAAGTTGACAGAACATAGGTGCCCGTATTAAGTAACCAAAACTTTAAACTTACAAAACATTACCTGTTCATCGTATCTTGGAAGTGTTTAGAGAACAGGAAACTCTAATATACACGATAATTGAAATGTTATATTCCTCTGAATGAACAATTCTACAAAGACTTTGTCCTCTTTATAAACTTCCAAATACATAACTATTAAATTAAATTGCTTTATGAGTTAATATATTTAATCATATTGAATCAACTGAAACAAATATAAGATTTGAAATAAAATGTACGTGTCAACAAAAGTGATTATATCAAAATGTGTCATTACACAGAAACATCTTTTTTAAGACATATAAACGTTGTATTCCTAAATATTTCCTGTATACAATTACCTTAGTTGTCCAGGATCAGATTGAGGGTCCCTGTTTCCAACGTGAAACCATCTATCAGGGGAAATACACAGAAACATCTTAACTTCTCCATTGCACGGATGTACCCATGTTTAAAACCCCAAAAAAATGCTCACATACAAAAATACTCATGGTCGTTGTAAATAGGCTGTTAAATGTCACCAGTTAAATTTAGTCGAATAAAAATATTGGTGCAACAATCATATAAACTAAAATTTTAAGATCCGGTCTTTTTTGAAAGAACTTCCTACTTAAAAGAGAAGCAACATATACTTAAGGGACTGTCCAAATCAAAAATAAACTTACAAACCTGAACATTAAAAAAATCAAGTATTACCCAATTCACAACATAAACAACTAGACTGAGTATTAACACGAAACCAACCAAAACCTGGAGGTAATTTCATCATCTGTAAAGGGATATTCCATAACAGTCAACCAACTGTTGATGGTGTCCGTATTAAAAATAGAATTATTTTAACTCACTTATTTGACTAAATTAAGACTTGCTCATTTTTTTCCGCCAATATAAAAGTGTAAGTGAAAAGGTATTGATAAAAGTTTTGAATCCGCCAAAATAATAACCGCCAAATTATTTCGTAAACCTTATTAAATGAAAAATTGCTATACGGTACCATGTAAAACCTATTAAAAGATCTAGTCAAATCACACTTTGTGTTTCATGCAATTCTGTTTACATTTGCTATAGTTTTCAATTACTTTGCTATATTTTTTCTAAACATGCATTTCTTTTATAAGTAGAAAATTATTAAGAAAAAAAAGTATAAAAAAGTAAAATTATTCAATAATAAAATCTATCAGTTTGGTCAAAACTTCAATAACAACTCTAAAACTGTGAATATCTGATAAATACTGTAACAATCTTATCAAAACTGTGATAATCATGTAAAAACTGCTAAAACCATGTAAAAACTACTAAAAACATGTAAAAACTGCTAAAACCATGTAAAAACTGCTAAAAACATGTAAAAACTGCCAAAAACATGTAAAAACTACTAAAAACATGTAAAAACTGATACAATCATAACAACCTGCCCGAGTTATTGCTTAAGCACATGCAGGTTCAATCCACCTGAAGATACAGCAGAAAATGCATGTACCAAGTTAGGAGTTATGCCCACTGTTTGATGCTTTTGAGCTCTTTGATCATTTTATTTGTTTACCATTTGATAAGGGCCTTTCTTTCCTACGAAGTTCTTTATTTTTTATATCTTTTGTTAAAACATTTTTTCCGCTCAAACAAGTTAAATCTGTGACAAAACCCCACTTTATTTGCAGAGCTTACTCAATATTCACCTTACATTACGGAATGTTTTCATGGAGGTAATTATCATTGACAGTGTTACCTGTTCAGTACGTTCTAAAAGGGTATGTTTGCGAGCAATAAGTTCAAATATGACTGCTGTAGGTTCACTCAGCATTTTGTAAATTGAAAGACCTTATGGCTTTATCATGTACCAATCTGAAGTAATTATCCAATTACTGAAATTCAGTAATTATTGCGATGTTTTAATTATTGCAAAACTTGCGACAAAGTTGTAAACGCAACAGTTTAAATTCTCATTTAATATTTTATATTAATTAAACAGGATTTTTCTCAAAAACGTAAAACTTAAAATCGAATGTAGGTCTAAAATGAAAAGATCACAAAATTGTCTGAATTTATAGAACCTTAAAAAAAACATTTCAAGAGCAGTAACTCTAAGACTGATAAGATCTTTCAGACCAAATCACTCATATCTTTATCACAATATAACACACATTTTGCACTAGTTATTTTACATATTGAGTTGAAATATCCGAGAAAATGCAAAATGAAGCAAGGGACAAAATGAGAACATGACCTTAACCTTTCACGGTGATATCATTTTCTTAGTTAGGACCCAAACATCTCAAATATGAAAATATAGATACATTTTTACGGCTTTCGCTTGGTGATTTACAAACACTGTGTGACATGTTGACATGTTGAAGGTAAATAGCTTTTATAAAAAATATACCGGATCACTTTAATCAAAATCATCAAAAACAATTTAGGACGTAACGAACAATCATAGAAAAATAATCAGTATCTTTTATGAGATACACTAACCTGACAACCAGTATTTAGGGAGATAGCGTTTACAATAAGAAGTATTCGCGTTTACAACATGAGTTAGGGGAGAGCAATTACTGTTTGCAATAATATCCGCAAGTCTAAGCGACATCTTGCGAAACAACTTTATATCGTAAGAAAAGCATTTGTTGGAAGAAGAATAATAAAATATTCATAACATATTAAGAAGTTTGTCTCTACAGAAAAGTGGAAAAAACTTATAACAAAAATGTATCTTATATTTATGTCAGATATCTGCAACTTCTAAAATCCTTCATTTTCACTTTGAATGTGTAAATTCTAAAATCTTAATTAAATTGACTTTTCTCTGTGATGATAATTTATTATTAGGTTTATGTTTATTGTACATTGACCGATACGCTATGTATATAATGTCATAAAAATGTCCTCTCGATTATTAAAAAATGAATTCAATTCATAATCAAATCATTTGAAAAATATGAATTATTGTCGATATTAAACTTATTTTTACAATTTGAAAGGACATCAGAGGATGAAATGTAAATTAAGTGAGTGTTTCAGATCTACATTTTTTTAACTGATTTTTAACTTTGACTAGTGTTTAAGACTTCTTCTTGGAAAACTTTTAAATATATTTTATTCGATGAAAGTGACAATTTTCACAAGCAAACTGGCCATGTGCAATACCTTTTTTGTCAATTCTTATGAATTTTGAGGTGTCCAAAAAGCAAAAAATGGTCTTCGATACAATTTGTATCGGTGAGTTTCACCCTAGTTAGCGAATTATATATTTACTTTATTTTCTTATTTACATCGTACTTTTTTCAGATTGTCAGTAATGAAAATATATATATATATATATTACGATTAAAGGGACAAATAAAAATTAACTTAGTAAAAGCAGTTTTTTGCCTTAGATTTTATAACAATTTTGAATTGACTTTGTTCGGTATAAAAGCATGTACATTAAGTTAGGACAGAATTTGGGTATTTTTTGGGAAGAAAGGAAGGAAAAAAGAGGCATTGAGTTGGACTCCTGCACGATCGTATGATCATATCCTAACCTTACATGTATGTCCGTTTTTCAATTCTGCATGAATATACTTAAGTTAGTTTAGTCCTCTTAATTTTGTCAAAAGAGAACAGTAATGTAACCGAATATTCAAAAGGTTCGAACACTTAACTCCCGTCATTGTACTATTGTTCTATGAAAATCTATGTCTTCTTGTCTTTTCTTCTTTGCCATAATGCTTTGTTTTGTCTATAAGCCTCATTGTGTTTTTGATATACATATGACGTGCCTTTGTATTTATACATCCAGACACAGTGTTACTGTGCTTTTGTATATTTTTGTCTTTCATTTTTTGCTAATATGCTTGGTCAAAATGTCTTTCTGTACTTCCTTGTCACATAGTTGTTTGTTTTAATTAGTGATTAAGATTATAACACAATTTTGACTGCTGTACATAAATCCGTGACATTCAAACCTATTATGTCTGTTTGTTTTGTTTTGTTCAATTTACTGTTTGTGCTGACATGAATTGTCATTTATATGGTTTAATTCATAAATTTACTGTTAACAAATTTTTTTTTTGAAATACTAAGGCTTTTCTAGCTCAGGCATTTAATACCTTAGCTGTCTTTGGCACAACCTTTAGGAATTTTGGTCCCCAATGCTCTTCAAAAGTTATAATTTGGCCTTTATAACTTTTGTGATTCGAGCGTCACTGATGAGTCTTTTGTAGACGAAACCCGCGTCTGGTTTATATGCTACATTTGGTCCTAGTATCTGTGATGAGTTTGTCTAATTGAATTTGATGCAACTGTCATACAAGGGAGGTTTGGCCAGCTATAGAACAAGGTTCAGTTCACCATTTCCTAAATAAAAAGATGCCTGTTCCAAGTCAGGAATTTAACAGTTGTTATCCAATCGTTTTACGTGTATGAGATATTGGTTTTGCCATTAAATTAGGCAACTCTTTGCCGTTTGATTAGGGACTTTCTATTTTTATTTTCCTCGGAGTTCAGTATTTTATAACATTTTTCCTTTTTCATTCTAAATACAAGTTTTCTTATCATGTTCAGATTACATTTTTTTTTACTTTTATCTGTGATACCTAGCTTATCATGACTATAACCTGCTTATTGTCACCATGGTAAATCAAAGGGCACAATATTTTGTAACTTATTGGAAGTTTAAAGATACCGTCGACAATAACAGACCGCTTTCTATATAATTTAAATACCTCTAGATATAATTAGAATAATACTTGGAAAACAAGTTTTCTATACTATTGATCAAACTGTAAAAAAGAAAAAAAAATAGAGTAATTCAGTGGTAAAAAATTAATAGCTTTTTGTACAACATATCGATTTCTTATTTGAAAGTAGTGAATATAGAAGAGGGCCTAATGTACCTCCCTCATGTTTTTCGCCTTAGGGATTTTTGAAGTCTGTGTATCTTAAACATTGATTAATACAGTTTATCTTAGAAAGCTTAATATGTCAGAAAAAAACTGAATGTCAAGAGACATATCATAATTTGTAAAAGTAACCCTGTATAGGTCAAAAGTACGGCATGCAACGGAGAACTTGGACTCACATCGAACAGAGTGCCATAAAGATCCCCAAAAATGACTACTGTAAAAGAATTCAAACTGGAAAACCAACGGTCTATAATCTATATACAACACTTAATACGAGAAACACTTATAAACTACCTCAACAAATGAAAACCAACGATTATCAGGTTCCTGATTTAAGATAGTTCAGGGATATAGAAAAAAAAACCAGAGAATTTTCTTATACTTTTCAAAATCGAAGATTTTATATGCTCTTGTCAAATATAATGAAAAGTATAGGTCACGGCGATTTTTGTAAGATACGAGTCGTTCAAATTTGTCAAAATTAGCTTAGATTGTTTATGAAAAATATCATTTTTGTAGATAAAAAGAAATCTATGAGACAAAAGATTGCAACAAGATATGAAAAGATAGTTTTTATAATATATTTTGAGAAAATAAAAATAAAAAAAAAAATGTAACCGAACTTGTTTCCTTGGTACAAGTAAAAAATTTACTCTTAAGACTTATATCTCCATAAATGGTTTATTTGAAAAACTAACACAAATATTTGTTATTTGTTAAAGCATTTTCGATAATGCAATAAATAACTAAGTATTCCTTGTATAAATAAACAGTGAATCAAAAAAATTGCGAAGATGTCTCCAAATTTGCAGATTTGGGTAATGAACTAGACCAATTATTACTGTGATTGTACAATTCAAAAAGGCGGTATACTTATACACTACGTTAAGTCGGGTGCATGAACTTGATTATGTTTTTTTCCATTACACTTAATAAAAATGTACGTAGAATTATCAAAATATGAAGAAAATGAAAGGAAAAAAAAATAGCGCGAAATTATTAAATGTACTTCGATTATAGCTACCACGTTAAAAATACATTCAGTTATATTAACGTTGTCGAGGATAATTTTTAATGTTAACTTTCCAGTATCATACAAAAAGAATTTTGTTACCTTTTTTTTTAGGCGTTGGACCTTAATATTAACAAATAAACTCATCAAAGATACCAGGATTATATTTTATATCTATGTAACACGCACATTTTGTCTACAAAAATTCCATCGGTGAGGCTCGAAACAAAATAAAAAAATTAAAAATGCCAAATAAGATAAGACGTTGAAGAGCATAGAGGACCAAAATTCATAAACGTTTGGCCAACAACAACCAAAGTAATATATTACGAAAGTAGAAAAGCCTTAGTCTTTCAAAAATTCAAATGTTTTGTAAACAGTTGATTTATAAATATGACCATTTCAATGATAATTCATTGACTATTTGGTTGGTGATGCCCTCAGGGAATTTAAAAAGACTATTTGAGACTTTGACCTATTTTGTTTTTTAATTATATAAAAACAAAAAAATAAAGAAACTCTCAATAACAACAAAGCACTGTATTATGATTGAATGACATTTGTTTTATATCAACAAGAAACTTATTTCGTTTAAGTGCAAAAAGGAGAAACTTTTCAGGTTTTTTTAATGAAAGATATTTGTATGATAAAATTAGCATTTGAAAATATATATTAAAAGGCCTATCGTCATGAAACTGTTTGCAAGTAATGACTTTGAACTGTAACATAGTCATTAACTTTTGTCTGTTTTAATATTGAGACAAAGTTAACAGTTTGCTTATTTGTCAACATTTATTAATTTTTCGAGGTTGTCCAAAGACTACAAAACAAGATTAAATGTCAGTTTGAATGATAAAAGTACCTTTCACATTCAATGAAGATACAAACTGCCAATGAGAAACAAAAAATTGAATAAAAATAACCAAATAACACCTGAGAAATAAACAAACAATTCCAACCAAAGAATTCATACAAAGCTGTACAGATAATTAAAGACTGGTAAACACATGAAAGACTTTCGAATTTGGTCCTAATAATCGGCACTGTTCGCACAACTTTAGGATAATATTTGCTTTTATTGGAACTCTGGTAGATATTTGTTTCTCATGTAATCATACCACATCTACTTATTCTTATACTGTAATATCCAGTTTTTTTGAATTCTCTGTGCACATTTTTTAGTTTTGGCAATCATATCATATCTTATTCTTCTCAAACTTTTTCTTCCCTTTTATTTGAACTCTTGTAGATATTAAACCACGTCTTCTACTTTATTGGACTTTTGATGGTAACTTCACGCATAGGCAATCAATAAAATTTGAAAAATAGGTACCGTGTTAACGCATTATTAATCGGATATATTTTGTAAAGTTGTGTAGTGTTCTTTTTGCGTTTCAAGTCCCCAATGAAATGCAAAAATCAAAAGCTCAATAGATATAAAAGATGTGGTATAAATTATAATGCGACAAATCTCCTTCCAAGTCACAATTTGTAAAAAAAACAAAAAAATTGTAGGTAATTAAAATACCGGTCTTCAATACAGAGCCTTGGCTCACACCGAACAGCAAGCTATGAAGGGTCCCAACAATGACTATTGTAAAACAATTCAAACGGGAAAACTAAAAGTCTAGTCTATGTTAAAAACGAGAAACCCCATCAACAAACGACAACTACTGATTTTGAACATCAGGTACCTGACTAATGAAAAGTGAAAACAAATGCAGAGGGTTAAAACGTTTTAATGTGGTATGGGAGTCTACAATAGAAATGACAGAATTTGTCCGTACTTTGTCAAAACGTAGTATCGATTATAAGTGAGAGGTTTAGCTAGCTATAAAACCAGGTTCAATCCACCATTTTCTACATTAGAAAATGCCTGTACCAAGTCAGGAATATGACAGTTGTTACCCATTCGTTTGATGTGTTTGGACTTTTGATTTTGCCTTTTGATTTTTGATTTTCCTTTTTGAATTTTCCTCGGAGTTCGGTATTTTTGTGTTTTTACTTTTTAATATATGATCAAAAATGTAATAAAAATGATAAGTCATTTCGCATTTGCATAAGCTCAGATTGTGACAAAATGACAAATTTTGTATGGATTATACAGGAAAAAAATATTTTGTGATTAGAAACCAAATAAAATGATAAAAATGTAAAATAAATTAAGGAAAAGATAGCTTTCAGACAATGCTTTGAGAATATCAAAAGAAAAGATAGGGTCACTGTACGTTTTTGTCGGCTAAAATGCAAAATAGGAAAATTCCATGTATATTCCTTCAGACATGCACTGTTTAAGAGTTACCTACCCTTAAAATGCCAAATTAAAAAACATTTGAAAACAACCAAAACAAATCTGTTATTAATATATTAATATTTATAAGTTATACTCATATACATTGGTTCTTTTAAATGAAAATCCACATTAGATATCTGCATTCCTGCATCAAATTTTGATAACTTGATAGAAAATCTCGACCTTCGGTTCTCTGTTTTTTTTTACAATCCAAGATGGCGAAAAACACCCAAACCACCTTAATCGGTACAAACCTTCACCCTTATCCGACACAATAGTGTAACATCACAACATAGAAAGACACATCAAACGCATGGATAACAACACCCGAATTCCTATCTGTGGTAAAGACATTTTCTTAAGTAGAATTATGTTTTACACATTTCGCTATCAGTTTATTTTCGACTTAAGTAAATCAAGTATATATGCATCTTTTAAATATTAGTTTTATATGGTGTTTGGTTGAAATCAGGGTAGTTACATAATGATGGCGACTTATGAGAAAATATTTGTACACAGCTACTTTTTTCAACGGTACTATTTCTGTACTAGAAATCTTCTTTTAATATTTAATCATATTGTGTTATTTTAAAATTATTGTAAGATTTTAAAAGTATGTGAATTTTACAGAACTTGATTTTTTTATGTTACATTGTTAGATATTCAGAAAAAAAGTAGCTGCGTAGTGTTTTAGTGGTTCATTGAGCTTTAAATACTATTTTATTAATTTCATACTTTATTATGCTACAAATTGTAAACAACTTAACCTTTCTCACTTTTACTTGGTGTTTGTAAAAATAGCTTGGTTTTCTGTGAATAGACTTGGTCATTACACATAAGTTCACGATAGTATTTCAAACTTTAAAATGATACTAAATGTGAAAAGTTGAAATGATGTTACGATTTTGTATGATAAAGGAAAGACAAATGAACTAAAGATACAAACAAGTATGACGCCGACAAATGAATTTAGGAAGTTGTGGTGTGAGCGCCAATGAGACAACTCTCCATCCAAATAACAATTTATAAAAGTAAACCATTGTTGGTTAATGTACGGCCTTCAATACGGAGCCTTTGCTCACAGCGAACAACACGCTATAAAGGGCCCCAAAATTAATAGTGTAAAACCATTCAAACGGGAAAACCAACGGTCTAATCTTTATAATTTGTTCTTTAAACACATGATTACAGAATGCAACACATAAAACTAAAGAAAACGGTGGAATAATTGTACAGTTCCTTTACATTGTTGATAGCCAATTATCAAAATAAGTGTGATAACGAAAAAAAAAGCATAAAATCCATGGTTATCTTTGTCCTATATATTGTTATATTCGTCAACGACGTCTTGGTTGTTTAATGACATTAAAGTTCCTTGATAGTAAATGCATCCCTATCAAATAACAATATTCTAACAGAAACTCGTGAAATTTAAATATCGGTTGCTCTTCAACTTCGTACTTTATTTGGCCTTTTTAACTTTTTTGGATTCGAGCATCACTGATGAGTCTTTTGTAGACGAAACGTGCGTCTGGCGTTTATACTTAATTAAGTCCTGGTATCTATGATGAGTTGATTTACATCAACTTCATAATTTGTATTCTCACATTCAGATTATATATAATGTCTTCTTGCTTATAGATTCAAATGTTGGTGACTGCAATGAAAGCACATATTACATAAATATACAGTTTATAATATAAACTATACAATTTGTATATCAAAATTTTGACGCCAGTTTGTCTCCGAGTGGCGTACCGTCTCCAGTATCATTATGACAACTCAGCCCATTCAACCACTTTTACTAATTATTAGGTCTTTCACCTTTCGGATGAAAGACCTATTGTTTTTGTTCTGATTATTATTATTATTATTTTTTTTCTTCCGCCAACTTTTTTTTCCTTCGCTGTTTTTTTGTTTCGCAAGATGTCGCTTAGATAAATGAAATATGATATCGAACAGTTTATGCGCTTTGAGACTAACCCTGCTTAACCGAACACTTTCCCATATAAGAGTTATCTCCCCGAACACTGTTTTTCTTGTTATCGCTTAATCTTCACAACCGTATAAGAAACTGACAAATTTATTTTTCCAAATGGCGCGTTACATCCTCAGGATGTTCTGTTTTATTTTGACCGAAGCCGTATGGAGATTCCATATGAGAGTTATTTCCCCTTTTGATTTTGAAATTTTGAAATGTATTTTAAACTGGAAAACCATAAGTGATAGAGACCTAGGGTATTTTGATTTTAGATCCTTGGTCCAAAAAAATTAAAATAAGGTCAAGGTCAAAGGTCAAGGTCGTATTTTAGATTTTTATTGGTCTTTGATTTCCCTATAACTTTGGAATGGTTATAGATACAGAAAATTTACATAGTGAAAAATGTTTGGTACCTCAAGGGGCAACTTTGTTACATTTCGACTGTATTGGTTTTACCATTGTGTAAGGGACATAATCCCCATTGATGGTTTATATAAAGCCATTATAAGACAAAACTCTTAAACCAAATGACCTTGACCCATAGGGTCTTTTGAAATGACATTGTGAAGCAATGACCTTGACAAAGGTTACAAGGTCAAAGGTCAAGGTCATGTACATATGTGATTTGGGGCACTACTTGAAGAGTTTTATGTGTGTTTGCCAACCAACCAACCAACCAACCAACCAATTAATCAACCAATAATGATCATGATCAATCAATCAATCAATCATGTTTCCCAATCAATCAATCAATCAATCATGTTTCCGTCTCATGTGTTTATCATAGTGTTCAAGATCTTCTTTGTTTCTTTTTCGCTGTTTCAATTGACCCTATCCAACGTGTTTAACCGTTTAACCAACCAACCAACCAACCAACTAATCAATCAATTAATCAATCAATCAATCAATCAATCAATCAATAAATCAATCATGATCATGATCAATCAATCATGTTTCAGTCTCATGTGCTTAATATAGGGTCCAAGATCTTTGTTTCTTTTTCGCTGTTTCAATTGACCCTATCCAACGTGTTTAACCGTTTAACCAACCAACCAACCAACTAATCAATCAATCAATCAATCAATCAATCAATCAATCAATCAATCAATCAATCAATCAATCAATCATGTTTCATGAAACATTGAAATTTAATATTGTTCTTGCGTCACTTCTGAAAAAAAATCCACATGTACTCTGAAACTACAAGTACAATCGACCTCAAAATTTGCAGTCAGCAGGGCATACATGTACTAAAAGTTTATAAAAAAATTTGGTGCAGATATCTCTCAAAGCTTTTCCTAGAGAAAAAAAATGGCAATGCCGTAAAAATCGCTTGCTAGGTCCGTAAATCTCAGTGAAATCCTACAATAAAAATGTCTGCTCCTGGATTGAAAAACTTATCTGTTACAAAACTTGTGCTGAAAAATGTACATTTTAAGAAAATAATCCTTAAACGTGTTTTAAAGTTACACCGGATCAATTAAATCCAAATCATGCACTGCTGGTGAACTGTGAACAAAATGTCAATTTCCTACAATGACAAAAGAAATTACATTGTGTACATTCCATCTCTATAGATGTTGTCTGTTTAACGTCCCCACCTAAAAAGAAATAAAAAGACTAAGTTTTTGTTAATATAAACCCAAGTCACGTGGTGTCTCCTCAATCTGGCGCGCGCGCTGTACCTAAAATAAAATAAAAACTTTCCAAACTAAACATGAAACTTCTCCGGTAACACAATAATATAGACCCCATACCGAAACAAACAAACAAACGAACAAACACCCCCCCCCCCATATAATCAATTTCAAAGGGGGAAAGACCTTTTACAATTGCTTTTTAAAAGCAATTGATTTATATTTATAACTTATATTTCTTTGTTTAACTTTAACCACAATTTGTTTTTAACAAGTACGACGAACTCGATGAAATGTGTTTAATCATCGTTGTGTTTTCTTATTTTTATAGTCAATTCAACCTTTCTCTGAAGACCCGTGTACCAGAGATACAGAACTTTCGCCACGAATAAAAGCTACAAATTTGCTACATTAGAAAAATGTTTGAAAGATTGTTTATTCTTAGTTATTAGTTATTACCTCTCTTATTTACCTGTATCACACAAACAAACAGACATTGACTCGCACCTTTCGACAACAAATTATACTAAACACTAGTATCACTGAAAAATGTTTAAATCATTAGGTGCTTAAGGTCGTTTTCTTCTTTGAGTTAGTTCCTCCGTTCAAGGAGCCGCTGTTTGTCCCCGGGACACAAGTTACTATTATGACATTCAAATACCTATATTGATGAAAAACTGACAAACTAATCAAAACTATCAACACAATGCATCAGTATGTAAATAAACGGGTTAAGAAACACGAACTGTTTGTATCACTATAAACTTTTTAAGTAGTCTTCTATATTTCTATATTCTTCAAATAAAAGCTGTTCATCTGCAGCACGATGCAAGTCGTGTGGTAACAGACGATATGTGACTTGTCAACACATACTGAATACTCAAACAGTTACTTGCAACTTCATGTGGTCTGTGCGGCTGAAACCCCAATTGATCCAAACTAAATAATCCTGTGAAAATTGATTTGAAACATAACAGTTGTTGTCCATTTTTTTCAATATGTTCTGCCGTTTTGCTGTTTTGAATTTTCCTCGGAATTCTGTACTTTTGTTGGGTTTTTGTAGCAAAATATCCTTATGGTAAGACTGTTCCTTATATCTATATATACTATGAAAAGAATCAAAAATGATTATCAAAGTTTTAAAGAACTTGTACAAATATGTAAGAGAAAATAAAAAAAGCAATACAGATGTTAAACAATCCTTGAGATTTACAGAATTTTACATTGTGTTGTTGTAAGGTAAATTTGTGTATTCTTTTTTTTTTTCTAAAGTTAGGACATACAATTGGTTTCTTAGGATAGTCCTACAGGTAACAATGTCATAAAACGTTATAAAAACAACAAATGGGTCACTAAAACTACTAATACAATATTAAACTATCACACTTTTCTAAGAATAAAAATAATAAAACATTTCTTTTTTCTAATTTTTGTAAAAGATTCAAACGTATTACATAAAGTATTTTGTGCTGTCTTTTTTGAAGCCTTAAAAATACTATCAGCGAATAACTAAAACGGTGCTATAATAATTTAAAAAAGGGAAAAAATTACTTCTTTTTATAACTTATCTACATTCGATACATGTAATGAAATCAAGTGGATCTAAGGACAAAACTAGATTATTTACTAAAATTGCAGCACGAATATGGCGTTTAAAAAAGTTTTGTGACTATATAATTTTATTTTCGTATTAAAATCGTTTGTATCTTTAATCATATTTTAAATAACGTATTCATTAGTATTACTTTGAATCTTTTACTTTTATTTTGCGTTAAATGTTTTCCATATAAAAGTCATCCTCCCTCTTTTTACAAATATAGATATTAAAATACAAAAAAAGCTATGTCATAGAAATCTCTACATACTTTTTAAAAAAAAAATTAATGTGTTTGGATAGTCCTAGGACCATCGTAGTTAGGACTGTCATCAGACAGCTCTGTTTTACATCCAAATACATATCTCAGACACGTCCTACAACCATCCTAAATAATGTCCTAAGACATATCTTAGGACATATCCTAGGATAGTTTCATTGACACGGCAACTACTTTATTGGTTTTTTTTGTCTTTATGTCAAAAATAAATAAATTACAAAAAATAGTCTTTATTTTCTGTACATTTGTGTTTGTTATTCCAACCCTTTTCTGGCTTGTTAGACAAAGTTTTTTTTGTCTATTTGTTTTATGTAATTATCGATATTGAGTTATATACACCACAGTTTATTTTGAACCGATCTCATTCTTTTCATACCGCTTCAAACCAAACGTTGGAAGTTTAAATATGCCACGTGTTGATTTTTGTTGACTGAGTTGACGAAGGATTCGAGCAAGTTGCCAAAGTCTTTTTCTTGTACATTTTCCTAGGTTGTAACGTCATCAACTGTGACTGTAGATTATCCGTACGATTAGTTTGATTGATACGATGGGCTTTGTTCCACCGTTTTTTTTGTCTCAGATTTTTGAAAAAAAAAAACTAACCAAAATACCTAACTCCTAGGAAAATTCAAAAAGTTCCTAATCAAACTGGCAAAATCGAAAGATTAATAACAGCAAACGAATGGATGATAACTGTGATACCTCCTGACTTGGAACATGCATGTTCTGCTGTTGAAAATGGTAAACTAAATGTTGTTTTATTTCAAGCTTAAACTTCACTTGTATAAAAGTTGCATACAATTCCATTATATTGAGAAACAAGCACTATGATTTATCTGTCATGATACCGATGTTCACATAGTACACATAACACAACACAGAAAACTAAAGAATAAGCAACACGAACCCTATCAAAAACTAGGGGTGATCTCAGGTGCTCCGGGAGGGTAAGCAGATCCTGCTCCACATGTGGCACTCGTCGTGTTGCTTATGAGATAACAAATCTGGTAAAAAGTCTTATTCATTAGGTCACATTTATGAAAGTGGATAGGAATGTTACGACGTAAGGACGTGATGGCGTCCGTAAAATTTACGAAAAGATGCTAAATTATCATATATTAGCTGACGATGGATGTTATTGTAACTTAAAAGTCAATGATCGTGTTTATTTGAATACCAGACGATGTTAAAGCTTTGTTTATTTGTAAATATGTGTTTATTTTCAAGGTTATACAAACACTGTGAATAATGATTCAAATTATACAATGAATAACGAAACGACCATGTAGTTTTCTAGTAGTAAGAAAATTATTTTGCATATGTGTGTAATAAATATGTACATATGGATAAACTTGATATATGTGTCATTGAGAAATTGACCAAACTTCACATCTATACAAAATCCAGATGTCGAAAATAAACTGATCACGCAATAGTGAAAAAAAACTACCAACCGAGAAAAAGACAAACAATAGTACACACAACATAACATAGAACATCAAACACTAAAGGAAAACACGTAAAGAAAACTTATTACATTGGGCAAGTGACATTGTAAGCAAATCATCAAGAAAAAGGAATATTCTCTTATATTTTTTCCTGTAACGTTTTTTGTTTTTGTTTAGATAATATTAAGGGTAGGAAAATATTATCAAACAGAAATTGCAATTGGTTATAAAATAGTATTTTTTTGCGAAGCTTCTATAATTTTTCCATTCTTTTTGACTTGATACATAATAAAGACCACTGGACAAATACAGCATAAACGTCAACGACATAATACTGTCTTATTTTATGTTATGTCTTTTGTGTATCTTTCCTATTTAAAAGTGAATTTTAAACAATTACCAAATTATTCAATTGTGAGACTGAAATGTGTATTTTTGTAAAGTGCGATTTATTACTCATTTGTTTGAAGATATACAATAGTTGTATGCTGCACAGCTTGGTTTTGATATAAAAACAAATTATTAATTTCACACTTCAAAATGTGAGGAATGGTAAACAACTTAACCTTTGTAGCGCTTATTCACGGAATATCATTGGTTAACATCACTAGATTGTAACTATAAAACAGAGGAAGCTTCCTAAAACGCATTAAAGAAAAAAATGGGTTTGCTCTCTAGTATTAGTGAAAAACTGAATAGGTGTTCTAAGAAAAATCAGTTCATCATGGGCAAGTTAGAAGAGGATTTCGATGACCTATTTAACTTTGTAATTAGCGGTAATCTTGAAATGGCTCAACTACAGCTGAAAGGATATACTAATATTAATTTTAAGAACTCTTTAAGATCTACTCTACTTATCAGCGCATGTCGGTCAAAGGCCAACGAAAAAGAAATTTTCCATTTTGTTCAATTTTTATTGAACAAGGGTGCTTACATAATGAAAAAGGACACGTCTGGAAGAACGGCTGTGGACTATTGTGAACAAAACAAACTGTTCAAAGTTAAGATGCTACTTTGTAAAACATTAGACAGCATAATTATGGACAACATCGCTGATTTCTTCTGATGGCGATTACTGCATCGATAGTATCTAAACGCTATCAAATTTAACATACCTGCAAGTCAATCGCAGAAGTCGAAAGGAAATTGACAACACCGGGGTTTGAAGAAAACAAGAGATGACGACAGAACACATTCCACAAACACTACATAAAAGTCAAACGGAACGGACACTGACAACACCGTGGCTTGAGAAAAAAGATGACAACAAAACACACTCCACTTCTCTTCCTAGAAAATCGAGTAACATCGCCATGTTGAATATGCATCCAGAATAACATGAGCAGATTGATAGCTGAATATTATTTTTATCTAACTATCATTTCTATGTTCAGGAGATATAAAGTATTAACGTCTCTGTGTGTTTGTATATTATTGTCAAACGGAAATTGAATTTAGTTTTATTCTAAATCTGTACTATAAATGACGTACTTGCATATTAAATAAATACATCATACTGATTATTACAGACTTTTTTTATTGTCAGTATCCATAAGAATCGGAATGAAATTCATTCTTAATTTGTACAATCAATAAATTACTCAAGTTGAATATTTTGGAATAAATGGTGTTTGTAATTTAACATATACATATTCGTATGAATAGTTAATTCAAAATAAAATTTCAAATTTTTGGTTCTCGGCCCTAAGACAAATTGACGCTATGTTCATACAAGGTTTTATCCAGCAAATCTAAATCGTCAGTTTCAATGTATCATGAGAAATAAAGGTCAATCATATCGCAAAGAAATATCATATATTAGTTTTTCTTTGATGCAGCAAGAAGGGCGCCGCATTATTGTCGGCATGCTTTTCGGAAGAATAACTATTCAAACACAAGCTGCAATAAGTGTAAATAAAGAAAATAGAACTAGCAATACGAATTGTGATAAATCAAAAGTTCAAATACATCAAATGCATGAATAACAATTCTATAATTTTACTTTTTGTCATGTTCCTGACAAGCATTTTGCTATATATAAATGGAACAATTCACCTAATTTTATATCCAGGTTAACCTCTCACTAGTAAGAGAAAGCTATGGCGATAGTTAAAAGTAAAATCACAAAAATACTGAACAAAGAGAAAAATCAATTCGGAAAGTCCATAATCACATGTCAAAAATCAAATTACAAAACGCATCGAAAACGCATAAAAAATGAAAAGTGTATGAAAAACTGTACCAGTTACAATCCGGTTATAACTTGCTTTTGATAATAAGTAATAAGGCTATAAATGTGATTACCGAAAACTTAATTACATCCATGGTCATCTGTGTGACCGCTTTTCATATGTTTCTATCAATAAACTCCTGATAGAGACACACATCCGTCGTATCAACGTGCAGATTTATATCCTCCTTTTGCAGGTACTTGTGCATGGGTATGTTGACGGAAGTGACAAGTTCACATCGTATACAAAAGTCCAAAGGTTGTAGTTTTCAACCAGTACTGTTTTTTTCATTTCAACGTGTCTATCTATAATTTAAAAAAAAGGATTATGAAAACTACACGAAATATAGAAACAATCTAAGAATACTGTTAACAAAACTTAGATTTTTTTAAATAAAAAGGCTTTTTTTTCCCCAGAAGTAGATAAACTCTGTTTGGCCTTTTCTTTTTTCAATTCGAGTGCTACTGATGAGTCTTTTGTAGACGAAACGCATGTCTGGCGTAGATACGAAATTTCATTCCTAGTATCTATGATGAGTTTATTTAATAGTATATGACGAAAATCATGTCTTGACACATCAAACATACTTTTTTCTGGACTGGTGGAAAAGGACACTAGCTACAAGATATATAAAAAAACTAAAATACGATTATGTTTTGTTCACTTAGTAATGAAGTGAAATTGTGTATAACGTCACCCTTTGGAACGTTTGGTATTATAGCTTTTTTGTGAGAAAAAATAATAGTAAATGATAATTAGTCTTACAGCGGGCATATGACAACCATTATTGTATAATTAATAAATTATTTGAAAATGTATCCTACAGGTTGAAATGTTGATATCTCAAAGTCAGATTTTAGGTAAAAGTAGTAAAATACCGAGGAAAGTTCAAAACGTAATCACATGATAAAATTTAAAATTCAAACACACTAAACGACCGAATAACAACTTTCATAATCTAAAATTGGTACCGGTATTTTCTCATGAAGAAAACGGTGAATTTATCCTTTTTATCGGTAGCTTAATCTTTTCTATGTATCACAGTCGCGTTATAATGACAACGATATGTGAATGAAAGAAACATACATACTAGTTTAACCATGGTTGCCTATTTCCAATAATATTCAAAGTTTGAAAATAAACAGTATTTGTGAACAAGGCGCGTTTTTTGGCGTATTAAAATTCTAACCTGATGCATTTTGTTATCTATTAATCATGTGTGTCTTTGTCTTATACGTTCTTCTATGTATTTGTATTGTAGTCCTGTAATATTATGTTGTCATTTCAATGTGTATGTATTGCCATTAAAGTGCGAGGTTTGGCATGTCACAAAACAAGGTTCAACCCACCATTTTTTTATTTAAAAATGTCCTGTACCAAGTCAGGAATATGGCCATTGTTATATTATTGTTCATTTCTGTATGTGTTACATTTTAACGTTGCGTCGTTTGTTTTCTCTTATTTTTGAGTGTAATTCACAATGCGATAATACGTGTCAAAGTACTTGTCTATCCCAAATTCATGTATTTGGTTTAATGTTATATTTGGTATTCTCTTGGGATTTTGTCTGATGCTTGGTCCGTTTCTGTGTGTGTTACATTTTAGTGTTGTGTCTTTGTTCTCTTATATTTAATGTGTTTCCCTCGGTTTTAGTTTGTTACCCCGATTTTGTTTTTTGTCCATGGATTTATGAATTTAAACAGCGGTATACTACTGTTGCCTTTATTTACAGTATGGTCAGATTTGGTGTTTTCATAAACCTGCAGATAAAAACGATTATAGTGTAACTATTAAAGAAAAAGCTTTTTGAACATTTATCATTTCGGGGTGAAATCATAAATACTTTGAAATCTGTCAGCAAAAGATGAAATTAAAAAAATGTTTATGTAACTTCTAAGTCAATTGTCGTGTTAATAGTTATCAAAGGTACCTGGATTATAATTTAATACGCCAGACGCGCGTTTAAATACCAGACAAAGTTATCGCTTTGTTTTATTTGTAAATATATTTTCATTTTCAAGGTTATATAACAAATTTTACTATGAATACAAAAAGACCATATGAGTTTTTGGCATTTAGAAAATTGTTTTGCATTTGTATGTAATAATTGTATGCTTAACAAAACACTTGATGTATGTGTTTTTGAGATATTCACCCAACTTCACGTCACACAAAATAAAAAAAGACAAACAGATGTTGTTGACACACGGTTGATATTCGGCCATATACAAGTCACTATGAAATAAATCTTGCTCTAATAGCCTGTTGATATTCGGCCATATATAAGTCACTATGAAATAAATCTTGCTCTAATAGCCTGTTGATATTCGGCCATATATAAGTCACTATGAAATATATCTTGCTCTTATAGCCTGAAGTTAAATAGAATTGCAGATAAATCGACACAATAAGATCCATAGGAATCTCATATAGAACACTACAAGCTATTAATCTCATGGAGAATTGTAGAAAAAAGACCGATACAAAATACAATGTATATCAAGCTTCTAATTGCCCTGATTCTAGTATATAAAAAGTAAAATCACAAAAATACTGAACTCAGAGGAAAATCAATTTGGAAAGTCCACAATCACATGGCAAAATCAAAAAACAAAACGCATCAAAAACGAATGGAAAAGAACTGTCATATTCCTGACTTGGTACAGGCATTTTCAAATGTAGAAAATGGTGGATTAAACCTGGTTCTATAGCGCTAACCCTCTCTCTTTAATAACAGTCTCATCAAATTACGTTATATTTACATGATGCGTTAAATAAACAGTCACAATTAATAAAATAGTCAAAATATGGGTACATCAGTCATCATCGCATAACAATTTTAAAAGGGACAATATTTTTACTTAAGATGGTTTACACAATAAAGCCAATAGTAGGTCAAAATAAAACCAATTTTTAAGTAGATGTTAATGATAAAATTGAAAATGAAAATGGGACAACAACCCAACCTCAAAGCAGACAACAGCAAAAGGTCATCAACAGGTCTTCAATGCACCCGCAGGCGCTCTTCAGCCTGCCCCTTAACAAATATATACTAATTCAGTAATAATGAATATCATACCAAACTGCAAACTATACACAAGAAACCAAAAGTTAAAATAATACAGGACTTACAAAGGTCACAGGCTCCTGACTTGGGACAGGCGCAAAAATGCAGCGGGGTTAAACCTTTTTGTGAGTTCTCAACCCTTCCCCTATACCTCTAGCTAATGCAGAAAAGTAAACATACATTTACCAAAACATAGGTAGGTAAAAAAAGGTAAAATTTACGAAAGGAATACTGAAAAAATTGTCTTATATTTTCTTATGTCTTGAATTTATCTTTCCTTATTGAAGAAGTATAGTTGATGAAATCTTCATAACATTCAGTCGTGGTCCAGAAATGTGTCTTTTCGTACAGACTGATTTGGAATACATTATTGGAGAAGAAACAATAGATGTAAACTTCACAGCTTGATTTTCATTTGAAAACAACATTATTGAATTCACATTTCAAAATGCATCTTTTTAATTTCGTTGAGAGAATGTCATTTGATATGGCCACGTGATTTTTAACTATAAAAAAGGGGAAGCGTACATAAACGCGTAAACAGAAATCATGGGTTTGCTTTCTAACATTAATGGAAAACTTAAGAAGTGTTCTAAGAAACAAAAGATCGTAATGGGCAGATTAGAAGAGAATTTCGAGGATTTATTTAAGTATGTAAGTAGCGGACATCTTGCAATTGCTCAACTTCAGCTAAAGGAATTTACCGATGTTAACTTTAAAGACTCTTCAAAGTCGACACTACTGATCACCTCATGTCGGTCAAAGTCAAACGAAAAACAACTTTTCAGTTTTGTAAAGTGTTTATTAAAAAAGGGTGCTCACATCATGAACAAGGACTTGTCAGGAAGAACGGCTGTGGACTATTGTGAGCAAAATAAACTGTTTCAAATTAAGATGCTTCTCTGTAAAACATTAGACAGCATAATTAAGGAAAATATTGCTGATTTTTTCTAATCATAAATCGGCTGATGTTGAGGAATAAGCTTTTACTAAACACAGTTATATTTGCAACAAACTTTCAAAAGGCGTATATCAGAAGTCGAACGAAAACTGACCACGCTGTGGACAAAAAGAAGATGACAAAACAAAGTCCACAAAAACAACACAGAGTATCGAAAAGCATCGCCATGTTTGCATCTTCTGGTAGGATAACATGGGCGAGAGCGACTGTGTGATATTGTTTCAGTCTAACATCAATCTGTATGTTGAGGAGATATCATGTACGTTTTGTTTCATTTTAATATAATGATCAAATTGAAAATGAATTATAATGTATTCTTATTCTGTACTAATAATAACAAACTAACATAAATAAAATCAAATGATACAATTTAAAATTACAGACTGACTTGTCTTATATTGTTTATTTTCAACTGTAATGTAAATGAAAGTTCAAAACGGAAATTCCGTAATCAAATGGCAAAATCATAAACTCAAACACAACAAACAAATTGATAGCAATGTCATATTCCTGACACTGTACATTTTTTTTTATTATGTGTAACATGGTCATTTAAACCAGATTTGAAATTGAGATTTCAAAACCAAAAATACAACCATGGTCATATCTGCTCGCGCTTTTTAGTGTCGATGAACTAAATTTAACCTTCAGAGTCTAAATAAGATTTTAAATTACAAAAGAATGTAAACATTGTATCAGCTTGGAGATGATTAGTAAATGTTTCAAAATACTTAAGTATTGATATGTTTTTCGATATTAGAAGTTAACAGCATCATAATCGGATCATTACGTTTCTATAATAACCCTCCTTGTCTATTCCTCGTGGCTGTCAATGTAAGGAAATGAAAAACATCAAAGATATTTAAAAGATTTAATATATTTAAAAGATATAAAATAAACAATCATATAATGTTTTAATCTGATGATCGGTTAACAATCATAAGCTCTCTGAGCTTTTATAACCGAGAAACGCATACATTTACATAACAATCATACACAATACAAATATTAAAACAAAAAAGACATAGAACATACATTTCATGCACATTTAGGCTGCACTATTAAATACTATATTATACACATGCATAAGCACTAAAAGCAAACATAAAAACTAAAGCACAGCATTCACAAATTATAAAAAGATTAGCAAACATTCACAAGAAGCAGCACTATTATATTTCAAGCTATATCATAAAATAAATAAAACTATGCACATGCATTGCAATGGCATGAGTTGCCATTCCATGAGTTTATTAGACTCTTGAATTGGGTAAAAGATGTTTCAGTTCTAAAGAGGTTTGGCAACTCATTCCATAGTTTGGCAGCAGAATATCTGAAAGATTTCAAGCCATACCTTGTTGTTCTTACGTCTGGTATTTCAGCAAAATTTTGGTATCTGAAAGAATATTTTGTTTTTTTAATATTTATAAGGTCATGGAGGTATACTGGATTTTCATGATTGAGTGTTCTAAAGACCTCTATTGCCATGGTTCTTAGGCGTCTTACTTTGAGTGATGGCATTTTTGATTTTAAAAGTAAGTCTTCATATGTGCTGTTGTGATCCTGGTAAATGAAGCGAAGTGCTCTTTCTTGTACTTTTTTTTTTTAGTGTTGGGCTCGCTGCAGAAATGCCAGGACAATGAACAGAAATTAAAGTTTGACATGATAAAGGAGTGATATATTGTTAATTTTCCAAGTTTGTTTAAGTATTTGCCAAGTCTTTTTAATACATTTAGTTGTCTGGATGCTTTTTTGCAGATGTTTGATATATGCGTGTTGAAATTTAGTTCAATGTCAATGGTGATGCCTAATAGTTTGACCTCTTTTTCACATTTTATTTTGTTACCTGCTAGATCAAATGTAATGTTTTTGCCCATTGTTTTTTTGCCAATTGCCAAAGCATGAAATTTTTCAGGGTTTGCCTTCATTTGATTGGAAGAAAACCATTTTATTAGAGCCAAACTGTCTTTTTCAAGTGTGGAGATAACGGTGTCTATATCTCTATTTGCATAAGATAATGTGTTGTCATCAGCATAATTGTAGAGTGAACTGTTTGTGGTGAAGTGAAATATGTCATTAATGAAGATGTTAAACAGTATAGGACCTAGAATAGAACCTTGTGGTACTCCTTTGTATATGTTTTGCCAATTGCTCAGACTAGAGCCAACTCGAACACATTGTTTCCTGTTAGATAAGTAATTTTTAATGAGTTTTAATGAGGAAGTTGAAAGACCATATGCTTCAAGCTTAAGCAGTAGAAGATCGCGAGGGAGACAATCGAAAGCCTTAGATAGATCCATTAGAATTGAGCCAATTAACTTATTTTGATCAAGTGCCATTTTCCAGTCCTCTATAATCCTGAGTAGAGTAGTTTGACATCCATATTTTGGTCGAAATGCAGATAAGTATGGATGAAAGTGTGTATTGAAGTATTCAACTAGCTGGTTGTAAATTGCTCGTTCAAAAAATTTTGAAATTGCTGGAAGTATACTTACTGGTCTATAGTTGCCCACATCAAGTACATTGTTCTTTTTATGCAATGGTACAACTTGTGCCTCTTTGAATTTGTCTGGAAAAGTGGCTGATTTAATAGTCTTGTTTATCAATTCAGTTATTGGTTTTGTGATAACTGGTTGTGCTAGTTTTAGAACCTCAACTGATATGCCATCTATTCCTGTTGTCTTTTTTATGTTTAATTTTTTAAGTTGTTTATCTACAAATTCATTTGAGATGGCACTACATTCTAGTTGTTGTGTGGCAGTTTTGTTTTCGTGTATTTTTTTAACACTTGCAATGGATGGTTATTATTAGCAGGTGTGTTGTTGCCAATATCTTTAGCCACATTTACAAAGAAGTCATTGAAGTGTTCTGCTACTTTCTTTTGATCACTTATTATGTTTTCTTCATCACATAGAATGATATTTTTTGTGAAGTTGCTACCTTTGTTTGTAATAAAAGGTTTATTAGGCCAGAAATCAGATGTTTTTGGTCCGCCTATGCAGCGTTCGTAAAAATATGTTTTAATGGATTTTTTCTTTATTTTATTGACTAGATTTCTCTGTTGTCTATAGTGTTCCCAGGTATTACCTGATTTTTGTTTGTTATACCTGTTGTACAGTTGTCTTTTTTTGTACACTGCTTTTCCTGGTTCATAAATGGTGCTGGTTGTTTACATTCTTTTCTTTTTTTCAATGGAGCATGTTGATCTAAAACATTTACCACAGCCTTTACAAAATCTGAATATGCTTGATTTATATCATCTTGATCTATTATTTTAGAAAATTCAATTTTTTCTAAGTCTGAAATTAAATTATCTTGATCTAATTTTTTAAAGCTTCTATAAGTTTTATATTCTGTGGTCTTATTTGAAATTTGACCCTTTATCTGTACACTGATCATATTGTGAACATCACTAATACCAGTATTAAAATTTCTTATATTCATACATAAACTAGATTTATTTGTCAGTACAACATCTATCAGACTTGGATTATTCCCCTTTGTATGACATGTAGGTTCATGGACCAGATTTGTTAAATCACAAACATCACAAGCATCTTTTAAAGTATTACTTTTCTCATTTACTAGCATATCATAATTGAGATCACCCAACATTAAAATATTATCATATTTTGTTGAAGCTTTGTCAAAGGTATCTATAAAGTCTTTGCTAAATTCTGAATTTGACATAGATGGTGGTCTATATAACCCTGTTATTAGCCATTTTCTATTATTGACAAATAGGTCTACACAAATTGATTCTACTGAGTTAAATTCTAAATTACACTTCCTGTCACATACCAGATCTGATCGAGCATATGCGACAAGTCCTCCCCCGTTCTGATTTCTATCTGCTCTCCAAAAATGATAGTCATTTACACGAAACTGAGCATCTGTCTATTTTAGTTTCAGCAATAAATAACATTTCAACTAGACTAGATGATAAGAGACCTGTATGTCATTCTGGGGTTTCTCTTCGGTTAGTTTGGTGGCATAAATGTTTCAAGTATCTTAGTCAATTCGCTGTCCTCAATTTTAAATTTGATGAAATAATTTATTGAAACTAAGTTTGGATATATATGTTGTGGATCACTATCCCCTTCCCTTTCATGAATTTGACCTACCGAATTAGACTATTTACCGGATTTGTAATCACATAAGCAACACGACGGGTGCCGCATGTGGAGCAGGATCTGCTTACCCTTCCGGATCACCTGAGATCACCCCTAGTTTTTGGTGGGGTTCGTGTTGTTTATTCTTTAGTTTTCTATGTTGTTGCATGTGTACTATTGGTTTTTCTGTTTGTCTTTTTCATTTTTTAGCCATGGCGTTGTCAGTTTGTTTTAGAGTTATGAGTTTGACTGTCCCTTTGGTATCTTTCGTCCCTCTTTTGCTATGACGATGTTTGAAAGAACCCTGATATACAAAGTCAGATATCCAATACAGTGAATGCAGAATATTACTTAAATCATTTTTAATATTGTTTTACAACTTATTCGTCTCATACGACGATTGAATTATTTTACGACCTTGACTGGTCATACAGTCCTTACACTGTCGGTTCATCTTATATTCAATATGGACTTTTACTAAAACAAAATATTACAAAAAAATGTAATCTGGCTGTTTTTGAATGAAATGAAGAAACTAACCGTTTATTCATAGTTTAAAATGCCATGTTGACAGAATTGTAGCACCATCATTGTAAAATTGTTAACAAAATGAAAGTGAATTCTGTTATATTAATTGCAGTGTTACAATAATCTAGTTACAACTCGGTTTAACGTAATATTTTTCATTTCGAACTTCTTATATGTGACAAATTGTAAACAACTTAACCTTTCTAGCTTTTGTTATTGGTATAGCATCTAGACGTTTGTAACACTGCTGTGGTTCCATGTGTGAATAACAACCAAAGTCATCTTTGTCATAGAGTTGTAATAAAAGCAAATCAAGTCTAAAAAAAGTGAAATCACAAAAATAATGAATCCCGAAAACAATCAAAAACGGAAAGTCCCTAAATCAAATTGCAAAACTAAAATGCTGAACACATCAAACGAATTGTTAACAACTGTCATACTCCTGATTTGGTAAGTCATTTTTTCATGTAGAAAATGGTTCATTGACCCTGGTTTTATTGATAGCTTTACCGCTCACTTGTATGACAGTCGCATCAAATGCCATCATATTGACACCAATGCGTGAACAAAACCAACAGACAAAATAGGTAAACATTTCAAAAATAGGTATACAGCCATCAACATTTTGTAATAATCGTAATAATGTTAACAACAAACTATTATTTAACAAAGAAGCACAAACAGGTACATATTAAATTTAACAACCCTATTCAGTTTTTTTTTTATTTCATTTTTTGATTTTAAATCCACCCACAAAAGGATTAAAATGGTTTAAATACAGGTAATCAGAATGTAAGCGTCACGCAGATAGAGATATAAAACAATTTTGTCGTTCAAAGGATGAACAGATAAGCTATAGTTCTTTTAGGCCTTTGCAGAATCTTCAAATAACAGGATTCGAGATTGAACCTTTAATTTTTTTGTTATAGTAGCGTCCCTTTCAAAAGCATGTTCTATATATAAACGAATTGTTTTTAGAAGTTACCCCAACCTCTTGTTAATCTAGTCTTTGGGAATTTAAACTTCATAAAGTGGTCTATATCACCATATAAGCATTATAATTTATTTTGTTTTTCATTCGACTGCTACTTTATATGTAAACATACAAAACTTTGAATTTGTCGAAAAACTAAGTATTTTCTTATCTCAGGCATAGATTACCTTAGCCGTATTTGGAACATTTTTTGGGGGAATTTTGGGTTCTCAATGCTTTTTAACTTTGTCCTTGTTTGGCTTTGTAAATATTTTGATATGAGCATCACTGATGAGTCTTGTGTAGAAGAAACGCGCGTCTCGCGTACTAAATTATAATCCTGGTACCTTTGATAACTACTAGCTTAATAGTTGCATCGTCGTCGATCTTTTCACAAAATCAAAACAGAAGAATGTAAACATTAATTATGTATTATTGTCATATTGTTTATTTTCTTTGGTTACATCTTTTGACATTAGACTCAGACTTTTCTTGAACCGAATTTTAATGTGCGTATTGTTATGCGTTTACTTTTCTACATTGTTTAGAGGTATAGGGGGAGGGTTGAGATCTCACAAAGATGTTTAACCCCGCCGCATTTTTGCGCCTGTCCCAAGTCAGGAGCATCTGGCATTTGTTAGTCTTGTATTATTTTAATTTTAGTTTCTTGTGTACAATATGGAAATTAGTATGGCGTTCATTATCACTGGACTAGTATATATTTGTTTAGGGGCCAGCTGAAGGACGACTCCTGGTGCGGGAATTTCTCGCTACATTGAAGACCTGTTTGTGACCTTCTGCTGTTGTTTTTTATTTGGTTGGGTTGTTGTCTCTTTGACACATTCCCCATTTCCATTCTCAATTTTATCATAGATACTTCTATAAAATAAAATCAATGTTGTTTTACATTTTAGAATACAAATACAAATCCTGTTCTTAATTAAGTCAAATATCAGCACTGACTTAATATCTGAATAACAGAAACTGTCTTCTTGTATGTTTTGAAATAAGGAGATGTGCTTTGATTGTCTACGAGACAATGACATTGTATCCATTAAAATTCAAATTATATAAATTCTACTAACAATACTAATGCAATTCAAATACAAAACCAGGATCAAATAGTTATCAAAAGTACCAGAATTATAAATGTTTACGCCAGACGCGCGTTTCGTCTACATAAGACTCAGTGACGCTCAGACCAAAAAACAATAACTAAATCTAAGGCAAAATGAATGTAAATAAAATTAGGAAACAAAAAATAATGCATATTCAAGAAAAAGTGACACGTAAATAAAGGCAACAAACTCATAATTGAAAATGATAAATCCTTGGACAAAAAACAAAATCGGGTTAACAAACTGAAGCCAAGTGAAACGCATTAAATATAAGAGAACAATGACCACACAGAAACGGACCAAGCATCAGACAAAATCCCAAGAGAATAACAAATATAACATCAAAACCAAATACATGAATTTGGGATAGACAAATACCGTGCCACGTATTATCTTAATATCTCAAAAAAAGGAGAAAACAAACGACGTAACGTTAAAATGTAACACACACAGAAACGAACTATAATATAACAATGGCCATCTTCCTGACCTGGCACAGGACATTTTTTAAGGGGTAAAAATGGTAGGTTGAACCTGGTTTTGTGGCATGCCAAACCTCGCACTTTAATGGCAATGTTAAATATAACATTGAAATTACAACATAATATTACAGGACTACAATACAAATAAAAAGGAGAACATATTAGACAAAAAACACACATGATTAAAAGATAACAAAAAGCATCAGGTTTAAAATTCAATACGCCAAAAACGCGCCTCTTCCACACAAGACTTACCAGTGACGCCAAGATGTAAAAGATCGAAAGTGAAAAAAAGTACAAAGTTGTACAGCACTGAAGATCAAAAGTTGAAAAAGGTTGTGTCAAATACGGCGTTGTTTTTATGCTTGATAAGAACATCCTTATTATTTAGAACAATTAATGTTCTTACAAACAGTAACTTTTATGAAATGAATATGAAAGAGATATACATAATGAAACTGAAGTATTAACTAATTACAGAAAACTAAACCCGAATACATTAAGCTTCGATTGATATCACCAATTTAAATTTCAGATTTACATTTAAAAAAGATATAAAAATGATCCCTTGAGCTGGAATTTCTTTTCCTTATCATTTATTATGTATTTCAATTATTTTTTAGGCCTTTGTCAGTCTCATATATTTTTTTTTAAATTTTGATTAATTCATATGTTCTGATTAAACATAAACTCATCATAGATACCAGGACTAAATGTTGTATATACGCCAGACGCGCGTTTCGTCTAGTAAAGACTCATCAGTGACGCTCGAATCCAAAAATGTTAAAAAGGCCAAATAAAGTACGAATTGCAGAGCATTGAAGTTCAGTTTGGCGTTTATTTCACTGAAAAATTATTAAAAAAAAATAATTTAAAAGCCAGCTAAAACTTATCTAGTGGGTAAGTGCTGTTACTTCTTTTCATCGGTTTGTTGTATCTTTGAAACATTCTAAATTTTTACTGTCATTCTATGAAAAATTTAAAGCATTAAGGCGTGTGTGATGCCAACACTAAAGTTGTTCAATTTTTAACTGCCCTGACTTGAACAGAATTGTATATAGTAGTCAACATAATAAGATTAAAAATAGGACAAAATGGAATAAACCCGCATACATATTATCGTTCAGTATCTTACATTTACCCAAATAAAAACAAAACGCACACCGCTTTGGACAACTTAGTTTGTGTGCTAACCATTACGAAAAAGGTACAGTGCGTAACAGTTTGTTTTATTTGTTTTTAATCATGTCTTGAATTTTCGTTTGGAAAACATTGCCTAACAGAAAAAAAAACCATCTTTGAATGAGGTGGCATTGTTTATACAAAAGTTCTCTCAAACTATATTTATATTTCAGATGACGTGATTGAAGAAAAAAACAAATAGAGGAAAACAGCATCAACTCAGCAGCTCATTCTTTATTTCTGTAGAAAATACGCATATTATGACGTCAACATTATAATATTGTTCCATTTTATTTATAGGTCTTGATTTAATGGATCTCTCATATTTAAGTAGTGAATTTGAAGAGATTAACAAAATATCTAAGTTTGGATTGGAAATGTGTGTTTATCTAATTATTTATAAAAGATGAATTCTAATAATTGTTTTAAAAGATACAATATATGTTTGCTCACAGCTTGATTTTGATTTCAAAACAACATTATTGATTTCACACTTCATAATGTGACGAATGGAAAACAAATTAACCTTTGTAGTTTTCGTTGAAGTATATTTATCATAAAATCACGTGATTGTAGCTATAAAAGAGAGACGACAACTATCATATGGACATTATCATATATCTAATTAAAACTCTAGACACTTAAACTCGTATAACAAACAATGGGTGTACTTTCTAACATAAGTGAAACACTTAATAAGTATTCCAAGAAAAACCAGTTCGTCATGGGTAAATTAAAAGAAGACTTCGAGGATCTATTCAACTTTGTAATAAGTGGTAATTTTTCAATTGCACAACTTCAGCTGAAGGAATATACCGATGTTAATTTTAAAAACTCTTCAAAGTCAACGTTATTGATCACCGCATGTCGGTCAAAGGCGAACGAAAAAGAAATTCTTAATTTTGTAGAGTTTTTATTAAAGAAAGGTGCTTATATTATTAAAAAGGACTCGTCAGGAAGAACGGCTGTGGAATATTGTGAACAAAATAAACTATTTCAAGTTAAGATGTTATTGTGTGAAACATTAGACAGCATTATTATGGACAACATCGCTGATTTCTTCTGATGACGCATAGTAATTTATTTTGATACTCGGTAGTAACATAAAGCTGCTCATGTAACAAATATTAAAACCGAAACTCGTGCGGTTCAAATTGATGCAGCCATGGCATGGCAATAGTGGAAAAATATAGTAACAAAGGCTAAAACTCTAGAAAGAAAATATAAGAACATCGTCACGAGATTGTCTGCATTATGAGTAAGACAAACAGTATTTCATCTAACATTCATTTCTATGTTAGAAAGATGATAAGTTTATTTGAATGTTATTGTCAAATGGAATCTATATGCTGATTGATTCCATCTATGTATTATTGATATACTACTAACATTAATAAATGATACCATAACACGTTATATTTTTTGTTTTTAATTAACACCAGGCTCAAACCACCATTTTCTACATTTGAGAATGCCTGTACAAAGTCAGGAATACGACAGATGTTGTCTATTCGTTTGATAAGTTTTGTCGTTTTATTTTGCCATTCGATAAGGGACTTTCCGTTTTGAATTTCCTTGGATTTCAGTACTTTTTGTAATTTTACTTTTTAGACAAATAACTGAAACGGTAAACGCGGTATATTTGTAACATATAACTACTTTTGATTAATAGTCAGATGAGATATGTCCTTTTCAGATCGTCTAAGATCATCTGAGGTTTTGTATGGATTCGTGTTGCGCAGTCTTTAATTTTCTATGTTATGCTTTAACTAACCAAATATGGCTTCCAATATAAACCGGTTTTATTGTATTTATATTGGTGTTAAGCTTCTATTTCACTGATGACGAAAGATACAGAAACGAGGCGATAGTTGACAAAGCAACATTATAATTCATTAGTCGAAAAAATTATTGAGAATGAGACGTCTAAGATAGAAAAAGACAATAGAAAAACAACAGTACACAAAATACAACATAAAAATCTCAAGAATGAGGAACATGAACCCTATTAAAAAAGTAATATCAGGTGCTCTGGAAGGTCTGCTGATTCTGCATTAAATGTGGCACCCATCTGGGTGCTTATATGAACTTCAAAACAAGCCTAATTTATATTTTATTTTAAACACAAATGTATAATATTAGTTGAAAGTGTGAATATATATGTTCAAACTCTTTTAGGTCATTTCTTTGTAGCAATTAACAAAAAAATATGTCAATTGGACATGTTTTGTTACTATATCTGCCCTTGAAATTTTACTAGATAACATTTTGTTTGCTTTGGAGATTCCGTATATCGTCAGGTTATCAGAATTCCAATGGTGACTAACTGTGCACCACTTATTGCAGACCTGTCCTTGTATTGCTATGAGTTACAATTCATGACAAAAATCAGCAAAGACCAATCGAAACAACATCTGACACACAAATTTAATAATACTTTCAGGTATTTGGATGATATGTTGGTTCTCAATAATGACGACTTTAATATGTATACTAAAGAAATTCATCCTGTTGAACTTTCATTAAATAAAGTTAATACTAACAATGACAAATGCCCTTTCCAAAATCTTGATATCTATATCATTAACTGACAGCTTAATACTAAAATTTATTATAAAAGAGATAATTTATAATTTCATATCGTTAATTGTCATTGTTTAAGTGGTAAAATTCCCTTGTCACCATCTTACGGTAATAATATATATCAACTTGTACGATTTGCTCGTACATGTATTAATGTTTTAGATTTTAATGAGGGAACTTTATGTATTACTGAAATTTATAACACCAGGGTTTTCGATATCAAAAACTAGTCAAAACATTTACTTAATTTTATCATCGGTATAAATGAACGCATCATAGTTACTAGGAGTAAATTGTGTATATACGTATACGCCAGACGAGCGTTTCGAATCCAAAAAAGTTATAAAAGAAAAATAAAGTACGAAGTTGAAGAGCATTGAGGACCAACGTTCCTAACAGTTTTGCTAAATCCAGTTAAGTTAATACAATTAACGGTACCAATTTTCTTGCACCAGATGCGCCTTTCGACAATACATGTCTCTTCAATGATGTTCGTGGCCAAAATATTTGAAATCCAAAGCTTACATAAAAGATGAAGAGTGATTATCTAAAAGGTCCAAACAGTATAGCGTCAAAGGAATCAGAACTTTGCATGAGGGAGATACGTTCCTTATTTGATAATAATTTCTTATATTTTGTAACAGCAAATTTTAATAACACAAAAAATCCTTATTTTCATGGCAGTACCGAAGTAATCTATGCCTGAGGAAGAAAAGTCTTAGTATTTCAAAAAGACATCATTTGTTAATATAGCTCAACTTGCAGACTTCTTATACATTCAACCCTCTTTGTCTATGCTCTTCTTGAATTAAAAAAAAATGAATGTATCTGTAGCACACATTATTCAATTTTCAGTGAGGACTAAAATTGTATAAACGTACATGTATACGCCAGACGAGCGTTTCGAATCCAAAAAAGGAAAAAAAAAAAGGAAAAAAAAGGAAAAATAAAGTACGAAGTTGGAGAAAAAATGAAATCAAAGAATAGTTTTACTTCACAATAAAATTTGACAAACATCATTTGTAAAACATCAACAAATATTAAGTACTGGACAGGTTTTATTTCAGAAACACGATGAATCATCAAAAAGAAATAAAACGACGACAGTCTGATGACATTATCGAATGCAATCATAATTGTCTTATTTTAGTCCTTAGTTTGGTTATAGAATTCTACTGACATTTTCCTTTCAAATATTGAAACATCTGCCGTGAAACAGAACAATTATTTTTAAACTGTTGACATACAACGTGATCGCATTTCTCGTGTTGCCCTTTTTTTCTAAATATTTTAAGCTCAAACTTTCAATTAGCAATATAAGTTGAAAAGTATATCAGGCATTAACCTAAAGATTCAATCAAAGATATACTTATTGTTTTGACTCTTTGCTACACATAAGATTTAAGACACTGCATGGATATATATATGAATATCCTTTCTACATTGATCTTCAAAGACCAAAGATAATGGTTAGAATATGTCCTATCTCAAAGACGATTATGTTGCAGAATGATTTACCATTTGTTTTGAGTGCTTACTACATTTCACCAAGTGTTTGATTAAAGAATAAAGTATTGACAATTCACTTGGATACACTTATCTCATCCATGTACCAGCACACCATAATATGCTCCTTTGAATGTTGAAGTCAAAATCAAAATTCATGGTTTACCTGTAACCTCCAAACCAACGCAAATAAGTACCCCCGAATAATAAATAATCCCCAGTAATGTTTCCTAGGTTATGATATTGAAAACCAAAACATTTTACAATTAAACGTCGAGAAGCTTTGACAAAGAAACATGAACTAAATCATAGTCAAGTTCGGTCACACACAGCTTTTCGTTTGAATAGAATTATAAGATAATCATTCCGAAAATTGTATTACAGCAATTTTCAATGAAAGAATATCCATATCGACATTACGACCTAACTTATAACAACTCAACTATTTTTAACAACTCAATTTACGATAGACAATATGACAAAAATCAACAACGATTGAATTTGGATATAGTCTCATGAAAACCTCTTATATACGAATCTCCAAAAATATCTCTGTATTTGATTAAAAGATAAAACTAGAATGCGTTTAATTCAAGACAAAATTTAAACATACAAAATAATATTATGTTTTAATTTAATGACGCAAAACTGTTTTTATTCTTCAATGCCCTTTGTTTCCTTCTACCTTTCAACGTATATGTCTATATTTATCATATCTCTTTTTTTCAGACAAAATTGATATATGAAAAAAAGAAATAACATGATATATTAACCTTAGTATATCCAATCATTTAAGGTATTTGTAATCTTTATTTACACATTTAAACTGGCATTTTCCTTTCAAACATGTTAAACACCTGCCAGTAAGACAAACTTTAAAGCAGTTGATATATAGCATGTCAGCATTATATTTAGATTATAAAGAGTTATTTTAGAAACAATTGCACATATAGCAAGTTACTTTTATATATAGATTGAAATAAGTTATTATACAAATATAGCCTTTGTATGAGGTCGATACAAGGATATATTGACCTGAAAGAAGTATATTGACTGAGGACGAAGTCCGAGGTCGATATACTTCTTTGGGTCGATATATCCTGTATTGACCTCATACAAAGGCTATATTTGTTATATTATTAATTTCCGACCATATTTGTATCAAATCGTCATTTAGATTTGTTGGAATTTTATAAATATTACATCAATTTATCTCCTTGACAATAACAACATATTAGTTGTTATTTAATTTACTTTTTTTTTGACATCTTATGTATTAGAAGATTTTTTCCGTCAAATTATTGATCACAGATATCATGTGCTTCAAAACGTTAAACAATATCCTGAAATTCATTACATGACGTCACAAAGTATATCGGTTTTTAGATATTCTAAAAATAACCGTGCGATATGCATTTTGCCGGTCAATATGCTTTTTGCTATACGCCGTTTTCTCTCTACCTTTGAAAATATAGTTTAACATGTGACTATGCCTAAACAAATCAAATTTGTTAAATAATACGAATTAATAATATTTACGAATACAATTGCACATACAGCATGTCACCATTATATTTAGATCATAATGAGTTATTTCAATATCAATTGCACAAAAGTATATCACCTTTAATAAAAACGAGTTATTTTAGAAACTGCACATAAAAACAATTCTTTTCAGAATGGTTCAGTGATAATGAATCTAACGACATACTTAACTCCAAATTGTACACAAGAAACTAAACGTTAAAATAATACAAGACTAACAAAGGCCAGAGGCTCCTGACTTGGGACAGGCGTAAACATGCAGCAGGGTTAAACATGTTTGTGAGATTTCAACCACCCCCTTATACCTCTAGCCAGTGCATAAGTAAACGCATAACAAAACACACATTAAAATTCAGTTCAAGAGAAGTCCGAGTCTGATGTCAGAAGATGTAACAAAAGAAATTAACAAAATGACAATAATACATAAATAAAATCAGACTTCTAGCAAGTAACTGACATGCAAGCTCCATACTTCAATTAAACTGACTGAAAAAATATGTATTCATATTTCAAGGCGAAAGATATCAGACATACAAATCATAGATCGAAAATGAACTGACACCGCCATGGCTGAGAAAAAGAGCTAAACAGACAAATAATAGTACACGAGACACAACATAGAAAATTAAAGCTAAAGCAACACGAACCACACCAAAAATTTGGGGTAATGTATGTGCCATGACAAGGTAGGCATGGTGATAGGTCTTAACGAAATACCTTTTGATCCTCATGACATTGTACAGTTAGTAAACTAATCCGACATCCGTCAAATGTAAGATGTAGTGACAAAACCGTTGGCATGACCTTGATCGCGGCTGAACTATTCTCACCTAAGTTTATCGAGACTGTACTGTATTGAAAATTGCATTGAGAACCTTTTAATCGTTGCAGGGTCTTTTCCTTGGGTTTAATTTTAGCGAGCAATATCAGAACCAAATATGTAAAGGCAAATCATGTGCATAAGTCGAAGTTTGAGAAGAGCTGAATAAATAATCCCAAGTAGACCTACAAATAGTAATCAAAAGTCTGTAAGATCAACTTTGTTTGAAAGGAATCTATGTCATTATAATTGTTAAATTTATCAACGGAGTATAAATAAAGGGTAACAACAAATTATGTTAAAACTTCAATTGGTATTTATAAAGGCAACCGTACTTTGACGTTGTTTAAAAGTCATAAATTGTTTGTGTGAAAACATATCCGGTTTAAAAACTGAATCTGAGGGAAACACATCAACTATAAAAGGACAACAAACTAATCAAAATTGTTAAAAGCTTATCATGTTCTTGTATCACAATATCAGCATGTTTGTTTATGACGTCTTTTCGCTTAATTTATTAAATGGACAGGTGTTTCAATGGAAAATGTCAGTTTAAATCTGTAAATAAGAAATAATATTATATATTAATAAAAGGATTTACTAAGGTTATAATATTGAACTTCGAATTTGCTTTATGATCTCACTTCCACCTGAAAATTGAAAAAAACATAAATGTTAAAAGGTCGATGGAAAGACAATTATCTCCCCTTATAAAATCCATGAACTGGAGTTAAAATAATAACTTCGACATTGTTTATGATTTTATTACATGATATGATTTGGATGTTAATAGATGAAGGAAGGACTTTTTATGATGAGCCAAGATATTCTTGAATTTCCATCTTTCTCACGTAATGTTTAAAAATACATATTATTCATTATCTTACCTTGGATGATGTCCTTGATTCGTGTCTGTCTGAATTTTGTTCGTAAATTTAGTTGCTACTGGTACACAACCGTGATATCACGGGTCCGTGAATGAATTAAATAAAGGCAACAGTAGTATACCGCTGTTTAAAACTCATAAATCCATGGACCAAAAACAAAATCGGGGTAACAAACTAAAACCGAGGGAAACGCATTAAATATAAGAGGAGAACAACGGCATAACACTAAAATGAAACACACACAGAAATGTAAGCCTTATTTAAGTATTGGTATTTTCATCTGATAAAGTCATGCCGATTCATGCAGATTTTCTGCTTTCAAATCTTTCTGTTTGAATCCGTCGACCTGGAACTTATCAATTATTGGTTATATTAATTATTTAGAAAGCAAAAGGTCCTGGAATGGAGTATTTATTAATCAACAGCACTACCCTTTATTAGTTATAAATACTTTGATTTCTTTGATTCGTTGTTTTACATCATGCCCGCTAACTAATTGAAAGCTATAACTATACGCCTTACTTCAAGTCCAGATTTTTTGTATTCGTATTGTAATCTTAAAAAGTCTTACTTATTAACATACTACATACTACAATAGGGAAAAATTTGACAATAATTGAAATTACCAGTTTCAACCCTGTGATTGTGACCCGTGTATATAACAAAATCCTAATTACACCGTTTGATGGTGCGCCTGTTAGATGCGGAACGTACAGATAAGGTAATAGGTAATAGGTAAATATACTGTTGGTATCAGTATCGGATTCGACCCGAAACTTGTTTTAAAATTATTGGCTATATTAATTATGTAGAAAACAAAAGTGAATGGAGTTGTGTATTTTCTAATCTACGCCATTATCCTATATAAACTATATATAAAGTTGAATTCTTTAATTGTTCGTTTCTCTAATATTTGAAAGTGAATTCACATTACTATCAGAAGTATCACTGTACTTTTCTATCCCAAATTCATGTATTTGATTTTAATGTTATATTTGTTATTCTCATCGGATTTTGTCCAATGCTTAGTCTGTTGATGTGTGTGTTACATTTTAATGGTGTGTCGATTTTCTCCTCTTTTATTTAATGCGTTTCCCTCATTTTTAGTTTGTTACCCCGATTTAGATTTTGTTCATCGATTTACGAGTTTTGAACAGCGGTATACTGCTGTTACTCCATGACGGCTGACAAATTTGAACTCGTTAGTTTAGTATTATAGATAAATAAGACAATTAATGTTTTCGTTTGAATTGTTTCTATTGTGTCAGTCGTGACTGTGTATAGCTAAGTAAACGCTATGGGGTTTTATCATTGCTAACGGCCGTACAATGACATATAGTTTCTTATATCGACATCGTTTAAACTTTGATGGATAGTTGTCTCATTGGCAACCATGCTTCGGTCCACATTGTTAAGATCTGGTCGGTTGAAAAGTAAACTTTACGACATGATATGACATCAGGTATACCCATAGAGCTTTCATATTTATTTACATATCAGTAACTGAAAATGAATTATATATCTCATACAAGAGTTGATATCATTTTTAAAGGCAAATGTCTATAACAAGTGCATGGGGTATTTCTATTTAAAAGACGCTTCTGAATTAAGGATTTATCGCGATTAGTCTCAAGTCTCTATTTGATTTTGTATGGCCATCATAATAATTTGGTTGATTAACATGTCAAATATGTGACCAGGTAAGTAATAGCTCGGTCAACATGCAAAGTTCGAAATCCTAACCGGATTTGACTTCAATTTAGTTCTGGCTCCTTAAGATAAGCTCTTCAAATTTTATATAAGTTTGTAGATTTTTTAAATATTTGGCCTCGATCTTCTTGGCTGAGAAGACTAATTGACGAAATGCTTATCTTATACTTATATTAATACTGTGACAGAATAAAATGGTTCCGTTATGTAATCACTACCAGTTGGTGGATACTAGTGATTTGTTCCAAATGTTATCATGACTGTAGCACAATACAAATATTTTTTTTCACTGAGACAACTTTAAACTGATGTAATTCATTTCATCCTTCTTTATATTTTATAAATGAGGTACCAAATGAAAGGAGAATATGTAATTAGTTGCAAACTGTGTTGTGCGAAAATCCATTAAATATTTTGGGAGTCTATGAATAACAAAGAAGCTAAATTTATTCAAGTATGGACATCACAATATGGCAACTTATAACATAACAATTAATTATGTAATCATTATGTCATAATGAAATTATCACAATTTGAAAGATTAATCCTTCTTTTTTTGGTACCTCATTTATAAAATTCAAAAAAAGATGAGTGGAATTACATCAGTTTAAAGGTGTCTGATTGGGGATGAAAAATCTTTGTATTGTGCTACCTTAAACGAAGAAAATTATTGAAGTTGAATTTTGCAGTTTAGTAAAAAAAATTAAATATTTCAAAATTAAGCAATATATCTCATGTCCATAAATCTTATCCTTTTTAGGGCTACTATCTAGTTCCCTTTTGTTTTTAATTAATTGCCTCTAAAATTTGATTCAAGTTTTTGATTTGCAAATGTTTGGCCTGGAGCATCTCCAAAATGACATCATTTATCAAAATGCACGTCTGGTACATTCGAATTTGTTCTATCTATCATGTCGCGACCATGGATGGATTTGTGTCGTGATAAAAACAATTAAGTTACTGATTATCATCGAATTAAAGTTATAACCGGATTTGCTCTAGTACAATTGTGATAAACACCATACAAGGAAGTGTTGACGATGTTTAACTTGTTAATAACGTGTTAAAGTGTTCTTTTATTTTCCTTGTAACTTATTAACCTTTACTGTTTAGTCCATATTTGGTAATACCATTTGATGTTGTGCTGAGGTCATTTAAGTGATATTTTCTTTCATCATTGTTAATGTGCTTCTTTCTATATGCCAATGATACCTTAAATAACTACAATAGGTTAATGCCGCTGCTGGTGAACCTTTCGTCCTTGAGAGTATCACCAGCCAAGTAGTCAGCATTTCGGAGTTATCCTCAATTTAAATTATATTGCCATCTTTTTTTATAAACTTCCTGTTACAAAACTTTGAATTTTTCGAAAAGCTAAAGATTTTTTTATCCCAGGAAAAAGAATACTTTTGCGTATTTGGCACAACTGTTTGGAATTGTTTGTCCTCAATGCTCTTTAATTTTGTACTTGTTTTTTAATTATTTTGATTTGCATGGCAAATGTCGTTTTTTTCATAACAACTTTTCATGGTCAGACTTGAATAAGTGTTTTTTGTGTATACAAATGTTTTATGAATTTGTTTTGATAAGTAATATAGTTGATTTATTTTTCAAATTTCATTATTTTATAAATTTATAATTGCTGTGGTACTTGAATTTTATTATTACATTAAATCACAGGGTTCCAAAGTTAATTCGCCTCTTTTTGAATCCTGGGAACATGAAAGACTAATTTGGAGCCTAAAAAATGTTATTCTACTTTTTTCATTATAATATAAAAGAGGAACGAAAGATACCAAAGGGACACTTAAACTCATAAATCTAAAACAAACTGACAACGCCATGGCTGAAAATGAAAAAGACAAACAGAAAAACAATAGTACACATGACACAACATAGAAAACTAAAGAATAAATAACACGAACCCCACCCAAAACTAGGGATGAGCTCAGGTGCTCCTGAAGGGTAAGCAGACCATGCTCCACATGCGGCACCCGTCGTGTTGCTTATGTGATTACAAATCCCTAAATAGTCTAATTCGGTAGGTCAAATTCATAAAAGGGAAGGGGATTGTATATATACATAAGTTATATATGCATTTGGAACAATTAAATACCGATAGCATGTCGTCTTTTTTTTTAAATTCGGGCACCACGAGTAAAGCAATCACGTGAACAATCTAACCTTACTTGTTCTTTTTAAGGCAGATGTTCAAATATTAGACGTAAATGTCATTAGATCTCTTAAACTAAAGACGAAAAGTTGACAATAAGGATGGCATTCCTTAACGTCATTAGAATGTCGTTTTATTAATATTTGTATGATTCAATATGTGTTTGAAATAGATAAAACAAGACATGTATTATAGAAACTTCTTTTTTTCATCAGATTTAAACATTATATGTTATATCTAATATTATTAAACCTATCCAGAAATAAATATCTTAACTGAATAAAATGAGAACGTCAGCTGCATTTAAGATGAAACGTTTGTTTTAAAAAAATCGTCCTGATAAACAAAATTCTTCTTGGATTTCAATATATTACAAGTAGTTTTCAAAACACCATATGTACATATAGGTTTTTTAATTGTTTGGGCTGTGTTTGTCAAATTGAAATTGAAGTGTAATAGGAATAACTTTTTGTTCTCTTTTAAATTTTAGAGCAATAAAGACAAGGAGGGCTGGTTGAATACTTAAGATTAAAGACATTACAGTAGTTATTCCTCATATGTATAAAAGAGAGACGAAATCTACCAAAGGGACAGTCAAACTCATAAATCTAAAACAAACTGACAACACCATGGCTAAAAATAAAAAAGACAAACAGAAAAACAATAGTACACATGACACAACATAGAAAACTAAAAAATAAACAACACGAACCCCACCAAAAACTAGGGGTGATCTCAGGTGCTCCGGAAGGGTAAGCAGATCCTGCTCCACATATAAACATAGCATTACCTGTACATGGAGTATGTGTCTTTTTACAGTGTTTACGTGCTTGTTTCACCAATCGTACTTTCCACACCGAATGTGATCTACCGAATTTGACTTTTTACCGGATTTGATATATCATGAGCAACACGATTAGTGCCACATATTGAACAGGATCTGCATCCCTTCCGGAGCACCTGAAATCAATCACCCCCAGTTTTTTCGTGGGGCTTGTTTAGTCTTCCATATTGTTGTTTGCTTTCTTTTTTTTTGTCAGTTTGTGTTGTTCTTTGTTCGGTTTGTTTTCAAATTATAAGTTTAAATGTACTTCAAATATTGTTCGCCTTTCTTTTCCAAACTTTTAAAAGAATTAAATATAAAAGAACAATTCGCTTAAGTATATCATTCATTTCAACGTTGTCATAATAAGATCTACACTAATGTGAACGGCCGTCAAAAAGTCATTCTATTACTTGTAAAACGATTATTTGCGTAATTTTTCTTCAATCATTATATGAGATCAAACATACCTTAGAAAGTCAGGCAAATGTTTATCTATCCATCAACATTTATATCGGTATAAAATTTAAAAATAAGAAGATGTGTTATGATTGCCTATGAGACAAATCTGAACAAATATCCATATGAAACAGAAATTTATTATAAATGTCACTGTACGACCTTCAGCAATGAGTAAAACCCATACTGCATAGTAATCGAAAGAAAGCCATATGAGCATTAGTAATCTCATAAAGTCATCGCGATGGGTATTCACTCATGTTAGATAGCACCTAGTCTCACATAATTAATCTACGAAAAGTGTTCTTTTTTCCTTAAATAAATACGAAAAATATTTTTAAATATCAATTAAACATTCTAAATGTCCTGCTGATTTTTAATAGCATGCATAAATAAATACAAAAAATATTTCTTAATCTGAATTGAACATTCTACATTTCCTGCTGATTTTTAATAGCATGCTAAGTGTGAGATTCAACTTCGTTTTGCAGGTTGTTATTTAAGACTTTTTTAATGGTATGCATATATTTCAGTCAAAAGCTCCTTACAGTTGGTGGTCTATGTTTGGCACATGCATGTTTATTGTTTATAATAGAATTACCGAAATCTTATAGAGATTATAACATGTAATAAATGAATTTTAAGCAATTCGATGAGCATGATTTGAGCATATAATGTCGCTTAACTAGCCATTATAGTTAGTTTATTTCTACCGAGTTAGTTTTACCAGAGCGGCTTACAATCCAACCGATAAACGGGAATTTTGCCTAATTACCAACTTAAGGTGGTACCCAACACTTTCACTAAAATTAAGTTGGCTCGTTTAATTTTCATAAAATTTTGTCAAATTATATACTTTGACCCTTTAACAAAAATATAAAAATTTCAAAAATTTTAAACCAACCGTTTTGTCAGAAAAAATACACTGGTTATATATCAGTTTGACAAACACCAATTTTGAGAAGCTTAATATTCCTTTTACAACACAACGTAATTAAAACATTTAGCTGACTTGACAGAGTTATCTCCCTGTAGTGTTAGGTACCACCTAAATTCTTAAGAGTGTTTCTTTGATGAATTTTCTAATAATGAATAGTTCATGCTTCGAAAAGCTATTGTAACAAATATTGTAGTAATATCCTTGCAACGTAACACATTTCAACCAATGTAAAATGTCATTAAGGAATCCAATGAAGTTAATGTTATTTCAACTGTACTAATTTGGTAATGTTACACCAATGTCCCCGGTGAAGGGGAGGGTGACACTCTAAAAACGAGCTTACCACGACACATTATGTATGAGCCTGAAATGTAGTGGTTGCCATTTGTTGCTGTATAACATATTTATTTTTCGTTCATTATTTTGTATATAAATGAATACGTTCCAACTTACAAAACTTTGCTGAAGATGTTTTTAATAATTGCTATGAAAAAAAAAAGAATTGACACATTCTCAGAAACTAGGATTAATTACCCTTATATACAAGAAAAAAGACACATTAAATTTAGATAATTATAGACCAATTACCTTACTAAATGTAAATACCAAAATTGTAGCATACTCTCTTGCTCAAAGACTGAAACCAATATTGCATAAAATCATTCATAGTGATCAAAACGGTTATGTAAAAAACAGATATATTGGATTTATTATTAGACAAATTCAAGATATTATAGATTATTTTGAAAAAAATTCGATGTAGATGGAGCAATCCTATGTTTAGACTGCACAAAGGCATTTGACTCGCTAGAATTAGAAATTTATGCATTTTTCTTTAAAGAAATTTGGTTTCCAGAAATCTCTATTGAGGCGGATAAATACTTTATACACAGATATAAAGGGTTGCATATTAAATAATGACCCTTCAACATTGAGCGCGGAATCCGTCAAGGGTGTCCCGCAGGTTCTATAATTTTCGTCATTGCTGTTGACATTTTAGCTAGTAGATTAAGATAAAATACAAATTTTTAAGGTTTTCAAATTAGACTAGATAATAAAACCCATCCTTTGAATAGTATAGAAATTTTGGGATCACTTTCAGGCCTGAAGCTTAACCAAAATAAAACAAAAGGAATATGGCTCGGCAATTTAAAGGTTGAAAACATTAATTTTACACAAAAACATATAAATGTTTTGGGAATATGTTTTGGACTTAATAAAAATAAGTGTAAAAATAGCGATAAATATTAGTTAGATAAAAAACTCATTGATAACGCAGATTTATTTTTATAAATTTGGAAATGAATTCCTTATATTTAAAATGAATTTCAACAATATTTATTTGGTCTATAAACTGAAAGAACTAATTCCACAACTTTTTACTTGAAAATAATCATATCATGGATAAATTCAAAATCTGAAAAAGAATCAGATCATATATCATATAACAAATTAGACAGCAACTTATATGGGGCAATGCAAATATAGAATTAAATGGTAAATGTCTCATTTTCAAAAAACTGGATAAATAGTAAAATTATATTTTTGAATGAATTTATTGATAATATTAAAAGGAAATTTTAATTAAAACATGATCTTAGATAAACTATCCGGTCATACTAACTGGTTTTCGGAATATTCTAAATTAATGAAAGCAATACCAAAACAGTGGTAACAAGAGCTGACTAAAGAAGAATCGATTAAAAGAAAAGTTGCTATTGACTCCGAATATAAATTTGAAGATAAAAAAGGAAAAAAGGTATCACATAAACACATTTCCTTCAAAGACATTTACATCTCCCTCTTAAAAAGATATTATGAAAAACCAATAGGATTTCAAAAATGGGACAACATATTTATCTTGGAAAACACAAGCCAAAGACAACAAATACTAAATTATATCTTTTATCATATACAAGATAATAAATTCAAAATGTTAAGATGGAAATTTCTGCACTACATTTTACCAACCAAACAATTACTTTTCTCTTGGATAATAACTAAAACTCCGCTATGTGATATTTTTGATGTTTTTTTGAGATGCAAACTTGTTTTTTCTATATTATGCTACCGTTTTCAAAATTTCCAAACAATGTAAGTTGTGGTTTAACTTTCTCGTTTGAATTATTTCAAACTTTTGTCTAAGCAGTGTATGTTTTGCTAATTGGTGAAAGTCGTACGGTGACCCGTAGCTGTTTTTCTATTTCATTTGATATTATAATATACATTTTCCTATTTTTATAATTGCAATACATAAAGGCGAGCTAACACTTGAATATTTACTTATATGATCTATATTTTATCTAGTATCTTAATATGATTTTTTTCTATTTAATTTCTTTATTTTATGTATTAAACAACACAAGGGCATATAATCTTTAAAGCTTTTTGCTGGTGTAAAGAATTTGTCACACATTCATGGCAGCATTAATATTCATTTCTTTCCATAATAAATAAGTAAACATTCATGCGATCTTTGCTTATTATCAAGTCAGTCTGTTCGTGTTTAAATTCACTTTTACTATCAAACGTGATTGACCTTATCGATATCTGGACTCTCAAGATTATTATTGTCGGGATTAACATTTGAGTTTACAATTGTTCGTCGGATTTATGAACATTTTTCATAAAAATATAAATCATTTATCTAACCTAAGATGATAAACCCATCGAATATTGAACATTCATTTTTAAATTTGAAAAAAGTATAGCAGAATGAGATATTCGATTTGTGTCTGTTTTATCATTTTCATACTTAACTCTTTGTATAGTTTCAGTGATGCGTGTTTGTCTTCTTCCAATTATTGTGATGTTGAGGGTTGGGGCCCATGGGGGAATTGTAGTGCTACATGTGAAGGAGGTAAACAAGTGAGACAAAGATATATATGTTGTCAATACAATATATTGATGGACTGCTTACAAGGATGTAATATTCCTTTAAGTTTGTGGAAAACAAAGGCCACAGAAGAAAGAATCTGCGGGAAATGCAAGCACCATGGAGTTTTTAATACCACACTTAATCGTTGTATCTGTAAAAGTGGTTATGGTGGAAAATGTTGTAATGGTGAGTTAAGTCTTTATATTAGTTATTGTGTATACTGATTGTATTGAAAGTTTATTGTTCGTATCTATAATAGCAGTTATGATGGAGAATTATGTAATGATGAGTTTAGTCTCAGTGAAGTCGTATGCCCTTGTTTTGAATAAAACAAATCAAAATGTTGATTAACAATCAATTATAATCTATATAGATATAGGAAGATGTGGTGTGAGTGCCAATGAGACAACTCTCCATCCAAATAACAATTTAAAAATTAAACCATTATAGGTTAAAGTACGGCCTTCAATACGGAGCCTTGGCGCACACCGAACAACAAGCTATATATGCATACAAGAAAACTATGTAGCTTTTCTTTGCGTTTTTAAATTATTGTTTTACAAGCCACACAAAACAATATTACACCATTTCGGAAATATATACTAAAAAAATACATAATATAGTTCTCTGCATTCTGTGCATTTTGAAATATGCAACGACATACTTAGTTGTTAGATAAAAAAATGTACCCTTGTTGTATTATTATATGCACATGTAATATTAATAATTGATCAAAAACGAGTAAAAGAACAATATAACACGTAGTTCAGAATATGAACAACCTCAGTACGCAGAATCTATTCATCAAGACCATCATGTATTATTTATGAAGTTGATACGTAATATTTATCAACGTTCAATATACATAAAAATAAAAATATAGCGTCAATATACTTTAAAATGCAAACAAGGCTTCGGATTAGTAAGATAATCTTTGACACAAGTAACCGTAATATATAATGAAAACAGCAGAATGTACATCATACGTAATATTGATAAATATGACTTTTCTGTTGATAATTTTCTATAACATACTATTGTGATATTCAAATGTTTGTTTATAGAATATACATCTGAGATGAATGAGTAGTAAATTTTGAAAATGTCCTTGCCAAAGAGTAATTACCTTAGACTATCACAGGCTTTCTAACATATCCAAATCTAGTTTAACGGATACAAAAACTTGACTTCTGAGTTAAAGGAGGTAAACAGAATATTTGCCTTTTCATCCTTTGCACAAGTATTCGTCATTTCTAACAGTAAGACATATTGAAAAAATTAGTACAAGTTTGTTCAGATCTATGAACATGGAACTGTTACATCTGTATAACAATATTTTAATAGACACATCATTTAAACTATTCCGTTGTTGCTAGCGTCGGTCATTTAATTGGTTTTTGTTTCATTTCATGAACACTCCCCTAATAACAGCAGCCACAACTTCAACAACAACGACCACTACTAAAACAACAATGCGTACGTATATTTCCACTGATTTCATTTATTAGCGACAAGGTTTAAATGCATTCAATCTAAAACTATACACGTTAAGGATATTGGCATTTATTTGTTTGAGTGTCTACTTTTGGCGTAATCCAGTATTTATGTGTCCTACTTTTGGATTTTGTTTTTTTGGTCGAAACTGTTGTCATTTTCACATATGCTGCTCCTCACTGAATTTGACAGTTATGTGGAAACAAAATTTGCAATTGCAAACTTCAGCTCAGGTCTCTACATGTTCTATTGACTTTACGATCCAATGTCACTAAGCTCAAAGAATGGTCCACTAGTCTACCAATCTATGAACAGAGTTTAGATAAGAGACTCAATGACATGTATTGGTGCAGAACATTAAAATTGATACAGAATATCTCTCTTATACTTTCTGATAAACTTGTTTTTAGTAAAAGGACAAATTATACATATATCTGCATGGACTGCTCATCCAAATTTGTCAATATGAACGGAACTTAAAACAACTGTCATATAATAATGTGTAGCTAGCTATAAAACTAGATTCTACACCCAATTATTTTAATGCATGAATGTAGTCGAGCTTTTTAGTCTTTTGGGTTTTATGTACAGATTCGTCCTTTTTAAATTCACCGTTCAGTTTGGTATTTTTGAGTTTATTTTTACTCATATGCTTTCTAAAATGTCCCATGTTAATGATTATACGCCAGCTTGGAAATAAAGTGATATATAAACTATCTACCAAACACCAAAATAAAATTGAGAATGGAAATGGGGAATGTGTCAAAGAGACAACAACCCGACCAAATAAAAAACAACAGCAGAAGGTCACCAACAGGTCTTCAATGTAGCGAGAAATTCCCGCACCCGGAGGCGTCCTTCAGCTGGCCCCTAAACAAATATATACTAGTTCAGTGATAATGAACGCCATACTAATTTCCAACTAACTAATATAAAAATAATACAAGACTAACAAAGGCCAGAGGCTCCTGACTTGGGACAGGCGCAAAAATGCGGCGGGGTTAAACATGTTTGTGAGATCTCAACCCTCCCCCTATACCTCTAACCAATGTAGAAAAATAAACGCATAACAATACGCACATTAAAATTCAGTTCAAGAGAAGTCCGAGTCTGATGTCAAAAGATGTAACCAAAGAAAATAAACAAAATGACAATAATACATAAATAACAACAGACTACTAGCAGTTAACTGACATGCCAGCTCCAGACTTCAATTAAACTGACTGAAAGATTATGATTTCATCATATGAACATCAGGCACAATCCTTCCCGTTAGGGGTTTAGTAGCATACCATCATAGCATATATGAGAAGAACATAACCCGTGTCATGCCAACAACTGTTTTTAGAATAAATGTCTTTAGTTCCGACGCAAAGACCTTATCAGTGACTCAATATTAACGCCAAAATATGCAATCTTTAATGACTTGACAACAGTATCGTAATTATATCCCTTCTTAATCAGTCTATTTAAAGGTTTTGTAAGTTTCTGAGGTGAATACTGACACCTTTGTGCTTTATAAAGAATATTTCCATAAAAAATTGGATGTGAAATACCTGAACGTATAAAAAGTCTGCATGTTGAGCTATATTTACGAATGATGTCTTTATACCGATGACTAGGATATTAAAACACCTTCAGATCACAAAACTGACTAAAACCATACCGTGATTAATAATTAATGATGACGATTACAATTCTTCAAAATCTCGTATACAAATGTTGCTCTGTGCAATAGTCACTTTATCATAGGCATTTAACAATGTTTAATGTATTATATTTTTCTTAACACATTGTATTTACAGTTGAACCCTGGGCTATTGCTTTACTGTCCCTAGCACCATTATCAGTAATTGTACTATGCTGTTGTTGTTTCTTGTATCAGACGGGAACGTAAGTACTTCTACAATCCTTGTATTAAGTAATAAAATCAGACTATGTTCCACTATTATAATCTTTCAAAATTAACTTCATGATGATTCAGAAAATCGAGTTTAGACAGACAACCTAGCGTTTCAACTGCTTTAAGTTGACAACATACTAACTGTACGTAAAACAAAATTGCTTAATAGACCTTGACCACATTACATTTATAGTATCAAATCAATTGTTTAACATCTATGAAAAAGATTATCATGCAATTAAATGTAAAATATGAACAACAAAGATGATCGTGTTAATCTAGAATTGAGTACTAGTAATAATAGATAACAAAAAGTCAACCAATATTGATTAACCGTAAATTAATTAGCATTGATCAATTGAATAATGTATGTTGAAGAGTGTATGTTGAAGAGTGTATGTTGACGAGTGTATGTTGAAGACTGTAAGTAAAAGAGTGTATTCTGAAAAGTGTATGTTGAAGAGTGTATGTTAAAGAGTGAATGTTGAAAAGTGTATGTTGAAGACTGTATCTTGAAGAGTGTATGTTAAGGAGTGAATATTGAAGACTTTATGTTGAAGACTGTATGTTGAAAAGTGTATGTTGAAAAATGTGTGTTGAAAACTGTGTGTTTAAGAGTGTATGTTGAAGACTGTATGTTGAAGACTGTATGTTGAAGACTGTATGTTGGTGAAGACTGTCTGTTGAATAGTGTACATGTATGTTGAAGAGTGTATGTTGAAGACTGTGTGTTTAAGAGTGTATGTTGAAGAGTGTATGTTGAAGACTGTATGTTGAAGAGTGTATGTTGAAGAATGTATGTTGAAGACTGTGTGTTTAAGAGTGTATGATGAAGACTGTAAGTTGAAAATTGTATGTTAAAGAGTGTATGTTGAAGACTGTATGTTGAAGAGTGTATGTTGAAGAGTGTATGTTGAAGACTGTGTGTTTAAGAGTGTATGTTGAAGAGTGTATGTTGAAGACTGTATGTTGAAGAGTGTATGTTGAAGACTGTATGTTGAAGACTGTGTGTTTAAGAGTGTATTTCGAAGACTGTATGTTGAAGAGTGTATTTTGAAGATTGTAAATTGAAGACTGAATGTTAAAGAGTGTATGTTGAAGACTGTATGTTGAAGAGTGTATTTTAAAGATTGTATGTTGAAGACTGTATGTTAAAGAGTGTATGTTGAAGGCTGTATGTTAAAGAGTATATGTTCAAGACTATATGTAAAAGAGTTTATTTGGAAGGGTGCATATTTTTTGAAAAGTATATGTTGAAGTCTTATGGAGACTTTTTGATGAGAACTGTCAGTTGATTACTGAATGTTGAAGCTGTGAATGTTGAAGACTGTTTGTTGATTACTGTATGTTGAAGCTGTGAATGTTTAAACTGGTTTTTTTATCACCGGTTGTTGAAGGTGTGAAATGGAAGACTGTTTGTTGCAGACTGTAAGTAACAGACTGTGTGATAAAATGCATGTTATAGGTGATGAATATTCGATGAAAACTGTTTGGTGCAAAGTTTATGCTGAAGAGTGTATGTTGAAGACTGCATGCTGAAGAATGTTTGTTGAATTTTGCTTATTGATGACTGTATATTGAAGTTAGAGATTGTATGTTATAGAGTTTATCATAAAAGTGTCTGATGAAGACTGTAAGTTGAAGGCTGTCAGTTGAAGAGTGTTTGTTAAAGGGTCTATGTTGAAGAGTGCGTAAGGACGACTGTCTCTTGAAGATTGTTTATATTAACGACTGTATGTTGTAAAGTGTATAGTGAAGATTGCATTTTGAAGACTGCATGTTGAATAGTTCATGATAAAGACATTATATTGAAGAGTGTATGGTGTAGACTGCATGTTAAAGACTGTATGAAGAAGACTGTATGTTGAAGACTACATGAAGAAGACTGCATGAACAAGACTGTATGTTGAAAACTGATAAATAAATATTGTATTATGAAGACTGTATGTTGAATATAATAAAGAATATATGAGATGATTGCCAATGAGACAATTTTCTACAAGAGACCAAACGACACAGGGAATATCAACTATAGCTCACCGTACAGCTTTCAACAATGAGCAAAGCCCATACAGCATAGAATATTTAAAACTGTAGGATGAAGCCTGTATATTATTCTGTCAAACAATTTGTTTAGGAAAATAAAATTAAAAGAACGAATTCAAACTTTTTATTTTACAGATGCCAAAGAAATGATGAAAGGCGGAAAGTTGTTCCTTTAAAATCAAAAATAGAACCAGCACCACGGTATGAACGGTTTTAAAGGCTTTACGGCAACCTCATAGTTATAATTTTATTAATTTTGATGTTTGAGAAGAGTGCATATAAATTTGTGATAAAAATGCTGTATATTTGTTTTCATTATATTTCTTAGTATCTTGCACATGGAGTATCTTGTAAAAATAAGTGTAATGTCTTTCCAGAGTAGCTGCTATTTTCAACAACTTTCAAAAATAACATCAACAGGAGGGATCTTGATGGGGGGCGCACGTAGACAAAAAGGTCTATTCAGTTTACGGATCCCTCTTTTGTCATAATTTACCTATCTAGTATGTTTGTTTTTTTGACATTCTTTGCAGAAAAGTGGATTTGTATGCGACTGTCACATAAGTGAGGGGTTTAGCAAGCTTTTCGACCACGTTTCATCCACCATTTTATACTGCAAAAAATGTCAATACTAAATAAAAAATACGACATTTGTTTTTCGTTCGTTTGTTCGGACTTTTTATTTTGAATTTGGTGGTGGAATTTTGGATATAAATTTTACCGCGAGTTTCCGTTGTTTTACATTAAATGAAAGTTTAACACTTTCGAACCCTGAATAAGTTCTTATGTTTTGCATGATTTGTTTCATGATAACCAAATTGACTGTATGGGTTTTGTGTTGGTCGTTCACGCATTTGCTGCTTATTATTCCTGGAAAATTATGGATACTTTTCATTACAGCTTTTCATGGTCGGACTTTTGTTACAGCGTTCAAAAATGCAGATGTTTAAAGTGATGGTTTATGAATATGTTTTTTCTTGGAAAAACATAATGTTTACTTTCAATTAATCAATCTGTTAGCATCATCGTCAAGTTTGCGTATACATTTCGCCTAGATAGTTTTCATTTCTTTTTTTTACCTTGATGTTGTTTGTCAACATATACTGGGAGAATTGTAAGTATGAGTTTGCATCTTTATATCGAACTTTCCGTCTCAAAATGGAGCTACCCTTCTCGTTCTATTTAGTATACCATATAGTTGTAAACTGATATCTTATTCCGATATGACCACGACATCTGTCTCTAAGATGTAATTTAACTTGTGGTTTAAATAACATTGATAACAAGAAATGACACGTTATATTTACCTTACTGTTAATTTCTATCATGAAATTAACAACAGGTTTGAAACTTGATTTAGATCAACCTTTCATACAGACATATTATGATGTGTGGGTACAGGTAGATGATAAGTGGTGTCAACTATTTATTCCTTTCTCTATCAAATGTTGAAATGTGATCTTATTTACATACGTAAACTATTTCCATTGAGGCAGATCGATGTAGATGTGTATTTATAGACCCATTTTGTTTTTTTTTTATTATTTGTATCAATGAGTTAACAGAATATCCATCAAATTGAGAATGGAAATGGGGAATATGTCAAAGAGACAACTACCCGACCATAAACAAAGTAACAGCAGAACGTCTCCAACAGGTCTTCAATGTAGCGAGAAATTCCCGCACCAGGAGGCTTCAATTACAAGAAAATGTCTGTAATAATTAAGGAATATCCGTTTTTTATTCCTTTAACTTGTTAGGTTTGATTTTGCCATTGTTTTTAATTTCTCTTGGATTTTTTTTGTAAATACCTGGTATATAATTTTCTACCGAAATGATAAATACTTAAAATTTAGATTTTGAATTGGACGTTAAAGCTGAATATGTTTCTGGCTTTTGGGTAAGGGGTGGAATTTGTTTATCCAGAAAATTAATACCTTTGGTGTTTAAATAACACATATTTTTGCCATTTCGTATTTTAAACAAAATAACATTTGGATTTTGATACATCACTAGTAGTTTTTAAACCAAAGTTTTTTTGCCTCAATGAAATTGAAGTAAACTAGGGATACATTTTTGGCTCTTTTAAATTTTAGAGTAACGCATATATGGAAGGTTGGTTAAATACTTAAACTTAAATTCAAAATATTTCATCCATAATACTTTTATATTTATCAGCATGTCAGTGTTCTTGTAGTATTTGTCTTCAAATTAATAAAATGATAACGTGTTCCTGTCGCCAATACTGTCAATTATATACGCATAGAGGTTAATTTGGTTGACTTATATGTACAAATGGTCAAAATGATGACAATGGATGTATGTTTGTTTTAGTAATCACAATTTTAATCATTTTCCGTGTGAGTTTCTACTCTTATCCTTTAAGGATTAAGTTAACCTTGGTGTTTCGTGAATATTTTTAATTTTATGTCCAGGCATATGTCAGGCCTAAAAAATTGGTTTATGTTCGGAGAGGTTTTAAATTTGTTTTTGGATTTTCATTTTGATTGAATTTTTTTTTGTAAATTACACCATGGTTATAATAAATAAGACAACATTAGTTTACCGCTGTAATAGTCATTTATCATGTTTATAAAGTTAAGGAAATCAAATCCGGGTTAAAAACCAAAACCGAGGGAATCGCATCAACTATGAGCGGACATTATAAGCAACACGACGGTTGCCACCAATGGATCCGATTCTGCTTGCCCTTCTGGATAACATTAGTTCATTCCAAGTTTTTGACTGGCCTCCTGTTGGTCAGTCTTTCTGTTTTGTTTTTGTGTTGTTTGGTTTTTTTTTTATTAACAATAGTGTTGTCAATTTGTTTTTCGACATATGACTGTTCCATTGGTATTTTTCGCTACTCTACAATCATCAACACCAGTTAAACAGAATATAAATATCGAATTAAAAGCATTTAAACCAGGGTTTTTTATCATGTTTTGTATAATAAGTTCTATTTTGTTTGTTAAAGCTTTCGGTAGCTCATATGTGTTTAGTAAAATAGAGGGTATGCATATTCTTCCACAGCTACTCGCCGATGAAATACAGCTGACGTTCTCATTCTTTTAAAGTTATAATTTTAATCTGGTGTCCAAGGTATGACTATGATTTTCTCGCAGATTTGATTGACATTAATTAATTAAGTGACATTAATGACAAATAAGTCAACTTTATATCAACATTGTGTTAATTAGTGTTATTATAGAGAACAACATACATGTACATGAAATTTGATTCTAAACCAAACATTCAAAAGGACAAATCGCATCTGACAATTATCACATGTAATTCTTTGATACGAAATACACTGCGTCCGTTTTTCATATAAGTAAGTTATTAAAAGATGGATAAAAGATACCAGAGGTAGAGTCAAACTCACAGATTAAAAAAAAGGACAACGTACAACATGGAAAATTAAAGATTTAGCAACACGAATCCCACCAAAAACTGGGAGTATTTAAAAGTACGAACTATGAATGCACTATGTTCCAAATACAATTGACTGTAACAATATAAACGAGTAAATCTATAATGTTGAGAATATTTATGTCAATCTCAATTCATATTATACTTTAGAATAACATTCAAATTAAGACCTTCATATTATCTCATAGCAAAATATAATCATTGTTCGATAAAATCAGTGTACTCAAGTCTCTTGTACTCTTCAGAAAAATCATGGCGATGTTTCTTGTCTTTCGTAGTATTACTTTTTACATCTTGGTATATCTTCATTTGTTTACATTCAGCCTATGCGTTGTTGGTATCCTTCGGATTAGATTGGCTTTCATTTTTGTTGTAAAGATGCCTTGAGTTGCGTTACGTTATTACCGATTACCAAACGGTGTTACGAATTACCTCAGAAGAAATCAACAATGTTGTCCATGATAATACTGTCATAGGTTTCACAAAGTAGCATCTTAACTTGAAACAGTTTATGTTGTTCACAATAGTCAACATCCGTTCTTCCTGACGGGTCCTTTTTCATAATATATGCACCTTTGTTCAATAAAAACTGTATAAAATTAAGAATATCTTTTTCGTTCGCCTTTGACCGACATGCGGTAATAAGTAGGGTAGACTTTGAAGAGTTTTTAAAGTTAACATCTGTATATTCCTTCAGCTGTAGTTGAGCCAATGCAAGATTACCGCTAATTACAAAGTCAAATACATCCTGGAAATCCTCTTCAAGTTTACCCATGACGAACTGATTTCTCTTAGAACACTTATTAAGTTTTTCACTAATATTAGAAAACAAACCCATGATTTCTGTTTGTGCATTTGAGTCAGCGTCCTTCTTTTTATAGTTATAATCATGCGTTGTTATCAAATGATATTCTCTCATAAAAACCTACAAAGGTTAAGCCATTCGTCACATTGTGAAGTATGAAATCAATAATGTTGTTTAATAATCAAAACCAAACTGTGATGCATACAACTATTGTATATCTCTCAACTATGAATTACAAATCATTTTTTAGGTAAAGAAACATTTGTGACCCAATGTTATTTTTTTGATTTTTTTTGGGGATTAGCTGCTTCAAATGTACTACTGAATATGAAAGATCCATAAAATCAGGAAATAAAATTTAATAAGACAATATTATTATGTTGACGTCATTATATGCGTATTTCGCACAGTAATATAAAAGAAATGCTGAGTTTATGCTTTTTTTGTCTATTTGTCAACTAAAAAAAAAACAATTTCGCACAGAAGTTTTGTAATAATAATGCTCATATGTAGTTGCTATTTCTGTTTGAAAATATTTCTATCCAAAATATTATCAAAACATGATACAAAAACATAATACAAAAGCAAAACCCCAATATTTCAAAGAACATTTTTTTTGTAATGGATTTTACACAAGGTTATTCGTCGAATGGGAAATACGGTGTTTAGCCCAATTGACTTATACATGTAATTGTGCATATGGAATTTAATTTAAGATTATGAACGCGAACATGTATTTGTACTTTAATATTATGGACAACATCTGCATGTTTTGACATCCTGGATAATCATAGGTCTGTTCTATGTTCCTTCGGAATTTCAACCAAAGATAAAAAAAAACTGGATCTACCATCACTGTATTGGATACCTAAACTACATAAGTGTCATTAAAAACAACGGTATATTGCTGGGTCATCCCTTCGTAAGTTTTACGGACGCCATCACGAGTTCGTGGACCGTTATGGAATAACCGTTTCACAAATGATATCGGATATGTTCATTACGTCGTAACTACAATTTCCTTCCCTTTCATGAATGTGACTTACCGAATTAGACTATTTACCATATTTGTAATCACATAAGCAATACAACGGGTGCAACATGTGGAGCAGGATCTGTTTACCCTTTGAAAGCACCTGAGATCACCCCTTGGTTTTGGTGGGGTTCGTGTTGTTTATTCTTTATTTGTCTATGTTGTGTCATATTTACTATTGTATGTCTGTTTGCTTTTTTTTCATTTTTAGTCATGGCGTTGTCATTTTGTTTTAGATTTATGAGTTTGACTGTCCCTTTGTTATCTTTCGTCCCTGTTTTGTATGGCGATTTTCATATATGGACAACCTATGCATTGTTTTGTATAGCGATTTTTATAAAATGGACGACATCAGCATGTTTCAGATGGCGACTTGTATATAATGGACAACATCTGCATGTTTTGTATGGCAACTTATTTATAATGGACGACATCTACATTTCTATTAATGTTGTGACCTTGTGAAGTATTGTTCGTGTCTAAATAGAATATACATCAACTTTAACTCTATGCAAATATTAATCTATACAACTTTCAATACATAATATGTGGATCCTTAGGCGAATACTGGTTTTAAAACGCAGCCATATTAAATGTTGAAAAACAACAGAAGTTCAACTACGACTAAATAAACTCATCATAGATACCAGGACTAAACTTTGTATATACGCCAGACGCGCGTTTCGTCTACAAAAGACTCATCATAGACGCTCGAATCTAAAAAAGTTAAAAAAAGACAAATAAAGTACTAACGAATTGTTATATAGTATACGTACGAACATGACTTCTTTCATTTTTTTTTCAACTTGGTTAATTCGGCATGTATCCATTTCTCTCGTTTTCTCCGATACTAAAACCAATATATTAGGCCAAATTACAAGTCCGTATACTTATTGTTATATCTAAGTGACTAATAACATTAGTATAGAATACAATACCATGCAGTGTATTCTTGTACTAACCACACATATCAATGCGTTTATTTCTTACATTTAGTAAATAATCATACGTTTTCTGATTGAGTTAAGTCTGCCAATTGACATTTTATCGTATGTTTTTCTATGTTGTGATGTTGTGCTATTGTTTCAGAAAAAGGGAGAAGGTTTGGATCCATTAAAAAGTTTAATCCCGCTGCAAATGTTTGCACCTGTCCTAAGTCAGGAATCTGATGTACAGTAGTTGTCGTTTGTTTATGTAATAAATACGTGTTTCTCGTTTCTCGTTTTGTTTTTATAGATTTGACCGTTGGTTTTCCCGTTTGAATGGTTTTACACTAGTAATTTTGGGGCCCTTTATAGCTTGTTGTTCGGCGTGAGCCAAGGCTCCGTGTTGAAGGCCGTACTTTAACCTATTATGGTTTACTTTTTAAATTGTTATGTGGATGGAGAGTTGTCTCATTGACACTCAAACCACATCTTCCTATATCTATTTGCACTCTGTCGTTCGTCTTACCAGAAATACATGTATGCCAACCCGGTATATTATGACGTCTTTACACTAAATCCAATGTATGTTGGATGTGTTCGGATTGAGTGTTTATTCTTTGAGGCATGATTTTTTTATTAGTTGTGAGTGGCTTTGAACTAGCTGTCAGATAACTGCAAGAACTCTCAGATCTGTTCATTGTGTCTTTTTGTGTCGGGATGTATAAGTACCCGGCCACGTCCACTTGTATTTTTTGTCTATCTGATGAGTTAAGCCTTTTTCAACTGATTTTATAGTTCGTTCTTATGTTGTACTGTTATTCCACTGTCCCAGGTTAGGCGGAGGGTTGGGATCCCGCTAACATGTTTAACCCCGCCACATTATTTATGTATGTGCCTGTCCTAAGTCAGGAGCCTGTAATTCAGTGGTTGTCGTTTGTTTATGTGTTACATATTTGTTTTTCGTTCATTTTTCACATAAATGAGGCCGTTAGTTGTCTCATTTGAATTGCTGTACATTGTCTGATCGGAGCCTTTTATAGCTGACTATGCGGTATGAGCTTTGCTCATTGTTGAAGGGCGTACGGTGACTTATAGTTGTTAATGTGTGTGTCATTTTGATCTTTTGTTGAAAGTTGTCTCATTGGCAATCATACCACATTTTCTTTTTTATATAACTAATTAATTGTGAAACTGCATTCTTACATGCTGTACGTATATTAACAAAAGGATAACACAGATGGATTTATGTAAATAAAAATAAAAACACTATCAAGCCTGGGCATCAGTCCAAGCATGTAGAGCAAAGACATATGATAGTCTGTCTTTACTATCAATACGAATTGAACAATGTTTCAAGAAGGGATCAAATATGTCACTACGATTGGACATTCCATGAATGTGTTTAGCGTTTTCCCAAACAGGTATGAATTATCATTTGTGATTCTTTTTTGTTGTTTTCCGCCGTTGCAATCGGGAGAAATCGGGACCCAGGCAAACCGACTTTAGCATATCAAAGAATTTTACTTTTAAGTATTCAAATACGAATGCGTCATGAATAAGACATTAAAAAAAGTTGCAGTAGGTGTACTTCTAGTTCTTATAAAAATATCCTAACATTATTTCTAATGAGATACACACCTTATTTCTTGTCATTTGTCAATCTTGTTATGGCACCAAGTACTCGTATGCGATATTATTCGATTTAACTAAACAGTTCAGATGTGAAAAGTCAGATTTGAAAAATAGAAAAATGTGGATCAAGCCATGAGCAGTATCAAAAATTTGTCAATTTAGAAGGTTAAACAGTAAATGTAGCGCAAATTCATCATATAAGTATTGTGTCTTGTTCAGAAATGGGTATAGAAGAAATATTCGTATAATCGAAACTAACCAGTGTTTTCCATATCACAAATCTTCATTGTCGTTACAAGGACAGCATTGGTCAATATAAACCAACGTGCAGACATCTTATACTTTGAGGTATTCCACATCCCATCTTAAGAGTAATATTCCATACAAATCACAAAAATGTCGGCATCCATGTCAAAAGCTTAGAAAATATTTAAACATACATATTCAGGAGGCATATATTCACTGTCATGAAAGATGGATTTTTTTTTAACTTAATACCGATTCACTCATTGAGTCTTTGCGTCGTCGAAAATAAACATATGTATTCTTAAAACAGTTATTAGCATAATATGGATTATGTTCTTCTAGTATATTTAAAATGGTATAATACTAAATCCCAAACGAGAGGGATGGTGCTTGATTTTCATATGACGAAGATGTTATATACAGTGTTGTTACACATGTGGTGCGGAGTTGTGCAAAGAATGTGTAAATGGTAAAATTGAGAAAGGAAATGGTGAATATGTCAAAGCGACAACCACCCGACCATAGAGCAAACAACAGGCATTCCTTAATAAGCATTTTGACAACTGCTGTAAAAAGTTTTGTGTGATTAACAAAAATATTAAACTAAAACACCAGACACTCAACATGATTTCAATTCCTGTAATGATGTTTGCAATGATAAAATAGCACATGTTGTCCTTGGTTTAATCACCATTACGTTTAATTTCAGCTTTTAAATGTGACGAACTGTAAACAACTTACCCTTTTTAGCTTTTGTTATGTGAATATCAGCTAGACGTTTGTTACTCTACTGTGGTTCCATGAGTGAATAACATAGACATCTTTGACATAGAGCTTCAATGTATGCCAATCAAGTCTAAAGACCTTCCATTCGTTAATAACATCAATTTTCATCTCTGTCATAGAGTTTCAATATCGGTCAACAAATATATAACTTTCAATAGAAGGCTTCGAGATCGTTTCTGTCAAAAAGCAATATTCTATCCGAACACGTATTGTAGTAACCATAAGAAAATCTAGTCAGGTATAACCTTCATTAAGAGATGATAACCATGTGTTTATTTATGTAGTTAATTAAGACTTATGTCACTTATGTCATACACAGAAATCCTAGAAAATCTTTCTTTGTGGATGAATAATAGTGATTTTTTTTATTATCATAGTTTTTTTTTTCAGATTGAATTTATTTTTAACATAAATACGTAATGAGTTTGAACCTTTGTTGTTGCCATGAAAGACTGTACTTTTGAATATTCCTCGGAGTTTGTTTGTTAGTTTACGTTTTATTGTTTGAATATTTGTAAGACATTTTTAACATTGACGTGCTTTCATATTTCTTTTTTTTATACAGATAAGACCGTTAGTTTTCTCGTTTGAATTGTTTTACATTGTCTTATCGGGGCTTTTTATAGCTGACTATGCGGTATGGACTTTGCTCATTGTTGAAGGCCGTACAATAACCTAAAGTTGTTAATGTTTTTGTCATTTTGGTCTTTTGTGGATAGTTGTCTCATTGGCAATCATACCATATCTTCTTTTTATATTCCATGTGTAATTAACATCCATCGTCAACTTTGTCACAGAGTTTCCATATCGCTCAACCAAGTCTAAAAAACGTTCAATAACATGATTCGAGATTAAACATACAAGTTCTTAATAATATTATCATTTTTGTCAAATAGCAATTTACTTATTTAAAAACTTCGTGTAGTTACCATAAACATCATAAGATAGTGTAAATCTAGTAATTAGGAATTTAGAATTCATAAAATGGCATAAGAAATGATCTCATTATCAATGATTATGTGAAGTTTCTGTAGATTATTTAGTTTTTCATTCAAGTCTTATTTTTGTGTTAACGGAGAAAATAAGAAATACTCATACACGAAATTCTAGAAATATCGTTCTTTGTCTATATTTTGTCAGACATATACTGGTGCGTGATGATAACACGTGAAGAAGGTACATGTATAATTCGGAGCTTGAAATTGTAAATGTAGTACCCAAGACTAAATTACTCAATGACGTTCTTCTTTCGCTTTAAACACCAAAGCCATTTTCTAATTCTAATAAAAACATGGGCTACACGTGATTGACGTCACAATTTAGATAGCAAGGTCAGTAGATTTTTTAACGACGCCGGAGATCAAAAAGGACATTTTTGTTAATGTTGCTCTCTAGTATATTAAACAAATTAAAGTAAGTTCCAATGTATATATTATCAATAAAGTTTGTTTCCATTAAATTTGTGGTTAACCAACTCGAAATGGCTGCCTCTCGAGCGTGTAATAGGTCTGTTTCAAAGTGCGAAAGATCTTTAGTTTCCTATCAGACACAGTTCTTTAATGCCATGCTCTATTCGTTAACATTTAATACCGCGCTAACGCTCGTTATTAAGATATTAACAAATACCATGCCTGCCAATCTAAGAATGAGCCTAGTCATGACATGAATGAACTTTTTCTTAATTGATAAATAATCAGGTTAATATAAAATGGACAAATGTCACTTGTTGTGTCTAAAAGACGCTATCAACATGTCATTGCTTGACCTAAATGATTGTATAAAAAATAAAATTACAAATATACCGAACTCCTTTGAAAATCGAAAACGAAAGGTCCCCAATCAAATCGCAAAAAACAAAATTTAAAGCTTATCAAACACATGGACAACAATTGTCGTTTTCCCCACTTGGTAGAGGCATTTTCTTAATAGTGGTTTACCAAAAACAAATAAGTCAACACGCAATTAAAATTTGTTTGTGGAAAAGTATGAAGTATTCGAAATACCAATGACTTTCTTATGGCAGGCAAGGATAACCTTAGCCGTATTGGACACTACTTTTTGAAATTTTTAGTCATCAATGCTATATAATTTTGTACTTGTTTTGCCTTCTAAATATTTTGATCTTGTTGAACACCGTACGGTGACCCATAGTTGGTAATGTCTGTGTCATTTTGGTCTTTTGTAAATAATTGTCTCATAGGCAATCATACCACATCTTCTTTTTTTATACTATTTAGTTTCTTAATTCTGTGTTGTATCTATGATTCAACCGAATATCCTTGTCTTCAATAACCCGAAAAAAATGAAAACAAGTAAAGAACAGTAGTTTTTCATTCCTTTAATGAGTGAGGTTTGATTTAGACATTCTTTTAAATTTCCCTTGGATTTTTTTTAATACCTGGTATAAAATATTTGACCGAAACGATAAGTATTTAAAATTTAGATTTCAAATTGGACTTTAAAGCTCAGTATGTTTCTTGCCTTTAGATAAGAAGAGAAATTTGTTCAGCAATGTTCAGGTGATCAGATAATATGTCATCAGCCACAGTATATACATGTATAAATTTGAAAATAGCACAGGAACATCCATCTTCCCCTTACATGCAAGTTCAGGGGTCCAAATTAAAAGTTACTTTCTTTTATCTGCCTTGTGTGATCATGAACAAAACGCTACTTAGAGAACAAAATGTTTTTGTACTGTTTTCTTTACATATACATTCGGAACCAGCACAGGTGCAAGTAGAATCCGAAATGAAGTCGTCAATTAAGAATTCGGTCAACACGAGTAAAGCGATCACGTTATATGTCAACACTCTTAAACCAATTGTTCTGTTTAAGGCAGATGTTTCTATATATGAAAGGTTAATGTCAAAAGATCTCTTAAACTAAAGACTAAGTAGACAATTATGATTGCATTCACTCAGGTCATAAGACTGTGGTTTTATTTTATTTTGTATTATTCAATATGTGTCTGATAAGGATTAGAGAAGACAAATTTAAAAAAAAACATTTGTTATTTGTAATCAAATTTAAACATTATAATTATTACATTGAATATTATTAAACTTATCCAGAATTAAATACCTTTGGTGTTTAAAAAACAAATATTTTTGCCAAGTCGTATCGATAAACAAAATAACATTTGGATTCTTATACATCACTAGTAATTTTTACTCCATTGTTAAAAGTGCTTTTTAAATTGTTTCAGTGTTTGTCTCAATGCAATTGAAGTGAACTAGGGATACATTTTTGTCTCTTTTAAATTTTAGAGCAACGCAGATACGGAAGGTTGGTTAAATACTTAAACTCAAGTCAAAATATTTCATCCATAATACTTTATATTTATCAGCAAGTCAGTGTTCTTGTAGTATTTGTCTTCAAACTAATAAAATGATAACGTGTTCCTGTCGCCAACACTGTCAATCATATACTCATAGAGGTTAATTTAGTTGACTTATATGTACAAATGGTCAAAATGATGACAATGGATGTATGTTTGTTTTAGTAGTCACAATTTTAATCATTTTCCGTGTGAGTTTCTACTTTTATCCTTTAAGGATTAAGTGAACCTTTGTGTTTCGTGAATATTTTAATTTTTATGTCCAGGGATATTTCAGGGGTTAGAAAGTGGTTTATGATCGGAGAGGTTTTGAATTTGTCTTTAGATTTTCATTTTGACTATTTTTTTTGTTATTTGCATCATAGTTATAATTATTAAGACAACAGTAGTATACCGCTGTAATAGTTATTCACCATGTTTATCAAGTAAAGGAAATCAAATCCGGGTTAAAAATCAAAACCGAGGGAATCGCATCAACTATGAGCGGACATTATAAGCAACACGACGGTTCCACCAATGAGTCCGAATCTGCTTGCTCTTCTGAATTACATGAGTTCATCCCAAGTTTTTGATTGGCTTCCTGTTCGTCAGTCTTTCTGTTTTGTGTTGTGTTTTGTGTTGTTTGTTTTTTTCAATTTAACAATAGTGTTGTCAATTTGTTTTTCGACATATGAGTTTGACTGTTCATCTGTTATCTTTCGCTACTCTACAATCATAAACACCAGTTAAACAGAATATAAATACCAAACTAAAAGCATTAAAACCAGTTTTTTTTTTTATCATGTTTTGTATAATAAGTTTTATTTTGTTTATTAAAGCTTTCGGTAGCTCTAGTGTGTTTAGTAAAAGAATGGGTATGCATATTCTTCCACACCTAATCTGCCGACTGAAATACAGCTGACGTTCTCATTCTTATAAAGTTCCAATCTTAATCTGGTGTAAAATGTGACCACGACGTTCTCGCAGATTTGATTGACATTAATAAGTTAAGTGACATTAATGACAAATAAGTCAACTGTATATCACCGTTGTGTTAATTTGTATTATTATAGAGAACAACATACTTGAAATTTGATTTTAAACTAAACATTCAAAAGGATGAATCGCATATAACAATTATCGCATGTAATTCTTTGATACGAAATACACTGCGTCCGTTTTAAATTTAAGTAATTTATTAAAAAATGGATGAAAGATACCAGAGGTAGAGTCAAACTCACAGATTGAAAATAAACTGAAAACGCCATGGCTAAAAATAAAAAGACAAACAGACAAATAATAGTACAGAAGACACAACATAGAAAATTAAAGATTAAGCAACACGAACCCCACCAAAAACTGGGTGTATTTAAAAGTACGAACTATGAATGCTCTATGTTCCAATTACAATTGACTGTAACAATATAAACGAGTAAATCTGTAATGTTGAGTATAAGGTATCATTTATTTATGTCAATCTCAATTCATATCATATTTTAGAATAACATTCAAATAAAAACCTTCATATTATCTCATAAGAAATGTAATCCTTGTCTAATATAATCAGTGTACTGAAGTTTCTCGTACTCTTCTTATAGGTAAATCATGGCGATGTTTCGTAGTAACACTTTTTACTTCTGGGTATATCTTCATTTGTTTACAGTCAGCCTATGCGTTGTTGGTATACGTCGAATTAGATTGGCTTTCATGTTTGTTGCAAACATGCGTTGAGTTGCATTACGTTATTTCTGATTACAAAACGGTGTAACGAAGCACCTCAGAAGAAATCGGCAATGTTGTCCATGATAATGCTGTCATGGGTTTCACAAAGTAGCATCTTAACTTGAAATAGTCTATGTTGTTCACAAAAGTCAACAGCCGTTCTTCCTGACGAGTCCTTGTTCATAATATATGCACCTTTGTTCAATAAAAACTGTACAAAATTAAGAATTTCTTTTTCTTTCGCCTTTGACCGACATGCGGTAATAAGTAGAGTAGACTTTGAAGAGTTTTTAAAGTTAACATCTGTATATTCTTTCAGCTGTAATTGAGCCAATGCAAGATTACCGCTGATTACAAAGTTAAATAAATCCTCAAAATCCTCTTCTAATCTGCACATGACGAACTGATTTTTCTTAGAACACTTATTAAGTTTTTCACTAATATTGGAAAAAATACCCATGATTTCTGTTCGTGCATTTGAGTTAGTGTCCTGCTTTATATAGTTATAATCAGGAGATGTTATCCAATGATATTCTCTCGTAAAATCCTACAAAGGTTTTCCATTCGTCACATTTTGAAGTAGGAAATCAATAATGTTGTTTTAAAATCAGAACCAAACTGTGATGCATACACCTATTGTATATCTCTCAACTGTGAATTACAAATCATTTTTTAGGTAACGAAACATTTATGACCCAATGTTATTTTTTTTTAATTTGTTTTTGGGGATTAGCTGCTTCAAATGTACTACTGAAATATGAAAGATCCTTAAAGTCAAGACATAAAAATAAATAAGACAAAACTATAATGTTGACGTCATGATATGCGTATTTCGCACAGAAATATAAAAAGAACTGCTGAGTTTATGCTTTTTTGTCTATTTGTCAAATAAAAAATAAAAGGTCACAGACGTTTTGTAATAATAATGCCACCTCATACAAAGTTGCTATTTCTGTTTGAAAATATTTCTATCCAAAATATTATCAAAACATGATACAAAAACATAATACAAAAACAATAGAACCCCAATATATTTCAAAGAACATTTTTATTGTGTAATGGATTTTAGTCAAAGTTATTCGTCTAATTGGAAATACGGTGTTAAGTCCAATCGTCTTATACATGTAATTGTGCACTAGGAATTTAATTTAAGATTATGAACGCGAACATTTCAATGTACTTTTATATAATGGACAACATCTGTATGTTTTGAAATCCTGGATAATCATAGGTTTGTTCTATTTTCCTTTGGAATTTCAACCAAAGATGAAGAACTGGATCTTCCATCACTGTATTTGATACCTAAACTATACAAGTGTCCTTAAAAACAACGGTATATTTCTAGGTCTATTAAGTAGTCCATGAAACCTCTTTCTTAATTATTAACATCTATTTGATCAGCAATCAAAGACGGGCTTCACAGTTATTGTAAAACTGCTAATCCTTGAGGTGGCGTAAATCAGATGTGGATACTTAAAATTTCCAAAGATCTTTTAGAGTACCTACAATCTAACTCTCTTTCATCTTGTAACAGCATTAAAACATTTGACTTTTCTACTCTTTACACAATATGCACGAGTATTCCACATTCCAAACTAAAAGACAAATTGAAAGAGTTGGTATTGCTTTGCTTCATACAAAAGAATGGCCAACGTAGATACAAGTATCCTATCTTAGGGAGGAATAAATCCTACTTTGTACAGGATCACTCTTATTCAAACAAAAAAATTTCTGTAACTGATATTATCAAGATGCTTGAACTCTTTATGAATATCATATTTGTTACGTTCGGAGGACATGTTTTTCAACAGACTGTCTGCATTCCAGTGGGGGCAGACGGTGCCCCTCTACTTGCCGACTTGTTTCTTTAGTATTATGAGGTTGACTTCATGCAGGAACTTCTTAGGAAGATAGATAAGAAGTTAGAAAAATATCCTTTAACTCTACTTTCCGCTATATAGATGATGAAAACAAAGGATTATTTTTATCCCAGGCATATCTTACCTTATCCGTTTTTATTATTGAATATTATTAAACTTATCCTGAAATTTAATACCTTTCGTGTCTAAAAAACAAATATTTTTGCCAAGTCGTATTTTAAACATTTGGATTTTTAATACATCACTAGTAGTTTTCACACCATTGATAAATTTAGTGTTTTTTTAATTGATTAAGTGTTTGCCTCATATATTTTTGTCTCTTTTGAATTTTAGAGCAACGCAGACATGGAAGGTGGGTTACATACTTAAACTTAAAGACAAAATATTGCATCCATTAATCTTTTATATTTATCAGCATGTCAGTGTTCTTGTAGTATTTTTCTTCAAATTAATAAAATGATAACATGTTCCTGTCGCCAATACTGTCAATTGTATACGCATAGAGGTTTATGTGGTTGACTTATATGTACAAATGGTCAAAATGATGACAATGGATGTATGTTTGTTTTAGTAATCACAATTTTAATCATTTTCCGTGTGAGTTTCTACTTTTATCCTTTAATAATTTAGTGAACCTTTGTGTTTCGTGAATATTTCTCATTTTATGTCAAGGCATATTTCAGGGGCTAAAAATTGGTAAATATTCGGAGAGGTATTGATTTTTTTTTTTTTTTTATTTTGACTGATATTTTGGTAAATAACACCATGGTTATAATTATTAAGACAACAGTAGTATACCGCTGTAATAGTTATTTATCATGTTTATCAAGTAAAGGAAATCAAATCCGGGTTAAAAACCCAAACCGAGGGAATCACATCAACTATGAGCGGACATTATAAGCAACACGACGGTTTCCACCATTGGATCTGAATATGCTTACCCTTCTGGATCACATGAGTTCATCCCAAGTTTTTGATTGGCTTCCTGTTGGTCAGTCTTTCTTTGTTGTGTTTTGTGTGGGTTTTTTTCAACTTAACAATAGTGTTGTCAATTTGTTTTTCGACATATGAGTTTGACTGTTCCTTTGTTATCTTTCGCTACTCTTTAATCATAAACACCAGTTAAACAGAATATAAATACCAAACTAAAAGCATTAAAACCAGGTTTTTTTTATCATGTTTTGTATAATAAGTTTTATTTTGTTTATTAAAGCTTTCGGTAGCTCTAGTGTGTTTAGTAAAAGAATGGGTATGCATATTCCTCCCTCACCTAATCTGCCGACTGAAATACAGCTGACGTTCTCATTCTTATAAAGTTCTAATCTTAATCTGGTTCTCGCAGATTTGATTGACATTAATAAGTTAAGTGACATTAATGACAAATAAGTCAACTGTATATCACCGTTGTGTTAATTTGTATTATTATAGAGAACAACATACTTGAAATTTGATTTTAAACTAAACATTTAAAAGGATGAATCGCATATAACAATTATCGCATGTAATTCTTTGATACGAAATACACTGCGTCCGTTTTAAATTTAAGTAAGTTATTAAAAGATGGATAAAAGATACCAGAAGTATAGTCAAACTCACAGATTAAAAAATAAAATGACAACGCTATTGCTAAAAATAAAAAGACAACCAGACAAATAATAGTTCAGAAGATACAACATAGAAAATTAAAGATTAAGCAACACGAACCCCACCAAAAGCTGGGTGTATTTAAAAGTACGAACTATGAATGCTCTATGTTCCAATTACAATTGACTGTAACAATATAAACGAGTAAATCTGTAATGTTGAGTATTAGGTATCATTTATTTATGTCAATCTCAATTCATATCATATTTTAGAATAACATTCAAATAAAAACCTTCATATTATCTCATAACAAATATAATCCTTGTCTAATAAAATCAGTGTACTGAAGTTTCTCGTACTCTTCTTACAGGTAAATCAATGCGATGTTTCCTGTCTTTCGTAGTAACACTTTTTACTTCTGGTTATATCTTCATTTGTTAACAGTCAGCCTATGCGTTGTTGGTATACGTCGAATTAGATTGGCTTTCATGTTTGTTGCAAACATGCGTTGAGTTGCATTACGTTATTTCTGATTAGAAAACGGTGTTACGAAGCACCTCAGAAGAAATCGGCAATGTTGTCCATGATAATGCTGTCATGGGTTTCACAAAGTAGCATCTTAACTTGAAATAGTCTATGTTGTTCACAAAAGTCAACAGCCGTTCTTCCTGACGAGTCCTTGTTCATAATATATGCACCTTTGTTCAATAAAAACTGTACAAAATTAAGAATTTCTTTTTCTTTCGCCTTTGACCGACATGCGGTAATAAGTAGAGTAGACTTTGAAGAGTTTTTAAAGTTAACATCTGTATATTCTTTCAGCTGTAATTGAGCCAATGCAAGATTACCGCTGATTACAAAGTTAAATAAATCCTCAAAATCCTCTTCTAATCTGCACATGACGAACTGATTTTTCTTAGAACACTTATTAAGTTTTTCACTAATATTGGAAAAAATACCCATGATTTCTGTTCGTGCATTTGAGTTAGTGTCCTGCTTTATATAGTTATAATCAGGAGATGTTATCCAATGATATTCTCTCGTAAAATCCTACAAAGGTTTTCCATTCGTCACATTTTGAAGTAGGAAATCAATAATGTTGTTTTAAAATCAGAACCAAACTGTGATGCATACACCTATTGTATATCTCTCAACTGTGAATTACAAATCTTTTTATAGGTATCGAAACATTTATGACCCAATGTTATTTTTTTTTAATTTGTTTTTGGGGATTAGCTGCTTCAAATGTACTATTGAAATATGAAAGATCCTTAAAGTCAAGACATAAAAATAAATAAGACAATATTATAATGTTGACGTCATAATATGAGTATTTTGCACAGAAATATGAAAGAACTGCTGAGTTCATGCTTTTTTTTTTTTGTCTCTTTGTCAACTGAAAAAAACAAAATTTCACAAAAGTTTTGTTATAATAATGCCACCTCATATGAAGTTGTTATTTCTGTTTGAAAATATTTCTTTCCAAAATATTATCAAAACATGATAAAAAAACATCAACATAAACAATAGAACCCCAATATTTCAAAGAACTTTTTTTTTTGTAATGGATTTTAGACAAGGTTATTCGTCGAATGGGGAATACGGGGTTTAGTCCAATGGTCTTATACATGTAATTGTGCATATGGAATTTAATTTAAGATTATGAACGCGAACATTTAAATGTACTATCTCTTTTATCAGCAATCAAAGACGGGCTTCAAAGATATCGTGAAACTGCTTATTCTAGAGCTGGCGTAAATCAGATGTGGATACTTAATAAAACTTCCAAAGATCTTTTAGAATACATACAATCTAACTCTCTTTCATCTTGTAACAGTATCAAAACATTTGACCATTCTACTCTTTACACAACATGCACAAGTATTCCACATTCCAAACTAAAAGACAAATTGAAAAAGTTGGTATTGCTTTGCTTCATAAAAAAGAATGACCAACGCAGATACAATTATTTTGTCTTAGGGAGGAATAAATCCTACTTTGTAACGGATCACTCTGATTCAAACAAATAATTCTCTGAAACTAATATTATCAAGATGCCTGATTTCTTGATTAACAACATATGTGTTACGTTCGGGGGACGTATTTTTTTACCGGCTGTCGCCATTCCAATTGGAACACACTGAGCCCCTCTACTTGCCGACATGTTTCTTTAGTATTATGAGGCTGACTTCATGCAGGAACTTCTTAGAAAGAAAGATAAGAAGTTAGCAATATCCTTTAACTCTGTGTACTTTCCGCTATATAGATGATGAAAACTAAGGTTTTTCTTATCCCAGGCATAGATTAGCTTGGCGTTTTTGGCACAACCTTTTGAAATTTTGGATCCTCAATGCTCTTTATCTTTGTACTAGTTTGGCTTTATAAAAATTTTGATATAAGCGTCACTGATGAGTGTTATGTAGACGAAACGCGAAACTATAATCCTGGTACCTTTGATAACTATTCTTTTACTAAATAATTAAAATGTGGTGAATATGTGGAACGCATCCCATCGAACTAGAGATAACGAATACTACAGATACAGTTAAGTCGGCTTCATATCTTAATTTACATCTAGAAATTGACAATGAGGTTCAGCTGAAAACAAAACTTTACTACAAAAGAGATGATTTCAGCTTTCCAATTTTGAACTTTCCATTTCTAAGTAGCAACATTCTAGCAGCACCTGCATACGGGGTATATATCTCCCTATTGATACGATATTTCCGTGCTTTTTTCCTATCATGATTTTCTCGATAGAGGGTTGCTGCTCACAAGGAAGCTATCAAATCAAGAGTTCCAAATGGTGAAGTTGAAATCTTCTCTTCGTAAGTTTTACGGACGCCATCACGAGTTGGTTGACCGTTATGGAATAACCGTTTCACAAATGATATCGGATATGTTCCTTACGACATAACTACAATCCCCTTCCATTTCATGAAAGTTACCTACCGAATTAGACTATTTACCAGATTTGTATGACATAAGCAACACGACGGGTGCAACATGTGGAGCAGGATCTTCTTACCCTTCCAACTTATTCTTTAGTTTCCTGTGTTGTGTCATGTTTACTACTGTTTGTCTGTTTGTCTTTTTCATTTTTAGCCATGGCGTTGTCAGTTTGTTTTAGATTTATGAGTTTGACTGTTCCTTTCGTCCCTCCTTTTTATGGCGATTTTCATATAATGGACAACATCTGCTTGTTTTGTATTGCGACTTTTATTAAATGGACGACATCAGCATGTTTCAGATGGCGACTTGTATATAATGGACGACATCTGTATCTTTTGTATGGCGACTTGTATATAATGGACGACGTCAGCATGATTTAGATGGAGACTTTTATATAATGGACGACATCTGCCTGTTTTGTATGGCGACTTTTATATTGGACGAATTCTACATTTCTATTAATGTTGTGACCTTGTGAAGTAAGGTTTGTGTCCAAATAGTATATACATCAAGTTTAATGTTATGCAAATATTTATCTAACAACATTCAATACATAATAAGTGGATCCTTTGGCGAAAACTGGTTTTAAAACGCAGCCATATTAAAAATGTTGAAAAACAACAGAAGTTCAACTACGACTAAACATGCTAAATAAAATCATCATAGGTACCAGGACTAAATTTTGTACATACGCCAGACGCGCGTTCGTCTAAAAGACTCATCAGTGACGCTCGAATCCAAAAAAGTTTAAAAGGCAAAATAAAGTACAAAAGAATTGTTACATAGTATACGTACGAACATTACTTTATTTCAGTATTTTTTTCCATTTGGTTAATTCGACATAACAAAATGCTTTGAAATGTATCCCTTTCTCTTGTTTTCTCCGATATTTAAACCAATATATCAGGCCAAATCACAAGTACTTATACTTATATTGTTATATCTAAGAGACTTATAACATAAGTAGAGAAAACGATACTAGTTTATCCTTGCACTAGCCACACATATCAATGTGTTTAATTCTTACATTTAGTAATATGCATTTTAACTCTGTCGATCGTCTTAACAGGAATACATGTACGCCAAACCGGTATAATTAATTAATTGTGAAACTGCATCCTTACATGCTGTACGTAAGTTAACAAAATGATAACACAGATGGATTTATGTAGATAATAATGAAAACATTTACAAGCTTGGGCATCATTCCAAGCATGTAAAACCAAGACAAATGATTAGCCTTACAATCAATACACTTTGAACAATGTTTCAAGAAGGGACCAAATATGTCACTACAATTGGACATTCCATGAATGTGTTTAGCGTTTTCCGAAACAGGTATCAGTTATCATTTGTAATTTATTTTTTATTTTTTTGCCGTTGCAAAAGGAGAAACGGGAACCCAGGCAAACCGACATTAGCATATTAAAGTATTTTACTTTTAAGTATTCAAATACGAATGCGTTATGATAATATGACATTAAAAATAAGTTGCAGTAGGTGTACTTCTAGTTCTTATAAAAAAAATATACTTACATTATTTCAATGAGATAGACACCTTAGTTCTTGTCATTTGTCAATCTTGTTTTGGCACCAAGTACTCGTATGCGATATTATTCGATTTAACAAAACAGTTCAGATGTGAAAAGTCAGATTTGAAAAATAAAAAAATTGGATCAAGCCATGAGCAGTATCAAAAACTTGTTAATTTAGAAGGTTAGACAGTTAATGTAGCGCAAATTCATCATATAAGTATTGTGTCTTGTTCAGAAATGGGTATAGAAGAAATATCCGTATAATCAAAATTAACCAGTGTTTTCCATATCACAAATCTTCATTGTCGTTACAAGGACATCATTGGTCAATATAAACCAAGGTGCAGACATCTTATACTTTGAGGTATTCCACATCCCATCTTAAGGGTAATATTCCATACAAATCACAAAAATGTCGGCATCCATGTCAAAAGCTTAGCAAATATCTAAACATACATATTCAGGAGGCATATATTTACTGTCATTAAAAATGGATTCCTGATAGATTAAAACCGATTCACTCATTTGGTCTTTGCGTCGTCGGAAATAAACATATTTATTCTAGAAACAGTTAACGTTATTACAATGATATGGAATATGTACTCTAGTATATTTTAAATTGGTATAATACTAAATCCCAAACGAGAGGGATGGTGCTTGATTTTCATATGACGAAGATGTTATATACAGATTTGTTAAACATGTGGTGCGGAGTTGTGCAAAGAATGTGTAAATGGTAAAATTGAGAAAGGAAATGGTGAATATGTCAAAGCGACAACAACCCGACCATAGAGCAAACAACAGGCATTCCTTAATAAGCATTTTGAAAACTGCTGTAAAAAGTTGTGTGTGATTAACAAAAATATTAAACTAAAACACCAGACACTCAACATGATTTCAATTCCTGTAATGATGTTTGCAATGATACAATAGCACATTGTCACCTTGGTTTAACCGTCATTCAATTAATTTTTAGCTTAAAAATGCGACGAACTGTAAACAACTTAAACTTTCTATCTTTTGTTATTGGTATATCAGCTAGATGTGTGTAGTACTGCTGTGGTTCCATGTCTGAAAACTATAGCCATCTTTGTCATATAGTTTAAATGCATGCCAATCAAGCCTTAAACCCTTCAATTCGTTAATAACATCCATTGTCATCTCTGCCATAGAGTTTCCATATCGGTCAACAACTCAAAAACTTTCAATAGCAGGATTCGAAATCGTTTCCGTAAAAAAAATAGCAATATTCTATCAAAACACGTGTTGTAGTAACCATAAGAAAATCTAGTCAGGTATAAACTTCATTTAGAGATGATAACCATATGTTAATTTATGTAGTTAATAAAAGCTTATGTCACTAATGTCATACACAGAAATCTTAGAATATTTTTCTTTGTCTATGAATAATAGTGATTACTTTTTATCATTAATTGTTGTTTTCTATGCAGATTGATAGCGTTTTGAACACCATTAAATTTATTTGAAACATAAAAATGTAATGCGTTTGAGCCTTTTATTTTACAATTTGATAAGAGACTGTACTTTTGAATTCCTTTGGTGAATGTTTGTTGTTTAGATGATTGGAAGACATTTTAACATTGACGTACTTTCATGTATAACTAAAACCTATCGTCATCTTTGTCACAGAGTTTATAGATCGGTCAACCAAGTCTAAAACTTTCAATAACACGATTCGAGATTAAACATTCAAGTTCTTAATAATATTATCATTTTTGTCAAATAGTAATTTACTATTTGAAAACAGCGTGTTAGTACCATAAGTAAAGTAAGCGTGTAAATCTAGTCATTATGAATATAGAATTCATAAAATGGCAGATGACATGATCTCATTATGTGAATTACTGTAGATTATCTAGTTTTTCATTTGACCCTTCTTTTTTGTGTTAACGTAGAAATTAAGATAAAAAAGATCAAATTCAACCAAGACTTACTAAAGTATTTTAACCTGATGAGATATACTCATACACGAAATTCTATGAATATCGTTCTTTGTCGATAAATGATACTGATTATATTTTATCATCAACAGTAAATGTAGTGTCCAAGTCTGATATTTTTAATGACGTTCTTCTTTGGCTTAAAACATCAAAGCCATTTTCTATTCCAATAAAACATGGGCTACACGTGATTGACGTCACAATTGAAATAGCAAGGTCAGAAGATTTTTCAACGACGCCGGAAATCAAAAAAGACATTTTTGTTAATATTCCTCTCTAGTAAATTAAATAAAATTAGCCTTAAAGTAATTATCAATAAAGTCCTTTTTTCTATAACATTTGTGGTTAACCAAATCGAAATTGGTGCCTTTCTTCGAGCGTGTAATAGGTCCGTTTAGAAGTGCAAAAGATCTTTAGTTTCCTATTAGAAAATACACAATTCTGTAATGCCATGCTCTATTCGTTAACATTTAATACCGTTCTAACGCTCGTTATAAGGATATTGACAAATACCATGCCTGCCAGTCGCAGAGTGAGTCTAGACATGACATGAAAGAACGTTTTCTTGGTTGGTAATTGTCACTTGTGGTGTCTAAAAGACGCTATAAACATGTCATTGCTTGACCTAAATGATGATAAGCGAAATTAAACTGAAATTGTCTTTTTATATATCAGAATTCCTACGTATAAATGGAAATAGCCTTTTGAAAAGTCTATTCACAAATAGGGAAACATAATAACTTTTTAAACATTTGGATTTTAATACATCACTAGTAGTTTTTACACCATTGAAAAATTTAGTGTTTTTTTTTAACTGTTTGAGTGTTTGTCTCAATGAAATTGAAGTGAACTAGGGATACACTTTTGTTTCTGTTAAATTTTAGAGCAACGCAGATATGGAAGGTTGGTTAAATACATGTCAGTGTTCATGTAGTATTTGTCTTCAAATTAATAAAATGATAGCGTGTTCCTGTCGCCAATACTGTCAATTGTATACGCATAGAGGTTAATTTGGTTGTCTTATATGTACAAATGGTCAAAATGATGACAATGGATGTATGTTTGTTTTAGTAATCACTATTTTAATCATTTTCCGTGTGAGTTTCTACTTTTATCCTTTAAGGATTAAGTGAACCTTTGTGTTTCGTGAATATTTTTAATTTTATGTCCAGGCATATGTCAGGGGTTAAAAATTGGTTTATGTTCGGAGAGGTTTTAAATTTGATTTTGGATTTTCAGTTTGATTGATTTTTTTTTGTAAATTACACCATGGTTATTATAAATAAGACAACATTAGTATACAGCTGTGATAGTTGTTCATCATGTTTATCAAGTTAAGGAAATCGACTCCGGGTTAAAAACCAAAACCGAGGGAATCGCATCAACTATGAGCGGACATTATAAGCAACACGGCGGTTGCCACCAATGGATCCGATTCTGCTTGCCCTTCTGGATCACATGAGTTCATTTTTTTTTTATTAACAATAGCGTTGTCAATTTGTTTTTCGACAAAACTCTTTACACTTTACACAACATGCACAAGTATTCCCCATTCCAAACTAAAAGACAAATTGAAAGAGTTGGTATTGCTTTGCTTCATAAAAAAGAATGACCAACGCAAATACCAATAGTTTGTCTTCGGGGGGAATAAATCCTACTTTGTAACGGATCACTCTGATTCAAACAAAAATTATTCTGAAACTGATATTATCAAGATGCCTGATTTCTTGATTAACAACATATTTGATACGTTCGGAGGACGTGTTTTTTAACAGACTGTCGCCAATCCAATTGGAACAAACTGAGCCCCTCTACTTGCCAACATGTTTCTTTAGTATTATGAGGCTGACTTCATGCAGGAACTTCTTAGAAAGAAAAAATAAGAGTAATATCCTTTAACTCTGTGTACTTTTTAGATATAGATGATGAAAACTAGGGATTTTCTTATCCCAGGCATAGATTACCTTGGCGTTTTTGGCGCAACCTTTTGGAATTTTGGATCCTAAATGCTCTTTATCTTTTTACTAGTTTGGCTTTATAAATATTTTGATATGAGCGTCACTGATGGGTGTTATGTAGACGAAACGCGCGTTTGGCGTGCGAAATTATTATCCTGGTACCTTTGATAACTATTTTCTTACTAAATAATTAAAATGTGGTGACTATGTGGAACGCATCCCATCGAACTAGAGATAAAGGATACTACAGATACAATTAAGTCGGCTTCATATCTTGACTTACATCTAGAAATTGACAATGAGGTTCAGTTGAAAACAAAACTTTACTACAAAAGAGATGATTTCAGTTTTTCAATTTTGAACTTTCCATTTCTAAGTAGCAACATTCAAGCAGCACCTGCATACGGGGTATATATTTCCCTATTGATACGATATTTCCGTGCTTTCATTTCCTATCATGATTTTCTTGATAGAGGGTTGCTGCTCACAAGGAAGCTATTAAATCAAGAGTTCCAAATGGTGAAGTTGAAATCTTCCCTTCTAAGTTTTACGGACGCCATCACGAGTTGGTTGACCGTTATGGAATAACCGTTTCACAAATGATATCGGATATGTTCTTTACGTCGTAACTACAATCCCCTTCCCTTTCATGAAAGTTACCTACCGAATTAGACTATTTACCAGATTTGTATTAAATAAGCAACACGACGGGTGCAACATGTGGAGCAGGATCTGCTCACCCTTCCGAAGCACCTGAGAGCACCCCTAGGTTTTGGTGGGGTTCGTGTTGTTTATTCTTTAGTTGTCTATGTTGTGTCAAGTTTACTACTGTTTGTCTGTTTGTCTTTTTCATTTTTAGCCATGGCGTTGTCAGTTTGTTTTAGATTGATGAGTTTGACTGTTCCTTTCGTTCCTCCTTTTTATGGCGATTTTCATATAATGGACAACATCTGCTTGTTTTGTATTGCGACTTTTATTAAATGGACGACATCTGTATCTTTTGTATGGCGTCTTGTATATAATGGACGACGTCAGCATGATTAAGATGGCGACTTTTATATAATGGACGACATCTGCCTGTTTTGTATGGCGACTTTTATATTGGACGAAATCTACATTTCTATTAATGTTGTGACCTTGTGAAGTAAGGTTTGTGTCCAAATAGTATATACATCAAGTTTAATGTTATGCAAATATTTATCTAACAAAATTCAATACAAAATAAGTGGATCCTTTGCGAAAACTGGTTTTAAAACGCAGCCATATTAAATGTTGAAAAACAACAGTAGTTCAACTACGACTAAATAAACTCATCATAGATACCAGGACTAAATTGTGTACATACGCCAGACGCGCGTTTCGTCTAAAGGACTCACCAGTGAAGCTCGAATCCAAAAAGAGATTCAAAAGGCCAAATAAAGTACAAAAGAATTGTTACATAGTATACGTACGAACAATACTTTATTTCAGTATTTTTTCCATTTGGTTAATTCGACATAACAAAATGCTTTGAAATGTATCCATTTCTCCGGTAATTAAACCAATATATAAGGCTAAATCACAAGTACTTATACTTATATTGTTATATCTTAGAGACTTATAACATAAGTATAGAATACGATACTAGTTTATCCTTGCACTAGCCACACATATCAATGCGTTTAATTCTTACATAAAGTAATATGCATTCTAACTCTGTCGATCGTCTTAACAGGAATACATGTACGCCAAACCGGTATAATTAATTAATTGTGAAACTGCATCCTTACATGCCGTACGTTAGTTAACAAAATGATAATACAGATAGATTTACAATGTATGTAGAAAATAATGAAAACACTATCAAGCCTGGGCATCAGCCCAAGCATGTAGAGCCAAGACAAATGATAGTCTGTCTTTACAATCAATACAATTTGAACAATGTTTCAAGAAGGGACCAAATATGCCAGTACAATTGGACATTCCAAGAATGTGTTTAGTGTTTTCCGAAACAGGTATCAGTTATCATTTGTAATCTTTTTTTTGTTGTTTTTTGCTGTTGCACAAGACGAAAACGGGAACTTGGCAAACTAGCATATTAGCATATTAAAGTATTTTACTTGTAGGCATTGAATTACGAATGCGTTATGATAATATGACATTAAAAAGAAGTTGCAGTAGGTGTACTTCTAGTTCTTATAAAAAATATCCTAACATTATTTCAATGAGATAGACACCTTAGTTCTTGTCATTTGTCTATCTTGTTATGGCATCAAGTACTCGTATGCGATATTATTCGATTTAACAAAACAGTTCAGATGTGAAAAGTCAGATTTGAAAAATAAAAAAATTGGATCAAACCATGAGCAGTATCAAAACCTTGTTAATTTAGAAGGTTAGACAGTAAATGTAGCGCAAATTCATCATATAAGTATTGTGTCTTGTTCAGAAATGGGTATAGAAGAAATATTCGTATAATCAAAATTAACCAGTGTTTTCCATATTACTAATCTTCATTGTCGTTACAAGGACATTATCCGTAAATATAAACCAACGTGCAGACATCTTATACTTTGAGGTATTTCACATCCCATTTTTATGGTAATATTCCATACAAATCACAAAAATGTCGTCATTCATGTCAACAGCTAAGCAAATATTTAAACATACATTTGCAGGAGGCATATATTCACTGTCATGAAGGATGTTTTTTTTAACTTAATACCGATTCACTTATTGAGTCTTTGCGTCGTTGGAAATAAACATATGTATTTTTAAAACAGTTATTAGCATGATATGGATTATGTTCTTCTAGTATATTTAAATTGGTATGATACTCAATCCCTACGAGAGGGATGGTGCTTGATTGTCATATGACGAAGATGTTATATACAGTGTTGTTACACATGTGGTGCGGAGTTGTGCAAAACTGTATTAATGCTGCATTTTAGAAACTGATGTAAAAAAGTGTGTGAAAAAAAAAATATATGAACAAAAACACCAAGACACTCAAAATGAAAGCAATTCCTGTTATGATGTTTGCAATGATACAATAGCACATTTTCATCTTGGTTTAACCATCATTAAATTCATTTGCAGCTTAAAAATGCGACGAACTGTAAACAACTTATCCTTGTTAGCTTTTGTTATGTGAATATCAGCTAGACGTTTGTTACTCTACTGTGGTTCCATGAGTGAATAACATAGACATCTTTGACATAGAGTTTCAATATATGCAAATCAAGTCTAAGGACCTTCCATTCGTTAATAGCATTCATGTTCATCTCTGTCATAGAGTTTCCATATCGGTCAACAAATTTATAACTTTCAATAGCAGGCTTCGAGATCGTTTCTGTCAAAAAGCAATATTCTATCCAAAAACGTATTGTAGTAAGCATAGGAAAATCTAGTCAGGTATAAACTTCATTAAGAGATGATAACCATATGTTTATTTATGTAGTTAATTAAGACTCATGTCACTTATGTCATACACAGAAATCCTAGAATATCTTTCTTTGTCGATGAATAATAGTGATTATTTTTTATTATCATAGGTTGGTTTTTTTTTCCACATTGATATCATTATGACTATTTTATTAATTGTGACTGTTTATTTAACGCATCATGTAAATGTAGCGGAATTTGATGAGACTGTTATTAAAGTGAGAGGGTTAGCGCTATAGAACCAGGTTTAATCCACCATTTTCTACATTTGAAAATGCCTGTACCAAGTCAGGAATATGACAGTTCTTGTCCATTCGTTTTTGATGCGTTTTGTTTTTTGGATTTTGCCATGTGATTATGGACTTTCCAAATTGATTTTCCTCTGAGTTCAGTATTTTTGTGATTTTACTTTTTATAGCCGTATTTGACACAACCTTTTTTCAACTTTTGATCTTCAGTGCTGTACAACTTTGTACTTTTTTTCGCTTTCGATCTTTTATATCTGGGCGTCTTGTGTCGTCTAGTCTTGTGTGGACGGGGCGCGTTTTTGGCGTATTGAATTTTAAACATGATGCTTTGTGTTATCTTTTAATCATGTGTTTCTTTGTCTAATATGTTCTCCTATTCATTTCTATTGTAGTCCTTTTATATTATGTTGTCATGTCAATGTTATATTTAACATTGCCATTAAAGTGCGAGGTTTGGCATGCCACAAAACCAGATTCAACCCATCATCTTTTCCCCATTTAAAATGTCCTGTACCAAGTCAGGAAGATGGCCATTGTTATATTATTGTTCGCTTCTGCGTTTGTTACATTTTAACGTTACGTCGTTTGTTTTCTCTTATTTTTGAGTGTAAATTCACATTGCGATAACACGTGTCACGGTACTTGTCTATCCCAAATTCATGCATTTGGTTTTGATGTTATATTTGTTATTCTCGTGGGATTTTGTCTGATGCTTGGTCCGTTTCTCTGTGTGTTACATTTCAGTTTTGTGTCGTTGTTCTCCTCTTGCATTTAATGCGTTTCCCTCGGTTTAAGTTCGTCACCCCGATTTTTGTTTATTGTCCATGGATTAATGAGTTTTGAACAGCGGTATACTACTGTTGCCTTTATTTGAACACCATTGAATTTATTTTAAACATAAATACGTAATGAGTTTGAACCTTTAATGTTACCATGAGAGACTGTACTTTTGAATAATCCTCGGAGTTTGTTTGTTAGTTTACATTTTATTGTTTGGATATTTGTAAGACATTTTCAACATTGACGTGCTTTCATATTTCTTTTTTTTTGTATAAAAAATACCGTTAGTTTTCTCGTTTAAATTGTTTTACAATGTCTTATCGGGGCTTTATATAGCTGACTATACGGTATGGGCTTTGCTCATTGTTGAAGGCCGTACGGTGACTTAAAGTTGTTAATGTTTGTGTCATTTTGGTCTGTTGTGGATAGTTGTCTTATTGGCAATCATACCATATCTTCTTTTTATATTTCATTTGTAATTAACATCCATCGTTATTTTTGTCACAGAGTTTCTATATCGCTCAATCAAGTGTAAAAACGTGCAATAACAGGATTCGGGATTAAATTCACAAGTTCTTAATAAAATTATAATTTTTGTCAAATAGCAATTTACTTATTTAAAAACTTCGTTTAGTTACCATAAAAATCATAAGCTCGTGTAAATCTAGTAATTAGAAATATAGAATTCATAAAATGGCATAAGACATGATTATGTGAAGTTTCTGTAGATTATTTAGTTTTTCATTCAACCCTTATTTTTGTGTTAACGGAGAAAATAAGATGAAAAAGATCAAATTCAACTAACTTAAGACTTATTTCTCCGTAATAAGAAATACTCATACACGTTCTTTGTCTATCTTGTCAGACATTTACTTGTGCGTACACTGATGATAACAAGTGAAGAAGTTATAATTCGGAGCTTGGAATTATCAATGGAGTACCCAAGCCTAAATTATTTACTGGTGCGTACACTGATGATAACAAGTGAAGAAGTTATAATTCGGAGCTTGGAATTATCAATGGAGTACCCAAGCCTAAATTATTTAATGACGTTCTTCTTTCGCTTTAAACACCAAAGCCATTTACTAATTCCAATAAAACATGGGCTACACGTGATTGACTTCACAATTTAAATAGCAAGGTCAGTAGATTTTTTAACGACACCGGAGATCAAAAAGGACATTTTTGTTATTGTTGCTCTCTAGTAAATTAAGCAAAATTAGTCTAAAAGTAAGTTCAAATGTATATATTATCAATAAAGTTTTTTTTCCATTACATTTGTGGTTAACCAAATCAAAATGGCTGCCTTTCGTGCGTGTAATAGATCTTAGGTTTCCTATCAGACACACTTCTTTGATGCCATGCTCTATTCGTTAACATTTAATACTGCGCTAACGCACGTTATTAAGATATTGACAAATACCATGCCTGCCAATCTAAGAATGAGCCTAGACATGACATGAAAGAACTTTTTCTTAATTGATAAAGAAACAAGTTAATATAAATGGACAAATGTCACTTGTGTATAAAAGATGCTATCAACATGTCATTGCTTGACCTAAATGATTATATAAAAAGAAAAATTACAAATATACCGAACTCCTTAGAAAATAGAAAACGAAAGGTCCCTAATCCAATGGCAAAAATCAAAAACTTCAAACATATCAAACACATGGACAACAATTTTCATGTTCCTCACTTGGTACAGGCATTTTCTTTATAGTGTTTTACCCAAAACAAATAAGTCTACACGCAATTAAATTGTTTTTGGAAAAGTATGAATTATTCGAAATACCAAAGACTTTGTTATTTCAGGCAAGGATAATATTAGCCGTGTTGGGCACAACGTTTTGAAATTTTGGGTCATCAATGCTATATAATTTGTATTTGTTTTGCCTTCCAAATATTTTGATCTGACACTTGACAAAGTGTAAAGTTCTAATGCAAACATTGAGAAATAAACAAACTGTCCAACATACTTTACGCATCTGGTGCAAGAAAATTGGTACTGTTAATTTTATTACGCTCTAAAGGGTGTTTCTTGTAGATATTTGATACATTTTTATTTCCGAATACGATTGGCCTAAAGAAGCCATTTAATACTTCGAAATATGCATTTTAATGTCCCTTTGGTATCTGTAACACTAAAATTTCAACCATGTTGTTCTCTATCAATGGATATAGTTAACAGCGGTTTCTTTAAACGTCTTAACCAGTTTCAGTCATATCTGCGAGACGAAAGTCGATGTTGTATCTCAATGATATATCAAATGGCAATTATGAATGTTATAGAATAAGTAACACATTTCAGCCATCAGACTTAAGATACATTTAGCTGTAGAAAAAATGCAATAGTAGTATATTTAAAAGTCATTTACCGGTTGAGAGAAAAGAAATCAGGGTTACAAATAAAACTGAGGGAAACATATCAACTATAAGAAGAAAAACAGGGACACTGGAGTTCAATAAAAATAGACGCTAACCCACATCAAATCTAACTATTTGATTTTAACTACTATCTTCCTACATGGAACACTACATTTTAAGAGAAAAAAAATGGTGCATTGAACCTGGTTTAATTTCATGCCGAACCTTCTGCTTTATAACATAGATCACATTAGCCGTATTTGGCACAACTTTTTTTGAATTGTGATGTTCAATGCTCTTGAACTTTGTACTTGTTTGGCTTAATGCATATTTTGATATGAGCGTCACTGATGAGTCTAATGCAGACGAAACGAGCGTCTGGCGTACTAAATTAAAATCCTGGTACCTTTGAGAACTATTATGACAATGTTCAAAAGTATCGTAAAACGGGTGGGTAAGGCTGTCCTGCGAAAAAACTTTCTGTGCTGTGATTCGGTCCAGACGGATGCTGGTGATCAATGAAAAAACGTAAACAAATATAAAAAAGAAGATGTGGTATGATTGCCAATGAAACAACTATCCACAAAAGACCAAAATGACACAAACATTAACAACTAAAGGTCACCGTACGGCCTTCAACAATAAGCAAAGCCCATACCGCATAGTCAGCTATAAAAGGCCCTGATAAGACAATGTAATACAATTCAAACGAGAAAACTAACGGCCTTATTTATGTAAAAAAAGGAACGGAAAACAAATATGTAAGACATAAACAAACGACAACCACTGAATTACATGCTCCTGACTTGGGACTGGCACATACGTCAAAAATTTGGCGGGGTTAAACATGTTAGCGGGATCAAAGACGAAAATGATGATTTTGACGTTTTCTCTCATTAAAATGGAAGGAAACAGTTGATATCTTGAAATTTTGTTTCTTGTGGGTTCATAGGTAAACCATTTCAAAGTTAACCCTCTTAACTGTTTCAATAATCGTAACACAAAAGTGCTCATTTTCAGAAAGTCTAGAACTGAAAAACTAACAACAAAAATGCTTATGGAGTCCGCTTTCTATACCAAAATTCAAACGACAAAATTATGTTGTGAAAAAACAGTGCAATTTAGTAAAATTTTGCATTTTCTCAATTTATTCGTGTCCTGATACTGTGCTGGTGGGTCCTGCCATTGTGCGGGTGGGTCCTGGTATGGTGTTGGTGATTTTGAGTAACAACTTCGTCATATTTGAAACAAATGTTACAAAATCAATACAATTTAGCTCATAATTGTATTCAATCGGATCTGTGACTCCTATTATTACTTTTGTGCATCCATTAAGCTGTTTTATATGATAAATCGTTACTTATTTCACATAAATGGGCAACATCTTCCGTGCAATATCAGATGAAAATATATCTAATTAGAATAGTTTTTTTAAGATATTAAATGCCCTTTAATTGATGATTCTCTACAAAATATGTTAACAGTTGTAAAAGATGCTTAAAACAAAGAGTCATTTATAAGCGGGGGTCTTATATTGACATTAAGGTTTAACTTGTTTATTTCAGATAAATATGCGTTTTACACACCCCTCGAAACTCCATCCAACAACCCCACCTCCTTTCCTCCTTCATTGGAAAAGTGGTGTAACAACACAACAATTTATCACATGACAATAAACTAAGTAAATTGTTACAGCAAATATTCAATAAAGATATTATTACCTTAAAAAAAACGTTATCACCTGAACCAATAACATTAAGACACAAATTATAGAACAACGCCAACTCGCAGCTACTGTAAGCTAGTTCACTGTGGCATTTTCAACTAATACCGGTAGATAAGCCAAATTCTCTTAAATAAACACTCAATCGTACTAATCATAAAGTTTATATTTTAATGTTTGATAGTTCAGAACTTTAAAAAAGTGCAGTGAATCTTGTGCCATCAACAGTTATTTCATAACTATGTAAAAATTAGACATTATTAAGTCATTTGGAAGATACCAAGAAGTCTTTAACAGTTTATGATCATAAGTGGATGGAAATTGGATGAAACTTAACATAGTATCAGAAGAAACTGCTGGTTTGTTTTGGCGGAAGCCTTTAATTTGAAAACTTTAAATTAGGTACCAAAAATTAAATATCAGTACGCCGGATTGTGTTTTTGAAATTTGGAGATGATTGTATGGATTTAATATCTAATGATAATAAATTCCATGCACGAATTGAAGAAGGGAAAAAAGATTTAGAAAATATCTACATCTCGGTACTCTATAATTATAATTATCATCTGTCTAATTTGAGATACAATTCATAAGATATTCTCAAACATTATTGCTGTGTATTTGATGAAATAAACATAGTTTACGTCTATTTCTTCTAGAATTCAAAGTTTCCCATCTAGTTTACAAAGTAGGGAGTCTTAACTTGCAAATTGCGGAAGTCCAGTGATAATTCTGGCTGCCTCAAAACTGCAAGCACTCAATTGTATTAGAATATCTAACACAGCATCCATCCTGTACATGTAGCTTTAATGCATATTCTAAAATTGGAAGAATGTATGCAAGACATATCTTATTTTAAAGTTTGTTTCTGTTAAGATTATATTACAATTTTCTCAGAATAATCATCTGTTTAGTGGCACTACAGCAAATGCTATCTATAAAGACTGACAAATATTAGACAAAGTAACACCCAAATGTTTATGGTCATCAACTTTTTTAATACATTGTCCATTTTTTTCAGTAGAGTGTCCAATATGCACTTGCACTGCACTTTTATTTATATAGTAGAAATGAATGATGTACAAATAGATAAACATTATATATACATGTAACTGTAATATACAATTATTAATACTATACATATCAACAAACCAGAGTATACTGAGTTGCATCACTACAATATAAAAGTTATAACGGTGAGGTTGAATTCCGTTTCATTTATTTATCATCCCCAACCAGATATAGAAATTAACTCTGTAAACAATCCTCACTTTCAGGTACAGAGACGTCATTTTTTTCTGAGACAAGTGGTTGTCGAACCATCCACAAGAACATTTTGTCATCCATTGTATAATTTAGTGGGTTTTTTTTTTGCATCTTGTATACTTGTTTAATTATACTCATTTGGTAGTATGAAGCTATGTTTTTTTTGTTTTTTTTTTAAATTAAAAGCGCATTTTTATTTAAACTGATTTCTGTTGGTGCAAACTAAAATAAATTCAAGTGAACAAAATCGTTCACGAAAATATAAAATATTGATTTTAATTTGCATATATGACCCCTCCCTCTCCCTATCCGGCAACAGTTCTTTTGTTCGGGGGAGGGTTTGTAAAAATGTGCAATCATTTTATTGCATTTTACTACCAAGGCAATTTTGAGTTGATTGGTTTGTTCTGAGTACCTACCTCTTCCTACCCCCTCACCTCCAAAACAAAAGGTAAAAAAACGCATTACTATAGTCATCCTTTAAGCATGTTTAGTCAGCACTTAATTGTTTACAAAGAAATATGATTAAAGCTGCTGAAGGCGCATGATTTAAACGCACAGAAAAAAGGCTAAGATTCATTTGGTTGAACAAAAAAAAAATAAAGGCACAGAACCAGAACATAGAGCACAGAACCAGGACCTTTTTTTTTAATCACCGGCACAGCTTCAGGACAATTTCGTTTAGCGAACTTTGAAGACTTTTGCAATAAAATATTGTTGTAATATGCTTTGCATGGTATTAATGACGTACAAGAGAAAAATTAAGCAACAAAACGGTTGTTTCATTGCCCTTCTGATACAAGTCAAAAAGTAAATCATTCAGGTCAAAGCACGGTATTCAACAAGGAGCCTTGGCTCACATCGAACTTAACAACAAGCTAAATTAGTCCCGAAAAATGACTAATGTAAAGCCATTCAAACGAGAAAAAACAACATTCTTATTATAAAAACTACTTTAAATATATGAAACCGAAAGAATATCGATGTATTTCAAAATAAAAGACGAACGCTATTTATTTCAAGACATTTTGAAATCATATTTTGTTTGAATTAATTGACACAAAACTAATGTTATTCTTCGATGCCCTTTATTTCATTCCTTTATTTCATTTGACCTTTCAATATTTATATCTATATATTTCTAGCATACTTATTTCTTTTTCTGACAAAATGACTATATCAAAATAAATTTAGTTACAATCTAATGACCTTAGTATATCAAATCACCATGGTATTTTAATCCTTATTTACAGATTTAAACTGACATTTGCCTTTCAAACATTTGATACACCTTTGCCAGTAAGACAAATATAAGAGCAGTTGATATATAGCATGTCATCTTTATATTTAGATCATAATTATTTATTTTGGGAACAATTCCACATGTGCCATGTCACCTTTATATTCAGATTATAATGAGTTATGTTAGAAACAATTGCACATGTACAAATGTAGCATGCCACTTTTATATTCACATTATAATGATTTTTTTTTAGAAACTATTGCAAATATCGCATATCACCTTTATCTTTAGATAATAATGATTCATTTTAGGAACAACATTTTTATTACTATCGCAATTGAAGTTATTCTTATTTCATTTGTGACAGTAACGTTCAAACATTTACAGATTTTAAAACTAGAACATATGCGTATATTTGTTAAATGGAAACGTGTCTAGCAGGTGCTTGTTCTTATTCTTGAACCACATGTCATTAATGTTTTCTTTCCAGAAAAAAAGGTGTCAAATATAATAATGATGTTTCATAAGGGAATATAGGTCTGCCACTTTTCAATGTTAACTTTGGAGAAAAAAAAACGTGCCAAACTTTATAAGAATTGTTCTTAATTGAGAGGCAAAAGATACCAGAGGGACATACAAACTCGTATATCAAAAATGAACTGATAAAGCCATGGCTAAAACGGGAAAAGACACACAGACAACTAAAAGTACTTAAGAAACAACATATAAAACTAAAGATTGAGCAACACGAACCCAGGTACTCCTGAAGGATAGCAGGTCCGGCTCAACATGTGGCTAACGTCGTGTTGCTCATGTTATTACAAACCTTGTAAATAGTCTAATTTTGAATGAAGTTACGACATGAAAAACATATCCGATATCATCTGCGAAACGGTTATTCCATAACGGTCATCCATCTCGTAATGGCGTCCGTAAAATTTTGGAAGGGATGATTTTAGCTTCACCAATTGGAACTCTTGGTTTAATAGCTTTTTTGTGAGCAGTAACCATCTATTAAGGAAATCATGTTAGGAAATAAATGCGCGGGAATATCGTAAAAATAAGGGATATGTACACCGTATTTAGGTGCTGCTTGAATATTGCTACATAGAAATGGATAGTTCAAAGTTCGGAAGCTGAAATCATCTCGTTTGTCGTAAAGTTTTGATTTCAACCGACCCTCATTGTTAATTTCTAGATGTAAGTCAACATAACAGGAATATTTAACTTGATTTCGGTTTGCTGTTACCGTTATTGAAATGGTCAATGTATAATGTGAATATGTTTCTACGTCTTTTATCAAACTTTCCGCCTACAATGCAGCTGATCTACTCATTCTATTATGTATAGAAATATGAACTGATATCTTATCGCGGTATATCTATGTCCTTTGTCTCTATTTTACTTACATGAATGACAGGTAATGACACTTTATATAAAGCATTGTGTTAATTTGTATGTGGAAATATACAACAAGTTTGAAATTTGATTTTGAATTAACAATTGATAAAGGCATATCATTCTGTGTTGGTATATGAAGACGAAAAATGTTTCCAATGAATTGTCAACATCTTATTATTCTATCTAGCAATTGTCTTCAATTACCCTTAAAAGTCTGTAACAACTATAAAAAAATGACAGCTGATTTTCAATCCTTAAATGTGTTTGTTTTGATTTCGTGTAAAGTAGTACTTTTTAAACACTTCAGTGTCTATTTCATTTTAATCAATTAGTGTATGTGAAAGATTTTAACTGATTTTGTCATTAAAAACGACCCGATATGCCGAAAAATGTCACTTTTCGGATGGTTTTCGTCAAAAATGAAAGTGGCCGCATCCGTGTTTATCCTCAATCTTTATATATGTTATGTATTATCATAAAATACAACTTACATTTTAATATTGAGGATGAACACGAATGCGGCCACTTTCGTTTCACACGAAAACCGTCTAAAATTTAACTTAAATGCTAGAATTGTGAAGATTGCAGTAATTAATCATGACCTGACATATGTGCATTGTATTGTCAAAAACAACCTATATTTAAGTAGCAGAAGCATTCTACTGTACAAAAAAAAACTAAAAGTTTACATTTTAACAATTTTTTAAAACTGCTATATTTTTGGGCAAAAAGGGGTCTTACTGAACCTACTCCTTTCCTTAGTTTAATTTTTTTTACTATTTCCCTTATTTAATTCAATACCTGGTATAATCTTTGATCGAATCAATAAGTTCTTAGAAGTTGGATTTCAAATTGGACGTTAAAGCTCACTATATATCTGGCCTTTGGATAAGAAGAGAAGTTTTGTCAGCAATGTGCAGGTGATCATACAATACGCCACCAGCCACAGTATATTCATGTATGAATTTGGAACTATCACATGTAAATCAATCTTCCTCTGACATGCAAGCATGGGGCTCCAAATCAAAAGTTGTGTGAACAAAAGCCAACTAAGAGAATGTAAATATTATTCCACTGTTTTCGGTCTATCGTATTAAATTATAATCCTGGTACCTTTGATAACTATTCCCAACATATGAATTTGGAACTAGCATAGGTACAAGTAGACTCGACTTGAAGTCGTCAATTTTAGAATTTGGTCAACACGAGTTAGGCGATCACGTTATATGTCAACAATCTCAAAGTAATTGTTCTGTTTGAAAGCAGATGTTTAAGTATTTGAAAGGTAAATGTCAACATATCACTTAAACTAAAGACTAAAAACTAAAAGTAGACAATTATGATTGCATTCAATAACGTCATTAACCTGTCGTTTTATGTATATTTGTATGATTCCATATGTGTCTGAAAAAGATGAATCAAGACAAATCTTAGACAATTTGGTTTTGGTTTTTAATAAATCAAATTTAATATTATAATTATGATAATGAATACCATTAAACCTATCAAGAAATTGGTATCTTTGATGTTTTAAAAATAACGATTTAGTCAAGTCGTATTAATAAACAAAATTATATTTGGATTTCAATGCATCACGAGGAGTCTTCAATTTTAAACCATTGATAAAATTGGTGTTTGTCTCACTGAAATTGAAGTGAACTCTTTTAACTTTTAGAGCAATGCAGACAAGGAGGGTTGGTTGAATACTTATAACTTAAAGACAAGATATTGCATCAATAATATATTGTCATATTTATCAACATATCAGTGCTTGCAAATGAATAATTTGTCTTCAAATTGATGAAGTGTTAACAAGCTTGTATCGCCTATCAATCATTCACTCACAGAGGATATTTGTGTTGACTTACATGGACAAGCGGTCAAAAAGATGTCTAGGGACGTTTGGATATAAAGTATATGTGGTATGAATACCAATAAGACAACTCTCCATCCAAGTCACAATTTATAAACTAAACCCTTATAGGTCAAGATACGGTCTTCAACATGGAGCCTTGGCTCACACCGACCAGCAAGCTATGATGGGCCCCCAAAAAATACTAATGTAAAACTATTCAAACAGGAAATAGTTCTTTAATTTGTCACAATTCTAATAATTTTCAGTTTGAGTATTTTTTGTACCCTTAATGAACTAATTAGTAAATATTTTTTCTTTCATTTCTGGGCATGTTTCAGTTGTTAAAATATGTTTACGTTCGAAAAGGTTTTGAATTTGTTTGGATTTTCAGTGTGATTGATTTTTTGGTAAATTGAATAACCACCTGGGTTAGTCTAAATAAAACATCAGTAGTATACCACTGTTCAAGTCATAAATCAAGTAAAGGAAAACAAAGCAGCTTCACAAACCTAAACCAAGGGGAACACATCAAATATGAGACGAAGGCATACGTAAAACGACGGGTGTCCTATATACATTATCATCTGCTTCCCCTTCCGCAGTATTTTGGGGGAGCTTCTTTTTTGTTCGGTCTGTGTTGTGTTTGTGTTGTTTGTCTTTTTTCATATGTTAATTTGTTTTTTTTTTACTTATGAGATTGACTGTTCTATTGGTATGTTGTGTGTAATGAGTTTTATGTTAATTTTTTTGTAGCTTTGGTGTGTAGCGTAAAAGAGATGATACGTGTAATCTTCTTCCGCTAATGTGCCGACTGGAATGAAGTTGACGTTCTCGTTCTATTAAAGTTATAATTGTCATCTGATATCTAACAAAATAAACTGCATTAGTTGTTCATTGAAGTAAGTTAATTTAAATAGTACGAACTAACAATGCACTATATATATAGATTCTTACATTGATACCAGTGGATTATCGAATTTATCCAATCGAGATAGTTAAATTTTCAATTTTAAAGTCCGAGCCGCCTCGGCGAGGACTTTAAAATTTATAATTTAACTATCGAGATTGGATAAATCCGATAATCCACGAGTAAATATGTAAGAATGTTTTCTCTAATGATTAAAAAGACATTTTCTTTTTTTGTTAACCGAAAATCCCCTTCGAGTGCCTTTCACATTGCACGAAGTTTTCAATTTCATTAATACCTGTTATCAAATTTTGATTCATCCAGTTAGCTGAAAAGGTCATGACCCTTAAAATCAACCAATGATCTTTTGAGATCACCAGCAACCACACGTTGATTAAATTTTTTTATACAATGGGTTAGAAAAGGGATACATTTCCATAGAATGAGAGAAATCAATATATATGAAATTGTTACAATTGACTATAACAATAAAATCAAGTATATGTAATATTGGGTATGAAGTTTATTTATTTATGTTAGTAAAATATCATTTTCGATAAAAACAATCAATGTTAATTCTTATTCAATTTTACAATAACATTCAAATAAAAACCTGCATAATATCTCATACATATAGATTATCATTATTCAATTGAATCAGTATACTGAAGTCCCTCGTACTATTGATGTAAGTTAATTATGGCGATGTTTCTCGTCTTTCGTGGTAACGTTTTTTACTTCTGGGTCTACCTTCATTTGTTTTCATTCAGTCTAAGCGTTGTTGGTTTACGTCAAATTACTTTCACTTTCATGTTTGTTGCAAACATTCCTTGAGTTACGTTATTACCGATTAGCAAACGGTGTAACGAGGCACCTCAGAAGAAATCAGCAATGTTGTCCATGATAATTCTGTCTAAAGTTGTACAAAGTAGCTTCTTAACTTTGAACAGTTTATTTTGTTCACAATAGTCCACAGCCGTTCTTCCTGACGAGTCCTTTTTCATAATATATGCACCTTTCTTTAATAAAAATTCTACAAAACTAAGAATTTCTTTCTCGTTCGCCTTTGACTGACATGCGGTGATAAGTAAAGTAGACTTTGTAGAGTTTTTTAAGTTAACATCTTTATATTCTTTCAGCTGAAGTTGAGCCAATGCAAGATTCCCGCTAATTACAAAGTTAAATAAATCTTGGAAATCCTCTTCTAATTTCTCCATGACGAATTGATTTTTCTTAGAACACTTATTGAGTTTTTCACTTATATTAGATAACAAACCCATGATTTCTCTTTGCGAGTTTGTGTAAGCGTCCTCCATTTTATAGTTATAATCACGTGATGTCATCCAATGAAATTCTTTCATCAAAATCTTAAAAAGTTAATTTGTTTTCCAATCGTCATATGTTGAAGTGTGAAATTAATAATCTTGTTTTAAAATCAAAACTAAGCCGTGAAGCGTACAACTAGTGTATCTCTCTAAACAATGTTTCAGACATCAGTTTTTAGGTCAACTGCTTCAAGGTTCTATTGAAAATGGGGAAGATCCTTAAAATCAAGACATTCAAATCTTCCATATCTATATAAGACAATATTATACTGTTGACGTCATAATATGCGTATTTCGCACAGAAATAAAAAGGAACTACTGAGTTGATGCTGTTTATATCTGTGTCAATTAAAAATCAAAATAGAAGATTTGTATTGATAATACCACCTCATATGAAGTTGCTTTTTCTGTTCGAAAATATATTTTATCAAAATATTATCAGAAACAATTGAAACCCCATATGATATAGTAACCACAAATTAAATGCGTTTCATTCTTACATCTATCACTGTCGATTGTCTTACCAGAAAAACCTAAATCCGGTAAAATAAGTTAAATGTGAAACTCCATTCGTACATTCTATACGTATATCAACATAATAATACTAGTTATCAAACCATGGTACCAGGATTATAATTAAGTACGCCAGACGCGCGTTTCGTCTTCATAAGACTCATCAGTAGCGCTCAAATCAAATATTTATTAAGCCAAATAAGTAAAAAGTTGAAGAGCATTGTGGATCCAAAATTCCCCAAAAAGTTGTGCCAAATATGCCTGGGATAAGAATATCCTTAGTTTTTCGAAAAAAAAAGCATGGTTGTGTATAAAGGAAAATTACAAAAATGACCACATTATTGATATTCATGTCAAAACGGATTATTTGAAAAAGATTTTAATATAAAGTAAAATCACCCAAATACTGAGTTCCGAGGAAAATTCAAAACGGAAAGTCCCTTATCAAATGACAAAATCAAATAACAAAACACATCAAACGAATGGACAATAACTGTCATATTCTTGACTTGGAACAGGCATTTTCAAATGCAGAAAATTGATTGAACCTGTTTTTTTAAAAAAAACAATAAACCTCTCACGTGTACGAGCACATTTTCGCCTTGGTTTAACCACCATATGATTTATTTTAACCTTTAAAGTGTGACAAACTGTAACATGTAACAACTTAACCTTTCCAGCTTTCGTTGTTTGGATATCAGCTAGACGTTTGTTACACTGACGTGGTTCTATGTGTGAATAACAACCAAAGTCATCTTTTCTATGAATTTCACATATCGGTCAACCAAGTCTAAAAACTTTCCATGTATATGTTACAGGCAATTTCTAAATTTAGGCATTTTGTAAAATGACTGAAATTTTTAGGCATTTTCTAAAATGCCTGCATGATTTAGGCATTTTACAAATTGACTATTTTTTTCAGGCATTTTACAAAATGCCTGAAAAAATTGTAAGGCATTTTACAAAATGCCTAAAAGACTAAAACTAAATGGAATGTACTCAAAATTTAACAACTGGAAATATCAAACAGATGATGTTATTCAATCATAAAATATAGCATGCAATTTAAACAGTTACAGTTTTATAATTGTAATTAAATCATTTACATTAACACTGAAGATGGCAATTATTTTTCCTATATGTAATGATTGGATGACAGCAACTGTTACACATTTGTTCTGACTTTTTGCAAAGACAACGTTTAGTATTACATCTAGTCTTACCACAGCACTACAGCCACATGTTGTGTAACCCTGACCATCACACAAAGGAACTTTACTGACAGCTTTTCTAAAGGATATTTCATTATCATAATTTACAGATTGAATAGCAATAAAGTTACTGAAAGACAGTCCAAACTGATTCCTGTTGTAAATTCCACGTAGTAATCCATCTTTAATTTCCAGTTTATAACCATGCTCTTCCTTACCAGTAACAACAGCCATTAGGTTACACGGGTCTCCTTTCTCTCAATCCACATGGGGAATTGGAACTAATACATTCACTCCAACATCCACCTCTGTCAAAACTCTTTCTGATAGATTTCTAACCTTACAGCTTGTTTTGTAATTGAGTCTGATGCATACCTTCAATCATTTTTGATAACCTCTTCCATTTGAACACAGATGACAAGTGATAGTATCAGATATTGAATGGCGCATGTTTTTCAAGTGGCAAATATTTCATGCATATTCAATTATTGGCCTATGAGGCAACTTAATGGTAACAGAAGTCGTCAACTCAATCTTCATATACGATTATGTCCTTTTTATTTTTTACTTAACCAATTGTTAAAATGTCCCTTGAGTGTTTATACTTTTATTTTCAATATTTTGCAAGATGAGCAATTCAGGCTCCTACATATCTTAGAAGCCTACAGATTTTCTTGTTACATTTTTAAAGAATAATCTTAAATTTATTTTACTCGACCCTTTTTGGACCTTTACGTTATATTTTTATGTTCTATTTCATGTATTTCATGTAGACCAGGCAATTTGTAAAATTTTCATTAAAAATTTCAGGCATTTTACAAAATGACTAGGGTTTTTTAGGCATTTTACAAAATGCTTGTCAACTTTAGGCATTTAAGAATTTTCATGTAACGGTCAACCAAGTCTAAAAACTTTCCATGTGTATAAAACAACCAAAGTTATCTTTTCTATGGATTCCTTGTAACGGTCAACCGAGTCTAAAAACTTTCCATGTGTATAAAACAACCAAAGTCATCTTTTCTATGGATTTCACTTAACGGTCAACCAAGTCTAAAAACTTTCAATGTATAGAACAACCAAAGTCATCTTTTCTATGGATTTCACATGACGGTCAACCAAGTCTTAAAACTGTCCATGTGTATAAAACAACCAAAGTCATCTTTTCTATGGATTTCTTGTAACGGTCAACCAAGTCTAAAAACTTTCCATGTGTATAAAACAACCAAAGTCATCTTTTCTAGTGATTTCTTGTAACGGTCAACCAAGTCTAAAAACTTTCCATGTATAGAACAACCAAAGTCATCTTTTCTATGGATTTCACATGACGGGCAACCAAGTCCAAAAACTGTCGATGTGTATAAAACAACCAAAGTCATCTTTTATATGGATTTCTTGTAACGGTCAACCAAGTCTAAAAACTTTCAATGTGTATAAAACAACCAAAGTCATCTTTTCTATGGATTTCACATGACGGTCAACCAAGTCTTAAAACTGTCCATGTGTATAAAACAACCAAAGTCATCTTTTCTATGGATTTCTTGTAACGGTCAACCAAGTCTAAAAACTTTCAATGTGTATAAAACAACCAAAGTCATCTTTTATATGGATTTCTTGTAACGGTCAACCAAGTCTAAAAACTGTCGATGTGTATAAAACAACCAAAGTCATCTTTTATATGGATTTCTTGTAACGGTCAACCAAGTCTAAAAACTTTCAATGTGTATAAAACAACCAAAGTCATCTTTTATATGGATTTCTTGTAACGGTCAACCAAGTCTAAAAACTGTCGATGTGTATAAAACAACCAAAGTCATCTTTTATATGGATTTCTTGTAACGGTCAACCAAGTCTACAAACTTTCCATGTGTATAAAACAACCAAAGTCATCTTTTCTATGGATTCCTTGTAACGGTCAACCAAGTCTAAAAACTTTCCATGTGTATAAAACAACCAAAGTCATCTTTTCTAGTGATTTCACTTAACGGTCAACCAAGTCTAAAAACTTTCCATGTGTATAGAACAACCAAAGTCATCTTTTCTATGGATTTCACATAACGGTCAACCAAGTCTAAAAACTTTCCATGTATAGAACAACCAAAGTCATCTTTTCTAGTGATTTCACTTAACGGTCAACCAAGTCTTAAAACTTTCCATGTGTATAAAACAACCAAAGTCATCTTTTCTATGGATTTCACATGACGGTCAACCAAGTCCAAAAACTGTCCATGTGTATAAAACAACCAAAGTCATCTTTTCTATGGATTTCACATAACGGTCAACCAAGTCTAAAAACTTTCCATGTGTATAGAACAACCAAAGTCATCTTTTTTATGGATTACTTGTAACGGTCAACCAAGTCTAAAAACTTTCCATGTGTATAAAACAACCAAAGTCATCTTTTCTAGTGATTTCACTTAACGGTCAACCAAGTCTAAAAACTTTCCATGTGTATAGAACAACCAAAGTCATCTTTTCTATGGATTTCACATAACGGTCAACCAAGTCTAAAAACTTTCCATGTATAGAACAACCAAAGTCATCTTTTCTAGTGATTTCACTTAACGGTCAACCAAGTCTTAAAACTTTCCATGTATAGAACAACCAAAGTCATCTTTTCTATGGATTTCACATAACGGTCAACCAAGTCTTAAAACTTTCAATATTAACAGGATTTGAGATAAAATATTATAGTTCTTGACAGCTGTAGCATTTCTGTCAAAAAGCAATAATCTATTCAAACACGTGTTGTTGTTACCGTAAGTCCGAGTAAATCTAGACTTATATTTCAAAACAACACCCATCGTCATATTCGTCGCAGAGTTTCCGACGAAGAAATATAGATTAAAAAGACAACCCAACTAAGGCTTATTTGACAGTGATTGAAAATACTCGTACAAGGAAATACTAGAATATCGTTCTTTGTCAATAAATAATTGTGGGTATTGTCTGCAGGGCAGATTAATTTATATTGTTTTTCGAATTCTTCCAGGGACTAAACATGGAACATAATATGCTCAACAAATTGTTTTCCATAACTGTTTGGTCTATGTTTTGTCAGATACATACGGGTGTTTATATATAGATAATAATAAGTGATCAAGTTGATAAGAGTTTTAAGTCGGTGCTTGAAATTGTAAAAAAGACGAAGACCTTTTAAAGCCTAAATTCTAATATGATGTTTTTCTTAAGCTTTGAATACAAAGCCATGTTCTAATCCGAATGAAAAAGGGGCTGCACGTCATTGACGTCACAATTGAAATAAAAACGTAGAAAATAGAAATCAGTAGAATTTTAAACGACGCCAGTGACAATAAATGGACATGTTTGTTGGTGGTGCTCGTTAGGAAATTACATAATATCAGCCTAAAAGTAAGTTTGAATGTATCTGTTTTATCAATAAACTCGTTATTGACGATAACAATTGTGGTTAACCTAATGGAAATAGATGCCTTTCGATTGTGTGATTGGTCTGCTTCGAAGTTTTCCTATTATAATAGAAAAAAACTATCACGACATACTCTGTTTGTTAACGTTGAACACCTTGCTGATATTATTGAGAAATTGACAAATATCATGCCTACCCATGTAAGTATAGCATAGAGCATGACATGAACGAACTATTCTTAATTGATAAATGACCAGGTGAATATAATAAGGACATTTGTATGCAGAAATGTCAATTATGGTGTCTAAAAAAACGCTTTTAACATGTCAAAATTCAAAATTAAGAGTATACTGAATTCGATCAGAAGTACAATAAAATTTATACTCAACTCGATGGAAAATCCAAAACGAAAGGTCTCTATTTAAATGGCAAAATCAAAAGTTCAAACTCATCAAACGAATAGATAAAAAAAAGTATATCACACTGCTTTTTAGTCTAGTTTTAATCTTAAGATTCAGAATAAAACTGATATCCTCTTTTCGATATGGTGCAATACCTACACTTAAATGGTAAAAGCTTTTGGAAAGTTTAATAAAAAAATTCTCCGAAGATATGCAAAAAGGAAATTTCACAATCAAATGGCAATATCAAAAGCACAATTGAATTTCGACTGTCCTATTCTTGACTTGGTACAGATATTTTCTTATGTAGAAAATGCTGAATTAACCATGGTTTTAACGCAAGCTAGCACTGTCAGTTTATTTTCGACATATGCATGTTAATGTCTCTTTGGTATCTGTAACCTCTATCTTCGTAATTGTAAGTAAACACTCAAATTTCAATCATGTTGTTCTCTGTCAATGTTTCCTTTAAACGTTATAACCAATTTCAGTCATATCTGCGAGATGAAAATCGATGTCTTATCTCACTGATATATCGAATGGCTATTATATCTGTTATAGAATAAGAAACACATTTCAGCCACCAGACATCTGATACATTTATCTGTGTAAATAAATGCAACAGTAGTATGCCGGTCATCAAAAGTCATATACCGATTGACAGAAAACAAAATCCGGGTTACAAATTAAAACCGAGGGAAACATATCAACTATAAGAAGACAAACAGGGACACTGGAGTTCAATTAAAAAAACAGATGTCAACACACATCAAAACGAACTATTTGGTTCTAACTGCTATATTTCTGACTTGGAACATTACATTTTAAGAACAAACATGTAGAATTGAACCTGCTTTAATGTCATATCAAACCTCCTGTTTTATGACATAGATTACCTTAGCCGTATTTGGCACAACTTTTTGGACTTGAAATCCTCAATGCTCTTCAACTTTGAACTTGTTTGGCTTTAAAAACATTTTGATATGAGCGTGACTGATGAGTCTTATGTAGACGAAACGCGCGTCTGACGTACTAAATTATAATCCTGGTACCTTTGATAACTATTATGACAATGTTCAAAACTATCGTAAAACTACAACGTGACAGCAAAACAGTACACACATACACTTCATCCGTCATGTTGATACAGATAAGTTCACATTGTTTAAGTGACATCACATTTCGTCGTTAAAAGGTGGTATGAGTCTCAAAATGAAACAACTTTCCATACAAGTCACAATTTGTAAAAGTAAATCATTACAAGTCAAAGTACTGTATTCAACACGGACCATTGACTCACACCAAACTGAACAGCAAGCTAAATAAGTCCCAAAAAAAACTAGTGTAACACCATTCAAACATGAAAAACCAACATTCTTATTATAAAAAACGAGAAATATTTATGAACCACATCAACATACGACAACAACTGAACATCAGATGCCTGACTTAGATCATGTGCCAACAAATAAAGTTTACTTTTCAACCAAGTAACATTATAAAGATAATAGGTGTGGTGTGATTGCTAATTAGACAACTATTTTCCATGATTAAAAGCGTATTTCAAGGACAAGAAAACCCTATAAAGTTAACTTAGGAATTTTTGGTCCGCAATGATCTTTAACTTCGTGCTTTATTTGGCCCCTTAAACATTTTTTGATTCGAGCGTCACTGATGAGTCTTTTTGAGACAAAACACGCGTATGGCGTAATTATAAAATTTTAATCCCGGTATCTATGATGAATTTATTAGCTATAATAGGTCGCAACCTGACACATTTCAAATATTTCAAACGAAAACCATTTAAATGATAGCAACTCAATTTACGATACATAATATGCCAAAACAACAGAACAACGCTTGAATTTGAATATAGTTTTATGGAAACTACTTTGCATATATGGAACTAAAGAATATCTGTGTATTTCATTCAAATATATAAGACGAACGAGATGAATTGCAAGACAAATTTGAAACATTCAAAATTATATTATGTTAGATTTTAATGACACAAAACTGATGTTATTTTTCAATGCCCTTTATTTCCTTCGACCTTTCAACAGTTATGGCTATTTATTTCTACCACACTTCTTTCTTGTTCATACAAAATTTGTATATCAAAATAGATTAAACTACTATCTAATCACCTTAGTAAATCCAACCACATTATTTACAGATTTAAACTGACATTTTCCTTTCAAACATTTTAAACACTTAACGCCAGTAAAACAAATGTAACAGCAGTTGATATATAGCATGTCGTCTTTATATTTAGATAATAATGAGTTATTTTAGGAACAATTGCACATACAGCATGTCATCTTTATATTTAGATCACAATGAGTTATTTTAGGAACAATTTCACATATAGCATGTCATCTTTATATTTAGATCATAATGAGTTATTTTAGGAACAATTGCACATAGAGCATGTCATCTTTATATTTAGATCATAATGAGTTATTTTAGGAACAATTGCGCATACAGCATGCCATCTTTATATTTAGATCACAATGAGTTATTTTAGAAACAATCTAGCATGCCACCTTTATATTTAGATTATAATGAGTTATTTTAGAAAGAATCTGGCATGCCACCTTTATATTTAGATGATAATGAGTTATTTTAGGAACAATTGCACATACAGCATGTCAACTTTATATTTAGATCACAATGAGTTATTTTAGAAACAATCTAGCATGCCACCTTTATATTTAGATTATAATGAGTTATTTTAGAAACAATCTAGCATGCCACCTTTATATTTAGATTATAATGAGTAATTTTAGAAGCAATCTAGCATGCCACCTTTATATTTAGATTATAATTAGTTATTTTGGGAACAACTGCACCTATAGCATGTCATCTTTATATTTAGATCATAATGAGTTATTTTAGGAACAATTGCACATGTGACATGTCATCTTTATATTCAGATTATGATGAGTTATTTTAGAAACAATTGTACAAACGCATGTCATCTTTATATTTAGATCAAAATGAGAATTTTTTTTAGGAACAATTGCACATGTAGCATGTCACTTTTTATATTCAGATGATTTCACGGATTTGGCTATAATTTTTGAACTTTTGGAATATAGCTCTTCATCTTTTATATAAACTTTAGATTTTACATATATATTGGCCACGGGCATCACTGAAGAGACATTTATTGTCGAACTGTGCATCTGGTGCAGAAAAATTGGTACCGTTAATGTTATTACTGCTACTGGGTCGATGCCTCTGCTGCTGGACTGTTAGTCCCCGAGGGTGTCACCAGCCCAGTAGCCAGTACTCCGGTACTGGCATGAAAATACGGATTTTTTGTATTATTAAATTTCTGTTACAAAGTGTAAAAAAAATATATTAAATTAAGGAATGTATCTCCCTCATGCAAAGCTCTGATTCCTTTCACGCATTTTGGCTATACTTTTTAAACTTTTGGAATATAGCTCTTCATCTTTTATATAAACTTTAGATTTTACATATATATTGGCCACAATTATCACTGAGGAGACATTTATTGTCGAAATGTGCATTTGGTGCAGAACAATTGGTACTGTTAGTGCTATTACTACCACTGGGTCGATGCCTCTGCGGGTGGACTGTTAGTTCACCAGCTGTAATTACAAAATGTAAAAAAAAAATATATCTTAAGGAATGTATCTCCCTCATGCAAAGCTCTTATTCCTTTCACGAATTTTGCTATACTTTTTGAACTTTTGGAATATAGCTCTTCATCTTTTATATAAACTTTGGATTTTACATATTTTGGCCACGAGCATCACTGAAGAGACATGTATTGTCGAAATGCGCATCTGGTGCAGAAAAACTGGTACCATTGATGTTATGACTACCACTGGGTCGATGCCTCTGCTGGTGGACTGTTAGTCCCCGAGGGTATCACCATCCCAGTAGCCAGTTCTCCGGTACTGGCATTAAAAGACGGAGTTTTTGTGTTATAAAATTTGCTGTTACAAAATGTAAAAAATTACTATGAATTAAGAAAGGTATCTCCTTATGCAAAGCTCTGATTCCTTTCATGGATTTGGCTATACTTTTTGAACTTTTGGAATATAGCTCTTCATCTTTTATATAAAAGAGGGACGAAAGACACCAAAGGGACAGTCAAACTCGTAAATCTAAAACAAACTGACAACGCCATGGCTAAAAATGAAAAAGACAAACAGAAAAACAATAGTACACATGACACAACATAGAAAACTAAAGAATAAACAACATGAACCCCACCAAAAACTAGGGGTGATCTCAGGTGCTCCGGAAGGGTAAGCAGATCCTGCTCCACATGCGGCACCCGTCGTGTTGCTTATGTGATTACAAATCCGGTAAATAGTCTAATTCGGTATGTCAAATTCATGAAAGGGAAGGGGATTGAAGTTACGACGTAAGGAACATATCCGATATCATTTGTGAAACGGTTATTCCATAACGGTCAACCAACTCGTGATGGCGTCCGTAAAATTTACGAAGGGATGATTTCAACTTCACCATTTGGAACTCTTGGTTTAATAGCTTCCTTGTGAGCAGTAACCCTCTATCAAGAAAATCATGATAGGAAATGCAAGCACGGGAATATCGTATCAATTGGGAGATATATACCCCGTATGCAGGTGCTGCTTGAATGTTGCTACTTAGAAATGGAAAGTTCACAATTGGAAAGCTGAAATCATCTCTTTTGTCGTAAAGTTTTGTCTTCAACCGACCCTCATTGTCAATTTCTAGATGTAAGTCAAGATATGAAGCCGACTTAACTGTATCTGTAGTATCCTTTATCTCCAATTCGATGGGATAGATGCGATCCACATAGTCACCAAATTTTGAATTGTTTAGTGAAAGAACGTCATCTATATAGCGGAAAGTAGAGTTAAAGGATATTGCTAACTTCTTATCTTTCTTCCTAAGAAGTTCCTGCATGAAGTCAGCCTCATAATAATAAAGAAACAAGTCAGCAAGTAGAGGGGCACAGTTTGTTCCCATTGGGATGCCGACAGTCTGTTGAAAAACACGTCCTCCGAACGTAACACATATGTTGTCAATCAAGAAATCAAGCATCTTGATAATATCGGTTTCAGAGAATTTTTTGTTTGAATCAGAATGGTTCTTTACAAAGTATGATTTATCCCTCCCTAAGACAAGATACTTGTATCTACGTTGTCCGTTCTTTTTTATGAAGCAAAGTAATACCAACTCTTTTAATTTGTCTTTTAGTTTGGAATGTGGAATACTTGTGTAAAGAGTAGAAAAGTCAAATGTTTTAATACTGTTACAAGATGAAAGAGAGTTAGATTGTATGTACTCTAAAAGATCTTTGGAATTTTTAAGTATCCACATCTGATTCACGCCACCTCTAGAATAGGCAGTTTCACAATAACTTTGAAGCCCGTCTTTGATTGCTGGTAAAATGGATGTTAATAATTTAGAAAGGGGTTTCGTGGAGCACTTGGAAGACCCAGCAATATACCGTTGTTTGTAAGGACACTTATGTAGTTTAGGTATCCAATACAGTGATGGAAGATCCAGTTCTTCATCTTTGGTTGAAATACCAAAGGAACAAAGAACAGACCTATGGTTATCCAGGATTTCCTCTTTGGTAAGTGTCGTGAGGGTATATGTTGGGTTTCCAAGTGAATTGTCTATACCTAATTCGTTTATCAAGCAATTAATGTAATGACTTTTACAGATAAAAACGATGTTATTTGGGGCTTTGTCTGCGGGGACAACAACATATTCATCATGGAGGTCAGATAGGTGTTTAGCAACATTTGGATCTTTGAAGATTGACGTAGCATGGGCATTGATGGACCCATTCAGTTTCTTAATTCTGATTTGTATTAACGACCTCACTGCCTTAATCCATTCGGATAGAGTGTCTACGTCTTCCTTCTCGCGCTTAGCCCATTGCCTGGCATAATCCTCGACTGAATCCATCAAAATTTTAAAGTTGTGTTTCCAATTGATGGATTTAGGCTCACGATATTTCGGACCTTTCGATTACACGTTTCGTAGAGAAGTGTTATAAACAATGTTAAGGTCACCGGTAATAATGTGGCCAGCAGGATTATATGTGAATTGGGAACTAGCACAAGTGCAATCAGGAGGTTTAGACTTGAAGTCGTCAATATCGAGATCCTGCAAAACGCGTTTGTAATTGATAATTTTAGTTGCAATAGGTTTGGTATAGGTATAAGAAATTATTGGTACAGACTGGTCTTTGAAATAAGGAGCTTTGTGTTTTACATATTTTGGCCACGATCATCACTGAAGAGACATGTTTTGTCGAAATGCGCATCTGGTGCAGAACAATTGGTACCGTTAATGTTATTGCACATATAGCATGTCTCTTCTATATTTAGATTATAATGATTAATTTTAGGAACAACTGTTTTATAACTATCGCAATTGAAATCATTCTAATTTCATTTGTGACAGAACAGTTCAAACATTTACAGATTTTAAAACTAGAGCATATGCGTATATTTGTTTAATGGAAACGTGTCTAGCAGGTGCTTGTGCTTATTCTTGAACCACATGTCAATAATGTTTTCTTTCGAGAAAAAAGGTGTCAAACATAATGATGATGTTTCATTAGGGAATATAGGTCTGGCACTTTCCAACGTTATCTTTGGAGGAAAAACGTGCCAAGCTTTATGAGGATTGTTCTTTATTGAGAGGCAAAAGATACCAGAGGGACATACAAACTCGTAGATCAAAAATGAACTGATGAAGCCATGGCTAAACCGGGAAAAGACACACAGACAACTAAAAGTACTTCAGAAACAACATAAAAAACTAAAGACTGAGCAACACGAACCCCATTGGGTGATATCAGGTACTCCGGAAGGGTAAGCAGGTCCGGCTCCACATGTGGCTAACGTCGTGCTGCTCATGTTATTACAAACCTTGTAAATAGTCTAATTTTGAATGAAGTTACGACATAAAAAACATATCCGATATCATCTGCGAAACGGTTATTCCATAACGGTCATCCAACTCGTAACGGCGTCCGTAAAATTTTGGAAGGGATGATTTTAACTTCACCAATTGGAACTCTTGGTTTAATAGGTTTCTTGTGAGCAGTAACCATCTATTACGGAAATCATGTTAGGAAATAAAAGCCCGGGAATATCGTAAAAATAAGGGATATGTACTCCGTATTTAGGTGCTGCTTGAATATTGCTACATAGAAATGGATAGTTCAAAGTTCGGAAGCTGAAATCATCTCGTTTGTCGTAAAGTTTTGATTTCAAACGACCCTAATTGTAAATGTCTAGATGTAAGACAACATAACAGGCAGATTTAACTTGATTTCGGTTTGCTGTTGCCATGATTGAAATTGTCAATGTATAATGTAAATATGTTTCTACATCTTTTATCAAACTCCGCCTACAATACAGCTGATCTCCTCATTCTATGATGTATAGAAATATGAACTGATATCATATTGCGGTATATTTACGTTGTTTGTCTCTATTTTACTTACATGAATGACAGGTAATGACACTTTATATAAAGCTTAGTGTTAATTTGTATGTGGAAATATACAACAAGTTTGAAATTTGATTTTGAATTAACAATTGATAAAGGCATACCATTTTGTGTTGTTATATGTAGATGACAAGTGTTTCCAATGAATTGTCAACATCTTATTATTTTATCTAGCAATTGTCTTTAATTACCCTAAAAAGTCTGTAACGACTAAAAAAAATGACAGTTGATTTTCAATCCTTAAATGTGTTTGTTTTGATTTCGTTTAAAGGGGTACTTTTTAAACACTTCAGTGTCTATTTCATTTAAATCAATTAGTTTATGTGAAAGATTTTAACTGATTTTGTCATTAAAACGACCCGATATGCCGACAAATGTCACTTTTCAGATGGTTTTCGTCAAAAATGAAAGTGACCGCATCCGTGTTTATCCTCAATCTTTATATATGTTATGTATTATCATAAAATACAACTTACATTTTAATATTAAGGATGAACACGAATGCATCCACTTTCGTTTCAGACGAAAACCGTCTAAAATTTAACTAAAATGTTAGAATTGTGAAGATTACAGTAATTAAGCATGACTTAATGGTGCTAGTACCTGATATATGTGCATTGTATTGTCAAAAAACAAACCATTTTTAAGTAGCAGAAGCAATTTACTGTACAAAAAAAACCTAAAAGTTTACATTATAACAATTTTTTAAAAACTGCTATATTTTGGGGCAAAAGAGGTCTTACTGAACCTACTCCTTTCCTTAGTTTTTTTTTTTACTATTTCCCTTATTTAATTCAATACCTGGTATAATATTTGATCGAATCAATAAGTTCTTAGAAGTTGGATTTCAAATTGGACATTAAAGCTCACTATATATCAGGCCTTTGGATAAGAAGAGAAGTTTTTTCAGCAATGTTCAGGTGATCATACAATACGCCACCAGCCACAGTATATTCATGTATGAATTTGGAACTATCACATGTAAATCAATCTTCCTCTTACATGCAAACATGGGGCTTAAAATCAAAAGTTGTGTGAACAAAAGCCAACTGAGAGAATGTAAATATTATTCCACTGTTTTCGGTCTATCGTATTAAATTATAATCCTGGTACCTTTGATAACTATTCCCAACATATGAATTTGGAACTAGCATAGGTACAAGTAGACTTGACGTGAAGTCGTCAATTTTAGAATTTGGTCAACACGAGTTAGGCGATCACGTTATATGTCAACAATCTCAAAGTAATTGTTCTGTTTGAAAGCAGATGTTTAAGTATTTGAAAGGTAAATGTCAACATATCTCTTAAACTAAAGACTAAAAGTAGACACTTATGATTGCATTCAATAACGTCATAAGCCTGTCGTTTTATTTATATTTGTATGATTCCATATGTGTCTGAAAAAGATGGATCAAGACAAATCTTAGACAATCTGATTTGATTTAATAAATCAAATTTAATATTATAATTATTATAATGAATACCATTACACCTATCAAGAAAATATTTACGCACAGAGGATAATGTGTTGCCTAACATGGACAAGCGGTCAAAAAGATGTCCATGGACGTTTGGATATAAAGTAGATGTGGTATGAATACCAATAAGACAACTCTCCATCCAAGTCACTATTTATAAAATTAAACCCTTATAGGTCAAGATACGGTCTTCAACATGGAGCTTTGGCTCACACCGAACAGCAAGCTATGATGGGCCTTAAATAAATACCAATGTAAAACTATTCAAATAGGAATTATTTATTTAATTTATTACAATTCTAATCATTTTCAGTGTGAATGAACTTATTCGTGAATATTTTCCTTTCATGTCTGGGCATGTTTCAGGGGTTAAAATATATTTACGTTCGGAAAGGTTTTAAATTTGTTTGGATTTTCAGTGTGTTTGATTTTTTTTGTAAATTGAATAACCACCTGGGTTGGTCTAAATAAAAAAAACAGTAGTATACCACTGTTCAAGTCATAAATCAAGTAAAGGAAAACAAAGCAGCGTCACAAACCAAAACCGAGGGGAATACATCAACTATGAGACGAAATCATACGTAAAACGACGGGTGTCCTATATACATTATCATCTGCTTCCCCTTCCGCAGTTTTTTGGGGGAGCTTCTTTTTTGTTCGGTCTATGTTGTGTTTGTGTTGTTTGTCTTTTTTCATTTGTTAATTTGTTTTTTTTTTACTTATGAGATTGACTGTCCTTTTGGTATCTTTCGCTACTCAATTTGAACAATGATCAAACAAAAGCTTTACCGTAATTAAAAGCAATAAAACAGGGGGTTTAATACTGTTGTGTGATATGTTTTATATTGAGTGTTATATTTTTTTTTAGCTTTGATGTGTAGCGTAAAGAGATGATATGTGTAATCTTCTTCCGCTAATGTGCCGACTTGAATGCAGTTGACGTTCTCGTCCTATTAAAGTTATCAGATATCTCAGATATGACAACGATTTTCTTCTCTTATATTTGATAAACAATGATTACTTAAGTTACATTGATGACAAATAATTGAACTTCATATTGGAGTTGTGCTAATTTGTATAACATGTGATATAGGGAACAGCGTGTTTGAAGTTTGATTCTAAAATAACCATTCAAAAGGACAAATCGCAACTGAAAATTATCGCATGTGATTTTTAGTAACAAAATAAACTACATTAGTTGTCCATTGAAGTAAGTTAATTTAAAAAGTACGAACTAACAATGCACTATAAATCAATATATATGATATTGTTACAATTGACTATAACAATAAAATCAAGTATTTGTAATATTGAGTATGAAGTTTTATGTATTTATGTTAGTAAAATATCATTTTACATATATAGAATCAATGTTAATTCTTATTCCATTTTACAATAACATTGAAATAAAAACCTGCCTAATATCTCATACATATATGTTATCATTGTTCGATTGAATCAGTATACTGAAGTCCCTCGTACTATTGATGTAAGTAAATCATGGCGATGTTTCTCGTCTTTCGCGGTAACGCTTTTTACTTCTGGGTCTACTTTCATTTGTTTTCATTCAGTCTAAGCGTTGTTGGTTTACGTCGAATAACTTTCACTTTCATGTTTGTTCCAAACATTCCTTGAGTTACGTTATTACCGACTAGCAAATGGTGTAACGAAGCACCTCAGAAGAAATCGGCAATGTTGTCCATGATAATGCTGTCTAAAGTTTTACAAAGTAGCTTCTTAACTTTGAACAGTTTATTTTGTTCACAATAGTCCACAGCCGTTCTTCCTGACATGCGGTGATAAGTAATGTAGACTTTGTAGAGTTTTTAAAGTTAACATCTGTATATTCCTTCAGCTGTAGTTGAGCCAATGCAAGATTACCGCTAATTACAAAGTTAAATAAATCTTGGAAATCCTCTTCTAATTTCTCCATGACGAACTGATTTTTCTTAGAACACTTATTGAGTTTTTCACTAATATTAGAAAACAAACCCATGATTTCTGTTTGTGCATTTGAGTTAGTGTCCTGCTTTATATAGGTATAATCAGGAGATGTTATCCAATGATATTCTCTCGTAAAATCCTACAAAGGTTAAGCTAATTTCCATTCGTCACATTTTGAAGTATGAAATCAATAATATTGTTTTAAAATCAAAACCAAACTGTGATGTATACAACTATTGTATATCTCTAAACTATAAATTACAAATAATGTTTTAGGTAAAGAAACATTTATGACCCAATGTTTTGTTGGTTTTTTTTTTTTTTTTTTTTTTTTTTGGGGGGGGGTGTAGCTGCTTCAAATACTACTGAAATATGAAAGATCCATAAAATAAAGACATAAAAATAAATAAGACAATATTATAATGTTGACGTCATAATATGCGTATTTCGCACAGAAATAGAAAAGAACTACTGAGTTTATGCTTTTTTTGTGTATTTTGTCAACTAAAAAAATTTCGCACAGATGTTTTGTAATAATAATGCCACCTCATATGAAGTTGTTATTTCTGTTTGAAAATATTTCTATGCAAAATATTATCAAAACATGATACCAATACATAATAAAAAAAACAATAGAACCCCAATATTTCAAAGAACTTTTTTTTTGTAATGGATTTTACACAAGGTTATTCGTCGAATGGGAAATACGGGGTTTAGTCCAACTGTCTTATACATGTAATTGTGCATATGGAATTTAATTTAAGATTATGAACGCGAACATTTAAATGTACTTTAATATAATGGACAACATCTGCATGTTTTGACATCCTGAATATTGCAGGGTCATCCCTTCGTAAGTTTTACGGACGCCATCACGAGTTCGTGAACCGTTATGGAATAACCGTTTCACAAATGATATCGGATATGTTCATTACGTCGTAACTACAATTTCCTTGCCTTTCATGAATGTGACTTACCGAATTAGACTCTTTACCATATTTGTTATCACATAAGCAACACGACGGGTGCAACATGTGGAGCAGGATCTGTTTACCCTTTGAAAGCACCTGAGATCACCCCTTGGTTTTGGTGGGGTTCGTGTTGTTTATTCTTTATTTGTCTATGTTGTGTCATAATTTCTATTGTATGTCTGTTTGCTTTTTTTTCATTTTTAGTCATGGCGTTGTCATTTTGTTTTAGATTTATGAGTTTGACTGTCCTTTTGTTATCTTTCGTCCCTGTTTTGTATGGCGATTTTCATATATGGACAACATATGCATTGTTTTGTATAGCGACTTTTATAAAATGGACGACATCAGCATGTTTCAGATGGCGACTTGTATATAATGAACGACATCTGCATGTTTTGTATGGCAACTTATTTATAATGGACGACATCTACATTTCTATTAATGTTGTGATCTTGTGACATAAGGTTCGTGTCTAAATAGAATATACATCAACTTTAACTCTATGCAAATATTAATCTATACAACTTTCAATACATAATATGTGGATCCTTAGGCGAATACTGGTTTTAAAACGCAGCCATATTAAATGTTGAAAAACAGAAGAAGTTCAATTACGACTAAATAAACTCATCATAGATACCAGGACTAAATTTTGTATATACGCCAGACGCGCGTTTCGTATTCAAATGACTCATCAGTGACGCTCGAATCTATAAAAGTGAAAAAAAGGCCAAATAAAGTACTAACGAACTGTTAAATAGTATACGTACGAACATTACTTCTTTCATTTTTTTTTTCAATTTGGTTAATTCGGCATAACAAAAAGTTTTGAAATGTATCCATTTCTCTTGTTTTCTCCGATACTAAAACCAATATATTAGGCCAAATTACAAGTCCGTATACTTATTGTTATATCTTAGTGACTTATAACATTAGTATAGAATACAATACCATGCAGTTTATTCTTGTACTAACCACACATATCAATGCGTTTAATTCTTACATTTAGTAATATGCATTTGCACTCTGTCGTTCGTCTTACCAGAAATACATGTATGCCAACCCGGTTTATTATGACGTCTTTACACTAAATCCATTGTATGTTGGATGTGTACGGATTGAGTGTTTAGTCTTAGAGGCATGATTTTTTTAATTAGTTGTTAGTGGCTTTGAACTAGCTGTCAGATAACTGTAAGTACTCTCAGATCTGCTCATTGTGTCTTTTTGTGTCGGGGTGTATAAGTACCCGGCCACATCCACTTGTATTTTTTGTCTATCTGATGAGTTCAGCCTTTTTCAACTGATTTTCATTGTTCGTTCTTATGTTGTACTGTTATACCACTGTCCCAGTTTAGGGAGAGGGTTGGAATCCCGCTAACATGTTTAACCCCGCCACGTTGTTTATGTGCCTGTCCCAAGTCAGAAGCCTGTAATTCAGTGGTTGTCGTTTATTTATGTGTTACATATTTGTTTTTCGTTAATTTTTTTTACATAAATGAGGCCGTTTGTTTTCTCGTTTGAATTGTTTTACATTGTCTTTTATAGCTGACAGTGCGGTATAGGCTTTGATCATTGTTGAAGGCCGTACGGTGACCTATAGTTGTCATTTTGGTCTTTTGTGGAAAGTTGTCTCATTGGCAATCATACCACATCTTCTTTTTTATATAATTAATTAATTGTGAAACTGCAGGGCCTCAGGGAAGATTACTAGTAGTTTATTGTAACTAACTGAGTATAACCTCTTAAAATAAAGAATTTATTATCTTATTATTATTATTCTTACATGCTGTACGTATATTAACAAAAGGATAACACAGATGGATTTATGTAAATAAAAATAAAAACACTACCAAGCCTGGACATCAGTCCAAGCATGTAAAGCCAAGACAAATGATAGTCTGTCTTTACTATCAATACGCATTGAACAATGTTTCAAGAAGAGATCAAATACGTCACTACAATTGGACATTCTATGAGTCTGTTTAGCGTTTTCCGAAATGTGGTGCGGAGTTGTGCAAAAACTGTATTAAAGCTGCATTGTAGAAACTGCTGTAAAATAGTTTGTGTGATAACACATATAAAACATATAGGAACAAAACACCAAGACACTCAAAAAGAAAGCAATTCCTGCTATGATGTTTGCAATGATACAATAGCACATTTTCACCTTGGTTTTACCATCATTAAATTAATTTTCAGCTTTTTCATTTGACCTTTCTTTTTTGTTTTAACGGGGAAATTAAGATAAAAAAGATCAAATTCAACCAATACTTACTAAAGTATTTCAACCTGATGAGATATACTCATACACGAAATTCTATGAATATCGTTCTTTGTCGATAAATGATACTGATTATATTTTATCATCAACGGTTTATACTTCTGGGCAGATTAATTGATAGCGTTCTTCGATATCTTTCAATGGATTAAAACGAAAAAAAATATGTTCATCAAATTGCTTTTTATAACTGTATGGTCTATATTTTGTCAGACATATACTGGTTCGTACAATTATTATAACAATTGAAGAAGTTATAATTCAGAGCATGAAATTGTAAATGTAGTGTCCACCCCTTATATTTTTAATGACGTTCTTCTTTGGCTTTAAACATCGAAGCCATTTTCTAATTCCAATAAAACATGGGCCACACGTGATTGACGTCACAATTGAAATAACAAGGTCAGAAGATTTTTCAACGTCGCCGCAAATCAAAAAGGACATTTTTGTTAATATTGCTCTCTAGTAAATAAAAAAAAATGAGCCTTAAAGTAAGTTTAAATGTTTATATTATCAATAAAGTCCTTTTTTTCTATAACATTTGTGGTTAACCAAATCGAAATGGTTGACTTTCTTCGAGCGTGTAATAGGTCCGTTTAGAAGTGCAAAAGATCTTTAGTTTCCTATTAGAAAATACACAATTCGTTAATGCCATGCTCTATTCGTTAATATTTAATACCGTTCTAACGCTCGTTATTAGGATATTGACAAATACCATGCCTGCCAGTCGCAGAGTGAGTCTAGACATGACATGAAAGAATTTTTTCTTGGTTGGTAATTAAACAGGTTAATATAAAATGGACTAATGTCACTTGTGGTGTCTAAAAGACGCTATAAACATGTCATTGCTTGACCTAAATGATGATCAGCGAAATTAAACTGAAATTAACTTTTTATATATCAGAATACCTACGCATAAATAGAAATAGCCTTTTGAAAAGCCTAATCACAAGAAAAATGCATAGAGAGAAAGGAAATCAGGGTTCAAATTAAAACCGAGGGAAACATAGCAACTATAAGAAGAAAAACAGGGACACTGGAGTTAAAAAAAACAGTGGTCAACACACACATTAAAACGTACTGATTGATTTGAACTGCTTTACTTCTGCTATACTTCTGACTTGGAACACTACATTTTAAGAAACACATGGTAAATTGAACCAGGCATGTCAAACCTCCTGCTTTATATCATTAATTGCCTTAGCCGTATATGGCACACCTTTTTGTGATCCTCAATGCTCTTAAATTTTGTACTTGTTTGGCTTTATAAATATTTTGATATGATCGTCAATGATTAGTCTTATGTAGACGAGACGCTCGTCTGGCGTACTTAATTATAATCCTTATACCTTGTACAAAATTGTCGTAAAAATACTACGTGACAGTAAAACAGCACACACACCACGGTGGGTAAGGTTCTCCTGAGGAAAAAACGTCCTGTGCTGGTGATTCGGTCCTGACGGGTGCTGGTGATCAATTAACAAATGTAAACGAAGACGAAAATGATGATTTTTGAAGTTTTCTCTCATAAAAAATAGAAGGAAACAGTTGAGATTTTTCAATTTTGTTTCTTATGGGTTCATAGATAAATCATTTTAAAGTTGACCCTTTAAACTGTTTCAATAAGCGTAACACAAATAAAGGCAACAGTAGTATACCGCTGTTCAAAACTCATAAATCCATGGACAAAAATCAAAATCGGGGTAACAAACCAAAACCGAGCGAAACGCATTAAATATAAGAGGAGAACAACGACACAACACCGAAACGCAACACACACAGTAACGGACCAAGCATCAGACAAAACACCACGAGAATAACAAATATAACATGAAAACCAAATACATGAATTTGGGATAGACAAGTACCGTGCCACGTCTTATCTCAATATCTCAAAAATAAGAGGAAACACAAACGACTCAACGTTAAAATGCAACACACAGAGAAACGAACAATAATATAACAATGACCATCTTCCTGACTTGGTGCAGGACACTTTTAAAGGGGAATAAAAGTGGTGGGTTGAACCTGGTATTATGGCATGCCAAACCTCGCACTTTAATGGCAAAGTTAAATATAACATTGAAATGACAACATAATATTACAGGACTACAATACAAATAAATAGGAGAACATATTAGACAAAGAAAAACATGATTAATAGATTAACAAAAAGCATCAGGTTTAAAATTCAATACGCCAAAAACGCGCCTTTTCCACGCAAGACTCACCAGTGACGCCCAGATATAAAAGATCGAAAGTGAAAAAAGTACAAAGTTGTACAGCAATGAAAATCAAAAGTTGAAAAGGTTTCGCCAAATACGGCATTGTTTTTATGCCCGGGATAAGAACATTCTTATTATATAGAACAATTCATGCTATTTCAAATAGTAAATTTGATCAAATGAATGTGAAAGAGATATACACAAAGAAACTGAAGTATTAACTAATTACATAAAACTAAACCTGAATACATAACGCCTAGATATAAAAGATCGAATTTTTAGAAAATATAGAACTGAATAACTAAAACAAAAATGCTCATGGAGTCCGCTTTATATACCAAAATCCAAACGACAAACTTAGTTTGGGAAAAACCAGTGCAATTTAGTATTTTTTTGCATTTTCTCAGTTTATTCATGTCCTGATACTGTGCTGGTGGGTTCTGTTATTACACGGGTAGATCCTGATACGGTGCTTGTGATTTTGGGTAAAAGGTTTGTCATATTTAAAACAAATGTTACAAAATCAATAAAATTTAGCTTATAATTGTATTTAATCGGTTCTGTGACCCCTATTTTTACTTTTGTGCATCCATTAAGCTGTTTTATATGATAAATCGTTACTTATATTTTTGGAATTTTGGATCCTCAATGCTCTTCAACTTTTTATTTGTTTTGCTTTATAAATATTTTGATATGAGCGTCAATGATGAGTCTTGTGTAGACGAAACGCTCGTCTGGCGTACTAAATTATAATCCTTATACCTTTGATAACTATTTACACCACTGGGTCGATGCCACTGCTGGTAGACGTTTCGTCCCCGAGGATATCACCAGCCCAGTGGTCAACACTTGGGTGTTGACATGAATATCAATAATGTGGTCATTTTTTTTTAAATTTCCTGTTTATAAATTTAATTTTTTTTGAAAAACTAAGGATTTTCTTATCCGAGGCATAGATTACCTTAGACGTATTTGCACCACTTTTTGGACATTTTGGATCCGCAATGCTCTTCAACTTTGTATTTGTTTGGCTTTATAAATATTTTGATATGAGCGTCACTAATTAGAATAGTTTTATTTAAGATATTAAATGCCCTTTAATTGATGATTCTCTACAAAATATGTTAGCTTAAGCAGTTATAAAAGGTGCTTAAAATAAAGAGACATTTATAAGAGGGGGTTTATATTGACATTAAGGTTTGACTAGTTTATTTCAGTTTAAAAAGCGTTTAACACAACCCACCCTCCTGTCCTCCTTCATTGGAACAGTGGTGTAACAACACAACAATTTCATGAATTTATCACATGAACACAATCTAAGACACAAATTATTGAACAACGCATACTCGCAGCTATTGAACGCTAGTTCAAAGCCGCATTTTCAATTAATACCGGTAGATAAACAAAATTCTCCTAGATAAAAATCTCAATCGTACCGATCCTAAAGTTCATATTTTAATGTTTGATAGTTCAGAAGTTTAAAAGTGTGCAGTGATTCTTGTGCTCTCAACAGTTATTTTATAACTATGTACAAATCAGACATTATAAAGTCATTTGAAAGGTCAAAGCACGGTACATATCAATAAACCAGAGTATACTGAGTTGCATCACTACAATATAAAAGTTATAACGGTGAGGTTGAATTCCGTTTCATTTATTTATCATCCCCAACCAGAAATAGAAATTAACTCTGTAAACAATCCTCACTTTCAGGTATAGAGATGTCATTTTTTTCTGAGACAAGTGGTTGTCGAACCATCCACAAGAACATTTTGTCATCCATTGTATAATTTAGTGGGTTTTTTTTTGCATCTTGTATACTTGTTTAATTATACTCATTTGGTAGTATGAAGCTATGTTTTTTTTTTAGCTTTTTTTAAATTAAAAGCGCATTTTTATTTAAACTGATTTCTGTTGGTGCAAACTAAAATAAATTCAAGTGAAAAAAATCGTTCACGAAAATATAAAATATTGATTTTAATTTGCATATATGACCCCTCCCTCTCCCTATCCGGCAACAGTTCTTTTGTTCGGGGGAGGGTTTGTAAAAATGTGCAATCATTTTATTGCAATTTACTTCCAAGGCTTTGTTTTGTTCTGAGTACCTACCTCTTCCTATCCCCTCACCTCCAAAACAAAAGGTAAAAAAACGCATTACTATAGTCATCCTTTTAGCATGTTTAGTCAGCACTTAATTGTTTACAAAGAAATATGATTTAAGCTGCTGAAGGCGCATGATTAAACGCACAGAAAAAATGCTAAGATTCATTTGGTTGAATAAAAAAAAGGCACAGAACCAGAACATAGAGCACAGAACCAGGACCTTTTTTTTAATCACCGGCACAGCTTCAGGACAATTTCGTTTAGCGAACTTTGACGACTTTTGCAATAAAATATTGTTGTAATATGCTTTGCATGGTATTAATGACGTACAAGAGAAAAATTAAGCAACACAACGGTTGTTTCATTGCCCTTCTGATACAAGTCAAAAAGTAAATCATTACAGGTCAAAGCACGGTACTCAACAAGGAGCATTGGCTCACACCGAACTTAACAACAAGCTAAATTAGTCCCGAAAAATGACTAATGTAAAGCCATTCAAACGAGAAAAAAACAACATTCTTATTATAAAAACCACTTTAAATATATGAAACCGAAAGAATATCGATGTATTTCAAAATAAAATACAAACGCTATTTATTTCAAGACATTTTGAAATCATATTTTGTTTGAATTAATTGACACAAAACTAATGTTATTCTTCGATGCCCTTTATTTCATTTGACCTTTCAATATTTATATCTATATATTTCTAGCATACTTATTTCTTTTTCTGACAAAATGACTATATCAAAATAAATTTAGTTACAATCTAATGACCTTAGTATATCAAATCACCATGGTATTTTAATCCTTATTTACAGATTTAAACTGACATTTGCCTTTCAAACATTTGATACACCTTTGCCAGTAAGACAAATATAAGAGCAGTTGATATATAGCATATCATCTTTATATTTTGATCATAATTAGTTATTTTGGGAACAATTCCACATGTGACATGTCACCTTTATATTCAGATTATAATGAATTATTTTAGAAACAATTGCACATGTACAAATGTAGCATGACACTTTTATATTCACATTATAATGATTTTTTTTTAGAAACTATTGCAAATATCGCATGTCAACTTTATCTTTAGATAATAATGATTCATTTTAGGAACAACATTTTTATTACTATCGCAATTGAAGTTATTCTTATTTCATTTGTGACAGTAACGTTCAAACATTTACAGATTTTAAAACTAGAACATATGCGTATATTTGTTAAATGGAAACGTGTCTAGCAGGTGCTTGTTCTTATTCTTGAACCACATGTCATTAATGTTTTCTTTCCAGAAAAAAGGTGTCAAATATAATGATGATGTTTCATAAGGGAATATAGGTCTGCCACTTTTCAATGTTACCTTTGGAGAAAAAAAACGTGCCAAACTTTATTAGGATTGTTCTTAATTGTGAGACAAAAGATACCAGAGGGACATACAAACTTGTATATCAAAAATGAACTGATAAAGCCATGGCTAAAACGGGAAAAGACACACAGACAACTAAAAGTACTTAAGAAACAACATATAAAACTAAAGATTGAGCAACACGAACCCCATTGGGTGATCTCAGGTACTCCGGAAGGATAGCAGGTCCGGCTCCAAATGTGGCTAACGTCGTGTTGCTCATGTTATAACAAACCTTGTAAATAGTCTAATTTTGAATGAAGTTACGACATGAAAAACATATCGGATATCATCTGCGAAACGGTTATTCCATAACGGTCATCCATCTCGTAATGGCGTCCGTAAAATTTTGGAAGGGATGATTTTAACTTCACCAATTGGAACTCTTGGTTTAATAGCTTCCTTGTGAGCAGTAACCATCTATTAAGGAAATCATGTTAGGAAATAAAAGCGCGGGAATATCGTAAAAATAAGGGATATGTACACCGTGTTTAGGTGCTGCTTGAATATTGCTACATAGAAATGGATAGTTCAAAGTTCGGAAGCTGAAATCATCTCGTTTGTCGTAAAGTTTTGATTTCAACCGACCCTCATTGTAAATTTCTAGATGTAAGTCAACATAACAGGAATATTTAACTTGATTTTGGTTTGCTGTTACCATAATTGAAATGGTCTATGTATAATGTAAATATGTTTTTACGTCTTTTATCAAACTTTCCGCCTACAATGCAGCTGATCTACTCATTCTATTATGTATAGAAATATGAACTGATATCTTATCGCGGTATATCTATGTCCTTTGTCTCTATTTTACTTACATGAATGACAGGTAATGACACTTTATATAAAGCATAGTGTTAATTTGTATGTGGAAATATACAACAAGTTTGAAATTTGATTTTGAATTAACAATTGATAAAGGCATATCATTCTGTGTTGGTATATGTAGACGAAAAATGTTTCCAATGAATTGTTAACATCTTATTATTCTATCTAGCAATTGTCTTCAATTACCCTTAAAAGTCTGTAACAACTATAAAAAAATGACAGCTGATTTTCAATCCTTAAATGTGTTTGTTTTGATTTCGTGTAAAGTAGTACTTTTTAAACACTTCAGTGTCTATTTCATTTAAATCAATTAGTGTATGTGAAAGATTTTAACTGATTTTGTCATTAAAAACGACCCGAGATGCCGAAAAATGTCACTTTTCGGATGGTTTTCGTCAAAAATGAAAGTGGCCGCATCCGTGTTTATCCTCAATCTTTATATATGTTATGTATTATCATAAAATACAACTTACATTTTAATATTGAGGATGAACACGAATGCGGCCACTTTCGTTTCACACGAAAACCGTCTAAAATTTAACTTAAATGCTAGAATTGTGAAGATTACAGTAATTTAGCATGACCTGACATATGTGCATTGTATTGTCAAAAACAACCTATATTTAAGTAGCAGAAGCATTCTACTGTACAAAAAAAACTAAAAGTTTACATTTTAACAATTTTTTAAAACTGCTATATTTTGGGGCAAAAAGGGGTCTTACTGAACCTACTCCTTTCCTTAGTTTAATTTTTTTTACTATTTCCCTTATTTAATTCAATACCTGGTATAATCTTTGATCAATAAGTTCTTAGAAGTTGGATTTCAAATTGGACGTTAAAGCTCACTATATATCTGGCCTTTGGATAAGAATAGAAGTTTTGTCAGCAATGTGCAGGTGATCATACAATATTAGATCATACAATACGCCACCAGCCACAGTATATTCATGTATGAATTTGGAACTATCACATGTAAATCAATCTTCCTCTGACATGCAAGCATGGGGCTCCAAATCAAAAGTTGTGTGAACAAAAGCCAACTAAGAGAATGTAAATATTATTCCACTGTTTTCGGTCTATCGTATTGAATTATAATCCTGGTACCTTTGATAACTATTCCCAACATATGAATTTGGAACTAGCATAGGTACAAGTAGACTCGACTTGAAGTCGTCAATTTTAGAATTTGGTCAACACGAGTTAGGCGATCACGTTATATGTCAACAATCTCAACGTAATTGTTCTGTTTGAAAGCAGATGTTTAAGTATTTGAAAGGTAAATGTCAACATATCTCTTACACTAAAGACTAAAGACTAAAAGTAGACAATTATGATTGCATTCAATAACGTCATTAACCTGTCGTTTTATGTATATTTGTATGATTCCATATGTGTCTGAAAAAGATGAATCAAGAAAAATCTTAGACAATTTGGTTTTGGTTTTTAATAAATCAAATTTAATATTATAATTATGATAATGAATACCATTAAACCTATCAAAAAAGTGGTATCTTTGATGTTTTAAAAATAACGATTAAGTCAAGTCGTATTAATAAACAAAATTATATTTGGATTTCAATGCATCACGAGGAGTCTTCAATTTTAAACCATTGATAAAATTGGTGTTTGTCTCACTGAAATTGAAGTGAACTCTTTGAAGAGCAATGCAGACAAGGAGGGTTGGTTGAATACTTATAACTTAAAGACAAGATATTGAATCAATAATATATTGTCATATTTATCAACATATCAGTGCTTGCAAATGAATAATTTGTCTTCAAATTGATGAAGTGTTAACAAGCTTGTATCGCCTATCAATCATTCACTCACAGAGGATATTTGTGTTGACTTACATGGACAAGCGGTCAAAAAGATGTCTAGGGACGTTTGGATATAAAGTATATGTGGTATGAATACCAATAAGACAACTCTCCATCCAAGTCACAATTTATAAAATTAAACCCTTATAGGTCAATATACGATCTTCAACATGGAGCTTTGGCTCACAGCAAACAGCAAGCTATGATGGGCCCTAAATAAATACCAATGTAAAACTATTCAAACAGAAAATATTTATTTAATTTATCACAATTCTAATCATTTTCAGTGTAAGTGATTTTTTGTACCTTTAATGAACTTATTCGTGAATATTTTTCCTTTCATGTCTGGGCATGTTTCAGGGGTTCAAAATATGTTTACGTTCGAAAAGGTTTTGAATTTGTTTGGATTTTCAGTGTGATCGATTTTTTGGTAAAATTGAATAAACACCTGTGTTAGTCTTAATAAAACAACAGTAGTATACCACATAGTCATAAATCAAGTAAACGAAAACAAAAAAGCAGGGTCACAAACCAAAACCGAGGGGAACACATCAACTATGAGACGAAATCATACGCAAAACGACGGGTGTCCAATATACATTATCATCTGATTCCCCTTCCGGAACACCTGAGTTCACCGCAGTTTTTTGGGGGATCTTCTTTTTTGTTCGGTCTTTGTTTTCTGTGTTGTGTTAATGTTGTTTGTCTTTTTTCATTTAAAGCCATGGCGTTGTTAATTTGGTTTTTTTTACTTATGAGGTTGACTGTCCTTTTTTATATCTTTCGCTACTCAATTTGAAAAATGATCAAACAAAAGCTTTACCGTAATTAAAAGCAATTAAACAGGGGTGTTATAATGTTGTGTGTAATAAGTTTTATGTTGAGTATTAAATTTTTTATAGCTTTGATGTGTAGCGTAAAAGAGATGATATGCGAAATCTTCTTCCGCTAATATGACGACTGGAATGCAGTTGACGTTCTCGTCCTATTAAAGTTATAATTGTCATCTGATATCTAAGATATGACAACGATTTTCTTCTCTCATATTTGATAAACAATGATAACTTAAGTTACATTGGTGACAAGTAATTGAACTTCATATTGGAGTTGTGCTAATTTGTATAACATGTGATATAGGGAACAGCGTGTTTGAAGTTTGATTCTAAAATAACCATTCAAAAGGACAAATCGCATCTGAAAATTATCGCATGTGATTTTTAGTAACAAAATAAACTGCATTAGTTGTTCGTTGAAGTAAGTTAATCTAAATAGTACGAACTAATTATGCACTATATATCAATATATATGAAATTGTTACAATTGACTATAACAATAAAATCAAGTATATGTAATATTGGGTATGAACTTTATTTATTTATGTTAGTAAAATATCATTATTGATCAATACAATCAATGTTAATACTTATTAAATTTTACAATAGCATTCAAATAAAAACCTGCATAATATCTCATACATATAGATTATCATTGTTCGATTGAATCAGTATACTGAAGTCCCTCGTACTATTGATGTAAGTTAATCATGGCGATGTTTCTCGTCTTTCGCGGTAACGCTTTTTACTTCTGGGTCTACCTTCATTTGTTTTCATTCAGTCTAAGCGTTGTTGGTTTACGTCGAATAACTTTCACTTTAATGTTTGTTGTAAACATTCCTTTAGTTCCGATTAGCAAATGGTGTAACGAAGCACCTCAGAAGAAATCGGCAATGTTGTCCATGATAATGCTGTCTAAAGTTTTACAAAGTAGCTTCTTAACTTTGAACAGTTTATTTTGTTCACAATAGTCCACAGCCGTTCTTCCTAACGAGTCCTTTTTCATAATATATGCACCTTTCTTTAATAAAAATTCTACAAAACTAAGGATTTCTTTTTCGTTCGCCTTTGACCGACATGCGGTAATAAGTAATGTTGACTTTGTAGAGTTTTTAAAGTTAACATCTGTATATTCCTTCAGCTGTAGTTGAGCCAATGCAAGATTACCGCTAATAACAAAGTGAAATAAATCTTCGAAATCCTCTTCTAATTTCTCCATGCAGAACTGATTTTTCTTAGAACACTTATTGAGTTTTTCACTTATATTTGATAACAAACCCATGATTTGTGTTTGCGAGTTTGTGTAAGCGTCCTCCATTTTATAGTTATAATCACGTGATGTTATCCAATGAAATTCTTTCATCAAAAGGTAAAAAGGTTAATTTGTTTTCCATTCGTCACATGTTGAAGTGTGAAATTAATAATGTTGTTTTAAAATCAAAACTAAGCCTTGAAGCATACAACTATTGTATCTCTCAAAACAATGAATCAGAAATCAGTGTTTAGGTCAACTGCTGCAAGGTTCTATTGAAAATAGGGAAGATCCTTAAAATCAAGACATTCAAATCTTCCATATCTATATAAGACAGTATTATAATGTTGACGTCATAATATGCGTATTTCGTAGAGACATATAAAGGAACTACTGAGTTAATGCTTTTTATATCTATTTGTCAATTAAAAATCAAAATAGACTCTTTGTATTGATAATACCACCTCATATGAAGTTGCTTTTTCAGTTCGAAAATGTATTTTATCAAAATATTATCAAAATATAATACAAAGAAATTGAAACCCCATATAATATAGTAACCACAAATAAAATGCGTTTCATTCTAACATCTAGCACTGTCGATTGTCTTACCAGAAAAACCTGTATGTAAATCCGGTAAAATAAGTTAATTGTGAAACTCCATTCGTACATTCTATACGTATATTAACATAATAATAATAGTTATCAAACCTTGGTACCAGGATTATAATTTAGTACGCCAGACGCGCGTTTCGTCTTCATAAGACTCATCAGTAGCGCTCAAATCAAAATATTTATTAAGCCAAATAAGTAAAAAGTTGAAGAACTTTGTGGATCCAAAATTCCCCCAAATGTTGTGCCAAATACAGCTAAGGTAATCTATGCCTGGGATAAGAACATCCTTAGTTTTTCGAACAGTTCAAAAATTTGTAAACAGGAAATTTGTAAAAATGACTACCTGATTGATATTCATGTCAACACCGAAGTGTTGACTACTGGGCTTGTGATACCCTCGGGGACGAAACGTCCACCAGCAGTGGCATCGACCCAGTGGTGTAAATAGTTATCAAAGGTACCAGGATAATAATTTAGTACGCCAGACGCGCGTTTCATCTTTATAAGACTCATCAGTGACGCTCAAATCAAAATATTTATTAAGCCAAATAAGTAAAAAATTGAATAGCATTGTGGATCCAAAATTCCCCAAAAAGTTGTGCCAAATATGCCTGGGATAAGAATATCCTTAGTTTTTCGAAAAAAAAAAGCATGGTTGTGTATACAGGAAAATTATAAAAATGACCACATTATTGATATTCATGTCAAAACGGATTATTTGAAAAAGATTTTAATATAAAGTAAAATCACCCAAATACTGAAATCCGAGGAAAATTCAAAACGGAAAGTCCCTTATCAAATGACAAAATCAAATAACAAAACACATCAAACGAATGGACAATAACTGTCATATTCCTGACTTGGAACAGGCATTTTCAAATGCAGAAAATTGATTAAACCTGTTTTTTTTAAACACAATAAACCTCTCACGTGTACGAGCACATTTTCGCCTTGGTTTAACCACCATATGATTTATTTTAACCTTTAAAGTGTGACAAACTGTAACATGTAAAAAACAACTTAACCTTTCCAGCTTTTGTTGTTTGGATATCAGCTAGAAGTTTGTTACACTGACGTGGTTCTATGTGTGAATAACAACAAAGTCATCTTTTCTATGAATTTCACATATCGGTCAACCAAGTCTAAAAACTTTCCATGTATATGTTACAGGCAATTTCTAAATTTAGGCATTTTGTAAAATGACTGAAATTTTTAGGCATTTTCTAAAATGCCTGCATGATTTAGGCATTTTACAAATTGACTATTTTTTTCAGGCATTTTACAAAATGGCTGAAAAAATTGTAAGGCATTTTACAAAATGCCTAAAGGACTAAAACTAAATGGAATGTACTCAACATTTAACAACTGGAAATATCAAACAGATGATTTTATTCAATCATAAAATATAGCATGCAATTTAAACAGTTACAGTTTTATAATTGTAATTAAATCATTTACATTAACACTGAAGATGACAATTATTTTTCCTTTATGTAATGATTGGATGACAGCAACTGTTACACATTTTTTCTGACTTTTTGCAAAGACAACGTTTAGTATTACATCTAGTCTTACCACAGCACTACAGCCACATGTTGTGTAACCCTGACCATCACACAAAGGAACTTTACTGACAGCTTTTCTAAAGGATATTTCATTATCATAATTTACAGATTGAATAGCAATTAGGTTACTGAAAGACAGTCCAAACTGATTCCTGGTGTAAAGTCCACGTAGTATTCCATCTTTAATTTCCAGTTTATAACCATGCTCTTCCTTACCAGTAACAACAGCCATTAGGTTACACGGGTCTCCTTTCTCTCAATCCACATGGGGAATTGCAACTAATACATTCACTCCAACATCCACCTCTGTCAAAACTCTTTCTGATAGATTTCTAACCTTACAGCTTGTTTTCTAATTGAGTCTGATACATACCTTCATCATTTTTGATAACCTCTTCCATTTGAACACATATGACAAGTGATAGTATCAGATATTGAATGGCGCATGCTTTTCAAGTGGCAAATATTTCATGCATATTCAATTATTGGCCTATGAGGCAACTTAATGGTAACATTAGTCGTCAACTCAATCTTCATATGTCATTATGTCCTTTTTATTTTTTACTTAACCAATTGTTAAAATGTCCCTTGAGTGTTTATACTTTTATTTTCAATATTTTGCAAGATGAGCAATTCAGGCTCCTACATGTCTTAGAAGCCTACAGATTTTCTTGTTACATTTTTAAAGAATAATCTTAAATTTATTTTACTCAACCCTTTTTGTACCTTTACGCTATATTTTTATGTTTTATTTCATGTATTTCATGTAGACCAGGCAATTTGTAAAATTTTCATTAAAAATTTCAGGCATTTTACAAAATGACTAGGGTTTTTTAGGCATTTTACAAAATGCTTGTCAACTTTAGGCATTTAAGAATTTTCATGTAACGGTCAACCAAGTCTAAAAACTTTCCATGTGTATAAAACAACCAAATTCATCTTTTCTATGGATTCCTTGTAACGGTCAACCAAGTCTAAAAACTTTCCACGTGTATAGAACAACCAAAGTCATCTTTTCTATGGATTTCACATAACGGTCAACCAAGTCTAAAAACTTTCCATGTATAGAACAACCAAAGTCATCTTTTCTATGGATTTCATGTAACGGTCAACCAAGTCTAAAAACTTTCGATGTGTATAAAACAACCAAAGTCATCTTTTCTATGGATTTCACATAACGGTCAACCAAGTCTAAAAACTTTCCATGTATAAAACAACCAAAGTCATCTTTTCTATGGATTTCACATGACGGACAACCAAGTCTAAAAACTTTCCATGTGTATAGAACAACCAAAGTCATCTTTTCTATGGATTTCATGTAACGGTCAACCAAGTCTAAAAACTTTCCATGTGTATAGAACAACCAAAGTCATCTTTTCTATGGATTTCACATAACGGTCAACCAAGTCTAAAAACTTTCCATGTATAGAACAACCAAAGTCATCTTTTCTATGGATTTCACATAACGGTCAACCAAGTCTAAAAACTTTCCATGTGTATACAACAACCAAAGTCATCTTTTCTATGGATTTCACATAACGGTCAACCAAGTCTTAAAACTTTCCATGTGTATAGAACAACCAAAGTCATCTTTTCTATGGATTTCACATAACGGTCAACCAAGTCTAAAAACTTTCCATGTGTATAAAACAACCAAAGTCATCTTTTCTATGGATTTCACATGACGGGCAACCAAGTCTAAAAACTTTCAATGTGTATAAAACAACCAAAGTCATCTTTTCTATGGATTTCACATGACGGTCAACCAAGTCTAAAAACTTTCCATGTGTATAAAACAACCAAAGTCATCTTTTCTATGGATTTCACATAACGGTCAACCAAGTCTAAAAACTTCCCATGTGTATAAAACAACCAAAGTCATCTTTTCTATGGATTTCATGTAACGGTCAACCAAGTCTAAAAACTTTCCATGTGTAAACAACAACCAAAGTCATCTTTTCTATGGATTTCACATAACGGTCAACCAAGTCTAAAAACTTCCCATGTGTATAAAACAACCAAAGTCATCTTTTCTATGGATTTCATGTAACGGTCAACCAAGTCTAAAAACTTTCCATGTGTATACAACAACCAAAGTCATCTTTTCTATGGATTTCACATAACGGTCAACCAAGTCTAAAAACTTTCCATGTGTTTAAAACAACCAAAGTCATCTTTTCTATGGATTTCACATGACGGACAACCAAGTCTAAAAACTTTCCATGTGTATAGAACAACCAAAGTCATCTTTTCTATGGATTTCACATAACGGTCAACCAAATCTTAAAACTTTCCATGTGAATAAAACAACCAAAGTCATCTTTTCTATGGATTTCACATGACGGTCAACCAAGTCTAAAAACTTTCCATGTGTATACAACAACCAAAGTCATCTTTTCTATGGATTTCACATAACGGTCAACCAAGTCTAAAAACTTCCCATGTGTATAAAACAACCAAAGTCATCTTTTCTATGGATTTCATGTAACGGTCAACCAAGTCTAAAAACTTTCCATGTGTATACAACAACCAAAGTCATCTTTTCTATGGATTTCACATAACGGTCAACCAAGTCTAAAAACTTTCCATGTGTATAAAACAACCAAAGTCATCTTTTCTATGGATTTCACATGACGGACAACCAAGTCTAAAAACTTTCCATGTGTATAGAACAACCAAAGTCATCTTTTCTATGGATTTCACATAACGGTCAACCAAATCTTAAAACTTTCCATGTGAATAAAACAACCAAAGTCATCTTTTCTATGGATTTCACATGACGGTCAACCAAGTCTAAAAACTGTCCATGTGTAGAACAACCAAAGTCATCTTTTCTATGGATTTCACATAACGGTCAACCAAGTCTAAAAACTTTCAATGTGTATAAAACAACCAAAGTCATCTTTTCTATGGATTTCACATAACGGGCAACCAAGTCTAAAAACTTTCCATGTGTATACAACAACCAAAGTCATCTTTTCTATGGATTTCATGTAACGGTCAACCAAGTCCAAAAAGTTCCCATGTGTATAAAACAACCAAAGTCATCTTTTCTATGGATTTCACATAACGGTCAGCCAAGTCTAAAAACTTTCAATATTAACAGGATTTGAGATAAGATATTATAGTTCTTGACAGCTGTAGCATTTCTGTCAAAAAGCAATAATCTATTCAAACACGTGTTGTAGTTACCGTAAGTCCGAGTAAATCTAGACTTACATTTTAAAACAACACCCATCGTCATATTCGTCACAGAGTTTCCAACGAAGAAATATAGACTAAAAAGACAACCCAACTAAGGCTTATTTGACAGTGATTGAAAATACTCATACAAGGAAATACTAGAATATCTTTCTTTGTCAATAAATAATTGTGGGTATTGTCTGCAGGGCAGATTAATTTATATCGTTTTTCGATTTCTTCCAGGGACTTAACATGGAACATGTTATGCTCAACAAATTGTTTTCCATAACTGTTTGGTCTATGTTTTGTCAGATACATACGGGTGTTTATATATAGATAATAATAAGTGATCAAGTTGATAAGAGTTTTAAGTCGGTGCTTGAAATTGTAAAAAAGACGAAGACCTTTTAAAGCCTAAATTCTAATATGATGTTTTTCTTAAGTTTTGAATACAAAGCCATGTTCTAATCCGAATGAAAAAGGGGCTGCACGTCATTGACTTCACAATTGAAATAAAAACGTAGAAAATAGAAATCAGTAGAATTTTAAACGACGCCAGTGACAATAAATGGACATGTTTGTTGGTGGTGCTCGTTAGGAAATTACATAATATCAGCCTAAAAGTAAGTTTGAATGTATCTGTTTTATCAATAAACTCGTTATTGACGATAACAATTGTGGAATAGATGCCTTTCGATTGTGTGATTGGTCTGCTTCGAAGTTTTCCTATTATAATGGAAAAAAACTATCACGACATACTCTGTTTGTTAACATTGAACACCTTGCTGATATTATTGAGAAATTGACAAATATCATGCCTACCCATGTAAGTATAGCATAGAGCATGACATGAACGAACTATTCTTAATTGATAAATGACCAGGTGAATATAATAAGGACATTTGTATGCAGAAATGTCAATTATGGTGTCTAAAAAACGCTTTTAACATGTCAAAATTCAAAATTAAGAGTATACTGAATTCGATCAGAAGTACAATAAAAATTATACTCAACTCGATGGAAAATCCAAAACGAAAGGTCTCTATTTAAAATATAAAATCAAAAGTTCAACCTAAACAAACGAATAGATAAAAAAAGTATATCACACTGCTTTTTAGTCTAGTTTTAATCTTAAGATTCAGAATAAAACTGATATCCTCTTTTCGATATGGTACTGGCATGAAAATACGGATTTTTTGTATTATTAAATTTGCTGTTACAAAGTGTAAAAAAAATATATTAAATTAAGGAATGTATCTCCCTCATGCAAAGCTCTGATTCCTTTCACGCATTTTGGCAATACTTTTTAAACTTTTGGAATATAGCTCTTCATCTTTTATATAAACTTTGGATTTTACATATTTTGGCCACAAGCATCACTGAAGAGACATGTATTGTCGAAATGCGCATCTGGTGCAGAAAAATTGGTACTGTTAGTGTTATTGTACATATAGCATGTCACCTTTATATTTAGATTATAATGATTCACTTTAGGAACAACAGTTTTTTATTACTATCGCAATTGAAATTATTCTTATTTCATTTGTGACAGTAAAGTTCAAACATTTACAGATTTTAAAACTAGAGCATATGCGTATATTTGTTTAATGGAAACGTGTCGAGCAGGTGCTTTTGTTTATTCTTGAACCACATGTCAATAATGTTTTCTTTCCAGAAAAAAAGGTGTCAAACATAATGATGATGTTTCATTAGGGAATATAGGTCTGGCACTTATCAATGTTACCTTTGGAGGAAACACGTGCCAAACTTTATGAGGATTGTTCTAAATTGAGAGGCAAAGAAACCAGAGGGACATACAAACTCGTAGATCAAAAAAACTGATAAAGCCATGGCTAAAACGGGAAAAGACACACAGACAACTAAAGTACTTAAAAAACAACATAGAAAACTAAAGACTGAGCAACACGAACCCCATTTAGGTGATCTCAGGTACTCCGGAAGGGTTAGCAGGTCCGGCTCTACATGTGGCTAACGTCATGTTGCTCATGTTATTACAAACCTTGTAAATAGTCTAATTTTAAATGAAGTTACGACATGAAAAACATATCCGATATAATCTGCGAAACGGTTATTCCATAACAGTCATCCATCTTGTTACGGCGTCCGTAAAATTTTGGAAGGGATGATTTTAACTTCACCAATTTAATAGCTTCCTTGTGAGCAGTAACCATCTATTAAGGAAATCATGTTAGGAAATACAAGCGCGGGAAAATCGTAAAAATAAGGGATATGTACTCCGTATGCAGGTGCTGCTTGAATATTTCTACATAGAAATGGATAGTTCAAAGTTCGGAAGCTGAAATCATCTCGTTTGTCGTAAAGTTTTGATTTCAACCGACCTTCATTGTAAATTTCTAGATGTAAGACAACATAACAGGCAGATTAAACTTGATTTCGGTTTGCTGTTGCCATGATTGAAATGGTCAATATATAATGTAAATGAAATTTGAAAATATGTTTCTGCATCTTTTATCAAACTTTCCGCCTACAATGCAGCTGATCTCCTCATTCTATTATGTATAGAAATATGAACTGATATCTTATTGCGGTGTATCTACGTCCTTTGTCTCTATTTTACTTACATGAATGACAGGTAATGACACTTTATATAAAGCTTAGTGTTAATTTGTATGTGGAAATATACAACAAGTTTGAAATTTGATTTTGAATTAACAATTGATGAAGGCAAATCATTTTGTGTTGTTATATGTAGATGACAAGTGTTTCCAATGAATGGTCAATATCTTATTCCTTTATCTAGCAATTGTCTTCAATTACCCTAAAAAGTCTGTAACAACTAAAAAAAATGACAGTTGATTTTCAATCCTTAAATGTGTTTGTTTTAATTTCGTTTAAAGGATTACTTTTGAAACACTTCAGTGTCTATTTCATTTGAATCAATTAGTTTATGTGAAAGATTTTAACTGATTTTGTCATTAAAAACGACCCGATATGCCGAAAAATGTCACTTTTTAGATGGTTTTCGTCAAAAATGAAAGTGGCCGCATCCGTGTTTATCCTCAATCTTTATATATGTCGTGTATTATCATAAAATACAACTTACATTTTAATATTAAGGATGAACACGAATGCGGCCACTTTCGTTTCACACGAAAACCGTCTAAAATTTAACCAAAATGCTAGAATTGTGAAGATTACAGTAATTAAGCATGACTTAATGGTACTAGTACCTGACATATGTGCATTGTATTGTCAAAAACTAACCATATTTAAGTAGCAGAACCATTCAACTGTACAAAAAAATCTAAAAGTTTATATTTACATTTTTTTTAAAACTGCTATATTTGGGGCAAAAAGGGATCTTACTGAACCTACTCCTTTCCTTACTTTTTTTTTTTTTTTACTATTTCCCTTATTTAATTCAATACCTGGTATAGTCTTTGATCGAATCAATAAGTTCTTAGAAGTTGGATTTCAAATTGGACGTTAAAGCTCACTATATATCTGGCTATTGGATAAGAAGAGAAGTTTTGTCAGCAATGTTCAGGTGAGCATACAATACGCCCCCATCCACAGTATATTCATGTATGAATTTGGAACTATCACATGTAAATCAATCTTCCTTTTACATGCAAGCATGGGGCTCCAAATCAAATGTTGTGTGAAAAAAAGCCAACTGAGAGAATGTAAATATTATTCCACGTTTTCAGTCTATCGTATTAAATTATAATCCTGGTACCTTTGATAACTATTCCCAACATATGAATTTGGAACTAGCATAGGTACAAGTAGACTTGACTTGAAGTCGTCAATTTTAGAATTTGGTCAACACGAGTTAGGCGATCACGTTATATGTCAACAATCTCAAAGTAATTGTTCTGTTTGAAAGCAGATGTTTAAGTATTTGAAAGGTAAATGTCAACATATCTCTTAAACTAAAGACTAAAAGTAGACAATCATTATTGCATTCAATAACGTCATTAGCCTGTCGTTTTATGTATATTTGTAAGATTCCAAACGTGTCTGAAAAAGATGATTCAAGACAAATCTTACACAATTTGGTTTTGATTAAATAAATCAAATTTAATATTATAATTATGATAATGAATACCATTAAACGTAGAAATTGATATCTTTGAGGTTTTAAAAATAACGATTTAGTCAAGTCGTATTAATAAACAAAATTATATTTGGATTTCAATGCATCACAAGTATTTTCCCTTTTTAAACCATTGATAAATTTGGTGTTTTTTATTTGTTTTAGTAAGTGTTTGTCTCACTGAAATTGAAGTAAACTATTTTAACTTTTAGAGCAATGCAGACAATGAAGTTTGGTTGACTACTTTAACTTAAAGACAAGATATTGCATCAATAATATATTGTCATATTTATCACCATATCAGTGCTTGCAGATGAATAATTTGTCTTCAAATTGATGAAGTGTTAACGTGCTTGTATCGCCAATCAATTATTCACTCACAGAGGATAATGTGTTGCCTAACATGTTCAAGCGGTCAAAAAGATGTCCATGGCCGTTTGGATATAAAGTAGATGTGGTATGAATTCCAATAAGACAACTCTCCATCCAAGTCACAATTTATAAAATTAAACCCTTATAGGTCAAGATACGGTCTTCAACATGGAGCTTTGGCTCACACCGAACAGCAAGCTATGATGGGCCTTACATAAATACCAATGTAAAACTATTCAAACAGGAAATATTTATTTAATTTATAACAACTCTAATCATTTTCAGTGTGAGTGATTTTTTGTACCTTTTATGAACTCATTCGTGAATATTTTTCCTTTCATGTCTGGGCATGTTTCAGGGGTTCAAAATATGTTTACGTTCGGAAAGGTTTTAAATTTGTTTGGATTTTCATTGTGTTTGATATTTTTTTTGTAAATTGAATAACCACCTGGGTTTGTCTAAATAAAACAACAGTAGTATACCACTGTTCAAGCCATAAATCAAGTAAAGGAAAACAAAGTAGCGTCACAAACCAAAACCGAGGGTAACACATCAACTATGAGACGAAATCATACGCAAAACGACGGGTGTCCCATATAAATTATCATCTGCTTCCCTTCCGCAGTATTTTGGACGAGCTTCGGTCTTCAGTTTTCTGTGTTGTGTTTATGTTGTTTGTCTTTTTTCATTAAAAACCATGGCGTTTTTAATTTGGTTTTTTTTACTGTCCTTTTAGTACCAACTCTATTTTAACAATGATCAAAAAAAGCTTTTCACAAATTAAAGCTAAAAGCAATAAAACAAGGGTTTTTATAATGTTGTGTGTAATAAGTTTTATGTTGAGTGTTAAATTTTTTGTAGCTTTGATGTGTAGCGTAAAAGAGATGATATGTCTTATCTTCCTCCGCTAATGTGCCGACTGGAATTCAGTTGACGTTCTCGGCCTATTAAAGTTATAATTGTCATCTGATATCTAAGATATGACAACGATTTTCTTCTCTTATATTTGATAAACAATGATAACTTAAGTTACATTGATGACAAGTAATTGAACTTCATATTTGAGTTGTGCTAATTTGTATAACATGTGATATAGGGAACAGCGTGTTTGAAGTTTGATTCTAAAATAACAATTCAAAAGGACAAATCGCAACTGAAAATTATCGCATGTGATTTTTAGTAAAAAAATAAACTGCATTAGTTGTCCATTGAAGTAAGTTAATTTAAATAGTACGTACTAACAATGCACTATATATCAATATATATGAAATTGTTACAATTGACTATAACAATAAAATCAAGTATATGTAATATTAGGTATGAAGTTTATTTATTTATGTTAGTACAATATCATTTTCCATAAATACAATCAATGTTAATTCTTATTCAATTTTACAATAACATTCAAATAAAAACCTGCAAAATATCTCATACATATAGATTATCTTTGTTCGATTAAATCAGTATACTGAAGTCCCTCGTACTATTGATGTAAGTAAATCTTGGCGATGTTTCTCGTCTTTCGTGGTAACGTTTTTTACTTCTGGGTCTACCTTCATTTGTTTTCATTCAGTCTAAGCGTTGTTGGTTAACGTCGAATTACTTTCACTTTCATGTTTGTTGCAAACATTCCTTGAGTTACGTTATAACCGATTAGCAAACGGTGTAACGAAGCACCTCAGAAGAAATCGGCAATGTTGTCCATGATAATGCTGTCTAAAGTTTTACAAAGTAGCTTCTTAACTTTGAACAGTTTATTTTGTTCACAATAGTCCACAGCCGTTCTTCCTGACGAGTCCTTTTTCATAATATATGCACCTTTCTTTACTAAAAATTCTACAAAACTAAGAATTTCTTTCTCGTTCGCCTTTGACTGACATGCGGTGATAAGTAAAGTAGACTTTGTAGTGTTTTTTAAAGTTAACATCTTTATATTCTTTAAGCTGAAGTTGAGCTAATGCAAGATTCCCGCTAATACAAAGTTAAATAAATCTTGGAAATCCTCTTCTAATTTCTCCATGACGAACTGATTTTTCTTAGAACACTTATTAAGTTTTTCACTTATATTAGATAACAAACCCATGATTTCTCTTTGCGATTTTGAGTAAGCGTCCTCCATTTTATAGTTATAATCACGTGATGTTATCCAATGAAATTCTTTCATCAAAAGCTAAAAAGGTTACTTTGTTTTCCATTCGTCATATGTTTAAGTGTGAAATTAATAATCTTGTTTTTTAAATCAAAACCAAGCCGTGAAGCATACAACTAGTGTATCTCTCAAAACAATGTATCAGAAATCAGTTTTTATGTCAATTTGCTTCAAGGTTCTATTAAAAATGGGGAAGATCCTTAAAATCAAGACATTCAAATCTTCCATATATATATAAGACAATATTATAATGTTGACGTCATAATATGCGTATTTCGTACAGACATATAAAGGAACTACTGAGTTAATGCTTTTTATATCTACTTGCCAATTAAAAATCAAAATAGAAGCTTTGTATTGAAAATACCACCTCATATGAAGTTGCTTTTTCAGTTCGAAAATATATTTTATCAAAATATTATCAAAATATAATACAAAAACAATTGAAACCCTATATGATATAGTAACCACAAATAAAATGCGTTTCATTCTTACATCTAGCACTGTCGATTGTCTTACCAGAAAAACCTGTATGTAAATCCGGTAAAATAAGTTAATTGTGAAACTCCATTCGTACATTCTATACGTATATCAACATAATAATAATAGTTATCAAACCATGGTAACAGGATTATAATTAAGTACGCCAGACGCGCGTTTCGTCTTCATAAGACTCATCAGTAGCGCTCAAATCAAATATTTATTAAGCCAAATAAGTAAAAAGTTGAAGAACTTTGTGGATCTAAAATTCCCCCAAATGATGTGCCAAATACGGCTAAGGTAATCTATGCCTGGGATAAGAAAATCCTTAGTTTTTCGAAAAATTCAAAAATTTGTAAACAGGAAATTTGCAAAAATGACTACATGATTGATATTCATGTCAACACCGAAGTGTTGACTACTGGGCTTGTGATACCCTCGGGGACGAAACGTCTACCAGCAGTGGCATCGACCCAGTGGTGTAATAGTTATCAAAGGTACCAGGATAATAATTTAGTACGCCAGACGCGCGTTTCATCTCTATAAGAATCATCAGTGACGCTCAAATCAAAATATTTATTAAGCCAAATAAGTAAAAAGTTGAAGAGCATTGTGGATCCAAAATTCCCCAAAAAGTTGTGCCAAATATGCCTGGGATAAGAATATCCTTAGTTTTTCGGAAAAAAAAAGCATGGTTGTGTATACAGGAAAATTATAAAAATGACCACATTATTGATATTCATGTCAAAACGGATTATTTGAAAAAGATTTTAATATAAAGTAAAATCACCCAAATACTGAACTCCGGGGAAAATCAAAACGGAAAGTCCCTTATCAAATGACAAAATCAAATAACAAAACACATCAAACGAATGGACAATAACTGTTATATTCCTGACTTGGAACAGGCATTTTCAAATGCAGAAAATTGATTGAACCTGGTTTTTTTTTTAAAACAATAAAACTCTCACGTGTACGAGCACATTTTCGCCTTGGTTTCACCACGATATGATTTATTTTAACCTTTAAAGTGTGACAAACTGTAACATGTAACAAACAACTTAACCTTTCCAGCTTTTGTTGTTTGGCAATCAGCTACACGTTTGTTACACTGACGTGGTTCTATGTGTGAATAACAACCAAAGTCATCTTTTCTATGAATTTCACATATCGGTCAACCAAGTCTAAAAACTTTCCATGTATATGTTACAGGCAATTTCTAAATTTAGGCATTTTGTAAAATGACTGAAATTTTTAGGCATTTTCTAAAATGCCTGCATGATTTAGGCATTTTACAAATTGACTATTTTTTCAAAATGCCTGAAAAATTGTAAGGCATTTTACAAAATGCCTAAAAGACTAAAACTAAATGGAATGTACTCAAAATTTAACAACTGGAAATATCAAACAGATGATTTTATTCAATCATAAAATATAGCATGCAATTTAAACAGTTACAGTTTTATAATTGTAATTAAATCATTTACATTAACACTGAAGATGACAATTATTTTTCCTATATGTAATGATTGGATGACAGCAACTGTTACACATTTGTTCTGACTTTTTGCAAAGACAACGTTTAGTATTACATCTAGTCTTACCACAGCACTACAGCCACATGTTGTGTAACCCTGACCATCACACAAAGGAACTTTACTGACAGCTTTTCTAAAGGATATTTCATTATCATAATTTACAGATTGAATAGCAATAAAGTTACTGAAAGACAGTTCAAACTGATTCCTGGTGTAAAGTCCACGTAGTAATCCATCTTTAATTTCCAGTTTATAACCATGCTATTCCTTACCAGTAACAACAGCCATTAGGTTACACGGGTCTCCTTTCTCTCAATCCACATGGGGAATTGCAACTAATACATTCACTCCAACATCCACCTCTGTCAAAACTCTTTCTGATAGATTTCTAACCTTACAGCTTGTTTTGTAATTGAGTCTGATGCATACCTTCTTTCATTTTTGATAACCTCTTCCATTTGAACACAGATGACGAGTGATAGTATCAGATATTGAATGGCGCATGTTTTTCAAGTGGCAAATATTTCATGCATATTCAATTATTGGCCTATGAGGCAACTTAATGGTAACAGAAGTCGTCAACTCAATCTTCATATGTGATTATGTCCTTTTTATTTTTTACTTAACCAATTGTTAAAATGTCCCTTGAGTGTTTATACTTTTATTTTCAATATTTTGCAAGATGAGCAATTCAGGCTCCTACATGTCTTAGAAGCCTACAGATTTTCTTGTTACATTTTTAAAGAATAATCTTAAATTTATTTTACTCGACCCTTTTTGTACCTTTACGCTATATTTTTATGTTCTATTTCATGTATTTCATGTAGACCAGGCAATTTGTAAAATTTTCATTAAAAATTTCAGGCATTTTACAAAATGACTAGGGTTTTTTAGGCATTTTACAAAATGCTTGTCAACTTTAGGCATTTAAGAATTTTCATGTAACGGTCAACCAAGTCTAAAAACTTTCCATGTGTATAAAACAACCAAAGTCATCTTTTCTATGGATTTCACATTACGGTCAACCAAGTCTAAAAACTTTCCATGTGTATAAAACAACCAAAGTCATCTTTTCTATGGATTTCATGTAACGGTCAACCAAGTCTAAAAACTGTCCATGTGTATAGAACAACCAAAGTCATCTTTTCTATGGATTTCACATGACGGGCAACCAAGTCTAAAAACTTTCAATGTGTATAAAACAACCAAAGTCATCTTTTCTATGGATTTCACATGACGGTCAACCAAGTCTAAAAACTTCCCATGTGTATAAAACAACCAAAGTCATCTTTTCTAGTGATTTCACATGACGGGCAACCAAGTCTAAAAACTTTCCATGTATAGAACAACCAAAGTCATCTTTTCTAGTGATTTCTTGTAACGGTCAACCAAGTCTAAAAACTTTCCATGTATAGAACAACCAAAGTCATCTTTTCTATGGATTTCACATGACGGGCAACCAAGTCCAAAAACTGTCGATGTGTATAAAACAACCAAAGTCATCTTTTATATGGATTTCTTGTAACGGTCAACCAAGTCTAAAAACTTTCAATGTGTATAAAACAACCAAAGTCATCTTTTCTATGGATTTCACATAACGGTCAACCAAGTCTAAAAACTTTCCATGTGTATAAAACAACCAAAGTCATCTTTTCTATGGATTTCACATAACGGACAATCAAGTCTTAAAACTTTCAATGTGTATAAAACAACCAAAGTCATCTTTTCTATGGATTTCACATAACGGTCAACCAAGTCTAAAAACTTTCCATGTATAGAACAACCAAAGTCATCTTTTCTAGTGATTTCTTGTAACGGTCAACCAAGTCTAAAAACTTTCCATGTATAGAACAACCAAAGTCATCTTTTCTATGGATTTCACATGACGGGCAACCAAGTCCAAAAACTGTCGATGTGTATAAAACAACCAAAGTCATCTTTTATATGGATTTCTTGTAACGGTCAACCAAGTCTAAAAACTTTCCATGTGTATAAAACAACCAAAGTCATCTTTTCTATGGATTTCACATGACGGTCAACCAAGTCTAAAAACTTTCCATGTGTATAAAACAACCAAAGTCATCTTTTCTATGGATTCCTTGTAACGGTCAACCAAGTCTAAAAACTTTCCATGTGTATAAAACAACCAAAGTCATCTTTTCTAAGGATTTCACTTAACGGTCAACCAAGTCTAAAAACTTTCCATGTATAGAAGAACCAAAGTCATCTTTTCTATGGATTTCACATGACGGGCAACCAAGTCTAAAAACTTTCCATGTGTATAAAACAACCAAAGTCATCTTTTCTATGGATTTCACATAACGGTCAACCAAGTCTAAAAACTTTCCATGTGTATAAAACAACCAAAGTCATCTTTTCTATGGATTTCACATAACGGTCAACCAAGTCTAAAAACTTTCAATGTGTATAGAACAACCAAAGTCATCTTTTCTATGGATTTCACATAACGGTCAACCAAGTCTTAAAACTTTCCATGTGTATAAAACAACCAAAGTCATCTTTTCTATGGATTTCACATAACGGTCAACCAAGTCTAAAAACTTTCAATGTGTATAGAACAACCAAAGTCATCTTTTCTATGGATTTCACATATCTGTCAACCAATTCTGAAAACTTTCCATGTGTATAAAACAACCAAAGTCATCTTTTCTATGGATTTCACATAACGGTCAACCAAGTCTAAAAACTTTCAATGTGTATAGAACAACCAAAGTCATCTTTTCTATGGATTTCTTGTAACGGTAAACCAAGTCCAAAAACTTTCAATGTGTATAGAACAACCAAAGTCATCTTTTCTATGGATTTCACATAACGTTCAACCAAGTCTAAAAACTTTCCATGTATAGAACAACAAAAGTCATCTTTTCTATGGATTTCATGTAACGGTCAACCTAGTCTAAAAACTGTCCATGTGTATAAAACAACCAACGTCATATTTTCTAGTGATTTCACATGACGGTCAACCAAGTCTTAAAACTTCCGATGAGTATAAAACAACCAAAGTCATTTTTTCTATGGATTTCACATGACGGTCAACCAAGTCCAAAAACTTCCCATGTGTATAGAACAACCAAAGTCATCTTTTCTATGGATTTCACATGACGGTCAACCAAGTCCAAAAACTTCCCATGTGTATAAAACAACCAAAGTCATCTTTTCTATGGATTTCACATAACGGTCAACCAAGTCTTAAAACTGTCCATGTGTATAAAACAACCAAGTCATCTTTTCTATGGATTTCACATGACGGTCAACCAAGTCCAAAAACTTCCCATGTGTATAAAACAACCAAAGTCATCTTTTCTATGGATTTCACATAACGGTCAACCAAGTCTTAAAACTGTCCATGTGTATAAAACAACCAAAGTCATCTTTTCTATGGATTTCATGTAACGGTCAACCAAGTCTTAAAACTGTCCATGTGTATAAAACAACCAAAGTCATCTTTTCTATGGATTTCATGTAACGGTCAACCAAGTCTAAAAACTTTCCATGTGTATAAAACAACCAAAGTCATCTTTTCTATGGATTTCATGTAACTGTCAACCAAGTCTAAAAACTTTCCATGTGTATAAAACAACCAAAGTCATCTTTTCTATGGATTTCACATGACGGACAACCAAGTCTAAAAACTTTCGATGTGTATAAAACAACCAAAGTCATCTTTTCTATGGATTTCACATGACGGTCAACCAAGTCCAAAAACTTTCCATGTGTATAAAACAACCAAAGTCATCTTTTCTATGGATTTCTTGTAACGGTCAACCAAGTCTAAAAACTTTCCATGTGTATAAAACAACCAAAGTCATCTTTTCTATGGATTTCACATGACGGGCAACCAAGTCTAAAAACTTTCCATGTGTATAAAACAACCAAAGTCATCTTATCTATGGATTTCACATAACGGTCAACCAAGTCTAAAAACTTTCCATGTGTATAAAACAACCAAAGTCATCTTTTCTATGGATTTCACATAACGGTCAACCAAGTCTAAAAACTTTCAATGTGTATAGAACAACCAAAGTCATCTTTTCTATGGATTTCACATAACGGTCAACCAAGTCTTAAAACTTTCCATGTGTATAAAACAACCAAAGTCATCTTTTCTATGGATTTCACATAACGGTCAACCAAGTCTAAAAACTTTCAATGTGTATAGAACAACCAAAGTCACCTTTATATGGATTTCACATATCGGTCAACCAATTCTTAAAACTTTCCATGTGTATAAAACAACCAAAGTCATCTTTTCTATGGATTTCACATAACGGTCAACCAAGTCTAAAAAATTTCACATAATGTGTATAGAACAACCAAAGTCATCTTTTCTATGGATTTCACATAACGGTCAACCAAGTCTTAAAACTGTCCATGTGTATAAAACAACCAAGTCATTTTTTCTATGGATTTCACATGACGGTAAACCAAGTCCAAAAACTTCCCATGTGTATAAAACAACCAAAGTCATCTTTTCTATGGATTTCACATAACGGTCAACCAAGTCTTAAAACTGTCCATGTGTATAAAACAACCAAAGTCATCTTTTCTATGGATTTCATGTAACGGTCAACCAAGTCTTAAAACTGTCCATGTGTATAAAACAACCAAAGTCATCTTTTCTATGGATTTCATGTAACGGTCAACCAAGTCTAAAAACTTTCCATGTGTATAAAACAACCAAAGTCATCTTTTCTATGGATTTCATGTAACGGTCAACCAAGTCTAAAAACTGTCCATGTGTATAAAACAACCAAAGTCATCTTTTCTATGGATTTCACATGACGGACAACCAAGTCTAAAAACTTTCGATGTGTATAAAACAACCAAAGTCATCTTTTCTATGGATTTCACATGACGGTCAACCAAGTCCAAAAACTTTCCATGTGTATAAAACAACCAAAGTCATCTTTTCTATGGATTTCTTGTAACGGTCAACCAAGTCTAAAAACTTTCCATGTGTATAAAACAACCAAAGTCATCTTTTCTATGGATTTCACATGACGGGCAACCAAGTCTAAAAACTTTCCATGTGTATAAAACAACCAAAGTCATCTTTTCTATGGATTTCACATAACGGTCAACCAAGTCTAAAAACTTTCCATGTGTATAGAACAACCAAAGTCATCTTTTCTATGGATTTCACATAACGGTCAACCAAGTCTAAAAACTTTCCATGTATAGAACAACAAAAGTCATCTTTTCTATGGATTTCATGTAACGGTCAACCAAGTCTAAAAACTGTCCATGTGTATAAAACAACCAACGTCATCTTTTCTAGTGATTTCACATGACGGTCAACCAAGTCTTAAAACTTCCGATGTGTATAAAACAACCAAAGTCATCTTTTCTATGGATTTCACATGACGGTCAACCAAGTCCAAAAACTTCCCATGTGTATAGAACAACCAAAGTCATCTTTTCTATGGATTTCACATGACGGTCAACCAATTCCAAAATTTCCCATGTGTATAAAACAACCAAAGTCATCTTTTCTATGGATTTCACATAACGGTCAACCAAGTCTTAAAACTGTCCATGTGTATAAAACAACCAAAGTCATCTTTTCTATGGATTTCATGTAACGGTCAACCAAGTCTAAAAACTTTCCATGTGTATAAAACAACCAAAGTAATCTTTTCTATGGATTTCATGTAACGGTCAAACAAGTCTTAAAACTTTCCATGTGTATAAAACAACCAAAGTTATCTTTTCTATGGATTTCACATAACGGTCAACCAAGTCTAAAAACTTCCCATGTGTATAAAACAACCAAAGTCATCTTTTCTATGGATTTCACATGACGGACAACCAAGTCTAAAAACTTTCGATGTGTATAAAACAACCAAAGTCATCTTTTCTATGGATTTCACATGACGGTCAACCAAGTCTAAAAACTTTCCATGTGTATAAAACAACCAAAGTCATCTTTTCTATGGATTTCACATAACGGTCAACCAAGTCTTAAAACTTTCCATGTGTATAAAACAACAAAAGTTATCTTTTCTATGGATTTCACATGACGGACAACCAAGTCCAAAAACTTTCCATGTGTATAAAACAACCAAAGTCATCTTTTCTATGGATTTCTTGTAATGGTCAACCAAGTCTAAAAACTTTCCATGTGTATAAAATACCAAAGTCATCTTTTCTATGGATTTCACATAACGGTCAACCAAGTCTAAAAACTTTCCATGTGTATAAAACAACCAAAGTCATCTTTTCTATGGATTTCACATAACGGTCAACCAAGTCTTAAAACTTTCCATGTGTATAAAACAACCAAAGTCATCTTTTCTATGGATTTCACATAACGGTCAACCAAGTCTTAAAACTTTCCATGTGTATAAAACAACCAAAGTTATCTTTTCTATGGATTTCACATGACGGACAACCAAGTCCAAAAACTTTCCATGTGTATAAAACAACCAAAGTCATCTTTTCTATGGATTTCTTGTAATGGTCAACCAAGTCTAAAAACTTTCCATGTGTATAAAATACCAAAGTCATCTTTTCTATGGATTTCACATAACGGTCAACCAAGTCTAAAAACTTTCCATGTGTATAAAACAACCAAAGTCATCTTTTCTATGGATTTCACATAACGGTCAACCAAGTCTAAAAACTTTCCATGTGTATAAAACAACCAAAGTCATCTTTTCTATGGATTTCACATGACGGGCAACCAAGTCCAAAAACGTTCCATGTATAAAACAACCAAAGTCATCTTTTCTATGGATTTCACATGACGGTCAACCAAGTCTAAAAACTTTCAATGTGTATAAAACAACCAAAGTCATCTTTTCTATGGATTTCTTGTAATGGTCAACCAAGTCTAAAAACTTTCCATGTGTATAAAACAACCATAGTCATCTTTTCTATGGATTTCATGTAACGGTCAACCAAGTCTAAAAACTTTCCATGTGTATAAAACAACCATAGTCATCTTTTCTATGGATTTCATGTAACGGTCAACCAAGTCTAAAAACTTTCAATGTGTATAAAACAACCAAAGTCATCTTTTCTATGGATTTCATGTAACGGTCAACCAAGTCTAAAAACTTTCCATGTGTATAAAACAACCAAAGTTATCTTTTCTATGGATTTCACATGACGGACAACCAAGTCTTAAAACTGTCCATGTGTATAAAACAACCAAAGTCATCTTTTCTATGGATTTCACATGACGGTCAACCACGTCTAAAAACTTTCAATATTAACAGGATTTGAGATAAAATATTATATTTCTTGACAGCTGTAGCATTTCTGTCAAAAAGCAATAATCTATTCAAACACGTGTTGTAGTTACCGTAAGTCCGAGTAAATCTAGACTTACATTTTAAAACAACACCCATCGTCATATTCGTCACAGAGTTTCCAACGAAGAAATATAGATTAAAAAGACAACCCAACTAAGGCTTATTTGACAGTGATTGAAAATACTCATACAAGGAAATACTAGAATATCTTTCTTTGTCAATAAATAATTGTGGGTATTGTCTGCAGGGCAGATTAATTTATATCGTTTTTCGATTTCTTCCAGGGACTTAACATGGAACATGTTATGCTCAACAAATTGTTTTCCATAACTGTTTGGTCTATGTTTTGTCAGATACATACGGGTGTTTATATATAGATAATAATAAGTGATCAAGTTGACAAGAGTTTTAAGTCGGTGCTTGAAATTGTAAAAAAGACGAAGACCTTTTAAAGCCTAAATTCTAATATGATGTTTTTCTTAAGCTTTGAATACAAAGCCATGTTCTAATCCGAATGAAAAAGGGGCTGCACGTCATTGACGTCACAATTGAAATAAAAACGTAGAAAATAGAAATCAGTAGAATTTTAAACGACGCCAGTGACAATAAATGGACATGTTTGTTGGTGGTGCTCGTTAGGAAATTACATAATATCAGCCTAAAAGTAAGTTTGAATGTATCTGTTTTATCAATAAACTCGTTATTGACGATAACAATTGTGGTTAACCTAATGGAAATAGATGCCTTTCGATTGTGTGATTGGTCTGCTTCGAAATTTTCCTATTATAATAGAAAAAAACTATCACGACATACTCTGTTTGTTAACATTGAACACCTTGCTGATATTATTGAGAAATTGACAAATATCATGCCTACCCATGTAAGTATAGCATAGAGCATGACATGAACGAACTATTCTTAATTGATAAATGACCAGGTGAATATAATAAGGACATTTGTATGCAGAAATGTCAATTATGTTGTCTAAAAAAACGCTTTTAACATGTCAAAATTCAAAATTAAGAGTATACTGAATTCGATCAGAAGTACAATAAAAATTATACTCAACTCGATGGAAAATCCAAAACGAAAGGTCTCTTTTTAAATGGCAAAATCAAAAGTTCAAACTCATCAAACGAATAGATAAAAAAAAGTATATCACACTGCTTTTTAGTCTAGTTTTAATCTTAAGATTCAGAATAAAACTGATATCCTCTTTTCTATATGGTGCAATACCTACACTTAAATGGTATAAGCTTTTGGAAAGTTTAATCAAAAAATTAACTCCGAAGATATGCAAAAAGGAAATTTCACAATCAAATGGCAATATCAAAAGCACAATTGAATTTCGACTGTCCTATTCTTGACTTGGTACGGATATTTTCTTATGTAGAAAATGCTGAATTAACCATGGTTTTAACGCAAGCTAGCACTGTCAGTTTATTTTCGACATATGCATGTTAATGTCTCTTTGGTATCTGTAACCTCTATCTTCGTAATTGTAAGTAAACACTCAAATTTCAATCATGTTGTTCTCTGTCAATGTTTCCTTTAAACGTTATAACCAATTTCAGTCATATCTGCGAGATGAAAATCGATGTCTTATCTCACTGATATATCGAATAGCTATTATATCTGTTATAGAATAAGAAACACATTTCAGCCACCAGACATCTGATACATTTAGCTGTGTAAATAAATGCAACAGTAGTATGCCGGTCATCAAAAGTCATATACCGATTGAGAGAAAACAAAATCCGGGTTACAAATTAAAACCGAGGGAAACATATCAACTATAAGAAGACAAACAGGGACACTGGAGTTCAATTAAAAAACAGATGTCAACACACATCAAAACGAACTATTTGGTTCTAACTGCTATATTTCTGACTTGGAACATTACATTTTAAGAACAAAAATGTAGAATTGAACCTGCTTTAATGTCATATCAAACCTCCTGTTTTATGACATAGATTACCTTAGCCGTATTTGGCACAACTTTTTGGACTTGTAATCCTCAATGCTCTTCAACTTTGAACTTGTTTGGCTTTAAAAACATTTTGATATGAGCGTGACTGATGAGTCTTATGTAGACGAAACGCGCGTCTGACGTACTCAATTATAATCCTGGTACCTTTGATAACTATTATGACAATGTTCAAAACTATCGTAAAAATACAACGTGACAGCAAAACAGTACACACATACACTTCATCCGTCATGTTGATACAGATAAGTTCACATTGTTTAAGTGATATCACATTTCGTCGTTAAAAGGTGGTATGAGTCTCAAAATGAAACAACTTTCCATACAAGTCACAATTTGTAAAAGTAAATCATTACAGGTCAAAGTACTGTATTCAACACGGACCATTGACTCACACCAAACTGAACAGCAAGCTAAATAAGTCCCCAAAAAAACTAGTGTAACACCATTCAAACATGAAAAACAAACATTCTTATTATAAAAAACCAAAAATATTTATGAACCACATCAACATACGACAACAACTGAACATCAGATGCCTAACTTAGATCATGTGCCAACAAATAAAGTTTACTTTTCAACCAAGTAACATTATAAAAATAATAGGTGTGGTGTGCTTGCTAATTAGACAACTATTTTCCAGGATTTAAAAGCGGATTTCAAGGACAAGAAAACCCTATAAAGTTAACTTAGGAATTTTTGGTCCGCAATGATCTTTAACTTCGTACTTTATTTGGCCCCTTAAACATTTTTTGATTCGAGCGTCACTGATGAGTCTTTTTGAGACAAAACACGCGTATGGTGTAATTATAAAATTTTAATCCCGGTATCTATGATGAATTTATTAGCTATAATAGGTCGCGACCTGACACATTTAAAATATTTCAAACGAAAACCATTTAAATGATAGCAACTCAATTTACGATACACAATATGACAAAACAACAGAACAACGCTTGAATTTGAATATAGTTTTATGGAAACTACTTTGAATATGGAACTAAAGAATATCTGTGTATTTCATTCAAATATATTAGACGAACGAGATGAATTGCAAGACAAATTTGAAACATTCAAAATTATATTATGTTAGATTTTAATGACACAAAACTGATGTTATTTTTCAATGCCCTTTATTTCCTTCGACCTTTCAACATTTATGGCTATTTATTTCTACCACACGTCTTTCTTTTTCATACAAAATTTGTATATCAAAATAGATTAAACTACAATCTAATCACCTTAGTAAATCCAACCACATTATTTACAGATTTAAACTGACATTTTCCTTTCAAACATTTAAAACACTTAACGCCAGTAAAACAAATGTAACAGCAGTTGATATATAGCATGTCATCTTTGTATTTAGATTATAATGAGTTATTTTAGGAACATACAGCATGTCATCTTTATATTTAGATCACAATGAGTTATTTTAGGAACAATTGCACATATAGCATGTCATCTTTATATTTAGATCATAATGAGTTATTTTAGGAACAATTGCACATAAAGCATGTCATCTTTATATTTAGATCATAATGAATTATTTTAGGAACAATTGCACATACAGCATGTCATCTTTATATTTAGATCACAATGAGTTATTTTAGAAACAATCTAGCATGCCACCTTTATATTTAGATTATAATGAGTTATTTTAGAAACAATCTGGCATGCCACCTTTATATTTAGAAGATAATAAGTTATTTTAGGTACAATTGCACATACAGCATGTCAACTTTATATTTTGATCACAATGAGTTATTTTAGAAACAATCTAGCATGCCACCTTTATATTTAGATTATAATGAGTTATTTTAAAAACAATCTAGCATGCCACCTTTATATTAAGATTATAATGAGTTATTTTAGGAATAATCTAGCATGCCACCTTTATCTTAAGATTATTATTAGTTATTTTAGGAACGTTTGCACATATAGCATGTTATCTTTATATTTAGATTATAATGAGTTATTTTAGAAGCAATCTAGCATGCCAACTTTATATTTAGATTATAATGAGTTATTTTAGAAGCAATCTAGCATGCCAACTTTATATTTAGATTATAATGAGTTATTTTAGAAACAATTGTACAAACGCATGTCATCTTCATATTTAGATCAAAATGAGATTTTTTTTTAGGAACAATTGCACATGTAGCATGTCACTTTTTATATTCAGATGATTTCACGGATTTGGCTATACTTTTTGAACTTTTGGAATATAGCTCTTCATTTTTTATATAAACTTTAGATTTTACATATATATTGGCCACAATTATCACTGAGGAGACATTTATTGTCGAAATGTGCATTTGGTGCAGAACAATTGGTACTGTTAGTGCTATTACTACCACTGGGTCGATGCCTCTGCGGGTGGACTGTTAGTTCACCAGCTGTAATTACAAAATGTAAAAAAAAAATATATCTTGAGGAATGTATCTCCCTCATGCAAAGCTCTTATTCCTTTCACGAATTTTGCTATACTTTTTGAACTTTTGGAATATAGCTCTTCATCTTTTATATAAACTTTGGATTTTACATATTTTGGCCACGAGCATCACTGAAGAGACATGTATTGTCGAAATGCGCATCTGGTGCAGAAAAACTGGTACCATTGATGTTATGACTACCACTGGGTCGATGCCTCTGCTGGTGGACTGTTAGTCCCCGAGGGTATCACCATCCCAGTAGCCAGTTCTCCGGTACTGGCATTAAAGGACGGAGTTTTTGTGTTATAAAATTTGCTGTTACAAAATGTAAAAAATTACTATGAATTAAGAAAGGTATCTCCTTATGCAAAGCTCTGATTCCTTTCATGGATTTGGCTATACTTTTTGAACTTTTGGAATATAGCTCTTCATCTTTTATATAAAAGAGGGACGAAAGACACCAAAGGGACAGTCAAACTCTTAAATCTAAAACAAACTGACAACGCCATGGCTAAAAATGAAAAAGACAAACAGAAAAACAATAGTACACATGACACAACATAGAAAACTAAAGAATAAACAACACGAACCCCACCAAAAACTAGGGGTGATCTCAGGTGCTCCGGAAGGGTAAGCAGATCCTGTTCCACATGCGGCACCCGTCGTGTTGCTTATGTGATTACAAATCCGGTAAATAGTCTAATTCGGTATGTCAAATTCATGAAAGGGAAGGGGATTGTAGTTACGACGTAAGGAACATATCCGATATCATTTGTGAAACGGTTATTCCATAACGGTCAACTAACTCGTGATGGCGTCCGTAAAATTTACGAAGGGATGATTTCAACTTCACCATTTGGAACTCTTGGTTTAATAGCTTCCTTGTGAGCAGTAACCCTCTATCAAGAAAATCATGATAGGAAATGCAAGCACGGGAATATCGTATCAATTGGGAGATATATACCCCGTATGCAGGTGCTGCTTGAATGTTGCTACTTAAAAATGGAAAGTTCACAATTGGAAAGCTGAAATCATCTCTTTTGTCGTAAAGTTTTGTCTTCAACCGACCCTCATTGTCAATTTCTAGATGTAAGTCAAGATATGAAGCCGACTTAACTGTATCTGTAGTATCCTTTATCTCCAATTCGATGGGATAGATGCGATCCACATAGTCACCAAATTTTGAATTGTTTAGTGAAAGAACGTCATCTATATAGCGGAAAGTAGAGTTAAAGGATATTGCTAACTTCTTATCTTTCTTCCTAAGAAGTTCCTGCATGAAGTCAGCCTCATAATAATAAAGAAACAAGTCAGCAAGTAGAGGGGCACAGTTTGTTCCCATTGGGATGCCGACAGTCTGTTGAAAAACACGTCCTCCGAACGTAACACATATGTTGTCAATCAAGAAATCAAGCATCTTGATAATATCGGTTTCAGAGAATTTTTTGTTTGAATCAGAATGATTCTTTACAAAGTAGGATTTATCCTTCCCTAAGACAAGATACTTGTATCTACGTTGGCTATTCTTTTTTATGAAGCAAAGTATTACCAACTCTTTTAATTTGTATTTTAGTTTGGAATGTGGAATACTTGTGTAAAGAGTAGAAAAGTCAAATGTTTTAATACTGTTACAAGATGAAAGAGAGTTAGATTGTATGTACTTTAAGAGATCTTTGGAATTTTTAAGTATCCACATCTGATTGACGCCAACTCTTGTATAGGCAGTTTCACAATAACTTTGAAGCCCGTCTTTGATTGCTGGTAAAATGGATGTTAATAATTTAGAAAGGGGTTTCGTGGAGCACTTGGAAGACCCAGCAATATACCGTTGTTTGTAAGGACACTTATGTAGTTTAGGTATCCAATACAGTGATGGAAGATCCAGTTCTTCATCTTTGGTTGAAATACCAAAGGAACAAAGAACAGACCTATGGTTATCCAGGATTTCCTCTTTGGTAAGTGTCGTGAGGGTATATGTTGGGTTTCCAAGTGAATTGTCTATACCTAATTCGTTTATCAAGCAATTAATGTAATGACTTTTACAGATAAAAACGATGTTATTTGGGGCTTTGTCTGCGGGGACAACAACATATTCATCATGGAGGTCAGATAGGTGTTTAGCAACATTTGGATCTTTGAAGATTGACGTAGCATGGGCATTGATGGACCCATTCAGTTTCTTAATTCTGATTTGTATTAACGACCTCACTGCCTTAATCCATTCGGATAGAGTGTCTACGTCTTCCTTCTCGCGCTTAGCCCATTGCCTGGCATAATCCTCGACTGAATCCATCAAAATTTAAAAGTTGTGTTTCCAATTGATGGATTTAGGCTCACGATATTTCGGACCTTTCGATTACACGTTTCGTAGAGAAGTGTTATAAACAATGTTAAGGTCACCGGTAATAATGTGGCCAGCAGGATTATATGTGAATTGGGAACTAGCACAAGTGCAATCAGGAGGTTTAGACTTGAAGTCGTCAATATCGAGATCCTGCAAAACGCGTTTGTAATTGATAATTTTAGTTGCAATAGGTTTAGTATAGATATAAGAAATTATTGGTACAGACTGGTCTTTGAAATAAGGAGCTTTGTGTTTTACATATTTTGGCCACGATCATCACTGAAGAGACATGTTTTGTCGAAATGCGCATCTGGTGCAGAACAATTGGTACCGTTAATGTTATTGCACATATAGCATGTCTCTTCTATATTTAGATTATAATGATTAATTTTAGGAACAACTGTTTTATAACTATCGCAATTGAAATCATTCTAATTTCATTTGTGACAGAACAGTTCAAACATTTACAGATTTTAAAACTAGAGCATATGCGTATATTTGTTTAATGGAAACGTGTCTAGCAGGTGCTTGTGCTTATTCTTGAACCACATGTCAATAATGTTTTCTTTCGAGAAAAAAGGTGTCAAACATAATGATGATGTTTCATTAGGGAATATAGGTCTGGCACTTTCCAACGTTATCTTTGGAGGAAAAACGTGCCAAGCTTTATGAGGATTGTACTTTATTGAGAGGCAAAAGATACCAGAGGGACATACAAACTCGTAGATCAAAAATGAACTGATGAAGCCATGGCTAAACCGGGAAAAGATACACAGACAACTAAAAGTACTTCAGAAACAACATAAAAAACTAAAGACTGAGCAACACGAACCCCATTGGGTGATATCAGGTACTCCGGAAGGGTAAGCAGGTCCGGCTCCACATGTGGCTAACGTCGTGCTGCTCATGTTATTACAAACCTTGTAAATAGTCTAATTTTGAATGAAGTTACGACATAAAAAAACATATCCGATATCATCTGCGAAACGGTTATTCCATAACGGTCATCCAACTCGTAACGGCGTCCGTAAAATTTTGGAAGGGATGATTTTAACTTCACCAATTGGAACTCTTGGTTTAATAGGTTCCTTGTGAGCAGTAACCATCTATTAAGGAAATCATGTTAGGAAATAAAAGCCCGGGAATATCGTAAAAATAAGGGATATGTACTCCGTATTTAGGTGCTGCTTGAATATTGCTACATAGAAATGGATAGTTCAAAGTTCGGAAGCTGAAATCATCTCGTTTGTCGTAAAGTTTTGATTTCAAACGACCCTAATTGTAAATGTCTAGATGTAAGACAACATAACAGGCAGATTTAACTTGATTTCGGTTTGCTGTTGCCATGATTGAAATTGTCAATGTATAATGTAAATATGTTTCTACATCTTTTATCAAACTCCGCCTACAATACAGCTGATCTCCTCATTCTATGATGTATAGAAATATGAACTGATATCATATTGCGGTATATTTACGTTGTTTGTCTCTATTTTACTTACATGAATGACAGGTAATGACACTTTATATAAAGCTTAGTGTTAATTTGTATGTGGAAATATACAACAAGTTTGAAATTTGATTTTGAATTAACAATTGATAAAGGCATACCATTTTGTGTTGTTATATGTAGATGACAAGTGTTTCCAATGAATTGTCAACATCTTATTATTTTATCTAGCAATTGTCTTTAATTACCCTAAAAAGTCTGTAACGACTAAAAAAAATGACAGTTGATTTTCAATCCTTAAATGTGTTTGTTTTGATTTCGTTTAAAGGGGTACTTTTTAAACACTTCAGTGTCTATTTCATTTAAATCAATTAGTTTATGTGAAAGATTTTAACTGATTTTGTCATTTAAACGACCCGATATGCCGACAAATGTCACTTTTCAGATGGTTTTCGTCAAAAATGAAAGTGACCGCATCCGTGTTTATCCTCAATCTTTATATATGTTATGTATTATCATAAAATACAACTTACATTTTAATATTAAGGATGAACACGAATGCATCCACTTTCGTTTCACACGAAAACCGTCTAAAATTTAACTAAAATGCTAGAATTGTGAAGATTACAGTAATTAAGCATGACTTAATGGTGCTAGTACCTGATATATGTGCATTGTATTGTCAAAAAACAAACCATTTTTAAGTAGCAGAAGCAATTTACTGTACAAAAAAAACCTTAAAGTTTACATTATAACAATTTTTTAAAAACTGCTATATTTTGGGGCAAAAGAGGTCTTACTGAACCTACTCCTTTCCTTAGTTTTTTTTTTTTACTATTTCCCTTATTTAATTCAATACCTGGTATAATATTTGATCGAATCAATAAGTTCTTAGAAGTTGGATTTCAAATTGGACATTAAAGCTCACTATATATCAGGCCTTTGGATAAGAAGAGAAGTTTTTTCAGCAATGTTCAGGTGATCATACAATACGCCACCAGCCACAGTATATTCATGTATGAATTTGGAACTATCACATGTAAATCAATCTTCCTCTTACATGCAAACATGGGGCTTAAAATCAAAAGTTGTGTGAACAAAAGCCAACTGAGAGAATGTAAATATTATTCCACTGTTTTCGGTCTATCGTATTAAATTATAATCCTGGTACCTTTGATAACTATTCCCAACATATGAATTTGGAACTAGCATAGGTACAAGTAGACTTGACTTGAAGTCGTCAATTTTAGAATTTGGTCAACACGAGTTAGGCGATGACGTTATATGTCAACAATCTCAAAGTAATTGTTCTGTTTGAAAGCAGATGTTTAAGTATTTGAAAGGTAAATGTCAACATATCTCTTAAACTAAAGACTAAAAGTAGACACTTATGATTGCATTCAATAACGTCATAAGCCTGTCGTTTTATTTATATTTGTATGATTCCATATGTGTCTGAAAAAGATGGATCAAGACAAATCTTAGACAATTTGATTTGATTTAATAAATCAAATTTAATATTATAATTATTATAATGAATACCATTACACCTATCAAGAAAATATTTACGCACAGAGGATAATGTGTTGCCTAACATGGACAAGCGGTCAAAAAGATGTCCATGGACGTTTGGATATAAAGTAGATGTGGTATGAATACCAATAAGACAACTCTCCATCCAAGTCACTATTTATAAAATTAAACCCTTATAGGTCAAGATACGGTCTTCAACATGGAGCTTTGGCTCACACCGAACAGCAAGCTATGATGGGCCTTAAATAAATACCAATGTAAAACTATTCAAATAGGAATTATTTATTTAATTTATTACAATTCTAATCATTTTCAGTGTGAATGAACTTATTCGTGAATATTTTCCTTTCATGTCTGGGCATGTTTCAGGGGTTAAAAATATGTTTACGTTCGGAAAGGTTTTAAATTTGTTTGGATTTTCAGTGTGTTTGATTTTTTTTGTAAATTGAATAACCACCTGGGTTAGTCTAAATAAAAAAAACAGTAGTATACCACTGTTCAAGTCATAAATCAAGTAAAGGAAAACAAAGCAGCGTCACAAACCAAAACCGAGGGGAATACATCAACTATGAGACGAAATCATACGTAAAACGACGGGTGTCCTATATACATTATCATCTGCTTCCCCTTCCGCAGTATTTTGGGGGAGCTTCTTTTTTGTTCGGTCTATGTTGTGTTTGTGTTGTTTGTCTTTTTTCATTTGTTAATTTTTTTTTTTTTTACTTATTAGATTGACTGTCCTTTTGGTATCTTTCGCTACTCAATTTGAACAATGATCAAACAAAAGCTTTACCGTAATTAAAAGCAATAAAACAGGGGGTTTAATACTGTTGTGTGATATGTTTTATGTTGAGTGTTATATTTTTTTTTAGCTTTGATGTGTAGCGTAAAGAGATGATATGTGTAATCTTCTTCCGCTAATGTGCCGACTTGAATGCAGTTGACGTTCTCGTCCTATTAAAGTTATCAGATATCTCAGATATGACAACGATTTTCTTCTCTTATATTTGATAAACAATGATTACTTAAGTTACATTGATGACAAATAATTGAACTTCATATTGGAGTTGTGCTAATTTGTATAACATGTGATATAGGGAACAGCGTGTTTGAAGTTTGATTCTAAAATAACCATTCAAAAGGACAAATCGCAACTAAAAATTATCGCATGTGATTTTTAGTAACAAAATAAACTACATTAGTTGTCCATTGAAGTAAGTTAATTTAAAAAGTACGAACTAACAATGCACTATAAATCAATATATATGATATTGTTACAATTGACTATAACAATAAAATCAAGTATTTGTAATATTGAGTATGAAGTTTTATGTATTTATGTTAGTAAAATATCATTTTACATATATAGAATCAATGTTAATTCTTATTCCATTTTACAATAACATTGAAATAAAAACCTGCCTAATATCTCATACATATATGTTATCATTGTTCGATTGAATCAGTATACTGAAGTCCCTCGTACTATTGATGTAAGTAAATCATGGCGATGTTTCTCGTCTTTCGCGGTAACGCTTTTTACTTCTGGGTCTACTTTCATTTGTTTTCATTCAGTCTAAGCGTTGTTGGTTTACGTCGAATAACTTTCACTTTCATGTTTGTTCCAAACATTCCTTGAGTTACGTTATTACCGACTAGCAAATGGTGTAACGAAGCACCTCAGAAGAAATCGGCAATGTTGTCCATGATAATGCTGTCTAAAGTTTTACAAAGTAGCTTCTTAACTTTGAACAGTTTATTTTGTTCACAATAGTCCACAGCCGTTCTTCCTGACGAGTTCTTTTTCATAATATATGCACCTTTCTTTAATAAAAATTCTACAAAACTAAGAATTTCTTTCTCGTTCGCCTTTGACTGACATGCGGTGATAAGTAATGTAGACTTTGTAGAGTTTTTAAAGTTAACATCTGTATATTCCTTCAGCTGTAGTTGAGCCAATGCAAGATTACCGCTAATTACAAAGTTAAATAAATCTTGGAAATCCTCTTCTAATTTCTCCATGACGAACTGATTTTTCTTAGAACACTTATTGAGTTTTTCACTAATATTAGAAAACAAACCCATGATTTCTGTTTGTGCATTTGAGTTAGTGTCCTGCTTTATATAGGTATAATCAGGAGATGTTATCCAATGATATTCTCTCGTAAAATCCTACAAAGGTTAAGCTAATTTCCATTCGTCACATTTTGAAGTATGAAATCAATAATATTGTTTTAAAATCAAAACCAAACTGTGATGTATACAACTATTGTATATCTCTAAACTATAAATTACAAATAATGTTTTAGGTAAAGAAACATTTATGACCCAACGTTTTGTTGGTTTTTTTTTTGGTTTTTTTTTTTGGGGGGGGGGGGTGTAGCTGCTTCAAATACTACTGAAATATGAAAGATCCATAAAATAAAGACATAAAAATAAATAAGACAATATTATAATGTTGACGTCATAATATGCGTATTTCGCACAGAAATAGAAAAGAACTACTGAGTTTATGCTTTTTTTGTGTATTTGTCAACTAAAAAAATTTCGCACAGATGTTTTGTAATAATAATGCCACCTCATATGAAGTTGTTATTTCTGTTTGAAAATATTTCTATGCAAAATATTATCAAAACATGATACCAATACATAATAAAAAAAAACAATAGAACCCCAATATTTCAAAGAACTTTTTTTTTGTAATGGATTTTACACAAGGTTATTCGTCGAATGGGAAATACGGGGTTTAGTCCAACTGTCTTATACATGTAATTGTGCATATGGAATTTAATTTAAGATTATGAACGCGAACATTTAAATGTACTTTAATATAATGGACAACATCTGCATGTTTTGACATCCTGAATATTGCAGGGTCATCCCTTCGTAAGTTTTACGGACGCCATCACGAGTTCGTGAACCGTTATGGAATAACCGTTTCACAAATGATATCGGATATGTTCATTACGTCGTAACTACAATTTCCTTGCCTTTCATGAATGTGACTTACCGAATTAGACTCTTTACCATATTTGTTATCACATAAGCAACACGACGGGTGCAACATGTGGAGCAGGATCTGTTTACCCTTTGAAAGCACCTGAGATCACCCCTTGGTTTTGGTGGGGTTCGTGTTGTTTATTCTTTATTTGTCTATGTTGTGTCATAATTTCTATTGTATGTCTGTTTGCTTTTTTTTCATTTTTAGTCATGGCGTTGTCATTTTGTTTTAGATTTATGAGTTTGACTGTCCCTTTGTTATCTTTCGTCCCTGTTTTGTATGGCGATTTTCATATATGGACAACATATGCATTGTTTTGTATAGCGACTTTTATAAAATGGACGACATCAGCATGTTTCAGATGGCGACTTGTATATAATGAACGACATCTGCATGTTTTGTATGGCAACTTATTTATAATGGACGACATCTACATTTCTATTAATGTTGTGACCTTGTGACATAAGGTTCGTGTCTAAGTAGAATATACATCAACTTTAACTCTATGCAAATATTAATCTATACAACTTTCAATACATAATATGTGGATCCTTAGGCGAATACTGATTTTAAAACGCAGCCATATTAAATGTTGAAAAACAGAAGAAGTTCAACTACGACTAAATAAACTCATCATAGATACCAGGACTAAATTTTGTATATACGCCAGACGCGCGTTTCGTATTCAAATGACTCATCAGTGACGCTCGAATCTATAAAAGTGAAAAAAAAAGGCCAAATAAAGTACTAACGAACTGTTAAATAGTATACGTACGAACATTACTTCTTTCATTTTTTTTTCAATTTGGTTAATTCGGCATAACAAAAAGTTTTGAAATGTATCCATTTCTCTTGTTTTCTCCGATACTAAAACCAATATATTAGGCCAAATTACAAGTCCGTATACTTATTGTTATATCTTAGTGACTTATAACATTAGTATAGAATACAATACCATGCAGTTTATTCTTGTACTAACCACACATATCAATGCGTTTAATTCTTACATTTAGTAATATGCATTTGCACTCTGTCGTTCGTCTTACCAGAAATACATGTATGCCAATCCGGTTTATTATGACGTCTTTACACTAAATCCATTGTATGTTGGATGTGTACGGATTGAGTGTTTAGTCTTAGAGGCATGATTTTTTTAATTAGTTGTTAGTGGCTTTGAACTAGCTGTCAGATAACTGTAAGTACTCTCAGATCTGCTCATTGTGTCTTTTTGTGTCGGGGTGTATAAGTACCCGGCCACATCCACTTGTATTTTTTGTCTATCTGATGAGTTCAGCCTTTTTCAACTGATTTTCATTGTTCGTTCTTATGTTGTACTGTTATACCACTGTCCCAGTTTAGGGAGAGGGTTGGAATCCCGCTAACATGTTTAACCCCGCCACGTTATTTATGTGCCTGTCCCAAGTCAGAAGCCTGTAATTCAGTGGTTGTCGTTTATTTATGTGTTACATATTTGTTTTTCGTTAATTTTTTTTACATAAATGAGGCCGTTTGTTTTCTCGTTTGAATTGTTTTACATTGTCTTTTATAGCTGACAGTGCGGTATGGGCTTTGATCATTGTTGAAGGCCGTACGGTGACCTATAGTTGTCATTTTAGTCTTTTGTGGAAAGTTGTCTCATTGGCAATCATACCACATCTTCTTTTTTATATAATTAATTAATTGTGAAACTGCAGGGCCTCAGGGAAGATTACTAGTAGTTTATTGTAACTAACTGAGTATAACCTCTTAAAATAAAGAATTTATTATCTTATTATTATTATTCTTACATGCTGTACGTATATTAACAAAAGGATAACACAGATGGATTTATGTAAATAAAAATAAAAACACTACCAAGCCTGGACATCAGTCCAAGCATGTAAAGCCAAGACAAATGATAGTCTGTCTTTACTATCAATACGCATTGAACAATGTTTCAAGAAGAGATCAAATACGTCACTACAATTGAACATTCTATGATTCTGTTTAGCGTTTTCCGAAATGTGGTGCGGAGTTGTGCAAAAACTGTATTAAAGCTGCATTGAAGAAACTGCTGTAAAATAGTTTGTGTGATAACACATATAAAACATATAGGAACAAAACACCAAGACACTCAAAAAGAAAGCAATTCCTGCTATGATGTTTGCAATGATACAATAGCACATTTTCACCTTGGTTTTACCATCATTAAATTAATTTTCAGCTTTTTCATTTGACCTTTCTTTTTTGTTTTAACGGGGAAATTAAGATAAAAAAGATCAAATTCAACCAATACTTACTAAAGTATTTCAACCTGATGAGATATACTCATACACGAAATTCTATGAATATCGTTCTTTGTCGATAAATGATACTGATTATATTTTATCATCAACGGTTTATACCTCTGGGCAGATTAATTGATAGCGTTCTTCGATATCTTTCAATGGATTAAAACGAAAAAAAATATGTTCATCAAATTGCTTTTTATAACTGTATGGTCTATATTTTGTCAGACATATACTGGTTCGTACAATTATTATAACAATTGAAGAAGTTATAATTCAGAGCATGAAATTGTAAATGTAGTGTCCACCCCTTATATTTTTAATGACGTTCTTCTTTGGCTTTAAACATCGAAGCCATTTTCTAATTCCAATAAAACATGGGCCACACGTGATTGACGTCACAATTGAAATAACAAGGTCAGAAGATTTTTCAACGTCGCCGCAAATCAAAAAGGACATTTTTGTTAATATTGCTCTCTAGTAAATAAAAAAAAATGAGCCTTAAAGTAAGTTTAAATGTTTATATTATCAATAAAGTCCTTTTTTTCTATAACATTTGTGGTTAACCAAATCGAAATGGTTGACTTTCTTCGAGCGTGTAATAGGTCCGTTTAGAAGTGCAAAAGATCTTTAGTTTCCTATTAGAAAATACACAATTCGTTAATGCCATGCTCTATTCGTTAACATTTAATACCGTTCTAACGCTCGTTATTAGGATATTGACAAATACCATGCCTGCCAGTCGCAGAGTGAGTCTAGACATGACATGAAAGAATTTTTTCTTGGTTGGTAATTAAACAGGTTAATATAAAATGGACTAATGTCACTTGTGATGTCTAAAAGACGCTATAAACATGTCATTGCTTGACCTAAATGATGATCAGCGAAATTAAACTGAAATTAGGGAAACATAGCAACTATAAGAAGAAAAACAGGGACACTGGAGTTAAAAAAAACAGTGGTCAACACACACATTAAAACGTACTGATTGATTTGAACTGCTTTACTTCTGCTATACTTCTGACTTGGAACACTACATTTTAAGAAACACATGGTAAATTGAACCAGGCATGTCAAACCTCCTGCTTTATATCATTAATTGCCTTAGCCGTATATGGCACACCTTTTTGTGATCCTCAATGCTCTTAAATTTTGTACTTGTTTGGCTTTATAAATATTTTGATATGATCGTCAATGATTAGTCTTATGTAGACGAGACGCTCGTCTGGCGTACTTAATTATAATCCTTATACCTTGTACAAAATTGTCGTAAAAATACTACGTGACAGTAAAACAGCACACACACCACGGTGGGTAAGGTTCTCCTGAGGAAAAAACGTCCTGTGCTGGTGATTCGGTCCTGACGGGTGCTGGTGATCAATTAACAAATGTAAACGAAGACGAAAATGATGATTTTTGAAGTTTTCTCTCATAAAAAATAGAAGGAAACAGTTGAGATTTTTCAATTTTGTTTCTTATGGGTTCATAGATAAATCATTTTAAAGTTGACCCTTTAAACTGTTTCAATAAGCGTAACACAAATAAAGGCAACAGTAGTATACCGCTGTTCAAAACTCATAAATCCATGGACAAAAATCAAAATCGGGGTAACAAACCAAAACCGAGCGAAACGCATTAAATATAAGAGGAGAACAACGACACAACACCGAAACGCAACACACACAGTAACGGACCAAGCATCAGACAAAACACCACGAGAATAACAAATATAACATGAAAACCAAATACATGAATTTGGGATAGACAAGTACCGTGCCACGTCTTATCTCAATATCTCAAAAATAAGAGGAAACACAAACGACTCAACGTTAAAATGCAACACACAGAGAAACGAACAATAATATAACAATGACCATCTTCCTGACTTGGTGCAGGACACTTTTAAAGGGGAATAAAAGTGGTGGGTTGAACCTGGTATTATGGCATGCCAAACCTCGCACTTTAATGGCAAAGTTAAATATAACATTGAAATGACAACATAATATTACAGGACTACAATACAAATAAATAGGAGAACATATTAGACAAAGAAAAACATGATTAATAGATTAACAAAAAGCATCAGGTTTAAAATTCAATACGCCAAAAACGCGCCTTTTCCACGCAAGACTCACCAGTGACGCCCAGATATAAAAGATCGAAAGTGAAAAAAGTACAAAGTTGTACAGCAATGAAAATCAAAAGTTGAAAAGGTTTCGCCAAATACGGCATTGTTTTTATGCCCGGAATAAGAACATTCTTATTATATAGAACAATTCATGCTATTTCAAATAGTAAATTTGATCAAATGAATGTGAAAGAGATATACACAAAGAAACTGAAGTATTAACTAATTACATAAAACTAAACCTGAATACATAACGCCTAGATATAAAAGATCGAATTTTTAGAAAATATAGAACTGAATAACTAAAACAAAAATGCTCATGGAGTCCGCTTTATATACCAAAATCCAAACGACAAACTTAGTTTGGGAAAAACCAGTGCAATTTAGTATTTTTTTGCATTTTCTCAGTTTATTCATGTCCTGATACTGTGCTGGTGGGTTTTGTTATTACACGGGTAGATCCTGATACGGTGCTTGTGATTTTGGGTAAAAGGTTTGTCATATTTAAAACAAATGTTACAAAATCAATAAAATTTAGCTTATAATTGTATTTAATCGGTTCTGTGACCCCTATTTTTACTTTTGTGCATCCATTAAGCTGTTTTATATGATAAATCGTTACTTATATTTTTGGAATTTTGGATCCTCAATGCTCTTCAACTTTTTATTTGTTTTGCTTTATAAATATTTTGATATGAGCGTCAATGATGAGTCTTGTGTAGACGAAACGCTCGTCTGGCGTACTAAATTATAATCCTTATACCTTTGATAACTATTTACACCACTGGGTCGATGCCACTGCTGGTAGACGTTTCGTCCCCGAGGATATCACCAGCCCAGTGGTCAACACTTGGGTGTTGACATGAATATCAATAATGTGGTCATTTTTTTTTAAATTTCCTGTTTATAAATTTAATTTTTTTTGAAAAACTAAGGATTTTCTTATCCGAGGCATAGATTACCTTAGACGTATTTGCACCACTTTTTGGACATTTTGGATCCGCAATGCTCTTCAACTTTGTATTTGTTTGGCTTTATAAATATTTTGATATGAGCGTCACTAATTAGAATAGTTTTATTTAAGATATTAAATGCCCTTTAATTAATGATTCTCTACAAAATATGTTAGCTTAAGCAGTTGTAAAAGGTGCTTAAAATAAAGAGACATTTATAAGAGGGGGTTTATATTGACATTAAGGTTTGACTAGTTTATTTCAGTTTAAAAAGCGTTTAACACAACCCACCCTCCTGTCCTCCTTCATTGGAACAGTGGTGTAACAACACAACAATTTCATGAATTTATCACATGAACACAATCTAAGACACAAATTATTGAACAACGCATACTCGCAGCTATTGAACGCTAGTTCAAAGCCGCATTTTCAATTAATACCGGTAGATAAACAAAATTCTCCTAGATAAAAATCTCAATCGTAACGATCCTAAAGTTCATATTTTAATGTTTGATAGTTCAGAAGTTTAAAAGTGTGCAGTGATTCTTGTGCTCTCAACAGTTATTTTATAACTATGTACAAATCAGACATTATAAAGTCATTTGAAAGATACCAAAAAGTCTTTTACAGTTAATGATCAAAAGTGCATGGAAATTGCATGGAATTTTACATAGGATAAGAAGAAATTGATTGTTTGTCTTGGCGAAAGACTTTAACTTGAAAACTTATGTGCAGTAAATTCTAAACCGTTTTCTTCTTGTCGTAAATGATTAAATTGTCAACAAAATCTCAATAACTTTGTTGGAACGAGCAAATCCAAGGTGACCTATGTTTTTTAATTTCTGTGTGATTTCGGTCTCTTGCGGAGAGTTGTATCATATGGGCAATCATACGCACATCTTCTTGTTTTTATATTTTAATATTTTTTTCATGGAGTTTGATCTTCTTTTTAGTATAACCCCTGGTAAACCATGTTAATCATCGGTATGCACCCATCGCATATGAATTGTCATATTACCATATTTTTCTGATTTTTTTACCCAATTCATACGTGACACGATAAGTATGCTAGTAACCGGGTTACTAATGTAATGAACATAATTTATAAAACTTAAACGATACTTAATTTATTGTGTCAGTTTAATTAGGCAAAACAAAACTACAAAAAACTTCTTAAAAAACAGATTTTTTTTTAATGTCATGATTATCTATCTATGGCTGGAGCTATGCTTAGTATTAACTTCAAATGATAAGGACTTCACACCCGGGTGACCCTGATGACTGTCATAATTATATTGATGTTCTATAGAGATAGCAGCTAAGTGATGAATGTTTTTAAAGAGCTGATTTCTAAAATTTATGTAGAGTGGACATTCCAAGAAAATATTAATCGAATTTTCTAACGGACACCCACATTCACAACTTGGGTCATTTACTATATTAACTCTGTATAAACCAGCTTTTAAAGGACTACATCTGATTCGTAATTTTGTATGTAGTATATTGTCAATCCTGTTTCCAATGAAATAATATCTTGGTATCAAAAATAAAATATCAGTACGCCAGATTGTGTTTTTGAAATTTTGAGATGATTGTATGGATCTAATATCAAATGTTAATAATCCTACGAAATGAAAAAGGGAAAGAATATTCAGAAAATATGTCCAATCTGCATCACGGTACTCTATAGTGAGAACAGTTTCTAGTATTATAATAATTATCATGTGTCTAATTCGATATACAAGTCATATGATATTCTCGAACATTAGTGTTGTGTATTTTATGAAATAAACCTAGTCTACTCCTTTTTGTTCTAGAACTCAAACATTCCAATCCTGTTTAAAAGTAGGGACTCTTTACTTGCACATTGCGGAAGTCCAGTAATAATTCTGGCTGCCTCAAACTGCAAGCACTCAATTGTATTAGAATCTCTAACACAGCATCCATCCTATACATGTAGCTTGAATGCATATTCTAAAATTGGAAGAATGTATGCAAAAAATAACTTATTAAGATTGTTTCTGTTAAGAATATATTACAATTTTCTCAGAACAATCATCTGTTTAGTGGCACTACAACAAATGTTATCTATATAGACTGACAAATATTAGAAAAAATGACACCCAAATGTTTATGGTCATCAACTTTTTTAACAAATTGTCCTTTTTTTTCATTAGAGTGTCAATATGCACTTGCACTGCACTTTTATTTATATAGTAGAAATGAATGATGTACAAATAGATAAACATTATATATACATGTAACTGTATTATACAATTATTAATACTTTACATATCAATAAACCAGAGTATACTGAGTTGCATCACTACAATATAAAAGTTATAACGGTGAGGTTGAATTCCGTTTCATTTATTTATCATCCCCAACCAGAAATAGAAATTAACTCTGTAAACAATCCTCACTTTCAGGTATAGAGATGTCATTTTTTTCTGAGACAAGTGGTTGTCGAACCATCCACAAGAACATTTTGTCATCCATTGTATAATTTAGTGGGTTTTTTTTTGCATCTTGTATACTTGTTTAATTATACTCATTTGGTAGTATGAAGCTATGTTTTTTTTTAGCTTTTTTTAAATTAAAAGCGCATTTTTATTTAAACTGATTTCTGTTGGTGCAAACTAAAATAAATTCAAGTGAAAAAAATCGTTCACGAAAATATAAAATATTGATTTTAATTTGCATATATGACCCCTCCCTCTCCCTATCCGGCAACAGTTCTTTTGTTCGGGGGAGGGTTTGTAAAAATGTGCAATCATTTTATTGCATTTTACTTCCAAGGCGTTGTTTTGTTCTGAGTACCTACCTCTTCCTATCCCCTCACCTCCAAAACAAAAGGTAAAAAAACGCATTACTATAGTCATCCTTTTAGCATGTTTAGTCAGCACTTAATTGTTTACAAAGAAATATGATTTAAGCTGCTGAAGGCGCATGATTAAACGCACAGAAAAAATGCTAAGATTCATTTGGTTGAATAAAAAAAAGGCACAGAACCAGAACATAGAGCACAGAACCAGGACCTTTTTTTTTAATCACCGGCACAGCTTCAGGACAATTTCGTTTAGCGAACTTTGACGACTTTTGCAATAAAATATTGTTGTAATATGCTTTGCATAGTATTAATGACGTACAAGAGAAAAATTAAGCAACACAACGGTTGTTTCATTGCCCTTCTGATACAAGTCAAAAAGTAAATCATTACAGGTCAAAGCACGGTACTCAACAAGGAGCATTGGCTCACACCGAACTTAACAACAAGCTAAATTAGTCCCGAAAAATGACTAATGTAAAGCCATTCAAACGAGAAAAAAACAACATTCTTATTATAAAAACCACTTTAAATATATGAAACCGAAAGAATATCGATGTATTTCAAAATAAAATACGAACGCTATTTATTTCAAGACATTTTGAAATCATATTTTGTTTGAATTAATTGACACAAAACTAATGTTATTCTTCGATGCCCTTTATTTCATTTGACCTTTCAATATTTATATCTATATATTTCTAGCATACTTATTTCTTTTTCTGACAAAATGACTATATCAAAATAAATTTAGTTACAATCTAATGACCTTAGTATATCAAATCACCATGGTATTTTAATCCTTATTTACAGATTTAAACTGACATTTGCCTTTCAAACATTTGATACACCTTTGCCAGTAAGACAAATATAAGAGCAGTTGATATATAGCATATCATCTTTATATTTTGATCATAATTAGTTATTTTGGGAACAATTCCACATGTGACATGTCACCTTTATATTCAGATTATAATGAATTATTTTAGAAACAATTGCACATGTACAAATGTAGCATGACACTTTTATATTCACATTATAATGATTTTTTTTGAGAAACTATTGCAAATATCGCATGTCAACTTTATCTTTAGATAATAATGATTCATTTTAGGAACAACATTTTTATTACTATCGCAATTGAAGTTATTCTTATTTCATTTGTGACAGTAACGTTCAAACATTTACAGATTTTAAAACTAGAACATATGCGTATATTTGTTAAATGGAAACGTGTCTAGCAGGTGCTTGTTCTTATTCTTGAACCACATGTCATTAATGTTTTCTTTCCAGAAAAAAGGTGTCAAATATAATGATGATGTTTCATAAGGGAATATAGGTCTGCCACTTTTCAATGTTACCTTTGGAGAAAAAAAACGTGCCAAACTTTATTAGGATTGTTCTTAATTGTGAGACAAAAGATACCAGAGGGACATACAAACTTGTATATCAAAAATGAACTGATAAAGCCATGGCTAAAACGGGAAAAGACACACAGACAACTAAAAGTACTTAAGAAACAACATATAAAACTAAAGATTGAGCAACACGAACCCCATTGGGTGATCTCAGGTACTCCGGAAGGATAGCAGGTCCGGCTCCAAATGTGGCTAACGTCGTGTTGCTCATGTTATAACAAACCTTGTAAATAGTCTAATTTTGAATGAAGTTACGACATGAAAAACATATCGGATATCATCTGCGAAACGGTTATTCCATAACGGTCATCCATCTCGTAATGGCGTCCGTAAAATTTTGGAAGGGATGATTTTAACTTCACCAATTGGAACTCTTGGTTTAATAGCTTCCTTGTGAGCAGTAACCATCTATTAAGGAAATCATGTTAGGAAATAAAAGCGCGGGAATATCGTAAAAATAAGGGATATGTACACCGTGTTTAGGTGCTGCTTGAATATTGCTACATAGAAATGGATAGTTCAAAGTTCGGAAGCTGAAATCATCTCGTTTGTCGTAAAGTTTTGATTTCAACCGACCCTCATTGTATATTTCTAGATGTAAGTCAACATAACAGGAATATTTAACTTGATTTTGGTTTGCTGTTACCATAATTGAAATGGTCTATGTATAATGTAAATATGTTTTTACGTCTTTTATCAAACTTTCCGCCTACAATGCAGCTGATCTACTCATTCTATTATGTATATAAATATGAACTGATATCTTATCGCGGTATATCTATGTCCTTTGTCTCTATTTTACTTACATGAATGACAGGTAATGACACTTTATATAAAGCATAGTGTTAATTTGTATGTGGAAATATACAACAAGTTTGAAATTTGATTTTGAATTAACAATTGATAAAGGCATATCATTCTGTGTTGGTATATGTAGACGAAAAATGTTTCCAATGAATTGTCAACATCTTATTATTCTATCTAGCAATTGTCTTCAATTACCCTTAAAAGTCTGTAACAACTATAAAAAAATGACAGCTGATTTTCAATCCTTAAATGTGTTTGTTTTGATTTCGTGTAAAGTAGTACTTTTTAAACACTTCAGTGTCTATTTCATTTAAATCAATTAGTGTATGTGAAAGATTTTAACTGATTTTGTCATTAAAAACGACCCGAGATGCCGAAAAATGTCACTTTTCGGATGGTTTTCGTCAAAAATGAAAGTGGCCGCATCCGTGTTTATCCTCAATCTTTATATATGTTATGTATTATCATAAAATACAACTTACATTTTAATATTGAGGATGAACACGAATGCGGCCACTTTCGTTTCACACGAAAACCGTCTAAAATTTAACTTAAATGCTAGAATTGTGAAGATTACAGTAATTTAGCATGACCTGACATATGTGCATTGTATTGTCAAAAACAACCTATATTTAAGTAGCAGAAGCATTCTACTTTACAAAAAAAACTAAAAGTTGACATTTTAACAATTTTTTAAAACTGCTATATTTTGGGGCAAAAAGGGGTCTTACTGAACCTACTCCTTTCCTTAGTTTAATTTTTTTTACTATTTCCCTTATTTAATTCAATACCTGGTATAATCTTTGATCAATAAGTTCTTAGAAGTTGGATTTCAAATTGGACGTTAAAGCTCACTATATATCTGGCCTTTGGATAAGAAGAGAAGTTTTGTCAGCAATGTGCAGGTGATCATACAATATTAGATCATACAATACGCCACCAGCCACAGTATATTCATGTATGAATTTGGAACTATCACATGTAAATCAATCTTCCTCTGACATGCAAGCATGGGGCTCCAAATCAAAAGTTGTGTGAACAAAAGCCAACTAAGAGAATGTAAATATTATTCCACTGTTTTCGGTCTATCGTATTGAATTATAATCCTGGTACCTTTGATAACTATTCCCAACATATGAATTTGGAACTAGCATAGGTACAAGTAGACTCGACTTGAAGTCGTCAATTTTAGAATTTGGTCAACACGAGTTAGGCGATCACGTTATATGTCAACAATCTCAAAGTAATTGTTCTGTTTGAAAGCAGATGTTTAAGTATTTGAAAGGTAAATGTCAACATATCTCTTACACTAAAGACTAAAGACTAAAAGTAGACAATTATGATTTCATTCAATAACGTCATTAACCTGTCGTTTTATGTATATTTGTATGATTCCATATGTGTCTGAAAAAGATGAATCAAGAAAAATCTTAGACAATTTGGTTTTGGTTTTTAATAAATCAAATTTAATATTATAATTATGATAATGAATACCATTAAACCTATCAAAAAAGTGGTATCTTTGATGTTTTAAAAATAACGATTAAGTCAAGTCGTATTAATAAACAAAATTATATTTGGATTTCAATGCATCACGAGGAGTCTTCAATTTTAAACCATTGATAAAATTGGTGTTTGTCTCACTGAAATTGAAGTGAACTCTTTGAAGAGCAATGCAGACAAGGAGGGTTGGTTGAATACTTATAACTTAAAGACAAGATATTGAATCAATAATATATTGTCATATTTATCAACATATCAGTGCTTGCAAATGAATAATTTGTCTTCAAATTGATGAAGTGTTAACAAGCTTGTATCGCCTATCAATCATTCACTCACAGAGGATATTTGTGTTGACTAACATGGACAAGCGGTCAAAAAGATGTCTAGGGACGTTTGGATATAAAGTATATGTGGTATGAATACCAATAAGACAACTCTCCATCCAAGTCACAATTTATAAAATTAAACCCTTATAGGTCAATATACGATCTTCAACATGGAGCTTTGGCTCACAGCAAACAGCAAGCTATGATGGGCCCTAAATAAATACCAATGTAAAACTATTCAAACAGGAAATATTTATTTAATTTATCACAATTCTAATCATTTTCAGTGTAAGTGATTTTTTGTACCTTTAATGAACTTATTCGTGAATATTTTTCCTTTCATGTCTGGGCATGTTTCAGGGGTTCAAAATATGTTTACGTTCGAAAAGGTTTTGAATTTGTTTGGATTTTCAGTGTGATCGATTTTTTGGTAAAATTGAATAAACACCTGTGTTAGTCTTAATAAAACAACAGTAGTATACCACATAGTCATAAATCAAGTAAACGAAAACAAAAAAGCAGGGTCACAAACCAAAACCGAGGGGAACACATCAACTATGAGACGAAATCATACGCAAAACGACGGGTGTCCAATATACAGTATCATCTGATTCCCCTTCCGGAACACCTGAGTTCACCGCAGTTTTTTGGGGGATCTTCTTTTTTGTTTGGTCTTTGTTTTCTGTGTTGTGTTAATGTTGTTTGTCTTTTTTCATTTAAAGCCATGGCGTTGTTAATTTGGTTTTTTTTACTTATGAGGTTGACTGTCCTTTTATATATCTTTCGCTACTCAATTTGAAAAATGATCAAACAAAAGCTTTACCGTAATTAAAAGCAATTAAACAGGGGTGTTATAATGTTGTGTGTAATAAGTTTTATGTTGAGTATTAAATTTTTTATAGCTCTGATGTGTAGCGTAAAAGAGATGATATGCGAAATCTTCTTCCGCTAATATGACGACTGGAATGCAGTTGACGTTCTCGTCCTATTAAAGTTATAATTGTCATCTGATATCTAAGATATGACAACGATTTTCTTCTCTCATATTTGATAAACAATGATAACTTAAGTTACATTGGTGACAAGTAATTGAACTTCATATTGGAGTTGTGCTAATTTGTATAACATGTGATATAGGGAACAGCGTGTTTGAAGTTTGATTCTAAAATAACCATTCAAAAGGACAAATCGCATCTGAAAATTATCGCATGTGATTTTTAGTAACAAAATAAACTGCATTAGTTGTTCGTTGAAGTAAGTTAATCTAAATAGTACGAACTAATTATGCACTATATATCAATATATATGAAATTGTTACAATTGACTATAACAATAAAATCAAGTATATGTAATATTGGGTATGAACTTTATTTATTTATGTTAGTAAAATATCATTATTGATCAATACAATCAATGTTATTACAATAGCATTCAAATAAAAACCTGCATAATATCTCATACATATAGATTATCATTGTTCGATTGAATCAGTATACTGAAGTCCCTCGTACTATTGATGTAAGTTAATCATGGCGATGTTTCTCGTCTTTCGCGGTAACGCTTTTTACTTCTGGGTCTACCTTCATTTGTTTTCATTCAGTCTAAGCGTTGTTGGTTTACGTCGAATAACTTTCACTTTAATGTTTGTTGTAAACATTCCTTTAGTTCCGATTAGCAAATGGTGTAACGAAGCACCTCAGAAGAAATCGGCAATGTTGTCCATGATAATGCTGTCTAAAGTTTTACAAAGTAGCTTCTTAACTTTGAACAGTTTATTTTGTTCACAATAGTCCACAGCCGTTCTTCCTAACGAGTCCTTTTTCATAATATATGCACCTTTCTTTAATAAAAATTCTACAAAACTAAGGATTTCTTTTTCGTTCGCCTTTGACCGACATGCGGTAATAAGTAATGTTGACTTTGTAGAGTTTTTAAAGTTAACATCTGTATATTCCTTCAGCTGTAGTTGAGCCAATGCAAGATTACCGCTAATAACAAAGTGAAATAAATCTTCGAAATCCTCTTCTAATTTCTCCATGCAGAACTGATTTTTCTTAGAACACTTATTGAGTTTTTCACTTATATTTGATAACAAACCCATGATTTGTGTTTGCGAGTTTGTGTAAGCGTCCTCCATTTTATAGTTATAATCACGTGATGTTATCCAATGAAATTCTTTCATCAAAAGGTAAAAAGGTTAATTTGTTTTCCATTCGTCACATGTTGAAGTCTGAAATTAATAATGTTGTTTTAAAATCAAAACTAAGCCGTGAAGCATACAACTATTGTATCTCTCAAAACAATGAATCAGAAATCAGTGTTTAGGTCAACTGCTGCAAGGTTCTATTGAAAATAGGGAAGATCCTTAAAATCAAGACATTCAAATCTTCCATATCTATATAAGACAGTATTATAATGTTGACGTCATAATATGCGTATTTCGTAGAGACATATAAAGGAACTACTGAGTTAATGCTTTTTATATCTATTTGTCAATTAAAAATCAAAATAGACTCTTTGTATTGATAATACCACCTCATATGAAGTTGCTTTTTCAGTTCGAAAATGTATTTTATCAAAATATTATCAAAATATAATACAAAGACAATTGAAACCCCATATAATATAGTAACCACAAATAAAATGCGTTTCATTCTTACATCTAGCACTGTCGATTGTCTTACCAGAAAAACCTGTATGTAAATCCGGTAAAATAAGTTAATTGTGAAACTCCATTCGTACATTCTATACGTATATTAACATAATAATAATAGTTATCAAACCTTGGTACCAGGATTATAATTTAGTACGCCAGACGCGCGTTTCGTCTTCATAAGACTCATCAGTAGCGCTCAAATCAAAATATTTATTAAGCCAAATAAGTAAAAAGTTGAAGAACTTTGTGGAACCAAAATTCCCCCAAATGTTGTGCCAAATACAGCTAAGGTAATCTATGCCTGGGATAAGAACATCCTTAGTTTTTCGAACAGTTCAAAAATTTGTAAACAGGAAATTTGTAAAAATGACTACCTGATTGATATTCATGTCAACACCGAAGTGTTGACTACTGGGCTTGTGATACCCTCGGGGACGAAACGTCCACCAGCAGTGGCATCGACCCAGTGGTGTAAATAGTTATCAAAGGTACCAGGATAATAATTTAGTACGCCAGACGCGCGTTTCATCTTTATAAGACTCATCAGTGACGCTCAAATCAAAATATTTATTAAGCCAAATAAGTAAAAAATTGAATAGCATTGTGAATCCAAAATTCCCCAAAAAGTTGTGCCAAATATGCCTGGGATAAGAATATCCTTAGTTTTTCGAAAAAAAAAAGCATGGTTGTGTATACAGGAAAATTATAAAAATGACCACATTATTGATATTCATGTCAAAACGGATTATTTGAAAAAGATTTTAATATAAAGTAAAATCACCCAAATACTGAAATCCGAGGAAAATTCAAAACGGAAAGTCCCTTATCAAATGACAAAATCAAATAACAAAACACATCAAACGAATGGACAATAACTGTCATATTCCTGACTTGGAACAGGCATTTTCAAATGCAGAAAATTGATTAAACCTGTTTTTTTTAAACACAATAAACCTCTCACGTGTACGAGCACATTTTCGCCTTGGTTTAACCACCATATGATTTATTTTAACCTTTAAAGTGTGACAAACTGTAACATGTAACAAACAACTTAACCTTTCCAGCTTTTGTTGTTTGGATATCAGCTAGAAGTTTGTTACACTGACGTGGTTCTATGTGTGAATAACAACAAAGTCATCTTTTCTATGAATTTCACATATCGGTCAACCAAGTCTAAAAACTTTCCATGTATATGTTACAGGCAATTTCTAAATTTAGGCATTTTGTAAAATGACTGAAATTTTTAGGCATTTTCTAAAATGCCTGCATGATTTAGGCATTTTACAAATTGACTATTTTTTTCAGGCATTTTACAAAATGGCTGAAAAAATTGTAAGGCATTTTACAAAATGCCTAAAAGACTAAAACTAAATGGAATGTACTCAACATTTAACAACTGGAAATATCAAACAGATGATTTTATTCAATCATAAAATATAGCATGCAATTTAAACAGTTACAGTTTTATAATTGTAATTAAATCATTTACATTAACACTGAAGATGACAATTATTTTTCCTTTATGTAATGATTGGATGACAGCAACTGTTACACATTTTTTCTGACTTTTTGCAAAGACAACGTTTAGTATTACATGTAGTCTTACCACAGCACTACAGCCACATGTTGTGTAACCCTGACCATCACACAAAGGAACTTTACTGACAGCTTTTCTAAAGGATATTTCATTATCATAATTTACAGATTGAATAGCAATTAGGTTACTGAAAGACAGTCCAAACTGATTCCTGGTGTAAAGTCCACGTAGTATTCCATCTTTAATTTTCAGTTTATAACCATGCTCTTCCTTACCAGTAACAACAGCCATTAGGTTACACGGGTCTCCTTTCTCTCAATCCACATGGGGAATTGCAACTAATACATTCACTCCAACATCCACCTCTGTCAAAACTCTTTCTGATAGATTTCTAACCTTACAGCTTGTTTTCTAATTGAGTCTGATACATACCTTCTTTCATTTTTGATAACCTCTTCCATTTGAACACATATGACAAGTGATAGTATCAGATATTGAATGGCGCATGCTTTTCAAGTGGCAAATATTTCATGCATATTCAATTATTGGCCTATGAGGCAACTTAATGGTAACATTAGTCGTCAACTCAATCTTCATATGTCATTATGTCCTTTTTATTTTTTACTTAACCAATTGTTAAAATGTCCCTTGAGTGTTTATACTTTTATTTTCAATATTTTGCAAGATGAGCAATTCAGGCTCCTACATGTCTTAGAAGCCTACAGATTTTCTTGTTACATTTTTAAAGAATAATCTTAAATTTATTTTACTCAACCATTTTTGTACCTTTACGCTATATTTTTATGTTTTATTTCATGTATTTCATGTAGACCAGGCAATTTGTAAAATTTTCATTAAAAATTTCAGGCATTTTACAAAATGACTAGGGTTTTTTAGGCATTTTACAAAATGCTTGTCAACTTTAGGCATTTAAGAATTTTCATGTAACGGTCAACCAAGTCTAAAAACTTTCCATGTGTATAAAACAACCAAATTCATCTTTTCTATGGATTCCTTGTAACGGTCAACCAAGTCTAAAAACTTTCCACGTGTATAGAACAACCAAAGTCATCTTTTCTATGGATTTCACATAACGGTCAACCAAGTCTAAAAACTTTCCATGTATAGAACAACCAAAGTCATCTTTTCTATGGATTTCATGTAACGGTCAACCAAGTCTAAAAACTGTCGATGTGTATAAAACAACCAAAGTCATCTTTTCTATGGATTTCATGTAACGGTCAACCAAGTCTAAAAACTTTCCATGTGTATAAAACAACCAAAGTCATCTTTTCTATGGATTTCATGTAACGGTCAACCAAGTCTAAAAACTTTCCATGTGTATAAAACAACCAAAGTTATCTTTTCTATGGATTTCATGTAACGGTCAACCAAGTCTAAAAACTTTCCACGTGTATAGAACAACCAAAGTCATCTTTTCTATGGATTTCACATAACGGTCAACCAAGTCTAAAAACTTTCCATGTGTATAAAACAACCAAAGTTATCTTTTCTATGGATTTCATGTAACGGTCAACCAAGTCTAAAAACTTTCCATGTATAAAACAACCAAAGTCATCTTTTCTATGGATTTCACATGACGGACAACCAAGTCTAAAAACTTTCCATGTGTATAGAACAACCAAAGTCATCTTTTCTATGGATTTCACATAACGGTCAACCAAGTTTAAAAACTTTCCATGTATAGAACAACCAAAGTCATCTTTTCTATGGATTTCATGTAACGGTCAACCAAGTCTAAAAACTTTCCATGTGTATACAACAACCAAAGTCATCTTTTCTATGGATTTCACATAACGGTCAACCAAGTCTAAAAACTTTCCATGTGTATAGAACAACCAAAGTCATCTTTTCTATGGATTTCATGTAACGGTCAACCAAGTCTAAAAACTTTCCATGTATAAAACAACCAAAGTCATCTTTTCTATGGATTTCATGTAACGGTCAACCAAGTCTTAAAACTTTCAATGTGTATAAAACAACCAAAGTCATCTTTTCTATGGATTTCATGTAACGGTCAACCAAGTCTAAAAACTTTCCATGTATAGAACAACCAAAGTCATCTTTTCTATGGATTTCTTGTAATGGTCAACCAAGTCTAAAAACTTTCCATGTGTATAAAACAACCAAAGTCATCTTTTCTATGGATTTCACATGACGGGCAACCAAGTCTAAAAACTTTCCATGTGTATAAAACAACCAAAGTCATCTTTTCTATGGATTTCACATGACGGGCAACCAAGTCTAAAAACTTTCCATGTGTATAAAACAACCAAAGTCATCTTTTCTATGGATTTCATGTAACGGTCAACCAAGTCTAAAAACTTTCAATGTGTATAAAACAACCAAAGTCATCTTTTCTATGGATTTCATGTAACGGTCAACCAAGTCCAAAAACTTTCAATGTGTATAAAACAACCAAAGTCATCTTTTCTATGGATTTCATGTAACGATCAACCAAGTCTAAAAACTTTCCATGTGTATAAAACAACCAAAGTCATCTTTTCTATGGATTTCACATGACGGGCAACCAAGTCTAAAAACTTTCCATGTGTATAAAACAACCAAAGTAATCTTTTATATGGATTTCACATAACGGTCAACCAAGTCTAAAAACTTCCCATGTGTATAAAACCACCAAAGTCATCTTTTCTAAGGATTTCACATAACGGTAAACTAAGTCTAAAAACTGTCCATGTGTATAGAACAACCAAAGTCATCTTTTCTATGGATTTCATGTAACGGTCAACCAAGTCTAAAAACTTTCCATGTGTATAAAACAACCAAAGTCATCTTTTCTATGGATTTCATGTAACGGTCAACCAAGTCTAAAAACTTTCCATGTGTATAGAACAACCAAAGTTATCTTTTCTATGGATTTCATGTAACGGTCAACCAAGTCTTAAAACTTTCAATGTATAGAACAACCAAAGTCATCTTTTCTATGGATTTCACATAACGGTCAACCAAGTCTTAAAACTTTCAATGTGTATAAAACAACCAAAGTCATCTTTTCTAAGGATTTCATGTAACGGTCAACCAAGTCTAAAAACTTTCAATGTGTATAGAACAACCAAAGTCATCTTTTCTATGGATTTCATGTAACGGTCAACCAAGTCTTAAAACTTTCAATGTATAGAACAACCAAAGTCATCTTTTCTATGGATTTCACATAACGGTCAACCAAGTCTAAAAACTTTCAATATTAACAGGATTAGAGATAAAATATTCTAGTTCTTGACAGCAGTAGCATTTCTGTCAAAAAGCAATAATCTATTCAAACACGTGTTGTAGTTACCGTAAGTCCGAGTAAATCTAGACTTACATTTTAAAACAACACCCATCGTCATATTCGTCACAGAGTTTCCAACGAAGAAATATAGATTAAAAAGACAACCCAACTAAGGCTTATTTGACAGTGTTTGAAAATACTCATACAAGGAAATACTAGAATATCTTTCTTTGTCAATAAATAATTGTGGGTATTGTCTGCAGGGCAGATTAATTTATATCGTTTTTCGATTTCTTCCATGGACTTAACATGGAACATGTCATGCTCAACAAATTGTTTTCCATAACTGTTTGGTCTATGTTTTGTCAGATACATACGGGTGTTTATATATAGATAATAATAAGTGATCAAGTTGATAAGAGTTTTAAGTCGGTGATTGAAATTGTAAAAAAGATGAAGACCTTTTAAAGCCTAAATTCTAATATGATGTTTTTCTTAAGCTTTGAATACAAAGCCATGTTCTTATCCGAATGAAAAAGGGGCTGCACGTCATTGACGTCACAATTGAAATAAAAACGTAGAAAATAGAAATCAGTAGAATTTTAAACGACGCCAGTGACAATAAATGGACATGTTTGTTGGTGGTGCTCGTTAGGAAATTACATAATATCAGCCTAAAAGTAAGTTTGAATGTATCTGTTTTATCAATAAACTCGTTATTGACGATAACAATTGTGGTTAACCTAATGGAAATAGATGCCTTTCGATTGTGTGATTGGTCTGCTTCGAAGTTTTCCTATTATAATAGAAAAAAACTATCACGACATACTCTGTTTGTTAACATTGAACACCTTGCTGATATTATTGAGAAATTGACAAATATCATGCCTACCCATGTAAGTATAGCATAGAGCATGACATGAACGAACTAATCTTAATTGATAAATGACCAGGTGAATATAATAAGGACATTTGTATGCAGAAATGTCAATTGTGGTGTCTTAAAAAACGCTTTTAACATGTCAAAATTCAAAATTAAGAGTATACTGAATTCGATAAGAAGTACAATAAAAATTATACTCAACTCGATGGAAAATCCAAAACGAAAGGTCTCTATTTAAATGGCAAAATCAAAAGTTCAAACTCATCAAACGAATAGATAAAAAAAAGTATATCACACTGCTTTTTAGTCTAGTTTTAATCTTTTAAAGATTCAAAATAAAACTGATATCCTCTTTTCTATATGGTGCAATACCTACACTTAAATGGTAAAAGCTTTTGGAAAGTTTCATCAAAAAATTAACTCCGAAGATATGCAAAAAGGAAATTTCACAATCAAATGGCAATATCAAAAGCACAATTGAATTTCGACTGTCCTATTCTTGACTTGGTACAGATATTTTCTTATGTAGAAAATGCTGAATTAACCATGGTTTTAACGCAAGCTAGCACTGTCAGTTTATTTTCGACATATGCATGTTAATGTCTCTTTGGTATCTGTTACCTCTATCTTCGTAATTGTAAGTAAACACTCAAATTTCAATCATGTTGTTCTCTGTCAATGTTTCCTTTAAACGTTATAACCAATTTCAGTCATATCTGCGAGATGAAAATCGATGTTTTATCTCACTGATATATCGAATAGCTATTATATCTGTTATAGAATAAGAAACACATTTCAGCCACCAGACATCAGATACATTTAGCTGTGTAAATAAATGCAACAGTAGTATGCCGGTCATCAAAAGTCATATACCGATTGAGAGAAAACAAATTCCGGGTTACAAATTAAAACCGAGGGAAACATATCAACTATAAGAAGACAAACAGGGACACTGGAGTTCAATTAAAAAGCAGATGTCAACACACATCAAAACGAACTATTTGGTTCTAACTGCTATATTTCTGACTTGGAACATTACATTTTAAGAACAAAAATGTAGAATTGAACCTGCTTTAATGTCATTTCAAACCTCCTGTTTTATGACATAGATTACCTTAGCCGTATTTGGCACAACTTAATGCTCTTCAACTTTGAACTTGTTTGGCTTTAAAAACATTTTGATATGAGCGTGACTGATGAGTCTTATGTAGACGAAACGCGCGTCTGACGTACTAAATTATAATCCTGGTACCTTTGATAACTATTATGACAATGTTCAAAACTATCGTAAAAATACAACGTGACAGCAAAACAGTACACACATACACTTCATCCGTCATGTTGATACAAATAAGTTCACATTGTTTAAGTGATATCACATTTCGTCGTTAAAAGGTGGTATGAGTCTCAAAATGAAACAACTTTCCATACAAGTCACAATTTGTAAAAGTAAATCATTACAGGTCAAAGTACTGTATTCAACACGGACCATTGACTCACACCAAACTGAACAGCAAGCTAAATAAGTCCCAAAAAAAACTAGTGTTACACCATTCAAACATGAAAAACCAACATTCTCATTATAAAAAACGAGAAATATTTATGAATCACATCAACATACGACAACAACTGAACATCAGATGCCTGACTTAGATCATGTGCCAACAAATAAAGTTTACTTTTCAACCAAGTAACATTATAAAGATAATAGGTGTGGTGTGATTGCTAATTAGACAACTATTTTCCAGGATTTAAAAGCGGATTTCAAGGACAAGAAAACCCTATAAAGTTAACTTAGGAATTTTTGGTCCGCAATGATCTTTAACTTCGTGCTTTATTTGGCCCCTTAAACATTTTTTGATTCGAGCGTCACTGATGAGTCTTTCTGAGACAAAACTCGCGTATGGCGTTATTATAAAATTTTAATCCCAATATCTATGATGAATTTATTAGCTATAATAGGTCGCGACCTGACACATTTCAAATATTTCAAACGAAAACCATTTATATGATAGCAACTCAATTTACGATACATAATATGACAAAACAACAGAACAACGCTTGAATTTGAATATAGTTTTATGGAAACTACTTTGCATATATGGAACTAAAGAATATCTGTGTATTTCATTCAAATATGTAAGACGAACGAGATGAATTGCAAGACAAATTTGAAACATTCAAAATTATATTATGTTAGATTTTAATGACACAAAACTGATGTTATTTTTCAATGCCCTTTATTTCCTTCGACCTTTCAACAGTTATGGCTATTTATTTCTACCACACTTCTTTCTTTTTCATACAAAATTTGTATATCAACATAGATTAAACTACTATCTAATCACCTTAGTAAATCCAACCACATTATTTACAGATTTAAACTGACATTTTCCTTTCAAACATTTAAAACACTTAACGCCAGTAAAACAAATGTAACAGCAGTTGATATATAGCATGTCGTCTTTATATTTAGATAATAATGAGTTATTTTAGGAACAATTGCACATACAGCATGTCATCTTTATATTTAGATCACAATGAGTTATTTTAGGAACAATTGCACATATAGCATGTCATCTTTATATTTAGATCATAATGAGTTATTTTAGGAACAATTGCACATACAGCATGTCATCTTTATATTTATATCATAATGAGTTATTTTAGGAACAATTGCATATACAGCATGTCAACTTTATATTTAGATCACAATGAGTTATTTTAGAAACAATCTAGCATGCCACCTTTATATTTAGATTATAATGAGTTATTTTAGAAACAATCTAGCATGCCACCTTTATATTTAGATTATTATTATTTTTTTTTTTTTTTTTTTTTTTTTTTTTTTTTTTTTTTTTTTTTTTTGAAGTAATCATACTTTATTGATATTTTTACATTTGTTAGTGGATACATCAAATAACGGTACCTTATCCCGGCCTCGTTAACCGTTAGTAGCATATAATTAATTTGATTAGTATTTGTTATGTAAATTATAATATATCCAACTAAAAACATTATCAATATAGAATGATCAATAAATCTGAATAGATAAAAAAAATTAATAAATTATAAAGAATAAATAAATAAAAAAAACACAGAAGTTTTGAATTTTGGAAAAAAAAAAAATAAAAAAAAAAAAAAAATAATAAATATATTTTACTTGCAGGATATATTTATTCAAATATTTGTATACAGGCAATAACTTAGAGGAACCTACATGTAGTTATAAACATAGACAAAACATCCAGCATATATATAAAACCAGCATATAACAGTATTAAATTATAATATAGGTGGTGGTGTGGATAAGGAAAGGAATGTACGTATAAATAATTCTGGTACATAATGTACCAATTTTTGATAATAAACTAGTCTTCTAAAATCGGAAGCCAGGGGTCCCAGCAGATATTGGCCTTATGGAAAGGTTTTCTTTTAAAAAATAAATTCTTTTCTAGTACCAGAGATTCTTTGAGGTAGTTTTTAAGTCCTGTAAAATTTACAATATTTTCACAGAGTTTAGTTCTGTAAATATAGAATTTTGTCAGGAGTATTATTAAGTTTTTTATCCTGTCATTTCCATTGTTACCTAAATTTCCAAATAAAATAATATCTATATTAACTGGAATCAATATTTGTGTTTGGTTATAAATCCAATCACCAAGTTCAATCCATAAATCTGAAATTTTATGGCATGTCCAAAATATGTGCTCAATATCTTCAATAGCTTCATTACAGAAAGTACATTTATCTGATTGTTTTACCTTAATTTTAAATAAAAATTCATTTGTGCCTATGATTCTGTGCACTATTCTGTACTGGAACCAATGAAGTTTAGAGCTTTTTGTGGTGTAGAAAGACATATTATGCACCTTTTTCCAATCAAAATTTTTTTTTAATCTTAAAGACCATTTATCTTCACAAGTAGGCCTAGTATTACTTTTTTCTAAGAAATATTATACATATCTTTTGATCCTTTAACTGACAAAAAAAATGTTCTAATATTATTTGGTAGAACTGGTCCATGAACTTTATAAAGATTTTCTATAGAGATATTATGTTTAAGTGAATTTTGATATGATTTTATTGCTGATATAACTCCATTATAAACTAGAAAGTTAGATTTAATTTCATAAATATTTGTCCATTGTTCAAACGACATTAATTTACCCTCATTATCTACCAGATCGTTAATTAACAAAATACCGTTATTAGCCCAGTCTTTATAGAACACAGATCTGCTACCTATTTTAATATTTTCATTATTCCAAAGTGAAACTGTTAAAAATTCTTCTTCATTTTTTGGTTTAAGTTTATATTGCATTTCTGTCCATGCTTTAAAAACATCTTTCCAAAAGGGGTTTTTACATTTGTTTGGTGGGCCTAGAAATACTAGATCTTCAATATTAATATTTTCTGTACTTTCTATAAGTTTTTTGAGTTTTGTATTGTTTTTTAGCAACCGTCGGACCCACGTTAATTTTAACCCTTTTATATATTCTTCAATGTCTAACATTTTCAGCCCCCCAAATTTATGTTCCAGACATAATATTTTTCTTTTAATCTTGTCAGGCTTGTTTTCCCAAATAAGTGAATATAGTGTATGAATAAGTTGTTTAAGAGTAGAATTGCATGGTGTAGGTAATGTTAGAAATAGATGATTTAATTTTGAAATAATTAGTGTCTTGATAATTGTTATCTTTCCCACTGGAGTAAGTGTTTGTCTAGACCAAATATTGATTATATTTCCAATTTCTTTTATTTTAGGATAATAGTTCAAAGATTCCATTTCTTGCAAATTGACAGAAAAGTTTATTCCTAATAGTGTAAACCTACTGGAACCCCATTCCAATCCCCACTTTACACACATGGTATCTTGACTATATTTTTTCTTTCCTATCCACACCACCTTAGTTTTGTCTAAGTTCATTCGGAGACCAGACATTTCAGCATATTTATGTAATAAGCGGAGAGATGCGTCAAGGGACTCTGGTGTACCGTCAAGAATAATTGACGTGTCATCAGCATATTGAGAGATCAAATATTCAGTGTCATCTATTTTAATTCCCTTTATTTCTTTATTTTTTCTAATTAATATTCCAAGTATTTCTGCACATAAAAGAAATATATAAGGAGATAAAGGATCCCCTTGTCTACAACCCCTTTGAATTTCAAAGAATTCAGATAAAATACAATTTTGAGAAACTGCAGAACTTATATTTTTGTAAAAGGTTCTCACCCATTGTTTTATAGAGGGGCCGAAATTGAAAAAATCTAAAACTTCTTCAATGAAACTCCATGATACAGAATCAAAAGCTTTTTCAAAATCTATGAGAAGGAGCAGTCCTGGTAAATCATTTAGTTCTGTATGAAATAATATATCGTAAATAAGACGAGTATTCTCCCCTATAAATCTACCCGGAATAAAACCAGTCTGATCACTGTTAATAATTTGGGGTAGAACTAATTTTATACGTTCAGCTATGCAGCTTGATGCTAATTTATATGTGGTATTTAGTAAACTTATTGGTCGCCAATTTTTCATGAACTGTCTAGGTTTATCTCCCTTTGGTATACAGGTTATAATACCTTGTCTTTGAGTTATTGATAATTCCCCCTTTTCGTAACCATTATTTATAGACCGAAATACAAATTTTCCTATATCTATCCAAAAAAACTTGAAAAATTCATTTGTGAAACCATCTGACCCAGGGCTTTTTTCATTTTTCATTTTTCGCAAAGCTGTTGTTAATTCATCATAAGTAATTTCACCCTCCAAAGATTCTCTGATGGTATTATTTATTTTTTTAATATCAGTATCAGGGATTTCATTTTTTAGGTTGACCTTATTCAAACTTTCTGTTTTAGTATAAAGCCTTTTGTAATAATTGTTTGCTTCTTTTAATATTTTATCTTGCTCACTGATAGTGTCACCTTTTTCATTGACTAATTTTGGAATAGTTTTATTTATAAAATGTTTTGTTTCTAAATTTAGAAAAAAGTTTGAAGGTTTTTCTCCTTCTTCTATCCATTGCATTTTGTATCTGATGTAAGAACCCCTCATCTTTTCTTGTCTTAATACTTTAAGCTCAGTTTTCTTTTTTTCAATTTCAAAAAATATTTCTTCTGACAATATTTGTTCTTCTAGTTTTTTAATATCTTCTAATAGTATTCTTTCTTTTTTATCTTTTTGTTTCTTCCTAAAAGAAGCATATGCAATTGATTTTCCTCTAATTTCTATTAATAAGGTTTCTAAAAAGAGTTGATCGGTTATAGTAAATTGAATTTCTAATTCATTTATCTTTTCTAATGTTTCTCTGTTGTATACTAGTGATGCATATTGTTCTTTTACTTTATTTATAGTCTCTTTAACAGCAGCTGAATATTCAATGTCATGTAAAAGTGAATTGTTAAATTTCCATAGACCTTTACCAATTATAAAGTTATTCATCTTTAAATGTAACATTATTGGGGAGTGATCCGATCTATAACTGTTAAGAATGTGTATATCATGTACATGTTGATTAAGGCTTTGCGATAATAAAAAGAAATCCAATCTTGCTTGTTTAATGGGATTATTTTTTCTCCATGTAAATTTTTTTTGTTCAGGGTACAATTCCCTATAGGGATCTGTTAAATCATAATTTTCTATTATATTTAAAACTTCCTCTTTGGCTTTCGGGTTATTTACATTTTGGTAATTATAAGTATCAAGATTTTGGTTTTGGACTAAATTATAATCTCCAGTTATTATAACTGATTGGTTATTCAAGTCTTCTATTATATCACTTACTCTAGAATAAAATTCAGGTGAATCTTTATTTGGACCATATAAGCATATCAAAGTTATTCTTTTTCCTTCAATTTCAATATCAATTCCTAACAGATTTCCTTGATCATCTTTTTTTATCCTATGTATCTTGTATTCAAAGTTTTTGGTAAAAAATATTGCTACCCCTCTTTTGTTTGTTGCAAAAGAATTGAAAATACAGTCTCCTCCCCATAGATTTTTTATTGATATTTCTTCTTTTTCTGAAAAATGTGTATCTTGTAAACAATATATGTGGCAATTTTTTGCTTTTAGATAATCCAAAACATCTCTCCTCTTCTCCTTTGAATTTAAACCTTGACAGTTGTATGAAACAATTTTTATACCATTATCACTCATTTATCCATTATTTTTATAGCTGAATAATAAATACATGAGATTTGATAAGTGTAATGCGATCGATTCTCCCATAGTATTTTATATAAATAAGTGATAGTGTAACTCTGAAATGTCTGACCTCCTCTACATTGTCTGCATTAATTTCCTGCTGTATCCTAAATACATCATAGTTTTCATATAATAAGTAATACTGTGTCAAAATGAAAAACAAGCATAAAAAATAAAAGAAACAAAAAGAAAGAAAATTTGAGATCATAGTGTAAATATCAAAGATATAATAAAAATTAAAAACAAATTACTATTGTAGTGAAGAGCAACCTATCCACTTGTGTTCAAATATTTTTTAATACAGAAATACTGTGTACAAAGGGAGATAAATCTAACTAATTTAAATTATAATAAAAATTATCTCCATCATATAATGTGTTTTCATATCAAAATCTAAATGCATTCAATATACACTGTTTTGGTTGATTAAAGTAGGTTTTTATTTTCTTTTCAATTCAAATGACCCAGACCGAAAGAAATTAAGGGTTAATGAAGACAATAAAAATGTGTATATTTAGTTTTGTACAAACAGACAAACAAATGTTTGGTTTTCAATAAAATCAGTAGATATTGTCCATGTAGTGTTAACATTTTCAGGATTTTGCAAGTGTATATTTAATGCACTTCATGATATTTACACCATGAGCACAGGAAAACATGTATAAGTAACTGAGAATTAATAGCAGCTAATATAAAAGCTCTTGACATGTACAAATTAAGCTTCAGTCATGCACATTTTAATTAAGCGTCAGGCAAATCAACACAAATAAAAATCATATTAATATAAGCTAAGCAGTAAGCACTAGTGGAAAACATAAAGCATGTTTGATAAGGATAAGCGATTGATTCTCTTTTAAAAGAAATAAAATTTCTAAATTTCTCAATAAATTTCAAATTAATGGTACTCTTTGTTAAGCCAGCTTCACTTAATCATTCATTTGTAATAATCTCACCTTCTATCATGGTATTATTTGAAACCAGATAATAGTTTAGAAAAAAAAATCTGTTGCATAAGGTTTCATTAGAACAAGGCTTTTAATGATGAATTTTGTGTAAATCTAACTGTTTTACAGTTTCTATTAGTGGGTGAGTACTGACCTTACGACCATTCATTTAAGCGTGAGAAAAAAATAGTCATTAAGCTTCATAATTTGGAGTCTATATAATATGTATATAAGACATACAAAGTTTAACCTAGTATCCTATTTTGGCTATTTCAGTGGGGTAAGAAAACATTCCTGTTTTACCAACTGTACATGCTGGAAAGCACTAAAATAAAAATATAAAGCTGTAGTTTAGCAAACAAATAACGCAAAAAAAAAAAAAATACACCAACATACACACATCACAAAAAGTAAAACAAAAACAGAACATTAACACAACTATACTTACTGCTATGTTACACCCTAAAAGATATTAAAGTATTAAGTATACATTTTTGTATTCAAATTTGTTTATGCATACATATATTTATACCGGACAAATAAATATACCAAAAGAGCCCACAAAAAAAACCAGAGATACATAAATATATAATTTGTGTTATGTTTGTTCTACATGTATAAGTGTTGATCAGACACAACTGATGTCTTTACGGACGTTCCAGACATCTCGTGCATTAAGACGGGTTTCTAAAACCACGTGTACCCCTCTTACTCTTATCCTTGTTTGTAGTTTTTCTTTAGTCCTGATGTTATATGCCATTTTCGCAAGATCGTTACGTGCCTCTTTCATAACAATGGGGAGATCATCAACAATTCTTATCCTTTTGTTTGCAACTTTGTAAGCCTGGGCCATAATAAATTGCTTGTCGTCATAGTGCATGAGCCTAACAATAATTGCATCAGGGCGTTTTGTACCGTCAACTGGAGCTTTTGCAGGAATCCTATGTGCATTTGCAATATATATTTAGATTATAATGAGTTATTTTAGAAGCAATCTAGCATGCCACCTTTATATTTAGATTATAATTAGTTATTTTGGGAACAATTGCACATATAGCATGTCATCTTTATATTTAGATCATAATGAGTTATTTTAGGAACAATTGCACATACAGCATGTCATCTTTATATTTTGATCATAATGAGTTATTTTAGGAACAATTGCACATACAGCATGTCAACTTTATATTTAGATCACAATGAGTTATATTAGAAACAATCTAGCATGCCACCTTTATATTTAGATTATAATGAGTTATTTTAGAAACAATCTAACATGCCACCTTTATATTTAGATTATAATGAGTTATTTTAGAAGCAATCTAGCATGCCACCTTTATATTTAGATTATAATTAGTTATTTTGGGAACAATTGCACATATAGCATGTCATCTTTATATTCAGATTATGATGAGTTATTTTAGAAACAATCTAGCATGCCACCTTTATATTCAGATTATGATGAGTTATTTTAGAAACAATTGTACAAACGCATGTCATCTTCATATTTAGATCAAAATGAGATTATTTTTTTTTGGAACAATTGCACATGTAGCATGTCACTTTTTATATTCAGATGATTTCACGGATTTGGCTATACTTTTTGAACTTTTGGAATATAGCTCTTCATCTTTTATATAAACTTTAGATTTTACATATATATTGGCCACAATTATCACTGAGGAGACATTTATTGTCGAAATGTGCATCTGGTGCAGAACAATTGGTACCGTTAGTGCTATTACTACCACTGGGTCGATGCCTCTGCGGGTGGACTGTTAGTTCACCAGCTGTAATTACAAAATGTAAAAAAAAAAATATTAAGGAATGTATCTCCCTCTAACACAGCATCCATCCTATACATGTAGCTTGAATGCATATTCTAAAATTGGAAGAATGTATGCAAAAAATAACTTATTAAGATTGTTTCTGTTAAGAATAAGCTACAATTTTCTTAGAACAATAAACTTCCATGGCGTTTTTGAGTTGATTGTTTTGTCCTGAAAACACCTATTAAATGAAAAAGAAAATGTTTGATATATTTGACTTAAATTCGATTTTTTACAAATACATGTACAAAGGCTAAATGTTAATGTAATGATACAAAGAATTAATTGTAACAAAAAATGAAATAAATGTCTAAAGTGAAATACCTCAGTAACGAGTCACAGTGGTATGTTAAGCACCCCAAAAAGTCTCGTGTCATTACTAATAATAAAAGTGTATTTCTTAGTGTGGAATTTTTTCCGTTCCATTTTTTTTACTCATTTTCAATAAAATTTATGGCATATTTTTATTTTTATTCAAAAAAATCTATTTAAATATATAAAAATAATTCACTCCCCCCTAATTCTTTATCACAAATCTTTGACAACAGACTTTCTTTTGGAATTTTAAAGTGTAATCTAGGTTATCTCATCTTTATTCTCTGACAAATTTTAGACTGGCATTACATAGAATAGTCCTATATATATTAACTGTACTATCTATCTTTCGAAAATAATTGATTATTGTTTAGACAAAATTTTAATGTTGAAAACAGCAACATCGATTTTTAGAATTTTAAAACTACTCCAATCCACTGTTCCATTCCTCTTCATACCCCCTCCCCCACCCCAATAAAAAAGAAAAAAAAATAATACTATAGTCATCCTCTTAGTCAGTTCTAAATTGTTTACAATGAATTATGAAATCTGATTTAAGCTGCTGAAGACACATGATTTAAACTCACAGAAAAAAGACTGAGATTCATTTGGTTGATTAAAAAGAAAATATAAAGGCACAAAACCAGGATATAGGAGCACAGAACCAGGACCTTTTTATTAATCACCAGCACAGCTGTTGCAATAACAGATTGTTGTAATATGCTTTCCATGGCACTTATGACGTATAATAGAAAATTTAAGCAACAAAACGGTTGTTTTATTGTCTTCTGATACAAGTCACAATTTTTAAAGGTAAATCATTACAGGTCAAAGCACGGTATTCAACAAGTTGCTTTGGCGCACATCGAACTGAACAGCAAGCTAAATAAGTCCCGAAAAATGACTTGTGTTAAGCCATTCAAATGTGGAAAAAAAACCTTCTTATTACAAAAAAAACGAGAAACATTTATGAACCACATGAACAAACGACAACTACTGAACATCAGATACCGGACTTATATTATGTCTTCTTTTCAACCAAGCAACCTAATAAAAATAAGAGGTGTGGGTTGATTGCGAATTATACTACCATTTTTCAGGATTCAAAAGCATCAGATATCAGATATAACTTATCATTGTGCGGAATAGTGACGAGAAAAACCCTATTAAGTCATTTTAGACATAAAAGGCCGCGACCTTAAACATTTCAAATATAACAAACAAAAACTACATAATTCAAGGCAATTCATTTACGATAAACAATATGGCAAAACAAAATATCAACAGTTGAATTTGGATATTGTCTTATGAAAACTACTTTAAACATATGAAACCAAAAGAATAAATATGTATTTCAAAATAAAAGACGAACGCTTTTTATTGCCAGACAAATTTGAAATCATATTTTGTTTGAATCTAATGACACAAAACTAATATTATTCTTTGATGCCCTTTATTTCATTTGACCTTTCAATATTAATATTTATATATTTCTATCATACTTTAGTATATCAAATCACCGTGGTATTTAATCCTTATTTACAGATTTAAACTGACATCCGCCTTTCATACATTTGCAGTTGATAAAAAGCAAGTCATCTTTATATTAAGATCATAATGCGTTAGTTTAGAAACAATCTAGCATGTCATCTTTATATTTAGATTATAATGAGTTATTTTAGAAACAAATCTCGCATGTCATCTTTATATTTAGATTATAATGAGTTATTTTAAAAACAATCTAGCATGCCACCTTTATATTAAGATTATAATGAGTTATTTTAGGAATAATCTAGCATGCCACCTTTATCTTAAGATTATTATTAGTTATTTTAGGAACGTTTGCACATATAGCATGTTATCTTTATATTTAGATCATAATGAGTTATTTTGGGAACAATTGCACATGTGACATGTCATCTTTATATTCAGATTATGATGAGTTATTTTAGAAACAATCTAGCATGCCAACTTTATATTTAGATTATGATGAGTTATTTTAGAAACAATTGTACAAACGCATGTCATCTTTATATTTACATCACAATGAGATTTTTTTAGGAACAATTGCACATGTAGCATGTCACTTTTTATATTCAGATGATTTCACGGATTTGGCTATACTTTTTGAACTTTTGGAATATAGCTCTTCATCTTTTATATAAACTTTAGATTTTACATATATATTGGCCACAATTATCACTGAGGAGACATTTATTGTCGAAATGTGCATCTGGTGCAGAACAATTGGTACCGTTAGTGCTATTACTACCACTGGGTCGATGCCTCTGCGGGTGGACTGTTAGTTCACCAGCTGTAATTACAAAATGTAAAAAAAAAAATATATTAAGGAATGTATCTCCCTCATGCAAAGCTCTTATTCCTTTCACGAATTTTGCTATACTTTTTGAACTTTTGGAATATAGCTCTTCATCTTTTATATAAACTTTGGATTTTACATATTTTGGCCACGAGCATCACTGAAGAGACAGGTATTGTCGAAATGCGCATCTGGTGCAGAAAAACTGGTACCATTGATGTTATGACTACCACTGGGTCGATGCCTCTGCTGGTGGACTGTTAGTCCCCGAGGGTATCACCATCCCAGTAGCCAGTTCTCCGGTACTGGCATTAAAAGACGGAGTTTTTGTGTTATAAAATTTGCTGTTACAAAATGTAGAAAATTACTATGAATTAAGAAAGGTATCTCCTTATGCAAAGCTCTGATTCCGTTCATGGATTTGGCTATACTTTTTGAACTTTTGGAATATAGCTCTTCATCTTTGATATAAACTTTGTGTTTTACATATTTTGGCCACGATCATCACTGAAGAGACATGTTTTGTCGAAATGCGCATCTGGTGCAGAACAATTGGTACCGTTAATGTTATTGCACATATAGCATGTCTCTTTTATATTTAGATTATAATGATTAATTTTAGGAACAACTGTTTTATAACTATCGCAATTGAAATTATTCTAATTTCATTTGTGACAGAACAGTTCAAACATTTACAGATTTTAAAACTAGAGCATATGCGTATATTTGATTAATGGAAACGTGTCTAGCAGGTGCTTGTGCTTATTCTTGAACCACATGTCAATAATGTTTTCTTTCGAGAAAAAAGGTGTCAAACATAATGATGATGTTTCATTAGGGAATATAGGTCTGGCACTTTCCAACGTTATCTTTGGAGGAAAAACGTGCCAAGCTTTATGAGGATTGTTCTTAATTGAGAGGCAAAAGATACCAGAGGGACATACAAACTCGTAGATCAAAAATGAACTGATGAAGCCATGGCTAAAACGGGAAAAGACACACAGACAACTAAAAGTACTTCAGAAACAACATAAAAAACTAAAGACTGAGCAACACGAACCCCTTTGGGTGATATCAGGTACTCCGGAAGGGTAAGCAGGTCCGGCTCCACATGTGGCTAACGTCGTGCTGCTCATGTTATTACAAACCTTGTAAATAGTCTAATTTTGAATGAAGTTACGACATAAAAAACATATCCGATATCATCTGCGAAACGGTTATTCCAATACGGTCATCCAACTCGTAACGGCGTCCGTAAAATTTTGGAAGGGATGATTTTAACTTCACCAATTGGAACTCTTGGTTTAATAGGTTCCTTGTGAGCAGTAACGATCTATTAAGGAAATCATGTTAGGAAATAAAAGCCCGGGAATATCGTAAAAATAAGGGATATGTACTCCGTATTTAGGTGCTGCTTGAATATTGCTACATAGAAATGGATAGTTCAAAGTTCGGAAGCTGAAATCATCTCGTTTGTCGTAAAGTTTTGATTTCAAACGACCCTAATTGTAAATGTCTAGATGTAAGACAACATAACAGGCAGATTTAACTTGTTTTCGGTTTGCTGTTGCCATGATTGAAATTGTCAATGACTTTCCGCCTACAATACAATCTCCTCATTCTATTATGTATAGAAATATGAACTGATATCATATTGCGGAATATTTACGTTGTTTGTCTCTATTTTACTTACATGAATGACAGGTAATGACACTTTATATAAAGCTTAGTGTTAATTTGTATGTGGAAATATACAACAAGTTTGAAATTTGATTTTGAATTAACAATTGATAAAGGCATATCATTTTGTGTTGTTATATGTAGATGACAAGTGTTTCCAATGAATTGTCAACATCTTATTATTTTATCTAGCAATTGTCTTTAATTACCCTAAAAAGTCTGTAACAACTAAAAAAAATGATTAAATGTGTTTGTTTTGATTTCGTTTAAAGGGGTACTTTTTAAACACTTCAGTGTCTATTTCATTTAAGGATGTATTCTTTTGACTTTTCAGTCTCGTTCAGTCTCGTTGAAATCTCGTTCTTAAATTATTTCCAAAACATATGATATAAGTGGAAAATATCAATGAATTTTAAAAATGATATAATCAAACATAACTCTTTGAAAAAATTGTGTATTTACCATGAACGGTTTTTGAATAATCCAGTTTTCAAATTTTACGACCATTCAAGTCAGTATTTTTAGTCAAAATTTTGAGAAAATGGGTGAGGGATACAAAAAATGATTTTACAAGAATAATATACATCCCATCTCATTTTGGTCTTTTCAAATTTCTTAGATATGTATTTTTTCAATCATTTATAACAAAAAAGTTGAAGCAATATGCATTTTGTTCTTTAAAATGAGAAAAATCATAAAAATACAAAATTGGCAGTATGGTAAATTTTACACAAAAAAGCATCAAAATATGATAAAACTTTCTTATATTAACACCTACCTATAGTTTTTGTAAGTTAAATTTATTCAGATTGGTCCAAAGTATGAAAAAAAGTTTAATTGTGGAACTGTGATTTTTTTCACGATAATAGCCCAAAAATAGGTAAAAATCGATGAAAAGTGAGAAAATCATCAAAATTGGGCATTTTCAAAGGGCCGTAGCAAAAAAAGAAGCACACCACCATATGATTTTTTCTTCACCAATTGTTTTGTTACAGTCTTATAAACCTAAAAATCAGGTTAAGAAAAAAAATTTAATTCTAGAAAGTTTTGGCTCCTCAGAGGTGTACATCCTTAAATCAATTAGTTTATGTGAAAGATTTTAACTGATTTTGTCATTAAAACGACCCGATATGCCGACAAATGTCACTTTTCAGATGGTTTTCGTCAAAAATGAAAGTGACCGCATCCGTGTTTATCCTCAATCTTTATATATGTTATGTATTATCATAAAATACAACTTACATTTTAATATTAAGGATGAACACGAATGCGTCCACTTTCGTTTCACACGAAAACCGTCTAAAATTTAACTAAAATGCTAGAATTGTGAAGATGACAGTAATTAAGCATGACTTAATGGTGCTAGTACCTGATATATGTGCATTGTATTGTCAAAAACAAGCCATTTTTAAGTAGCAGAAGCAATTTACTGTACAAAAAAAAACCTAAAAGTTTACATTATAACATTTTTTTTAAACTGCTATATTTTGGGGCAACAAGAGGTCTTACTGAACCTACTCCTTTCCTTATTTTTTTTTTTTTTTTTTTTACTATTTCCCTTATTTAATTCAATACCTGGTATAATATTTGATCGAATCAATAAGTTCTTAGAAGTTGGATTTCAAATTGGACATTAAAGCTCACTATATATCAGGCCTTTGGATAAGAAGAGAAGTTTTGTCAGCAATGTTCAGGTGATCATACAATACGCTACCAGTCACAGTATATTCATGTATGAATTTGGAACTATCACATGTAAATCAATCTTCCTCTTACATGCAAACATGGGGCTTAAAATCAAAAGTTGTGTGAACAAAAGCAAACTGAGAGAATGTAAATACTATTCCACTGTTTTCGGTCTATCGTATTAAATTATAATCCTGGTACCTTTGATAACTATTCCCAACATATGAATTTGGAACTAGCAAAGGTACAAGTAGACTTGACTTGAAGTCGTCAATTTTAGAATTTGGTCAACACGAGTTAGGCGATCACGTTATATGTCAACAATCTCAAAGTAATTGTTCTGTTTGAAAGCAGATGTTTAAGTATTTGAAAGGTAAATGTCAACATATCTCTTAAACTAAAGACTAAAAGTAGACACTTATGATTGCATTCAATAACGTCATAAACCTGTCGTTTTATTTATATTTGTATGATTCCATATGTGTCTGAAAAAGATGAATCAAGACAAATCTTAGACAATTTGATTTGATTTAATAAATCAAATTTAATATTATAATTATTATAATGAATACCATTAAACCTATCAAGAAAATATTTACGCACAGAGGATAATGTGTTGCCTAACATGGACAAGCGGTCAAAAAGATGTCCATGGACGTTTGGATATAAAGTAGATGTGGTATGAATACCAATAAGACAACTCTCCATCCAAGTCACTATTTATAAAATTAAACCCTTATAGGTCAAGATACGGTCTTCAACATGAAGCTTTGGCTCACACCGAACAGCAAGCTATGATGGGCCTTAAATAAATACCAATGTAAAACTATTCAAATAGGAATTATTTATTTAATTTATTACAATTCTAATCATTTTCAGTGTGAATGAACTTATTCGTGAATATTTTCCTTTCATGTCTGGGCATGTTTCAGGGGTTAAAAATATGTTTACGTTCGGAAAGGTTTTAAATTTGTTTGGATTTTCAGTGTGTTTGATTTTTTTTGTAAATTGAATAACCACCTGGGTTAGTCTAAATAAAAACAACAGTAGTATACCACTGTTCAAGTCATAAATCAAGTAAAGGAAAACAAAGCAGCGTCACAAACTAAAACCGAGGGGAATACATCAACTATGAGACGAAATCATACGTAAAACGACGGGTGTCCTATATACATTATCAACTGCTTCCCCTTCCGCAGTATTTTGGGGGAGATTCTTTTTTGTTCGGTCTGTGTTGTGTTTGTGTTGTTTGTCTTTTTTCATTTGTTAATTTGGTTTTTTTTTACTTATGAGATTGACTGTCCTTTTGGTATCTTTCGCTACTCAATTTGAACAATGATCAAACAAAAGCTTTACCGTAATTTAAAGCAATAAAACAGGGGGTTTAATACTGTTGTGTGATATGTTTTATGTTGAGTGTTATATTTTTTTTTAGCTTTGATGTGTAGCGTAAAGAGATAATATGTGTAATCTTCTTCCGCTAATGTGCCGACTTGAATGCAGTTGACGTTCTCGTCCTATTAAAGTTATCAGATATCTCAGATATGACAACGATTTTCTTCTCTTATATTTGATAAACAATGATTACTTAAGTTACATTGATGACAAATAATTGAACTTCATATTGGATTTGTGCTAATTTGTATAACATGTGATATAGGGAACAGCGTGTTTGAAGTTTGATTCTAAAATAACCATTCAAAAGGACAAATCGCAACTGAAAATTATCGCATGTGATTTTTAGTAACAAAATAAACTACATTAGTTGTCCATTGAAGTAAGTTAATTTAAATAGTACGAACTAACAATGCACTATAAATCAATATATATGATATTGTTACAATCGACTATAACAATAAAATCAAGTATATGTAATATTGAGTATGAAGTTTTATGTATTTATGTTAGTAAAATATCATTTTACATATATAGAATCAATGTTAATTCTTATTCCATTTTACAATAACATTGAAATAAAAACCTGCCTAATATCTCATACATATATGTTATCATTGTTCGATTGAATCAGTATACTGAAGTCCCTCGTACTATTGATGTAAGTAAATCATGGCGATGTTTCTCGTCTTTCGCGGTAACGCTTTTTACTTCTGGGTCTACTTTCATTTGTTTTGCATTCAGTCTAAGCGTTGTTGGTTTACGTCGAATAACTTTCACTTTCATGTTTCATGTGTTTGTTCCAAACATTCCTTGAGTTACGTTATTACCGATTAGCAAATGGTGTAACGAAGCACCTCAGAAGAAATCGGCAATGTTGTCCATGATAATGCTGTCTAAAGTTTTACAAAGTAGCTTCTTAACTTTGAACAGTTTATTTTGTTCACAATAGTCCACAGCCGTTCTTCCTGACGAGTCCTTTTTCATAATATATGCACCTTTCTTTAATAAAAATTCTACAAAACTAAGAATTTCTTTCTCGTTCGCCTTTGACTGACATGCGGTGATAAGTAATGTAGACTTTGTAGAGTTTTTAAAGTTAACATTTGTATATTCCTTCAGCTGTAGTTGAGCCAATGCAATTACAAAGTTAAATAAATCTTGGAAATCCTCTTCTAATTTCTCCATGACGAACTGATTTTTCTTAGAACACTTATTGAGTTTTTCACTAATATTAGAAAACAAACCCATGATTTCTGTTTATGCATTTGAGTCAGCGTCCTTCTTTTTATTGTTATAATCAGGAGATGTTATCCAATGATATTCTCTCGTAAAATCCTACAAGGGTTAAGCTGTTTTCCATTCGTCACATTTTGAAGTATGAAATCAATAATATTGTTTAATAATCAAAACCAAACTGTGATGCATACAACTATTGTATATCTCTAAACTATAAATTACAAATAATGTTTTAGGTAAAGAAACATTTATGACCCAATGTTTTGTTGGTTTTTCTTGTTTGTTTTTTTTTGGGGGGGGGGGGGTGTAGCTGCTTCAAATATACTACTGAAATATGAAAGATCCATAAAATAAAGACATAAAAATAAATAAGACAAAACTATAATGTTGACGTCATGATATGCGTATTTCGAACAGAAATATAAAAGAACTGCTGAGTTTATGCTTTTTTGTCTATTTGTCAAATAAAAAACAAAAGTTCACCGACGTTTTGTAATAATAATGCCACCTCATACAAAGTTGCTATTTCTGTTTGAAAATATTTCTATCCAAAATATTATCAAAACATGATACAAAAACATAATACAAAAACAATAGAACCCCAATATATTTCAAAGAACATTTTTATTGTGTAATGGATTTTAGTCAAAGTTATTCGTCGAATTGGAAATACGGTGTTTAGTCCAATCGTCTTATACATGTAATTGTGCACATGGAATTTAATTTAAGATTATGAACGCGTACATTTCAATGTACTTTAATATAATGGACAACATATGTATGTTTTGAAATCCTGGATAATCATAGGTTTGTTCTATTTTCCTTTGGAATTTCAACCAAAGATGAAGAACTGGATCTTCCAGCACTATATTGGATACCTAAACTAAATAAGAGTCCTTAAAAAAAACGATGTATTGCTGGGTCTTCCAAGTGCTCCGTGAAACTTCTTTCTAAATTATTAACATCTATTTTATCAACAATCAAAGACGGGCTTCAAAGTTATTGTGAAGTATTTTAACCTGATGAGATATACTCATACACGATTTTTTTTTGAATATCGTTCTTTGTCGATAAATGATACTGATTATATTTTATCATCAACGGTTTAGACCTCTGGGCAGATTAACTGATAGCGTTCTTCGATATCTTTTCAATTAAAACGAAAAAAAATATGTTCATCAAATTGTTTTATATAACTGTATGGTCTATATTTTGTCAGACATATACTTGTTTGTACAATTATGATAACAAGTGAAGAAGTTATAATTCAGAGCTTGAAATTGTAAATGTAGAATATTTTTAATGACGTTCTTCTTTGGCTTTAAACAGCAAAGCCATTTTCTAATTCCAATAAAACATGGGCTACACGTGATTGACGTCACAATTGAAATAGCAAGGTCAGACGATTTTTCAACGACGCCGGAAATCAAAAAGGACCTTTTTGGTTAATATTGCTCTCTAGTAAATTAAATAAAATTAGCCTTAAAGTAAGTTAAAATGTATATATTATCATTATATATTATTAGTCCTTTTTTCTATAACATTTGTGGTTAACCAAATCGAAATGGTTGCCTTTTTTCGAGCGTGTAATAGGTCCGTTTAGAAGTGCAAAAGATCTTTAGTTTCCTATTAGAAAATACACAATTCTTTAATGTCATGCTCTATTCGTTAACATTTAATACCGTTCTTACGCTCGTTATTAGGATCTTGACAAATACCATGCCTGCCAGTCGAAGAGTGGGTCTAGACATGGCATAAAAGAACTTTTTCTTGGTTGGTAATTAATCAGGTTAATATAAAATGGATTAATGTCACTTGTGGTGTCTAAAAGACGCTATAAACATGTCATTGCTTGACCTAAATAATGATAAGCGAAATTAAACTGAAATTGACTTTTTATATATCAGAATACCTACGTATAAATGGAAATAGCCTTTTGAAAAGTCTAATCACAAAAAAAAAATCCGAGATATCCACAAATGAAAGTCAGATGACAAAATAAAAAGCTCGAACATATCAAACTAATGAACAAAATCTATCATCTTGCTGACTCTGTACTGTCGTTTTCTTACGTAATACAAATTATTGATTAATCATGATTTTAACGTTTCAAGGTTATTTTCGAAATATGCATTTGAATGTCCCTTTGGTATCTGTAACTCTCAAATTTCAATCATAGTGTTCTCTATCAATGTTTATAGTTAAAAGCGGTTACTGTAAACGTCAAATTTCAGTCGACTGCGAGATGGAAGTCGATGTCCTATCTTACTGATATATCAAATGGCAATTATAAATGTTATAGAATAAGAAACACATTTCAGCCATCAGACTTAAGATACATTCAGCTGTAGAAAAAAATGCATTGAGAGAAAAGAAATAAGTGTTCAAATTTAAACCGAGGGAAACATAATAACTTTAAGAAGAAAAACAGGGACACTGGAGTTTAATACAAACAGACATCGACACACATTAACACGAACTATTTGATTTTAACTGCTATACTTCTGACTTGAAACACTACATTTTAAGACAAAAATGGTAAATTAATCCTGGTTAAATGTCATGCCAAACCTCCTGCTTTATAACATAGATTACCTTAGCCGTATTTGGCAGAAATTTGTGTGATCCTCAATGCTCTACAACTTTGAACTTGTTTGGCTTTAAAAACATTTTGATGTGAGCGTCACTGATGAGTCTAATCAATGTAGACGAAACGCGCATCTGGCGTTCTTAATTATAATCCTGGCACGTTTGATAACTTTCATGACAATGTTCAACATTATCGTAAAAATACAACGTGACAGAAAAGCAGCACAAACACATCCATCATGTTGATACAGATAAGTTCACATAGTTTAACGTGTGAGGTCCGAAATATCGTGAGCCTAAATCCATCAATTAGAAATACAACTTTAAAATTCTGATGGATTCAGTCGAGGATTAGGCCAGGCAATGGGTTAAGCGCGAGAAGGAAGACGTAGACACTCTATCCGAATGGCTTAAGGCAGTGAGGTCGTTAATACAAATAAGAATTAAGAAACTGAATGGGTCCATCAATGCCCATGCTACGTCAATCTTCAAAGATCCAATTGTTGCTAAACACCTATCTGACCTCCATGATAAATATGTTGTTGTCCCCGCAGACAAAGCCCCAAATAACATCGTGTTTGTCTGTAAAAGTCATTACATTAATTGCTTGATAAACGAATTATGTACAGACAATTCACTTGGAAACCCAACATATACCCTCACGACACTTACCAAAGAGGAAATCCTGGATAATCATAGGTCTGTTCTTTGTCCTTTGGTATTTCAACCAAAGATGAGGAACTTGATCTTCCATCACTGTATTGGATACCTAAACTACATAAGTGTCCTTACAAACAACGGTATATTGTTGGGTCTTCCAAGTGGTCCACGAAACCCCTTTCTAAATTATAAACATCCATCTTATCAGCAATCAAAGACGGGCTTCAAAGTTATTGTGAAACTGCCTATTCAAGAGGTGGCGTCAATCAGATGTGGATACTTAAAAATTCCAAAGATCTCTTAAAGTACATACAATCTAACTCTCTTTCATCTTGTAACAGTATTAAAACATTTGACTTTTCTACTCTTTACACAAGTATTCCACATTCCAAACTAAAATACAAATTAAAAGAGTTGGTAATACTTTGCTTCATAAAAAAGAATAGCCAACGTAGATACAAGTATCTTGTCTTAGGGAGGGATAAATCCTACTTTGTAAAGAATCACTCTGAAACCGATATTATCAAGATGCTTGATTTTTTGATTGACAACATATTTGTAACGTTCGGGGGACGTGTTTTCAACAGACTGTCGGCATCCCAATGGAAACAAACTGTGCCCCTCTACTTGCTGACTTGTTTCTTTATTATTATGAGGCTGACTTCATGCAGGAACTTCTTAGGAAGAAGGATAAGAAGTAAGCAATATCCTTTAACTCTACTCTCCGCTATATAGATGACGTTCTTTCACTAAACAATTCAAAATTTGGTGACTATGTTGATCGCATCTATGCCATCGAATTGGAGATAAAGGATACTAGAGATACAGTTAAGTCGGCTTCATATCTTGACTTACATCTAGAAATTGACAATGAGGGTCGGTTGAAGACAAAACTTTACGACAAAAGAGATGATTTCAGCTTTCCAATTGTGAACTTTCCATTTCTAAGTAGCAACATTCCAGCCATGCCTGCATACGGGGTATATATCTCCCAAATGATACGATATTCCCGTGCTTGCGTTTCCTTTCATGATTTTCTTGAGAAAGGGTTACTGCTCACAAGGAAGCTATTAAACCAAGAGTTCTAAATAGTGAAGTTGAAATCATCCCTTCGTAAATTTTACGGACGCCATCACGAGTTGGTTGACCGTTATGGAATAACCCTTTCACAAATGATATCGGATATGATCCTTACGTCATAACTACAATCTCCTTCCCTTTCATGAATTTGACCTACCGAATAAGACTATTTACCGGATTTGTAATCACATAAGCAACACGACGGGTGCCGCATGAATCCGCTTACCCTTCCAGAGCACTTGAGATCACCCATAGTTTTTGGTGGTGTTCGTGTTGTTTTTTTTTTTAGTTTTCTATGTTGTGTCATGTGTACTATTGTTTTTCTGTTTGTCTTTTTCATTTTTAGCCATGGCGTTGTCAGTTTGTTTTAGATTTACGAGTTTGACTGTCCCTTCGGTATCTTTCGTCCCTCTTTTAAGTGATATCACATGTCGTCGTTAATAGGTTGTATGAGTCTCAAAATGAGACAACTGTCCATACAAGTCACAATTTGTAAAAGTAAATCATTACAGGTCAAAGTACTGTATTCAACACGGAGCAATGGCTAACACTGAACTGAACAGCAAGCTAAATTAGTCCCCAAAAATTACTAGAATAAATGTAACACCATTCAAACATGAAAAATCAACAATCTTATTATAAAAAAAGATTCCAGGATTCAAAAGCTGCAGATATAAGATAAAATATGTCATTGTGCGGATTGCAGTGACAAGATCCCCCTATAAAGTCAACTTAGGAATTTTTGATCCTCAATGCTCTTCAACTACGTACTTTATAGGCCCTTTAAACATTTTTTGATTCGAGCGTCTCTGATGAGTCTTTTTAAGACGAAAGCGCGTATGGGGTAATTATCAAATTTTAATCCTGGTATCTATGATGGGTTTATTAGCTAAAAAAAGCTGCGACTTGACATATTTCAAATATTGCAAACGAAAACCATGTAAAAGATAGCAACTCAAATTACGATAAACAATATGACAAAACATAATAACAACAGTTGAATTTGAATATTGTCTTATGGAAACTACTTTAAATATATGAAACCGAAATAATATCTTTGTGTTTCAAAATAACATACGAACGCTATGTATTGCCAGACCAATTTGCAATCATATTTTGTTTGAATTTAATGACACAAAACTAATGATATTCTTCGATGCCCTTTATTTCAGTATTTATATCTATATATTCTTTCATACTTATTTCTTTTATTGACAAAGTTACTATCTCAAACTAAATTTAGTTTCAATCTAATACCTTAGTATTTCAAATCACCGTGGTATTTTAAATCTTATTTGCAGATTTAAACTGACATTTGCCTTTCTAACATTTAAAACACCTTGCCAGTAAGACAAATCTAAGAGCAGTTGATATATAGCATGTCATCTTTATATTTAGATCATAATGAGTTATTTTAGAAACAATCTAGCATGTCATCTTTATATTTAGATAATAATGAGTTATTTAAGGAACAATTGCACATGTGACATGTCATCTTTATATTTAGATTATAATGAGTTATTTTGGGAACAATTGCCCAAACGCATATCACCTTTATATTTCGATCACAATGAGTTATTTTAGGAACCATTGCATATATAGCATGTCACCTACATATGTAGATTACAATGATTCACTTTAGAAACAACATTTTTATTACTATCGCAATTAAAATTATTCGTATTTCATGTGTGACAGTAAAGTTTTAACATTTACAGATTTTAAAACTAGAGCATATGCGTATATTTGTCTAATGGAAACGTGTCGAGCAGGTGTTTGTGCTTATTCTGCAACCACATGCCATTAATGTTTTCTTTCCAGGAAAAAAGTGTCAAACATAATGATGATGTTTCATTAGGAAATATAGGTCTGGCACTTTCCAATGTTACCTTTGGAGGAAAAACGTGCCAAACTTTATGAGGATTATTCTTAAATGAGAGGCAAAAGATACCAGAGGGACATACAAACTCATAGATAGAAAATGAAGTGATAAAGCTCAAAAAGAAAAAAGAAAAGAAACAACTAAAAGTACTCAAGAAACAACATAGAAAACTAAACACTCAGCAACACGAACCCCATTGGGTGATCTCAGGTGCTCCGGAAGGGTAAGCAGGTTCGGCTCCACATGTGGCTAATATCGTGTTGCTCATGTTATTACAAACCTTGTGAATAGTCCTTTTTTGAATGTAGTTACGACATGAAAAACATATTCGATATCATCTGCGAAACGGTTATTCCATGACGGTCATCCATCTCGTAATGGCGTTCATAAAATTGTGGAATGGATAATTTCGACTTTCCTATTTGGAACTCTTGTTATAATAGATTCCTTGTGAGCAGCAACCATCTATTAAGGAAATCATGGTAGGAAATACAATCGCGGGAATATCGTAAAAATGAGGGATATATAGTCCATATGCAGGTTCTGCATCTGAATGATGCTACATAGAAATAAATAGTTCAAAGTTCGGAGGATGAAATCATATCATTTGTCGTTAAATTTTGATTTCAATCGACCCTCATTGTAAATTTCTAGATGTTAGTCATTAAAACAGGCAGATGTAACTTTATTTCGGTTTGCTGATGCCATGTTTGAAATGGTCAATATATAATGTAAATAAAAATTGAAAAAACGTTTCTACATCTTTTATCAAACTTTCCGCCTACAATGCAGCTGATATCCGCATTCTATTATGTATAAAAAATATGAACTGATATCTTATTGCGGTATATCTACATCCTTTGTCGCTATTTAACTTTCAAGAATGACAAGCAATGACACTTTATATAAAGCTTAGTGTTAATTTGTATGTGGAAATATACAACAAGTTTGAAATTTGATTTTGAATTTACAATTGATAAAGGCATATCATTTTATGTTGTTATATGTAGATGACAAGTGTTTCTAATGAAATGTCAACATCTTATTATTTTATCTAGCAATTGTCTTCAATTACCTCAAAAACTCTGTAACAACTAAATAACTAAAACAGTTGATTTGCAATCCTCAAATGTGTCTGTTTTGATTTCGTTTAAAGGAGTACTTTTTAAACACTTCAGTGTCTATTTCATTTAAATAAATTAGTTTATGTGAAATATTTTAATTGATTTTGTCTTTAAAAACGACCCGATATGCCGAAAAATGTCACTTTTCAGATGGTTTTCGTCAAAAATGAAAGTGGCCGCATCCGTGTTTATCCTCAATCTTTATATATGTTATGTATTATCATAAAATACAACTTACATTTTAATAGAAAGGTTCAACACGAATGCGGCCACTTTCGTTTCACACGAAAACCGTCTAAAATTCAACAAAAATGCTAGAATTGTGAAGATTATAGTAATTAAGCATGACTTAATGGTGCTAGTACCTGATATATGTGCATTGTATTGTCAAAAACAACCCATATTTAAGTAGCAGAAGCATTCTACTGTACAAAAAAAACTATAAGTTTACATTTTAACATTTTTTTAAAACTGCTATATTTTGGGGGTAAAAGGGATCTTACTGGACCTACTCCTTTCCTTAGTTTATTGTTTTTTACTATTTCCATTATTTAATTCATTACCTGGTATAATCTTTGATCGAATCAATAAGTTCTTAGAAGTTGGATTTCAAATTGGACGTTTTAGCTCGCTATATATCTGGCCTTTGGATAAGAAGAGAAGTTTTGTCAGCAATGTTCAGGTGATCATACAATACGCCACCAGCCACAGTATATTCAGGTATGAATTTGGAACTATCACATGTAAAAAATCAATCTTTCTCGGACTGGCAAGCATGGGGCTCCAAATCAAAAGTTGTGTGAACAAAAGCCAACTGAGAGAATGTAAATACTATTCCACTGTTTTCGGTCTATCGTATTAAATTATAATCCTGGTACGTTTGATACATTGTAACTAGTTCCAACATGTGAATTTGGAACTAGCATAGGTACAAGTAGACTTGACTTGAAGTCGTCAATTTTAGAATTTTGTCAACACGAGTTAGGCGATCACGTTATATGTCAACAATCTCAAAGTAATTGTTCTGTTTGAAAGCAGATGTTTGAGTATTTGAAAGGTAAATGTCAACATATCTCTAATCTAAAGACTAAAAGTATACAATTATGATTGCATTCCATAACGTCGTTAGCCTGTCGTTTTATGTATTTTTGTATGATTCCATATGTGTCTGAAAAAGATGAATCAAGACAAATCTTAGACAATTTGGTTTTGATTTAATAAATCAAATTAAATATCATAATAATGATAATGAATACCATTAAACCTATCAAGAAATCGATATCTTTGATGTTTTAAAAATAACGATTTAGTCAAGTCGTATTAATAAACAAAATTATATTTGGATTTGAATGCATTACAAGTAGTTTTCATTTTTAAACCATTGATAAATTTTGTGTTTTTTATTTGTTTTAGTAAGTGTTTGTCTCACTGAAATTGAAGTGAACTCTTTTAACCTTTAGAGCAATGCAGACAATGAAGTTTGGTTGACTACTTTAACTTAAAGACAATATATTGCGTCAATATTATATTGTAATATTTATCAACATATCAGTGCTTGCAAATGAATAATTTGTCTTCAAATTGATGAAGTGTTAACGTGCGTGTATCGCCAATCAATTATTTACGCACAGAGGCTAATGTGTTACCTAACATAAACAAGCGGTCAAAAAAATGTCTATGGACGTTTGGATATAAAGAAAATGTGGTATCAATACCAATGAGACAACTCTCCATCCAAGTCACAATTTATAAAATTAAACCCTTATAGGTCAAGATACGGTCTTCAACATGGAGCTTTGGCTCACACCGAACAGCAAGCTATGATGGGCCCTAAATAAATACCAATGTAAAACTATTCAAACAGGAAATATTTATTTAATTTATCACAATTCTAATCATTTTCAGTGTGAGTGATTTTTTGTACCTTAAATGAACTTATTCGTGAATATTTTTCCTTTTATGTCTGGGCATGTTTCAGGGGTTCAAAATATGTTTACGTTCGAAAGGTTTTGAATTTGTTTGGATTTTCAGTGTGTTTGATTTTTTTTGTAGATTGAATAACCACCTGGGTTAGTCTAAATAAAACAACAGTAGTATACCACTGTTGAAGCCATAAATAAAGTAAAGGAAAACAAAGCAGCGTCACAAACCGAAACCGAGGGGAACACATCAACTATGAGACGAAATCATACGCAAAACGACGGGTGTCCTATATTCATTATCATCTGCTTCCCCTTCCGCAGTATTTTGGGGAGCTTCTGTTTTGTTCGGTCTATGTTGTGTTTGTGTTGTTTGTCTTTTTTCATTTGTTAATTTATTTTTTTTTTACTTATGAGATGACTGTCCTTTTGGTATCTTTCGCTACTCAATTTGAACAATGATCAAACAAAAGCTTTACCGTAATTAAAAGCAATAAAACAGGGGGTTTTATAATGTTGTGTGATATGTTTTATGTTGAGTGTTATATTTTGTGTAGCTTTGATGTGTAGCGTAAAAGAGATGATATTAGTAATCTTCTTCGGCTCATTATATATAATGTGCCGATTAGAATGCAGTTGTGACGTTCTCGTCCTATTAAAGTTATAATTGTCATCTGATATCTAAGATATGACAACGATTTTCTTCTTTTATATTTGATAAACAATGATAACTTAAATTACATTGATGACAAGTAATTAAACTTCATATTGGAGTTGTGCTTATTTGTATAACATGTGATATAGGGAACAGCGTGTTTGAAGTTTGATTTTAAAATAACAATTCAAAAGGACAAATCGCAACTGAAAATTATCGCATGTGATTTTTAGTAAAAAAATAAACTGCATTAGTTGTCCATTGAAGTAAGTTAATTTAAATAGTACGTACTAACAATGCACTATATATCAATATATATGAAATTGTTACAATTGACTATAACAATAAAATCAAGTATATGTAATATTAGGTATAAAGTTTATTTAGTTATGTTAGTACAATATCATTTTCCATAAATACAATCAATGTTAATTCTTATTCAATTTTACAATAACATTCAAATAAAAACCTGCACAATATCTCATACATATATATTATCTTTGTTCGATTAAATCAGTATTCTGAAGTCCCTCGTACTATTGATGTAAGTAAATCATGGCGATGTTTTTCGTCTTTCGCGGTAACGCTTTTTACTTCTGGGTCTACCTTCATTTGTTTTCATTCAGTCTAAGCGTTGTTGGTTTACGTCGAATAACTTTTACTTTCATGTTTGTTCCAAACATTCCTTGAGTTACGTTATTACCGTTTAGCAAACGGTGTAACGAAGCACCTCAGAAGAAATCGGCAATATTGTCCATGATAATGCTGTCTAAAGTTTTACAAAGTAGCTTCTTAACTTTGAACAGTTTATTTTGTTCACAATAGTCCACAGCCGTTCTTCCTGACGAGTCCTTTTTCATAATATATGCACCTTTCTTTAATAAAAATTCTACAAAACTAAGAATTTCTTTCTCGTTCGCCTTTGACTGACATGCGGTGATAAGTAAAGTAGACTTTGTAGAGTTTTTAAAGTTAACATCTGTATATTCTTTCAGCTGAAGTTGAGCCAATGCAAGATTACCGCTAATAACAAAGTTAAATAAATCTTGGAAATCCTCTTCTAATTTCTCCATGACGAACTGATTTTTCTTAGAACACTTATTGAGTTTTTCACTTATATTAGATAACAAACCCATGATTTCTCTTTGCGAGTTTGAGTAAGCGTCCTCCATTTTATAGTTATAATCACGTGATGTTATCCAATGAAATTATAACATCAAAAGGTAAAAAGGTTACTTTGTTTTCCATTCGTCTTATGTTGAAGTGTGAAATTAATAATCTTGTTTTAAAATCAAAACTAAGCCGTGAAGCATACATCTATTGTATCTCTCTAAACAATCTATCAGATAACAGTTTTTAGGTCAACTGCTTCAAGGTTCTATTGAAAATGGGGAAGATCCTTAAAATCAAGACATTCAAATCTTCCATATCTATATAAGACACTATTATAATGTTGACGTCATAATATGCGTATTTCGTACAGACATATATAGGAACTACTGAGTTGATGCTGTTAATATCTATTTGTCAACTAGCTATAGAAATCAAAAAAGAAGCTTTGTATTGATAATACCACCTCATATGAAGTTGCTTTTTTAGTTCGAAAATATATTTTATCAAAATATTATCAAATATAATACAAAAAAAAATGAAACCCCATATGATATAGTAACCACAAATAAAATGCGTTTCATTCTTACGCCTAGCACTATCGATTGTCTGACCAGAAAAACCTGTATGTAAATCCGGTAAAAGAAGTTATTTTGAAACTCCATTCGTACATTCTATACGGGTATCAACATAATAATAATAGTTATCAAACCATGGTACCAGGATTATAATTTAGTACGCCAGACACGCGTTTCCCCTTCATCAGACTCATCAGTAGCGCTCAAATCACAATATGTATTAAGCCAAATAAGTAAAAAGTTGAAAAACTTTGTGTATCCAAAATTCCCCCAAATGTTGTGCCAAATACGGCTAAGGTAATCTATGCCTGGGATAAAAAAAAAATCCTTAGTTTTTTTAACAATTCAAAAATAGAAAATTTGTAAAAATGACTACATGATTGATATTCATGTCAACACCGAAGTGTTGACTACTGGGCTTGTGATACCCTCGGGGACGAAACGTCCATCAGCAGTGGCATCGACCCAGTGGTGCAAATAGTTATCAAATGTACCAGGATTATAATTTAGTACGCCAGACGCGCGTTTCATCTTTATAAGACTCATCAGTGACGCTCAAATCAAAATATACAGGAAAATTATAAAAATGACCACATTATTGATATTCATGTCAACATAATAATAACACGTATGAATTGAAGTAGATAATAATATAAAGTAAAATCACACAAAATATTGAACTTCGAGGAAAATTCAAAACGAAACGTCCCTAATCAAATGACAAAATCAAATAAGAAAACAAATCAAACGAATGTACAATAACTGTCCTGACTTGGAACAGGCATTTTCAAATGCAGAAAAATGGTTGAACCTGTTTTTTAAAATCAATAAACCTCTCACTTGTATGACAGTCGCATCAAATTTTATTATACTTCAACGATGCGTGACCAAAACAGACATAAAAGGTAAAATTGTGAAAATAGGGGTACAGTCACAATCACAATTGGATCCCTTAACAAAAAAGCACAAACATTAAGAAGCCTGAGCATCAGTCTTAGCATGTAGAGTCCTGACAAATAATTTCTACAGAGGAACGAGACCCAAGTTTTTTTTTTATTTTCTAATCTTGTTATGGCTTCTTACACATCTGTGCGGAATAATGTCGGCCATTTATACGTATAACGCTTTCTTGTGAATATAGACGTGTATACCCTAGATCACATGGTAAAAACATTTTGAAATGAGCTAATGAAATGTGGTTAAAAGATATTGAAAGAGTATATGAAATTGTGTGAGACCAATAATGTTATATACAGTGCTGTTTAAAATATGATGCGGATTTGTACAAATACTGTGTTAATTGACAGTCCTTGATGAGCATTGTCTAAACTGCTATAAGAATGTTTGTTTGATAAAACAAAATATAAAGGTGAAAAAACAAAGACACTCCAAATGAAAGAAATTTCTGTTATGATGTTTGCAATGATACAATAGAACATTTTCTCCTTGGTTTAACCACCATATAATTTATTTTAACCTTTAAAATGTGACAAACTGTAACATGTAACAAACAACTTAACCTTTCCAGCTTTTGTTGTTTGGATATCAGCTAGACGTTTATTACACTGACGTGGTTCCATGTGTGAATAACAACCAAAGTTATCTTTTCTATAGATTTTATGTAACGGTCAACCAAGTCCAAAAACTTTCGATGTGTATAAAACAACCAAAGTTATCTTTTCTATGGATTTCACATAACGGTTAACCAAGTCTACAAACTTTCCATGTGTATAAAACAACCAAAGTAATCTTTTCTATGGATTTCACATAACGATCAACCAAGTCTAAAAACTTTCAATATTAACAGGATTCGAGATAAAATATTCTAGTTCTTGACAGCAGTAGCGTTTCTGTCAAAAAGCAATAATCTATTTAAACACGTGTTGTAGTTACCGTAAGTCCGAGTAAATCTAGACTCAAATTTTTAAACAACACCCATCGTCATATTCGTCACAGAGTTTCCAACGAAGAAAAATAGATTAAAAAGACAACTCAGCCTAGGCTGTTTTGACAGTGATTGAAAATACCCATACAAGTTAATACTAGAATATCTTTCTTTGTCCATAAATAATTGTGGGTATTGTCTGCAGGGCAGATTAATTTATATCGTTTTTCAATTTCTTCCATGGACTTAACATGGAACATGTTATACTCATCAAATTGTTTTCCATAACTGTGTGGTCTATGTTTTGTCAGATACATACGGGTGTTTATATATAGATGATAATAAGTGAAAAGTTGATAAGAGTTATAATTCGGTGCTTGGAATTGTAAAAAAAAAGTAGACCTTTCCAAGCCTAAATTTTAATATGATGTTTTTCTTAAGCTTTGAATAAAAAGCCATGTCCTAAATCCAATGAAACAGGGGCTGCACGTCACTGATGTCACTATTGAAATAAAGTTAGCCTAAAAAAAGTTTAAATGTAACTGTTGTATCAATAAACTTGTGATTAACGATAACAATTGTGGTCAACCTAATGGAAATGGCAGCCTTTCGAGTGTGTGATTGGTCCGCTTCGAAGTTTTCCTATAATAATAGTAATAATTCTATCACGACATACTCTGTTTGTTAACATTGAACACATCGGTCAGATTATTGAGATATTGACATATATCATGCCTACTCATGTAAGAATATCATAGAACATGACATAAACGTACTAATCTTAATTGGTAAATGAACAGGTTAATATAATATGGACATGTGTATGCCGAAATGTCAATTGTGGTGTCTAAAAACGCTTTTAACATGTCAAAATTCATAATCAAAAGTATACTAAATTCGATCAGAAGTAAAATAAAACAAAACTGAACTCGATGGAAAAACAAAAACGAAAGGTCTCTAATCAAATGGCAAAATCAAAAGTTCAAACTCATCAAACGAATAGTTAACCAAAATTTATCACACTGCTGTTATGTTAAGTTTTAATCTTAAGATTCAGAATCAAACTGGTATCCTCTTTTCTATATGTTGCAATACCTACAGTAAAATGATAAAAGCCTTTTGGAAAGTTTAATCACAAAAATAACTCCGAAGATCTGCAAAAAGGAAAGTCCACAATCAAATGGCAATATCAAAAGCTCAAATACATTAAACGAACGAATTTCGACTATCTTATTCTTGACTTGGTACAGACATTTTCTTATATAGAAAATGCTGGATTAACAATGGTTTTAACGAAAGCTAGCTCTGTCAGTTTATTTTTGACATATGTATTTGAACCTCTATTTTCGTAATTGCAAGTTCAGACTCAAATTACGTTCATGTTGTTCTCTATCAATGTTTAAGGTTAACAACGTTTCCTTTAAACGTCATAACCAATTTCAGCCATTTCTTCGGTTTGAAAGTCGATGTCCTATCTCACTGATTTATCAAATGGCCATTACATCTGTTATAGAATGAGAAACACATTCTAGCCATCAAACTTAAGGTGGTATGGGTGTCTTCCTTCATCTTGGATCGAAAAAACAGTGAACCGAAGGTCCAGATTTTCAATCATGTTAGCAAAATGTTATGCAGGAATGCAGATATTTGATATGAATTTTCATTTAAAAGAACCAATTTATAAGAATATAACTTAAAAATATTATTATTTTTGCAAATGATGAAAATTTTTGTTTGTTTTTTTATTTTTTTTAAATTGCCATTTTAAGGGGAGGTAACTCTTAAATAGTGCACTTTCTGTTGGATTCTACATGGAATTTTCCTATTTTGTATTAAACTGGAAAAAACTCACGGTGACCCTAACTTTTCTTTAGAAATTCTAAAAGCATTGTCTGAAAGCTATCTTCTCCTTAAGTATTTAACAATTCTATCATTTTGTTTAGTTTCTAACCACAAAATGGTGTTTTTTTCCTGTATAATCCTTTCAAAATGTCTCAATTTGTCGTGTCCAGTAGCTTGAGAAAATATGCGGTGACCTATCATTTTCATTTTTTTTTCAATATCAATAGATACTACATTTTGGCAAAGTATGAACACATTCTATCAATTTTATTTAAGACTCCCATACCACCTTAAGATGCATTTAGCTGAAGAAATAAATGCAACAGTAGTATACCGGTCTTCAAAAGTCATATACCGATTGAGAGAAAAGAAATCCGGTTTACAAATTAAAACCGAGAAAACATATCAACTATAAGAAGAAAAACAGGGGCACTGGAGTTCAATAAGAAATAGAGGCCAACAAACAACAAAACGAACGAATTGATTCTAACTGCTATATTTCTGACTTTTAACATTACATTTTAAGAAAAAAATGGTGAATTGATAGATAAAGGCAACAGTAGTATCCAGCTGTTCAAAACTCATCAATCCATAGACAAAAAACAAAATAGGGGTAACAAACTAAAACCTAGGGAAACGCATTAAATATAAGAGGAGAACAACGGCATCACACTAAAATGTAACACACAGAAAAGGACCGAGCATCAGACAAAATCCCACGAAAAAAACAAAGATAACATCCAAACCAAATACATGAATTTGGGATAGACAAGTACCGTGACACGTCCTATCGCAATGTTAATTTACACTCAAAATATGAGAAAACAAACGACGCAACGTTAAAATGTAACACACACAGAAACGAACTATTATATAACAATAGCCATATTCCTGACTTGGAACTTTAAAGGAAAAAATGGTGGGTGGAACCTGGTTTTGTGGCATGCCAAACCTCGCACTTTAATGTCTTTGAGAAATATAACATCAAAATGACAACACAACACCACAGAACTACAATATTAATAAATTAGAGAACACAATTGACAAAGAATCACACGAACTAAAGGCAACAAGTTCAAAATTTTAATACGCCTGAAGTGCATTTTGTCCACACAAGACCCACTAGTGACGCACAGATACAAAAGTTTGAAAATCGAAACAAGTCCAAAGCCGAACAGCATCGAGGACCAAAAGATTAAAAAAGTTGTGCCAAAAACGGCAAGGGTGTTCTGTTAGTTACCAGAACATCCCTATCATTTAGAACAATCAATACTTTTGCAAACAGTAAATTTTATAAAACGACTATACAAAAGATGCATATGACAAAACTACAATATTGATTTACCACAGGAAACAACTGAAACACGTTACACAACCAGACATTCACAACACAAAAAGTAGACACATCCGAATATTTTTAAACCTCAACGCCAAGTGACGTCATATTTGAAACTGTAAAAAAAGACAAAAAAATTACGTCATTTGAATTTGTAAAACAGATCATCAAAAAATGAAAAATTACGTCACATTAGAATGAATAAGATAGATTTAGGATTGATCTAAGATTAATTCGAACTAAATACTGATATTGCTTTTAATAACAATGCACATTTCAATACTTATTAATAGCAAACTAAGGTAGCAATTAATTATATCATAAAGCTATGTCCGGTTTGTTTTGAATCTATCTTCAAACGTAAAATATCGTACTGATTACGTTGAAAAAAATCAAATCGAATAAATGAAGGCGCTGATTAATTTTAATTACCATAAAACATAAATATAATAGAAAAAGACGTTAACACATTTGACAAAATCCAAAGAGAAATATAAATCAATTGCTTTAAAAAAGCAATTGTAGGGGGTCTTTCCCCCTTTAAAATTAATTGAATTGGGGGGGGGGGGGGGGGGGTGTTTGTTTGTTTGTTTGTTTGTTTGTTTGTTTGTTTGTTTGTTTCTGTATGGGGTTTATATTATTGTTACCGGAAAAGGTTCATGTTTAGTTTGGAAAGTTTTTCTTTTATTTTAGGTACAGCGCGCGCGCCACATCACGTGACACGGGTTTATAATAACGAAAAGATAGTCTTTTTATTTCTCTTTAGGTCGGGACGTTGGACAGACAACATCTATAGAGATGGAATGTACACAATGTAATTTCTTTTGTCATTGTAGGAAATTGACATCTTGTTGACAGTTCACGGGCAGTGCATGTTTTGGATTTAATTGATCCGGTGTAACTTTAAAACACATTTATTGATTATTTTCTGATAATGTACATTTTTCAGCACTTGTTTGTAACACAGATTAGTATTTCAATCTCGGAGCGGACATTTTATTGTAGGTTTTTACTGAGATTTACGGACCTAGCCAGCGATTTTTACGGCATTGCCATTTATTTTCTCTAGGAAAATTCTTGAGAGGTAGCTGCACCAAGTTTTTTTATAAACCTTTAGTACATGTATGCACTGCTGACTGCAAATTTTGAGGTCGATTGTACTTGTAGTTTCAGAGTACATGTGGATTTTTTTTTCAGAAGTGACGCAAGAACAATATTAAATTTCAATTTTTCATGAAACATGATTGATTGATCATCATCATGATTGATTGATTACTTGACTGATTGATTGATTGATCATGATCATGATTGATTGATTACTTGATTGATGTGACGCAAGAACAATATTAAATTTCAATTTTTCATGAAACATGATTGATTGATCATCATCATGATTGATTGATTACTTGACTGATTGATTGATTGATCATGATCATGATTGATTGATTACTTGATTGATTGATTGATTGATTAGTTGGTTGGTTGGTTGGTTGGTTAAACACGTTGGATAGGGTCAATTGAAATAGCGAAAAAGAAACAAAGATCTTGGACCCTATATTAAACACATGAGACAGAAACATGATTGATTGATCATGATCATGATTGATTGATTGATTGATTGATTGATTGATTGATTGATTAGTTGCTTGGTTGGTTGGTTGGTTGGTTGGTTAAACACGTTGGATAGGTTCAGTTGAAACAGCGTAAAAGAAACAAAGAAGATCTTGAATCCTCTGATTGATTGATTGATCATGATCATTATTGGTTGATTGATCATGATCATGATTGATTGATTGATTGATTGATTGATTGATTGATTGATAGATTGATTGATTGATTGATAGATTGATTGATTGATTGATTGATTGGTTGGTTGGTAGGCAAACACACACAAAACTCTTCAAGTAGTGCCCCAAATCACATATGGACATGACCTTGACCTTGTGACCTTGTGACCTTTGTCAAGGTCATTGCTTCACAATGTCATTGCAAAAGACCCTATGGGTCAAGGACCTTTTGTTTAAGAGTTTTGCCCAATAATGGCTTTTTATAAACCATCAATGGGGGTTATGTCCCTTACATAATGGTAAAACCAATACAATCATAAAGTAACAAAGTTGCCCCTTAAAGTACTCAACATTTTTTACTGCTTAAATTTTCTGTATCTATAACCATTCAAGAATTATAGGGAAATCAAAGACATATGAAAATCTAAAATATGACCTTGACCTTTGACCTTGACCTAATTTTCTTAGTTAGGAATCAGGGGACTCAAATAAAAACATTCCAGGGTTATACTGTTAACGGTTTATGAGTTAAAAAAATATAGCGACAAATTTATTCCGTAAAGGTAGATAACTCCTATAAAATTTCATCGAATCGCTTCGATCCAAATACGCCAAAAATTACTGAGGATGTAACGAACAATTTGTGAAAAGAATTTTGTCGCTATCTTTTTTTGTTATGAAGGAGATGCACACACATGATAAACAGTGAATAGGGAGATAACTCTCACAAAGAAAATGGTTCGGCTTAGCAGGGTGAAATTTAAAAGCGCATAAACTATACGATACCATATGAGAAATATCTAAGCGACATATTGCGAAACAAACATTTATCGCAAGAAAAAAATTTGGCGGAAGAAAAAAAAAAATAATAATAATAATAATAATAATAATCAGAACAAATACAATAGGACTTTCCACAGAAAAGTGGAAAGACCTAATAAAAAATATAACATTAAACATTTAAACTAAATACATAAATTTGGGATAGACAAGTACCGCGCACCACGTCTTATAGTAATGCGAATTGACACACATATTTGCCGTTTTTAGCACAACTTTTTTTTATCTTTTCGTTTTCGATACTGTTCAACTTTGTACTTCTTTCGGCTTTCAAACTTTTGTATCTGGGCGTCACTAGTAGGTTTTGTGTGGACGAAATGCACTTCTGGCGTATTAAAATTGTAACTTGTTGCCTTTTGTTGGCTGTTGTTCGTGTGATTCTTTTTCAATTGCGTTCTCCAATTTATTCATATGGTAGTCCTGTAGTTTTGTGTTATCATTTTGATGTTGTATTTCACATGGCCATAAAAGTGCGAGATTTGGCATGCCACAAAACCAGGTTCAACCCACCATTTTTCTTTTTTTTTTTTTTTTTTTTTTTTTTTTTTTTCAAAATAAATATCTTTTATTATATATCTGCTGCTTTAACAATTTACTCGGATTACAGCGTTAGCCCGAGTATCCCTGTAATAAGTTACTGAATTTCCAGGGAAAAGTTCAGTAAAGTATACTAAAGTATTAAAGTGTTAATTATATATATCACATACACATTCTTTCAAATACAGTGTATGCATATAACAATAAAATTTCATAGTATAAATCACGTGTTTACGGAACATCATTTTGCCATCCGAATTTGTGTTCATCGTCCCGTGTTTACATCTTTGACCCAGTTAATTGTACTTTACCTTTTGTGCTGGATTAGTTACAAATCATTGTCCGAAAGCTAGTGCAAAAGGAAGCACATGTTTGTTGTGAAAATAAATTTTTGGATTAGATAAAACTTGTTTGGTAAGTGTTATTTACTGTTCGTTAACAATTTTGTCATAGAAACAAAATAAATGTATCTAAAGTGAAAAAGGTTAGATGTTTCTGGAAATATAATAGAAAGAATAAGGATTTTAACATGTGATTTGATACCAACAAAGTGAACATACACACAATATATTACTTGATCATATTCGGTGTAAATTTAACAAATCAGTGTTGAATTATAATCATTTTAGTTTTATATGTTACATTTAAAAAAAGTGTCTTGTTTGGTTTGTTTTTACATACAAAAAATGAAAAACCAACAACTACAACTACAACATACATGTACAATATAAAATCTAGCATAGCTATTGATTATCACACCACACAATTGTATACATTTCAATTACATATAATTTTGAATATTTTTAAGCATCTTACTTATTGTTTTATTTCTATACTCCATCAGATGATATCTGTATTTAAATTCTTGTTTAAATATTTCATAAACATTAACTTGATTTATTTTATTATTTGAAATACAATTGCATTTGTGTAGAGTGAATAGGATGACTGTCAAGAGATAATTAATATCATTTAATGAGTCCTCTTCTATTTTATATCCTACTACTAAGTGTTTTAAAGTAACTATATGCTCACCAATATGAAGCTTATTTAATAAAATACAAATTTTATTCCAAAAAACTTTAAAATAAGTACATTCCATGAAATTGTGTTGATAAGTATCTGGTATCCCACACACTGAACACAGATTGGTGTTTTTAATTTTCCATGTGAAAAGATGTGTACCTACAGGTAGTATATAATGTAATAATTTCCATCGAACCATTTTTAATTTATTGTCTTCTAAATAATTAAAAATAAAATTTAATGTGTATTTAATTTTTGGTTGAATTTTATCTATATTTAGTTCTTTCCGCCATTTTGTAAACCCTATAGGAATATCTTTATTTACATTAGATAAGATGACATAAATATCTTTATTATCAATTTTTTGTAAATCAGATATAATTGCGCCTTGTTTTAAACATAGTTGTTTTTTACAATTAACAATAGTTTTTAATGAGTTTTGTTTTTGTAATATATCTTTCCAATGATTTGGTATGCTCTTTCTTATTTGTATTATTTCTGCAATCCAATTTCTTTTACATTTTAACTTATTGAGTATTTTTTCTTTTGATATTCTTCCTCTGTCATCAATTATGTCATTTACATAGATTATGTTGTCTTTTATCCAATGATTAAAAACTAAACTGTGCCCATTTAACTTTATGTATTTGTTACCCCATATAATTTGTTGTCTAATGGTTCTAAAGTTTTCTGGTTTATTAGTTTGACCACCTCCATATTTTACCCAGGTTTTAAGTATTTCAAAGTAAAATTTAGGGATTTTGTTGTTTTTGATATTTATTGATTTTAAATTATCCAGATTCATGTGAAATATTAAAAAATTTGATCCATATTGATTAAAGTATAATGTGGGAATAATTTTCCAATTTGACTGTTCACCTTCTATTAATCTTTTTACCCATTTAATTTTTATTGCATCAATAAACTTGTCAATATCTATCATTCCAAGTCCTCCCTCAGTTTTTTTCATGTTAATTGTTTTTCTTTTAATTTTTTCTTTTTTATGGTCCCAAATGAATTCATAAATCATTTTTTTAAATTTAAATAGTGAATCTTTGTCGATATCAGTTACAGAAGCTAAATATGTTATATTTGGTATAACTAGAGATTTCACGACAGTTACTTTTCCGATCATTGTTAGCTTTCTTTTTTTCCATGAGTTAAGAATTTTTTCAGATTTTTGAAGTTGTTTTTCTATGTTTAAATTCATACATTGAGATTTATTATATCCAAAGTGAATGCCAAGGCTTTTAACAGTCTCTTTGCTCCAGTTAATATTCTCAAAATTGTCTTGAATATGTTTTAATTTTCCGAAACCTAATCCTTCAGTTTTACTTCGATTTAAAATAAGTCCTGATAGAGAACCAAATACTTCAATTATATTAAATGACTGAGAGATTTCATCTTTAGAGCATAGAAACAATGTAGTATCATCAGCTAACTGGCTTATTATAAGGCTGTGCGTTTTTCTATCTAACTTTATATTTATTCCCTTATTAAAGATTATTGTCGTTTCTTATTCTACAGGCTAATATTTCGACTGCAAAGACGAATAAAATGGCGCTTAAAGGACATCCTTGTCGAATTCCTCTAAAAATATTCACCATTTTTCCTTTAAAAAAGACCTGTACCAAGTCAGGAATATGGCCATTGTTATATTATAGTTTGTTTCTATGGGTGTGTTACATTTCGTTGCATCGTTTGTTTTCTCTTATTTTTTAGTGTATTCATATTGCGATAAGACGTGTCACGGTACTGGTCTATCCAAAATTAATGTATTTGGTTTTGATGTTATATTTGTTATTCTCATGGGATTTTGTCTGATGCTCGGTCCGTTTCTGTGTGTGTTATATTTTAGTGTTATGTCGTTGTTCTACTTTTATATTTAATGCGTTTCCTTTGGTTTCAATTTGTTTCCCCGATTTTGTTTTTTGTCCATGGATTTATGAGTTTTGAACAGCGGTTAACTACTGTTGCCTTTTTTTCATGCAAAGATCATAAAGCATCCACAACCTCCGGATTCTTGAAAGGGTTAGAAACTCTAGTAATCATATTACATCGTTGTTTTTGAACCTGGTTTAATGTCATGCCAAACCTCCTGCTTTATGACATAGATAACTTTAGCCGTATTTGGCACAACTTTTTGGAATTGTTATCCTCAATGCTCTTCAACTTTGAACTTGTTTGGCTTTAAAAATATTTTGATATGAGCGTCACTGATGAGTCTAATGTGGACGAAACACGCGTCTGGCGTACTAAATAGAATCATGGTACCTTTGATAACTATCATGACAATGTTCTAAATTATCGTAAAATTACTACGTGACAGCAAAACAGCACAAACACACATATCATCCATCATGTTGATACAGATAAGTTCACATAGTTTAAGTTATATCACATTTCGTCGTTAATAGGTGGTATGAGTCTCAAAATAAGACAACTTTCCATACAAGTCACAATTTGTAAAAGTACTGTACTCAACACGGATCATTGGCTCACAACGAACTGAACAGCAAGCTAAATAAGTCCCCCAAAAATTACTGGACTAAGTGTAACACCATTCAAACGTGAAAAATCAACATTCTAATTATAAAAAAAACGAGAAACATTTATTAACCACATAGATATAGGAAGATGTGGTGTGAGTGCCAATGAGACAACTCGCCATCCAAATAACAATTTAAAAAGTAAACCATTATAGGTTAAAGTACGGCCTTCAACACGCAGCCTTGGATCACACCAAACAACAAGCTATAAAGGGCCCCAAAATTACTAGTGTAAAACCATTCAAACGGAAAAACCAACGGTCTAATCTATATAAACAAAACGAGAAACGAGAAACACGTATATATTACATAAACAAACGACAACTACTGTACATCAGATTCCTGACTTAGATCATGTGCAAACAAATAAAGTCTACTTTTCAACCAAATAACATTATAAAATAAGAGTTGTGGTGTGATTGCTAATTAGATTACTATTTTCCAGGATTCAAAAGCAGCAGATATCAGATATAACATGTCATTGTGCGGATTTCAGTGACGAGAAACCTCTATAAAGTCAACTTAGCTATTAAAGGCCGCGTCCTGACACATTTCAAATATTTCAAACGAAAACCATCTAAATGATAGCAACTCAATTTACGATAAACAATATGATAAAATAAAATAACACCGCTTGAATTTGAATATAGTCTTATGGAAACTATTTTGCAAGTATGGAACTTAAATAATATCTTTGTATTTCATTCAAATATATAAAACGAGTGAGATTTATTGCAAGACAAATTTGAAACATTCAAAATAATATTATGTTTGAATTTAATAAACCAAAACTGATTTTATTCTCCGATGCCCTTTAATTCCTTCGACCTTATAACATTTATATATCTCTATCATGATACTGATTTCTTTTTCTGACAAATTTAGTATATCAAAATAAATCTAGTTACAATCTAATGACCTCATTATATTTAATCACCGGGGTATTTTAATCCTTATTTACAAATTTAAACTGACATTTGCCTTTCAAACATTTAGACCACCTGCCAGTAAGACAAATTTAAGAGCAGTTGATATTTATCATGTCAGCATTGTATTTAGGTCATGATGAATTATTTCACAACTAATTGCACATACATTGTCGTACAAGTGAGAGGTTTAGCGCTGTTACCCATCTTTAATTTAAAAACAATATCTTTGGTTTCTAGATATTAAATGATGACTAAACAACTTTTTAAAGAATCAAAGATTATTATTATCAATACTGGCATATTATACAGTTAGTTAAAACGGTTGATTACCTCTTGAAATCTTTCAAGATCAGTTCAAATTCGTTTTGCTATAAGCAAAATCCGTTTTTATTAGGTCTTAGCACGCCTTATCCTTGCGTATATTTCGTTACCGGTCAAGGTCTATCATGTAAAAAGAGGGACGAAAGATACCTAAGAGACAGTCAAACTCATAAATCGAAAATAAACTGACAACATCATGGCTAGAAATAAAAAAAAAAGACAAACAGACAAACAGACAAACAAAAGTACATATGACACAACATAGAAAACTTAAAAATAAACAACACGAACCCCGACAAAGACTAGGGGTGATCTCAGGTGCTCCGGAAGGGTACGCAGTTCCTGCTTCACATCTGGCACCTGTTATGTTGCTTATGTGATAACAAATCCGGTAAATAGTCTAATTCGGTCGGTCAAATTCATGAAAGGGAACGGGTTTGTAATTACGACGTAAGGAATATATCTGATATCATCTTTGAAACGTTTATTCCAAAACGGTCAACCAACTAGTGATGGCGTACGTAAAATTTACAAAGCGATGATTTCAACTTCACCATTTGAAACTTTTGTTTTAATAGCTTCCTTGTAAGCAGCTTCCTTTTATCAGGAACATCATGATAGAAAATGCAAGCACGGGAATATCGTATCAATTGGGAGATATATACCCCGTATACAGGTGCTGCTGGAATGCTGCTACTTGGAAATGGAAAGTTCACAATTGGAAAGCTGAAATATGTTTTTGTCGTAAAGCATGTAAATACAAGTAACTAAAGAAATGTTAGATTAATAACAAGCTAGAAAACATAGATGTTATTCGAACGCCACATGTTGGTGGAATTTCGTAACTCTAAATCGGCAACTGTCAAATTTGCCGGGAACGACGTAACGTTTACAAAAAAGTACTACCGCGATATTTAACATTCCCAACAAGCGCTATAAAACTAGGTTTAATCCACCATTTTCTACGTTTTAAAATGCTTGTACTTAAGAAAAGAATATGGCAATTGTTATCCATTCGTTTTGTATGTGTTTTGTCATTTGATTTTGCCATGTGATTAGTCACTTTCCGATTGAAAGCAGACAAAATCATAGTACTCAAGACACAATATAAAAAACTAAAGACTAAGCACCACGAATCCAACCAAAAACTGGGGGTGATCTCAGAAGCTCCGGAAGTGTAAGCATGTGATAGCTGTTCACGAAACGCATATTGTTTGGCAGATATAGTAAGTAGACTTAATTGGAGACCGTCAAATTAAAGATTACTGAAAAATTATTCGCATGACCTTAATTTTGGAATTTTGGGTCCTCAATGCTCTTCAACTTTGTATTTATTTGGCTTTTCTTAACTATTTTGATCTGAGCGTCACTGATGAGTCTTATGTAGACGAAACGCGCGTCTGGCGTATAAAATTATAATCCTGGTACTTTTGATAACTACTTAACCTCGGCTGAATTATTTCACCAAGGTGTATCCAAACCGTAAAGTTAATTAAAATTGCATTTTGAATCTTTCAAGAGTAGCATGTGGGTTTTATGTTCCTGGGTTTACTATCAGCGGTCACCGTCAAACCCAAACATTTGAATGCAAAATATGTGTAAGAGACGAAACTTGTGAAGAGCTGTGAGACCCAAAAGCAAACTTGGAATAATCGTTAAATGCCTTTACGATCAACTTTGACTGAGTGAATTGAAATTTTCAATGTATGCCTTAATAATTTCTATATTTATCAACGGAATATTAGATAAGGATAATAACAAATCATGTTAGAACCCAAATAATGTTTTTGAGTTGCTGATGCCATATAGGAGGTTAATTACCCTAGGGTATCAAAACTACTAAGGTTAGATTTTTGTTTTAAATATTGTTATGTATTTATTCTTTTATAACAAAATGAGAATAACATGAAACATAAATACAAAAATGTTAGAATGTCGATGGAAAGAAAATTTATTATTTCCGAAGTCCGTGAAATGAAAACCAATCAATATATCGGGTTTGTTTGAAATAAAAGAAAATCTGACAATTCTTCTTCATCAGTCAGCGGCATTACTTTAACAAGTAAATTTTAAGATAACCTATGCAAGTTACGTTGAAAACGAGGCTATTTTAAATATTACTTATGTACAATGTAAGTAACTTTTCTAAATATTATTTTTAAAGGTGTCCAATTATACAGATTTTACTAGCTTTAACAAATTTTCATTTTTTGGGACTATTGCAATATCATTTTCCTTGAAAATTTGGAAGGTAGACATATATAAATGGATAGAAACTTGTGATTTAATTAAGATTTGAAGTTATTTATAATTTGTAACCAAAACAATTACATATGTTCCTAAAATAAGTGTTATTACTGATTCTTTCAAAGATATATAAAATACCTTATTCAAGTAATGTTTCGGTCGTTATTTTAAAGTTACCCTTTACCTCTATACTCCTCTCAAATTTCATAATTTTTTCATTTTATGATATAGAATGATGTTAAAATTCGTATAAAGTAGATTAAGTCCATGCTTCTATTGAAATTTGAAATAATTCTTTTGAGTAATTTTATTATTTTTAAAAACAAAAATTACCTAAATAAATAACTAAAATATATAACATCTTTAAGTAATGCCTCTGACTGTTCATGCAAAGCTATCGATTCTGGCCGGATTTGAATACAACTCTGTTTGTTTAGATAAGCTCCTTAACTTTTGTATAAGGTTTGAGATTTTCAAATATTTTACCATTGTTTTTTTTTGGTGTTTCTATATTATCAACCATGTTTCATCAAATCTTTTGTATTGTCCCTTTGACGTGCTTCAGTACCTATTCATCCCTCCAATTAGCTCTTGTGTGGTGGTCATTTTTGTAGTCATGTCTTAAGGTTTTTCTTATGTGCTTTGTCGGTGAGGGTTTTCTTGTTATTGTTCACGCATTTGCAAATAATTATTTCTAGAAAATTGTCGATATTTTTATTACAACTGTTCATGATCGGACTTGGTACTGTGTAAGAGATGTTTATGTGAATACTAATGGTTGATGAATTTGTTTTTACTCGGGATAAATTTGATGGGTTTTTGAATAAACGAAACTGTAAGTATCCTCGTTGAATGATACAGAAACCTGAGATCATCCCTAGTTTTTAGTGTGGTTCGTGTTGTTTATTCTTTAGTTTTCTATGTTGTGTCATATGTACTATTGTTTGTCTGTTTATCTTTTTCATTTTCTAGCCATGGCGTTGTTAGTTTATTTTAGATTTATGAGTTTGACTGTCCCTTTGGTATATTTCGTTCCTCTTTTAGACAAATGAGACAAATTTGCATTTAATTTCGTTTTGACATTTTTTGTTTCGGGCTGGTAAATATACAATGGAAACGAATAATGTAAATATGCTGTTATTAAATTGAGAATGGAAATGGGGAATGTTTCAAAGAGACAACAACCCGACTATAGAGCAGACAACAGCAGAAAGTAACCAACAGGTTATCTTTTATAAAACGTTCCGTCTACTTGAATGCATTTTCATTCTATTATGTATACACTTATCAACTGATATCTTATTGCGGTATGACCACGTCTTTTGTCTCTATTTGACTTACATGAATAACAGGTAATGACATGTTATATTTTAAGTTAAGTGTTAATTTGTATGTGGAAATATACAACAAGTTTGAAATTTGATTTTGAATTAACAACTGATAAAGGTATAATTTTTGACCGAATCGATAAGTACTTAGAAATTGGATTTCAAATTGGACGTTAAAGCTCACTATAATTCTGGCCTTTGTATAATAAGAGAAGTGTTATCAGCAATGTGAAGTGATCATTAAATTCGTGAACAGCAACAGGAACATCAATCTTCCCCTTACAGAGCTTCAAATAAAAAAGTCAATTCCGCTGTAATCCTTACATATGAATTTGGAACTAGCACAGGTACTAGTATTACTTCGACTTGAAGTCGTCTATTCTGAAATCTGGCCAAAACAAATAAAGTGAACACGTTATATGTAAATAGTCTAAACGTATTTACCATTTCTTAAGGCAGATGTTTCAAGAAGATGTGTAGTGAATGTCAATTGATGTCTTAAATTAAAGACTTAAATAAACAATAATGATTGCATTCAATAACGTCATTAGACTATTGTATTATTTATATTTGTATGATTCAATATTTGTCTGATAAAGATAATACTAGACAATAGAAAATTGTTTTGTTTTTATCAATGAAAACATTATAATTGTGATACTGAATATTGTCAAAGTCATATAAAACCTCAAATTTAAAAAAATGATGTATATAATTTGTATAACTCAATTGGTAGTTTAAATTGTAAAACTTTTATGCATATACTTTTTTTTAAGAAAATTCTTGGTCCACATTTAGAAGAAGTTTACTCGTTATTATTTGCTTGCTCGCCAACATATTTTCCGTATGCAAGTGACGTAAATGTGACCCTCTCGAAAAATCCGGTGATAACAATACGCCTAGATCTGTCATTAAATTAAACTGTTATATGACTGTACATGTTTACAAGTGCTAAATATCTATGCTTCTGTGTTGATTATTGACTGTTAATCGGTTAACTACAGCTTCAAAACACGGCAATTAATTAGCTTCCATATTTGTTAAATCATAACAGACAGACGCAAAACTGACGATTATACAATATGTTTGCATAAGAAACGATAAAATCGTGCACAGAAGACTAAGTTTATGATATATACATGTATCGGTTTAAGAATTGGATACACATTACTTTTCAACAGTCACTCATTTCATATGACGTTAAAACTATCAAGAAATTTATATTTTTTTCAAAAATGATTTTCGTCAAATCGTATTGATAAACAAAACAACGCTTGGATTTCTAATTTGTCGCAAGTGGTTTTCATTTTTACACCATTGATAAATTAAGTGATTTCCATTGTTTGAGTTAGTTTTTGTCGTACTGAAATTGAAGTGTACACTTTTAAATTTTGGAGCAATGCAGACATGAAGGGTTGGTTGAATACTTAAACGTAAAGACAAGATAAAGAATCAATGATACTCTTGTGAATTTCTCCTTTTTATCAACACTTAGTGCCTGCATATGAACTATTTGTCTTCAAATTAATAAAGTGTTTACGTGTGTGTGTCGCCAATCATACTAATAGATTATCCCAACGAGATTGATGTTCTTGTTTGAACCGGTACGCCGAAAGCGAGAAAAGCAATCGAGTTGAGATGACCATTGATAATATGTTCATCGCTATTTTACCAATGACGATGTCGTCTGTTTCATATCAATTTCATAAGCATCGCTACGTGCCTCATTAGTCTTTAGCGATAATATCAATCTCAAGCGAGTAGCATACAATGAAAAATTATCACAAAAAAGACTATAGGAAAAATGCACAAAATAGCGATAATTTCCATTACATATGCATAACTTGGTTGACTCACATGGACAAGCGTCAAACAGATGGCCGTTGGTGTAAGTTTAGTTTGAGTACTCAAAGTTATAATCATTTTCCGCGAGAGTTTCTATTTGTACCCTTATGGGTTTAGGCACCTTGATAATTGGTGAATATTTTCAGTATGATCTATTCGTACATGAACAAGACAACAGTAGTATATTGCTGTTCATTAGTCATTGATGAAGGGGGAAGCTGTGTGACAATGGAAATACATCAGACATAAAAGGAAATCAGAAGCATTACGACATGTACCACATGTGCATCTAAATCTGCTTCCGCGTACTCTTCATGCCGGTAAAATATGGCGATGTTTCTCGTTTTTCGTGGTAACGCTTTTCTTCTTACTTTATCTGCATTTGTTTTCATTCAGCCTAGGCGTTGTTGGTATACGCCGAATGAGTTTGACTTTAATGTTTGCTGCAAACATTACTTAAGTTGCAATATATGCTTACCGATTGTCAAACGGTGTCACGAAGCGCCATCAGAAGAAATCAGCAATGTTGTCCATAATTATGCTGTCTAATGTTTTACACAATAACATCTTAACTTGGAACAGTTTGTTTTGTTCACAATAGTCCAGAGCTGTTCTTCCAGACGAGTCCTTTTTCATAATATATGCACCTTTCTCTAATAAAAATTCTACCAAATTTAAAATGTCTTTCTTGTTCGCCTTTGATCGACATGCGGTTATAAGTAAAGTAGACTTTGTAGAGTTTTTAAAGTTAACATCTGTATATTCCTTCAGCTGTAGTTGAGCCAATGCAAGATTACCGCTAATAACAAAGTCAAATAAATCCTGGAAATCCTCTTCAAGTTTGCCCATGACGAACTGATTTCTCTTAGAACACTTATTAAGTTTTTCACTAATGTTAGAAAGCAAACCCATGATTATGTGACGCGTTTCAGTCAGCAATTCTCCGTTTTATAGTTAAAATCACGTGATCCTATCAAATGATATTCTCTCAGAGAAAACTTCAAAGGTTAAGTCATTTTCCATTCGTCACATTATAAAGTGTGAACTCAATATTATTGTTTTAAAATCAAAATCAAGCTGTGCCGTATACAACTATTGTATCCCTTCAAACAATGTATTACAAATCAGTTTTAAAATGAAGGAATATGTATGCCCAAAAATTAGATTTTTTTGTTACTTGCTTCAAATGTACTAGTGTAATAGTACAGATTCTTAAAATCAAGATCGACAAATAAAATGAGATATTATTATAATGTTGACGTCATCATATGCGTATTGTCCACAGAAATAAAAAGAATTGCTGAGTTTATGCTGTTTTTATTCATTTGTTTTCCCATCTTCTACCTTAACTGAAAAAAAATTAATTTCAAATAATATTTGTACTTATAATAATGCCACCTCATATGAAGTTGTTTTTACTGTTTGGTAATATCATTTTCTTAGCCAAAATGTTATCAAATCATGATACAAAAACAAATTAAGGGCATATCCAACAGTTTCAGGGGAGGTAATAACAAACGAAAACGTCGTCTATTGTTTCCCGTAATTTAACGTTGTTTAAACGACGTCATAACGGAATCACCATTGGAATTGCCATGGCCGTCGGGAAAAGGCGGTTTCTTTCCTCAAAGGAAAAGACACGGCGGGAATCTGCAAAAAAGCTAATTGAGAATATAAATGGAAATAGAAATGAAATCTTCAAAGTTGATCAACAAATCGCTGATAAACTTGTCATTAACATAGACCAAGACGATACAGATATAACATGGAAAGATGGTCGGCGCCTAGTTGAGCTTTCATTACTAGCCGAAGCTTTGAAAGCTTGCGTGGGTTGTGGCTCAAACTTAAAATTGCATAATACTATTAACGAACAAAGATTTGGATTTGCCAGTATAATGAACATTTCTTGTGAAAAATGTGGATACGTGACTGCTATACCAACCAGCAAAAGACATTTCACTGGACAACGAGGACCTGGCGCATTTGACATAAATACCAAAATGGCACTAGGTATGATTATACAAATAAATCGCATCTTTAATTTATATTAGCGTGATCCCATATTTAATCATTACCCAATTTTACCCCTCCCGCATTATAAAATAACTGCAATCATCTCGATTATTATAGACCATCCGTTATTTAAAATAAATTTCAATACAGTATAGAACAACGAAAACAGATGCGTAATGATTGATTATTGCAATTTTTACATAAGAATGCAACACAAATTGCATTCAAATAATCACCAAACTCTATGTGTTACATTTTTGTTTTTCGTTAATTTTTTTACATTAATAAGGCCGTTAGTTTTCTCGTTTGAATTGTTTTACATTGTCTTATCGGGGCCTTTTATAGCTGACCATGCAGTATGGGCTTTGCTCATTTTTGAAGGCCGTACGGTTACTTATAGTTGTTAATGTTTGTGTTATTTTGGTCTTTTGTGGATAGTTGTCTAATTGGCAAAAATACCACATCTTCTTTTTTATATCTTCGATCATCTTCCGAGATTGTTTTCATCCAGGATAGAGAAAGATAATAAAAAATGGATTTCTTGAGAAAGATAAAATACGGCGTAAACTAACATTTATTATTTAGCTTTGCGTTGAGATACTATGTAATACAAACGATGACAGTGTAATAAAAAAAATTGAAGTCGGAAAACATTGTCATATACAAATTGACATACATATGTGGAAAATATCTGACATTGAAGTTTGCACTTTAACCAAGCCGGTATAAAAGCTAAACATTGCTAAAGTACGAGATAACAAAGAAATCAATGATAAAAAAAAACGTAAATCAAATTAATAGTTGGGAAAAGGGGGCAGGGTCAAAATTGCCGCAAGTTTTGTTTAATGGACATCGATTTTATGTATACGAATTAGTCAATATTTTTTTTCCAAATTAAGTTAAGAGGGGATAGGGTGTCAGTATAAAGAAAACCTATATGAATTAAGTTTGTTATCCTACAGGGAACTTGTGACTGCCGTCCCTTATCCATCCCTTTTCCTACAATTGTGGGTTAGCTTATGTATGAGGAAACGAATATAATTTAACAATAAAACATCTTGTAGTAACTGTTCATTATTCGAACATTACTAATACGGCAATAGTGAATTCGAGTTTTTAAGTTTTACAGATATTGGAATAGAAAGGGAAATATTTGAATAATTACATGTAATTCATTTCTTTATTGTAGGAATGACCGATTGTGGCTCTGGACATCGGCAACTCAATAAGTTGTTTGCCACAATTGGAGTTCCAGGCATTTCTGCTAATGCCCTCAAGACACGGGAAAGAGAAGTAAATAAACCCCTGGTAGAAACAGCCAAAAAATCTTGCCTCGAAGCCATTGAAGAGGAGACTGCTTTAACGCTGTAAGTTGAGAATAGCATTGTGTTGTAAATATAAAACATATTTGTAATGGTTAAAGAAATGGTAGTACCGTATTACTACAAGTAAAAGTCAAAATTTCTGGTAGACAGATTGTAATACGTTTTTATAATATCAACATGTCAAATTATATGGAGATATGTTAAGGTATAGGTCTAGCGGTATTTTTATTAACTCCTTTAAGGTGGTATGGGTGTCTTTCGCCATCTTGGATTGTAAAAAACAGAGAATCTAAGGTCCATATTTTCAATCAAGTTAGCAAAATTTGATGTTGGAATTCAGATTTTTAATGTAAACTTTCATTTAAAAGAATCAATTTATAAGAATATAACTTATAAATATTAATATTTTTACAAGTGTAGATTATTTTTGGTTGTTTTTATAATATTTTCAAATTTGCAATTTAAGGGGAGGTAACTCTAAAACAGTGCATTTTCTGAAGGACTCTTCATGAAATTTTCCTATTTTGTCTTTTAGCCGGAAAAAACGTACGGTGACCCTATCTTTTCTTTTGATATTCTCAAAACATCGTATGAAAGCAATGTTTTCCTAATTTATTTTACAATTCTATCATTTTGTTTAGTTTCTATTCACAAAATGTAGTTTTTCCCTGTATAATCCATACAAAATTTGTCATTTTGTCACAACCTGTAGCTTGAGAAAATGCACGGTGACCTATCATTTTTATAATATTTTTGAACATGTATCAATAGAAACTACATTTTGACAAAGTATGAACAAATTCTATCATTTTTATTTTAGACTCCCATACCACCTTAATATGATTAAGTTCGTATGATTAAACTTATTTTTTTCTAGAATCATAAAATACATACAAAGTTCTAATGGAATTAAATTACTGTTCCACTCTCATGTTTTCTATATATTTTCAAATCCAGTATTTATGTGGTTTGAGTGCCAATGAGACAACCCTCCATATAGGTTTAACTTAGCATTTATAGGTCAACGTTGGATCTTCAACACAGAGCAAATAGAATCACGTGCACTCTATACTTATATATAACAATAAATATATCAAACACAATTTATAATGGCCGATCGCCCACAAGAATAGAAGGACACCGGATTTTATTATAAGCTATCATAACAAACATAATATTTATGCAAATAATATCTATATACATATATATCAACAATACTTTCAATACGAAATGAATACATTGACTCCGTCATAAACGAACCCGCTGGCCAGGAAAAACCAACAACGAAGTTACCTTAGTCGATATGGAAACCTGTGTCCAAACCCTAATGCTCGGAAGATCGTCTCGAGAGTTGTACTTGGACAATACTGAAAGTTAACTTATGTTTACATAAACATAATACCATCAAAATGTGTAATAGCAAACAAAAATACCAATATATAGTACAAAAAACAAGAAAAAATCAAACATTAATGAACCAACATTAAATCTGAACTTGACCAGTTCGAAGTTGGCGAGAGAATGGTCTAATAGGGAAATAAACCTGCCAAAATGACCATTCACGTGATACTAAAAATACTATCACGTGTCCATACATATATTGAAAGAACCGTTAATACAATAATTTTCCTCTATACTTCGAAACGCGGAAAATTATAATTATACAAGCGTTGAACAGGAAATTGAAATAAAACTATAACTTGACAATATCTATAATTGCCTTATGCATATTATGGCAATTGAGGCAAAAATAGTCCTGTTTGTGGCAGATTAAAAATTTATAATTGTATAATTTTCAAAACAAGATGTGTTGTCTTTTTTGTCTTGAAAAGGGTAAAAATGTAAGTCTACGAGCAAATCCCCTTGTGTCTAGGGTTATGCTTAACAGAGTTATTATAACCATAAGTAATGCAATTGCACTGCTATGTGATTTATTTTTTTTTAAATTTAGTTCCCGATAGTATGTGATGACTAAAATATCTATAAGAAAATGGGTTAAAGGTGTTATTTACACAACTCTCCATCAAAGTCACAATGTATTTAAAGTAATAAATTATATGCTACAGTAGGCCTTTGACACAAAACCTTGCCTTAGTCCTTTTTAATCGTTGAAATTATTTGTTTTATTGTAGTGATGATACACCACACAAGGGTCTCGCAATTAAATATGACATGTGTTGGCAAAAAAGGGGGAGTGGAAGGTCGTATGACAGTCCATCTGGAGTGGGTACCGCTATAGGATCGATGACGGGGAAAATACTCGATTATGGTATTTGCGGGAAAAACTGTAGAATCTGTTTATATGCTGAAAAGATAAATATTGAAGCTAGGCCTCATAACTGTAAAAAAAAATTGGAATCAATCCTCAAAAGCCATGGAGGCCTTCACGGGAGCAAAGCTGATGTAGAATATTGAAGATCTATCTCATAAACCAGTAACAATTCTTATAATGGATGATGACGCTGCAACCATGTCAAAAGCTAGGGAAGTATTGGGACACGAGTTGGAAAAATGGAGCGACATTGGTCACTCCAAAAAGTCGGTAGGAAAGGCATTGTACAACTTACAAAATAAGCACAAGATATTGAGTACACGTGTCATACAGTATTTTCAGAAATGTTTTTCGTATGCTGTCACTCAAAATAAAGATAATGCTTCAGGGTTAAAGGATGCACTGCAAGCAATAGTTGAACATGCATTTGGAAATCACGTCAAGTGTGGTAACTGGTGCAAAGCAGGAAATGTAGATTATACATATAAATCACTTCCACATGGCAAACCTTTCGAAAAGGAATCGCTGTATGTTGACTTATCCGTTATATTCAAACCTGTTGCTAACCATTCCGAGAAACTTGCCCCTGGAGGCTCCACAAGAGATGTAGAATCTACCAACAATATATATGCAAGTAAAGCCCACAAGCGCACATGTTACAGTACAAGTGAATCCCTTGAAAATAGGATTGCTGCTGCAGCTGCACAAAAAAATCTAGGGTATAACTATATGGAAGATGTTTTTGTAAAGGCACATTTATCACCAAGTAAAATTTTGGAAGTTAACTGTCAAAAATTATCAAAAGAAAGAAAACGCCAGTTGAAATTTGAATGAGACCCTGAAATAAAAAAGAGGAAACTATTGGTGAAAAAAGAGAAAAGATCTAATACGGAATCGTTGGAGAAAAAAGAAGGAGTAACCTATTCATCTAATATGTCATTCGCCTCTGTCACTTGTGATGCAAGTATACCTGTGATTAAATATAGACCAGATTTATCAGAAGTTGCTAGTTGTGAAAATATCGTTGTCTTTGACTTGGAGACATCTTCCTTAGGCTTAGATTGTGATATTTTACAAATTACAGCATCCCATTTACATAAAACGTCGGAGTACAGTACTTACATTCAGCCAAGTAAATCAATTTCAACACAGGCCTCAGCTGTTACTTGTTTAACTAGCAAAGGAGGCGTGCTTTTTTATAAAGGAGACCCTGTTCAAGTACTGTCACAAGAAGCTGCATTTCAAAACTTTACCTCTTGGTTAGAACAGCATAAACCATGTGTCTTAGCAGCTCATAATTGTAAAACTTTTGATGCTCGCCGATTACTGTACAGTCTGTCAAAATTTACCTGCTTCGGAGAATTTAGACAAAATGTTAGTGGTTTTGTGGATACTTTGCCATTGTTTAAAACATTCTACCCAGATTTGCCTAATCATAAGCAAAATACAATTTTTAAAGACGTTTGCAAAAGTGATTACATTGCGCATAATGCAATTGAGGATGTTGAGGCTCTTAGAGTTTTGTTAGGCAATATTTCTATTGACTACAAGAAATTTTCATTTACCATTGAGAGTATGAATTCACAAATGAAGTTTGACAATGTTAGTAAAGTAGATCAAGAGACTTTTACAACCTTAATTACTCAAAAAATCATAAAACAGAGAACAGCTGATGTTATGGCCAAATCAGGCTTAAAATTAAACCACTTATATTATGCATTTGAAAAGGAAGGAGAAGACGGAATTCGAGAACTACTATTAGAAAAGAGACGAGATGGATCGCACAGAGTAACAAAGAACAAATCGATAATAACGAAGTTAATTGATTATTTCAAAAGACAATAAAACATACATATTTGCCATATGTCTTAATTATAGTGTTCTTATATATAATGGTACTCTACTTGTGCAATGATTAATTCAAGTTGGAATTATTATTTTTTTTTTTTTAAAAACCCAATTATCTGAAAAAACGTATAATGAAAAGATAAAACTAGAAACTAACCCTTTTACTAATGTACGTCTCTTGACATAATAAAGTCTCTCTCTTGATGACATGATAATGCAACAATCTTCTATAAACACCAGCTTTTTTAATGCCCGCCCACGACAGTAATGTTTTTATTTCCGTGTTTCCGTTTGTCTGTTCCTACGGGTTTCTGTGTCTGTATACCCAATAGTTTGTCCATCCGTCAGTCCCGAATCAGGTTAGTGTTTTTTTTTGTGTGAAAGTGGTCAGAGGACGTCATTGTCACATCGACAAGAAACTTGGTACATATATTCCTATAGATGAGTGATGAGTGACAGTCCTTTACAGTGTGCATGCCAAGTCAGAGTTTCAAACTTGTGGACAAGCTTGCTATGTTATTATTGTAAAGAAATTATGTAACTGTATGCATTAGCAACTAGACCCTAATTTTTGCAGATTTAAGATTTCGACATTTTATTGTACAGTGTTCCCCTGAAATATATTTCATTCATTTATTCAGGAATGTCGTTTTCTTTTACATTTTAACGTCACTTATCAGTATTCCACTGGATGAATATATACAGTACATACATTTAAAAAAAAACATCATGTATACGGTAGAAAATAAAGGGATATAGAGTAAATGTACATGGACCAAATAACACAAAATACATAGAAAAAGTACAGATTATTAATGTGCAGGTCTTTTCATTGTTCTTTATCTTCAATGATTACTGACTTCAACAATGAGCAATCCATTCATACTCTTCAATGCATCAAAACAGCCTCTTTTGTTGACTTAGGTGGTACTATTGGTCAAATATAAACCACAGTTCGCCATCATGTTCCCCATCCGCCTCGGAGTTGTCAAATTGTGTTCTGCTTATGTTCCACGGTTCTCCTGTCTAGAGCACCATTTTTGTACTCAAGACTCCAGAATTAACCAATAAAAAAACTGGATTTCATGTTTCGGGCATGATTTTGTGCTCCAAGCACTGAGCAAAGTTTTATGAGCCAGAAGTCAAGTCATAAAACTTTACTCAGTGCCCGAAGCACAAAAATCAAGCTCGAAACACGAAGTCCAGCATCATGATTGGTTGATTTTGGAGTGTGAGTACGAAAAACTGACTAGAAAGTTTTCGACTCAAGGCCAGGTATACACTTATAGGTTAAAAAGATGTAAATAAAGATTATTGCCGCAACTTAGATTTACATCCATGATGATAGGGAGAAGTAAATTATCGCCTTTAAAGTATAATTACTTCCTTGTAATCTACTAATCATGATTCACCGTCCGATGGTTTTTGTACTTTAAGCACTTTCATAATAGGTTTCTAAAGAAGTTGCAGAAATCTAATTTAATGCAAGGTCAACCGTAACTGAATGACCATTATGTTTTCTTAGAACAACTAGAAATATGCCTGATTAGTTCCGATTGAATGCCAGGTGTGAAAAATAAATTAGAAACGAAAGGAAGTTTTGATCCGGAATGACAGATATAAATACGAAATATCAAATAAAATAATAAATATGTTGGCCATATATATATACTTTGGAATTTTTGCTACTTGAAAAATAAAGCCCGATTTTACCTTGATTTTTGTTCAACTAGTCGTAATTCCACAGTTTGCATGTTTTGCGGGTTTCACAATTTTAACAAACACAACAGTAAAACTAACGGATTCATTATTTCATCCTGAAACGGGTTCATTATAAATAAAAAGATATGAGATGAGTGCCATTGAGACAATTTTCCAACCAAGTCATAGTCAGTATCATAGTGTATGTATACATTTTTCAGCCACACTGTCGCACTGCCTCTAAAAAAATACCGGGAAATGTAACGTTATTTCCCGCAACGTCCTAATTTTTGGCGCAATTTGTTAGGCTTACGGAAGGGATTGAGTAAACAATATTATATTACTCGATTTTTCTCAAAAACGAGTACGGTGACACATATTTTTCAAAACGTTATGACGTTCCATTTTTTTGAAGGAATAACATATCTCACTTTGGCCAAATCGACACCGTTGGAAATAATATAAAAAATCAAAAATGTGCATTTCAAATGTTCATTTCTTGCCGTTTTTTGAGGAATCCATAACGTTTTTAGCTATATTTGAGCAAGAATTATTGCTTTAAATGGTAAAGTTAGATTTTTCTTACCATCTTTAATTATTTAGCTTTCATTTGAGCCCAATTATATAAGTTTATGTTGATTAAAAAGTCATATTTTTTTTTTTGAATAAAAAACGTTTTTTTACATCAAAATTACAAAAAATATCAATTTTTAGCAGCATTTTTTGCAAAAACGAAATCGGCAACATATATTGTTTATGCAAAATTTGATTCTCTGTCAATTGAAGAATAAAGTATCTTAAAGGGAAAAAATTCTCACTGTCAGAAATAAACTGTTGGATATGCCCTTAACCATATGTTACAGCACATTCTTATTTCTATTTGCTAAAGGTTTTTCAACAAGCCTACACGTCCAATATAAAATGTATTTTTATCTGACTCTGATAGCACAGTAGAATGAAGATCATGAACGGTAATGTTTTCAAGGTACTTGACTTTGACCTACTATGTGCCTTATATTGCTTACTCCTTTATATAAGGTTTGACTGATGTCAAGGCAATTCAAAGCTTGACGTTTATAGTGTTTGTCATTATAATAGCTTTATCGCGTTATATGTTTTATCTTCAACAATTCTATTAGACTCAAGGGGATAAAATCAAGGACTATTTTATGGCGCCTTCCGTATAGTGGCCGTCATTGTGAAGTAAGGTTAATGTCTAAAAGGCACAAAAATGTTTTAAATATTAAATGCTATGGACCCACCTTGAAATTTCAATATGAGAGCTTTTTCAAAGATGTCTGTCTCAAAATATCAAAATTAACAAATATCTTTTACAAAAATTATAATTTAGAATGTTAGTAAAGATGGGTCCTTTCCCGCTTGCCATGATTTAACAGGAAATCTTAACATCGTTACTGACCGATAGTTGAAATCATTCCACACTACAGGACCTAAATATCGTCCCCAATTAATTATTAATTGGAATGAGTTTTGTAGCATCATCCACGAATTCACTCCGCTTTAAATAGATAGAACGAGAAAAATCTAACAAGAAAGCCTTAGATTCTTTTTTTAATTCAGTAATAAACATGGTTGATATACGTATATAGATATAAGAAGATATGTATGTGCCTGTCCCAAGTCAGGAGCCTGTAATTCAGTGGTTGTCGTTTGTTTGTGTGTTACATATTTGTTTTTCGTTCATTTTTTTACATAAATAAGGCCGTTAATTTTTTCGTTTGAATTGTTTTACATTGTCTTATCGGGGCCTTTTATAGCTGACTATGCAGTATGGGCTTTGCTCATTGTTGAAGGCCGTACGGTGACCTATATTTGTTAATGATGTTTGTGGCATTTTGGTCTTTTGTGGATAATTATCTCATTGGCAATCATACTACATCTTCTTTTTTATATGAGTGCCAATGTGGCAACTCTCCATCCAAATCACAATTTATAAAAAAAAAAAAAAAACATTACGCACGGACTTCAACACGAAGCTTCGGCTCACACCGCATGACAAGCTATAGGGACCACAAACGACTAGCGTCAAACCATTCAAACGCGACAACCGATGGTATAATCTGTATAAAAAAACAAGAAACGAGAAACACTTATGAACCACATCAACAAATGACAACTACAAAACATCAGATTCCTGACATAGGACAGTGCAGACAGATGCAGTGGATTTAAACTTTTTAATAGGTTCCAAACTTTGCTCTTATTAAAGAAAAGTGTTACATCACAACATAGAAAGACACACTATACATTTTTAATTGGAAAAGCTTACTTCAATCAAAAGACATATTTACACGGGTGAACATACACTGAACGAATGAACTTGATATATGATACAATGTAAATACCAAATTAATAAAATAAGGGTTGGATAAATAAGAGCAACGGTGGTATACCGGTGTGAGATGTTGATCAATTAAAAAATCAATTATAATCTTTAACAAAAAGCCGCTATATACAATGATAAACAGAAGTATATGAAGATGCTCCACAAAACCTTTTTCTAAATTATTAACATCCATTTTATCAGCAATCAAAGACGGGCTTCAAAGTTATTGTGAAACTGCCTATTCTAGAGGTGGCGTGAATCAGATGTGGATACTTAAAAATTCCAAAGATCTTTTAGAGTACATACAATCTAACTCTCTTTCATCTTGTAACAGTATTAAAACATTTGACTTCTCTACTCTTTACACAAGTATTCTACATTCCAAACTTAAAGACAAATTAAAAGAGTTGGTATCACTTTGCTTCATAAAAAAGAATGGCCAACGTAGATACAAGTATCTTGTCTTAGGGAGGGATAAATCCTACTTTGTAAAGAATCACTCTGAAACCGATATTATCAAGATGCTTGATTTCTTGATTGACAACATATTTTTTACGTTCGGAGGACGTGTTTTTCAACAGACTGTCGGCATCCCAATGGGAACAAACTGTGCCCCTCTACTTGCTGACTTGTTTCTTTATTATTATGAGGCTGACTTCATGCAGGAACTTCTTAGGAAGAAAGATAAGAAGTTAGCAATATCCTTTAACTCTACTTTCCACTATATAGATGACGTTCTTTCACTAAACAATTCAAAATTTGGTGACTATGTGGAACGCATCTATCCTATCGAATTGGAGATAAAGGATACTACAGATACAGTTAAGTCAGCTTCATATCTTGACTTACATCTAGAAATTGACAATGAGGGTCGGTTGAAGACAAAACTTTACGACAAAAGAGATGATTTCAGCTTTCCAATTGTGAACTTTCCATTTCTAAGTAGCAACATTCCAGCAGCACCTGCATACGGGGTATATATCTCTCAATTGATACGATATTCCCGTGCTTGCATTTCCTATCATGATTTTCTTGATAGAGGGTTACTGCTCACAAGGAAGCTGTTAAATCAAGAGTTCCAAATGGTGAAGTTGAAATCATCCCTTCGTAAATTTTACGGACGCCATCACGAGTTGGTTGACCGTTATGGAATAACCATTTCACAAATGATATCGGATATGTTCCTCACGTCGTAACTACAATCCCCTTCCCTTTCGTGAATTTGACCTACCGAATTAGACTATTTACCGGATTTGTAATCACATAAGCAACACGACGGGTGCCACGTGTGTAGCAGGATCTGCTTACCCTTCCGGAGCACCTGAGATCACCCCTAGTTTTTTGTGGGGTTCGTGTTGTTTATTCTTTAGTTTTCTATGTTGTGTCATGTGTACTATTGTTTTTCTGTTTGTCTTTTTCATTTTTAGCCATGGCGTTGTCAGTTTGTTTTAGATTTATGAGTTTGACTGTCCCTTTGGTATCGTTCGTCCCTCTTCTATGGTATGGTATTAAGTTTAAATGGAGAATGGAAATATTTTTTTTTTTAATAAACAATTTTGTTGTAGCAATAATGTTTTTTGGCCGACTGAAAACGGTCTATACATGCGGATATTTCTTCTGCGTTGTTGGTCCATGCTTGATGAAATGTTTTGATGTCTAGTGGGGTTGCTGTCTCTTTCACACATGTGTTACATTCTTTTTTATATACAGTAACAGTTGGTGCAATAATGTCGGTGCTTTGTGTTCCCCTGCTGTTTGTGTGTGTTGTTCTTGTGTTTTGTCTGGAACTATCGAGGTGAATCAAATGCAACTGATTTTTACAGTTGTTCTCATGTATAGCTGTTACATCAATCTCCCAGGTTAAGCGCTCATAAATTATTTAACCACGCCACAATGCCACATCCAATGTGCCTGTCGAAATTCAGGAGCCAGTAAATCAGTGTTGTTTTGGTTTTTTTTTGTCGTTTGTTCATACTTGTGTTTCATTAATTGTATTAATATAAATAATGCTGTTAGTTTTTCTCGTTTGAACTGTCACATTTTTGTCATCTCAGAACAATTTTAGCTAAGTATACGGTTTTAGTATTTCTAATTGTTGAAGGCCGTACTTTCTGTCTTGTATCAATTACAATATATATCTTTGTCATTTGAACTAAAGTGGAAAGATTTCTTTTCTGCAATAAAATCTCCATATTCTTATATAGTAATTTAATTTGCGTATCGTACTTTCTGTCTTGTATTAAATACAAACGTGGGGACCAAGGTTTTTTGAATGTCTACTGGCAATGCGGACTACACTTTCTATTCATGTATACTGAAAAATCCTAACGGATTCGCTACATTGTTGAACATTGCCTTGCATATCTTTCTGCATATAATTATCTTTGATTTGAAATGCTCTTATTTAACTCATATTTTTTTCTTACATGATTTCTCTATTAGCAGTATGAAGAAATGTTTAATCATTTATGTAAAAGAAATCAAATGCCATGCTAAAAGCAATGTGACGTGTTTGATTTTGTTTTGGTAACTAGCTCGATAAAATGAAAGATTAAACTGTCATTTGGAAACGTCAAGGTTGAATATCAAATGCAAATATCCTTACAAAATTTATTTGCAATGTAAGGTTATCTGCCTACCTACTTTCCCTGATAAATATCAATTTATCAATCTGACAAGACATGATATTGCGCATCCACTCAGACTAAAGGGCTGTATTTATTTAACGAGAAACCTGTGAGCTTTGTTCCTTCGTCATCTTTAGATAGTGCATTTCAAATCGTCGTTTGATTTAATTAATGAACCTATCGTACTTTCTGTCTTGTATCAAATACAAACGTTGTCACCAAGGTTTTCTGAATGTCTAATGATTTTTCAGTATACATAAATGAATTTTTAAGACCGTTGGTGATAGTTCTGAAGAAATAAGCATTTGATATTTAACCAAAATATCTTATTTTTGGAAGGAGTTGATACAATGTAAATATATTCATCAAAGATTCCTGGATTGAATTTTTTTATCTACGCCAGACGAGTGTTTCGTCTACAAAAGACTCATCAGTGACGCTAGAATCAAAATGTAAAAAAGGCCAAACAAAGATCGATGTTGACGAGCATTAACCTTGTAAACAAAAATTTCAAAAACAATTGAAAGTTTGTTGACCTAATTGAACGCATTTATGACTTTTGGACTTGAAGTAAAGGATACCACAGATACAGACAGTTGTATGTATCCTATATCCCTGACGAACATTTTACAAAAACTATCATACAAAGGATGGTCGTTTCTATGATATCTATACTTTTTGTGAGAAGCTGATATAAGAGTAAGATCGATACCCCTTCCTGACCGGAATATCTTCGACTGAAGTATTCAATACTCAGTGTGTTAAACAGTGTTTTTATTACAGTAAACAGACATAAAATGCAGCTTCAGAAGTTCGGGATAGTTGTATACGTTTGTTAGTCTGTTTTTGAATGATTTTGGAACAGTTAATTTCAGTCTTGTTCATTCCGATCACTTTCTTTTATATTTAAGGATATTGAATATAAAAATGTCGCCTTTTGATATTTATCGTTTTTAATCCCAAATATTTTTCATTGCATGAATTTCACTTTTTTCCGAGGTCAGCGTAGAAAATTTTTTGTTGTATTGAATTTTCATGTTTCCAAATAATGGTTGGTTTAGGATAGCGTATTATATATTGGATTTCGTATACTGAAAATGTAAGACCACGTTTAAAATCAAGATAGTATTTTAGAAATTATCCTTTTGTAATCCGCGTTAATCCGAACATTTTGCTAAAAGCTTTATCACAATTATATTTGATATCAAACTTTTGTGACCACCATTTGGCTATCATATTCCAGATATCAGGTTTTGATCTTAATAATATTTTGCATACTTTCGATTTGTTTGGATTGAATAATCGAGGCTATATTGGTCATACCCATTCTCCCTTCCTCTACTGGTTAGGAACCCACGTCCCTTTTAACTGAATTTACTTTTGCCTCCCATATAAAATTGCACATGTTTTTTTTTCCATTTTAATATTTTTCCCGTATTCCTCTCATTTTAATTTCGAATGCTATTTTAGATATAATCAACGATTTTAATATTAAGACCCTGCCCTGAAATGTTAGGTCACAAGATTCCATACCTCATGACACACATGAATTTGCTTTATATTTCTAACCATATAGGTATTATAATAACACTGTATCAATGCTTGACTCCCAATGCTTTAATTCCTTGATTGTTTTATAAGCCCTAACTGTTTTATTTCATCTCAAACTAAAGGATACGCCGACAAAGTAGATTTTTTGTCTTTAGAGAAGAGGCTTATGATATAAAGTCCAGCATCGTGGGGATGCCTGATAGTATTTAACAGTCATAGGAACAGTATGACGTTATTCTAATAATCAAATGTTTACAATATACATAATATATCTAAATATTATATTTACAAATAAAGGCAAATTAGTTGAAATCTGTTTATTATACTAAGCTTTAAGACAAAGGAAGAAAGAGTTTATTTTGCTTTAAAAATACAAATGTATATAGGTATATAACACTGTCATGTCAATTTCGCTTAAATAAAAGTATCTATTTCTTGTCCAACTGATAAATAGTTTGCCCTTGCAACACGGTCATCATTACCTTCGTGGAACCGATTTCGTGAACTGGAATGTTAAGAATGTCCTTATCAACAACAACAAAATCAGCAGCCATACCACGACCTAAGAAGCCAACTTCATTCTCTTGTCGCATTGCATAAGCTGGGTTAACTGTTCTCATTTCTATAGCAGATTTAATAGAAACTGACTGCTGATCTCTCTGTGCAGCATGCTGAATACTTATAAACGGGTTAAGGATACTAGCATCCCAATCACTCCTTAGTGTCACGACGGCTCCTGTGTCAGCAATGCTTCTCACTGGTATGAAATCTTTCGCTCTTTCTTCACCTACAGCATGTATAATTGGGCCTTTTTCTGCCGGTAGGGTATAATCGCCAGTAACCTGAAAGTCGGCAATTACACCTAGTTCTTGGAATCTGTGAATATCGCGTTCGTTTACATACTCTAAATGAGTCATGCGATTACGAGTGCTCGTTAGGTCTATGGCTTTTTCAATTGCATTTAAAACCTCTTGCTCGCCACGGTCACCTATAGCATGGATATGGAAGTCAAAATCTGGTAGTTGTTCAAAGTATTTTTGCAACCTATCTTATGTAAAATAATTCATGCCAATATTATCCGCTAGACCAGGTAAATGAAGATTCTTTACATACGGTTCCAACATTGCGGCTGTTGTACTTTCAGCTATTCCATCTGGATATATCTTTATTTCGTTTATTTTTAGGAAGCATTTGTTTTGGTTATAATTTTTAGTGTGTAAATCTTTTAACTTTTGAATTTGCTCTGCATCATTCATACTAGGATACGCCCAGAGTCCTTAAACAGTTAGAACGGTTAATTCGCCATCATCGCATACCCGTTTCCAAGCAGCTTGGTGGTTTCGCTTCCAGTAAGTTTTTGCGTCGCATACAGATGTTATTCCGTTCTTTTTTAATTCACCTAGAGCTAAACGTAAAGCATTGTAGTTTGCCTGGTCTTGGTTATCAAAGGATGCTATAGCCAGGTCCATCATTTCATTTCCCGCATTTTCAAACAATATACCGTTTGGTTCACCAGTTTTTGAGTCTTTCATAATTATACCACCAGGTTTATTTTGCGTGTCTTTCGTGATTCCTGCCTTTTTCAGAGCCAATGAATTAACCCATACAGAATGAGATGTTTCTTCCATTATAACGACAGGATGTGTATTGATAACATCGTCAATAATTTCTTTCGGTGGTCTTCCTCCATTTTGGATATGGTCCAAAATAAATTCAATCGAATGACCGTGACCTAAAACCCAACCAGTTGCATCATTGGGCGGTTTACGTTATAGATAATGCATATTTTAAGGTTTTTCTTGTCGTAGAACACACCGAGGGGTGACAGGATTGATCAAATGAAAGACCGACCGGAGGGAGGTCTTTCTTTGAACAATCCTGACACCCCGAGGTGTGTTCTACGACAAGAAAAACCTTAAAATATGCATTATCTGACTTATATAACGTCAAAAAATATTAATTTTATAAAGATTTGTAAAATTTAGTATCCTTTTTTACCGACAACACTAAAGTGGGACATTCCTTTCTAATACGTTCAGGTTTAATACGCCCTGCGGCTCATTTAAAACGTGAAATAAAACTCACTAAATAATTTAGATATAAACCTTTTAAAATTTGTTATCCATACACAATAAAAATATTACTGTAACTGCACGAAGTAAGACACACATGTATTGTTACCATCCGATAACGGTGTATGACAAATACAAGACACATTGTAAGTTATTTAGTGTATCACTTAGCTTATGGAAAAGGGGGAGGGGTATGTGTTTTTTTTTTCGTTTCGTTTTGTTATATTATTTCTATCGCGGAAAAGTTGTTATTTATTTAACCATTTTACTTGAATCGAATGAAAATTTCAGAAAGATTGTCTTTCGAACAGCAATACATTTTATTAAAAGATAATCAGGATAAAATTATATACCCTCCGCACCGACCCTTTCGTGTTATTCAATAGAATATAAGATTATTTTATTAGTTGATCATTTGATAGAGTAAAAGGTATACACAAATTTTAAAAAGTTACGAACTGACACGAAAACGAATATAAATACATGTAGGTCACAGTATGATTTCCTATTCAGTGTGTATCGTTCTGAACATGCATGAAATATTTGCCACTGGACGTTAAGCAATCAACCTATTCAGTTTGACTCAATAAGATTTTCAAAATCTTACACACGAATATGTTAAATCTGGATTTATTTTATGAAAGTCTACATTAAAATTCATCTGACCTATATGATAATGTTTCTTTATTATAGCGATAAATAAACAAAACTTCACGTTATTTGTTTCTACAATTAAATTGCGGGTCTACAATGACGCTTTCTTTTACATCTATCATCGGTTGAACTTTAGAAAATAAATATCCAAATCGGCACCAAAAAACTATTAGACGAATAATTTTTTTAAATAAATCATATATATAGATTGCATGTTAATCAAGGAAAATAATTACCTTACACAGGTCATTATTTTATGCCTTGGAGCATATACCATTGAAACATGGTATCGTCCGGGTTGATTCTGAAAAATAATGACCTGACGTTCTGAAAGAAAATAACTCTATATAGGTATATAAATTGAGATATTGCATCCTTCAGGTCTTCTGGAAGAGTGTCCGATGGAATTCGACATCCTCCACCAAGTGTTGTCATAGCCTCTAGAGGATGTGTAAGTACATCATGGAATCCGGGGAGAACTGTTTTCCAGTTTAAATCAAATATCTCACTCAGTTCTGAAAAAGGTATGTTGTATTTTACTTTTACATAAAACAAGTTATTTGAATACAGAACATCTACGAAAAAGAGTTGGAAAGATTTTCGTAAAGAATTATTTGTACTGACAATAAGCTAAATATGAAAACATCTGCAATTTTGGTCAAACTTAACAGTACTTATAAGCTTCAAAACAAACACACACACAAATGTCCTAAAAAGTAAATAATCAAAGTAAATAGAAATAAGATGTTGTAGGAATGCCATTGAGACTACTATTCATCCAAGTAACAATTTTAAAAAGTAAACCATTTTAGATCAAATTAAGCCCTTCAACACGGATCTTTGGCTGACACGATCTCCTAGCAATGTTCTTGTATAAAATGTCAAACAAAATTTCTGAGAAGCTTTCTATTTAAGGAAGTTTCATGATATACCGCAGTCTAAGATTGTATAATTGAAGTGTGCAATCGTTCTAGTATAAATCTGATCATTTGGAGACATATTTGTATTATATTGGTTACACTGTTTATTTATATATAGAAAACTTAGTGATTTATTGCATTTTTAAAAATGTTTTATCAAATGCTAAATATTTGTGTTTCTGGATATTTTTTTAATTTAGTCATTTAATGGATGATAGCTATTTTTAGAAAATTTTGTTTCTGCTAAACTGATATTTTTTTTTTAGATTTTCATTGTAGCAAGAAACGAATTCACTGACACCATTTTATTTTTTCTATTTTCTTAAAACATATCATAAAACCTATATTTCTATATTTTATTTCAGAATTCAATCTCATTGATTTATTTTTATGCACAAAATGTGTTTTTTTTTTCAAATGTGCAATTTTGAAATATTGAAAGCCTAAAAGGTAGCACGGTGAATCCTATTTTTTTATATTTTAGAAAAAAGCTACGTAAAGTCTTCATTTTGGCAAAAATTAAGAAAGTTGTGTCTGAGGAAATATATACCGATGATATACCTTCATATATAATTTAGAAATTACCTGTGTAATAATCCATCGCATCCTCATTATATATATTCGATATAACCAGTGTGATGATTCACAACCATTGCCTCTACAGGTTTGGAATGCCAAGAATCATCTTCTGGATCAACAGTATAAATTACACCGTTTGTGTAAATATTGAATTTTTCTAGATTCCTATAATATCTGCCATAAACCTCACTACATGCTGTAAGAACGTATATCAGCTTCATAATGAGCTTTTTGGAATTCTCCATTGCCTCAAATTATAAATATATAATCTGACCTGAAAAAAAAACAAGTTTTTGCTACTTAATACGAGGGCTAATTTCTTCATAAATATTAATACAGCTATCATTCTATTGTTTTATTCTAATGGAATTACAATGGTTCAATGTCATATATTTGAAACAAAACCATATATTTCACCTTTTATGTTTTAGGTCTCCAGAAATTAATATGTTGTAGGAATTAAAACATTCATATTCGTGTGTGTTTTTCTTGATCAATAAATTCTTTTTTATATCTTAATGTATACGGCACGAACGTCTGTAAAGTAATTCAAAGAACATAATTATCGGTAAAGGTAAAGGTATGGTTGATGGTGCAAAAGTTTCTCGGAAAAAATACATGACCAAAAACAACACTACACACATTTGACGGTTACAATGTGTCTGTGATTAACCGCAGGAATGACATCTTTTCGCAATCGTAGATATTAACACAACGGAATAATGGTCTGTCAAGAAGATAAATCATTAGATTCTTATTCCCTTCTATATCATGTGTTTACTCTGGATTCACATAACAAATATTATCATGAGTCATTTACTTTGGTACGAACCTGATTTACACAGGTACCCAACACTTTCACTTTTCATAAAATTTTGACAGAGTATTAACTTTGACCCTTTAACAAAAATATAAAAAGTTTAAAAATTTCGAACCAACAATTTTATCAGAAAAAAGTAAAATCACAAAAATACTGAACTCAGAGGAAAATCAATTTGGAAAATCCATAATCACATGGCAAAATCAAAAAACAAAAACAAAATTACACTGGTTATATAGCAGTTTGACAAACACCAATTTTGATCATTGAGAAGCTAAATATTCCCTTTATTAAAACGTTTAGCTGGTTTTACAGAGTAATTTCACTGTAGTGTTAGGTACCACCTTAAGATATGATTTGGGTTCATAATGATCATAGGTACACAGTATTTCACCAATATGAAACACATGGATAGAATAGAATTATGAGAAAGAACGTAAGTGAAGGAAATGGTTGTAACGAATATGTGTAAAAGTATTAGGCACTCCAGGCACAGAAATTTTGAAATATGCCCGCACAGTCCTATGTATTACGTTTAATAAAATAAGAGGAAATGTGAAGTTTCTATTCTAAAGTGCCTAACAAGAATTAGTGAGGTAGATAAAATTTGCCTCAAAACGATCATATTGACTTTTGATGTCCCAAAAAATACGGAGAAAGGGAAATATTTTACTTTATTTATTGACTACTTTAGTATGGAATTAATTGTAATTAATATAGAAAAATATTCCTATAAGACTACATTTTTAGCTTGTGTAGCCATGCTGAAAATGTATTTTTACCTTTCTCTTTGAAAAATTACTTGTGTTATGGAATGAAACGTCTATTTTGTACAGTTTCTCTTTTTCTCCGCAATTGGCTACGGTAACCAATACATACTTTATCTTCTGTGTAATCGGATAATTTAGTGGCACTTCTTAATTTTCACACCTTTACTTTCATTGATAAAACATATTATTAACTAAAACAAGTTTGAAGGTTATTTAAGTTTTAGAACTTGAAATTTTCTTTAAATTTTGAATGGTTTTGCAGATATTTGAATACTTATATGTCATCTTACAAATGAAGTGCCGACATTTGTTATCATTTTCTTCAACATAAAATTGATACCAGCGTTTAATAAGACGGTATTTTCTCACTTTTCAATTTGGCCGGTGTTTTTCAATCGAATGCCTTTGCTTTGAAAATAAATGTTTTTCATTGGATAATTTTACCTTTGATAACTCTTTACTGGTTTTTCCGATTAATAATACTTTAATAGTAGATTACTTTTGTAAACTGATATGTATAGATATACATGTATATATATATATATAAATAGTTGATATTTTTATCAATTTAAACTGCAAAATTATTTAAATGATTAATAGTGTTATTTTTTTATATAAACTTTTAAGAAATGCCAAACGATAATTTTCATGATACTCTTGAATTCACACATAATCTGGACCTACCTTGTAACAACGATCTTTCAGTTGATGAACATTTATGATTTTGTTATCTTTTATATAGTCACATATTTTAGAAGAAAAAAAATGTCTTCAAACATAGATTAGAACATGTTACTTTTAATTTGTTTTACAGCTTTGATTTATTAACCGATGCACTGCCTATTTTTGATATAATCTAAATGACATATATAATTTGTTAGGTTGAAATAAGTTCCATTTTGATTCAACTGATATGTGAAATATGACCTCTTTTAGTTCTGTAATAAATTAATAGAGTACTACGAAAACCACCTAACTTACAAATTTTACGCTACTGGCGTTCCAGGCCAAGGTTGAGCCGTAAATGCACCAGATGTTTTTATCTTTTTTTTTTTTTTTAACTAATAAATTCTTGTTTTTACCTTATATCTAGAACTTGTTTAAGTCGCACTGATTTTCTTTATTTACGACATTTTGACAATTTTCCTCATATCAAAGAATACATATTAATAATAAATGTTAAACTATTGATATTCCTATAAGTCATATAAAGTTGATATATAAAAAGTAAAATCACAAAAATACTGAACTTAGAGGAAAATCTAATCGGAAAGTTCATAATCACATGGCAAAATCAATTACCAAAACACATCAAAAACAAATAAATTCAAACTTGCGTCTTAAATATCCTTTTTCGATTTGTATTTGTTGTTATTCAAAAACATGTAGTACTGAAACTCGTGAAGAGAAAACAACGTTCCTCGGATACGCAAAATCATAAGCAAGATATATATTTGATGAGTTTTTGTTTATAAAAAAAATACTACCAACCTATACGAAAGCCAAAAAGGATCATTAAATATTCATAATTCAAAATTCAAAATTCAGAACTCGCAAAGCAAGAAAGATAAATCATGTTTGTTTGCAGTTGAAATACAACAATGACTGTTATTTTAGTCGTCATTGTCTTATAACTTAACGTTATATATTAACACCTTTAAGCACCTGCTCTTTGTGACTCCTGCATATGAACAACAATAGACTTTGCTCATATGCATCAGCACAGAGGAAGGACTTAACTCGAAAAAAAATCTCAATAACTGATGTGATGCTGCTTCTGGTGCGTGTGTCAAACGTATTTCTATTGTTATTTTTGTTTATGGTGCGTGTGTCAAACGTATTTCTATTGTTAATTTTGTTTATTTTCTATTGCAATTGTGTAATAAAAAATCAATGTACCAATTATACCTGTAATGGGTCCACTATTTGAAATAAAATATATCTTATCTTATCTTATATGCCGAAGTGTAGTTATAATAATTGTGTAGAGACAACAAATTAAACTTTTGAACAGATAGGTACCGACTTTATGTCAGACAGGTGAACAATTTCTTGTAATCATTTATCACTATTCTAGAGGGCGTGAAATATGAAATGCCACTATTTATAAGGATATATCTTTGGTAGGACAGATAATTGGCTTGCAACAAGACACCACAAAAATTATTGCAAGAGTGCTTAACGTGCAGAAATTATGGCATTCTCTCTATAATCCAATGGTAGTATAGGGCTTGCATTTCAGGCATTGATTATCTTAGCTGTATTTGGCAAAACTTTAAGGAATTTTGGTCCTCAATGCTCTTCAACTTCGTACTTTATTTGTCCTGTTTAACTTTTTTGGATTCGAGCGTCACTGATGAATCTTTTGTAAACGAAAAGCGCGTTTGGCGTATATACTAATTTAGTCCTGGTACCTATGATCAGTTTATTTCCTTTCTTATTTTCTTGAAAGAGTTGCAGAAACCCTGTTTTGTCAAAGGTACCGAACCTTTTTCGAACCTTTTGCATTGTTTTAATTTGTTCGTGTTCATAACAAACTTATATATAAAATGAAATATAAGCACGACTGCAAATACAGGGATAACTAAAATTTATATAAAAAGATACACAATGTCAGCACCTATGATCAGTAGAATCTTTAATAGTTTGTAAAGTATTTAAAGAATACTTGTCTACGATTTCTTGTCACTTTCCTTTGAAGAGAGGCAAAAGACACCAAAGTAAAATTTAAACTCATAAGTCGAAAACAAACCTGACATTGCCATGGCTTCATATCGAACAGTTTAGGAAAATAGACGAGATGTCCAGTTTGCATTCTATATTTTTACATGTTTAACAATTTGAAAAACCCATACAGAATAGTAAGATATAGAGAAAATGACAAATGTAAAACAATTTTAGCTTTAATAAACGGCCTGATTATCTCAAATATAAAAAAGAAGGTATGATTTCCAATGAGACAACTATCCACAAAAGACCAAAATGACACAAACATTAACAACTATAGATCAAACTTGACTTAGCAGGAGATGTTAACAAGTTCTAAGAGAATTTTGTTTCCTCAGTCACATTACATTAAACAATCTTTTTAATCGTTATACATCACTTGATATTTAATGAAGTTGTAAAAGTAATAGATTGCATCTTTATTGTAACATTTAATGTTCCTATCCTTGACCTTAAACTTATCTTGTCAGTCAGAAATCATAAGTTAGCAGTGAATATAAAGTGCGAATCCAGCTAGTTCATTTTTACTGTTATATGCGGGTATGTCTATTGTAGACTAAAGGATCATGGGAAAACTGTATTTGTTTATGTTTTGAAAATATCAAGTTAAGTGATTTGAAGATAAATTTTAACATATTTTCATTGTGATATGTCTTTATAATATACAAACATAGCATTAAAGTTCAAATAAGTGTTATAAAAGCATCATAATATAGCATATCGATTATTGAAAGCGATCCATTTTAACTATGGATGCGATGAATTATCACTGTTAGTGCAGTCATTATTTATGTAGAATTTTCAAAGATGCGAGGAATTTTTATTGTAGAATTATGTGATAAATGCACTTGCAACAAACGAAAAAACTTAGTTGATGACTTTAGGATTTATGATACATGTATTTTCAAATTGAAATACAAACTCCTCATTCTTTCTTCATCAAATATATAGCTTTTCAAACTTGTAACAAAAGCGAGTCTCAAAATGAAAAATTCTAGATCCGCGAATGGATACTACCGCAGAGGTAAAACCCTACACATTTTGGTTATTGTACACGAAATGATTGCTACAATTCATTTTTGTTGATTTTAGACCCTTTGGAACTCTATGTGGGCTATTTCAGCGATTAGGCAAAAAATCCCCAAACTAGATACACGGTTAGATTCAGCATGTCAACGAATCCCAAATATCTATATTAAAGGACTTTTGTCTATAAATTTGGACCCCACAAAATTGAAAAAGGAACCAAAAATATAAAAAAAAATGCATGCATCGGATACATTTGTTATTGAAGGCATGACTGTAACAATAGGATGAATATACAAAAATATCTTATTCTGGGGGTCTCATCGGGGGGTTCTGATCCCGGACCCCGCTTACTGTTTTGGCAGATTCCCGTATTCCGCTTATTGTTTTGTCAGATTTCCGTATCCCGCTTATACTATTCAGTTCTCATTTTTGTAATTATCCGTGTCCCGCTAGACTTCATTTCTCGTTTTTCACGACACAATCATTTGACTTTCACCTGTCACGCTTGCAAAAAAATCGGCAATCCGGCGTCACGCTTATACCCAAATGCGACCCACTATTTTACTCTATTCTGACTCATATTAAGCCCATCATAAATATATTAAAAAAGTAGCGTGGATTTTTTTATCCCTTTTTATTCCGTCTCGTTTCGTTTTTGAGCCATATATAGATGTCGTATGTGACAATGAGACAACTCTCCATCCGAGTCACAATTTATAAAAGTAGACCATTATACGTAAAAATACGGTCTTCAACATAGAGTCTTGGCTCACACCGAACAGCAAGTTATAAAGAGCTCCAGTGTAAAACCTTTTAAACGGGAAAACAAAGGTTCAATCTATATCAAGATGTACGTAATTAGTGGTGAAGTGTCATGGAAATGGATAAAAAAAAATAAGGATAAAGATCCCTATACGCTTTATAAAAAACTAAATGGAATAAATTTGAAATAAATGTTATTTCTATTAAATTTATTAGTGTTTTAAACCCAAACTTTCCTCCGTAAGTTAAATTTTATCAAATCTTTCTCTTACTTTATCTATTGTTTGAGCAAGTCGGCTAAATTAAGGCTTTACAGCTAAATTCATAATGCATGCAAAGCAAAACTTTGGTTGGCTTGCTTGCTTTGTTTGTTTAATTGTTTATACAAACTTTGTAAATAAGATTGACATTTTTAAACAATATGAATAGGCATATGATAGTTTAACCTTTATTTTCAATATTTGAATTAAATTGGGTGTTATCATAATGATTATCCAATAAAAGAAAAGCAAGCAAGTCAACTAAAGTATTGCTCTACATACTTAAAGAAATGAGCTGTAATAGATAAAAAAAAATAAAAATATTATACAGTGAAAATGCACCGCATATACAATACTAATGATTCGCTCCACAGTCAAAATGAAAGAATAGTATCATTATTCGACAGTAAACATGACTAGCATTACGAAATCATCATAGTGGAATTTAGTTAAATATGAAGAAACTGAATGACAAAACATATTCTACGTTATACAACTTTATTAATTGTATTAAAATGATTTTTTTTCACTGCAACAACATCTGACCTGTTAGTTATAAAGCACCTGCACGATCTATTCGTGAAATGTCATAAACATTCACCTATTTTGGTATATATTTCACAGCTGGATGGCTTTAGGCGTGATAAAACCCCGCTCGCTTCTCTTACTTTGTTTTATTAGTATTATGTATTTCTGAACATATACATTTTAACGAATTTTCTTCATTTTCTTCAAAAATTAAAAAAAGTTCGTCTGTTTATTTATCTTTCTACATTAGACATTTCTGGCATATACAGTAAAAATGATATCTTAGGATCCGCACTTTACATACACTGAGTGAGAATCACTCAGTCCTGTAACTGTTTCAGCAAATAAGGTTAATAGTATATCTAGTTAAAGATAGGTGTTTTCAGATAAAATGTATTGAATTAATCTAGGTAATTTAAAATTATCCCATGAATGATTTCAACTTCACAACTTGGAACTCTTAATTCAATTTCTACCTTGGTAAGCAGCATCCCTTTTTTTTAGAAAATCATAATAGGAAATACAAAAATATCAATCTGTACTTATCAAACAGATTCCGTGTAAAGATATTACACAATTCCAGAAAATAATATGACCTTTTAGCTTTTAATTGTTGCATTTTGTTTTTGTCACATGGGATAGGATTTTAAGTCTATGGTAGTCTAGTAGTCAGAACTACTTTAATAAAAAAAATACCGGAATTCATGGTTTTCATGGACTTTAAGGTGGTATGGGAGTCTAAAATAGAAATGATAGAATGTGTTCATACTTTGCCAAAATGTAGTATCTAAAGATATATGTTGAAAAATATAAAAAAAAATGATAGGTCACCGCGCATTTTCTCAAGCTACAGGGCGTGACAAAATGACACATTTTGTATGGATTATACAGGGAAAATACACCATTTTGTGATTAGAAACTAAACAAAATAATAGAAATTGTTAAATACTTCAGGAAAAGATAGCTTTCAGACAATGCTTTGAGAATATCAAAAGAAAAGATAGGGTCACCGTACGTTTTTTCCAGCTAAGATACAAAATAGGAAAATTCCATGAAGAATCCTTCAGAAAATGCACTGTTTTAGAGTTACCTCCCCTTAAAATGCCAATTTATTTATTTTTTAAAAACAACCAAAAATATTCAACTTTTGCAAAAATATCAATATTGATAAGTTATATTCCTATAAATTGGTTCTTTAATATGAAAACTCACATTAAATATCTGCATTCCTGCATCAAATTTTGCTAACTCGATAGAAAATGTGGACCTTTGGTTCTCTTTTTTTTACAATCCAAGATGGAGGAAGACACCCATGATACCACCTTAATTTGTACTTTATTTGTCTTTTTATTCATTTTTTACTCGAGTGACAAGCTTAAAAGACGAAACGCGCGTCTGTTGTAAGCCTGGTATTGTGTGTGAGTTGTTTCCTTGTATTTGTTCGTGGAGATGTCATGATAAATGTGTGATCCATTTAGCAATTGACACGCTCAGTGGGAGGCATATAGATCCACAACTGCAACTATTTCTCCACTAGAGACAGTTAAATTTTTAATGCCGAACTTTTTAAATAATTGAAATTTAACTGTTGATAGTGGGAAAATATCGTAATACACGAGTTACAGTGGTGGAATCTGATTCTCTAATGATTTTTATCCTTCCTTAAGATTTGAGGAAAGTTGTGTACTTTTAATGTGACGTCATTAGTCATAGTCACCTTTTTTCATGACGTCACAACTAGAAAATTCAGAAGAAAACAAGAAAATTTAACGTCACAATTAAATATTAACCAATCATTTGCCGGGAACTGATTTTTCCTTAGTGAGGAGAAATGTGAAAATGTCACAAAAATTAGAGAAAACAATTCTTTTATTACAAGACTTTAATATTTACACTAATGGTTATATATTAGCATATTAATGCATCTGCTGTTTATAAGTTGTATTTATACTAGTATGATCAAACGACACTACTGAATGAATCAAATAAAATGAAAAATAAATTATAATAATTCATGAACTATGAAAAAACATTGAGCTTGCTACATGTATACATCTCAAGTTGTATCAAGCATGTTTTTTTATATTTGTTCGAACGAAATAATCCACAACATAAATAATAGATATCTACCCTATCTCAGTATAAATTTGAATAAATAATGTTAAATAATAATGAACATGATATATAGTTCATCATACATAAACGTTAAAATACAGTTCAGTGCGTTGTTTAACACAGTTTTGAAGATACAGTTTGACCTAATTATCTAAAAAAAAAAAATAATGGCACAATAATCTGCCGTAAACCTAGTAACATCCAAATGGCCTTCTTTAACGTTGTTTGTATGAAGAAATTGACATACTTAACTATGAAGCGCAAAATATATATTTGCTATTTCAATAATTGATTTGAACGCGTTTAATTTGAATAAAATTGCACAAGAAACAAAAAAAAAGGTTCAAATTATTCATGACAAGCATATTACGTAAAATCAAGCAAACGCAAGCAGAAAACCGTTGAGATCGATTATTTGTAACTGCAGTGCACCAGATGTGACATCTTAAGAGTGGGTAGAATGATGATTGTAAGTCGACAGTTGATTTAAATAAACTATAATATTTATGAAAATAAGATATGTTTTAATTACCAACGAGATATTAACTAGCATCTATCAAAGACCAAATTAAGTTGATTTAAGTATCTGTGAATTAAAGTACGGTTGTCAACGACGAGAAAACCAGCTGCTTAATTCAAATATGTACAAAACAATAAACGAAAAACAAATATGAAATACAGCAACAAACGACAACCACTGAATAACAAGCTCTTGACTGTATAAGTCTAATGTTTTCTTCACGAAGACTTATGCCAACCATTTGTCATGTGATGATATATCTTTCGTCAACGGAAACTAAACATACTTTGTAATGTTTACACAATTTGCCAACTACCGGTATGCATTTCCTTACGATTGTAAGGTGTCCACGTAAATGCGCGCTTTACCAATAGGTTTAATGTGTTAACAATATTGCCGGGTTCTAACTAACATGAAATTTGACTCTGGAAATGTTGCCACCTCTTCTGATTTTGACATCTGATTGCGTGAAGCCTTGATTTCAATATCTGGCTAATTGTTGAAGTGTAATCGTTAAGAATGTATGCTCCCTTAGTCGTCGGACATGATTTTAAAGCATCGTCGGCATAAATGCTTCATGTTACAAAATGTGAAGCACACAAATTCCAATCCAAATGTCTAGTAGTCTAGAGTCTTATGTAGACAAAATGCGCGTCTGGCGTACTAAATTATAACCACTGGTTGGATGCCACTGCTGGTGGTCGTTTTTCCCCGAGGATATCACCAGCCCAGTATTCAACACTTCGGTGTTGACATGAATATCAATAATGTGGTCAATTTTTAAAATATCCTGTTTACAAAATTTGGAATTTTTCAAAAACTAAGGATTTTCTTATCCCAGTCATAGATTACCTTAGCCGTATTTGGCACAACAGTGTGGAATTTTGAATCCTCAATGCTCTTCAACTTTGTACTTGTTTGGCTTTATAAATATTTTGATATGAGCGTCACTGATGAGTTGTATTAAAGGCGCGTCTGGGGTAATAAAATTATAATACTGGTACCTTTGATAACTGTCTAGTCAATTTGTTAGAGTCAAAGCAGATTGACAGATTAACAACATTCTATTAATTTTCTATAAAATCTGTTCTAATTAGATAGACTATCCAGTTTTTCTTCACTGAAGCATGTGTAATGAAATAGAAACGATCTATAAAAAAGTCTGTATCATTTTACAAACTAGTTTTGATCTAAATTTCCATGTCAATATCCTTTTAAACCGAAACTACATTTAACTCATTGTTTTTATATACTTTTTTTCAACGTTTAAAATTAAAGTCCAAAACACTGTTACATGTTACAGACAACATATTTATTATTCTTTGACAAGTTATACTTTCCATTTATCACTTCATAGATAGTGATATAATTTGTCTATATCCGATCATATATAGTTATCTGGAGTTCTGTGTTTATAATATTAGAGAACAGAGGTTCATTTGTTTTGTGTGTTATGAATAATTACATTAGATGTATGTTTCATTATAATACGTTATTCTTATTGGCTAATTGCACATCACATGTTATTCCGTCGGCAATTGCATGAGACAATAACATTTCATTCATAATGACACGAGGTCCCAACATAAAGTCCACAGGTGACTTTAAAATTTAAACTTCATGAAAACCGTGTTTTTATAATCCTATAGCTAAAAAATGTAATTATAAGTATTGAATGCTTCTTTTTGTAACTTTATAGGGTTGTAAAAGCGTTGACCGTGCGTACATTTTTAGAATGAAGCGCTTCCGCGCTTCATACAAAATGTACTTCGGTCAACGCTTTTACACCTCAATAAATTTACAAAAAGAAGCATTCAATACTTAAATACAAGACATATTTACCATATATTCCCTTCAATGCAACGTTACAAACTAGTCCTTCGATACATTACATGGTTAGCAGGCTTCTTATACATCCAGATTTCCAGATTTAGAAAACAACAATAATAATAAGATTTTTTCAAAATAGAACAGACAGTTTTCTAAAGATATATGTTACATTAGAATATATCTCCCAATTGATACGATATGACAGGGCTTGTATTTCCTATCATAATTCCTTGATAGAGGTTTGCTGTCCTTTTTATATCTTTTGTGTTTGTTTGTTCTTGTTAGTTTCTTTTAATCTGCAGTAATATTTTCGAGAAACATACATCTGCAGGTGCTTCTCACAATGTGATACATAAAAACGAAAAGTTTATAATATGAAAATTGAATTGTCGTATTCTTTGTTTTAGTTCTCAAACAATTGTCATTATAAAACTTAAATTTGGTAGGGTTGCCAATTAGACAACTTTGCACACGAGACCATTGACATATTAGCTGATTACTATTGAACACTGTACTGTGGGCAATAAACGCAAACTAATCAGAGAAGCTCAGATCAAAATAGTTATAAAGAACCAGTGCACAATTGAAGAGCATTGACGACCAAGAATTACAAAAGGAAAATGACCATATATGTGATATCCAGGTCAACACCGAAGTGCTGACCACTGGGCTGGTGATACCCTCGGGGACAAAACAGCTTCCAGCAGTGGCATCGACCCAGTGATGTCAATAGTTATCATATGTACCAGGATTATAATTTAATACGTCAGACGCGCGTTTTGTCAACATAAGACACATCAGTGACGCTTAGATCAAGTTTTATTAGCCAAACAAGTACAAAACAGATAACATTTTGCAAACAGAAAAAAAAGATTTCGCATGAGGTAAGAAAAAAGTAAAATCACAAAAATATTGAACTTAGAGGAAATACAATCGGAAAGTCCATAATCACATGGCCAAATCAAATGACAAAACACATCAAAAACGAATGGACAAGAACTGTCATATTCCTGACTTGGTACAGGCATTTTCAAATGTAGAAAATGGTGGATTAAACATGGTTTTAAAGCGCTAAACCTCTCACTTTGATGACAGTCTCATCAAATACCGTTATATTTACAATGATGCTAGAACTAAACAGACATAGGCAAGGCTCCGTGTTGAAGGCCGTACTTTAACCTATAATGGTTTAATTTTTAAATTGTTATTTGGATGGAGAGTTGTCTCATTGGCACTCACACCACATCTTCCTATATCTATAATAAATAAAATAGTCAAAATATGGGTACAGCAGTCATCATCGTGTAACAATTTTAAAGGAACAATTTAACAGAACACAAGAAAACTCTATCTACAAACACATTCATTGATAAGCATGTCTGACGTCAGAAAATTTTAAACGTCACATAAATTTGTCGTTCAATGCAATGTATATACAAACAACTTAAAAATGTTTACCCCTAGAAAAATACAAATGTTATGAATAAGAAACAATGCGCAAACAATCTAGTATATATTCCGTCGCAGAACTAGGTCAGTGGCATCTGAGACTGTCAAATTATGATGGTTTTCTCAATTGATATCAATGATATCTTTGTTTTGCATATACATGTATACATGTATGTAGTAAAAGAGGGGCGAAAGATATTAGAGGGACATTCAAACTCGTAGATTGAAAATAAAGCGACAACGCAATGGCTAAAAATAAAAAGACAAACAGACAATAGAGTAATAGTACAGAACATAGAAAACTAAAGACTAAGCAACACAATCCCTACCAACTACTGGGGGTGATCGCACGTGCTCTGGAAGGGTAAGCAGATCCTATTCCACATGTGGCATCCGTCGTGTTGCTTAAGTTGAATACAGGTAAAAATTCTAACTCGGTAGGTCACATTCGTGAAAAGGGGAAGTATTGAAGTTACGACACAAGAAACATTTCCGATATCATCTGTGTCGTTTGTTCCTTTTTTGTTTCTTACACTTGAGTGTGGATTCACATTATTATAAAACGTGTCACGGTACTTTTTATCCCAAATTCATGTATTTAGTTTAGATGTTATATGTGTTATTCTCATCGGATTTTGTCTAATGCTTAGTTCGTTTCTGTGTGTGTTACATTTTAATGCTGTGTCGTCACTCTCCTCTTATATTGAATGCGTTTCCCTCGGTTTTAGTTTGTGACCCGGATTTGTTTTTTTTTCTATCCTATCGATTTATGAGTTTTAAACATCGGTATACTACTGTTGCCTTTATTGAGGACAAATTCCTATACGTTTTGCATAATACAGTCAACCTGTTATTTTACAGGAATCAAAAAAAGTATATCATTTAAATAACATACCCTGACCAATTGTTTTGTATAATCTGCCTACCTTTAAACAGGTAAATACTGTCTGTACCCATTCTGTATTTTTCTATAGTAATATCATTAGCCTGGCAAGTTGAAATTAATGCCTATACAATTAAGTCTTATAAGTAGTACAAGAACCTCTCTACGGAAGCCGGTTAGTTTGAGGGAGTAGAACTATTTTAAACTTGATATAATGACTAAGCTAACTCGTGTTAAGAGAGTGACATATATCTTGCAAGTAAAAGACAGCCTTGTAGATTTCAGTAAAAAGACTAATGCCGCTACATATAGGAGAGCTCAATATCTAAAAAAAAAACGTCATGGGTACACACTCCTCTATAAATATCAAAGTAATCTAACGCGACGATCAAATGCAAAATTATATTCATTCATGTTAACAAGAGATCAAAATAATGTTTTACAAATATTTTAAGCATTGGTAATGATGTGAATTTTCTTTGTGCGTGACGGGAATTTGCATAATCATTTTTACATGGTCAGTTTTGATTTTATGCCAACTTCTTAGCAATATCACAAATATATGAAATATGTTTGTTGATGCTTCATTTATCATTAAGCATACCTTTACCATTTGCAAGGTACAAAACAATCATAAAATTACCTTATGGCAATATATGACGTATATGGAACTAGTGTTCCTATGTTAGCTATAGAGTTTAATATCCCTTAGCTTATGTTTTAATGCAACATCCAACTAATATAAAAAAAAAAAAAAAAAGATGTGGTAAGATTGCCAATGAGACAACTTTCCACACGAGACCAAATGACCCTGAAATCAACAAGTTTATCGTACCGCTTTCAACAATGAGCAAAGCCAATAATTAAGGCATAGTCAGCTGTGAAAGGCACAGCAATAACAATGTAAAACAATTCAAACGAAAAAACTAACGGCCTAATTCATGTAGAAAACAATGAACGAGAAACAAATAGTTAGTAAGTAAGTCAGTAAGTTTTTATTTAGGTGACATGTGTTATCACATTTCAGTAAAGTATAGATATATTAAATACGCAATAAAATACACCCGACCCATTGGGTCATAAAACGTAATTATTTTATCACGGATTTCAAACAAAATAATGAAAAGTAAAATAAAGCTGAATTCAAAATAATCAATTAAAAATTCTAATGCAATTATTTTGTAACAATTGTTCTGATTGGATGACAGCAAGCGTAAAATTCTCTATCTCCTTGTCTGTAACTAGGGAAGCCGACATTTTGAATTTCGGAATGTATTGACATGCTATTTCTACAATAATAAACAAAACAACTCACTTGTTGCGCCTAAAAATCTTCTTTTTATCAAATTTTATTACATTTTGAAGCGGCACAGAAGCCATAAAACGCCCGGTGTTTATGTTTGACGCCGGAAGCATAACTATGACGTCACCTAGTGTAGGGACCAAAGAAGATAACATTTTTTCGCGGAATTTTCTTTAATGAAGATTTTACACTGAAATAATGATTGAAATTTAATAATGAACTTGTTTTGCATTAGAATAGAGATAACTGTATTGTATTTGAAGCTTTGCGGACGTCCATCGGTAGTTTTACTGTCGCAAATACCCGTTTACCTGTCTCCGCTCCGCGTCGCCAGGTAAACTAAATTTGCGACAGTAAAACTACCGATGGACGTCCTTAAAGCTTCAAATACAATACAGTTATCTCTTAAATGAAAAAATCAAACTAATAAGTTATTAGAAGATTGATTTAGTCAATGTCAAGTTGAGTGCATATTAGATTAATATTTATTATAAAGAAACTAGAAATATTCAGATTGACTATGTAGTAAATATGTAACTATTAAACAAATGACAATTAATGCATTACAGACACCTGAAATACATAGAGAATGTGGCGGGGTTAAACATGTTAGCGGGATCCCAACCTGGGACAGTGGTGTAACAGTACAACATAATGCTACGTATCCCCAGCAACAGTACTTCTTCTTTAATGATTCTGTTTCCCTTTCAGTATAATCATTTTTACTTCAGGTTAGGGTGATGGTTGGCTCATGTTAATACGTTTAAACCCGCTGCTGCAGTTTTTGCACCTGTCCGAAGTCATTAGGAACCTGTTTATTGTAAGTGTTTCTTGTTTCTCGTTTTTAATATAGTTAAACCGTTGGTTTTCCTTTTTTAATGACTTAAAACACTAGTTATATTTGGAGACAAGGCTCCGTGTTAAAGGCCGTACTAATATCTATAATGGTTTACTTTTTACAAAATGTGACTTGGATGGAGAGTTGTATCCTTGGCCCTCATACAGCATCTTCTAATGTATATGTAACAATTTAGATAAATGCAAGTATTATTAAAATTGTAAATTTGTATCACAAAAGAGCTATGTTTATTCTTAACAGATGAGTGACATGCAGAGATCGAACAAACAAATTATTACTTAACGTTTAAAAATAGAATATATACGATTATCGTCCTTGAATTTACGTAGTTATATATTTATATCTAAATTCTTGTAAAATTGTTTCCTGTGTTCCAATGATATATTCCAAATTAATTGAATGTAATAAGTATTTGTAACATAAACTTAGTTTACTCATATTAAGTTCCAAATTACAAACATTTGCTGCATTTTGGCCAAATTTATACCTGACATAGATTTAAACTAAATATCATACTATTCGACACCATGTCTAAATCCTGTGAGATCTCAACCTTCGAGACCATAGAAAAACAACGATTTGTGTCAAATATGTTTCCTAGCTGGAAGCATTTCATAAATAAATGTAAGAGTAGCAGAAAACCCGATCATCAGATGTCTCTTAGAATTTAAAAATATAGGCCTACAGATAATATCGCTATGCTGTATATACTATACTAGGTTGCGTTCAATGTCGTAGCAGCTACGTGGCGGCTTTGTCGCTTTAAAGCTCCGCCCACTGCCGGACTGAGTTTTATATGAACCTGCGTGAGTGACCTCAGAATGTGGATTGCAATCGCATTCCAAAGACGTATCAATTGCGAATTAACGATTACTTTTATACGTCCTGTTTATTTTCAAACATTTCTTTAGAGCAATAAGAATGACAACAACTTTCTGATAACATACACACATTAACAGCAGTCTTTCCTTCGATGACAACTATCCATTTCAAAACTTGAATGTGTATGATTGTGTAACAAAAACAACAATGTCAATTTCAGTATGCATGTTAAGTAAATGTCGAGTCTAAAGCGTAGGACAACTCGTACACTTCTGTTGAGTGTTTCAAATTGGACTATGTTTTGTTATTTGTTTTTACTGTTGAAATTAGTTGTTATGTAAAAATTAAGAAATGATTCCTTCATTTCATGCTCTATGCTCATTTCAACAAGGGTAGGCATCATATTTTGTAGATATTTTACACTGAGCGTTAGCGAGGTGTAAAATGTGGTCAAATATAATGCCTAACCATGTTAAAATGAGCATAAAGCATGACATAAGGGAATTATTTCGATTCTAATAGGAAAAATACAGTATTTTTATAGGGCGTGTCGCCTCGTACGAAAATACCGAAAACATGTTTTACTGTCACCGATGAGTCTGTACATTAAGGACGACATCAAAAGATCAATGTAAGATAAAAAAAAAAAAAAAAAAAAAAAAAAAAAAAACTTAATTCAAATAGTTTTGGGTGGAGGGTTGAACTGCTGCAAGATTTGGTTATCCCACATTGATTTTTACATATATCTATATGGGTCAAACATTTTTCACCAAATTAAGTTAAGAGGGGGTAGGGGGTCCGTGAAAAAGCTATGTGAATTAAGTTTTTTTTATCCTTCATTGAACTTTTGATGTCGTCCCTTACATTTCATATTTGATAAATTAAAAAACTACAAGCAGGGTACATATATGTTGCTCGATTAAAATATACAATAAAAGTTTATGTTAGCTCCTTAAATGTATATATTTTAAAGGATAACGATGGAAATAAGGTTAATATACATTAGACCGTTGGTTTTCCCGTTTGAATGGTTTTACACTAGTAATTTTGGGGCCCTTTATAGCTTGTTGTTCGGTGTGAGCCAAGGCTCCGTGTTGAAGGCCGTACTTTAACCTATAATGGTTTAATTTTTAAATTGTTATTTGGATGGAGAGTTGTCTCATTGGCACTCACACCACATCTTCCTATATCTATCTACAGAAAGTTTGTGCGCATGTGTAAAACATATTTTGTGTTCATTAGAACACGGCTTTATTTACAAAGCGTAATGAGGACCTCATATTAGAATAGATAATTATTCACCTTGAGCGATGTATTATTGTTGACCATTCGAGATGGGGTTTTTTCCGAACCCGGCTTCAGCTGAATGTGTGATTACTGTATCGTATAACTACACGGGCCTCAAAGGATTTCAAATCGAAAATAAATGCAAAACATGTGTTTTTGTGTCTTTCAAAACACAAATAATATATTAATAACTGTTTAGTGTCTTTAAATATCAGCTGTATTTGTACATATTTGTACTCGGCTCGAAACAGTTGTAATAGCTCGCTTAAAGCTCGCATACACATTGTTTCCCAGCCTCGTACAAATACAGCTGATATTTTAAGACACGAAACAGTTATTGTCTATATATAAGCATGCAATCTAATTTAATCAATAAAAAAGACAATGAACGTTGAAAATGTTTATTCTGGATACAGATAAAGGGAAATGCTACATTACAAATTGAAGATATTGCTCCCCAGTTACATAAAATCTACAATTTTGATTCAAAATTAAATACATTTAACAATATTACAGTGCGTGTAGGTCGAGAAGACGAAAGCCTTAAATGTTGACGATTCTTTTCAAATATGAAAACAAGAAGATGTGGTTTAATTGCCAATGAGATAACTCTACACCAAACACCAAATAACATAGAAATTCAGAATTATTTGTCATACAGCTATTTGTCATCGTACGCCCTTCAACAATGAGCAAAATCCATTGCACATCGTTAGCTTTAAAACGACGCGAATTGACAAATGTAAAACAATTCAAACAAGACAATTAACGATATGATTCGTGAACAAAGCAATGCATGAAACGCAAATATGATCTACAGCAGCAAACACTAGCCACTTCCTCCTGGTTTGGGACAGGTTTATACAGAATTTGTCGGGTTTAAACTTGCTTAAAGCAATAAACATCGTTTTGGCAAAAGCGAGATAACTCTTGCACGAAACTGAAACTCGTTTGTTTTCTAACAACACAGCAAGATAACTTTATAAAATTTAATGGATGTTTGGCTTTGTTAGTCTAATTTTAGGACGGGAAAGAAGAAAAAAAAGATTAAGCAAAAGGATCTTCACCATCAACTGAAGGTGAATCCTTCTTCACGGTAGTTGTGTTAAGCCAGTAGTTTATACAGACACTAAAACAACCAAAACGGAATTATGTTTTCTAGTCACTGTCCATATCATTGTAGGTGTAATACAAAAAACAAAATTAAAAAGTGAAATTGATGAGGTTGATCAAACCGAAAATATTGACAATCAAAATGTTATTGATAAAAATGTAATTATGACTACAGACAGTTTCTATGATACAAATGCTTCTTTTGATACAGAAAATTTAGATATGTCAAATAGTGGTTTAAAAAGTACATCTCCTGATATGCTCAATATTTTATCACTTAATTGTTGTGGAATTATTAAAAAACTACAATATCCTGAATTTGAAACTTTGTTAAGAAGTCATGACATTATATGCTTAGTTGAAACCAAACTTGATGATAGAGATGAAATAAAACTACCAGGTTATATATTTAAATTTAAAAATAGAAAAAAAATTGCAAAAGTGAAATCTGGTGGAATACTACTTGGTTACAAACAGAAATATGAACACTTCATTGAGGTAATTGATACATGTAGCAAGTTTGTTTTTTGGTTCAAGATAAGTTCTAAAATTATGAACACTGATACCGATACAGTTTTTGGAATTGTGTATATTCCACCAGAGTACACGTCTTATGCATCTTGGGATGCTTTTAGTCAGATTGAAAATGAGTTTCTGGACTTGTCATCACGATATAAATTTGTCAGTTTGGTTGGAGATTTTAATGGTCGAACAGCATCAGAGAAAGATTTTCTTACTTTAGACTCACATGATCCTTCAAATAATTTCTCTGATTTAATAGAAAATAGTGTGTCCATTTTGGACTTTTTAGATATTCCGAGGGAAAGAAAAAATAGAGATATTGGAAAAAATAGGTATGGTTCTTAATTATTGGACTTTTGCAAAGGGAATAACTGTTTTATACTTAATGGGAGGATAAATGGTGACAAGGAAGGAAAGTTGACTTGCAGGAATGCAAGTGTTGTAGATTATTGCATTAGTAATGTGAATTTTATAAATAGATTTTGTACTTTGGAAGTAGTAGATTTTTCAAAATTATTTTCTGATGTACATTGTCCATTGTCTATTAGTGTGTATGCAACAAATGTAGAAGGATGTGAGGTACCTGATTATATAGAAGAAAGTGTAGAAAGGATAAGAAAGTGGGACAGTGATAAATTGATAGAATTTCAGCAAAATATAAACCAAGGTAAAATAAAAGATCTTTTGTATAACCTGAAAAAAACAAGGGTTGATGTAAATGTAAATATACATGTTGAGAAACTATGTGAAATTTTTATAGAAAGTGCAAAAGCTACATTTGGCATTTCTCATAGTAAAAACGGGAAAACACGTCAGAAATCGTCTATGAGTAAACCCTGGTTTAACCGAGAATGTAAATTTGCGAGACAAAATTATCGTAAATTTAGACGAAAATTTAAAAAAAATCGAACTACAGTAAATAGATCCAATTTGGCTGGATCGGAAAACATATACAAGAAAACTCTCGACAAAAATCATAGATTATACCGACAAAATCTTTCAAAAAAATTGAAAGAATTGAGAACAAAAAATTCTAGAGACTATTGGAAAGTACTTAACCAGGGAAAGCGTAAAAAACAACCGGATATCCCAATAGAGAAATTATTTGATTTCTTTAAGGATCTAAATGCTTCTCCAACGGATGATAATGGAGCTGATTTACCACCTCTCGACGAAGAGCAGGTTAATCAACTTAATTATGACTTGAATTTGTATATAGAAAAAGGAGAAATTTTGAAATGTATTAAAAATTTGAAAAACGATAAATCTTGTGGTGAAGATGCTGTTATAAATGAATACATAAAAGCAACTTCGAACCAGCTTATCGATATTTATGAAACATTATTTAATTTGATATTTGATACCGGATTTGTACCAGAGAGTTGGTTAGTTGGTAATATCATACCAATATTCAAGAATAAAGGAGACCGAAATAATCCTAAAAATGTTCGGCCAATTACCATTGTCAGTTGTTTGGGTAAACTGTTTACGGCTATTCTAACCGCGCGTTTGAACAAATATTCTGACGATTTCCTAATTTTACATGAAACACAATGTGGCTTTAGGCAAGGCTATAGCACTATGGATAATTTATTTATATTACTTTCTTTGTTTGAACTTTTGAAGAAAAGAAAGAAAAAACTTTATTGTGCATTTATAGATTTTGAAAAGGCTTTTGACAAAATTTGGAGGGCATAAACTACTATTAAACAACGTAAATGGGAAAATGTTAAATGTGATTCAAAGTATGTACAAAGATATTAAATCAAATATTATTTTTAATAACAGCAAGTCTGATTATTTTCCATGTAATAATGGGGTAAGGCAAGGGGAAAATATGTCCCCTTTTTTGTTTGCAGTTTTTTTAAATGACTTGGAAATTTTTTTACAAACAAAAGACTGTAAGGGCCTTTTGACAGTTACAGAAGAATTAGAACATGAACTTGATGTATTTCTCAATATCATTTTATTATTATATGCTGATGATACTGTGTTAATGTCTGAAACACCAGAAGATCTTCAAATACAGTTAGATTTTTTTAATGAATACTGTAACTACTGGAAATTAAAAGTAAATGTATCCAAAACCAAAATATTATGTTTTTCATATGGAAGATTACCGGACAATTTACACTTTGTTTTAGATGATCAAGAAATAGAAATCGTTCAAGAGTTTAGCTATTTGGGTATATTGTTGACAAAAACGGGAAATTATAAAAAGGCGATTAAATCACAAGTTGAAAAAGGGACAAAAGCGATGTATGAGATACTAAAAAGGGGAAAATTTCATAGCCTATCAGTTTCTTGTCAGTTAGATCTTTTTGATAGAGTTGTAAAACCTGTTCTTTTATATGGATCAGAAATATGGGGATTTAGCAACTGTGATATTGTCGAAAAGGTTCATCTAAAATTTTGTAAGTTGCTCCTAAATCTGAAATCTTCCACTCCAAACTGTATGATATACGGTGAGCTAGGACGTTTTCCACTCTCTATTGATGTAAAATTAAGGATGATATCCTACTGGTCTAGATTAATTATGGGAAAACAGTCAAAGTATTCATGTATTATTTATAAGCTACTGTACCACTTGTATTGTACTAAACACATAGATTTTAAATGGTTAATATGTGTTAAAAATATATTCGATGAATGTGGATTTTCTTATATCTGGAACACACAGCTCTTTTTAAATGATGTATGGTTGAAATATAATATTAAAGTAAGATTGTGTGATCAGTTCAAACAAACATGGAACGATACTATTCAAAACTGTTCCAAAGCCTTGAATTATCGTATTTATAAGAATTTATTGTGTTTTGAAGAATATTTTAATATTTTAGACGAAAAAGATTTTTTGACATTATGTAAATTTAGAATATGCAACCATAAACTTCCAGTCGAACTTGGAAGATGGTACAATATAGAAAGGGAAAATAGAAAGTGTAATTTATGTAAGCTAGATATTGGAGATGAATTTCATTACATTATTAATTGTTCACATTTTAGAGAAGAGAGAAATAAATTTATAAATCGAAATTTTAGTGTAAGGCCAAACATTATTGTATTTACTGAAATTATGTCGTCTACAAATAGGACAGATCTCATTAATTTATGTAAGTTTATACGAATTATAAACAAGCGAGTGTGTCCTCCTGAATAAGTTCTTTTTGTCTTTGCTGTTGTTGTATATATTGTATATTTATGTTTATGTAGTTAATATATTGTATTATACATGCATGTCTTCTCTGTACCTATGTATTTGGTGATGAGAATAAAGATATATATATATATACCACCAAATCAATGGACGTCATATCAGGTTGAATACGAAAATAGGTAGAACACAAATGTTCCCTATGAATTGGACATTTATAGGTAATTAATCCTACATCTACATCTACATGTAATAATCTGATAATATTCGGTATTTCAAAGTACTATTATTTTTTTATTTGGAGTTTTTATGTTCTATTTTTGGAAACTTGAGGTTACATGAGTACTAAAGCTTGTACACAGGTTAAAAAAGGGGGATAGTTTGCTTAGTTAACTTCAAGTGATGGTTATTTTGTAATGAAATGTTCTGTGAACTTTTTTCTATGGAACTTGACAGGATAAAACTGAACCAAATATTAATTCTGCATTTTTTTTTCATTTTTTTAAATGTGCAAATTTAACAAAGACTAATTGGGGACCATCAATGGTGGTATTACACCTGTTAATACATTCGAGTTTATTAAACCCTTTGGTTAAACCATTATATGTCAATCTCTGTTTCCTTGAATCACTAAGCAATAAATTGTTCAGGAATTGGCTTTTCATTGTTGAAGGCCGTACGGTGACCTAATTTTAAGTTGTTAATGTCTGTGTCATTTTGGTCTCTTGTGGACAGTTGTCTCATTGGCAATTATACCACATCTTCTTTTTTATATTTTCCCAATAACAGACAAAATGTATCTAAATCAGAATCCTATAATTATCGACAGCAAATTACTCGAAAAGTCTACCTGGAAAATGCAGGTATCTAAATTCAATAGGTGTAAATAATTGGAATTTTGTATTTGCAAAAGACTCATCAATGACGCTCGAATAAAACAAGTTAAAAAGCCAAATAAAATACAAGGTTAAAGAGCATTGAGGACCAACAATTCCTAAAATGTTTTGCCAAGTTTACTCATGCCATTTAATAAAACAAGTTAAAAAGCCAAATAAAGTACAAAGTTAAAGAACATTGAAGACCAACAAGGTAAGCGTCAGAATCGATAAGTTTTTGAAAATAAATATTAGAACAAGTCTATCAGTTTATTATTTTTCATACAATACACAACAGAGCTACGTATTAATTCTACTGTCGCCACCAGGATAATAATGATTTTACTGCGTTAGCTCGTTATACTGATAATAATAACTTAATTTAAGTTAATATATATAATTCTACAATGACTGAATGACCGGTCGATGAAGTGCCTTTAGAACCAATCGTAACGAGGGGGTCGTTCTGCGGGTTTTGGTCGAGGTTTTTCTTTTAATGGTCGAACTTTTCGCTTTTCATCATCTCGGTCACATCTGCAAATGAAAACAAAATAAGCTACCTTACGTTCATTTAATCAATTTATTTTTGGGGTTATTTTTCTAGATATTATAACCATGTGGGTGGGTTTTTTTGTGTTTTGTTGTTTTTTTTGTTGTTGTTGTTGTTTTGTTGTTTTGTTTTGTTGTTTTGTTGTTGTTTTTTTAGGGGGAGGGGGATCTTGTGATTTCCTATAGCAAATTTCGTGCATGTAGAAGATCTATGATTTCATTTAATGTATCTTTATTCAAAATTATTCAAAATTATACACATCTCTCTGTATTATAATAGCTTAACAAAATCAAAAGACAATATTAGTTTTTGAGAAGCACGATGCATCTCTCTGTATTGTATAAGATATATAATAGCTTGACACAATTAAAACATTATATGTGTTGGGGAGGGGGGAGCACGATGCCCTGTAGGTGTTTTTGATGTTGAGTTACTTGTCAATTTGTTTAGTTATTTGGTGTCGTCGAGACAGCAACCAATCGACACAAAAGATAAAAAAAATATGAATAACGATTTTTACTGTTTGTTCTTATTTTGTGCTGTTACACAATTGTCCTTGGTATTTGGAGGATTGATTATTCAAAGTGAGGCTATTAATTTCCCGGCATTTTCTCTATGAAGGTCAGTTGTTTTCCCCGGATACCGCTTCTTCCTCCACCAATAGAAACTGACTGTCTCGAAATAACACAATATTTTTGAAAAAGGTATTAAGACAACAATCAATCAATCTGTGTCACGAACCAAAGTCAGATGTGTTATTCGTTTGTTGTAGTTAATTGCTGTATATACGTGTATATATTTTTACTTTAATGTTTTAATAAATTGGTTCGTTGTTTTCTCGTTTGCTTTTTGTTCTACATTTGATTGTGTCGTAGTTGTGCATTATGGCTATGACATTTCTGCCTTACTGGTGATAAGAGGTCTTATAACTAATCATAACACATATATCCTTATTTTCATACTGACAAATAGATTTCGGGTTGTGTTTTCTTTTTTTTTGCGAAAGATGTCTGGTGTAAATAATATTTAATACAAGAGTACTAACGTTCCCATAATGCACCAGAAACAACAGCAACAGGTTAAAAGTAACGCTAAGGCTGCTAGAGACAGGAAAGCAATAGCCCAGGCTTCCACTGTAATAGAACATGTGTTAAAATATGATTTATAATAAGCACTTCTTAGGTTACATTGCTAAATAATCTATGTGAAAGGGCTTGTCTTTTAAATATTATCAAAAAGATTCAAACAAATTTGTAATAATTTTCTCTGTACATGTAAAAGAATTGCATGGCATCTAGAATAATCCATTGCACATGAATACTAAGTTATAAAATTACTGTCTTTTGATGAGGTAAATATGCGGTTTTATTGACTTTAGAAAAAATGATATTTACTGAGGCCAACGGCAGAAGTGAATATCCGTTTTTCAAAAGTCAATAAAACCGCATATTTACCAAAACAAAAGACAGTAATTGTTTTATTCCATATTCCGAGAGAAGAAAATGTATTAAATGACAAACATATACCAAAACAAATTTTACATGAAACATTTTTTTTCATAACGTTGCATGTAAAACTCTTTTCTCCAGGTGAATACGTTTTCTTATTCAAAATCCATTTCATATAGAGAAACCTACTAAAATAATACCAATATGGAATAAATATATTTAACTTTTTTTACATGAAAAATTCAAGGTGTGTAGAATACGTGTTCTGTCTTGTTATATTATTAATGGTGTATCATATATGCAGCCATGAAGTGATCTTATTCACTCATTTGTAACTTCGCTGGCAATGGCATACAGTATGTAACACAAAAGATGAGACCCTTCTGTCGGGTATCCCGAACTGCTCATAATATCTTTATATCCCTGCTGATTTAAAATTAAAGTTGTTTTATATATTTTAGTTTTAAAAAAAAATAGAAAACAGTACGAGTATATTTTTTTTTTACTTACTTTTGTTACACATTTTTCCTTTGAAAAACGCCATACAATCACAGCTGAAATCATTGACCTTGTCTGCGCAGACTCCATACTCACACGGCTCATCGGCACAGTTGTCTATATCTACATGTAAAATTAATTAAACTAATTAATCCAAGAATTGTTTCAAAATAGTTCTTAATAATATTAATCCTTATCTATCATTCTGTATTTGCTCTATTCAAAACAAATGTGATCTTTATAATTGAGTAAAATGTAAAACTATATTTTCAATTGTTGGTTTGCTTTTCTTCACATGCGTGTAATTATAGCCATGTATAAGACCCAATTAAGGAACAGTCGCTGTTGTGTCTTGAACTAGTAAACTAACATAAACCCAAAGGACATCAAACATACAGATTATCGTAAAGCGATTCAATTTATAATGAAAGGTATTTATGATGTTCTTGTTGGTAGGAAATAAACTCATCAGAGACACAGGATTAAATTTTTGTACGCTAGACGCGTGTTTCGTCTTCACAAAATTCATCAGTGACGCTTGAATCAAAAGGCTAAAATGATCACATAAAGTACAAAAAAAGTAAGAGCATTGTAAAAATTATGAAAGGTTTTGCCAACTACAGCTAAGTTAAAATTGGGAATAGAAATTGGGAATGTGTCGAAGAGACAACAAGTTAACCCGACCAAAGAACAGAAAACAGCCGAATGCCACCACTGGTTTTCAATGTAGCGTGAAACTTCCGCACCCGGAGGCGTGCTTCAGCTGGCCTTTAAATAAAAAGATATACAAGTTCAGGGATTACGGACATCATACTTAACTCCGAAATGCATGTTATACAAAAAACTAAAATTGTTCCCTGGGTAGAATATCCTTAAAAAATCGAAAAAAAGTTCTGTCAAAAGTTAACATTAAAGTATGACCAACTTAATCATAATACATGCAGATATTGCGACTACTGGTCGATATGGAAACTCCACCAGCATTATAAACGACCAAGTGATACGAAGTAATTTAAGAAACCCATAAGTGTTTGTTAAAAAAATTGAGAAATAGAATGTTTTAAAGCATCATTTACCTGAATCACAGTTTGGTCCTTCAAATCCAGGAGAACAAACACAGATATACTGATGATTTGTCTGCATACACGTTCCATGCTGACAGATATTCCCATAACAGCCTGAAGAAGTTGGTTTGGTTGTGCTGGTCGCTGAGGTGGTCTTCGTACTGTTTCGTTTGGATGTTTTAGTTGTAACTGGTTTCGTTGTTGTTGGGTCTATAGTTGTTTTTGTAATAGTTGTCGTAGTTTTTAATGCTGTGGTTTCTGTAGTCGTTGATGAAGATATCTGTGTTGTTGGTTTTGCTGAAGTAGTTAAAGCTGTTTTTGTAAGTATTGTTTTTATCGTTGTTGGTTTTGTTGTTGATGTGGTTGATGGAATGGATGTAGTTGGGGAAGTTGTTGTTACAGTTGTACGCGATGTTTTCTCCGTTGTTTGTTTTGTTGTAGTAGTCGGAGTAGTTGTTGTAAGTGCTTTTTGTATCGCTGTTGGATAAGTTGTAGTAGTCAGAGTAGTTTTTGAAAGTGTTGTTTTCATCGTTGTTGGTTTTGTTGTAGTAGTCGGAGTAGTTGTTTTAAGCGTTGTTTTCATCGTTGTTGGTTTTGTTGTAGTAGTCGGAGTAGTTGTTGTACGCGTTGTTTTCAACGTTGTTGGTTTTGTTGTAGTAGTCGGAGTAGTTGTTGTACGCGTTGTTTTCAACGTTGTTGGTTTTGTTGTAGTAGTCGGAGTAGTTGTTGTAAAGGTTGTTTTCAACGTTGTTGGTTTTGTTGTAGTAGTCGGAGTAGTTGTTGTAAGGGTTGTTTTCAACGTTGTTGGTTTTGTTGTAGTAGTCGGAGTAGTTGTTGTAAAGGTTGTTTTCAACGTTGTTGGTTTTGTTGTAGTAGTCGGAGTATTTGTTGTAAGGGTTGTTTTCAACGTAGTTGGTTTTGTTATAGTAGTCGGAGTAGTTGTTGTAAGCGTTGTTTTCAACGTAGTTGGTTTTGTTGTAGTAGTCGGAGTAGTTGTTGTAAGCGTTGTTTTCAACGTTGTTGGTTTTGTTGTAGCTGTAGTTGTTTTAATGGTTGTTGGTATTCTGGCTTAAATGATAGAAATAACATTTATGAGAGATAATTATTGGTATAAAACCATTGATTAAATATAATAAAATTGAGAATGGAAATCGGGAATGTGTCAAAATGACAATAACCCGATTAAAGTGGGGTAAACAACCAAAGGCCACAAATGGGTCTTCAATACAAAATTTAATGACGTTTATTTTTGGAATCCATTTTAATATCACTGAATTTTCACTCCGGCGTATGATACAATTTTTCGACAGGTACATAATCTGTGTTAAGACATTTTAAAAGTGTTTGGTTAAGTAAGAGCAACTATTAGAAGTTACCATATTTTTTAGCAAACGAGTTGATTTTTGTTTAAAATCTAGGAAGGGTATAACAATTAAAACAGTTGAAATTTAAATTAATCTTTTTGCACGATTTGAAAAAAATAGAAATATGTGGATTTTGTTTTTTAAATAATTCATCGTTTTAAGTGTCATAAAGTATATATAAGTGATTAGTCATATGTTTCGCTTTTTCCTAGTTAACAGTCTGTTCCATAACAGGGGTATATTAGTTTTCATAAATTCTTGTTTATTGACTTTCATATATATATAGCAATGGGAGTTAGACCTTAGTTGAGGCTGGAAACATTTCAATACCCCTTGCATTTAAGTAACAAATGAATTCTATAATAATTTAAGTTGCTATAACGTATTGAACGTTACATTTATAAATCGAGCCTAACAGACAAATTAAAATCAGTAGAAAAAAAGAAAAGAAAAAAAGATTGTAAATCAAAAACATGTAACTTTTTAAAAAAATTGTCTCGTTGAGACGTTTCACCTTATATATGCACCCTTTAAAGCATCAAATTGAAATTCTAACAATTTTGTTTTTTAAACTCACCTTTACAGCATTTACCGTCATAACCGCCATTACAAATACAGCGATTAAGTGTGGTATTAAAAACTCCATGGGGATTGCATTTCCCGCAGACTCTTTCTTCTGTGGCCTTTGCTTTCCACAAACTTAAAGAAATACCACAGCCTTGTAAACAGTCCATCAATGTATTGTATTGACAACATATATATCTTTGTCTCACTTGTTTACCTCCTCCACATGTAGCACTACAATTCCCCCATTGGCCCCAACCCTCAACATCACAATAATTGGAAGAAGACAAACACGCATCACTGAAACTATACAAAGAGTTAAGTATGAAAATGATAAAAAAGACACAAATCGAATATCTCATTTCTCTGTTTAAATTATAATGTAAATTTGAATATTTTTATGTTCACTTTCCTGTAGAATTGTAATTATTGATACACTTTGTAATTTATATCTTTATGATACATGTTTACAAATCTGACGAACAATTGTCACCCTAATAGATATATAGTCCGAAGATGATACTCTAAATAGTTACCAGATAACTTCATTGATTGGGTAAATCACTTTTGATAGGTAAAAGTGAACATTAGACACGAACAGATCTTACATTGACCAAGTTATTGACAAATATCTCGTGAGAAAAAATCGACACACTAGACCTATTCGGCAACAACGCCGATAAAATCCGAAAGAAAGCGTTATGAATATACATACTGTGATACCTTTCAACATTCGCAAAAATGACCTACCCCGTATAATAAAACTTGTGAAATAAAACTAAACTGTTTTTTTTTGTATTTTCCTCGTTAAACACAGTTACAGTTATTAGGCCACATAAGTACTAGCTATATCTATTATAATGTACGATCACTTCATAAATCAAAACTGGTTTTGAGCAAGTTTTCGCTAACTATAGATATAGGAAGATGTGGTGTGAGTGCCAATGAGACAACTCTCAATCCAAATAACAATTTAAAAAGTAAAACATTGTAGGTTAAAGTACGGCCTTCAACACGGAGCCTTGGCTCACACCGAACAACAAGCTATAAAGGGCCCCAAAATTACTAGTGTAAAACCATTCAAACGGGAAAACCAACGGTCTAATCTATATAAACAAAACGAGAAACGAGAAACACGTATATATTACATAAACAAACGACAACTACTGTACATCAGATTCCTGACTTAGGACAGGTGCAAACATTTGCAGCGGGATTAAACGTTTTAATGGATTCAAACCTTCTCCCTTTTTCTGAAACAATAGCATAACATCACAACATAGAAAAAACATACGATAAAATATCAATTGGCAGACTTAACTCAATCAAAAAACGTATGATTACACAATGAACGAATAAATTTGATCTGCGATATCTGAATACAAATGCACAGTTAATTAAATATTAGAGACAAACATTCATGACCAAAAAGCTAACAAACTAATTCAAACACACTGAGAAATATTTAACCAATCAATGTTCACTTTAGAAAAAAAACGTTTTTTTATAATCTTGAAGTTTATACAAATGTTGTAAGAATAAGTGAAAAATGAAGATATTACAAATAATCAAAGCTGGTGTACAGACAAGATCCATATAAATAAAAAATAACAAAAACGCATTATAAACAGTATCAACAGGTCGAATTAACAAGAAAATACGATTTGAGAGTACTCGCAGTTACTGACAACTAGTTAAAAGCCAAAACCAATTAATAGTAAAAAATCATGCATCAGAGACTAAAATCGACTAAAACACATCACTAGGATTTAGTATTTTAACGTCATTAATAGTCAAAGAAGACATGACTTGTGCAATGCCAAAAAATAAATGTATCGACAGGTAGTAGTATAGTGAAGAGCGACTTCTATAGAAATAAAAGTTAACGTGTCTGTGTCTCTATACATCTCGCCTCAAAAGATAATGAAATTTAGTTATGTTTTAATTTGCTAATGACAAAATCAATATTAGTGCCAATGTGAACTATATTCAGAGATCTAATTACAATATTGGTACGATAACCCTTACTTGTAAGTTTGTTTAAAGGTTCGATGAGTTTACAAGGATCACATAGTGATTTCCTCGCTTTAAGTACAATATTACCATAAAATTTAGGATGTGAAATACCATTTTTAATAAGCTTTCTACAGGTATAGCCAAATTTACTAATCATATCTTTGTATCTATGAAAGAATTTAGTAAAAGTTTTAAGTAATTTATGGTATCGAAATCCCTGACACAACAATTTACCAGTGATGCATTGATTACGTTCGTTAAAATCTATGACATCAGAACACACACGGGCAAACCGAACGAGTTGCGATATATAAAAACCGTATGATGGAGCCAAAGGCACATCGCCGTCTAAAAAAGGAAAATTAACAATAGGAAATGAAAAATCGTCTCTTTTGTCGTAAATTTTAGTGTGAAGTTTCCCGTTTGAAATTGAAATTTCTAAATCTAGAAAAGGACAACTGCTGCTGTTTATGTTAGATTTAGTCAAAGTAAGTTCGTTTGGGTAAATTTCTGAAGTATATTTAGAGAACTCTGGATTATTCAACGAAAAAATATCATCCAGATAATGGTATGTATTTTTGAATGTATCAACCAAATGTAACAATGATGGGTCTTTACTGAGTTTGGTCATAAACTGAGATTCATAGCAATATAGAAATAAATCTGCTATTAAAGGGGCACAGTTGGTGCCATGAATACTTTTATATTGGTAACTTGTGTCTCCAGAATTTATGATATTTTATTATGTGCTTTTAACCTATCGGATTCAAATCCTCTTAAACTGATTGCGTTACAGTTTGTTGTTCAGCTATCTTGTTACATCTTTGCATCAAGCTAGTTTAAGATTCAGGGCTCACTAGCATTATTAACCAACCACAGTTACAGTTACATCTTTGTATCAGGTTAGGGAAGGATTCAAGACTCACTAGCATTATTAACCAATCACAGTTACAGGTACATCTTTGCATCAGACTAGGGAATGATTCAGGGCTCACTAGCATTATTAACCAACCACAGTTACAGTTACATCTTTGCATCAGGCTAGGGAAGGATTCAGGGCTCACTAGCATTATTAACCAATCACAGTTACAGTTACATCTTTGCATCAGGCTATGGAAGGATTCAAGACTCACTAGCATTATTAACCAATCACAGTTACAGTTACATCTTTGCATCAGGCTATGGAAGGATTCAGGGCTCACTAGCATTATTAACCAACCACAGTTACAGTTACATCTTTGCATCAGGCTAGGGAAGGATTCAGGGCTCACTAGCATTATTAACCAATCACAGTTACAGTTACATCTTTGCATCAGGCTAGGGAAGGATTCAAGACTCACTAGCATAATTAACCAATCACAGTTACAGTTACATCTTTGCATCAGGCTATGGAAGGATTCAGGGCTCACTAGCATTATTAACCAATCACAGTTACAGTTACATCTTTGCATCAGGCTATGGAAGGATTCAGGGCTCACTAGCATTATTAACCAACCACAGTTACAGTTACATCTTTGCATCAGGCTAGGGAAGGATTCAAGACTCACTAGCATAATTAACCAATCACAGTTACAGTTACATCTTTGCATCAGGCTATGGAAGGATTCAGGGCTCACTAGCATTATTAACCAACCACAGTTACAGTTACATCTTTGCATCAGGCTATGGAAGGATTCAGGGCTCACTAGCATTATTAACCAACCACAGTAACAGCTACATCTTTGCATCAGGCATGGGAAGGATTCAGGGCTCACTAGCATTATTAACCAACCACAGTTACAGCTACATCTTTGCATCAGGCTAGGTAAGGATTCAGGGCTCACTAGCATTATTAACCAATCACAGTTACAGTTACATCTTTGCATCAGGCTAGGGAAAGCTTCAGGGCTCCCTAGCATTATTAAATAACCACAGTTACAGTTACATCTTTGCATCAGGCTAGGGAAGGATTCAGGGCTCACTAGTATTATTAACCAACCACAGTTACAGTTACATCTTTGCATCAGGCTAGGGAAGGATTCAGGGTTCACTAGCATTATTAACCAACCACAGTTACAGTTACATCTTTGCATCAGGATAGGGAATGATTCAGGGCTCACTAGCATTATTAACCAACCACAGTTACAGTTACATCTTTGCATCAGGATAGGGAATGATTCAGGGCTCACTAGCATTATTAACCAATCACAGTTACAGTCACATCTTTGCATCAGGCTAGGGAAGGATTCAGGGCTCAGTATAAAATTATTCACCAATCACAGTTACAGTTAATCAACATTAAAACCTTTGATTTTTGATCTTTACACCACTTTTCCACATACTAAACTTAAAACTCGACTGAAAGAACTCGTCAGCTTATGTTTCTTTAAAAAAAAGGGGGGGGGCACTAGACGTTTTAGATATCTAGTTTTAGGCAGGAATTCAGCTTACTTTGTTAAAATAAAAAGACAGAGTCGAACAAAGAAATGCACCGAAGAGGATATCACTCATGTGCTGTACTTTTTAGTTGAAAACATATTTGTCGAATTTTGAGGTTTGGTCTTCAAACAGACTATTGGAATCCCAATATGTACCAATTGTGCTCCTCTACTTGCAGATTTGTTTTTGTATTCATATGAAGCAGAATTTATCCAAGGGCTTGAACAGAACGGAGAAAAGTAATTAGCCCAGTCTTCTAATTTCACCTTTTGGTATATTGATGATGTACAAATGTACTGTATCTTTATGAAAATAGATTAAGTGATCACTTACATTAAATATATCCAAGTGAACTTGAAATTGAAAGATACTACCGACACAGATAAATCTGCTCCATACTTAGACTGTTTTTCTTGAAATGACTACTCATGGTAGGTTAAATACCAAAATTTATATCAAAGGCGATGATTTTAATTTTCATATAGGTCAACTGTCCATTTCTGTGTAGCAACATCCTCCCAGCGGCACAAGCATGTGGAGTATATGTGCCTCAATTAATACGTTACTCTAGAGCTAGCTCAAAGTACATTGATTTGTTGAACGAGGGGTACTGCTGTCTCATAAGTTGCTAAGACAGGGCTATGCATCTATCAAATTAAAGTCATTACTAAAGAAATTTTACGGTCGCCATCATGAGCTGATTGATCATTACGATAAAAGTGTGTTAGAAATCATATCTAATATTCTTCTTCAGTCATAATATTAACCTTGCATCATTATTGGCCGGTCTGAACACAGAAATATCACGACGGGTGTCATATACGGTGCAGGAAATGCTTTCCCTTCGGCAGTACCTGATTTCACTCCTGGTTTTTAGTGGAGTTTATGTTGTTTCTTATTTCTTATTTATTAGTGATGATAAAAATGTCTTTTTGTTTTACGAGTCTTTGTTTACTCCTTGGTTTTGATTGTTATTGTCTTACAATTTTATCGGCTGACCATTGTACGCATCACAGCTTTGTATTGGCCGTAAATGATTTTATGTTTTAAACATTTGTAGAATAGATTAGACCAGGGTTTTTTTCCTAATGGTTTTGGTACTGGCATAAAAAAAGAGATTTTCTGTTATTGAAATTTGCTATTACAAAATTTGAGAAATCATTTAAAATTAAGGAATATATCTCTAATCCCTGTCCTGATTCTGCTATAATTTTTGGTCCTTTTTTTTTAAAGACTCTTTGTATTTCTTATAAGCTTTGGATTTTCAAATATTTTGGCCACGAGCAACACTGAAGAGACCTTGGTTGTCGAATGCACACACATTTGGATTGAAATTTAAGTCCGTCTTCGATAAAACCGTAAAATGAATGATTAAAAAGTTCGGTAACTATATGTTCACATGTACAAAACGATAAGTTACAGTAATTTTAGAATAAGAAAATATTGTTTTTTAACCAATCCGACGTTTACAGTTTTATGTTCTGAAACTAAGTATCATGTTGTAATATATTTTTTTCGTGCAGAAATTCATTTTCATCTTAAAAGAGCGACTTTGTATCAATCTGATGAGTTAATCCCTTTTTAAACCGATTTGTATTCTATTTTCTAAAATTGTACTGTTACACCACTATCCAAGGCTAACAGGAGGATTGAAGCATTTAAACTAGTTTAAACTCTACCACATTCTGTGAGTGCCTGTCTTAAGTAGGATCTTGCAATTCAGTGGTTGTCGTTCGTTAACATATATATTTTTATCGTTCATTGTTTAGTACATAAATCGGGCTTAATTTGCGTTTTCTCGTTAAATTGCTTTACATTTGTACTGACGGGACATTTTAATGCGGGGTTTACACATTGCCGATTATTGCTACCGTTTGAGATTAGACAGCAATACGACACGAAAAGTGAAAAAGTCGGATTAGTATCCTCAATTATCTGTAATGTCCTATCATTGTCTGAACACAGTCGTTTTAGTTCGTAACAGACTCTTAAGTGTCGGGAAGGGTCCGAATAGTTCGGCAAAGCACCCCGACAATTACTGAATTAGGTGCGTCCCGTAACATTCGGGACAACTCAGCCGATTTTTTCTAGTCGGATTACAATCGTGGCTATGTCGTGACAGATTCTGCTGTATCGGATCGAATTCCGAACAATGTCTTGTGTATTCTGGACGGTGTCTTGTGGAACGGGAATGATCTGGAGTAATTTTTCATAGTTGTTTTTCTGCCGATTAAGTCCAGATTGCATCCAGATCTTGTCGATTGCGAACCGTTTTTTTACCGAAATCGTTCCGAAACAGTCCCGTTATTAATACGAAATTAATCAATGATTCCCACGTCAGAGTCCCGACAATAACAGAATACAATACGACGGAGACCTGACAAAGCCGTTTGCAATGCGATAGAGCGGACCGTGATAGGATTACGTCCCGACAGTACCTGATCATCCCGAATATGCCGACAGTTTTCTAACGGATATCTTCCGTCAGCGTCGGTTCACTGTCTGGTCACTGTCTGATCTCTGTCGGATTACTTTCAGTAGAGTCGGGACGAAGTCGTGACATACTCGGTCGAATTTTACCTGGTGAAAAATACAAATCGGGTTAGAAGCGGATTCAGAACGGGATTATCGGGACTAATTCGCTTAGAAATGGTTGAATATCGTCGCTTCCTGAACACTATCTGATTGTTGTCGTGATCAAATTATTTTTTTTTTACAAATTTTGATTTAAGTTTGAATTTCCATCCACGATTCACAGGATCTTGATCAGACTTTTGATAAATTTTAATCGGGAATGGTTCTGTCGAGGACGGTAGTAAACATCGTGAATGTGTGACCCCAGCTTAAAGTTGACTATGCGTTAAGGATTTTTAATTGTTGACGATCTAATGTATTTTAACTTTTATGTAATTTGGTCTCTGGTAGATAGCTGTCTCATTAGTAATCACACCACAACTTTTTTTGGGCGTTTGACATTTGCGCCGATTTTGAAAACTTTCATTCTTTCATTTGCGCCGATTTTATATATATTTTCCTAATTGGATTTACAGGTAAGTTCATACTTTTACATTGGCTGAGTACAGAGTATAAAGACAAATCAAGCGACATTGCAATTGGTAAATGGCTATGGCCAATGTTTCGGGTTACTATTTCTTTGCCTAAATGAAATCGATGACTGCTTCATGTTTGACATTGCCTGACGCTCCTTCAGATGACAAATGGCATACATTCATAGACATCGTACAACCAATTCGTGATGGCGTCCATAAAAATAACGAAGGTATGATTTCAACTTCATCATTTGAAACTCTTGTTTTTTTAGCTTCCTTGTTCGAAAATGCGTTCTCTAGAAATGCCCCCACCAGTATGTATGCCAAACAAAGAAAAGATGGCCTTCGTTATCGACAATTACGCCAATTATAGAAGAGACGAAATCATAATAAAGTAATATATTAGATCTGCTTCCTATAAATATTGGGCAAGAACAGATTTATAATTTGAATGTATTCCGGTTTTATGGATTTGAATGCTGTTCATATATTTTTAATTCGTCATTTTAGTATAAACAAAGTGCTTTTATCTTAGGTTTTTTCTTTTGATTTTAAGCAGGAGACAACAGTTATATACATGTTATGATTGACAATTCATAACATATGTATAACTGGCGAACGGAAAAGGTCTTTAATGATAAATGAAAATAACATTACTGGGATGGAGGGTTGTCTCATTGGCACACATACCACATCTTCTTATATCATTTCACCTGTAATTTACCTGTAAAAAAAATCGGCGCAAATGACAAAAAAATCGGTGCAAATGAAAGAAAAAATCGGCGCAAATGCAAAACGCCGCTTTTTTTTGTTATATTTAGACTATATGAAATGTATAATTTCAGATTGGTACTACACGAAAGGTTGTGTCTTTTTGGAGCTGTTTCGTTAATGTCCTTTTATCTTTTATGTTCTGAACCTAAGTGTATTTTTTTCAATATTGTCGTCATTTATTTTTTGGTCACAATAGAATTCATCACCAAGTTTAAAGAATATCAGAAATCTGTAACAACAAGCAACAGAAGTCGACGGTGACATTTACAGAGATAACAAACCTCGCTTTATCAAATAAAGTTGTTGATTTAGATTTTAAATGAAATCTTTTCTGATCGGACATAAGTGTATAGGCCAATGAATTGTTTAGTGGTACTTATTGACGAGATGAGTATATAAGTTAATGTGTCGCTTTGAAATATTTTCCATTTCCTTTCTAAATTTTAATTGGCTCTATACTTGGTCAAGATTTTCAAGATTTTATTTCAACAGCTCAGACACACAAGTGTGCAACATGAGCAAATTAAAACATAACACACAGTATACTAAAATCAACTTAATCTACAATGAACAGTGTAAATACAACATGGGAGAAAAAGAGGATACAGAAGATCTCAGAAGTCCAGGTATAAAACCGTGAACCCATTTTTTTTATATATAAATAGAAAAAAGTCTGCTAATAACTCTTTATGCATTAGTATAAGGATACCACACATTTAAGCTTCACATGGTTTATTTAAATACAACATTGAAACAAAGAGATCCATTATTGTGCCATTTTGACAAATAAAGAGATTGTGGAACCCATCTCCAACTAAACCATTAGTTAATTCTATAAGTACAAAACATGCTGATATAGAATAATGTTGAAAGAGAGGCGAAAGATACCAGAGGTACAGTTAAACTCATAAATAGAAAACAAACTGACAACGCCACATGTGGCAAAAAATGAAAGAAAAAAACCAGACAAACAATAATAGTACACATGACACAACATAGAACACTTACGAATAAGCAAGACGAACCCCACAAAAAACTAGGGGTCATCTCAGGTGCTCCGGAAGGATAAGCAGATCCTGCTGCACATGTGGCACCCGTCGTGTTGCTTATGTGAAAACAAATCCTGTAAATAGTTTAATTCGGTAGGTCACATTCGTGAAAGGGAGGGGGATTGTAGTAACAACGTAAGGAACATATCCGATATCATTTTTGAAACGGTTAATCCATAAGTATCGACATGATATTGCTAATTCTTTTAACATATATAAAAATAAGTATCATTTATTAAAAAAAAAGGAAAAATAAATTCGTTAAGTAACTCTAAAAACCATTCCCGATGTTCCCTACACAATAAGATGTCTTACATAAATTTTAGTTTGATTGAATCAGAGATATTCATAGGGTTACTAACTTCAATGATTTTAGTATCCAAGCTGTTATGCGTTGGTGGTTCCTATGTTGACCTATTCCTCGGAAATATGGGGGTTTGAAAATAAAAATAATACTGAAAAGTTACATCTACAGTTTTGTAAGCGCATTTTGGGTGTGCGATCATCTACGCTAAATTTTATGGTATATGGGGAACTTGGAAGATTTCCACTTGAACTGCAGATCAAGTTAAAAATGGTATGTTTTTGGCACAAGCTAGCAACAAATGATAAAAACTATCGGGTAAACTTTATAAGTTACTTTGGTACATGCATGAGCATAAAGGTTGTAATTTTAAATGGTTTAACTATGTAAAATCTGTGTTTAATGATTGTGGCTTTTGTGAACTATATAATTTTCCGGAGCAAGTTGATTATTATAATATTAAAATTAATGTAAGGCAGCGTCTCCAGGACCAGTTTATTCAAAAACGGTTCTCAGATGTAAACAATTCATCAAGGGGGGAATTTTATCTATACTTTAAAGAAGAGTTTTGCTTGGAACCATATCTGTTAAAATTAAGGCGGGGTCATAGAGTAAACATATGTAAATTAAGGGTATGTAATACAAAGTTTCCCATCGAAACAGGAAGATGGAGAAATGTACCACGAAATGAGAGGATTTGTCCACTCTGTAAAGCTGGTCTTGGAGATATATACCACTATACATGTATATGTAAATGTACCAACTGTGAAGTTAAGGATTTAAGGGGGAAGTTCATACCTCCATACTATTTAAAATATCCAAATGAAAAAAAAGTACTTGGCATGCTGAAATATAGTAATAGTAATGTGCTGTCTTAGCTGTCAATTTTTATTCAAAAGGTAGAAAAGATGCTTGTCTAATTTAAAACTATAATAAACACAAACTTATTTTTGAAGATGTATAATTTACAAATGTATTCTGTTTGTATGATGAACTATGTTGTAATTAATATTGTGTATATAAATATGCTCCTGTTACGCAGTCTTCTGCGGCTGAGTTTTCTCTAATAAACTAACTATCAAACCTTGTTGACTTTGAAAAACTTCAAAGACACACGTTTCAGGACTTAGTAACAGCAACAAATGAAACTACCTTGGCTGATTGAACAGGACTAGTAATGCACAAATGTTAAGCTTATATACTAGTTTGACAGATTTTTATCGAAGAAGCGAAGTCGGTGACCTAGTAGAATATTGCATAGTTCATGCTGAAATGTATGTATCAACATCAATACATCGGGTTTTTTTAATATGAAACACCGTGGTGACCATCTACCCGATATATTATCACAGAGCTATCGGGATTATATTGACGGTGGATATAATATATAAAAGTAGGCTGTTGAGACAAAAGGCACTTATAATTATTGTCCCATATTTTAAGTCAACTTTAACTTAATATCAACACATGAATATTCATTATATTGAAATAAAAACAGAAATGGTTTGAACTCATTTCGAAGATCTATGTACATGTATCTATAAATATTTAAGGGATCTCATTATGTTTGTTTATTGATAAATTTATCGAATATTTGTCAATATCAGAGATAAAGTTTACAAATCAGTATCAATATGATATCCTACAATGATCATCAATGTAATTAATTCTGACCACTGAGTTAAAAATGACAGATTTGTATGACCTTCTGTTAATCTTTTGAATCAATAATTTGAACAAAACAAATTTTAACAGTAAACAAAAATTTAGCTCGATAGCCTTTTTCTTTAACTTCACAATGAACACACTCAAACAATCTTGAGTTTTTGCACAAAAGGTAGTAAAATAATTCTCATTTATTGGCAACCACATCATTTAAGGTGGCTCGCGGGTATAAAAATTTAAGCAAAAAATTAAACATTTTGTTTTCATTACAAATTTTATTTATTACACTATTAGTTATTACTTTGGTACAAAAATCACCCAGACAAATCGATTTGATTTGACCACAGATGACTTTAAAATGTGTATATCATTAAAAAAAAGCTCCAAATTATCTCCCTTTGGTGCAAAAATGTAATTTTTTTATTTTTTGACGTTTAAATTGAAATATCTTTTTTAACTCATCGGTGACCTATATTTTTTATTATTGTTTTCAAACAAGCTGTACATAACTAAATAATTGTAAAATTTAAGCGATTTCTGTAATTTGGTTCTTTTTTTATTTCGATATTACCAATATTTCTCCTATACGTTCAACAGAAAAAAGGACATTAACAAAAATGCATGCTTCTTTCGGAGGCAGATTGTGAGCCTAAATGAACGGTGACCCCATATTTATATTTTATATTCCCCTTAAAGTGTCTACTATCTAATTTGTCAAATTTTGACTTGTTTGTTGATTTTGTCTTGCAGGTATATTTTGTAATTTAAAGCTTCCTTCTGAATTTTATAGTTTTTAAGATCATAGTAAATAAACGCAATAAATTGGTAAAAATCGTCATAAAGGTGTAATAATTCCAATTTAAAGAGTCGACAAATGATTTCCATATGCTGACCTATGTGTAGAATATGTCTTGCTGATCATTATTGTAATATCAAATTGTATGTTTATCTATCACAGTTTTCAGGATAAAAAGCAAAAACACAACACATTGGAAAAGACCGTCGTTAAAGTGCAATAGCTCAAATATAGATTAGACTAAAGAATTCGGACAAAGACTTATTAGCAGTTTATATCCCATTGGTTATTTTTTTGCTTTTTAAGATTCTTTTATGATATATTGCAGTTATGAAGATATCAAACACAAACGCAAATCAAATGTAAAACCCGTCATTCAAGGGCGAATAACGTGAATAAAAAGTCTATCGCCGATTTCAGCCATGTTGACATTAAAAAAACAAAATGTAAGATTCGCAATGCAAGACAAATGTCTCCTTTAGAATGTCGTCTGACAGTTTTGTTGTAAATAGACAATAGGTAACGCTGGAAAATCTAAACAATTCTGCCTTTTCAGATTTTCTCTGATTACAAATGAATTATAACAGTTTTCAAAATTACAAACAAGACCTGCATTAACTATTTGTTATATTTTTTGCCGTGTCGACCAAAATCGTGGTTGGCAGGCGGGTCATCGGGTACAGTTTTAAACTAGATGATTGTGACCAAATTTTGTCAGTTCTCAGAGGAGAAGATTTACATAAAAGTTAACAGAAGAAGACATACTACGATGAAGACGACTGACAACGGACGCCAAGTTATGGGAAATACTACCACTGGCACATCGGGCAAGGCGAGTTAATTATAAAATTGATACATTTTAGTTGCTGTCAAACATTACAATAAGACAACAATTCATTAGAATAGTAGTAGTAAGAAAGATTTTGTACCTTTCCAGATAAACATTGCCAGAACGGTTTCGAGTGGGATTCCGTCTTTGGGAACGATTCACAATGCGGGGTACTAGCTCTTTATTCACACACAAGTCGGCAGTTCAATACAGTAAACATAAACAAATTGATAAAGTCCAAATTCATTTAATAAAGTCCAAATATAAAATATAAGTGTTACAAATTAGTTATTTCAAATCAAAAACAAATATTTCGGACATGTGAATTCATAGCGAATTTTGAGATCATTATTAGTATTGAATAAATTAAATATGCCTGCTGCATACGAAATGTACACAAAAGAAGTCAATATAATTAGACAGTTTGAAATATAAAATTTAGTACTAAAGTAATGTGTGACAGTAGAACACAGATGTAAACAATTACAATTTAATGTAAAACCTTCAACAATAGGCAAAACCATAATGCTACATCTATACTATTAAACGAGAAGACCTCCTTTTTGGTGTCGCTTCTCCTCCTTCCTCAATAGATTGATAATTGTGACTGTATGTCCTATAGGTACCATGCATAGTCGCATTTGTCATCCATTCTTATGATTATTCAGTTTCGGTTATTTTGGGAGAAAAACGGGAAAAAAGAAGTCCGGATATGTGTCCGTCATCACCCCGGCTTTTATTCATAGATAACTTCCTCTTCCGTTTATTTTTGTAAATTTACATTACAAACCCTATATTATCATTGCCTGAATCGTTATATAAGAATGTTGTCCCAAGTGTAAACATCAACCCAGGCCGTGTGAAAATAAAAAAAAAACATTTTTGTAATTCACTTATCGTCACGTAATAAACGCATAGCCTATATTATCATGTTTTATTTAAGATTATATTATCATGTTTTATTTAAGATTCATGCAAGCCATTTTCACATTGACTGAATCGTTATATGTTGTCCCAAGTGTAAGCAACGACCCAGGCTGTGTGAAAATAAACACAATCATTTTTGTCATTCACTTATCGTCACGTAAATAACGACACAGACATAGCCTATATTATCATGTTTTATTTGTCACGTAAATAACGACACAAGCATAGCCTATATTATCATGTTTTATTTAAGATTCATGCAAGCCATTTTCACATTGCCTGAATCGTTATATGTTGTCCCGAGTGTAAGCAACGATCCAGGCCGTGTGAAAATAAACACAATCATTTTTGTCATTCACTTATCGTCACGTAAATAACGACAAAGACATAGCCTATATTATCATGTTTATTTAAGATTCATGCAAGCCACTTTCGTAATCCCAACTGTAAGCAACGACCCAGGCCGTGTGAAAATAAACACAATCATTTTGTCATTCACTTATCGTCACATAAATAACGACACATGCATAGCCTATATTATCATGTTTCGTTTAAGATTTAACGACACAGGCCCTATGAAAAACAAGAATGTGTCCATAGTATACAGATGCCACATCCGATCGGCACTATCATTTGCTATGTTTTGAACGTGAAATGGGGTAAAATCTCTAATTTGGCATTAACATTAGAAAGATCATATTATCATAGGGAACATATTTACTAAGTTTCGAGTTGGTTGAACTTCAAATTCATCAAAAACTACCTCGACAAAAACTTTAACCTGAAGCGGGACAGACGGACGGAAGAACAAACTAGAAAAAATAATTCCCATAAATGGGGCATGAAAATTTATTGTTGAGAGTAAAAACTTTAACCTGAAGCAGGACAGAAGGACGGACTAACAAACGAACGGAGGAACAGACTAAAAAACATAATTCCCATAGATGGGGCATACAAATTTATTGTTGAAAGTGAAAGTAGTGATTTGGCCAAAATGAAAGTAGAGTAGAGATTAGCGGGAGACAAGACTTATTTGGAACGTCGGGATCTGGTGCTTTTAAGCTCGGGATTTCGGAACTGATTTTTACGGGATGCGGGAATATTTTTTTTTTTATTTCGGGATGTCGGGATATGAATTTCATTAAAATACGCACCTCGGGATTTCATGTTTTTAAGCCCGGGATTTCAGAATCAGCCCCCCTCAGAGCATCCCTCAAATGAGCGTTTGTCATTTATACGAGATTCAAATCCTACCATTGGCATGTTAATAGGGCTTTCAAAAAGGAAAAGCACTGATGTATTGTACTACAAGCACATTTTATTATCTAATAATAATGGTATATAACTTGAGCAGTTTCATTTGTTTCATGTTTGAAGCGGTGCAAATTTTTAATTTAATTTGACTTTTACAAAAAAATGCATTGTACCAAAGAGGAAGAATAATTGTGGCATAAGGCCAGAAACACAAAAAAATAATCGAATTTAACAGAAAGGAAACACATAACGGAGGGCTTTTTGATACCTTATATGAAATTCTCCAGTCAAAATATCTTTTACAAAAAATCATCCTACAACAGTTTACAAGCTTTATATGCCCGCGATTTCGCGGGTGTGTTCTAGTAGTTATTTATAACTCAATGAAAGGCAAACTACATAAAATCGTTTCAATAAATTTACAAGTAGATGTAACAAAAAGTTTAAGGACAACTGATGTAATCCAAAATAATAACCTAACTACCCCAACACTATATTCTGATTGCTGAATATTGTTCCTCAAGAGCATTGTTATCCGTAATAATCTAGATGTTTTTGGCCCGACTACTGATTGGCTGGAACAACCGTTTCACACATCTTTTAATTCGTCGTAGACACGTAATGTTTTACACAGAGGATTAATAAAGTATATATGAAGCGCGAGATTTTTAATTTGTATACACATTTACAAATGGCCTCGTAATGGGAAATGGGGGGGGGGGGATTATTTACAATCGAAAATTTTGAAACCAAAATTTGACAGAAGGAAAATTTCTAACAATCAATAGACATATTAACATTAGTTAACGAAGACTAATCGAATAAATTTGATCCATGGTACAGTGTAAATACAACATCAAGAAAAGGGTTAAATGAATAAAGGCAACAGTAGTATACCGCTGTGAGTAGTTTAACAATTTCAAAAAAATAACAATAACCTTGAAAAAAAAGCTGCAATATACAATGATATACACAGGTTAATGAAAATAATTATGTTGTAAGGTTTGTATGTATGTAAATACGTAGCACCCTCGAGAGCTGCGAGGGTACAGTGGAAACCATGAACACTCCTTATAGTAATTAATGGAGATGTGTCATTAACATATTTACAATGTTCAACATTTACAAGAACAATCTTCAACCCAACACGTGGGAGTGCTAGGACACCAGGCAGAGTCTGTTTTTATGGTGGAGGAAGCCGAACTACTCTGAGAGAACCCCCGGGATGCTCAGCGGGAACAGACAAAATTAATAATTTGGCTGTTCATACACCGAAGAAGTGTAAATTTATAGTAACACTATAAAATAATCATGCATCAGAGACTAAAATCAATTAAAACACATCTTTATAGAAAAACATTTGCATGTACTTGCATGTATCTCTATACATCCCGTTTGAAAAGAAAAAAAAATATTTATGTCTTATTTTGCTGATGACAAAATCGATATTTGTGCCAATGTAAACTATATCTAGAGACCAAATTATAACATTGGTAAGATGACCTTTACTAATCATCTTTTTTATAGGATCACAAAGTGATTTCCGCAATTTTAGTACAATGCTGCCTTAAACTTATAGGATCTCTTTTCTACAGGTATAGTCAAACATGTTTGTATTTTTTAGATCTCAACTCCCCCTTTACCTCTAGCCAATGAAGATTAAAAAAACACACAGCAATACGCAGGGTAAAACTCAGTTTTAACTTTTCTTTTAAATATCTCAGAATCATATAAATATTAAAGAATTTGCATAAATTTGTCTCAGATGTAAATTAAAAATGAAAGTACAAATCATCATCTTCCTCCATTTTATCATCGCCATTGGATGCAGTATATTGTCACGTGACAATATATATGTCAGACCACCCACGCATTTCGTTTTCCCGCCTTAGATGGTACCGGTTTTCCTCTTGGAGATGGTTTTTGTTTGTGCGGTATAACTGATGATTTGGCTTTGGAATCACTGTTTTTCTGTTTACACCTAAAATAATTATCAACATCATTAGAATTAAGTCGTGTACTTGAATTTAATTATCACGTTGCGCTGTACCATTTTTTTTGGTTATAAGTGATTTTTTAAAGTAGACCACAATCTAATTGGTGGTAACTGAACCTTAGAAGCTGACGTAACGAGCCTTTTTTTAATTTTGATCCAAATAGGAAGGCAAAAGACAATCAAACTTAATTATAAAACGAAAAAAAAAATCGCTCTCTCTCTCTCCCTGTACATTGATATATAACAAGTGTGGACACAGAGTTGTATTATCTGATTTTGTACAGGGTTGATTCTGCAGAGTTCTTATAGATGGCCATTCCATTTAATTATGTTGTGTTGTTTAGTTTGCAAATGTGGACACTGTTTTACATTGAAATAATAGGCAGATACTTCAGATTGACAATACACTAAAAATGCAATAAAGAAGAACTATTAAAAAAGTATTGCTCTGTGAAAATGTTGCATGTACAATTGTTTTGCCCTAAGACTCCTAAGACCAAACTGTAATTTAAAGGAGTTAAATAAAACAAAGTGTTATCGAAACTTTGCAAATATGAATTTGATGCAAAAAAAGCATGACTTTATAATATCCGTAAACAAATTAGATAATTAAATGATACCTAAAATTTATAATATTTTCTGTCTTATGTAAACATAATAAGAAGCAGAAACTGCTTTGGTTTATGCCATCCTTTCAAGTAATGTTTGTGGTGACATTTCTGAACGCCTACATGCATTGTGCGAAATGGACAGGTTGATAATTCTAACTGATATAACATGTAATCAAAGACTGAATTACCCGGATTTACTCGGATTTGCAGAATTCGCTGCATCAAAAAAACATTTCGTCTTATAAAAACATATAGTATAAATAAAAGCAACAGTAGTATACTGCTGTTCGAAATTCATAAATCGATTGAGAAGAAAACAAATCCGGGTTACAAACTAAAACTGAGGGAAACACATCAAATATAAAACACTACAATGCAACATACACAGAAACGAACTATAATGTAACAATGGTCATTTGGTACAGGACATTTTAAGAAAAAATGCTGGGTTGAACCTGGTTTTGTGGCTAGCCAAATTTTCCGCTTTTATGACAATGTTAAATATAACATGTAAATAGTATCATTCACTTCAAGAAATTTGATTAATCACACTTGTTTCCACGGTGATCCAAATTGTGTAAACTGTCAGAGTGTAAAATACAATCTTGAAATCTTAAATCTTAGTAGCTCTTTGAATGGGTTTACCCCCAACAAAAACAAATGCGGTTGAAGGTTTTGTAGAGCTAAGTAAACGTTGCGGTAATTTTAAACTTTGTTATACAATGCTTGATTTTAGTCTGTCCCTACATGTAGCATGTCGTTTTATTTATTGCAATATTTGTTTGGTTTTTTTTCTTCTCTTTCCACTATTTTTTATTCATTTTAACAGTGAAACGATGTCTTTGTTTAAATTGATAGCTTGGTGTTAGCCTTATGCCAAGTGGCATATATTTCAAACATATTTCAAGATGAATGAATAATTGAATGATATGACAAGTGTGATAAATATACTTACAAAAAAACACAACAGCAGCACGACATGACGTATAAAACTACAGATGATACGATTGTTGTTATTATAGCCCAAGTCTTCACTACAATGAAAATATTTGTGTATTCTATTTAATATAATTGAACATGAGACCAAATGACATAGCAGTTAACAGCTGTAGGTCACCGTAAGTTCTTCAATGAAGAGAATTATCCACACCATATAGTCAGCTATAAAACGCCCCAGAAATGCAAATATAAAACAATTAATTCAAAGCAGAAAACTAACTGCCTTATTAACGAAAAAAACAAATATGGTAAACTGTATGATTGATATAGTTATTCGTTTTTATAGTTTTTCTAACAATAAATCTTTACAATGATTCTGACCACTTAAAACATATGTGCATGTGATGTTATTTTACCCCCTTCTTTGCCCAAGCATCTTCGCTAGCCAAGGGCCATTGTTAAACCTTCACATTGAAGAGAGTTCAAATATTGCCATTGGTCAAGAATGACGATGTCGAAATGGACAAGAATGTTATTTACCAGCAAATGGCTCAGCATTGTAATCACTAATGTTGGCTTGATTTGCCAAGGATGAAGAGGAGCGTACTGGATCGTAACCTTGGCTATTGATGCTTTGGACACTACAGACTGCTAGAAAACTCAGTTACAACTCTGACAAAGTTTACAATAGGTGTATTGTGTGTTTTTATCTTAAACAGTTTGTGTGTTTATTTTTCATAACCAATTGTTTAAAATATGACCGCTACAATAAGTATTATTTGATAATAACTGTTGTGAAATCGAGCTAGATATTATCTCTCTCTACATATATAAAAAAAAAAATCACAAATCGAAGGATAGACAGCGTCATTCACAAAAATACGAAAAGAAAAATTCACAATTTACAAAACATTTTTCAGAAACTACAAGTTGATAAGGATGAATCACACAATGCCGTTGTAGACATTGGTTATTCTGCTCCATTAGAGACACCCATGTCGTCGCTAATATGAGGTTAACACTCAGCGTTCTGTCGTATTCGTAGTCATGAATCAGGAAAAACGTGAAATAACAAAAATACCGATAGGATTTTACGCTGAATGTCGAGTTATTGTTAATAGGGAAACTTTAGTTTGATTTTTGCTATAAATATGCGTAAAAAGTTGATTTGCAAAAAACAAAAAGTTAAAGCGGTACGATTTTGAAGCCAGTTGACAAATCTTGAATATAGACTGTGTGAAAAATTCTAGGATAACAGTGATTAATTAGACACTCCATTTGCAGTAGTCGCCGCTGTGACTAAGTGGAAGTTGATAAGAGTGCCAGTTTTCATACTAAAGGTCAGTGATTTTCTGTGGTCACTCCAACTACCTACGCTGATCAAATCTGGCCGCCATGAAGAGTAAAACGAGTTAAAATTGGCATTCAACACAAAAAGATAAATCAATCGATCAGGCCATTTGTAGTAGCTGATGAAACATGTCATGTATGGTATTGAATAACTTTAATCTTTTAAATTTATATATCAGTGTTTATTTGTATATTTACTTTTTGTGCATCGTTTACCATTAAATAACATTCCACATTCACAAACGAAGTCATTGACTTTGTCAACACAATACCCGTATAGACATGGCTCTGTTACACAATCATTTGTATCTGTCGAAATAAACAATACGCATCTTAATTCATATATCTAATTCGGTAGCGAACTAAACATATTTCACAATATATAACAAAACACTGCACTGGTTAATGAAGTTTTAAACATATAAACATACCTAAAAAAATTATATAAATAGTTTTCTCGTTTTAATTGTTTTACATGGTCATTTCGGGGCCTTTTATAGCTGACTATGCGATATGGGATTTGCTCATTTTGAAAGCCGTGTGGTGACCTATTGTTGTTGATTTCTGTGTTATTTTGGTCTCTGATGGAGAGTTGTCTCATTGGCAATCATACCACATCTTCTTTTTTTATATCTAAAGCTGAATAATTAAAAATTTAATTAAACTGACCAAATGAAAGTCATTTTTTAATGCAGAAGGAAAACAGCAACAAACTTCTTACTGAGGATACATCTCAAATGAAAGAAGAAAACACAAATATGCTCCAACACCCTGAGGAAATGTTGGCCATAGATGATATTGGCTATACTTATTATTGGTCTCCTCATGATTGTAGAGATGATAAATCATAAGCTATCAAACGGTTTTATTGCCAACATTGTTAAGTAGTTTGTTTGTTGTAGTTATAGTTTTTATTTTGTAGAGGATCACTGTCATCATTATAAGTAGGAATTTGATGCAAATGTCATATAAGTGAGAGCTTTAGCGCTATCAAGGTTCAATCCACCATTTTCTACATTAGAAAATGTCTTTACCAAGTCAGGAATATGACAGTTGTTGTCCATTCGTTTGATGTGTTTTGTCATTTGATTAGGGACTTTACGATTGAATTTTCCTCGGAGTTCAGTATTTTTGTAATTTTACTTTTTACACTTCGTGTGCAGTCAAAGCATGCAAAGAAGCACAGTTTGTTTAGTTGTAGATTCATATTAAAAAAACACGATATTTTCTTGTAATCATTTGCTGTAATATCTATCAACATTATATTAATAGTTATCAAAGGTACCAGGATTATAATTTTATACATTCATTTAATTTGTGTTACATTTGCATAATGTGCACACTTATGGAATCGGGTTCTTTTTCGTTTTTAACAAGCCTTATTTGTATCAAGTATACATATGGACTTACTTATTTGACAATGCAATCCTTCATATCCAGGGTCACACAAACACATAAATGTGTGTTCTAAAGATAGGCATGTGCCATGCTGACATGGGTTACCAAAACAGTCTGCAAGATAAAAGATTAATGAAAAATCGTCATTTTAAGAGAAAAAGTCATGGAGAAAACTCCCTAAAATCAGCTGAACATTTTAATCACGTACTTTTATTACAAGGGGAATATTAAGCTCCAGAATAATCAAAATTGGTGTTTGTCAAACTGCTATGATTTCAATGAAATCGTCCAATAAAGTGTGTGGTTTAATTTCTTCCATAATTTCTTCTCTGAGTTCGGTATTTTTGTGATTTTACTTTTTCCTATTTTGTCAAAGGTTCACTGTAAATATTTTGTCAAAAGATTTGGAAAATTAAATGATCTTAATTAATTTTAGTCAAGGTATTTGTTACCACATTGAATTCAATATCGGTAGTTTGACTGATTTTCAGACCATCCTCTTACAGTTTTAGGACAGAATCTCCTAAACGCATTTAATTTAACAGTAGAGAAACATCACTCGACTGCTTAGAAAAATTGATGTGGAAATAAATCAAACAACGTCGAAATATTCAATGTTCAATATAATTTAATTGATATATGTTTAGGAAAACATCAGTTTGACTGACTTGTTACGATCTGTTCTGTGGCTGTATCCTCTGTGGTTTGTCTTCCTGATACCAGAGCTAATGTAGAAGTCTGTGCCGCTAAAATAAGACATTATAGATTAAACTATATGTTGGATAAATGCAATTTCACAGCAATCCTTGAAAAACAGAAACTGAAGGCTAATATGTAATTAGTAAAATTGAGAAAATTTGAAAACTTTTTTTGACTTAAATGATTAGTAGGGACTTCCAAAAGAAAACAAGAAAAACAACACATTCTAATTTTCATGCGTCGGAAACGCTTTTCTGTATTTAACGTCATCAAGAATTCATAAAGCCGAAAATTCGAAAGCTGAGAATGTATAAGAACGTAAACTGAAACAAATAAAGCTCTAAAATAAAAATGGACATAACAAATTAGCATAATCCATATAATCTAAAGGTCGAAGTTGTCTGAGTGAGTTAAAACTTTTGTTTCTTTATAATTTTAAAATATATATTTACGGACAATTTAAGAGAGGTTCTTATAAGTGATGTAAGCACCACGGTACCGACTACTGAGATGATCATACCTTAAGTGAAAAATATGAAATGAATATTTAGGACAATCCTTAGATTAAAAAACATAGTTGCTTTACCTGATTTACAGGGATAGTGGCCGTGTTTTATCTTAAGGTGGTACCAAACACCTCGACTAAAATTTACTTGGCTCGTTTTAATTTGATACAATTTGAATAAACTATTTGCTTTCACCCTTAGATAAAGATAAAAAAAAAATGAAAACTTGAACATCACACTTTATCGGAAAAAAAATCAATGGATATTCATGTAGTGTTACCACCATAATTCACAGTTAGAATTTAAATCAACACGACACTGAGGAAAAATCTGAAACGTTTGGCCTGGAACAGATACGGAAATTAATGATGAAAGATTTAAAATAAATGCAGAATACAAATTTAACGCTTAAAAGTTGTTAATCAACAGTTTTTATTCAACATTGTTCAAAAGAAAACCCGACGTGTTTAGTTAAGTTAGAAATTAAAAAAATAATTACATAATAACAAACACAATTAAAATTTTATATTCCTGTCATTGTCAGAAAAAAACATAAAATAAAACCATTTCAAACTCAATCACCTTTTTGTATTATATTTTTAACAATTTACCTGTGATAAAATAAACGGTCACAGAAAGTACGTCACTTTTTGTGGCGCTGATACATTCGTGTGACACTCAGTTTATAATTCTATTGTAATTTCCTGATGAACTGTCGTTTTATCGGTGGTGTCCATTGTTATACTGGTTTGCATGTGGTTATATTCTATTATATCATTTATTTATATATTTCTCTGTTCTTACTGTTTATTTGTAGTGTATTTCAGTACGCAATGATGTCATTTTAGCGGTATTTTTCAACATTGCCATTTGACCTTTTATATCTTACTATAAGGTATAGGCTTTGTTCATTATTGAAGGCCTTATGTGATCAATAATTTCTGTGGCATGTGGTTCCTTGTGGAGTGTTTTATTTGCCATCATAAAACATCTTCTCATTTTGTATTTAACTGTAAAACAGTTTAACTTTAAAATGTTAGATTCTGAAATGCCTCTATTTTTCTTTGAAGATTATATTTCAAGTATGACAAGTTGAATACATGTATCATTTTCAAAAATGCAAATATACATCTTATTTCTTACATGTAACTTGTTCTATGGTTGCTTGGTCAACACCAAATATAAACTTTCCTGGAATTCCAACATTAGACATCTGTGTTATATTAATAATACCGGGTGTTTGTGATCCTGTTACAGCATAAAAATGTATTCCGTCACCAGCATCAAATCCAACCTGCAGATACAAAACAAAAGCAACAATAGTATATCGGTGTTCAAAATTCATAAATCGATTGGGAGAAATCAAATTCAGTTTATCAGTTAAAACTGAGGCAAATAAATCACCTTTAAGAGGAACAACAGGAACACTGAGTTGCAACAAAAACAAACGCCAACATACATAGAAATGAACTATTTGATGACAACTGCCATATTTGGACTTGGTACTCGCCTTTTAAAAAAACAAATGTGGGTTGAAAATGGCTAGCCAAACCTTCCGCTTTATGACGATATTAAATATTTTGCTAAAATTACAACACTTTATGACATATTTACAGCACAAAGAGGGACGAAAGACACCAAAGGGACAGTCAAACTCATAAACACATGCAAAATCATTCATAACAGAGAAGCGCGTAAACACATTTTAAAAATGCGGACTCAACATACAAACAGCAGAATATTAACGAACTTATTCAACCAAGGACAAACACCACATGATATCAAAACCAGTGACGCGCTTACATAACGCACATATAATCTCGAAATTTATACAATTATTTTCATAATACCCGTCCAAACTCCAACCAATTATCATGACAATGATGTTATGGGAAGACTCTTTTATAATTATTTGCTCTACAAACGAGAAGACATAACAGATCATACAACCGAAACCATAACATAAACATCAAAAATTAATACACGAATGATGGATATACCACAAATAGAGACACGTCGTATAGCAATGCAAATTCACATTCACATACAATTTGATCGGTATAACTATAATTGTGTTTCATACATATAGAATGTTTAGCTATTAAGCTATATTGCAATGTTTTTACAACATTTTCCTCGGAAAAACTCCTGTACAAAGTCAGTTTATGTCAGCTTCTAATTTAGTTTAGAGTTGGAAAATGTTTTTTTCACTATTCTAAGTTTTATTCCATTTTCAATCAAAAAAGCCCCTCCAGTATTCAATTATTAATACATTATTCGTTTTATTTATTTTTAATACACCATTATGTTTTGATTTAGTTACAGCCTGTGATAAAGCAAAGTAAATGACATTATTACATTTTTAAGTTGACTGTTGGTTGCTTATTTCTGGTTGCAAATATTTCATGGATGTTTAGGACGAGAACCATTTAACAATACATGCATTAGCTAGATCCTGTAAAAGGGACAGTTCGGGAAATCACTGGGAAGTGAGGGTAAATTAAATATATAGAGACTAATATTTCGTTTGGATCCCTTCACCAGTAATTACCTGAGCAGGAGTATCTCCGAAACCACTAGATGGGCTTCCTTCACAAGTTATTATCTTACTAGGAGTACCTCCAAGGTCATTAGAATGGCTCCCTTTACCAGTTATTATCTTAGTAGGAGTACCTCCAAGATTATTAGACTGGCTCCCTTTACCAGTTATTATCTTAGTAGGAGTACCTCCAAGATCATTAGACTGGCTCCCTTTACCAGTTATTATCTTAGTAGGAGTACCTCCAAGATCATTAGACTGGCTCCCTTTACCAGTTATTATCTTAGTAGGAGTACCTCCAAGATCATTAGACTGGATCCCTTTACCAGTTATTATCTTAGAAGGAGTACCTCCAAAATCTTTAGAAAGGATCCCTTTAACAGTTATTTCCTTAGCAGGAGTACCTTCAACACCACTCGACGGGCTTCCATTACAAGTTATAACCTTAGAAGGAGTACCTCCAAGACAAATATACGGGCTCCTTTTCAAAATTATCAACTGAGTAGGACTTTTTTGGACCTTTTAGATTATAACTCTTCATCTTTTGTATAAGCTTTGCTTTTTCAAATATGTAGGCCACGAGCATCACTAAAGAGACATGTATTGTCGAAATACGCATGTGGTGCCTGATGCCTCTGCTGGTGGACTGTAAGTCCCCGAGGTTATTACCAGCCCAGTAGCCAGCACTTCGGTACTGGCATGAAAATGCGATTTTTTTTGTGTTCTCAAAACTTGCTGTTACAAAATGTTAGAAATTATTATAAATTAAGGAATGTATCTCCCTCATGCAAAGCTCTGATTCCTTTCACGGATTTGGCTATACCTTTTGGACCTTTTGGATTATAGCTCTTCATCTTTTATATAAGCTTTGGGTTTTCAAATATTGAGGCCACGAGCATCACTGAAGAGACATGTATTGTCGAAATGCGCATCTAGAAAATTGATACCGTTACTGTTATAAAGACCAGTAGAATAGCCCTTTCACCAGTTATTATATGAGTAGGAGTTTCTCCAAGATTACAACACTCATTACCTTAGAAAGAGTACATCCAAAACCACTCGACTGGCTCCCATAAATTCTTACCTGAGCAGGAGTACCTCCAAGACCACTCGACGGGCTCCAATTAATTCTTATCTGAGCAGGAGTACCTCCAAGACCACTCGACGGGCTCCCATTAATTCTTACCTGAGCAGGAGTACCTCCAAGACCACTAGATGAGCTCCCTCCACCAGTTGTTCCGGTTGTCCATTGTATCAGGTTATAGTTGAATGTAACAAATGAGTATCTTCCGTCAGTCACCAGGATGCATTGAAACGTACATCTCTAAAAAGAAAAACACGTAAACTGAAATATTCTAAATTAGTGTGATTATCAAACAATGGAATGGAATTATTTTGAAAATAAATAATAGGCTGTTAACCAATCTAATAAAAACAAATCTCTCATCGCTCCCGTTTTCTTATATGTCACCGACATATAAGAAGACTGGAGCGATTAGAGATCGTTTTTTCATTATATTGCTTGTTACTGATAATTAAAAAATGTTAATATTTTGTTGTGTAAAAAGTAAATTACAAAAATACTGAACACTGAGGAAAACTCAAAACGGAAAATCCCATATCAAATGGCAAAATCAAATGATAAAACTAGGAACTGGGAAATATATGTTGACATGAATATCATTTATATTGTCATTTTTATAAATTTTCTATTTGCCAAATTATCAATTATTCGAAATACTGAGGATTTTCTAATCCAAGACATAGATTACCTTAGCCGTATTTTGCACAATCTTTAGGAATATTGGATCCTCAATGCTCTTCAACTTTGAACTTCTTTGGCTTTCTAACTATTTTAATCTGAGCGTCACTGATGAGTCTTATGTAGACGCGCGTCTGTGTATTAAATTATAATCCTGGTACCTTTGATAACTATATATATCCTATATGCAGGTTAAGGTGGTATATTGCTACTTAGTTGAGGGAAATTGATAATTTCAAAATCAATAGTCTCGTTTGTCATTAGATTCTGGTACTGAGATGACAGGTATGTCAAATTCGAGGTTTAAGTCTATAAATGAGGCGGACGAATCCCTGTTTGTTGTTTCTTTAATTTTCAGTTCTTGTGGATATATTAATGAAACCTAATCAGAAAAGTTCTGATTGTTAATGGAAAGAACATCATCAATATATTTGAAAGGGAAATTAAATTATATGTCATTTTTTATCATCTTGTTTTTGACCAGTGTCTGAAAGAACTCCGATTTATATGAAAATAAGAAGAGATCGGCAGTTCGTTTTCATAAGATTGCCGACAATTTGTTGAAAAAAAGTCTACCTCCAAATTCAAATACAAATATGTTGTAAACAAGAAACTCCAGCATACTCATCACTTGTTCCTCTGTGTATCATGTTTTCCCTTTTTTTCACTATCAACAAAATTATAAATAGTAATAAAAGTAATAAATGTATAGCGTATGCTACCATTTTTATGTTGAAAGGCATTGTGGATTGAATTGTTTCTTTCAGGCGATGTTTCAATTTCACATGTAGAATGGTGGTATATACAGAGTTGAAATATCGAAAGTTTTTATAGAACTGATTTCAGAAAAAGACCAAGATTTAGAACTATCCAGAAGTTCATTAGAATTTTTAAGAATCCACATATGGTTGCTAGTAAACAGTTTCACAGTATCTCAGAAGACCCTCTTTCACTGTGGACAGATATTTGTCAACCTAATTGACAATTTTTTAGTGCAACATGCAGATTAGATGGCAATGTACTGTTGTTTGTACAGAATTTTGGTGCAAATTTGTCATATATACTTAACCAATAATTTAGATATTTAAGTACATTGTTTTGGTTCCAAAGTTCCCTGTTAAGAAAGAATGAAAATTGAATGCAATCATTTTTCCATTAATTTACTTAATTGCTATGGGTTGAGTTCGCTTTTTTGTTGATAAGGATTTATTGTTTCTATCGCGTTTTACCTATATTGACCAACTTGTTTTTACCAGACCCTGAACCCAAGGAAAAGTATTTTCATACTTTCGTTTGTCCTAAAGCATCAGCCCCGTAAAAACCAACTCTGTCCCACGTTGTAATGAACATCCAGCTCGCATTAAATGTTGACTGCTGTGGGAAAGTAGCTCGTATATCACTAGAAGCGCGGCCAAGTAACGGTATGTTATTTGTTTCCCTGTACCAGATATCGCCTACTGTTCTTGTGTCTACATCCGCCCAATACGGCGCTATGATTCTAGCATTTTGCTGGAATGGAAAAGACTCCGGGGTATAGCTGGCTAGTGGCGAAATAAAAGTTAAATCTCCATTTGTGTTCACCTACAAAAATGTGTTATGTTTTATGAATTTGATTAAAACTAAAGTGAATTTAAAAAAAAACGAATTCAGAGGTAAATTAAACAAGGGAGAAATTCCACAAAAGTTGACAAAATTAAACCTCACCAATCATTGGCACTAGTGAAAAACATCTGACATTTATCTGGTATGTTTTAGACATTTTTTAGAAAATGGTAGGTCAAACCTGGTTTAAAGCAAGCTGAATTATTAATGACTATTAAACAACGGTATACTACTGTTGCTTTAATTCATTAAACTCACAATTAGATGACAGTTGTTTATAGTTGGTTATACTAACAAAGGATTACGTTTAACTTATTTCGGATATTGCTTAACACAACATTTTTTTAAAGCAGATACAGGCTGAGATCTGACTAAATATATAGGTTAGAAAAACGGAAGAAAAAAGTGCTGTTTTTACAAATTGGTTATTTTTTGAATTTTTGCGTCAGTACTATCATATCAAAGGGTAATGATACCAATCTTATATGTTATTCAGGTCTCAGACAGGGTATATACTGTGACATTCCCGACTTAGAGTTTATATCCCCTGAGCCGAAGGCGAAGGGGATATAAGCCCTTAGCCGGGAATGTCACAGTATATACCCTTTCTGAGACCTGAATTACACATATATTACGGATTACCCCTTACTTAATATTATTTTCCTGTGCAAGTATTTGTTGTAAACACATATATATATTGAAAAACCCAGCCTGATATGTTCGGCATACGTGAAGGATTTTCTAATTTGCTGTGAACATAATTTTATCGTGTATTTAATCATTTATAATAACACTTTTTATCATTAAATTTAAGTATTAAAAGTGTAAATTGCGTGATTTTGTATCAAAAATGTATTATTGACTGAAGCACGTCATTATTTTCCATCTGTGAGCCTCTGAAAGTCTGATAGCCTTTGACTACGTCACATAGTAACCGGTGATATGATGTCGTTTTTGAGGTTCCAATTGGGGATAAAAACGTCGTATATACCCCGGCAGTTTCCTGAATATATATTGACATCTCTGTGTTGTTATCCAATCACAAACCTCGACACATTTGTAATCCGTAATATAAGTTAATGTAAGTTACAATCATATTTTATATAAGAGTGAATCAAATTAGTTATCTAATTCATAAACTGTAATAATAAATAAAACGTTTTAGTGTACTTTCTGGGGCGAAATTATTATCATGATATCAAATATTATGAGCTGCATTTAATGCATATGACATGAGTTCAGTAATACATATTGATAAAAGTAGAAGACTGATGAGATGAATTTCTAAAAAAAAAAGTCAGATCTCATCAGTTTTAAACAAAAGAAATGTTTTCTCCCTATTGAAGCTTGCTTGCAGTTTATATTTACCTACCTTTTAGCTTAATTTCCATTATAACATTGGTTGCAATGAATTACATTGATTTCCCAATGGAACATAAACCAATAATTTCACATTTGAATATAAACGTGTGACCGAACAACACTGTTAATAAACTCATTCGCTACGCGCATTCGTGAATTAATGTGTCGTTCGGTCACACGTTGAATATTTTTCTCTATTTGAATTCTTTAATTAGTTATACTATAAATATTGCCTGAAAGACAACAACATTTGTAAAATGGTCATTATGATAGTCTGTGTCTATACTTACAAAAAGTGATCTTTCACTGTGATTAAAAAACGGGAACGCCGTAGTTATATAAATTTCATCAGAGCTTCCGTCGTCGTTTTTATGGAGTTTACTGTCACCATAAGAAGAGCCATATGGGTAAAACATTCCCAGTGGAATGCATACGTTTGTGTGAATCAGTACATTCACACAAAACGACCATAGAAATAAACTGTTCATGGTTTTCATGTTAATTTAAAATGTAACAAACAGACTAAAGTATAATATATATATATATGACTGAACTGAACAATTGCATATCAACCAATTAAAACTCTTTTAGACAAAAAATTATTAACTTAGCAGTGGGGGGTATTTCTCTTACTCAGAGGAATACATGCACTCAATCCTTCTTGGAAAAACTTTAATACTAATTCATGGAAAAAAGCAGTTCTTGACTATACATATAATTGAAAAGACATAGTTCCCGCGATTGCTTTGTTTTCAACTGTTATAAAGATTTATGATATGACTTGCATCGTGTCAAACTATATTTGATTAGCCTAAACTTTCTTTTTTATTGAACAGAAGATATGAAAGAATTATATAATTTTGAAATTAATACAAAACAATAAATCAAGTACCCAAATTGTACCTATAATAAACACCAAAGTATTAAATATAAATAAAAGTTTAGATTAAAATTAAACTTATGTCATTCCTCATACTACGTTAGGTAGCTAGATACAAGCAAGGAAAAGCCAGAAAAACTAAAATAATCAAAAATCTCATCAAAGAAAACAGTCCAGGTATGATAAGTGTACAATAATGATGGCTACTGTTCCAATTAAACTATGGTGTCATTAAGCAAGTGGTAAAATATACCAACGATATTTATTACTTTGCAGTCAATATTATACGTATGGATTGGTAAAATATAAAAAAAAATGACTGCTTTCTTGGTTTTTTGCATTTTTTGCGATTAAGAAAATGTTTAAGGTGAGTTGAACTATGTTGAATAGTTGAAAAAAATGTTCAACTTGAGATGTTTCTTTGAACTTTATTGAATAGTTGAAAAATAATGTTCAACTTGAGATGTTCCTTTGAACCATGTGAATAATCGAGATAAAACGCTACTAGTTTAGAAAGAAGTGATACGCATGCTGATATAATGCTGACATAAGGGTCTTAGGATATTATACAACACAAACTATTTGATACTGGTATCATTTTTAGATCACCTTTTTTTGTATGTATCTGGGATGGTTTTTGCTGGTTTCGCTTAAACTAACGAATTTCGAATGTCATCATTGTACTTCGCCACTTTTTTCTGCATATTTGCAAATTACAAATTATTTAAAACAAGTTGTGTGGACAAGAGAGGAAACGCAAAAACATGCCGATTTTCGAATTTAGTATTAGCTTATTCTCAGTATTGATCCAACTCTTAAAACCCCGTTTTTTGTACTTTTCCAATTGTGTAGCTTGAATCGGAAACAATATCTACATTGAATGTGTGTTAAATACACCAACACCTTTTTTGTAAATAAGAAAATGAAGGAAAAAATTTATGTCTGAACTTGTTAAATAAAGAAAATAACAATATCAAAAGGATAATTAAAACCTATTAATCGAAGACAACCATACATAACTAAAACATTTATTCAAAAACAAGTTGTCGGCATGACACGGGTTATGTTCTTCTCATATATGTTATGATGGTATGATACTAAACCCCTAACGGGAAGGATTGTGCCTGATGTTCATATGATTAAATCATAATCTTTCAGTCAGTTTAATTGAAGTCTGGAGCTGGCATGTCAGTTAACAGCTAGTAGTCTGTTGTTATTTATGTATTATTGTCATTTTGTTTATTTTCATTGGATACATCTTCTGACAACAGACTCGGACTTCTCTTGAACTGAATTTTAATGTACGTATTGTTATGCGTTTACTTTTCTACATTGGCTAGAGGTATAGGGGAGGGTTGAGATCTCACAAACATGTTTAACCCGGCATGACACGGGTTATGTTCTTCTCATATGTGTTATGATGGTATGATACTAAACCCCTAATGGGATGGATTGTGCCTGATGTTCGTATGATGAAATCATAATCTTTCAGTCAGTTTAATTGAGGTCTGGAGCTGGCATGTCAGTTAACAGCTAGTAGTCTGTTGCTATTTATGTATTATTGTAATTTTGTGTATTGTCATTGGTTACATCTTCTGACAACAGACTCGGACTTCTCTTGAACAAAATTTTAATGTACGTATTGTTATGCGTTTACTTTTCTACATTGGCTAGAGGTATAGGGGAGGGTTGAGATCTCACAAACATGTTTAATTCCGCCGCATTTTTGCGCCTGTCCCAAGTCAGGAGCCTCTGGCCTTTGTTAATCTTGTATCATTTTAATTTTAGTTCCTTGTGTACAATTATGAAATTAATATTGCGTATATTATCACTGAACTAGTATATATTCAGGGGCCAGCTAAAGGACGCCTCCGGGTGCGGGAATTTCTCGCTACATTGAAGACCTGTTGGTGACCTTCTGTTGTTGATTTTTTCTATGGTCGGGTTGTTGTCCCTTTGTCACATTACCCATTCCCATTCTCAATTTTATTATCATGGCAAAAAGTGACAAACGGGAAAAGAAAAAAACATAGTCTACAAGACACTACAAAGAAAGCTTAAAACTTAGCGACACAAATCCCGCTTAAACCGAGGGTGATATCGAGTGCGTCCGAAGGACACAAACACAAATACTGCGTTTTGCAAGTCTTTATTTTCAGAATTGTTATTTAACAAAACAATGTTAAAATACATTCTAGATGATTTAATTGATAAAAGAAGGCGTTGTTTGAGGGTCTATGAGACAACTCTCCGTTTAAGTCACAATTTCTAAAAGTAAACAATATAACATGATTAAATTATATATCTTATTGATTAGTCATGCTGTAGTATATCCGTTTCCTCCGGGTCAATCCAATTTCCTTGATTATTCATTTCATTAAATAACACCCATGAAGTGAAGAAAATAAGAGTCATAAATAATCATATCTGAGATTCATATGTACAAAAATATTGAAAACCATTGACAAAATCTACATATGTTCCATTATTCCTGCATGAATGACTTTGTCTACCCCTGAAAATTATAATGTTTAAGAATATTTATATTTACCGGGTTCGTACTACATGAACAACATTACGGGTGCCACATGTGAATCAAGGTATTTTAACACTTACATAGCACATGATATCATCCCAGTTTATGGAAGGGTCGGTATTGCTCAGACTTTGGTTTTCTACACAGGTAAAAGAGCTTCAGAAGTATAGTTTTTGATAAAGTGTTATGCATATTTCCATGACCATTACCTGACCTTGACCTCTAACCTAACTGTAAAAAATAATTGAAATTTTAACACCGGTGCCCTATTTTGATTACATTGCTTGTTCGTCAACCCAAATATTCGTCAAAATTGTTTCAGCAGCTTGTTTATGATATCTTTTAATATCTATTATAGAAAATGAAATACCTTTTTTGTTAAATTAAAACAGTAATTGCGCTAAAAACTCAGTTTTTGTTGCAAACATCTGCAGAAGCATCTTCTGGATTATATTTTATTTCAAAAATTTGAGATATGGGGGTCATATACTATTCACACTGTTTTAATATTAATCAAAACCATTTGAAGAAGGGTAGAGAATTTAGTTAAATATAATATTTTAGTTACAATATTTATTCAAAATTTATAACGGGAAAAAATAGTTTTGGTTACGTAACATGTAATAAATTGTAATAACTTGAAATGTTTTATGGTTATTGGATTTTAAGAAATAAATGTGTATATGTATCATATGCTATTCAAGAAAATTCCATGAACGCATGAAATTATAAGACATGTTGTTTTCCATTTTTTTTAAAGTTCCCAAAACCTTTTATTTGTTTTTATTTAAAGAAGGAGATAAAACAAATTTAAACTGACAAACACGTGCAATAAATTACTTTAAAGTGATCGAAGGTACACGAAAATTAATAAATTGGTATGAACTACCTATTTGTTCGAGAACCTTAATTCTGGGAATCGACTGTTGACGTTTGGATTGAAAATTGATATATAGGTATAAATCTTTTCCAAATTGTTTCTCAAAGTCATACAAAGGGTCAAAATATAGTTTTCGTGACAACGTTTTTTTTTTAGAAACATCTGTTTGTGTTCGGACTTCAAAATGTCACAATATCTATATGAGTATAACTACATTGAGTATAATATTTTTAGGTATAAAAAATTGTCAAAGTTGGTTTATATAAACTACTTTCTGGTAAAAGATGACAATTTTTAAGAAATATCATTCAATTTTGCATTTCAATGGAAATCGAAAGATAAGATAACTCAACAGATAACGTTATGATAAAAAGATGCTCACATGTTAATATTTTAAAACAAGAAGCCACATTCATTTTGCAAAAAACGACAATTTCAAATTTTGAATGAATTGTGACATAAACTTGCATAATACGAATTCTACCAATAAGATCTTTCTACAGTGCTAAGGGGAACGTATTCTCATTTCTCATTAGTTCGTCATTTTTTCTGTTTTTCTTCATTTGCATGATTCAAAAGTTCACTTTCTAAAAATTTTCATCGGAAGGTACCAAGACCTTGCTGATAAATATTCCGTATCAACTTCTCAAATAATACACGATGGTCTTGATGTATAGATTCTGCGTATTGATGTTGTTTTTCATCTTAACAACATGTTTTACTGTTCTTTCATTTGTCTTTGTTATATTATTTATATCACTTTTACTGTTGAATGGTTTTATGTGATATCCGTTTGACGTGGCTCGGTACTTATACATCTCGTCAATGTGTGTGTATTGGCTTTCATTTTTTGGTGGTTCGTTTTGTTTATGCGACTCTTTGTATTTCTTTTGTTCTATTACGTGACTCTGTACTTTAAAAGATCCCGTCAGTATTATTTTGGTCTACTAATCAATATGATATATTTCTATTATGAATTACTATATACGTTGAACCACAAACGTCAAAATCATTCAATCGTGTAGTGGAATTAACTATTTTTGGATTCTCATAAATTCTACCTATAACTTTTGGACTAGTTTAAATCGCGGTCTATTTCTGTAATTTTTTCTTACATACTTTTGATTTTTTAACTCTGTATGCTTACATTGCCTATGTAAATTTTAAAACTGTTTGTATGCACATTGAACGACAAATTTATGTGACGTATACAAATGTTATGACGTCAGACACCCAAGTCAATCCATGTGTTCGAAGATAGATGTTTTTGTGTTCTGTTAAATTGTCCCTTTTAAAATTGTTATGCAATGATGACTGATGTACCCATATTTTGACTATTTTATTAATTGTGACTGTTTATTTAACCCATCATGTAAATATAACGGAATTTGATGAGACTGTTATTAAAGAGAGAGGGTTAGCGCTATAGACCCAGGTTTAATCCACCATTTTCTACATTTGAAAATGCCTGTACCGAGTCAGGAATATGACAGTTCTTGTCTATTCGTTTTTGATGTGTTTTGTTATTTGATTTTGCCATGTGATTATGGACTTTCCTTTTTGATTTTCCTTTGAGTTCAGTATTTTTGTGATTTTACTTTTGCAGTCTCAAAAATGCATATCATTCAGTGCGTTATCTAGATATATACATATGCAAGTTGCATGTGCATCTAAAACATACCATTCATAAAATTGAAAATGGAGATGGGGAATGTTTCCAAGGGGCAAAAACATGACCAAAGAGCAGAAAACTCCTGTAGGCGTGCTTCAGTTTGTTTGCCCTTTAACAAAAATATGAACTAGTTCAGTTATAATGGACGTAATACTATATTCCGAAATATTATTAATTCGTATATTTTAACAAATTTGATTCGTTTAAGGATAGTCACATGTTAAACTATATTTTCGAAGGTAGAGAGAAAACGGCGGATAGCAAAAAGCAATTTGCACAGAGCATATTGCACGGTTATTTTTAGAATATTTAAAAATCGATTTACTTTGTGACGTAATGTAATGAATTTCAGGATATCGTCAAACGTTTTGAAACAAATGATATCTGTGATCGATTATTTGACGAAAAAAATCTTCAAATACATAAGATGTCAAACAAACAAAAAAATAAAAATGAATAACAACTAATATATGTTGTTATTGTCAAGGAGACAAGATGATATCTTTCAAACAAAATCAAATGACGATATTGATTCAAATATGCATATTGATAATGGTCTGAAATTAATAATATAACACATATAGCCTTTGTATGAGGTCAATACAGGATATATCGACCCAAAGAAGTATATCGACCTCGGACTTCGTCCTCAGTCAATATACTTCTTTCAGGTCAATATATCCTTGTATCGACCTCATACAAAGGCTATATTTGTATAATATACACTTTACTTATTAATGCGATACGTATCAGTATCTAATTGTACAGTTTATGTGTATTTTTTTATTGTACAATATTTACGGTATGTGATACAAGTGGTAAAATAGTCTGAAAAACACTTGAGAAGATCGTGCGATTTACAGACATCGCGCGATATATGTATGACATTTTATTTATTCATAGATACTTAATGCAGGCACCGTAAGTACAAAACAGCAAACCAATAGTACAATCACGAAAAAGATATGTTCATGATATATTTTCAGAGCAGTATACTATTAGCAGCAACCCTCTATCAAGAAAATAATGATAGGAAATGCACGCACGGGAATATCATTTCAATTGGGAGACATATACTCCGTATGCAGGTGCTGCTGGAATGTTGCTACTTAAAAATGGAAAGTTCACAATTGGAAAGCTGAAATCATCTCTTTTGTCGTAAAGTTTTGTTTCCAATCGACCCTCATTGTCAATTTCTAGATGCAAGTCAAGATATTAAGCCGACTTGACTGTATCTCTAGTCCAATGCGATAGATGCGTTCCACATAGTCACTAAATTTTGAATTATTGAGTGAAAGAACATCATCTATATAGCGGAAAATAGAGTTAAAGGATATTTCTAACTTCTTATCTTTCTTCCTAAGAAGTTCCTGCATGAAGTCAGTCGCAAAGTAATAAAGATATAAGTCGGCTAGTAGAGGGGCACATTTTGTTTCCATTGGAATGCCGACAGTCTGTTGAAAAACACGTCCTCCGAACGTTATAAATATGTTGTCAATCAAGAAATCAAGCATCTTAATAATATCAGTTTTAGAGATTTTTTTGTTAGAATCAGAGTGGTCCTTTACAAAGTAGGATTTATTCCTCCCTAAGACAAGATACTTGTTTCTACGATTGTCATTCTTTTTTATGAAACAAAACAATACCAACTCTTTCAATTTGTCTATTTGTTTTGAATGTGGAATACTTGTGTAAAGAGTAGAAAAGTCAAATGTTTTAATACTGTTACAAGATGAGAGTTCGATTGTATGTACTCTAAAAGATCTTTGGATTTTTTTAAGTATACACATCTGATTCACGTCACCTCTAGAATAGGCAGTTTCACAATAACTTTGAAGCCCGTCTTTGAATGCTGATAGAATAGATGTTAATCATTTAGAAAGATTTCGTGGAGCACTTGGAAGACCAAGCAATTTACCGTTGTTTGTAAGGACACTTATGTAGTTTAGGAACAAAGAACTAATACAGTGATGGAAGATCCAGTTCTTCATCTTTGGTTGAAATTCCAAAGGAACAAAGAACTTTAAGTTGCGTTACAATGTTTAAGGTTTAGATAAAAGCTATGCATATTCATGGTACATCTGGAAGATTCTTTGTCAATACATACGACTGAACACCATATTAAGTAGGAAGATAGTAAATGTGACTGGTAGAAAACAAGTACGAGAATTTGGTACACTTGAGTTTAACCACGGATTCTGATAAGGTTTGTTTTGCTGAATCGTTTGTCTTTTTGATAATGTTTGATTTTCTTCGTATTATTTTCCTATAGTGTCAAAAAGACGTCGTGTACAGCTTTCTATGCATTTAAATCATGTTACTTACGAGGGGATGCAATGCTCGGCATTGCTTTGTTTGAACCGTAAAATGTGTGCACTAGTCTGAATAATCACCCATAAGTATGCACATGTTTACTGGTCTATCTTAAAGGTAAGGTAATGGGTTCGTTGATCCCTTTTTTTTCAAAAAGAGCTTTTTCCAGGAGAATATAATAATAATAATATAGACAAAAGGAAGGATGTGGGGAAAGCAACAAATGCGGCAAAATATGACATATAGAAAACAAAATGGTTCTGGAGTAAACATCGTGTGACAACAACTCAGACGATACATAAAAAATCAGAATAATGAAGAAAAAGTTGGTTTCCCTATATACGTGTACCTGCAGTGTTGGTGTACGAGTCGCGTTTATGATTTTTATATGTTGCTTGACATGAAAAATTTACCAAGAATAATATTTTACTATATTATATATTATAACATTTAAATCCTGAGCCTGTAATAACTGCTCTTTTTGTTCCCTTTGGATTAATAGAAACAACGCTGTCGCCTTTCTTGTTCTCATAAAATCATATGAAATGAGCTCCATGTCTTGTGAACGTCTTTCTTAACTGTCGTATTAGACTGACCAGTGCATATCGCGCATGGCCTTTTAAATGTAATTTATTGCGAAAAATAACTTACATTTAGCTGGATTTATTGCCGTGGTAGTTCCATCTTGTCGCCTTCGTACTTTCATCCGATGGCAACACGACGGGATTACGAGGTCTTCACGAAGTCGTGTTGCCATCGTAAGACCTTCGGGTAGCTTCGTAAATCATTCGTGTAGACATCGTTATGTCAAAACTGCCCGATGGAAATTATTGAACCATGAATGCAATACGATGTTCAAAGATATATTCCCGGTGACATTACGATGATAAGGATGTTGATAGGAACTCAATACGAACCCTCAACATCGTGCCTTCGGGGATTTAAAAAAATTTAGAACCCTTCCCGAAATTGTTCACGAAGGCTAGAAAAAGTGGCCGATGATTCTACGATGGATACGATCAGTCCCGATTTTGAAAATTGCCATAATCGTGTTGCCATCGGCGTAAAAATCGGGACAGTGTGACGTGGGCATAAATGAAAACATAAAAATGCTATTGGAAATAAAATAAATTTTAGATATACATGGCATTTTTTTTGTAAAATAGATATTAACATAATTTATTTAAACATTGATATAAAGCTTTTAAACTGAAGCATTTATTTGTATGCACATACACAAACACAGAAAAGTCTTGAAGTCCATGATTACTATTGTGATCCTTTAAACTTGATAATGGCAGGGACCAAAACGTGCATAAATCAAATATTATTTCAGAGATAATTTCATTTTGACAAATAGTGATATTTTCAAAGTCACAACCATTTTGTTTCTGATATAAAACATAGCAATATTTAATTAGTGTGTTAAAACATATTTATCTTTATGAGCTGTCCAGCACAATCACTACTAATTATAAACACACATAACGCTGTGTAATATGTAGCGTACAAATCTTTAAGCCTGGTATCGTTGTTTTGCATCGTTACCACTTGTTATTGCATCGTTAAGGCATCGTTACCAATGAACAACTAAGAGAGTTGTTAGCTAAGGGACCACAATATAGAATTCCCCTGCCCATTAATTTTAAAAAGAACTTCAAGTTACTGATAGATGCAGATGAGAACTATGCAGGAAAAGGGGTAAATCGCGAACCATACGAACCTGACCTGCCCACTTTGTCGGAATTGATCAAAGCTATTCGATCATGCATTCAGAAGAGCATTCAAACACTACAATGCAATATGAGCACAAGAGTAACTAACTAAAAAATCCGGATGTTGTGGATGCTTTATCCTCTTTGTGTGACAACTCTGTCGTTCTTCCGACAGATAAAGTCTTCAATAATATGTCAAAATCATTACTTGCAATGTTTCACATCATAGCTTGGAATAAATAGAACTACTGGTGACCCTTCATATTCGTTAACATCATTTACCAAGGACGAAAGTTTACAAAATCACAAATCTGTCCTTCTTTCTTTTGGTATCATCATCAAAGAAAACGAAGACAACTTACCATATTATATACTGGATGCCAAAACTACCAAAACTACACAAAACTCCATATAAACGACGATACATAGCTGGGTAATCAACATATTTGACTAAACGTCTTTCTAAAGTACTGACTACTATTCTTTCTACAGTTAAAGATGGGATTCAAACATATTGTGATGAGATACATTTTACCAGTGGCGTAAAAAGATGTGGATTCTCAATTGTGTACGTGTTACACTATTATTTTCCATGCTCTGTTGAAAGAGAGCATTTTTATGAATATGGGAATCGTAGATACAAATTTCTTGTTTTTAGGTTACAATAATTCATATTTTGTAAAGAACCACACTGAATCTACCAGAAAATATAGTGAAGTTGCTGGAAATATTGATCGACAATATATTTGTTGAAATTTGAAGGACCTATATGTCATCAGACAGTCGTTATTCCAATGGGTACTAATTGTGCACCCCTACTTTACTCGTATGAAGCAGAATTTATTCAGAACCTTCTAAAAGACAAAAAGAAAAAGCACTTGCGAAATTCTTTAAATTACTTTCTGATGTATTAATGATGTTCTATCATTGAATAACCCATATTTCAACCAATACTTACATCACATATATCCCAGTGAACTTGAAATTAAGGATACTACTGATTCTAGAAGGACTGCTTCATACCTTCATATTTTCCTCATTATGGACACAGATAGAAATTTTCACACGCAAATATATGATAAACGGCACAATTTCAACTTCCCAATTATCAATTTCACATTTGTCAGCAGTAACATATCCTCTGTCCCTTCGTATGGTGTTTACATATTTCAATTGATACGTCATTTTCGTGCTTGTATACGAAACACCTGTCTGACATATATACTAAATTTAGTCCTGCTATCTATGATGAGTTTAGTTACAACCACTTGGTCGATGCCACTGCTGTTTAAGCTTTATGTTCCCGAGGGTATCACAAACCCAGTAGTCAGCACTTTTTGCGCTGACATGAATTATCATTGATATGGTTATATTTATAAATTTACTGTTTACAAATTTTTGATTTTTTAAATACTTTCTACCTCAAGCATAGATGACCTAAGCTGTATTTGGCAAAACTTTTAGGAATTTGGTCCTAAATGCTATTCAACTTCGTACTTTATTTGGTCCTTTTAGCTTTTTTGGATTCGAGCATATCTGATGAGTCTTTTGTAGACGAAACCCGCGTCTGGCGTATATACTAAATTTAGTAAGGGTTTCTATGTTTTTCCACACTATACGGACTTCATATACAGGACTGTGCTTCTTTTGCAGAAACTGCTCTTACAAAGTTTTGACAGATTAAAGATGACACTCCGTAAATTTCACGAATTGATTGATCCATACGATGTGTTTTTTGTCCAAACTAACTAAGGACATTTTTACCACGTGTTAGATTGTGGTTTTCCATTACGTCGTCTGATCTTTTAAAAACCAAACGTGGCTTATCCCGATTTTGATTGTTTTGCAGAATGTGCATTCAAATTGCTAAAAGACGTGTCACAGTAATTTTCGGTCCCAAATTCATGTAATTAGGTTTGATGTTATATTTGTTCTTCTCATCGTATTTTGTCAAAGGTATTTACGTCTTTTTTGTTATATCCGTATGTTATGGTAAAGATAATTAATCAACCTCTTCATTTATAAGATTTAAATTTGGTTTAACAAAATTTATACGATATATTTGGTTTACAGTTTGATTCAGAAGAAAAACCGAAATAGCTAGATAATACAATTTAAAAACTTTAAGGTATATGTTTGTTCATTGTTACAAACCGTACGGTTGCCTATAATTACTTATATCAACTTCATTTCATTTTTGGTGGATAGTTGTCACATCAGCAATCATACCAGATAGATTCTGACTGTATGAATAAAGTTATCAGAAAAAAGTATGTGAATGAATTATTGGAAAACTGCACACTCTAGGCAACGAAAAGTATAGACGTTCGAACTCGAACTCATCATAAAACAGAGGCGATAGATACCAAAGAGACGTTCAAATTCATGTCTTCTTTTTTTGCCTCACATAATTGAACAAAATTAAACTAATATGGAAATTGAATGCGTGGGACAGTAATTGTCAATGGATTTTGTGTTACCGTGTTACATAGGAACAATCAAATTCATATTAGATTAAACTGTTCTAAATTTCAATCGTCATTCGAAACCAAGCTGTAGACATATCAACCGAAACAGGTGATAATATATCATTAATATAAAACTTCAATCTACTGCGATGGAACCAATTAAAATTATGGTAGACAGTTACAAAATTTGTTTTCAGTATGAAGTTATCTTAGATTGAAGGCCAGTTTTGTAAGTTAAAAATGTGATCACACACTAAAATTCTAATTATGAAGATGAATATTGTCACAAGGTGGCACGAAAATTTCAGTTAAAATAACAAGGGAATTAAGAAGATGATTTAAACAAATACTATGAGGACTTTATGTGTATCAACAGGCAAGTTAAAAAAAATGTAACTGTTAACATTTATGTTCCGGTCAATAATTCATAGTTGAAAGATCCTCTGCATACGATTTAAAAAAAAAATGCGGATTAACTGAAGTTAATTGATAAAGAGACGAGGCCGTTTATCATTAAACAGCATTATGCCTTTAAAATTTATAGAAATACTTTCGAAACATACAATGTCTTACCAAATCCAAAATAAAATAAAGTTTGTAGTGAAAGAATAAATTTAAAAGAAATGAATTTTGAACAGTTGAAACATATAAACTATAATATCATAGATAAATTCTGCATCTTTGATAATTAATATTTTGTTGACTATAGACTACATTTTCTAGGTTTTATTTTAAATAGTTATACACTTCAACTAGTCCAAATTTCGTAACGGAAATATTGTGTTTTGATTATATGGTCTGGTCCGGCATGAGAAGATTGCTTTTTTCTTGACATTTCCACTTATATTTTACATTTGCCGTTTTAAAAGAAGAAATTATGTATTAATATTGATTCACTCATAGGTGCTATGCATCGGATATAATCACATTTATTTCAAAACCAGATGTTGACATAATTTATACAAAACTTTGATTTTTTTTTTTAAAACTAAGGATTTTCTATTACCAGGCCTAGATTAACTTAGCCGTATTTGGCACAACCTTTTGGAATTTTGGAGTCAATGCTATTCAACTTTGTACTTGCTTGGCTTAATTATTTTGATATGAGCGTCACTGATTAGGCCAGAATTTTTTTATTATCTGTTTAACGAGATCCGCCGACTCCACATTGTCCGATTTCAGAATAAAAATAAAAATAGTGCTTCCTGCTTTTATTTTTATTTTTTCCGCCGACTGTAACGAAATCCTCCAAAAAAAAAAAAGTACGAGTTCGGGTCTGCGATTATTAATTTATCTCTTGTCGCATGGTCAAACAAAACGGCGACTTCCGGAAAGGGACCGTTTTTTTACATTAAACTTTAAGTCCGATCACTAGAGAGAAGTTCGTGTTCGCTCAAATTTGTTAAGTGTAATAGAGATGAGGCAATCGGGGTCATGTTGTCCAATGAGTTACCGGAAGATGTTGGCATCAGCCGCATTATAACCAACGAGGCAGATGTTGAACCTGACATGCCGGTCAACGTTTTGGAAGAGTTTGGGTTTATATTTTTCCTTTGAAGTAGTATCGTAGTATGCATATTAAAATAGTATCAAAGATATCAATTAAAATCAATAATGCTTTTTGAATTTTGTGTATGGATGGGACCAAATCATTTGAAAAACAACAATTTTTTTTATTCACGTTCACCCCCTTTCACTTTCGCACCCTACAGGAGGGGGAGGACAGGGGGTACCCTTCTCCCTTCTCCTACCCCATTTCTCATTTCTCCTACCCCTGTTCTCCTTTCTCCCATTAGAATAAAACATCTCCTTTTGATATTTTTTCTTGAAATATTAGATCATTTTTTAAAAGGAGAGATATTTTATTTTTTCTCCTTTCTTCAACTTTTTCTCCTTTCTCCCAGCCTTCCTCTCATTTCTCCTACCCCCTTTCTCCTTTCTCTCACCCTCTTTCTCCTTTCTCCTACCCCCTTTCTCCCTGTCTCCCTTACCCCTGTCCTCCCCGTCCTACAGTACACGTTTGCACCCTACACCGGAATAAAACTTAGGAAACTCAAACTGGTAGCCCAGACCAAATTATTCCTAGAAATGATGTTTGTATTTTGAACTAAATTTTATCAAAATTTTAGCTCACAATCTAGAGGTCTGTTTTTTTTCATTGTTCTTGTATTTTGATAAATTCTTAAAAAAAAAAAAAAAAAAAAGGTCACTTAGATTGGTTTTATTTTTATTTTTATTGTCGACTAGACCAATTTTGCACTTTTATTTTTTTTTTATTTCGTCCCCTCGACCCTATTTTTTTACAAATTTTCTCGTTAAACAGATAATAAAAAAAGTCTGGCCTTAGTCTTATGTAGACGAAACGCGCGTCTGGCGTACTTAATTATAATCTTGGTAGCTTCGATAATTGATTATACATTGATATATTCTCATACATTTTTATGATGGTATGATACTTAAAATATAACGGAAAGGATTGTGCTTGATTTTCACGTTGTTTGATTTAATCATTTGTTTTAACGGCACTATCATCTATATTTGCGTTATACTGATTATTTAGGTGGAGGAAGCCAGAGATCTGCAGAGAACCAGAAATCCTGACAATTCTGGTCACATACTTTTACATCTATTACTCGTTGCACTATAGCAAAGTGGAAAGGGATTGATATAAGTTACAAAACTTTTTTTTTTTTTTTTTTAACAACATAAATAAATATTTATTTCAAATATTGGCTTGTTACAATATCATTCAAGAGTCCAAGCTCCTCCTGATGTTCCCTGTTACAATCCACTAATCACTCAGGGTAGTGATTAGTTGCAAAATACATATTACAATTTTTACATCATATATATATATATATTTTAGATAATATCGATTAATCACGTAATATGTTTTCTAATAGTTGCTAAAACATTACTTTTAACCTTCAAACATACTCTTCTATTGAACTCATTGCGAAAAATTGAGTAAACATTGACATTTTTTGTCTTTTGATCAGATATGTAGTAGGCTTTATAAATTGAAAAGCCCACAATTGTTAAAAAATAGTTTAAGTCAAAATATTCTTCTTCAGAAGTTTTATATCCAAATACTAAGTGTCTTAGTTTTACCTTAAAAGTTATTTTACTGTTATTTAAAACTTCATTTATTTTATTCCAAAAAAGTTTTAAATACGGACACAGTATGAAGAAGTGATCATAATCTTCTTCCTGTGTACAAAAATTACAAGAACTATTGTTTACAATTTTCCACCTGCATAAAAGTTTCTTTGTAGGTAGAATATGTTGTAGTAATTTCCATCTAAAAATTCTAAGTTTATTTTCTTTTAAATATTTGAATAAAAATTTATATAGATAGTTTTGATATAACACATCATCTATATCAAATATACGCAGCCATTTTTTGGGTCCAATAGCTGGTTCAATTTTTTTATTTATCAGAGACTTATATACAAGTTTATTTTGATAATGCTTCTAATTTTATAGGTAAACCATCCAATATAAATTGGTTTCTTTTTATATTAACAATACTTTTTATAGAATTTTCCGATTTTAAAATTGCTGCCCAGTCTTTTGGTATAGATTTCTTAACTAAATTAATTTCAGCCATCCAGTTTGATTTATTTTTTAGGTTATAAAAAATTATGTCTTGAGAAATCGCCCTTTTTCATCTATGATATCATTTACATAAATAAGATCGCTTTTAATCCAATATTTTAAAAATATAGCTTTATTTTCAAATTTAATAAATTTATTGTTCCATAATATTTGTTTTCTTATATCTGTAAATGTTTCTGGTTTTTTTGTTAGACCTCCACCAGTTAATTTCCAACATTTAATAATATCTTTATAAAATTCTGGGATGTTTTCAATGCTTTCGTCTGTCTTATACCCACTGTTTGTTTGAAACACTAACCAGTTTGACCCAAAATTATAAAAATAGTGTTGAGGTATAATTGTCCAACTTCCTTCACAATCATTTACTAATCTTTTTACCCACATAGCTTTTAGAGCGGTGAAATAACTTCTGATATCTATCATATTCAAACCCCCTTTTCATATGGACTAATAATTGAATTTCTTTTTACTTTATCTGGTTTATTATCCCAAATAAATTTAAAACAATTTTTTTCTATTTCTTTTAAAAATTTCTCTGGAACTCTGCAAGCAGATCCCGCAAAAGTAAAAATTAATGTTTTAATTATCAAAATTTTTCCAAAAATAGTCAGATTTCTTTTTTGCCAAGAATAAAATAATTTATTCATCTTTTCAATCTTATTTTCCCAATTTAGTTTATCACATTCCTCCGTACAATGCCCAAAGTAAATGCCAAGAGTCTTAACTGGTCCATTGCTCCAGTTGATTCCCTCAATTTTGTCTTTACAAGATTTAAGTTTTCCTACCCATAACCCCTCTGTTTTGTTTCTGTTTAATTTCAGCCCTGAATAAGAACCAAAAATTTCAATTTCATTCATAGCTACTTGAACATCATATTTAGAACAACAAAATAAAGTAGTATCATCTGCCAGTTGCGAAATTTTTATAGTATGATTTTTGCAATCTAATTTGAATCTGATACCTTTAAAATCAGTATTGCTTCTTAATCTGGAAGCCATAATTTCCACAGATAAAACAAATAATAATGCAGATAAAGGACACCCTTGACGTATACCTCTTGTGTTTTTAAAGACCTCAGATATCCAACCATTATTCATTACACATGTTTGAATATCACTATATAAAGTCTTAACCCAGCTTATAAAAGATTCATTAAATCCAAAATGTTTTAAAACTGAAAACATTAAATTCCTTTCTAGAGAGTCAAACGCTTTAGAAAAATCAACACAGACTATAGCCCCCTCAATTTTGTATAAATCAGTAAAATCTATAATATCTTGTATCTGTCTAAGATTAAAACCAATAAATCTATTTTTAACATATCCAGTCTGATCTTCTTGAATCAGTTTTGGTAAGATTTTTTTCAATCGTTGTGCTAGAGCGTACGATAGAAGTTTCATGTCAATATTTAAAAGAGAAATAGGACGGTAATTATCTAGTGACAATGGATCACCTTTTTTAAATAAAAGCGTTAATACACTAGTACGCTGTGAATATGTAAGTGTTTGATCTTTGTATCCAATATTAAGAATGTTTACTACTATGAACTTTAAGTTATCCCAAAATTTTCTATGAAATTCAACGGTTAAACCGTCTAATCCAGGGGATTTATTAAGTTTCATTTTATAAATAGCATCTGAGCATTCTTCTACTGTAATATCCCCATCGCAAATTGATTTATCATTTTTATCCATTATTTTATCGAGTTTTGTCTCAAATATATATTTGTCGCTTGATGTTTTGTCAGGGCTTCGCGTCGAATATAATGTTTTATAGTATTCTCTAATATTACTAAGTATATCACTTTGATCCGTTAAAATCTCACCTTTTTCTCCTTTTAATTTATTGATTGACTTTTTTACCTGTCTCTGTTTTTCTAAACCTAAAAAGTACGAGTTATTTTTTTCCCCAAATTCAACCCATTTCTCTCGTGATCTTATTTGAGCACCTTTAGCCTTTTGTTCATAAATTTTGGCAATATTATTTTCAAGTTCTTCAATATCTTTATCTAAAACGTTATTCTCAGATTCTTGTTCATCTCTTATTTTCAATTTTCTTTCTAATTTTTTTCAAGAGTTCGTAAGTTTTCTCTTTTAAATTTTGCTTTAGATTTACAATAAGCTATAGTTGCCTCCCTTATCTTTATTTTAAATATATCCTATGCTAAACCAAGGTTTTTAAAACTACGATTACCCATAAAGCAGCTTTCCATTTCTTGATTAACTAATTGTATGTAGTCATTATCTTCTAATATAGAATTATTTATTTTCCAGTACCCCCTACCCTTTTCTGATGCACCTGTTCTAAACTTCATAAAAACACTTTGATGATCCGTAGAATCAATAACTGCAGGTTTAATTTTACAACATTCTACTAGTGGTATGAAATCTGAACCTAACTTCTTCGCCAAGCATATTGTTGTTTATTTTTATTTGAATATCTCCAAAGGTCTGTTAAATTATTTGTTTTTATTAAAGATTTTAAACTATTTACAGATTGGATATTTTTTACCTCTGAACGAGCATTTTTCCTATCTATCGCTTTCATCGTATCATTGAAATCTCCCCTCCCCCCCCCCCCCCCCCCCCCCCATTATCGTAATTCCTATCCCTTGTTCTTTTAATGTATTATTTACTTTTTTGAAAAATATATTTACAAAACTTGTTTCTCAATCCACTATAAATAAATTTGTTTAAAACTAAAAAAACTCAACCTATTGTAAATAAGTTCTGGCTAAAGAAGTGAAGTATTTGTCCATGGCAATTATATCCCCTTCGTCATCTGTTCGAAATTTTGTCTTGCAATTTGGACAAGCGGCCTCTGATAATGTTCCGGTAAATTTATTAACAATTGATCTACTTTTACACGAACGACACTCGTATTCAGCTTTTTGTAAAAATTTCAAAGTGGGCATCAGTTTCTCAACTTCTTCCTTTCCACATCTTTTGTAATACTCCTTTTCCTTTTGAGTGAGGTAAGACTTATAGACAGCAATAAACTTCATGTTAAGTATGTCTGCACTTTGAACTCTGAAGAAACCCATATCACCCCATTCATCTCCCCATGAGTTCATAAAACGGAAACCATAGCTATTGTAGCTGCATAATACAACGGCATGGCCAATTAGCTGGCATTCTTCGCTGTGATAACGTTCCGTTATGTCAATTTCTGATTTTGTCAAGATACCAGTCGGGTTCTCTGAATAGAAATGGCTAAATGTTTTCCATTCAGCACCCGTTAGCCTAAACGTTGCAACAACGGGTCGCCGTTTCAATGCAATGGCTTTTATTGCGTCTTCAAGATTAATTGCGCGGCATTCAAGTCGGTATTTTGGACAAATTTTCTCGAGTACTTTTAATGTATTAGTCATACAAGTTCCAAATTGCTCAATGATGCTTTTTCTTAAGGTTTTAAAATGTGAATATCCGTCTTCTCGACCAATGATCCGTTTCGTTGCCAAATGAACAACCGTTGCAGCAGCATTTGCATAGCAAGTGTCACCTTCTTGTGTTTGAGCTTTCATAAAACTAACTGGTTGGTTGATATATTTTACCAAGGAAATTGATCCCAGATGATCGAATAGAGCGTCCTCACAACATATAACAGTTTTCGCTAGTTCACAGGCATCGTTCATATTATCGGGGTGATTTATTTGTACGAACAACTTTGTTTCACCGTTGCAATTATCGACCTTCCAACCACATTTAGATAGTATATGTGGTAATATCTAAGTTGGAATTGCTGAGCATAAATCAAATAGAAAATGTGCACCTTTAAGCTTATTCCAATTTCTATCTGGATTAGAATATATTCTTTTCGGATGTATAATTATTTCCTTTGAGATATAACAGCCTACAATAATGACATTTTCTTTATTCAATTCGGTCAAAATCTTTTCGTTGTATTTGTCACGGTCGGTTGGTTCTCCATCTGAGATTATAAATAATATTTTTTTTACGAAAGCTGTACATTTTACTTAGAGCAGACACCAACGGGGTTTTACCGAAAATTAAAGGTTTAAACATATCAACTAGTTCCGGTATTCTTTTCTTCATTTTTTCTTTCGAGCCCACCGTTCCTTTGATGATTCTTCTTGCCTCGTGAATTTGGATAATTGACTGCACATTTATTTCTTCTAAGAGCCGACTTTTTCCATCCTCTACAATTTTCTTCACGTCCTCAATTGTGCCACTTTTGACCATAGATTCAATTGCTGTAGCTATCTTTTCTTGAATAAAATTTAAACCAGCTCCAATCGGATTCTCCCCTCCCCAATCTTTGCAAGGGAAAGGCAAACATTCGTTTATAAACACTTTTAAAAATTCATTATCGTATTGGAGTTTATGAAAAAGGAATTCTGCTTCATCCCTTGAAAATACCTTTTTTATCACCCACTCATGAGCATATTTACGTACAGTTTTTGCCCCATTACTTTCAAGCAGATCTAGCATTTCTTTCACAATCTTATCATAGTCCCAGTCTTTTCTTCTTTGATGTGTGTTTGTGTCCTGAAATTTCTGTATTGTAGAAACTATGTCAAATATTTTACCGCAGGTTGAACCAACACCAGCGACAAATATCCGATTATTGAATGGTACATCAAGTTCGACGAGATCATCAATTACTTCAAATATATAATACACCCACTCGAAATTTGCTCTTTTTCGGTTTATTTCTGTGTCAACACAAATTTTCATTGATTCAGATACATCAAGAATGGTTCCAACCAATGAAGCCATAAGTAACTAAAATTATGTATAAAAAAACGTGAATTAATTACAAATCAATATCAAACTATTGAATGTTGATTTTTTGCTGTATTATTAAAGTTATATAAGTCATTTGTTGTAAGAGGCAAAATTTGCTGATTCCATTTTACTTGTGATTTTTGTTTTGAAACTTTGAAATGTATAAAATGAATTACTGACGTACGGTGACCTGCAGTTGTTAATATCTGTGTTTCTTTCATTTGCAATCTTATCAATGTGTTACGAAAAGGTATATTCTCGACGCTTAGGTTGACAAATTAGACTTAAAGCTAGTTCTCAGAAAATTACAACTTGTATACGAAACATGTTCACTCAGACTAAGGGGCTACCATTTGATTCGTAAGGAGGGAGAGGAAAAGTGGGAGGGCTAGGATGAAAAATATTGTCCTTCTTTTATTTTGTTGTAATCTCTTTCCTACTTTTTTTAATCTTTTATTCTACTCTGTCCTGCTTTTATTTTTTGCGAAGTTGCTTATCCTGTGTTTTGTTTGACACAAAACACATGTCCAGTTCTTTTTTCAAATTTTATTCTAGACCCTGAAAATCAAATGGTACCACCCAATAGGACCATATCCAACTGATTTAATATAAATTAATCACAAAAGGTTTCTTAGAAAGTTGTAATAAAATAAAGGTAACAGTAGTTAACAGCTGATTGAAATTCATAAATCGATAAGGAAAAAACAAAACCGGATTTCAAAGTAAAACTGAGGGAAATAAAAGAGGAGAACAATGACACAACAGAAACACCAAAAATTTAAATAGTTATCAAAGGTACCAGGATTATGATTTAGTACGCCAGACGCGCGTTTCGTTTACATAAGACTTATCAGTGACGCTCAGATCAAAACAGTTAAAAAGCCAAATAAATAAAAAGCTGAAGAGCATAGAGGACCCAAAATTTCTGAAAAGTTGTGCCAAATACGGCTGAGGTAATCTATAGATATAGGAAGATGTGGTGTGAGTGCCAATGAGACAACTCTCCATCTGCCTGGAATAAGACAATCCTTAGCTTTTCGAAAATTTAGAAGTTTTGTTTAACAGAAAATTTATAAAAATTACCATAAAATTGATATTCATGTCAACACTGAACTGCTGACTACTGGGCTGGTGATACCCTCGGGGACGAAACATCCACCATCAGTGACATCGACTTAGTGGTGTAAATAGTTATCAAAGGTAACAGGATTATAATTTAATACGCCAGACTCGCGTTTCGTCTACATAAGATATTAAAATGTAACACACACAGAAACGAACTATAGAATAACAATGGCCATTTTCCTGACTTGGTACAGGACATTTTAAGAACAAAATGATTGGTTTAACCTGGTTTTGTAGCATGCCAAACCACCCGCTTTAATGGCAATGTTAATTTTATCATTCAAATGACAACAGTACATAACAGGACTACAATAAATAAATGGGAGAAAATATAGGACAGAGAAACAAACGAAAAATAGCCAAAAAATATACCAGGTAGCATTGAAGGCTAAAAAAAAGACCCCTCGGTGTTAATTATTCCTATTATAATTTTCTTATAAAACGGTTTGCAGATTTTAATAAAAAAAAAGTAAACTTCAAGAATTTATAAAATACAAATTATAGGTGTAAATGCAAATTCATAATAAAATGCCTTCAAACTTTGCAGAGCTACTTTACAAGTTAGAAGTGAGTCAAATGTAACAAAAAAAGGAAATAAAATTGAGCTGAAACTGTTTGAGTTTAGACAAAGTTGGAAGGAAATAAAGGAAGAAAATACATGCATTTTTTTATATAGATTAAAAAAATGGTTTTCCCGTTTGATTGATTTTCCACTAGCAATATTAATTTGTGACACTTTAGAGCTTATTGTTCGGTGTGAGTCAATGCTCCGTTTTGAAGGCCGTACATTAACCTACAATGGTTTACTGTTATAAATTGTTATTAGAGAGTTGTCTCATTGGCACTGATACCACATCTTTCATTATCAATTGGAAGCTAAATGTCCGGGAGTTATATTCTTATAACTATAATAAAGCATATTTCAAATTGAAATCGTAAAATTGTTTTAAGGTGTTTTAAAACAGACCCTGTAAGATAAAATTGTCGGTGGCCAACGACTTAGTGAAAATACATATGATTAATTCTTTGGTTGCTTTTCATTACAAATTGTATCAAAATGACCATTACATATATATTCCTAAGTAGGTACAAAACAGATTATAATACTTAAGACCTATTGATGACCGTTTGCTGTTGTCTGTTATATGGTCGGGTTGTTGTCTCTTTGACACATTCCCCATTTCCATTCTCAATTCTATTAAGATTATTGGTAAGGTCTATTAAGGGATCGCATGCATCAGAGGTGTAACATTCGTCATATTTACAGTATTGCTAAAGAATTCCTACAAATATGTACCACGTGTCTCCGCTGCCATGCACATCTACAACATTTACCTGCCCCTCCTCTTTTCCCGACTAGTTTCTCGAAAATATTATGATATGATTTTGTTACAAATGTTATTGAATATTTGTTCCATACGAGATATTTATAATACAATTGTCCAAAAGGGACACGATGTAGTTTTAAAGTAATAGTCAAGGTATACTCAGGTAATTTTGTTTGTGTTTTGACACAGTCTCCACATTTAAAGTCTAATATGTCAACCTCGGCGTAATGAATATACCTTTTCAAACATGTCTGTTACAATTCAATATACAAAAAGAAAATAAAGACAACCTAAGAATAAGTAATTTAGATTAAAAAACACAAAGGAGTCCCTTATATGGTTTGACGAAACGTTTGGGATTTTTTTTTATTTCAATGCATTTCAGCTTTCTTAATGATTTGCTTTTAACTGTATTAAAGTGTAACTGCTAACTCTAGTGTGGAAGAGAACTGCGACTTGCATACAAAACTATCAACTTTTGTAAACAATAAAATATAACTTTTTTTAGTTAACATAGACTTATCTTCGAATAAGTATGCAAGAGCAGAGATATTTAATAACAAATTACAATCGTCAGCTTTTGTTAAAAAATCATAATCTTTTGAGAATCAGATCTTTTACCTTGTCAGGTGACATCTTTAATTGAACGACCGACATTTTTCCATTATCAGTCTATCAGTAGTCTGATTATGTCTCATTACATATAAAACAATATAACATGGTCACGTTTATATATAGGTGCCCTACATAATTCAAGCTTTATTTTGTCGACTAAATCAAGTTACAGTTAGGATGGGTTCAATCATGACGGTTTCCCATTCTATAAGCACTCAATAAATTTACAATCATCACATATTTCCTTAAAATCATTTATTTGAATTTGTGATATAACATATACGATATACGAAAATATTTTTATATCAATTTCAATCCGAGTATTTGTAAACAAACACATATTTCTTTAATTTGATACACCCAACCTAAATCATTCTAAATTAACTTTGCTCATTGTTGAAGGCCGTACGGTGACCTATATTTGTTAATTTCTGTGTCATTTTGGTCTTTTGTGGATAGTTGTCTCATTGGCAATCATACCACATCTTCTTTTTTATATACTCCCTAAAAGCAATTCTTTCATTCTTTCACTTTGATTTGATTATACTTGAGTGCCTTTAATTATTTGTTTTAAATGATGATTTGGCAATATTTTGTCTGCAAGCATCACTGCATAAAATTGTATATGCTTGCTCTTTAAAATCAGGTTTAATCAAACATTGTCTTCAAACGAGTTCAGGAATATTACAGTTGCTATCCATTCGTTCGATTAGTTTTAGCATTTTATTTTGCCACTTGATAAAAGACTTTATTTTTCTTCAAATTTATTATTTTTGTGATTTTACTTTTTAATTGTTGAAATGCATATCTGGTGCAACACAACTTGTGCAATTATTTGTTTCTGCTTTCTGTAAGCAATCACAAAAACACATCTGGAGCTATTTCACGAAAATGAACCTTACAGAAAAAAAAACATAAATATCTGACACCATATTCATATCAAAATATAGGTTTTTTTAACATTTGTCGCCATTGGAAGGTACAGCAAATTTAGTTTACTATAGGTTTTATTCTTAAAGTATTTCAATCCCTTCAAAATTTTGTTATTTCAGAAGTTTTAAATAAATGCGGTCTGGTTTATCAACCTTTTAGTAAAAGGCTATTAATATTGGAAGCCAATTAAAACTCTGAACTTATTTTCAAAATATCCCAGAAATAATTCTATTTTAAAAACCTCTTTTGGAAGTCATACATAAACTTCATAAGAAGAAAGAAAACAAAGTTAGCTGTAACTTTAAACTTTACTGTCCACTATAAAGATGATGTTATCTTTCAATTAATAATTCAAAAAATGATTACTATGTAGAACGCATCTTTCTCATCAAACTTGACATAAACAGGTAAGTCTGCCTCACATTATTTGAACTTTTAAACTCGAGCGTCAGTGATGATTCTTTTTTAGACGAAAGGCGACTTTTGCGTCAAACAAATCTTATCCTTGTATCTATGATAAGTTGATTGATAGCTTAACTCACAACTACAAATTCAAAAAGAGGGTCGGTTGAAAAAAAATTTTACGACAAAAGTGATGATTTCAGCTTCCCAATTGTAAAATTGCCATCTCTCTAGTTGCACTGCATTCAGAGTAGATATCTCCTAGTTGATATGATATTTCATGGCTTGTATTTGCTCATAAAATCCCAAAATTAATGATATCTCAAATTCTGTTTTTTTTTCTTTATGAAAACGATAGATGACCATATAACCAATTACTAAACATATCACCGTCACTTAGTTTTATTGTAACGGTTTCATTTATGGACTGATTTGATATAAATAAACTTACCTTAATTAATTTACAGTAGGTATTATGTTTAATGACTTTCCGTGATCTTTAAACTTATGCTCTATATTTTTGACACCCTGGGTCAATTGTACTAAGAAATTTGCCTACGTTAGAACGAAAATCTGTTGAAATTGTATCAGGCTATTAGTTTGTATGATTGCTGAACTGTTACAAAATTCCAAATTACCTCTTAAACAAATCCTCGAACACGGTTACCTACTTCTTCTCTCTATAACGATTTAACTAAACTATATTTCATAAAAAAAAAACCTTTAAAGCGCTGTATAGTTGATCTAACTGTTTGTCTTGACAACTGGGGATTTTTTTCTATGTTCTTCACCGTGATGCGATGACAATGCCATGATATTGTTTTGTTCATTTGAACCAGAACATGATAATACAAATATACCTTTAAAAAGGTGTTAATGGGACATCTTAGTGATCTTCTATCTTAACAGACATTTGATACTTCCTAATAGATGATTCGACAATATTTTCGTCAATTTTCTTTCTGTTCAAGTTGTACAACCTTAACAAAATATAATACAAATCTATTATGTTTTATTCTCATCAAAAACATAAATGGATACTGAAACAAACATATTAAAAAATATTTAGATAATGTGTAATCATCTTATCTTTATCGACATGCAAATGTTCTTAGTTCCGATTTTATCTTTTACTTCTATATATAAATCTTATGTTGTAAACTGATCACAAAATGAATTGCAACAAAATCCAGTTGCTTTTCTTATATTGGCATTTGAATTTCAAAACTTGACATGAATTCAATGAAAATGTGTTATCAAAATTTTACAAAATGGCTGACGAAATAAATATTTATGGTAGAAGAAGGTGATATTTTAACGCATTTAATAAAATGCAACCCTTTCTATGATACTCAGCATACAAAGAGTTATATGCGTACATTGAACCTAGATACTATTAACGTGTTTAAACGTACAACTATGTTTTTTTTCACAATTTATATTGATTATTGACAGCATACCTACATTCGAATTGATACAAAGATATTGACATGCAATATGAGTACTAGTGATGCAAAGTCTTTCATATATCTAATCAAACGGAGCATTCCAACATCTGAACGCTGTTAAATTTTCCTATTTTTGGAAGTGGTTGCTTGTGAAAATATTTACAGAGCTATACCTTGATAAAAAATATTTATAAGATAGTACTATAAACTTCTGTCCTACTTGTGGGAGGTATGCTAGTTACAAAAGCCCAATTATCTTCTAAGAATAATTGTACTATTATGACAGGTTTGTTTTGTTCCTTTGATAACAAAAAGTCGAGTCAGGCTCTATGGATTTCATTACACATCGAACATTCAATTGATTTGATTGAATACGTCCTGAACATTCAAAGAGAACCATGACCGTGTGCAATACCTAAATATGGGTATCGATAGATTGTAGAACAGTGAATGTACATATGTGTATTCAGGTACTAATAATGGGTTTAATTTACTGATTAAATATCTAATTACAGTGTTACAGTTACAACCTCAAATACTTCATCACACACCCAGTACGTAAGTTCATTTGCAAGCAGATTTCTCAAACGTTTATCTAATTGAAAAGGAATAGTTATTAGTTATATGGGTGCCACATGTGGAACATGATATGCTTAGTTTTTCTTAGTACCTGAGATCACCCCTAGATTTTTGGTGGGGCTCGTGATGTCTTTTCTTTAATTTTGTATGTTGTATTATGTACTTTTGTTTGTGTGTATTTCCTATTCATTTTTAGCCATTTCGTTATCACTTTATTTTCGATTTATGAGTTTAATTGTCCCACTGATATCTTTCGTCCCTCTTTTATCAAAGTTACCATCTACTAAAGACTCATCAGTGACGCTCAGATCAAAATAATTATGTAGCTAAACAAGTACAAAGTTAAAAGCATTAAGGACCCAAAATTTAAAAATATTGTGCAAAATACGGCTAAGGTTAATCTACTCCTAGGATAAGAAAAACCTTAATTTTTCGAAAAATTCAAAGATTTGTAAACCGGTAATTTATAGAAATGACCATACAATTGATATGTATGTCAACAACGAAGTGCTGACTACTGGGCTTGTGATACCCTATGGGAAGAAAAGTCCACCCGCAGTGATGTCGACCTAGTGGTGTAAATATTTATCAAAGGGCCCAAGATTATTATGATTTAAACGCAAGACGCGCTTTTTGTTTGTGGGCATTACTGTGTGAACAGTTTAAAAGTAAACTCTGTCGACGAAGTGAAGAGGCTAGCCCAAGCACATAATATGTCTAAATCAACGAATATTAACACTCCAAAATATATAACTCAACTATCATCAAATGCGTTATCACAAAAGATAATGAAGGTATCTTATGTTAAAGTATACTGAAATATATGTTGTAGAATATGTAAAAAAAAAAAACGAGAAGAAAGGATATTTTAAGTGCTGTGTTTTTTTCAAGTTAAGGTAACCATAACCCATAGTGCAATAGCGTGACAGAGCGTCTCAAATGACCGGACGACACTGTTTTCGTATCTGTTTAAAATGAAGATCTAAATAAGGGTTCTTTTTATAACCATTTTAGGTCTCATGAAATAACATGGCCATGTGAATCATATCTAGAATTTGATGATTCACTTGACTGATCATCATGTTTGATACTGACGTCTGATGTATCTGAATCATGACTAACGAGAATGTGTCCATAGTACACGGATGCCCCATCTGTACTACCAATGCCTTTTTCAGTGGACCGTGGAATTGGGTAAAATTTCTCATTTTGGTATTATTATTAGAAAGATCATATCATAGAGAACATTTGAATAAGTTTCAAGTTGATCGGACTTCAACATTATAAAAAATTACCTCCACCAAAAACGTTAACCTGAAAACTATAACCTGAAGCAGGACAGATTGACGACCGAACAGATGGATGTACAAAAAGAAAATAAGGCCCATAAATTTGAATATTTACTGAGGTTATCTTATCATATGCAAATTAGTAGGTGCTTATCTGTTATAAAAATAGGGAGGTATCAAGTTTTGAATTGTAAAGTGATTAAAAAATCTAGATTAGATAATGCAATCAATAGTCTCTTTGAAGAGTCAAAAGTAAAAAATAACCTGACAACGTAATGAATAAAAACAAAACAGAAAACCAATTGTACATAATACACAACATAAAAACTAAGGACCGAGCAACACACAATCCACCAAAAACTTGTGGTGTTATCATGTGCTCTGGAAAGATAAGAAGATCATGCTCCACATGTGTCAGTCGTTGTGTTGTTCATATTAGTACAAACCCGGTTATAAGTCTGAATCGGAAGGTCACATTCAAAAAAGGGGAATGGGATTGTAGCTGCAACATTAAGAGCATATTCGGTATCATTTGCGAAACGGATATTTCATAACGGTCAACCAACTAGTGATGGCGTCCATAAAACTTACGAAGGGACGATTTCAGCTTCCCTGCGTGTTAAAAGGCTTCCTTGTGAACAGCAACTCGTTTATACAGTTGTATTAAGAAAACCATTCGTGATCTTCATATTTTGCATCGTGAGAACAACCTTTGGTAACAAAAAGTCCAGATTAACAACAATACCATGGCAAAAGTACCAAAAATCACAGAAGACAAACAAAAGTTAACAAAACAATAAATACAAAACTAAGGTTTGAGCAACACGAACCCCAGTAAAATTCGCTCACAGGTGTTCAGAAAGGTATGAAGATCCTACTCCTTACGTGGAACCAGCCGTGTTGCTCGTAGATGGCATATTACAATGTTCCATTCCTTAATTGATGGTACGCATGTAAACTTATTTTTACGTATCACCATGCATTATTAACCGTTTTAAAACATTGCATAACACAATTTAATTTTTTTATTTTCATCCTATTATTTATCTATCCTTTGGAAAGGTGTGAATAAAACCCCAAAAACTGAGTATTACCATCTTTTATTTTTAATTTTTCACTTAAGGGTATACAACTCAAATATAAGGGGAGATAATTTATATAAGGTAACTTTTACAAAAGAATGTGTTGGGAATTAATCAATTTTATCATATAGCAAGAGTTCGGCGACCCCATTTTTTCTTATGCTAATCACCAATATCTTTTATAATATTTTTTATAAAAGCATGGTATATACTACATTAAGACAAATAATTTTAAAACAAAACTCTAAAGATTTTAATTGAGATTACTCTAGCTACCGTAAGGTTAATCATTGTCATGAATCTCTTTGATGTCTGCATTTAATTATTCTCTTGCTGCCATCTTTGTTTACATAAATTTTAGAAAAATCGAATCCACTATGATCCATAAAACAGTTGTGATGTTTCTTCTGCCGAATGTCACTCCCTACTGGTGATTTACTTTTATCAAGAAGTCCCAATGCATTTTCATTCTTTTTCGGTTGGTTTTCAGGAAATATTTTTGTCTTCTCTGGGTCAACCCTATTCTCTTGATTATTCGTTCCATTTAATAACATCCAGGTAGTGTAAAACATAATAGTCATAAACAATCCTATTAAAGATCCTATACTACCAATTAATATTTTGTTTGATTTTGGTTTTGGTTTCAGCTGATGAGTAAAACAGGAGCATTCGGTATATTCCAGATCAGTACACAGCTTTGAAATATAATAAATGAATAATATGAAGTGCATAACACGATAATCAAAAATACAATATAGTTATCAAAGGTTTGAGAATGTTCCTGCCCTGAGAGTTTTACCAGCCTATTAGTAACGACTACAGTGTTGAAAGTGAATATAAACGATTGATGATTTACTGTATTCACAAATTGATTAATTGAAACACTGAGGTTCCCCTTGGTACATAGCTAGCTTAAGCGGTTTATGGCACAACTTTTTCAGAGATTTTGCAATGCGTTATAGGTGTTGTTCTTTGTTGTTGGCAGATAATTGCTGAGATATGTCTCATTTGGTCCCTGGTGAATTGTTGTATCCTTGGCAAATAAAAATACATTTCTCATTATAAATTGATCGCTTGGATGGTCAAACTCATGGAATGCTCAGATTCCTTCCCCGACTTTGGCTATATTTGTTTGTCTTTTTTGGTTTATATCTCTTCCTCATTAATTATCTTTGGATTTCAAATATTTTGGCTTCAAACCTCACTGAAGAAACATTGATTGTCAAAATGCGCATCTGGTGCAGAACATTTGGTACCATTTTTGTTGTTATTACAATGTAGTAAGTTGTCCGGCATTGGAAACATTAGAGTGTTTATGAATTTTCAGTTCTGTTATGTATAATGTTATTCTGATTAGACTAATTTAGAAAGGTACAGAAAAAGTTAATGCCAGTTGTTGTGTATTTCTGTTTTTCAAATGTTTCACCAAACCATACCTTCTCAAAAATAGTGTTGAGCATGAAATTCATAAGATGGATGTTAACAATGCATTGAAATAAGGAAAAATCTTTAAAATGCTGTAGAAATGATATTTCTGAAAAAGACTACTAATTCTTATTCATTGTTTCATTACCTGAGTTCTGTTAATTTCTCTGAATTCACATTTTTCACCATACCAAGATTCTAAACATTTACATGTATATCCTCCATACTGATTCGTACACATACCATCATGAAGACAAGGACTCGATGAACAATGATCCATCCCTTAGGAAAACATATATACTACCAATCAAAAATCAGTTTTAAATATATAAACTACGTTTGATACACCTTATCACGTGACATGGAATAATTCAGTTAATTTTCATCTAATCGCTAGGGAGGACGAATAACCCGTAAAATTTACGCCAGCGGTGAATAACCATATTATTCACCGGCGAATAACCTTTTGCGTGTCTAGATTTGCACTTTTAAGTTATCTCTCCTGAAAATGTCGGTACAGACACAAACAAACACGCGGGTACACTGGAAGTCTATCGAAAGACGAGGAAATAATGCTTTGGATATGTATAAAATGTCAGCAGTCGATGATAACTCTTATAACCGGTCATTTGCAGGGCCTATATTTTACAAAAAGATTTTACCTTCGAGAAATTCTAGAACACAAATGTATTTTCAAACGTCAGATTGTGTAAAAAAATAAAGTAAGTGTTCAAAAGTCCCTTCCCCTGTAAGTTTGGTATGATAAAACAAGTGTGGTCCCTTAGAATCGATGAATATCCAAAATTGTCAACCCTTAAAAGTTATTTTCCCTATGGCTGTGCCCTCATTGAAAGAATCTTCTCGTGTTGATACTTTAGATATTCACCTTTTTAACGGGCATTAAGTGTTTAATGTAGTGTCTGCTGCTATCAAACCTGTGTTTTTAGTTGGTAATGTTGTGGCCATGTAGGTTTGATACTTATTTAGTCAGTGTTATAATAAATAAAATGTCGTATTTTATTTAAAGTTGAACAAGTTTGTGTCCATTAGAAAAAGATGTAAGATTATACCTAATACATCAAAATGACTGAGGAATAATAAAAGACCAAGCTACATACATTTTTCACAGTTCAGTCCAGATGTTTCATTTGTACAAAGACACTCATAGCCATTGACAAGATCCACACATGTTCCATTATTTTCACATGGACTACTTTGACATTCGTCTATATCTGAAAATTGATAATGTGTGAATAATATCTATAGAATTAATTTAACAAAATTGTAAATACACAAACATTAGGTAAACTTGGAAAATAAATATATTCCTTTACCTTTGGTGTATGAGCGATCATATTAATTTATTGTTTACAGTTGTTATAGAAAAATGCTCGTTTAAAATCTGTTTATAGGTGAATACTAAGTCATTTCATTTAACGAGTTTAAAACGTTAAACATATTGTTGTTCTTATTCTTATTGGTACTTACCTGTCTGACACCTGTTTCCAGTATATCCTGGTAAACAGGCACAGTTCCATCCGGGTGTTCTATCTACACATGTAGCATTGTTGTAACATGGATTGCTTTGACATTCATCTACATCTGAAGTTTCAAAGTTAGATTTGTTTAATGATCGTCTTTAGTACGATTACTTTTTTAAAACTTTGTTCTATGTCATTATTTAATTCATGGGATGTTGGTTGTTTTAATTCATTGGAGACTGGAACAGAGCCCATGGTTTATAAGCTAGAAAATGGCTTAGTGTTAGACAAGTTATATAAGGAATAGACATAAGGTGTTTTTCAAAATATCTGTGTTCAATCGTTCGTCTTCCTCCTCATAGTGTTTTTTTTAAATTGATTCTGTTTTTTTTATAATGGTGCTGCCGGTTTTAAGTTTATTTGTTATTTCTTAGTATATGCTCCCTCCTTTTATTAGATATTTTTGCAAAGGCATTTTTTCTAATATAAAAAGGAAGACTATCTACTAAAAGTAAATGCTGCGCTGTTTCTGTATAGATAAAGTAAATAAGAATCAAAAATGTTTTGTAACAGAAACTATCACCTAGCCCTTAAACTAAAGGAAATAGAATAAATAAAATAGAATGGTTAATTTAGGCAAACAGTAGTTTACAATGGTCACAGGTCGTGCACCACCCGCCATTCGAAAACAAAAATGTTATAAGCTCGATAATTAAAGTTCACTGGATCATATCAAGTTTAAGTATTCTTTTAATTGTGGGTTATAAAGTGACGGAATACCATCAATATATAAAATGTAAAATAACAAAATACCGAATTCCTAGAAAAATTCTAAACGAAAAGTTCCTAAGCAAATGGCAAAATCAAAATCTCAATCAAATAAATAACAACTATCATTATCCTAACATGGTATATATATATATTCGTATGTAACATATTGTGAATTAAACCTAGTTTGATAGCTAGCACAACCCTTCACTTCTATACCAGTCGCAGAGAATTCCTTTATATTGACAACGATGTGTGAACAAAACAAAAGACATAATAGTTAAAAATTGTAGTTCTAATCCCAATCACTACAAAGTTAAGCAAATATGTCAACAAAACATACAATTAGGCATATAGACAAAGTATATAAGAAAAAAACCGCAAGAAAATAAAACAAAAATTTACATTGACACAACAACACAATGACGGGATTTGTAAGTGCCGAGCCACTTCAAATGGATACTGCCAAAACAAAAGACTAAACAGTAAAAGTAAAAATTTACAAAGTCAAATAAAAAAATACTTTAACGCGTTATTAACATGAAAAACAACGTCAGTACCATAATATATACTTCAAGACCTTCATTAACACCGAAAATGTACTAGGGACCTATTTCTTTTTGCCTTTGAATTTGAGTTTTTGCCAAAATATTTATTTATAGAATATAGGCAAACGATAATATAAAGCCATAAAACAGAAGAAATTTAACGCGTCAAATTGTTTTATCGTATGACTAAACAACTCCTACTATAGATACTATAATTAAAATGGTGACTTCCAAAACAGCGTTTCGTCTACAAAAGACTTAATAAAACGAACACTGTGAATCTTATCATCATATGTTTAATGCAATTCCGAATTCAATGTTTACTGACTTTGTGTTATATCACGTATCATTATATGTTAAAGGTATTTAGTATGACAATTAATGTTCACTTCTTTACTCGTACTGTGAACAACAAATTCATAACTTTCGTTAAAAAAAGGTACTCCGTACTCCTAAGTACAAAAATTTTTATATATAGATTTATTTATGTACGTTGTTTTATTAAACGCCATAATATCCTAAATAAGAGTTGTCTGTTTGACAGTCTCCTCACATCTATTTTATTACTACCAAATAAGTATTACTTTTGCCAAGGAATCATCACAGGAATGATAATTTTGTTTGTGTTATAGAGGTAATATTTGTATTGCCTTGACATCATAACTATTTTACCTATTTGGCAGATATCACCTATGTACCCAGACTGACAATCGCACAGATAATAATTAGCCTTATCTCTACATGTTGATCCATGCATACATGGATTACTCCCACACTCATTGATATCTAGAATGAAAATATGAAAAGTTTATATTAAATTGTTATAATCGTCCATATAACACAAATAATAATGAAAAGTTGATCGCATTCTATAACATAAGGGTATGTAATTGGTAAATGTATTGCTTTCAGAAGATCTGGTCATTTATCAGTATTTCTATTTTTTCTATACACTTTGACATAAGGTAGGATGATAACAAATGAGATTCGTTCGGAACTCATGGTAGAATCTTATCAAACGAATATTTTTATAAAATGCAAGTCAACCTTTATGACCACTTACATTTATATATATTATATATAAATATATTGGAAAGGATCTTTCCGAAAGATTCAAAAGATATCTTAAAAATCGACTGAAAAAGAAACTTGATGGAATAAAACCATAAAATGTATTAATAAAAATGACAATTTAACAATATCTTAGTATTAGATAGGTTAACATGAGTAAATAAAGGCAACAGTAGTATACCGCTGTTCAAAACTCATAAATCCATGGACAAAAAACAAAATCGGGGTAACAAACTAAAACCGAGGAAAATGCATTAAATATAAGAGGAGAACAACGACACCACACCGAAACGGACCAAGCATCAGACAAAACACTACGAGAATAACAAGTATAACATGACAACCAAATACATGAATTTGGGATAGACAAGTACCGTGCCACGTCTTATCTCAATATCTCAAAAATAAGAGAAAACACAAACGACTCAACGTTAAAATGCAACTCACACGGAAACGAACAATAATATAACAATGGCCATCTTCCTGACTTGGTACAGGACACTTTTAAAGGGGAATAAAAGTGGTGGGTTGAACCTGGTTTTGTGGCATGCCAAACCTCGCACTTAAATGGCAAAATTAAATATAACATTGAAACGACAACATAATATTACAGGTCTACAATACATATAAATAGGAGAACATATAAGACAAAGAAAAACATGATTAATAGATAACAAAAAAGCATCAGGTTTAAAATTCAATACGCCAAAAACTCGCCTTGTCCACACAAGACTCACCAGTGACGCCCAGATATAAAAGATCGAAAGTGAAAAAAGTACAAAGTTGTACAGCACTGAAGATTAAAGGTTGATTTGAACCTGGATACATAAATAATTTTATCATTTGAAAAGATTGGATAATTTCAAATTTGCAACACAGTTCGACTTGATGCGTATTTATGATATACATATATTTTTAATGTCTACTATGAACTAAGGACTCAAGAGTTCAGCAACTGAATGGCGAACATTTTCTGTTCGACACTCCTTGAATGTATGAAACGATAAAAAATAAACAAGGATATGTTCAAGGTATTATTTGTTAACCTATCTGACAACTGTTTCCAGTAAATCCGTCTCTGCAATGACATCTATACGCATTCAACAAATCCAAACATTTTCCACTATGTTGACAAGGTGTGCTTGCACATTCATTAATGTCTGAAATTTAAAGTTAAGATTACAGTGTCTACATTATAAATGAAAATCAAACATTCATATATATATCCTGTAAAAAAAACACAGATCAAAGAAAAATACGAGTAGGCAATTAAGAGTCCACGAAAACATTAGAATTGGCAATTATTAGTGTTCCGTGAGAAGCTAATGTTTGTATATTAGCCTACAACAGCAGACAGTTAATCAAACACTTACAAAACCCTCATATCCCATTTACGTTTAAAACGTCACAGTTTAAATAAAAAGTTAAAAAATCTTCCTTTGTGTGGATGACGATAGAACAGATTTTTTTTTAAATATTAATGGTCTCTATATCGAAAGTTCTCGATCTATATATGAGTTGTGGTCAACTGTAGCGGCATAATGGTAAAACTCTATGTATATAGTTATTGCTTATTTTCTAATGCGTTCAGTTGTTTCAGTATTTTTTGTATTTGGTTAAATATTTGCTGCATGGGTGCTAACATATTTTATGTTTCCAATATTTACCTGTTTCACAATGTTTACCAGTAAATCCAGGAATACAGTTACAGCGCCACCTATTTAATCCGTCTAAATCTTCACAGGTCCCTTCATTTTGACATATCTCGTTATCACATTCATTGATTACTTTGAACGAAAAATAGATTTATGAGTGTGATACTAGAAAATATTGGAATCCTCTATAAAATTTGTCATTATATCAACTGACACGTTTTCTTCTTATGGAAATTATTTAAGACATCTAGTGCAAGATCGGCTACCTTTTCCGGACCACCTGAGATTAACCCAATTTTTAAAGTGGTTAGTTTTGCTGAGTCTTCAGTTTTCTATGCTTTGTTTTGTGAACTTTTTTCTGTCTATCGGTATTTTTTTTTTGCCATTGCTGTGTCAGTTTATTTGCGACTTTTGATACCTTTCGCATCCGGTTATCTAATCTAAGGAATATTCGAAAGTTTGATTCCATGTCCGATTTTTGTAATTTCTATATAATATGGATTATACTTATAATTGAATGCCCAGCTGTTACGCATACTGCTACGATATACGTAATTTGGTCTATTGTGGACAGTTGTCTCATTTGGCAATCATACCACAGCTCTTTATTTGATATTGGATATAATTTTTGGTTAATCAGATCTGCAACGTTTGTTTTACGGTTTAAATTTTCATACGTTTTGGCTATGTCCTCGATCATTTCAGAAGATACATTTATTTGGCAAAAAGCCCATTTTTATTTGTACTATTAGTGTAACTATTTTCATTGATCTTATTTTTTTCTGAACCGATGAATGTGGTCACTTTAGATTCTTAACTTCTTTTTTTTTTTAAATAACTAGTATATGCACCATAGTTTTCAAAACTCACATGTAGCCTGTTCTACTGTTATCATATCAACTCGAAATATAAACTTTCCTGCAGTTGCAATATTGGATTTCCATGGAACGTTTATGATATCAGATGTTCTAGATCCCTGTACAGCATAATAATGTTGGCCGTCCCCAGCATCAAAACCTACCTAGAAAGCATAACAAAAAAGTTTAAATGACATTTTACTTTACTCCGGTTGATATTTTATTCATCTATTAAAAAGGACCTCAAAAGGATATTACTTTTACATATAGTGACATTTTTCGGTAAATACATTTATTCAAACAGCTATAATCTTATGTGATGTTGTTTTTTTAAAACTATCATTTTGTGTTCTATAGGTTAACTCAACCGAGCTTTTAATGTTTAACTATACGAACTTTTGTACAATCCAAAGCTTTAAAAAAGCCGCGTGACCGACACTTTATGCAATTATTTTTCAAATATAAAAAAAAATATGTAAAGTCCCTGAGAGCAACAGTAGAATACCGATGTTTAAAGACCATAAATCGATTGAGAGAAAAAAAAATCCGGGTTACAAACTAAAACCGAGGGAAACATTATACACGTCTTGTGGTGTCATCGATTAATGTCTTTTTGACATTCATATAACATACTATTACATCTTCATGGGTGTATAGCCATCCTTACAGTTGTTTTAATTTAATGCCATTATTTTTTCAACTTTTTTATTTTGTTCAATTTGATTTGAATCTGAAAACCTATAGACACATATATATTTTTAACAGATTTTAATTGTTATCTGCTACAGTTGTTTACCTGAGCAGGTGTGCCTCCAAGCCCTGTTGAGCTGTCCCCACTAGTAGCAGTTCCGGTTGTCCACTGCATCTTGTAATAATTAAACATAACGAATGAGTGAATTCCATCAGTCACCAATACACACTGGAATGTACATCGCTGAAAAAATAGAATAATGTTTCCCTTCACAGTTATCGACAGTAGAAGTCAATATACGAATGTACATGTATTTTCAAATGAACTTTCAATAAGAATTTCCATCTTATGTTATAATTTTCATCGTAACGCAGCAAAAAGGAAAATATCAAAGTTACTGAACTCAAAACGGACAATCCCTAATCAAATAGAAAAATCAAAAGCACAAAGAAATCAAACGAATGATTAACAACTGTTATATTCTTTACTTGGTACAGACATTTTCTAATGGAGAATATGGTGGATTAAATCTGTTTTAAAGTAAATAAACATCTCACTGTTATGACAGTTGAATAAAATTCCATTACACTGACAACAACGATGTATGAACAAAAAACAGACATAATAGGTAAAAATGTCACAAATAGGGGTGCAGCAGTCAACATTGTATTATAATCTTAGTCACGATGAGTACAAATCACGTATAGAGTCTGTGCCTCGGAATTAAACACATTTATTCTTAAACTAGTTGTGGCATGACACGGTGTTATATTCCTCTCATATATTTTATGATGGTATGATACTAAACCCCTTACAGAAGGGATTGTGCTTGATATTCATATGCTGAAGACATAATGTTTTAATCAGTTTGGTTGAGGTCTGGGGCTGGCATGTCTGTTACTGCTAGAAGTCCTTTGTAAATTCATGAATTATTTTCATATTGTCTAATTTCTTTTGTTACCTATTCGGACTCCAGCTTCCTTAAACTAAATTTCTAGATGTAAGTCAAGATATGAGGTCGACTTAACTGTATCTGTTGTATCATTTATCTCTAGTTCGATGGGATAGAAGCGTTAAACATAGTCAGCTTATTTTGAATTATTTCGTGAGAGAACATCATAAATATAGCGGAAAGTAACGTTAAAGGATATCGCTTACTTCTTATCTTTCTTCCTATGAAGTTCCTGTACGAAGTCTACCTCATAATAATAAACAAGTGTGTACCAAGAGAGGCACACTTGTTTCTAATTAGAATGTCGACAGTATGCTGAAAAAACACGTCCTTCAAACGTAACAAATATGTTCTTAATCACGAAATCAAGCATCTTGATAAAGTCAGTTTCAGAAAAAAAAATTGATCCTCAATGTTCTCAACTTTTTACGTGTTTGGCTTTATGAATATTTTGATCATAGCCTCACTGATGAGTCTTGTGTAGACGAAACGCGCGTCTGGCGTACTAAATTATAATTCTGGTGACTTTGATAACAATTATGTAGTGTTTCTGCTGTAATACTGAGAAATATATAAATCTAGGGAAGGATAGTTACTGTTCTTAATGTTGGATTAATTCAAATGATTTATTCAAAGTAAGTTTTTTTCTGTAAATTTTAGCAGTATATTTAGAGACTTCTTGAAATTTTTAAATAATAGAAATATTATATTGTCAATTAAATACTTTTGTGCTTAATCTTTATAACTTGATATTACATTAGAAAAGCGCATCTGGAATTACCAAAGGTATTGGACAGTTAGTACATCAACAAATAACTCACATCAACTTCAGGCACACAATCCCTCCAATACGGTACAAATAACGAACAACACGTCGTCAGATATTGACTTAACTTGACTTAGTAAAATGTTGATTTTTACCTGCTAAAAGGTGCGCACGAAGAGACATGACCACAAATATTCGTCTATCCATTTAGACCATATATGGGAAAGAAAATAAAATCTAATATAATACAAATTAAAAATACTCATGTATGCAAATTTAATCGTATATCCTAAAGTCCATATTCCAACGTCACTTATTCGGATCATTGTTGAACTACTAACAAGCATCGATTGTTCTTGAGAATTTTATGTAAAGATGTTACTTTTTAATACAGCTTTTATGTAACAAAAATTGGTCATTTGAAAATTTATTCTTACTCTGTATCTTCCATGTCGGTTAGCACCATAGAAAGCAACATTGCTCCAAGTTGCAATGAATATCCATGTAGCATTAAACTCCAATTGTTCCGGAAATACAGCTTGAATTTCTGTCGATGCCCGTTGAAGTAAACCCAGGTCGCGTGTTTCCCTGAACCAAATATCGCCTCCATTTCTGATATCAACATCGCCCCAGTACGGAGCTATAATTTGTGTATTTTGTTGATATGGAAATGCTTCAGGGGAATATGTTATTAGAGGTGACAGAAAAGTTATATCACCATTAGTGTTCACCTACAATTGTTACAAGTTTATAAAGAATATACGAGAAAATGTCGACATTTACAATTAGATTAAATATATAAATACACATCCAATAAATGGACTTTATTTCGTCGTTTTTATAATTTTACTGAGGCTGAATCAGTCTAGTTGCTACTTTGATCTTCTAAGGCCTATTGCTACACACATTTCATCATTTTTCTACGAGCTATGCTCTCCAATGTCTGTTTCCGAAGAGTGCCCTATGCCTATGGTCCTAAATGCCACTACATCTATTTAATTTGCAGGTGCATTTTTATTTCTCGATGATATCTCCAGACTAGTAGTCAGCTAGTCTGTGTTGAAATAAATTGTCACTATTATGTTCATAATTATAAATTAACTGTTCACATAACTACATTTTTGAAATACTAAGGCGTTTTCTACCGTTATGAATAAATTATCTAAGCTGTATTTGGAAAACCTATAGTAGTTTTTGGCCATTAGTGCTCCTCAAATTTTCGTATTTAATTTTGCCTTTTTAACTTTTATTTATTCGGTGGTCACTTTCTATGGTGTTAAAGCGTTGAACAAATTACATTTTGTATGAAGAGCAAAAGAGCTGCATTCTAAAAATGTACGCACGGGGATACATAAAAACTTACGAAAAGCGATCTGTGACGATTGCCGAAGAAATTAAATGGTGTACTGATGTAAATCTCACTAGAACTTCCATCGTCCACTGTAGGTAACCGAGAATCGCCATTTGCAGGACCATATGGATAAAACATGTGCAATGGAATACCGACTGCAAAGTCAAATACAATCAGGGATACAAAAGCTAAAACTTTCATTGTCGTTGGTTAGGAATAACAGACGATTGAACAAGAGCATCTTTATATACATTTTCATTGAGAATGTAGGTAACTGTTGCCAATAAGTAAAACCCTTCCTGATATATCCAAGGTGATTGTTATCAATATACGTATCTTCCTGGTCTGTTGTAGACATACATAGTACTTGACAGCATTACCAGTATTACTGGAGTTTTAAGTCTTTTGCTTAATCTGCATTAAAACCAATGGATGCAGTACTTCTCAATTTGTAAACTTTATACTTGTGCCTTCCTGATTCGTAAGAACTAAAAACTTTGGTAATGTTTGCATGTTTGCTAAATGTGACAGATTAATTTGAATAAACATATGTTTTGAGCAAAGGTCTTGAACTATAAATCAATTATACTGTAATTATGTTTGGTGTTAGCTGATAACCTATTTTTTCAAACATAACTGATATTTACTTTTGTCGATAAAATCCTCATTATTAAACATATATTAAAAGGTGAAGTTACCACTTATCAATGACACGCTTTATGTTGCCCTTCTGTCAACTACAATGCATATTTTGTTTTACTAAATCGTGTTTTCTTCATACCCGCCATAAACTTAAAATGATTTAAAGAATAGTTATAAAAGGTACCAGTCTGATAATTTGACTTAAAATGTCTTGTAAATGTAAAACTCGTGTATGTGATATATTTTACAAAATGCAGTTTACACTAAATAATTATAGTACGACAGCTTAAGTTATCTTTTGATTATATTTTATAAGGAGACTGTATATAAAACGTTTTAAAAGTAAGTGTTTAAAAAAAACAGTTTGCTTATTACAAAGATAAGATATCCAAGTAAGATGCACAAAGTTTACTCATGACTCCCTGGCAGGTTCTTATCTTGAACATAATTTTTTCAGCCGGTGTAGCCTGAATCTTGTTATCATATGCAGCTAACGTGTCTTTCATTTTTAATTGTATATGCAATTCGTCAGTGGTCATTAGGTGTACTGTCTCTTTAGTTATAAACATATAGTGATGTCACAAGCATGGTTAAATTCGAATGATTCCCTCTAAATTTTAATGATTTTTGAACAACCTAAGTGTATTACAGTGACTTGACTGTTAGTGTTGCTATCCACCAATTGCAACTCATTGCAAAATGTCAAAATGTAAAAGTGCAAGGTGATAAAATAAAACATACTTACAATCCTATAAGACTTTAACTCCACTTTAATGATGTGACAATTTCAGTCTATCAGTTTGTATAGATATATTATAGTCTTTACCATGCTTAAGGTTTATGTACCCTTCTGTAGCCATTTTTGTACGAATTTTTCAAACCTCAATTGTATCAAAACTACAGATATAATGAATAATAGAGATAGGCCATTTAATACATATTCCAAGGGGAAACTTGATGCAAAGCATTATTTTTTACTGTTTCATTGCATTTGATAGAAAAGGAGGACTTTGTGGCAAATAAATCAAGATTTTTGTAGAAAATCCACAGCCTTTAATACAGAGATTTTTGTTATAAAATTTGAAACATAAATTACTCACTTGATTTTCTATGATGTGCTAGTGTTTATTTTTTACAAAAAGTTCTAAGAAACTTGTAAATTCCAAAACACCTCGTGCTGAGTCACTAAAGTCGAGCGCACCATAAAAGGTGTACTTGATTTTGGCCATATTTATATTTGTTTTAACCAATAACTACATTTATAAACTCGTTTTAAGAAAATCAATGCTAGCACTGCATGCAATAATCCTTTATCTATCGGTCATCAAATCGCCAAATATGAGAGTACAAGGATAAAGGCCGTGAATTTTCTATAAAAATCTTAATTTATTTGCCACAAAGTCCTCTTTTTCTATTAAATGCAATGGAACAGTAAAAAATAATGTTATGCATCAAGTTTCCCCTTGTAATATGTACAAAATGGTCTGTCTCTATCATTCATTATATCTGTAGTTTTGATACAATTGAAGTTTGAAAAGTTCGTACAAAAATGGCTACAGAAGGGTACATAAACCTTAAGGTGAAATTGTTATTTTGAATTGCTATAAAAATGTCCAAACTAAGCTTTCATATAGTTTTTCTTTCTAAAAGTATTCTATATTCATAAGAACCAGATATCATTTTAAATAAAACATCATATATTCAGGAAAATATGTGTGAAATAACAATATGCTATTGATAAGTTTTCAGGGGAGAAAAACCTAAAATATTATTCTTTTGAATAAAGACTTTTTGAAAGAAAAAAATATTATCTCCCCATGGAAACTTCCTACAAACATATTGCAATTTTACACATATTTTACTGAATATGAAATGTTTTAATTCACATAATGTCTGATTCTTATGAATATAAAAGACTTTTCGAAAGAAAAACTATATGAAAGCTTAGTTTGGACATTTTTATAGCAATTCAAAATAACAATTTCACTTTAAGCATGGTAAAGACTATAATATACCTATACAAACTGATAGACTGAAATTGTCACAACATCATTAAAGTGGAGTTACAGTCTTATAGGATTGTAAGTATGTTTTATTTTATCCCCTTGCACTTTCACGACTTGACTGTGGTTTTCTACAGCAGTTGGTTCAAATTTCTGACCAGTTGAACAATTTGGTTTAATAAAACAAATTGCAATTTGGTCAAAATTTTGAATGAGTTGCAATTGGTGGATAGCAACACTAACAGTCAAGTCACTGTAAAACACTTTTTTAGATTATTCATAAGCAATGGAGGTAAAATTGCAGCTATATAATAAAGGTAGTCTTATATTTGTGGTTTTATTTAATCCTTTGGTTTATTTTTTATCTTAATATCACAACAAATAATTGTACAAAATAAAAATAAGTTTTATTGCACTAAAATTAGAATATTAAAAGTAAAATATAAATTACATGAATCCTAAAAGCACCGGATTACATGATTGACATGAAATGAATTGTTTATTTCTTATATTTACAATATCCAATTTTCATCACTGTACTTGTTCAGACATATATAATGCTCCTTGTAAAAAATCTGTCATTAGCACTATCACTGTACTTATTCACACTTATAAAAAAAATCTACGTATAAAATCCTGATTGCATTACTGCAATTAAAATTAATGTCCTCTTTTAATATGAAGATTCTGAATATATACTTTAAAATGTTAAAATGCTGCAATATGAGATCACATTTTTAAATTAAATATTATACTACGTTTGGGGTTATCATCAATCCAAAACCTCTCTCCAGTAGAAGAATTTTCTTTCCATATCTGAAGGCTCATATATTTTAAGTTCCTTTTCTTTTTTCAGTTCTTCTTCAGGAAAATAAGCTGGTGTTTCAGGTTCCCATTTTATCAACCGAAAATACTTTACTAAAGCTACACCTGGTATCCAAAGAACTGCAGTAAGAATTAAAAATGCTGCAACAAATTTATGTCCTCCCGGCCATGATAAAGCTGTCGTTGTTGCCTGGAATTACAATATGATAGCAAACACTTTTTAAATTATGCAAGTAATTTAACATTTTCAAGTGTATGCTCGTGTTCTGGCTAAATTGTTGATATTATTCAAGTCATTAATATGTACCCCAAGCAAAAGAATTAATCCCTCCCAAAGTGAGATCAATACTATTCAAAATATTGTTAATTTGAACACTTGGCCCACTTTCGAGTTAATATTCATTTAAAAAGGATAAAACTGTGGATATGTTTTGTGTGCATGACCTCATCACAAGCTAAACAACATTGATGCTGCCAATGAAATATTGAGACACCTGAAAACGGAATTATTGTACGCCAATCGGGAGGTTCACATGTATGTATAGTTGTATATTCTTAAATTGATTTGTCCCAAAAAGATTGCCTCCACTTGTAGATTTCCTTGGAATTTCTGGTACTTGGATTGATTGATTGATTGATTTTTGATGTAAAACGCCACTTTCAGTACTTTTGGTTATATTGTGGAGATAAGTTTTTTGGCTAGCCGCAAAACCAGGTACAACCCACCATTTTTTCTTACAATGTCCTGTACCAAGTCAGGAAAATAGCAGTTGTTATCTTATAGTTTGTTTTTGTGTGTGTTGAATTGTCGTTTGTTTTTGTTACATTTCAGTGTTTCTGTTAAATCGTTGTTTTCCTCTTATAGTTGATGTGTTTCCCTCGGTTTTAGTTTGTAACCTGGATTTGTTTTTATTTGTTGGCTGAAAAAGCCGTGGTATTTAAAAAGAACCACAACCGACTTTTGGCTGGGAAAAAATGACAATCATTAGATAGATGAAGGCACCTACCACGAGTGGGGTTCAAACTTACAACCTCAGTTTTTACGGGCTAGTGATAAATTGTAGAGGACTACTTAAATACTTTGGCCAAAATGGACATCTGGTAATGTGAGCAAACGTAATTTGAATCTTTATTCACTTACCGTTGTAGAATCCCAAGCATCGTAAGTTGTACCGGTAACTGCCATTTTTATCACACTCGCTAAGAATATGACGATGATTGCTAAAGGTGATACATATTTCCACATAATCAACCAGTAATAATTTGGTCTGTAACCAATCATTAAAGATATATCATCTCCAAATCTAAAATGAAACCGGTTAGAATTATGAAGGAATTAAGTATACATGATTCATCTTATTCAAAAAGACGAATCATTATAAAAAGAAGATGTGGTATGATTGCCAGGTAAACAAAATTATCGGGATCTGCATTTCAGTGTTTCGTTCTATCTTCCTATATCATTATATGACTTTGCAATTTAATATAGCTTAAAAAATAAGACTGTGAAGATCTAGTTTATGATTCTCAATCTCATGCAGTTTTACCAAGGCAAGTTTGGTAAAAGTTGGACATAGGCTTTAAAGATATTATCAAACACACACATATTTCGTATTTATTTCAGTTTATAAATGCTTATTTTTTTAACAAAATTTCTGTCTATAAATAACTGCTGTGGCCTTGACTTTTGATAGGTTGACACCAAAATCAAAAACTCACGTAATGGGGCATCGATGCATCTTGTTAGATAAAAGTCGAAATTATGGTTCAAAAGATCACATCCGAAACCAAAGATTTACACAAATTTTAACCTGTCAATGGCCGCTTTGACCTTATTTTTTTACCTCCAGACCCTTTAATCATTATATGGTATAACAAAGCACAGCTTGGTGAAGACTTGTGAAGTTTCCTTGTTCAAAAGAATGTGCAGAAACTTGAAATTATGACCTGCATGCTTGTAATTCCGACGGCCATTTGCCATATCATAAGCCGGTGTCGTATATTTTCAAGTTCTATTATTTAGTAATTGACAACCCTTAATCATCTAAATACAGATTCGACACTTTAAGCAATAAATCATATCATACCGTTTAAGTCCATAAAAGTAACTTATTCCAATGACTTCGAAAAATGCGATAACTAATAGTGGAATATTGCCACTAAATTCGTCAAAAAGAACAAAAATGTATGGTCCATTCTGTGTGGCAAAACCAAAGGACATCAGTAGGGAAACAGCACATAGTACACCTGAAATATAACAAAAATGTATGGTCCATTCTGTGTGGCAAAACCAAAGGATATCAGTAGGGAAACAGCACATAGAACACCTGAAATATAACAAACGAAACAGTAACACACGAAATAGTTGTTCACTAAACATCAGTAGTATAGGGAAACAGCACATAGTACACCTGAAATATAACAAAAATGTATGGTCCATTCTGTGTGGCAAAACCAAAGGACATCAGTAGGGAAACAGCACATAGAACACCTGAAATATAACAAACGAAACAGTAACACACGAAATAGTTGTTCACTAAACATCAGTAGTATAGGGAAACAGCACATAGTACACCTGAAATATAACAAAAATGTATGGTCCATTCTGTGTGGCAAAACCAAAGGACATCAGTAGGGAAACAGCACATAGTACACCTGAAATATAACAAAAATGTATGGTCCATTCTGTGTGGCAAAACCAAAGGATATCAGTAGGGAAACAGCACATAGAACACCTGAAATATAACAAACGAAACAGTAACACACGAAATAGTTGTTCACTAAACATCAGTAGTATAGGGAAACAGCACATAGTACACCTGAAATATAACAAAAATGTATGGTCCATTCTGTGTGGCAAAACCAAAGGACATCAGAAGGGAAACAGCACATAGTACACATGAAATACAACAAAAATGTATGGTCCATTCTGTGTGGCAAAACCAAAGGACATCAGAAGGGAAACAGCACATAGTACACATGAAATACAACAAAAATGTATGGTCCATTCTGTGTGGCAAAACCAAAGGACATCAGAAGGGAAACAGCACATAGTACACATGAAATACAACAAAAATGTATGGTCCATTCTGTGTGGCAAAACCAAAGGACATCAGAAGGGAAACAGCACATAGTACACATGAAATACAACAAAAATGTATGGTCCATTCTGTGTGGCAAAACCAAAGGACATCAGAAGGGAAACAGCACATAGTACACATGAAATACAACAAAAATGTATGGTCCATTCTGTGTGGCAAAACCAAAGGACATCAGAAGGGAAACAGCACATAGTACACATGAAATATAACAAAAATGTATGGTCCATTCTGTGTGGCAAAACCAAAGGACATCAGAAGGGAAACAGCACAGAGAACACCTGAAATATAACAAAAATGTATGGTCCATTCTGTGTGGCAAAACCAAAGGACATCAGTAGGGAAACAGCACAGAGAACACCTGAAATATATCAAAAATGTATGGTCCATTCTGTGTGGCAAAACCAAAGGACATCAGTAGGGAAACAGCACATAGTACACCTGAAATATAACAAAAATGTATGGTCCATTCTGTGTGGCAAAACCAAAGGACATCAGTAGGGAAACAGCACATAGTACACCTGAAATATAACAAAAATGTATGGTCCATTCTGTGTGGCAAAACCAAAGGATATCAGTAGGGAAACAGCACATAGAACACCTGAAATATAACAAACGAAACAGTAACACACGAAATAGTTGTTCACTAAACATCAGTAGTATAGGGAAACAGCACATAGTACACCTGAAATATAACAAAAATGTATGGTCCATTCTGTGTGGCAAAACCAAAGGATATCAGTAGGGAAACAGCACATAGAACACCTGAAATATAACAAACGAAACAGTAACACACGAAATAGTTGTTCACTAAACATCAGTAGTATAGGGAAACAGCACATAGTACACCTGAAATATAACAAAAATGTATGGTCCATTCTGTGTGGCAAAACCAAAGGACATCAGTAGGGAAACAGCACATAGTACACCTGAAATATAACAAAAATGTATGGTCCATTCTGTGTGGCAAAACCAAAGGATATCAGTAGGGAAACAGCACATAGAACACCTGAAATATAACAAACGAAACAGTAACACACGAAATAGTTGTTCACTAAACATCAGTAGTATAGGGAAACAGCACATAGTACACCTGAAATATAACAAAAATGTATGGTCCATTCTGTGTGGCAAAACCAAAGGACATCAGTAGGGAAACAGCACATAGTACACCTGAAATATAACAAAAATGTATGGTCCATTCTGTGTGGCAAAACCAAAGGACATCAGAAGGGAAACAGCACATAGTACACATGAAATACAACAAAAATGTATGGTCCATTCTGTGTGGCAAAACCAAAGGACATCAGAAGGGAAACAGCACATAGTACACATGAAATACAACAAAAATGTATGGTCCATTCTGTGTGGCAAAACCAAAGGACATCAGAAGGGAAACAGCACATAGTACACATGAAATACAACAAAAATGTATGGTCCATTCTGTGTGGCAAAACCAAAGGACATCAGAAGGGAAACAGCACATAGTACACATGAAATACAACAAAAATGTATGGTCCATTCTGTGTGGCAAAACCAAAGGACATCAGAAGGGAAACAGCACATAGTACACATGAAATACAACAAAAATGTATGGTCCATTCTGTGTGGCAAAACCAAAGGACATCAGAAGGGAAACAGCACATAGTACACATGAAATATAACAAAAATGTATGGTCCATTCTGTGTGGCAAAACCAAAGGACATCAGAAGGGAAACAGCACAGAGAACACCTGAAATATAACAAAAATGTATGGTCCATTCTGTGTGGCAAAACCAAAGGACATCAGTAGGGAAACAGCACAGAGAACACCTGAAATATATCAAAAATGTATGGTCCATTCTGTGTGGCAAAACCAAAGGACATCAGTAGGGAAACAGCACATAGTACACCTGAAATATAACAAAAATGTATGGTCCATTCTGTGTGGCAAAACCAAAGGACATCAGAAGGGAAACAGCACAGAGAACACCTGAAATATATCAAAAATGTATGGTCCATTCTGTGTGGCAAAACCAAAGGACATCAGAAGGGAAACAGCACATAGTACACCTGAAATATAACAAACGAAACAGTAACACACGAAATAGTTGTTCACTAAACATCAGTAGTATAGGGAAACAGCACATAGTACACCTGAAATATAACAAAAATGTATGGTCCATTCTGTGTGGCAAAACCAAAGGACATCAGAAGGGAAACAGCACATAGTACACCTGAAATATAACAAACGAAACAGTAACACACGAAATAGTTGTTCACTAAACATCAGTAGTATAGGGAAACAGCACATAGTAGATCTGAAATATAATGTATTCAATCGAATCAGCACTGTTCGAAGGCCAAACAAAATACGACTTTTAAAGAGTTGAATAAATCGAATAAATTCCGAATTGTGTTGATTGTTTTAGAAACCTGTCAATAAGATTATTTTGTGCAATTATTATTATGACACGTAAAAAAATAAATCAACATAACTTAATATTCAGTCTTGTTTGTTTTAGCATCTCCAATGGTGTAGGTTAACAATAAATTACATGGAGATCTAGTAATATTTGTCGTGATTCTAAACGGCAAATATAATTACCTGCTAATACATCTTTTCTCAAGTTTGTTATGAGGTTCATGTCTATTATAGATGTCACCACGCCCTCTAGTGTACCAAACATGCTGTCTAACCCAAGTGTCAGTAACATCAGGAAGAACAAGATCGACCAGAACGGTGCTGCTGGGAATTGGTTTATGGCTTCTGTGAACGCAATAAAGGCAAGTCCTGTTCCTGAACCCGACTAAAAAGATAATATACATAGGTTTATAAAAATATGCGGGAATGTCAAAGACAACTTAGCAAAATACATCTCGTATTGTATTCAATGGTGTGAACGTGGAGGAAAAATAAATATTTTCTACATAAATTCCTCATTTGTTTTTTGTCTCTATTTTCATTTTAAATTGTTTCATTTTGAACATTCAACATTCACACATGTTTTTCGATATCGAAGTTATAACAGAATAGATCCAAAACAGTGACAAAGTCATATTATTAAACATTGAGAGAAAAAAGAAGCAACGACATTTAGCAACGAATGTGTCAAAGAGACAACAACCCGACCAAAGAGCAGAAAACAGCTTAAGGTCACCAATGAGCAAGAAATTATCGCAGGAGGCGGGCTTCAGTTGGCATCTAAGCAAAAGTTTGCTTAAAAGTAAAAACACAAAAATACTGAACTCCGAGGAAAATTCAAAAAGGAAAGTCCAAAATCAAATGGCAAAATCAAAAGTTCAAACACATCAAACGAATGAATAACACTGTCATATTCATGACTTGGTACATTTTACCTTTTGAAGCTCTGCCTTCAAATCGCAGACTGGAAGTTCCGGCATTATCCCTTGTCTTTGTATCCATCGTTGAATAGATGGTTCGAACTGGGTAAATGTTGTTTGTGTTCCAGCTTTTGGTACTGTCAGGTCTGTTGTGTTGAACAGACTTATCAGCTGGCTATTCCTTGTTGCTAAGCAATCATTGTATGAGTTGTTAGCCTTGAAACCTATAGCAAACAACAATATGATACTGTAAAGAGCAGGACCAATTTCTCCTAAATGAGCAGATAAGAAATCTCAAAGTGTCAAATCCCACTTCATTTTTTATAAAAAGGAACCTATTCTAATTTTTTTTTAAACATAGCTCTGTTCCAGACCGTATGAGTATTTGGACCGTATGTGTACTTTTTCAAAATACGCATACGGTCGGATCGTACGCGTATGGTCTGACTGATATTAAGAAGTTGGTAAAGTTTATTAGATACAAATGTATATAACAGATCAAGACAACATAACTTATATCTCCAATTAATATAAAAAGTTCAACAGCATTTGACATAAAAACTTAATATTTTAACTATCTAAAAAGATCACGCTTATTTAATCTGTTAATCTTCTATATTTTGCAGGCCGGTAATTCATTAATCGCAGCTCAGTATGCTCATTGAAATTGAAGTTATCGGAAGTAAACATTATGTAGGAGGACAATTGTTTTAGAATATTTATAAACTTTACAAAAGAAATGCATACGCAAAGGAACATGCATAACATACGACGTTCTTTCTAGAAGCAAGCACCTTTGGCCAGAGTAACAAAATAGAATTCACGGATATACAATTAAACAAATATTTAATTTCAGTTGTTCGCTTATTCACTTTACCTATCTATTTTGTAATAATAACAATTTGTATAACTAAAAATAAGGATTTTGATAAATATTTGTTTAAATTTAACCCATATGATTCCAAAACATGTATGATCAGCTGGACCGTACGCGTATACTCATACGGTCCGACCCTATGCATATGTCCAAATACTCATATGGTCTGGAACAGCTCCAATACTTTTATAGTTTCCAATATTATCAAAACGATTTTCATTGCTACATATTGTTTTTGTTTCGATTCTTGGTAAACTTTGCATCGTGCAGAGTAACTTAGATAAACTAGTTATGATGAAGAAAGAGTGTTGCCGTAAGACGTCCAGTGGCAAGTTACGAGGAGGTTTTTTTTTTAATGATGAGTACATATTATCTCCGTTGATTATAAATATGATCCCCACAAGGTTACAGTCAATCAGTATTTTATCTTCATCTCAAATGATGCGTACCTTGCACAGAAACAGCCAATGTCAGAATGTTGTGAAGGACTGACAGGGAAACGAACCATACTAATTTCCTCCAAAACTTTGGTTTTGATAAGCAATGTCCTTCCAAACAATTTTATTAATCACCTATATTTTGAAAAATCACGCAGTGTTGTTACATAAATAAAAAAAATGACCAGTCAAGCAAAAACATAAATGCTATGCATTTAATTAGGTTAATAACTACCTAATATAGAAAATATGACGATTCCAGCAAAAACGGATGTGCCACAGTTGATAACCGAAACCAAGATGGCGTCAACATAACAGTTGTTTCTCACTGGCATATATGAGGAGAAAGCGATCAGTCCACCAAAAGCTAATCCTAATGAGAAGAAAATTTGTGTTGCAGCTTCTAACCATACTTGTGGATCTCCTAATCTAGAAAACTGCAATAAATGAAAGATGAAAACGATGTATGTTAAACTGTTTCTAAATCGTATAAAGTTTTGATGCATACGCATTTGAACAGATACTCCGTATAATGGTTATCTAATGTTTTTAAATGAACATTATTCCGTAGCGTATTTTAGAATATTTAAGGGGTAGTTGAGTGGTGAAACCATAGACGAATGAAAGAAAAAGGGCCACATTGAATTATAGTTGCTCACAATCATAGCGTTATCGCCCCTTTAACTTTTAAAGTAAAATCTCGTCTTTGCCTCTTCGCATTTTGATATGGTCTCCAATTGAAGTATTTACACTTTTTGGGGAATTCGCACATAAAGTATAAAATATCACAAAGAAAGGCGACATATACCTTAAAAAGGGACATTTAAACTCATAAGTAGAAATGAAACCGACAACGCTATGACAAAAAAAGAATAAACCAAAAGACTTATACATGTTCAACATTATTATACTGAACGCTTTTCTTTTTTATAGATCAAGGTTAGCATGTTTTATGTAAAAGCTTAACGTCTTTTTATCATGTTGTATATGTTGTACACATAAATGACGCAACATTAGAAATATTATATGTCCTCCTTCCAATAAAATATTTATTGATTAAGTTCACAAAAATTAATTTTGCATATAAATATAAGAAATGTAGTGTATTTTTATTACCTTGTTTGAACTAAAAAAAAAATTAATATCATCATTGTTTGGAGTAATGTACACGATATAGTAACATACATTTAAAAACGAATGAACATAGGATGTTAAATGCCGTCCCTTTATTGTTTTCCTTTGCATTTTATTAACAACACGAACAAACACATAGAAAAGACATAATATGAATTTAAATTTAACCAGTACAAATTAAGTCATGCTTTCGCCTTAACAGCAATATCTGAAGTTAGATTAGTGATTGTTAATTGAGTCACCCTCTTTAACTTAAGTCATTACGTATGTATTACTTACTTACTTATCTATGTAAATACTTACATCCGGTACAAAGAAATATTCTAGTCCATGCTGGAATCCTTCTAAAGTTACTCCACGGAAGAAAAAGATGATCAAAACCAAATATGGAAATGTTGCAGTAACATACACAACCTAGATAATAGTAAAGCTGCGTTAAAGGGGCACAAGCTACTGGATAAATAGTAAAAAGTAAAATCACAAAAATACTGAACTCAGAGGAAAATCAATTTGGAAAGTCCATAATCACATGGCAAAATCAAAAAACAAAACGCATCAAAAACGAATGGACAAGAACTGTCATATTCCTGACTTGGTACAGCTGATTTAAAGGGGCACTAGCTACAATATACATATTTTTTTCAACCAACTGAAAGTTTAATATTGATAATGATTCGCTTATTGCAGCCAGTATAGTTCAATTCTGTCAAAATAAGCTAAGAAACAGAAAGAAACATAGATGATGAATTATTCACTTGTAAGTGAATAATTTGACCCATTGAATCCGTATTCGTGTGAACTTCAATTTACTCCCTTAGCTAGAGATGGATTATGCATGATTGATGCATTTTAGGCTATTTAAGAAATATTGAAAGTAAAACAAAGGTAGTTACTTTATAAAATAAGACTTCCAAAATAATTCAGCAATAAAAGGAAAAAAATTTCGAAAAGATTTACAATTTAAAAAAAAAATCATATGGAAAATACTGAAGAGGAATGGTCTTTTTTATACAGATAGGACCGTTGGTTTTCCCATTTGAATGGTTTTACAGTAGTAATTTTCGGGGCCCTTTATAGCACCCTTTATAGCGTGTTGTTCGATGAATCATGTGCGCCAAGGCTCTGTGTTGAAGACCGTACCTTGATAAATGATGGTTTGCCATTATAAATTGTGACTTGGATGGAGAGTTGTCTCATTATCACTCATACCTCATCTTCCTATATCTATTTGATTAAAGTTAAAATGATCGTCCAGTCTTTCTGTAGTAACTTACTTTACCGGAAGATGCAATCCCTTTAATCATGCACATGAACACAATAAGCCAAGCTACGAACAACGAAACCAATATCCACCAGTTCAGGTTTCCAGTTTCCTCTACAGAAGACGAAATATCTAAAGTCTTTCTGTACCAGAAATAAGTTGTTGGACTGCTCATCTATAAAACGGAAATTATAGGGTCAACATAAATTTGTCAAATTTCATTAATAGAAAATAATAAGACGATACCGTTAAAGTCTCAATCAAAAGTTGACGAACAAAAAGTCACAGAAAAGAACCGAAACAGTACATAAATATATGTAAAATGTAAACCATAAACCCTGAAAACTTACGCATCTACACTAAGACTTCCGCTTAAACCGGTGCCAGGTTTGCCAGGAAATTCAGATAGTAAACGTTTTTCTCATGTTAAAGGATCATAGTGGTTTTGAGATGAAGAACAGCAATAAAGTTCGCTTTGGATTTTTTCAAGTATGTCTCGTGACAGAAAGGGTATAGTTCAAGGTTATTTCCTGTGTTTCTATAGTGCTGTTGAACTAAGTAAACTTGAGTAAAAGAAAAATCGTAAAAGAAAGTGTGTGTTGATAAGCTTCCGGTTTGAATGCCCTTCCTAGAAGATATTTGAAACAAAACTATTGAACAAATCTCAAGGAGAACCCGCAGTTTCAGAAAGCTAGTTCATAGTCAAAAACATATTTTGTTATGTTTTAATAATTAATTAAGAAATTAAGAAATCAAAATTGATACTATAAGCTGGTAGAGCAGCAGTTAAGGATAAAGATAGGCTAAAAATATTAATAGGTCATGGACCTCCTTTTCGAGATATTTGAGATTTAAAATATGGCAGGAAAAGTCTGACTCGGACTTTTACCTTATGTTTGCATTGGTAATATTTGGGTCTCAAAACAAAAGAACGAAAATCAAGAACCTTATAAAACTTTGGTAAATGACCTTTCATGAGCTATTAAGTCTTATATGAACAAATAATGTGTGTTATGGGGCAAAATATTTTACATTGTATTGTATGGAAAAACACCAAGGAGTCCGAACATTTGACACAAATTCCAAAACCTCAACTAAGCACATCCTTTAATAAGTGAAGTTGGATCCCTTTAATGATGTTTAAATTTACAGTCGGTTTGCAACTTTTGTGAAGTTGTGCATTCAATTTGCTAGTTCTTCTGTGTTCCTTTATTAGAGGTCTACAAACTATGCTTAAAGGAAACAAATTGGTTTGATGTTGATATTACACAATAGTTGTGCGATATTTACATGGAGCCTATTGTGACATCACATAGCGCAATTTCAGCTTTAAATTCATTTGATGCAAGTCCATACAATTTGTTCAGATGGTGTGGTGTTGTGTTTCGTACATCCAACATTAAGTTTTATTTCTATTTATTAATCTGGACGCAATAATTGTAAGTTAATAAAAATTCTGGGCGAAGTCGATTTTGAAAACTCAACCAAGAAATTCTTGATTACAAACTTACTTGTCCATTAATAATAGTTACACCTTTAATAGTAAATGCACCATAAAAATCAATTTTATTTCCGAATATCTACTTCGGTTTGTTGGTATTTTTATGAGCACCACGTCGTACACTCGGACCCCCTTTTTTCCCTTGATCCGCCACTGGAGCACCGTCGTACACTCAGGTTAATATCAATCTAGTTGTGCAGGAACGGTGAATGTGTCAAGGAGACAACAACCCGACAGAAGAGAAGAAAAAAGTTCAAGGCCACCGATGGGTCGCCAACGCAGCTAGAAAATCACGCACCCGGATGCAAGCTTCAGCTGGCCTCTAACAATAATGTATACCTATACCATACTTACATTGCACTCCTTTGGTACCGGATCTGGACATGCTGCCCATGGTAAGGTAGCTCGGAAACTCAGCACTAAATAATACAGACACCAGGCAATAATAGTGTTATAGTATAACGCTACCCAAAACGAGACAAAACAGCAAGCTATTCCAATCCCGCCTAAAAAGGGACTAACTTCATTCCATGCTCCTATGGCTCCTTTCCGTAACCTTTGACCTACTGCAAGTTCAAGGTAAAACAAAGGAATGCCTTCGATTGCCAACATTATGACATATGGAATAAGAAAAGCACCTGTAATTAAAAGGTATTAGTCTGAAATTACCTTACATTTGTTAAACTTGGAAAGCATGAATATCACTAATAATTTTTAAAATTGTAAACTTTCTAAAAAATAAACAGAAAAGGTGAACTGTAAAATTGTTGATGGTTCAGTTGCATATATTTCATAACTATGTCTTCTATGACATTGAGTTCACCATAATATGACACTGGTATTTTCTTCTGTGTGCTCATTTTAAAAGTTATTGAAAAATTTCAAATTGAGTTTCACAGTGTTGTATAAAATCACTGAACACAACCAATAAGTAAATAAGATATAAATGATACTGAAAACTTGCTGTTGAACACATGAAGGGTGTTATTTGAAAGATTTATAATACTTTTTGGGGTCTCTAAACATTTGCTCTGTCATATATTTTCCTTTCAGATGATGAGCATTGTAAAGAGCATTGTAAAGTGGTTGCCAAAACTGGTTATTATAAACTATTATGTGATATCGCCTTCTTTGTAACTTCTCTCAGAAGATAATAAGCATATATTTTACAGGTTATACACACCCATCAAATTAGTCATATAATATATGACTTCGCATTTTATTCCTTTTTGAAACGTTTTATGCTAAGAATCATGTTGTTTTAATTTGCATTGATGTAACAGGGTCAATTAAAAACAGAAAAAAGAAAATACACATATGAGAAAATAAAAAGAAAGAGAAAATATTGCTCCCGATGCCATAGGACTATCATGTTTATGATTATGATCTACAAAAGGGAGGAATAGTATCACTATCAAAGTTTGTGAATCTAGTCTTGTGGCATTGGTTTTGCTCATTGTCGTTAATTTCTGTGTCAGTTAGCCTTTTGTGAAGAGTTGTCTCAATGATTGGCAATCATAACATATCTTCTTTTTTCCATATTAAAAAAAAACAATTATTAGACAATTCATGTAGCCTGACTTACCTCCTCCGTTTTTCTGTGCTAGATAAGGAAATCTCCAGACATTTCCAAGTCCTACAGCGAACCCGACGACGGCTAAGAGATATTGTACTTTATTATCCCACGATTCACGTTCGGTAGATTGTCCTTCAATATCCTCTGTTTTCTGCTTCAATAACAATGCGTCCGTAGATAATGCTGCACTCGCCTTTGATGGCACGGACCCAATACTGCCAGAAAATATACTTCCACTCTCCATAGCGGACGAAAAGGAATTTCTTCGAGACATTTGAACTGGCGTGTGTGTATCTGTTGTGAGCGTTTCCCTTGACTCGCGCCAATTGGACGCACTCGATTCGATCGTGAACACACTGGACGTGTCCATTCCTTTGTTTACCTGCCCTTTCATTGGGTTATTGTTTTGTTTCTTTTTCTTGGTCATGATTAGGATTTGTTTTAGTTCAAATTATACCGATGAGGTTTTGCAACTGAAAAAAAAATATAATTGTTATTCTGTACTAAGTAGGTTTTTTTTTTATCAAAACATTATCACAACTTTGGTGAAATTATTTTTTATAGTTATAGAGTGTATTGAAAATTCATTTTAATACCACCCGATTATTGCATTACACATATGTGAGGAAAATTACTTCTTGGCTTCATAAAAGACTGTAATAATAATATAAATTTATTTGGCCGAAAACATAAATCTTTACATACATGAATTACAATAATATAAAGAACAATTACCAATACATATACAAATATTAATACTTATTCAGTTAAACTAGAATAATATAAATTAAGGCGGGCCACAAAAATTAAATATCCGCCACATAAGTTACTGATGCATAAAATGCAAAAATAAAATAAAATAAATAAACTAGAAATTTGACAAAAATAAAAAAAAAAGGAGAGGGCGGGTGGGTAAATTTCGATCTGATTACTCTAACGTATTCTAATGTAATGACTAGGAAAAAGAATTCACTTTAAAACTAAAGGTGGAGTGAACACAATTCAAAATCAGTTATGCGAGAATATCAAATGATCGGCCAAAGGGGGGTAACTAGAACATATTTCGCATCGTAATTACTAGTTTTTTAGAAAAAACAAACCAATTACACAAGTTGCTGGTGCATAAGCAAATTTTATATTTTTTTTCTAGTCATATAAGAAATACAAAACACAACATTTATTTACAGACCCACAATTACATTAATTGGGGATAATTGGTTGAGATACAAACGATTAAGTATAATTTCTCACGTTTCGTAGTATAGGGAGAAATTATTGTATATACGGTACTAGCGTAGTAATTTTATAAGTTTAAGTCACTAGGTATAAGACACGTGACTAATTTTATAGCGGGAAATTTTTTCCCTGATATTATCACTTTCTAGCCCGCCGCAGACAGGGCAACATTCAAGTTCCAGTAAAATTATGTATATAATTTGATACATGCATTTATATATATTTTTCAAAACAATATATTCGTCTGAGTATGTCTCGTGAGATGACTTGTCGCATGAGGTCGGACCCAGGTTTCCAGTTTACCCCATTAATGGGTTTTGTTTGGTTGTTCCTGGCTGGCGAGGTCGTTGATGATCGAGTTATTTATGTATGTATTTAGTTACATGTTTACATTCATGTCGGCTATATTTTAGCTCTCGTTGGTACAAGGTTTACTTTTTCTAGCTAAGTTGTACCTAACAGGATATTTCAAGGTTTTTTGCTATTAGGAGTCATTGTGGTTATTGTTGTTTTCCAATGTTTATATATATATATATATTTATTCAACTCGTCTAAACATCAACCCAACAATGTTAGATCTGTAAATTGCTTTCGCAAATTTTTGGTTCTTCCCTCGCCGGGATTCGAACCCATGCTTCTGTGATATCGTGACACCAAATCGCCTGCACTGCAGCCGTCCCGCTAGACCACACATTATTGAGATACATGTATGTAAATAAATTAATAAATTCCGTTGTCCACTATGCTTGCTGGGCTATCGGCAATACTATATATATTGTATTCATTCATGCCTTATAATAGATATGAGCGTATAGGGTATACCTCTGTAGATTAAGGAGGGACATTCTCTCCCTTTATAGAGGTTCATTTATGGTGAATACAGACTAGTCCCATCCATAACGTGGCAGTGGTTTAATGTGAAAAAATAACTACAAAAATATTCTTGTTTTTTTAGGTCAATATTAGTGTTAACATACACGTACTGACTTTTAAAATTACTAATGAACCGCTGCTCGACAATGTAGACATTTGCCTAAGTGATATTACTTAATACAAGTTAATATTATTTATTTGATTTTTGAAAAGGTTTCTTTTAAAATCTATAGCCAAATATAATAAGGTATTGTTGGTTTTTTTCATTGTTAAAGTCCGTACGTTTGCAAATAATTGAACAAAGTGCTGAATAAATAGAGACTTTATAACATAACTTTTCATTCGTATATATATGGGCATAGTCCTATCGAAGTAAAATAGAAATTGATCTCTTGACAGCCATTGGGTTCAAACATTCTTATACATACATGATCTACCCCTAACCATGCATATAGAAACGCACGTGACCTTTCTTGTCTGACTATTTTGACTTATATTGCTAAATATGCTGATCTCCTATTAGTTCGATATTAACATTTATGAATTTTGTTCTAACCTTTCTTTTTATGCCCCATCTACGATAGTAGAGCGGCATTATGTTTTCTGGTCTGTGCCTCCGTTCGTCCGTCCGTTCCTTCGTCCGTTCGTTCGTCCCACTTCAGGTTAAAGTTTTTGGTCAAGGTAGTTTTTGATGAAGCTGATGTCCAATCAACTTGAAACTTAGTACACTTGTTGCTTATAATATGATCTTTCTAATTTTAAAGCCAAATTAGACTTTTGACCCCAATTTCACGGTCCACTGAACATTGAGAATGAAAGTGTGAGTTTCAGGCTAAAGTTTTTGGTCAAGGTAGTTTTTGATGAAGTTATAGACCAAACAACTCGCTTATGGTTTAGCCCACATGATAAACTGGTCACGATTATGGTTTAGCCCAAGTGATACCGTGGTCTCGCTTATGGTTTAGCCCACACGATAAACTGGTCACGATTATGGTTTAGCCCAAGTGATACCGTGGTCTCGCTTATGGTTTAGCCTACATGATAAACTGGTCACGATTATGGTTTAGCCCAAGTGATACCGTGGTCTCGCTAATGGTTTAGCCCACATGATAAACTGGTCACGATTATGGTTTAGCCCAAGTGATACCGTGGTTTCGCTTATAGTTTAGCCCAAATGATATCGTCGTCATGTATATGATTTAGGCGAAATGTCTTCTGCCTTTTTTTGTATACTGCCTTTTCGACGTTTGTCAAGTTTTGCTTTGACATTGGTTGTTCTCTTTCGAATGATGAGTCGAATCAGGAACAATAATGTTGTTACATACTTTTCACAGGGTTGATTATCTTTAGTATTTTCGCCTTAATTAAGGAAAATTTAAGGAACATGTCAAGAAGGCGCAACTAACTACAGTCGTGTTTCCTTGTTAAAAAAGAGTAGCAAGACTCGAAAGACCTGTGTCTGGTTTGCCAACTTATCAACTTTCCTTATTTCTTATCTACATGAAATGAATAGCGATGAAAGAAATGAAGAATGTATAAATATATTGATTTTGTTCTTTACGGAGAGTTATACTACAATCACCTACATGTATCAAAACCCACAGGGCACACACAGTATGTTATGATCTGTTAGACTAGTGTAAGAACATTTGAAAATACAGTAAGTAGCAAAGTATATACATGACTCACCCATTTACAAAAATAAACATTCCATAGACACACTAAAGCAAACTATATTATATATACTGTTTTAAAAATCTGTATGATGTGTCGAGTCATCAGGCGTATTATACATGGGTGACTGAATTTGGACAAAAAAATGGGAAATTTAAAAATTACCCAACAGGTAACTAAATACAAGTTATGTATAATCATTAATGATACACATTTGTGTCTCGCTCTTATACTAGACACATGTTATGTAGTTGAATCAAGTTTTTAGTGTACCTTAATGTTATTAAATATGTTTAATCAGCCGTCGCTTTCTCACGGTGTGATAAATGGCTCTAAAAAACACTTTAAGTTAGTAAATAGATGATGTTTTTTTTTAAATCCAACCACATTGATCAGATACATGTCCGTGATTTAAACTTTAAATATCCATTCGTCAAAATAAGAAACAAAATAAATATTTACTTATCTTTTATTGATTGGAAAAAATAAGTTTATAAATATATCATACAGAATTTAATGCAAGAGTAATTCTATTGATACATTGGGCATGCTCATTGAAAGAAACAAAATGGCTTTGTCCTCACACTTTGTGGCATGAAACGGTAAGATAGTTATTTATTTATACAAATTTTGTTTTTGATTTTGTTAGAACACGTTTCTATCCAATCTATCACTTCCCTCTCAATTTAAGGTTAAAATGATAGAGAAATTAAAAGGGGGGTTATTTTTCTATAATTAGAAATGGGAATTTCTAGTACACGCGAACACATTACAACGGTTCTATAGATACATGTAATGATGTATTTCATGAAATTATAAGTTATAATGTAAGCAAATTTATAATAACAGAGTCTAATTTGTTCTTGCTGTAAGATGGTTTTACTGCGTAACTCGTCCTTTTTAAAACCAAAACCAAAAAATAAAGACCGATTTACGTCATCATATGCATTTTTTGTACATTTTTATCATTTTCGGACCACATCCGTTATCAAACTTTCTTCTCCATCTCCATTAGTGTGATATTATTTCACGTTAAGAGGAAAACCAGCCCGAAACAAATGTTTGCATCTTATTCCACAGATATAGACACTATATATATATAATCTGCTGGTCTTCTCTATCATACTTTTATTTAATTTGCGAAATACAAAAAATGTGTCAGTCCTTGTGGTGGTCAAAACGTCCGGACCACCGTTTTTCTTGACCTCTGGTGAATTATGAGACCATCGGAGATCTGCAACAGAACAAACGAAAATGATTACTGATTCAGAAGATGTTATTACTTCGAACAGATACATTAATGTATAATAAAGAAAAGAGGACTTTAGCAAGTTTTTATTGTCAATGAGACAACTCTAACTAATCGCCAGGGACCAAATGACATAGAAGTTAACAATTATAGACCAACGTACGACCTTCAACAATGAGCAAAGCCCATATCGCATAGTCACCTATAAAAGCCCCGAAATGACAAAATTAATGTAAAACAATTCAAACAGGAAAACATACAGCCTGATGTATGTATACAAAACAATGGGGAAAAATAAAAATGTACAGCAACAAACGATAACCACTTAATTATATACTCCTGACTTGGTTGAGGCACATACATGTACAGAATGAGATAGCGTCAAATATGTTTGCGGGCGCCCTTCCTTCCTAATCTGGGATAGTCGTGTAACAATACAACATGAGTGCAAACTATAAAAATCAGTTGAAAAAGGTATAACTTATCAGATGCATACAAACAGAACTACATCTAACAAAACCACAGAGTGGCCGTAGACCGGACTTATACATCTCAAAAATAAATCAGACATTAAGTACAGATCTGAGACTACTCTCTGTAGCTGACAGCTAATTCAAAGCAAATAACAAGTAATAAAATAAATTAATCATGTATATACTTATGACTGACATATTTCAATTTTTATTTTTTTATTTTATTTTTTATTCTAAATTTTTTTTAAGATTCCAATCATGGTGTCGATGATTGCGTGAACGTTATATAAATGCGTTCGTCAACACATGGATTGAACACATGTAGCTGATTTTAATGCACGTGATAGAGCATGACTGCTAGTCCCGTACGGAGACCAGAACATTATCAATTATTTGTGTTTTATGACGACAGTGATGAACAAGCTAGGGATGATATACTTCCAGGCTTAAAAACAGAGAATATTTCCTTTAGTTCTTTACAAGAAAATGGCATGCCAGGCATGTACACTTTCGATACTGCATTTAGTCTCGTCGCAAAGTCTAGAAAAGTACTGATTATTTTTTCTAAAAGTCTATCTGTAAACAAAAAATGCAGCCATATGATAAAGTCCGCCTGCACGGAACCAAGTATAAGGCGAAAAATCATCACACTGATTACAGATGGCAAAGTTTCATCCGTCAACGGGTTATTTTGTCTTAGGGACACATCAATTATAAGATATAACACGAACTGGGTTTCAAATCTTAAAACTGAACTATTGACAATAATACCAAGTTATTCCATCTTACATGCAAATACCGGAGCATCTAATTTTGTTTCATCAAAAGGCCTTCTCCTGCAACAAATGGACATGGACCTGTATGGAGTGTTGATTACAGCCAGGAATAAGAACTTTCTAATCGATCTTCCTGAATTCTATAAACATATTAATGAACATACTAAATTGAATATTCCACAAGCTTGCGAAGACTGTGGATTTCTATGTGATCTGAATACTACAATTAGTTTAGGATTTACTGATGATTTTCTCGAAACTGAGGAGGAAAAGTTCGGTGATAGTGAGATGAGTAACGGTTTACTGGAGTTGATGAAGTGTGTTATGGATGCGTATAACCCCCATTCTAAAAGTAATTTGTGGTCTGTGTCTTGTGCAGTGAGTGGGGAATACAAGCCGTCACATGCCTACTACATTAATGATATGTTTGGTAGTGTCGTTTATGCACTGTTGAACAAAGCAGCAAGTAAAATGCAAGTTCCATTTCTGCCTGAATTTGAAGATATAGATAAGAGAAGAGAAACTTTAATGAACATAGACAACCATAGTAGAAGAGAGACGATTGCCCTGGCAGGATTTGTATGCATAGCTGAACCTGACCGCATGCAGTGTTTTCAATGTGGATGGCATATTCCTTTGTCAGCTATGGACCTTGAACCAATGTTATATCATGCAAGCTACATGCCGCTATGTCCCTATGTGCAACAAACATTAGACCCAGAGAGATTCCCGCCATATCGAGTACACCATAAGAAGTTTGATAATTCAGATCTGTCCACGGAAGATGATGGCGATGAAGATTTTCAGAAGTTTGCTGACGCTGGATTTTACCGCAACGGGTTTGAACATGTGATCGAATGTATGAGCTGTGGGCTTTGTATCATCATCAACAATGCAGACACAAGTCCCTGGGATACACATGCTCTTCTGTCGCCCACATGTAAATTTGTTCTGGAAAAGAAAGGAATAGACTTTATTAAGTCGGTTAATGCACAAAGGTCTACAGATAAAGAACCAACAATTATAACATATGCTTTGACTGATTTTAGTTTCGACCATAGAACAAACTGGCCGAGCATTCTGTTCACACCCGATACTATATAAAACCTTAGACCGCGACTAACCGCTATTATCACGTGCAACAAAATAGTTGCTTCTTTTCAGTAGCAATGTACCGAAGATTGATGATAATTCCTACCTCAAAGATTTCTACAAATACCTCAAAGATTTCTACAAATACCTCAAAGATTTCTACAAATACCTCAAAGATTTCTACAAATACCTCAAAGATGTCTACAAATACCTCAAAGATTTCTACAAATACCTCAAAGATGTCTACAAATACCTCAAAGATTTCTACAAATACCTCAAAGATGTCTACAAATACCTCAAAGATTTCTACAAATACCTCAAAGATGTCTACAAATACCTCAAAGATTTCTACAAATACCTCAAAGATTTCTACAAATACCTCAAAGATTTCTACAAATACCTCAAAGATTTCTACAAATACCTCTAAAATACAACCACTTCCACGAATCTACCTCTACCTCCAGGAATACTACCTCTACCTGATAATTTTGCTGTTAATGCCCTTTTTGACCTTACATGTGAGGCTGTATAAATTGTGGAAGTTTTCTTGACGAATCACACGCTAATAGATATTTTGATAACACAATATTTGATGATTTTTATAGATCGTTATGATTATTATATATGTGATTACTTTTTATCAATATTTTTTTAATTTATAAGTGCTAACTATCTATTTGTATGTGATAACTATCTATTTGTAAGTGCTAACTAGTATCTATTTCTTTGAGATAACTATCTATTTGTATGTGATAACTATCTATTTGTATGTGATAACTATCTATTTGTAAGTGATAACTAACTATTCATTTGTGATAACAATCTATTCAGATGTGCAGCACATCTGAATAGATTGTTATCACATCTGAATAGATTGTTATCACAAATGAATAGTTAGTTATCACTTACAAATAGATAGTTATCACATACAAATAGATAGTTATGTGTTTACGATCTATTATTATGCGATAACTATCTATTTATATGTGTTAACAATCTATTTATACGTGCTATCTATCTAGTTATATGTGCTTTTCTATTCATATGCGCTAACTATCTATTTATGTGATAACTCTCTATATGTATATTATTATGTGCCAAAGTTTTGCTTATATGCGATAGCTATTGAATAGATTTTTTTTTATTTATATGTGATAACATTTACAGATGAAACATATCGTAGCAAAAAAAAAATTGAAAAAGTCGAATTATCAAATGAAGGTATATTTAAAGACTTAATTTGTTTGTGAAATCATGATGATGGTTTGTTTTTTTACGTTATCTAGCAATAATTGGCTAACAGAAACTGTAGGCTACATTAACATAGCAAAAGCGTTACCTTAAATTATTTTAGGCCAGTGATCAACCAAAAAGAAACGAAAATAAAAAAAATAAACTTTATAAATTTCGTGCATCAAAAGCGCTTATTTGTATTTACTTCACCAGGTAAGATAGTGCCTAAACATTCGGAATTCGTAGGATGTAAAGATACCTTGGAGCTATAAGACCATATGGAGCAAAAACTTGTCATACAGAGTCAAATATATAAAAAAAAAATTAAAAAAAATGAGTATACCGATGTTAAAACCTTTTAACATGTTTAATGTAGTTATCAAAGGTACTAGGATTATAATTTTATACGCCAGTCGCGCGATTCGAATACATAAGACTCATCAGTGACGCTCAGATCAAAATAGTTATATAGTCAAAGAAGTACAAAGTTGAAAACATTAAAGACCCAAAATTTTAAAAAGTTGTGCTTAATACGGCTAAGGTAATCTATTCCTGGGATAAGAAAATCTTTAGTTTTTCGAACAATTCAAAGTTTTGTAACCAGAATTTTATAAAAAAAAATACCATATTAAAACAAACGAGTGGAGGTAAAAAAAAAGCAAATAAACTCATACAAAATTATAAACTTCAAAAGCAGCGCGACCGAGTTTATCGACTGGGTAAAACGCCCGAATGTCCGTCGCGTATTGTTTGATGTTTCCAATGTTTCTTTGGCATGCAGCGATTTCGCTTTTTTTGGAATGATGACAACAGCTGACAAAGTTTCGAGTTTTATTTTTCTTCGACTGCATAGAGTTGTTTCATTAAATTTTCCTGCAATTTGTCGGAATGGTTATTGATCTTTATTCTTGTCTTCTTGATTTCTTTTACAATAGCTTTTCTTTTCTCTTACAATGTCGAAAGCTTATCTTGTTGATGCTGGCAAATTTTCTGTATATTTTCTGCTTTTCATCAATGGTGTCTCCATCTCGTACAGGGCATTAGCAGTTTTGACATTTTGAATGACGTCATCTGTATTAACGACACCCCTGCATTTTGAATGGTTCTCAACAATATATTTGCTGCTACGAGGACAATCATGGTGTCAGTAATCCATTTTGAACTTTTCATTGTGTTTACAGCATTGGCTGATTTTCATAACATCAGAGTACTGTGGTTTCTTGATACCTGTGGTGTAATTGGCATTTTTGACATAGTCCTTCATCGCATTCTGTAAACCAGACGATGGATGGTTTTGGTGACGTTTGGCGGGTCACAAACAACGCAGCTTTGGAGTTCGTGTTGTTTATTCTTTAGTTTTCTATGTTGTGCCATGTGTACTATTGTTTTTCTGTTTGTCTTTTTCAATTTTAGCCATGGCTTTGTCAGTTTGTTTTAGATTTATGAGTTTGACTGTCCCTTTAGTATCTTTCTTCCCTCTTTTGGAAGTATGTCGCCATGAAAACAAAAATACAAAAAAACAATAATATGTAATTAATCATAACAAAAGTTAAAAAAGCATTACCCTCCAAAAAAATCGCCGATAATTTTAGCAGCATTAATCATGACAATGAACAGAAAAAAGAAATGGTAGAACACTGAAACTAAGATAATGGTATTTTCATTTCCCTTTGTTGTGATATTGTAATTATCACATCTATTTATCTTGGCCTATTTTGCTTTGTATGGCATTATATTGTTTTATAATTGGTTTTTTTTACAAAATAATGTTATAATTGTGCAGTTGAAATTTCACTGGAACAATCAAATATACTGATTGACCTATGTATCCCATTATATTTGGTTATTGTTAACAGAGAATAATTCCTGATAAAAAGAAACAAAGGATTATCGCAGGCATAGATTACCTTAGCCGTATTTGGCACAACGTTTTGGAATTTTGAGTCCTCAATGCTCTTCAATTTTGTACATGTTTTGCTTGATTACTATTCTCTCGATCTGAGCGTCACTGATGAGTCTTATGTACACCAAATGAATTTCTGACGTATTAAATGTGGTGCCTTTGATAACTATTAGTCGCAAAATGTGCTATTGTATTGTTTATTTGTGTATTATCATTGTTTCTCTGTCTTGAATGTTCTTGCATTGAATTGTACTATAGTCCTGTCATTGTAATGGTGTCATTTTCGTGTACTATTTTACATTGCCATAGCAGTGCGATGTTTGGCTAGACGCAAAACCAAGTTCAATCCATTTTTTTTCTGAAAAAAGTCTGTTACCAAGTCAAGAAAATGGCAGTTGTTATCTGATAGTTTTTTTCTGTGTTTGTTGCATTTTCGGTTTTTTTATCACTTCAGCGTTTCGTTGTTTTCCTCTTATAGTTCATGTGTTTCGTTCTTCTTCTTCTTAACTCCAAGTAAAATTACTTTTTACACATTAAAATATAATGGATATACCTTAAAAGTTAGTGTCCACATAAAATCCGACTGTCATTTGTAATTGATACAACACAAATTACTTAATATACAGAATAGAAACTCTTTGTTTCAGAGGGTCAACCATTCATTGCCTCAAGCAACTTTATGCGCTTTATATATAGTTTATAGCACATCTCCCTAGTTTGGCTTCTATCGTGTTTATAATATTGATATCTGTTTATATTTATGAAAAATGTCTGCTGTCTATAATAATTTAGCCTGACAATGTTTGGTTTGAATTGAAAGACACTGTGCCAGACTTGTATGTTGAGTAACATAGTCCGTGATCTTTTCAAAGTATGTAATTCTAGTTTTGGATAACAGTGGACACTCCAGAAGAAAATGAGGGATATTTCTCTCAAAAAGATTACATAGTTGGCAGAGTGGAGAAGGTGATTGATTAAATTTCGGTCTATCAGAATTTAGTATAAATTTTCCTGAAACTATTCTTCTTTTGATAATATCTTTTCGAACTTCAGCTTTAGTTTTGTCAAATATAGTCCAAACTGGATGATTTTTGCCATTAAGAAAATATTTAATTTCCATATATTTTATAATTGATTTAGATTCAGCATCGTCCGTTAATAGGATTTCTCGAATTGTAGAAAAAAAGCTGTTCGGGTTATCGTAGTTAACCGACGTTTGTCTGATGATGATATCATTAACTCTTTGAACGTTTGACGAAAGTAAAATATGAAGAAAAGACAATTGCTTTTTGTGAAGTTCAGCTTCTACTGGCAGTCCACCTATAAAAGGGTATATTGCAGCTACAGCCGTACGTTAAGGAAGAGATTGAAAATGTCTTAAATTCTTTCTATGAAAAGATTCCAGTTGGGTTATATTGGTCATTTTTATTTTTTAGAAAAATGGCTTCCAAACCACAAAGAAGTCTTGGCAGAACATATGTGTTGTAGATTTTGTAAGATGTTACTGGATCTAAGCCATTTGTCTCATGCACCTAAGAGCCCATTAGCGCAAACAAAGTTCGTCTTGCAAGATTTATTTGATTTACCACATTTATTTCTCCTTCCCTTTTCCACCTTCTATTTATACCCAAATGAGTTGCTTCTTTTGAAACTGTAACTGGAGTATCGCATCAAACATTGATAAGCGCTATTGCTCCCACTAGATCTACAAAGGGCCAATAGATGTTTCCTGATCAAAAAGCATTTTGGTAAATATTATACTTCCGCATAATTTTATTTTGTCGATTGTAATAGTTTTAAAAATAACTGGTACAACCTAAGACAGTAAACATATCGTCACCTAGGTTCTATAACTCCTATAGGTGTCCATGCATTGCTGATTTCAACCAAATGACAATTTCTGGCAGAAGCAAAATTCCCGTGAATAAATCGTCATTGAATGTCAGTTATCCTTGTTATTTATGTTTTATTGTCATTTTGTTTATTTTCTTTGGTTACATCTGCTGAAATCAGACTCGGACTTCTCTTAAACTGAATTTTAATGTGCGTATTGTTATGCTTTTACTTTTCTACATTGGCTACAGGTATAGGGGGAGGGTTGAGATCTCACAAACATGTTTAACCCCGCCGCATTTTTGCAGGTCAGGAGCATCTGGCCTTTGTTAGTCTTGTATTATTTTAATAGTTCAGTGACAATGAACGCCATACTAATTTCCAAATGGTACACAAGAAACTCATATTAAAATAATTTGTTTATGGGCCAGCTGGAGGACGCCTCCGGGAATTTCTACATTGAAGACCTGTTTGTGACCTTCTGCTGTTGTTTTTGTCTATGGTCGGGTTGTTGTCTCTTTGACACATTCCCCCATTTCCATTCTCAATTTTATCTTAGAATCACTCATACGAAAGGAATGGAGATATACAATAAAACTGTTCTTTCTTTACGGCAAATAAAAACGAGAATATACCTGCTGCAATCCCAAATTAATAAAGCACAAAACCTGTAGGTAATATACCAAGGCAACAGTAGTATACCGCTGAAATTCGTAAATATTGAGAGAAAAAACAAATTCGGGTAACAAAATATGATTGTTTCATCTATCACATATGTGTGTTAGATCAACATAAGATCATTTGAAAACACAGTTAGTTGCAATGTTATACAAGACTCACCGATTTTCAAAAACAACCACTCCATATACAAACTAAAACAAACTATCAAGTTTTTATAATGTGTTAAGTCATGAAACTTTTTTGCATCGGTGACAAATGTCTATATCATATTGTTCTAATGATGATAATATTTAATATTTCTGATCTCTTTTTATATCATTCAAATAGAGTAAGTTATTACAGAATCATCCTCCGATGACAGAAGCCAAATAAATTTATTTTTATCTGCCATTTGTTTATAATTTACATTATTTTTCTATCATGTGATCCGAAAGATGTATCGTGAATAAAGCGACAATACAGTATTAAGTTCGTGCATTGAATTGTGTACCAATGAAGTCATTTAAGTTTAAAATTTAAATAACTGAAGATTTCATACTACTAAAAAAAACTACCATTTGTGTGTGTGTGTGTGTGTGTGTGTGTGTGTGTGTTATATGTATTTATATGTGTTTTAATTGATATATATGTCGACAAAATTATCTACAGATCTTATGTTTATAACGTTTATGTAAATCGACATAAAATATTTTTATTTATTGTCCTCTATTTTATCGAATTCCAATACCATGAATACACCACCAAGTGACCACTTACTTAGTAGAGCGTAAAGTTACTTTATAGGTAAACAAAATTAATACTTTTACATTCATAAAAAATGTGCACACTGTTACTAATATTAAGAAGGCAGATAATATCATATCTTTTATTTGAAAATATTTTTTTTAAATGATCCAATTGCCATGGATTCTTACAGATGTTATGATTTAAAATACATGCCATTCATCGATCAACACTTCAATGCAATGAAGTGAAAGAAAATGGAAGCTAACGTGGGTATGCAATTTTGTTTTTAGATTTATGTGCAGAATATCATAGGTTACATAGTTTACTTCTTTTTTTTAAGATTCATCGTTCAAACTGACATATTTCGTTGTATATACATACATGCAAATATATTTGCAACTGTACGTTAAGCAACCAATACTTAATCCATCAAACTATCATAATAATAACAACTAAACATGTACATATCATATACATCTTGTATCCGGGTATAGTATATTTGATATACAATATATGTTCCTGGTTGTACGAATGAAATTGGTGAACACTAATTCTATTATGCCTATTCTTATGGGCATTGTATTTTCTAGTTTGTGCGTCTGTTCGTCCGTCTGTCTTTTCGTCTGTCAGTTCGTTCGTCCCGTTCATGTTAAAGTTTTTGCCCAAGATAGTGTTTGATGAAGTTGAAGTTCAATTAACTTGAAACTTAGTATACATGTTTCCTGTGATATGATCTTTCCAATTTTAATGCCAAATTAGAGTTTTGACCCATATTTCACGGTTCACTGAACATAGCAAATGATAGTGCGATTCAGGCATCCGTTTACCATGGACACATTCTTGTTTATATCTAGTTAAAACACGCTTAAACACGCCATCGGGAGCGATATTTTCTCGTTGTGTTTAGAACCATTGGTGGGCTTCGTTTTTTTGCTCTTCAGTTGGGTTGATGTATCTTTGACACATTCTTCATTTTCGTTGTCAATTTTACTGAATGCCTCGTTTATTGTAAAAAGCATGACATACATGTAGCAACAACAAACATATTCTCATCCGCCAGGAGTTATCAGAGGAGTTTCTCAAACAGAACATATGGACTTTTTCTCCTGCTTTCTCTAAGGAATGATATAAATGTTTTTTTTAAATGTTGGTTTGAATATATATATATATATATATTTTACAGAAGAAAACCCCAAAAAGCGGAGGATTTATGATGAAGAACTGCTTACAAAGAAGCTCCAGAAAGCCGTTCGTGAAAATAACATTAGAATGGTTGAACAGTTGGTCGACAACGCAAACCTTAAAACTTTCATCGACGCCAAGTTAAATGGCAAATCAAGCATAGATCTTGCTAGCGACAAGGATGTGCAACTTGACATATGGGAGCTGCTATTGAAACATGCTGACGAGAAAACACTAGCGGGCGAGAACTCCGTTTTGGAATCATTCGAACAACTGTTACAAGCTCCATGTTTTTTATATTCGCACGCACACGTTACAACCGCTGAGACACATTTATGTCAAATACAGAAAGTTAGATATTGGTTACTATTAACGAAAGAACGTACCGAGAAAAGTGTCATAAAGTTAAGGCTACATTTTCTATGTGAACTTTGTAGAGTTATACCAAGTATCTTTACAATAAATGCATCGGCGGATGACGTTGAGGATCTAGCGGTAGAGCTGATCAAAGATTACAAGGTCAATCTCAATAGCAGTGCTACGATATATTGTCCACTACATTGGGCTGTCACCACATCTAACGTGCTACTCTTAAATTTGTTCCTTGAACATGGTGCTAATGCCGATTGTTTGGATCGGTTCTTTAATGGCTCACCCCTTCACATAATACGCGACATTAAAGGCCAACCTAGAATTCTTGAAATAGTAGAAATACTAGTGGATAATGGAGCTTCGTTGAAAAGTGAGAAACATCAAAGGGGTTATACAGCTCTTCATTCTATCATAATAAACTTAAATCCAGTAGAGTTAGATAAATTTTTGACAAAGTATGCTAGGTTGATTGAATCATCTATTCAAACTATGCCGTTTCCTTTCACCCACGGACTGCTAATTCATCCTGTAGCATCTATTAAGCAAAATTCTATGCTTGATAAAGACGTGTTGAAGATAAGACGGGATGCTCAAAATGATATCATCGAGAAATTAAAAGTAATTGAGATGCATAAAATTGAAATCAACACAAAAGATATCAACGGTATGACTATTCTACACTTTTCTTGTTGGTTAAGGTATACAGATGTAGTTAAACATATATTAGCTAAATCCAAATTACCTTTACTTCAGAAAGATAAATTCGGTAGGGGATGCTTATTTTATGCAATGACTCAACCAGCCCGGAATATCTGGCCCGAAACTGAAAACTTGTCAACTCTGAGATATATACTTGATTTGTCAATTTTTATCTTAAATAGTAGAGAAATACCAAAGAAAGACAAACTGAAATTAGAATTATTGTTTGAAATCTGTACGGCTTACTTAGAGTCTAAAAACAAATCCCAAAAAAATAGAGAACCAGTCAACACACAGAACAAATTCGTTAAGGAAATTATGCAAAAGGTTCAACAATTTGTTGAAAGGCTCAAGAATCAATTGGAGCAACGTAATCCTTTATTTACTTCTACTATTGAATTAGCTGGAAGCACGGGTGAGGGCACAAAAATTAACCCCCAGGATGAGTTTGATTATCTGTTCAAGTTGACGACTTTAAGTCAGTGCATCAGACCTGACTGTTTCACTGTACAAGACGAAGTTCAATTATGTCTTGAAACACAAGAAAGTGAATTTGGGAAAGAGGTAAAAGAATTGCAAGAACATGACCAAACTTTAAATGAAGCGCTTATGAACTCATTCAATACTACCGTTTATAACATATTTCAACACAGCTTATTTTGGGAAGATCTCCCGTTTTACTGGAGAACCTGTTATTACAAAGGAACCTCGCCTCCTAAAACCTTGGTTGCACCTTTACATTTGGCATACATCGGCACCCCGACCGACCTAGACCTGGACATCAGTATCGATTTGGTCCCCGAAATCGTATTGGACGATTTACCCGATGGAATGAAAGATCTCATACCCCCAAAAGTTGTACATTTTGTACAAAATTCAGAGGATCTTAAGTGGGAAATTATCGTTAGACAGAAAAATGCACGGCTATCATTTTCCTGTGTAGAAAAGTTGATATTACGAAACATATTTCCCGAACTGAAAGACGCGTATACCTTGGCAAAAAGTTTACTTAGTCGTGTACCCGAAACAGATGGAGTAGAACCAGAATTAGTAACATCATACATGTTAAAAAACGCTCTATTCCATGAGCTTGATCCAATATTATCGTATTCTTTGATAGATAAACGTATTTGCAAGTTTTCATCACAAAACGGGACGCAGATGCCACAGAATGATACGGACAAAAGAGTTTGGACATCCAGAATATTGAAAAGAGCTATAAAAATATTTGGTCAGAGGAATGGCGTCAGTGTATATTGTTTCCCAACAATAATTGTGCCTCTCTTTCCCGTAACGGAAGATGAATTCGGAGGTAACCCCTATGTGAGAGTTCTAAACCAATGCTTAATGCTGCTGGATGAAACTAATTAAAGAGCATTCAATAACTATATCATAACATAAAATGCACAAAGAGATTAAATTTTGCCATGCTGTAAAAAGTAAAATCACAAAAATACTGAACTCAGAGGAAAATCAATTTGGAAAGTCCATAATCACATGGCAAAATCAAAAAACAAAACGCATCAAAAACGAATCGACAAGAACTGTCATATTCCTGACTTGGTACAGGCATTTTCAAATGTAGAAAATGGTGGATTAAACCTGGTTCTATAGCGCTAACCCTCTCACTTTAATAACAGTCTCATCAAATTCCGCTACATTTCTTAGGGAGGGATAAATCATACTTTGTAAAGAATCATTCTGATTCAAACAAAAAATTCTCTGAAACCGATATTATCAAGATGCTTGATTTCTTGATTGACAACATATTTGTTACGTTCGGAGGACGTGTTTTTCAACAGACTGTCGGCATCCCAATGGGAACAAACTGTGCCCCTCTACTTTCTGACTTGTTTCTTTATTATTATGAGGCTGACTTCATGCAGGAACTTCTTAGGAAGAAAGATAAGAAGTTAGCAATATCCTTTAACTTTACTTTCCGCTATATAGATGACGTTCTTTCACTAAGCAATTCAAAATTTGGTGACTATGTGGATCGCATCTATCCCATCGAATTGGAGATGAAGGATACTACAGATACAGTTAAGTCGGCTTCATATCTTGACTTACATCTAGAAATTGACAATGAGGGTCGGTTGAAGACAAACCTTTACGACAAAAGAGATGATTTCAGCTTTCCAATTGTGAACTTTCCATTTCTAAGTAGCAACATTCCAGCAGCACCTGAATACGGGGTATATATCTCCCAATTGACACGATATTCCCGTGCTTGCATTTCCTATCATGATTTTCTTGATAGAGGGTTACTGCTCACAAGAAAGCTATTAAACCAAGAGTTCCAAATGGTGAAGTTGAAATCATCCCTTCGTAAATTTTACGGACGCCATCACGAGTTGGTTGACCGTTATGGAATAACCGTTTCACAAATGATATCGGATATGTTCCTTACGTCGTAAATACAATCCCCTTCCCTTTCATGAATTTGACCTACCGAATTAGACTATTTACCGGATTTGTAATCACATAAGCAACACGACGGGTGCCGCATGTGGAGCAGGGTCTGCTTACCCTTCCGGAGCATCTGAGATCACCCCTAGTTTTTGGTGGGGTTCGTGTTGTTTATTCTTTAGTTTTCTATGTTGTGTCATGTGAACTATTGTTTTTCTGTTCGTCTTTTTCATTTTTAGCCATGGCGTTGTCAGTTTGTTTTAGATTTACGAGTTTGACTGTTCCTTTGGTATCTTTCGTCCCTCTTTTACATAATGCGTTAAAAAACAGTCACCATTAATAAAATAGTCAAAATATGGGTACTCATCATCGTATAACAATTTTAAAAGGGACACAAAAACATCTACTATCTACGAACACATGGATTGATTTGAGTGTCTGACGTCAGAAAAATTATATACGTCACATAAATTTGTCGTTCAATGTGCATACAAACAAATTTAAAATTTATATAGGCAATGTACGCATACAGGGTAAAAAATCAAAATTATGTAAGAATAAATTACAGAAATAGACCGAGATTCAAACTAGTCCAAAAGTTATACATAGAATTTATGAGAATCCAAAACTTTTAAAAGGAACAGTTTAACAAGACACAAAAACATCTACTATCTACGAACACATGGATTGATTTGAGTGTCTGACGTCAGAAAAATTATATACGTCACATAAATTTGTCGTTCAATGTGCATACAAACAATTTTTAAAATTTACATAGGCAATGTACGCATACAGGGTTAAAAGATCAAAAGTATGTAAGAATAAATACAGAAATAGACCGAGATTCAAACTAGTCCAAAAGTTATACATAGAATTTATGAGAATCCAAAACTTTTAAAAGGGAACAATTTAACAGGACACAAAAACATCTACTATCTACGAACACATAGATTGATTTGAGTGTCTGACGTCAGAAAAATTATATACGTCACATAAATTTGTCGTTCAATGTGATTCAAACTAGTCCAAAAGTTATACATAGAATTTATGAGAATCCAAAAATGGTTAATTCCACTACGCCATTAAATGATTTTGACGTTTGTGGTTCAACGTATATAGTAATTCATAATAGAAATATATCATAATGACATATTATAGACAAATATCATACTGACGGGATCTTTTAAAGAACAGAGTCACGTTATAAGCACAAAAGAAATACAAAGAGTCACATATACAAAACATAAAAAAATGAAAGCCAATACAAACACATTGACGAGATGCATAAGTGCCGAGCCACGTCAAACGGATATCACATAAAACCATTCAGCAGTAAAAGTAATCTTAATAATAGAACAAAAACAAATAAAAGAACAATAAAACATGTTAAGATGATCCACAACATCAGTATACATCAAGACCATCGTGTATTATTTGAGAAGTTGACACGGAATATTTATCAACAAGGTCTTGGTACCTTCCGATGAACTTTTTTTAGAAAAAGGACGAGAAGTTCTTTGACATACCCCTGGTTCATCAACTTTCTACTCAGACACTGATGACGTTTTATAAAGTCTGAGTAGGAGCTGCAAGCTCTTGAATATCGAATAAGTTGGGAAATATATATCCCATATGCAGGTGAAGTTGGTATATTGCTACTAAGGTGGGGGAAATTTATAATTTCAAAATTAAAATCGTCTCTTTTGTTATAGATTCTGGTACTGAGATGACTATGTAAGTCAAATTCGAGATATAAGTCTAAAAATGAGGCGGAGGAAGCCGTGTCTATTGTTTCTTTAATCTCTAGTTCTGGGGGGGATATATTAATGGAACCCAATCAGAAAAGTTCGGATTGTTTATGGAAAAAACATCATCAATATATCTGAAAGTGAAATTAAATAATCTGGCTTCTTTGATCCTCTTGTTTTTGACATGTGTCTGGAGGAACTCCGATTCATATGAAAATAAGAAAAGGCGCACAGTTTGTTCCCATAGGAATGCCGACAATTTTTTGGAAAAGTCTACCTCCAAACTCAACAAATATGTTGTCGATAAGAAACTCCAGCATACTGACTACTTGTTCTTCTGTGTAGCATGATTTACCTTTTTGTTTTTCACTATTAACGAAATATGCTTTATGAAATCCCAAAGTAATAAATTTATAGCGTATGCTACCATTTTTATGTTGAAAGGCATTGTGGATAATTCTTTTAGGCGATTTTTCAATTTTACATGGGGAATGGTGGAATACAGGGTTGAAAAATCAAACGTTTTGATGGAACTTATTTCAGAAAGAGACCGAGATTTGAAATTGTCTAGAAGTTCTTTAGAATTTTTAAGAATCCACATATGGTTAAAACCACTACGCGAGTAAACAGTTTCACAGTATTTCTGAAGACCCTCTTTCACTGCGGACAGAATTTTAGTCAATCTAATAGACAATTCTTTAGTGGAACATGAAGATGAGCCAGCAATATACCGTTGTTTGTACGGAATTTTATGAAGCTTTGGTATCCAATACAAACAAGGTAAGTCCTCCGATTTGGTGTTCAATGTAATGTTTATTGAAGCCATGAAGGACTTATGATTTGCTAAAATCTCATCCTTGTCAAATGATATGTCTTTGTATGTGGGATTACCTGAGTGCTCCGTTATACCCAATTCTTTTACAAGACATTCGTAGTAATACGATTTACATACAAAGACAATATTATTTGAAGCTTTGTCCGCAGGAACAACAACATACTTATCATGAAGAGTTGATAGACATTTCATGACCTCTTTGTCTCTGAAAACGGACTTTGGTCGATCGTTCACACAGTTTTTCAACTTGTGAATGCGACGTTTTATGGTTCCAATTGATGTGTTGGGGTTCTCTAAACTTGGGACCATGAGAAATCACCTTTCGGAGATTTTCATGTTGAATTATATTTAGATCCCCAGTTATAACATGACCAGAGGGGCTGTAATTATAAGGCGAGTGGGAACAGTCACATGTCGGAGAGTTTTTAAGGTATTGTTCTAAGTCAAGGTCCTGCAATGCCTGTTTATAGTTAAATATTTTAGGTGCAATGGTTTTGGTGTAACTGTAGGATACAATAGGAACAGACTGATTTTGAAAATAAATAGGAATTTTAGATGTTACCTCCTTGTGATGTAGAACGTTGCAGATATTGATTGCATCGATTGTACCCATATTTTGACTATTTTATTAATTGTGACTGTTTATTTAACGCATCATGTAAATGTAGCGGAATTTGATAAGACTGTTATTAAAGTGAGAGGGTTAGCGCTATAGAACCAGGTTTAATCCACCATTTTCTACATTTGAAAATGCCTGTACCAAGTCAGGAATATGACAGTTCTTGTCCATTCGTTTTTGATGCGTTTTGTTTTTTGATTTTGCCATGTGATTGTGGACTTTCCAAATTGATTTTCCTCTGAGTTCAGTATTTTTGTGATTTTACTTTTCCTCTATTGGCAAAAACAGGAAGGAATCTCCTCTTTTCTTCATGTAAAGCTTCAGATCTTACTGGTTTGAAAAGACGGAAAAGAGCTACATCACAAATAATACTGACTAGTCTGTATATTGCAGAAAATGTATTGGTGCCTCCTTTGTCAAGTGCATAATCTCTCAAACGTTTAAGAAAATTACTTGGCAGTGAAAAGAGAATAGTTCTTATGTAATGTAACCCTAGTGGATGATGAAGATGTGAAAGAAGGTCATCAAAGCTCCCAGATGGTGATCTAGATTTGGAAGACTTTTTTACATTAGGCCGATGGTAATGTTTTTGCCCATGACTACGTTGTTGTCGTAAGGTAGTATTAAATAAACCCATCACATTAACATCACTGCAGGCAGGACTTGACAAATTTCCTACTCCTTTAATATTGTCATTGCAACCATGAAGCATTAAACCCCAAGAGTGCACACGCTGAAATGTCTCGCCTTCCTTATTAATCATTTATTTTATGTTGATAGTCTTAAATATAAATCACATTAACTTAACAAGATCCACGAAAATGAAGTCAAGGTCATATAAACAAAACAAGAAATACAAGGTACATGTAATGTACAATCATTCAATACACTAAATATAATTGACCTATTGCTTATAGATCAGTAGACACAGTCTCAATCAAGGAAACTAAACATTGACCAATGAACCTTGAAGATGAGGTCAAGATTAGATGAACCATGCCAGGCTGACATGAACAGCTTAAAATCCTACCACACAACACATATAGTTGACCTATTGATTATAGTTTTTAAAAAAACAAACCAAAACACAAAAACACAAAAACTTAACATACAGCAATGAACCGTAAAAATGAGGTCAAGGTCAAATAAAACCTGCGAGACTGACATGTACATCATAAAATACTTCCATACACCAAATATAGTAGACCTTTTGCATAAAGTATTAGATTAAAAGACCAAAATTCAAAACTCAACTTTGACCACTGAAACATGTTAATGAGGTTAAAATCAGATTACACCAGCCAGCTAGACATGTACACATTATAATCATTCCATACACCAAATATAGTAGACCTCACTCCTATAGAATAAGAAAAACAGACCAAAACACAGAAACTTAATTTTAACCACAGAACCATGAAAATGAGACCAAGGTCAGATGACACCAGCCAGTTAGACATGTACACCTTACAATCCTTCCATTAACCGAATATACAAGACCTACTGCTTATAGTATCTGAGATATGGACTTGACCACCAAAATTTAACCTTGTTCACTGATACATGAAATGAGTTTGAGGTCAAGTGAAAACTATCTGACAGGCGTAAGGGCCTTGCAAGCTACGCACATACCAAATATAGTTACTTATACAACAATGTGTTTATTAGGTTGCCTTAATACACACACCCTCCCTTTGGTCCCTATCAGTATATGATTGATCTATGAGTTTGACTGTCAGAACAAAGAGCTTCAGGCAGAATTGGACACTTGATTTGAACTTTGGTTGATAGTTCATACCACATCTCCTTGTTTTTATACCATAAAACATTAAAACATCTTATATGTGATTTCCAAGACACTACTGCTGGCATGTTCAGGTAGGTTGCTGTCTCTTTGACACATTCCCCATTTCCATTCTCAATTTTATTACAACAGAACACATAATCAAACTCTAACTTCAATTGGTCTCTGGTGGAGAGTTATCTCATTGGCAATCATATCCCATCTTAAAATTTTTACATCAACCAAAATATCTTCTTCGCTTACATATTTACTAGATACAGTCATAAAAAGTGGTGTGTGATTAATAAGTTATATGCATTGAATTCATCCTCTCTTTTATTTCGTAATTTGCATACAAATGTACTTAAAATGGTACAACTTGCTAATTCATTTTAATTTGATTATTGACTGAGGCATATATTTAGTGATACAAATAAAAAGTTATGTAATGCAGATACAATATTTTTAACATTCTACATACTGTTGCAAGGATATCTTTGATAATTGATTAGTGATAGATCGAACATCCATTGAATCCTATTGATATACTTCAGTCAACACTTAATAAAATTGAGAATGGATCAAAGAGAAAACAACCCAACCATAGAAAAAACAGCAGCAGAAGGTCACCAACAGGTCTTCAATGTAACGAGAAATTCCCGCACCCTGAGGCGTCCTTCAGCTTGCCCCTGAACAAATATATACTAGTTTAGTGATAATGAACGCCATACTAATTTCAAAATTGTACACAAGAAACTAAAATTAAAATAATACAAGACTAACAAAGACCAGATGTTGGAGTTTTAAGGAAGGACCACTGCTCTAATTTTGAACTTGAAAATGCATAACTCTATCAGTATGTTTTGGAAAGTGTTTAAAAAAAAAGACAAGTTTTGCTAATTAATAAATGACAAGACAGTTTAAATAGTTAAATTATTCAGCAAGACAAGATCTACAAAAAAGACAAAATACTAAATTTCATGATCAACTCCTTATTGGTGTTATTGCTCATTACTGATTTGTTTGCCAATTTTTGGGGGCACTTACGTGTATTATTTTGAAATGGTAATAGATAGGGGAAACTTTAAAAACAGCAAATAATGTCTACAAATAGGTAAACATTGCTAAAAATGATAATCAACTGTTTCATGATCTTTCATGAGTAAGTGTCCTTCAATCATAATTTTCCACATTATATTCTCTTTTGATTATTATCTTGAAAACTAAATGTTACTTTTGTAGGCAAAGCATATAAACTCAATCTCCTGTTAAAACTGTTTAATTTCGTTTTGAATAACAGCAGATGAGATCTACCAATACACATGTACTGAAGTTGATGAATGCTAGTCAATTCGTTCCAAGTCCGATTCGTTCCAAACCAGTTCGTTCCAGATTTGGACAATTCGTACCAAGTCAATTGTCAATTCGTGCCAACTGATTTATTTTATTATTAATCAGACTTAACAATTTGTTCCAACTTTTTTTATAATGTGTATGTCCGTAAATCACTGTGTTTGTGTAAATCAACCCACAGTGCACGGCAAAAATCGTCAATTCCTTTTGTAATTTTTTTTTATGTATATTTCATATAATGGATCGTTTTTCAATCAGTCTTAACAATTTGTTCCAACTTTCTTATAAGTAAGTAATGTCCGTTTATCACTGTATTTGTGTAAATCAACCTATAGTTCACGGCAAAAATCATCAATTTCTTGTCAATTTTTATTATATATTTGATATTTTCATATTAAAAGATCGTTTTTCAGTAATATCTTTGAAGGCTTTTATGGTTCGATTTTAACAAATATTTATGTTGAAAAACGCAGATTTATATGTACAATATTTAGAAGCACGTAGGAAAAACAAAGCGATTGTGGTATGGCTTCACTTATTATTAACAAGCTATGACCCAAGCTAAGTACGATATTATTCTTTTGATGACTGCATAAACAACTATTATCATATGAAATACAATAATCAATTATAATGATAACGAATTTTGAAAATAACACTATAGTTAGTACTTTATTCATTTATAAAATATTAAATTGTCATGAAATCCTTACTAGTTAATTATTATCAATATATCATACCCAATATATCTTTCTTCCCAATTAATAAATCATAGATTTTGTTTAAAGCTAAGTATTTATATACATTATATATATAAGTACAGCATTATAAATTAAAATAATAAGGCTATGTAAACAGATAATATTGTTTAATACTGTTCTTGAATAAGTTGGAACGAACTGACCAGTTTTGGAAAAAGTTGGAACGAATTGTCCAAGCAACTTGGTACGAATTTGTTGGGACGAATCGGAGTTGGAACGAATCATCCAGATACCAAGTTGATATATTTTATATAAATATAAATCTAAATATTGCACAATTGTTTACACATTATATATATTTATTTCTGTTGGACACTTTTTGTTATGTTTCGACAACCTTAAACATATCCTTGTCTCCCTCAATACTATAGTTAACAGATTTATACCCAGCTATATCTTTCACACGAGTTTCATGCACATAATCATACAGCTTTTCAACAACTTGAGGAAGGGGTTTAATTTTGGCCATTTCTGCCAGTCCATCATTATAACGCCACTGTCTTGGACCCATATTATGGGCATATCTAACAGGTAGTCCTTCTGAGAGTCTCAGTTTGAAATCCTTATCAATGTCCTTATTCATCTCTTCTTCAGATGGGAGTGGCATAGACCCATCAATTCCAGCTATAACAAACCTAACCTGCATATCAAAGGCTGGAAAAGGACAAATAGTCTTTAATATACCTATGAACGACAGTGAGGGATAGTGTGTGTGTATCACATGTTTATAAAGAGGCCATATTCTCTCCTCCTCTACTTGTAAACCTATGTCTTCTGACAGGAACGGGAAGTTATATAGATAGCCTGTACATAGGAGTAAAACGTCTATGTCCTCTTCACTATCGTCTTTAAATATCACAGAATGTTTGTTCAGTTGTTTAATTCCAGGTCTTTGTTCTACATTATCTGGTAAAACTGTCTGTAACACAGCTTTATTGTGACTCATGTATAACTGAAAATATAGGATATAATACTATTATTAATAATATCAACTGTCTGTAACACGGCTTTATTGTGACTCATGTATAACTGAAAATATAGGATATAATACTATTATCAATAATATCAACTGTCTGTAACACGGCTTTATTGTGACTCATGTATAACTGAAAATATAGGATATATAATACTATTTTCAATAATATCAACTGTCTGTCTGTAACACGGCTTTATTGTGACCCATGTATAACTGAAAATATAGGATATAATACTATTATTAATAATATCAACTGTCTGTAACACGGCTTTATTGTGACTCATGTATAACTGAAAATATAGGATATAATACTATTATTAATAATATCAACTGTCTGTAACACGGCTTTATTGTGACTCATGTATAACTGAAAATATAGGATATAATACTATTATTAATAATATCAACTGTCTGTAACACGGCTTTATTGTGACTCATGTATAACTGAAAATATAGGATATATAATACTATTATTAATAATATCAACTGTCTGTCTGTAACACGGCTTTATTGTGACTCATGTATAACTGAAAATATAGGATATAATACTATTATTAATAATGTCAACTGTCTGTAACACGGCTTTATTGTGACTCATGTATAACTGAAAATATAGGATATAATACTATTATTAATAATGTCAACTGTCTGTCTGTAACACGGCTTTATTGTGACTCATGTATAGCTGAAAATATAGGATATAATACTATTATTAATAATGTCAACTGTCTGTCTGTAACACGGCTTTATTGTGACTCATGTATAACTGAAAATATAGGATATATAATACTATTATTAATAATGTCAACTGTCTGTAACACGGCTTTATTGTGACTCATGTATAACTGAAAATATAGGATATATAATACTATTATCAATAATATCAACTGTCTGTAACACGGCTTTATTGTGACTCATGTATAACTGAAAATATAGGATATATAATACTATTATCAATAATATCAACTGTCTGTAACATGGCTTTATTGTGACTCATATATAACTGAAAATATAGGATATATAATACTATTATCAATAATATCAACTGTCTGTAACATGGCTTTATTGTGACTCATATATAACTGAAAATATAGGATATATAATACTATTATCAATAATATCAACTGTCTGTAACACGGCTTTATTGTGACTCATGTATAACTGAAAATATAGGATATATAATACTATTATCAATAATATCAACTGTCTGTAACACGGCTTTATTGTGACTCATGTATAACTGAAAATATAGGATATAATACTATTATCAATAATGTCAACTGTCTGTAACACGGCTTTATTGTGACTCATGTATAACTGAAAATATAGGATATAATACTATTATTAATAATGTCAACTGTCTGTCTGTAACACGGCTTTATTGTGACTCATGTATAACTGAAAATATAGGATATAATACTATTATTAATAATGTCAACTGTCTGTAACACGGCTTTATTGTGACTCATGTATAACTGAAAATATAGGATATAATACTATTATTAATAATGTCAACTGTCTGTAACACGGCTTTATTGTGACTCATGTATAACTGAAAATATAGGATATAATACTATTATTAATAATATCAACTGTCTGTAACACGGCTTTATTGTGATTCATGTATAACTGAAAATATAGGATATAATACTATTATTAATAATATCAACTGTCTGTAACACGGCTTTATTGTGACTCATGTATAACTGAAAATATAGGATATAATACTATTATTAATAATGTCAACTGTCTGTAACACGGCTTTATTGTGACTCATGTATAACTGAAAATATAGGATATATAATACTATTATCAATAATATCAACTGTCTGTAACACGGCTTTATTGTGACTCATGTATAACTGAAAATATAGGATATAATACTATTATCAATAATGTCAACTGTCTGTAACACGGCTTTATTGTGATTCATGTATAACTGAAAATATAGGATATATAATACTATTATCAATAATATCAACTGTCTGTAACACGGCTTTATTGTGACTCATGTATAACTGAAAATATAGGATATAATACTATTATTAATAATGTCAACTGTCTGTAACACGGCTTTATTGTGACTCATGTATAACTGAAAATATGGGATATAATACTATTATTAATAATGTCAACTGTCTGTAACATGGCTTTATTGTGACTCATGTATAACTGAAAATATAGGATATAATACTATTATCAATAATGTCAACTGTCTGTAACACGGCTTTATTGTGACTCATGTATAACTGAAAATATAGGATATAATACTATTATCAATAATATCAACTGTCTGTAACACGGCTTTATTGTGACTCATGTATAACTGAAAATATAGGATATATAATACTATTATCAATAATATCAACTGTCTGTAACACGGCTTTATTGTGATTCATGTATAACTGAAAATATAGGATATATAATACTATTATCAATAATATCAACTGTCTGTAACACGGCTTTATTGTGACTCATGTATAACTGAAAATATAGGATATATAATACTATTATCAATAATATCAACTGTCTGTAACACGGCTTTATTGTGACTCATGTATAACTGAATATATAGGATATAATACTATTATTAATAATGTCAACTGTCTGTAACACGGCTTTATTGTGACTCATGTATAACTGAAAATATAGGATATATAATACTATTATGAATAATGTCAACTGTCTGTAACACGGCTTTATTGTGACTCATGTATAACTGAAAATATAGGATATAATACTATTATTAATAATGTCAACTGTCTGTAACACGGCTTTATTGTGACTCATGTATAACTGAAAATATAGGATATATAATACTATTATCAATAATATCAACTGTCTGTAACACGGCTTTATTGTGACTCATGTATAACTGAAAATATAGGATATATAATACTATTATCAATAATATCAACTGTCTGTCTGTAACACGGCTTTATTGTGACTCATGTATAACTGAAAATATAGGATATAATACTATTATTAATAATATCAACTGTCTGTAACACGGCTTTATTGTGACTCATGTATAACTGAAAATATAGGATATAATACTATTATTAATAATATCAACTGTCTGTAACACGGCTTTATTGTGACTCATGTATAACTGAAAATATAGGATATAATACTATTATTAATAATATCAACTGTCTGTAACACGGCTTTATTGTGACTCATGTATAACTGAAAATATAGGATATAGTACTATTATTAATAATGTCAACTGTCTGTCTGTAACACGGCTTTATTGTGACTCATGTATAACTGAAAATATAGGATATAATACTATTATTAATAATATCAACTGTCTGTCTGTAACACGGCTTTATTGTGACTCATGTATAACTGAAAATATAGGATATAATACTATTATTAATAATATCAACTGTCTGTAACAAGGCTTTATTGTGACTCATGTATAACTGAAAATATAGGATATAATACTATTATTAATAATATCAACTGTCTGTAACACCGCTTTATTGTGACTCATGTATAACTGAAAATATAGGATATAATACTATTATTAATAATATCAACTGTCTGTAACACGGCTTTATTGTGACTCATGTATAACTGAAAATATAGGATATAATACTATTATTAATAATGTCAACTGTCTGTAACACGGCTTTATTGTGACTCATGTATAACTGAAAATATAGGATATAATACTATTATTAATAATGTCAACTGTCTGTAACACGGCTTTATTGTGACTCATGTATAACTGAAAATATAGGATATAATACTATTATTAATAATGTCAACTGTCTGTAACACGGCTTTATTGTGACTCATGTATAACTGAAAATATAGGATATAGTACTATTATTAATAATGTCAACTGTCTGTCTGTAACACGGCTTTATTGTGACTCATGTATAACTGAAAATATAGGATATAATACTATTATTAATAATATCAACTGTCTGTAACACGGCTTTATTGTGACTCATGTATAACTGAAAATATAGGATATAATACTATTATTAATGATATCAACTGTCTGTAACACGGCTTTATTGTGACTCATGTATAACTGAAAATATAGGATATAATACTATTATTAATAATATCAACTGTCTGTAACACGGCTTTATTGTGACTCAGGTATAACTGAAAATATAGGATATAATACTATTATTAATAATATCAACTGTCTGTAACACGGCTTTATTGTGACTCATGTATAACTGAAAATATAGGATATAGTACTATTATTAATAATGTCAACTGTCTGTCTGTAACACGGCTTTATTGTGACTCATGTATAACTGAAAATATAGGATATAATACTATTATTAATAATGTCAACTGTCTGTAACACGGCTTTATTGTGACTCATGTATAACTGAAAATATAGGATATAATACTATTATTAATAATGTCAACTGTCTGTAACATGACTTTAATGTGACTTATGTATAACTGAAAATATAGGATATAATACTATTATTAATAATGTCAACTGTCTGTAACACGGCTTTATTGTGACTCATGTATAACTGAAAATATAGGATATAATACTATTATTAATAATGTCAACTGTCTGTAACACGGCTTTATTGTGACTCATGTATAACTGAAAATATAGGATATAATACTATTATTAATAATGTCAACTGTCTGTATGTAACACGGCTTTATTGTGACTCATGTATAACTGAAAATATAGGATATAATACTATTATTAATAATGTCAACTGTCTGTCTGTAACACGGCTTTATTGTGACTCATGTATAACTGAAAATATAGGATATATAATACTATTATTAATAATGTCAACTGTCTGTAACACGGCTTTATTGTGACTCATGTATAACTGAAAATATAGGATATATAATACTATTATCAATAATATCAACTGTCTGTAACACGGCTTTATTGTGACTCATGTATAACTGAAAATATAGGATATATAATACTATTATTAATAATATCAACTGTCTGTAACACGGCTTTATTGTGACTCATGTATAACTGAAAATATAGGATATAATACTATTATTAATAATGTCAACTGTCTGTAACACGGCTTTATTGTGACTCATGTATAACTGAAAATATAGGATATATAATACTATTATCAATAATATCAACTGTCTGTAACACGGCTTTATTGTGACTCATGTATAACTGAAAATATAGGATATAATACTATTATCAATAATGTCAACTGTCTGTAACACGGCTTTATTGTGATTCATGTATAACTGAAAATATAGGATATATAATACTATTATCAATAATATCAACTGTCTGTAACACGGCTTTATTGTGACTCATGTATAACTGAAAATATAGGATATAATACTATTATTAATAATGTCAACTGTCTGTAACACGGCTTTATTGTGACTCATGTATAACTGAAAATATGGGATATAATACTATTATTAATAATGTCAACTGTCTGTAACATGGCTTTATTGTGACTCATGTATAACTGAAAATATAGGATATAATACTATTATCAATAATGTCAACTGTCTGTAACACGGCTTTATTGTGACTCATGTATAACTGAAAATATAGGATATAATACTATTATCAATAATATCAACTGTCTGTAACACGGCTTTATTGTGACTCATGTATAACTGAAAATATAGGATATATAATACTATTATCAATAATATCAACTGTCTGTAACACGGCTTTATTGTGATTCATGTATAACTGAAAATATAGGATATATAATACTATTATCAATAATATCAACTGTCTGTAACACGGCTTTATTGTGACTCATGTATAACTGAAAATATAGGATATATAATACTATTATCAATAATATCAACTGTCTGTAACACGGCTTTATTGTGACTCATGTATAACTGAATATATAGGATATAATACTATTATTAATAATGTCAACTGTCTGTAACACGGCTTTATTGTGACTCATGTATAACTGAAAATATAGGATATATAATACTATTATGAATAATGTCAACTGTCTGTAACACGGCTTTATTGTGACTCATGTATAACTGAAAATATAGGATATAATACTATTATTAATAATGTCAACTGTCTGTAACACGGCTTTATTGTGACTCATGTATAACTGAAAATATAGGATATATAATACTATTATCAATAATATCAACTGTCTGTAACACGGCTTTATTGTGACTCATGTATAACTGAAAATATAGGATATATAATACTATTATCAATAATATCAACTGTCTGTCTGTAACACGGCTTTATTGTGACTCATGTATAACTGAAAATATAGGATATAATACTATTATTAATAATATCAACTGTCTGTAACACGGCTTTATTGTGACTCATGTATAACTGAAAATATAGGATATAATACTATTATTAATAATATCAACTGTCTGTAACACGGCTTTATTGTGACTCATGTATAACTGAAAATATAGGATATAATACTATTATTAATAATATCAACTGTCTGTAACACGGCTTTATTGTGACTCATGTATAACTGAAAATATAGGATATAGTACTATTATTAATAATGTCAACTGTCTGTCTGTAACACGGCTTTATTGTGACTCATGTATAACTGAAAATATAGGATATAATACTATTATTAATAATATCAACTGTCTGTCTGTAACACGGCTTTATTGTGACTCATGTATAACTGAAAATATAGGATATAATACTATTATTAATAATATCAACTGTCTGTAACAAGGCTTTATTGTGACTCATGTATAACTGAAAATATAGGATATAATACTATTATTAATAATATCAACTGTCTGTAACACCGCTTTATTGTGACTCATGTATAACTGAAAATATAGGATATAATACTATTATTAATAATATCAACTGTCTGTAACACGGCTTTATTGTGACTCATGTATAACTGAAAATATAGGATATAATACTATTATTAATAATGTCAACTGTCTGTAACACGGCTTTATTGTGACTCATGTATAACTGAAAATATAGGATATAATACTATTATTAATAATGTCAACTGTCTGTAACACGGCTTTATTGTGACTCATGTATAACTGAAAATATAGGATATAATACTATTATTAATAATGTCAACTGTCTGTAACACGGCTTTATTGTGACTCATGTATAACTGAAAATATAGGATATAGTACTATTATTAATAATGTCAACTGTCTGTCTGTAACACGGCTTTATTGTGACTCATGTATAACTGAAAATATAGGATATAATACTATTATTAATAATATCAACTGTCTGTAACACGGCTTTATTGTGACTCATGTATAACTGAAAATATAGGATATAATACTATTATTAATGATATCAACTGTCTGTAACACGGCTTTATTGTGACTCATGTATAACTGAAAATATAGGATATAATACTATTATTAATAATATCAACTGTCTGTAACACGGCTTTATTGTGACTCAGGTATAACTGAAAATATAGGATATAATACTATTATTAATAATATCAACTGTCTGTAACACGGCTTTATTGTGACTCATGTATAACTGAAAATATAGGATATAGTACTATTATTAATAATGTCAACTGTCTGTCTGTAACACGGCTTTATTGTGACTCATGTATAACTGAAAATATAGGATATAATACTATTATTAATAATGTCAACTGTCTGTAACACGGCTTTATTGTGACTCATGTATAACTGAAAATATAGGATATAATACTATTATTAATAATGTCAACTGTCTGTAACATGACTTTAATGTGACTTATGTATAACTGAAAATATAGGATATAATACTATTATTAATAATGTCAACTGTCTGTAACACGGCTTTATTGTGACTCATGTATAACTGAAAATATAGGATATAATACTATTATTAATAATGTCAACTGTCTGTAACACGGCTTTATTGTGACTCATGTATAACTGAAAATATAGGATATAATACTATTATTAATAATGTCAACTGTCTGTATGTAACACGGCTTTATTGTGACTCATGTATAACTGAAAATATAGGATATAATACTATTATTAATAATGTCAACTGTCTGTCTGTAACACGGCTTTATTGTGACTCATGTATAACTGAAAATATAGGATATATAATACTATTATTAATAATGTCAACTGTCTGTAACACGGCTTTATTGTGACTCATGTATAACTGAAAATATAGGATATATAATACTATTATCAATAATATCAACTGTCTGTAACACGGCTTTATTGTGACTCATGTATAACTGAAAATATAGGATATATAATACTATTATCAATAATATCAACTGTCTGTAACATGGCTTTATTGTGACTCATATATAACTGAAAATATAGGATCTATAATACTATTATCAATAATATCAACTGTCTGTAACATGGCTTTATTGTGACTCATATATAACTGAAAATATAGGATATATAATACTATTATCAATAATATCAACTGTCTGTAACACGGCTTTATTGTGACTCATGTATAACTGAAAATATAGGATATAATACTATTATTAATAATGTCAACTGTCTGTAACACGGCTTTATTGTGACTCATGTATAACTGAAAATATAGGATATAATACTATTATCAATAATGTCAACTGTCTGTAACACGGCTTTATTGTGACTCATGTATAACTGAAAATATAGGATATAATACTATTATTAATAATGTCAACTGTCTGTAACACGGCTTTATTGTGACTCATGTATAACTGAAAATATAGGATATAATACTATTATTAATAATATCAACTGTCTGTAACACGGCTTTATTGTGACTCATGTATAACTGAAAATATAGGATATAATACTATTATTAATAATGTCAACTGTCTGTAACACGGCTTTATTGTGACTCATGTATAACTGAAAATATAGGATATAATACTATTATCAATAATATCAACTGTCTGTAACATGGCTTTATTGTGACTCATGTATAACTGAAAATATAGGATATAATACTATTATCAATAATGTCAACTGTCTGTAACATGGCTTTATTGTGACTCATGTATAACTGAAAATATAGGATATAATACTATTATTAATAATGTCAACTGTCTGTAACACGGCTTTATTGTGACTCATGTATAACTGAAAATATAGGATATATAATACTATTATTAATAATGTCAACTGTCTGTAACACGGCTTTATTGTGACTCATGTATAACTGAAAATATAGGATATAATACTATTATTAATAATGTCAACTGTCTGTCTGTAACACGGCTTTATTGTGACTCATGTATAACTGAAAATATAGGATATAATACTATTATTAATAATGTCAACTGTCTGTAACACGGCTTTATTGTGACTCATGTATAACTGAAAATATAGGATATAATACTATTATTAATAATGTCAACTGTCTGTAACACGGCTTTATTGTGACTCATGTATAACTGAAAATATAGGATATAATACTATTATTAATAATGTCAACTGTCTGTAACACGGCTTTATTGTGACTCATGTATAACTGAAAATATAGGATATAATACTATTATTAATAATGTCAACTGTCTGTAACACGGCTTTATTGTGACTCATGTATAACTGAAAATATAGGATATAATACTATTATTAATAATGTCAACTGTCTGTAACACGGCTTTATTGTGACTCATGTATAACTGAAAATATAGGATATATAATAGTATTATCAATAATATCAACTGTCTGTAACACGGCTTTATTGTGACTCATGTATAACTGAAAATATAGGATATAATACTATTATCAATAATGTCAACTGTCTGTAACACGGCTTTATTGTGATTCATGTATAACTGAAAATATAGGATATATAATACTATTATCAATAATATCAACTGTCTGTAACACGGCTTTATTGTGACTCATGTATAACTGAAAATATAGGATATAATACTATTATTAATAATGTCAACTGTCTGTAACACGGCTTTATTGTGACTCATGTATAACTGAAAATATAGGATATAATACTATTATTAATAATGTCAACTGTCTGTAACACGGCTTTATTGTGACTCATGTATAACTGAAAATATAGGATATAATACTATTATTAATAATGTCAACTGTCTGTAACACGGCTTTATTGTGACTCATGTATAACTGAAAATATAGGATATAATACTATTATTAATAATGTCAACTGTCTGTAACACGGCTTTATTGTGACTCATGTATAACTGAAAATATAGGATATAATACTATTATTAATAATGTCAACTGTCTGTAACACGGCTTTATTGTGACTCATGTATAACTGAAAATATAGGATATAATACTATTATTAATAATGTCAACTGTCTGTAACACGGCTTTATTGTGACTCATGTATAACTGAAAATATAGGATATAATACTATTATTAATAATGTCAACTGTCTGTAACACGGCTTTATTGTGACTCATGTATAACTGAAAATATAGGATATAATACTATTATTAATAATGTCAACTGTCTGTAACACGGCTTTATTGTGACTCATGTATAACTGAAAATATAGGATATAATACTATTATTAATAATGTCAACTGTCTGTAACACGGCTTTATTGTGACTCATGTATAACTGAAAATATAGGATATAATACTATTATTAATAATATCAACTGTCTGTCTGTAACACGGCTTTATTGTGACTCATGTATAACTGAAAATATAGGATATAATACTATTATTAATAATGTCAACTGTCTGTAACACGGCTTTATTGTGACTCATGTATAACTGAAAATATAGGATATAATACTATTATTAATAATGTCAACTGTCTGTAACACGGCTTTATTGTGACTCATGTATAACTGAAAATATAGGATATAATACTATTATCAATAATGTCAACTGTCTGTAACACGGCTTTATTGTGACTCATGTATAACTGAAAATATAGGATATAATACTATTATTAATAATGTCAACTGTCTGTAACACGGCTTTATTGTGACTCATCTATAACTGAAAATATAGGATATAATACTATTATTAATAATATCAACTGTCTGTAACACGGCTTTATTGTGACTCATGTATAACTGAAAATATAGGATATAATACTATTATTAATAATGTCAACTGTCTGTAACACGGCTTTATTGTGACTCATGTATAACTGAAAATATAGGATATAATACTATTATCAATAATATCAACTGTCTGTAACATGGCTTTATTGTGACTCATGTATAACTGAAAATATAGGATATAATACTATTATCAATAATGTCAACTGTCTGTAACATGGCTTTATTGTGACTCATGTATAACTGAAAATATAGGATATAATACTATTATTAATAATGTCAACTGTCTGTAACACGGCTTTATTGTGACTCATGTATAACTGAAAATATAGGATATATAATACTATTATTAATAATGTCAACTGTCTGTAACACGGCTTTATTGTGACTCATGTATAACTGAAAATATAGGATATAATACTATTATTAATAATGTCAACTGTCTGTCTGTAACACGGCTTTATTGTGACTCATGTATAACTGAAAATATAGGATATAATACTATTATTAATAATGTCAACTGTCTGTAACACGGCTTTATTGTGACTCATGTATAACTGAAAATATAGGATATAATACTATTATTAATAATGTCAACTGTCTGTAACACGGCTTTATTGTGACTCATGTATAACTGAAAATATAGGATATAATACTATTATTAATAATGTCAACTGTCTGTAACACGGCTTTATTGTGACTCATGTATAACTGAAAATATAGGATATAATACTATTATTAATAATGTCAACTGTCTGTAACACGGCTTTATTGTGACTCATGTATAACTGAAAATATAGGATATAATACTATTATTAATAATGTCAACTGTCTGTAACACGGCTTTATTGTGACTCATGTATAACTGAAAATATAGGATATATAATAGTATTATCAATAATATCAACTGTCTGTAACACGGCTTTATTGTGACTCATGTATAACTGAAAATATAGGATATAATACTATTATCAATAATGTCAACTGTCTGTAACACGGCTTTATTGTGATTCATGTATAACTGAAAATATAGGATATATAATACTATTATCAATAATATCAACTGTCTGTAACACGGCTTTATTGTGACTCATGTATAACTGAAAATATAGGATATAATACTATTATTAATAATGTCAACTGTCTGTAACACGGCTTTATTGTGACTCATGTATAACTGAAAATATAGGATATAATACTATTATCAATAATGTCAACTGTCTGTAACACGGCTTTATTGTGACTCATGTATAACTGAAAATATAGGATATAATACTATTATTAATAATGTCAACTGTCTGTAACACGGCTTTATTGTGACTCATGTATAACTGAAAATATAGGATATAGTACTATTATTAATAATGTCAACTGTCTGTCTGTAACACGGCTTTATTGTGACTCATGTATAACTGAAAATATAGGATATAATACTATTATTAATAATATCAACTGTCTGTCTGTAACACGGCTTTATTGTGACTCATGTATAACTGAAAATATAGGATATAATACTATTATTAATAATATCAACTGTCTGTAACAAGGCTTTATTGTGACTCATGTATAACTGAAAATATAGGATATAATACTATTATTAATAATATCAACTGTCTGTAACACCGCTTTATTGTGACTCATGTATAACTGAAAATATAGGATATAATACTATTATTAATAATATCAACTGTCTGTAACACGGCTTTATTGTGACTCATGTATAACTGAAAATATAGGATATAATACTATTATTAATAATGTCAACTGTCTGTAACACGGCTTTATTGTGACTCATGTATAACTGAAAATATAGGATATAATACTATTATTAATAATGTCAACTGTCTGTAACACGGCTTTATTGTGACTCATGTATAACTGAAAATATAGGATATAATACTATTATTAATAATGTCAACTGTCTGTAACACGGCTTTATTGTGACTCATGTATAACTGAAAATATAGGATATAGTACTATTATTAATAATGTCAACTGTCTGTCTGTAACACGGCTTTATTGTGACTCATGTATAACTGAAAATATAGGATATAATACTATTATTAATAATATCAACTGTCTGTAACACGGCTTTATTGTGACTCATGTATAACTGAAAATATAGGATATAATACTATTATTAATGATATCAACTGTCTGTAACACGGCTTTATTGTGACTCATGTATAACTGAAAATATAGGATATAATACTATTATTAATAATATCAACTGTCTGTAACACGGCTTTATTATGACTCAGGTATAACTGAAAATATAGGATATAATACTATTATTAATAATATCAACTGTCTGTAACACGGCTTTATTGTGACTCATGTATAACTGAAAATATAGGATATAGTACTATTATTAATAATGTCAACTGTCTGTCTGTAACACGGCTTTATTGTGACTCATGTATAACTGAAAATATAGGATATAATACTATTATTAATAATGTCAACTGTCTGTAACACGGCTTTATTGTGACTCATGTATAACTGAAAATATAGGATATAATACTATTATTAATAATGTCAACTGTCTGTAACATGACTTTAATGTGACTTATGTATAACTGAAAATATAGGATATAATACTATTATTAATAATGTCAACTGTCTGTAACACGGCTTTATTGTGACTCATGTATAACTGAAAATATAGGATATAATACTATTATTAATAATGTCAACTGTCTGTAACACGGCTTTATTGTGACTCATGTATAACTGAAAATATAGGATATAATACTATTATTAATAATGTCAACTGTCTGTATGTAACACGGCTTTATTGTGACTCATGTATAACTGAAAATATAGGATATAATACTATTATTAATAATGTCAACTGTCTGTCTGTAACACGGCTTTATTGTGACTCATGTATAACTGAAAATATAGGATATATAATACTATTATTAATAATGTCAACTGTCTGTAACACGGCTTTATTGTGACTCATGTATAACTGAAAATATAGGATATATAATACTATTATCAATAATATCAACTGTCTGTAACACGGCTTTATTGTGACTCATGTATAACTGAAAATATAGGATATATAATACTATTATCAATAATATCAACTGTCTGTAACATGGCTTTATTGTGACTCATATATAACTGAAAATATAGGATCTATAATACTATTATCAATAATATCAACTGTCTGTAACATGGCTTTATTGTGACTCATATATAACTGAAAATATAGGATATATAATACTATTATCAATAATATCAACTGTCTGTAACACGGCTTTATTGTGACTCATGTATAACTGAAAATATAGGATATAATACTATTATTAATAATGTCAACTGTCTGTAACACGGCTTTATTGTGACTCATGTATAACTGAAAATATAGGATATAATACTATTATCAATAATGTCAACTGTCTGTAACACGGCTTTATTGTGACTCATGTATAACTGAAAATATAGGATATAATACTATTATTAATAATGTCAACTGTCTGTAACACGGCTTTATTGTGACTCATGTATAACTGAAAATATAGGATATAATACTATTATTAATAATATCAACTGTCTGTAACACGGCTTTATTGTGACTCATGTATAACTGAAAATATAGGATATAATACTATTATTAATAATGTCAACTGTCTGTAACACGGCTTTATTGTGACTCATGTATAACTGAAAATATAGGATATAATACTATTATCAATAATATCAACTGTCTGTAACATGGCTTTATTGTGACTCATGTATAACTGAAAATATAGGATATAATACTATTATCAATAATGTCAACTGTCTGTAACATGGCTTTATTGTGACTCATGTATAACTGAAAATATAGGATATAATACTATTATTAATAATGTCAACTGTCTGTAACACGGCTTTATTGTGACTCATGTATAACTGAAAATATAGGATATATAATACTATTATTAATAATGTCAACTGTCTGTAACACGGCTTTATTGTGACTCATGTATAACTGAAAATATAGGATATAATACTATTATTAATAATGTCAACTGTCTGTCTGTAACACGGCTTTATTGTGACTCATGTATAACTGAAAATATAGGATATAATACTATTATTAATAATGTCAACTGTCTGTAACACGGCTTTATTGTGACTCATGTATAACTGAAAATATAGGATATAATACTATTATTAATAATGTCAACTGTCTGTAACACGGCTTTATTGTGACTCATGTATAACTGAAAATATAGGATATAATACTATTATTAATAATGTCAACTGTCTGTAACACGGCTTTATTGTGACTCATGTATAACTGAAAATATAGGATATAATACTATTATTAATAATGTCAACTGTCTGTAACACGGCTTTATTGTGACTCATGTATAACTGAAAATATAGGATATAATACTATTATTAATAATGTCAACTGTCTGTAACACGGCTTTATTGTGACTCATGTATAACTGAAAATATAGGATATAATACTATTATTAATAATGTCAACTGTCTGTAACACGGCTTTATTGTGACTCATGTATAACTGAAAATATAGGATATAATACTATTATTAATAATGTCAACTGTCTGTAACACGGCTTTATTGTGACTCATGTATAACTGAAAATATAGGATATAATACTATTATTAATAATGTCAACTGTCTGTAACACGGCTTTATTGTGACTCATGTATAACTGAAAATATAGGATATAATACTATTATTAATAATATCAACTGTCTGTCTGTAACACGGCTTTATTGTGACTCATGTATAACTGAAAATATAGGATATAATACTATTATTAATAATGTCAACTGTCTGTAACACGGCTTTATTGTGACTCATGTATAACTGAAAATATAGGATATAATACTATTATTAATAATGTCAACTGTCTGTAACACGGCTTTATTGTGACTCATGTATAACTGAAAATATAGGATATAATACTATTATCAATAATGTCAACTGTCTGTAACACGGCTTTATTGTGACTCATGTATAACTGAAAATATAGGATATAATACTATTATTAATAATGTCAACTGTCTGTAACACGGCTTTATTGTGACTCATCTATAACTGAAAATATAGGATATAATACTATTATTAATAATATCAACTGTCTGTAACACGGCTTTATTGTGACTCATGTATAACTGAAAATATAGGATATAATACTATTATTAATAATGTCAACTGTCTGTAACACGGCTTTATTGTGACTCATGTATAACTGAAAATATAGGATATAATACTATTATCAATAATATCAACTGTCTGTAACATGGCTTTATTGTGACTCATGTATAACTGAAAATATAGGATATAATACTATTATCAATAATGTCAACTGTCTGTAACATGGCTTTATTGTGACTCATGTATAACTGAAAATATAGGATATAATACTATTATTAATAATGTCAACTGTCTGTAACACGGCTTTATTGTGACTCATGTATAACTGAAAATATAGGATATATAATACTATTATTAATAATGTCAACTGTCTGTAACACGGCTTTATTGTGACTCATGTATAACTGAAAATATAGGATATAATACTATTATTAATAATGTCAACTGTCTGTCTGTAACACGGCTTTATTGTGACTCATGTATAACTGAAAATATAGGATATAATACTATTATTAATAATGTCAACTGTCTGTAACACGGCTTTATTGTGACTCATGTATAACTGAAAATATAGGATATAATACTATTATTAATAATGTCAACTGTCTGTAACACGGCTTTATTGTGACTCATGTATAACTGAAAATATAGGATATAATACTATTATTAATAATGTCAACTGTCTGTAACACGGCTTTATTGTGACTCATGTATAACTGAAAATATAGGATATAATACTATTATTAATAATGTCAACTGTCTGTAACACGGCTTTATTGTGACTCATGTATAACTGAAAATATAGGATATAATACTATTATTAATAATGTCAACTGTCTGTAACACGGCTTTATTGTGACTCATGTATAACTGAAAATATAGGATATATAATAGTATTATCAATAATATCAACTGTCTGTAACACGGCTTTATTGTGACTCATGTATAACTGAAAATATAGGATATAATACTATTATCAATAATGTCAACTGTCTGTAACACGGCTTTATTGTGATTCATGTATAACTGAAAATATAGGATATATAATACTATTATCAATAATATCAACTGTCTGTAACACGGCTTTATTGTGACTCATGTATAACTGAAAATATAGGATATAATACTATTATTAATAATGTCAACTGTCTGTAACACGGCTTTATTGTGACTCATGTATAACTGAAAATATAGGATATAATACTATTATCAATAATGTCAACTGTCTGTAACACGGCTTTATTGTGACTCATGTATAACTGAAAATATAGGATATAATACTATTATTAATAATGTCAACTGTCTGTAACACGGCTTTATTGTGACTCATGTATAACTGAAAATATAGGATATAGTACTATTATTAATAATGTCAACTGTCTGTCTGTAACACGGCTTTATTGTGACTCATGTATAACTGAAAATATAGGATATAATACTATTATTAATAATATCAACTGTCTGTCTGTAACACGGCTTTATTGTGACTCATGTATAACTGAAAATATAGGATATAATACTATTATTAATAATATCAACTGTCTGTAACAAGGCTTTATTGTGACTCATGTATAACTGAAAATATAGGATATAATACTATTATTAATAATATCAACTGTCTGTAACACCGCTTTATTGTGACTCATGTATAACTGAAAATATAGGATATAATACTATTATTAATAATATCAACTGTCTGTAACACGGCTTTATTGTGACTCATGTATAACTGAAAATATAGGATATAATACTATTATTAATAATGTCAACTGTCTGTAACACGGCTTTATTGTGACTCATGTATAACTGAAAATATAGGATATAATACTATTATTAATAATGTCAACTGTCTGTAACACGGCTTTATTGTGACTCATGTATAACTGAAAATATAGGATATAATACTATTATTAATAATGTCAACTGTCTGTAACACGGCTTTATTGTGACTCATGTATAACTGAAAATATAGGATATAGTACTATTATTAATAATGTCAACTGTCTGTCTGTAACACGGCTTTATTGTGACTCATGTATAACTGAAAATATAGGATATAATACTATTATTAATAATATCAACTGTCTGTAACACGGCTTTATTGTGACTCATGTATAACTGAAAATATAGGATATAATACTATTATTAATGATATCAACTGTCTGTAACACGGCTTTATTGTGACTCATGTATAACTGAAAATATAGGATATAATACTATTATTAATAATATCAACTGTCTGTAACACGGCTTTATTATGACTCAGGTATAACTGAAAATATAGGATATAATACTATTATTAATAATATCAACTGTCTGTAACACGGCTTTATTGTGACTCATGTATAACTGAAAATATAGGATATAGTACTATTATTAATAATGTCAACTGTCTGTCTGTAACACGGCTTTATTGTGACTCATGTATAACTGAAAATATAGGATATAATACTATTATTAATAATGTCAACTGTCTGTAACACGGCTTTATTGTGACTCATGTATAACTGAAAATATAGGATATAATACTATTATTAATAATGTCAACTGTCTGTAACATGACTTTAATGTGACTTATGTATAACTGAAAATATAGGATATAATACTATTATTAATAATGTCAACTGTCTGTAACACGGCTTTATTGTGACTCATGTATAACTGAAAATATAGGATATAATACTATTATTAATAATGTCAACTGTCTGTAACACGGCTTTATTGTGACTCATGTATAACTGAAAATATAGGATATAATACTATTATTAATAATGTCAACTGTCTGTATGTAACACGGCTTTATTGTGACTCATGTATAACTGAAAATATAGGATATAATACTATTATTAATAATGTCAACTGTCTGTCTGTAACACGGCTTTATTGTGACTCATGTATAACTGAAAATATAGGATATATAATACTATTATTAATAATGTCAACTGTCTGTAACACGGCTTTATTGTGACTCATGTATAACTGAAAATATAGGATATATAATACTATTATCAATAATATCAACTGTCTGTAACACGGCTTTATTGTGACTCATGTATAACTGAAAATATAGGATATATAATACTATTATCAATAATATCAACTGTCTGTAACATGGCTTTATTGTGACTCATATATAACTGAAAATATAGGATCTATAATACTATTATCAATAATATCAACTGTCTGTAACATGGCTTTATTGTGACTCATATATAACTGAAAATATAGGATATATAATACTATTATCAATAATATCAACTGTCTGTAACACGGCTTTATTGTGACTCATGTATAACTGAAAATATAGGATATAATACTATTATTAATAATGTCAACTGTCTGTAACACGGCTTTATTGTGACTCATGTATAACTGAAAATATAGGATATAATACTATTATCAATAATGTCAACTGTCTGTAACACGGCTTTATTGTGACTCATGTATAACTGAAAATATAGGATATAATACTATTATTAATAATGTCAACTGTCTGTAACACGGCTTTATTGTGACTCATGTATAACTGAAAATATAGGATATAATACTATTATTAATAATATCAACTGTCTGTAACACGGCTTTATTGTGACTCATGTATAACTGAAAATATAGGATATAATACTATTATTAATAATGTCAACTGTCTGTAACACGGCTTTATTGTGACTCATGTATAACTGAAAATATAGGATATAATACTATTATCAATAATATCAACTGTCTGTAACATGGCTTTATTGTGACTCATGTATAACTGAAAATATAGGATATAATACTATTATCAATAATGTCAACTGTCTGTAACATGGCTTTATTGTGACTCATGTATAACTGAAAATATAGGATATAATACTATTATTAATAATGTCAACTGTCTGTAACACGGCTTTATTGTGACTCATGTATAACTGAAAATATAGGATATATAATACTATTATTAATAATGTCAACTGTCTGTAACACGGCTTTATTGTGACTCATGTATAACTGAAAATATAGGATATAATACTATTATTAATAATGTCAACTGTCTGTCTGTAACACGGCTTTATTGTGACTCATGTATAACTGAAAATATAGGATATAATACTATTATTAATAATGTCAACTGTCTGTAACACGGCTTTATTGTGACTCATGTATAACTGAAAATATAGGATATAATACTATTATTAATAATGTCAACTGTCTGTAACACGGCTTTATTGTGACTCATGTATAACTGAAAATATAGGATATAATACTATTATTAATAATGTCAACTGTCTGTAACACGGCTTTATTGTGACTCATGTATAACTGAAAATATAGGATATAATACTATTATTAATAATGTCAACTGTCTGTAACACGGCTTTATTGTGACTCATGTATAACTGAAAATATAGGATATAATACTATTATTAATAATGTCAACTGTCTGTAACACGGCTTTATTGTGACTCATGTATAACTGAAAATATAGGATATATAATAGTATTATCAATAATATCAACTGTCTGTAACACGGCTTTATTGTGACTCATGTATAACTGAAAATATAGGATATAATACTATTATCAATAATGTCAACTGTCTGTAACACGGCTTTATTGTGATTCATGTATAACTGAAAATATAGGATATATAATACTATTATCAATAATATCAACTGTCTGTAACACGGCTTTATTGTGACTCATGTATAACTGAAAATATAGGATATAATACTATTATTAATAATGTCAACTGTCTGTAACACGGCTTTATTGTGACTCATGTATAACTGAAAATATAGGATATAATACTATTATTAATAATGTCAACTGTCTGTAACACGGCTTTATTGTGACTCATGTATAACTGAAAATATAGGATATAATACTATTATTAATAATGTCAACTGTCTGTAACACGGCTTTATTGTGACTCATGTATAACTGAAAATATAGGATATAATACTATTATTAATAATGTCAACTGTCTGTAACACGGCTTTATTGTGACTCATGTATAACTGAAAATATAGGATATAATACTATTATTAATAATGTCAACTGTCTGTAACACGGCTTTATTGTGACTCATGTATAACTGAAAATATAGGATATAATACTATTATTAATAATGTCAACTGTCTGTAACACGGCTTTATTGTGACTCATGTATAACTGAAAATATAGGATATAATACTATTATTAATAATGTCAACTGTCTGTAACACGGCTTTATTGTGACTCATGTATAACTGAAAATATAGGATATAATACTATTATTAATAATGTCAACTGTCTGTAACACGGCTTTATTGTGACTCATGTATAACTGAAAATATAGGATATAATACTATTATTAATAATGTCAACTGTCTGTAACACGGCTTTATTGTGACTCATGTATAACTGAAAATATAGGATATAATACTATTATTAATAATATCAACTGTCTGTCTGTAACACGGCTTTATTGTGACTCATGTATAACTGAAAATATAGGATATAATACTATTATTAATAATGTCAACTGTCTGTAACACGGCTTTATTGTGACTCATGTATAACTGAAAATATAGGATATAATACTATTATTAATAATGTCAACTGTCTGTAACACGGCTTTATTGTGACTCATGTATAACTGAAAATATAGGATATAATACTATTATCAATAATGTCAACTGTCTGTAACACGGCTTTATTGTGACTCATGTATAACTGAAAATATAGGATATAATACTATTATTAATAATGTCAACTGTCTGTAACACGGCTTTATTGTGACTCATGTATAACTGAAAATATAGGATATAATACTATTATTAATAATATCAACTGTCTGTAACACGGCTTTATTGTGACTCATGTATAACTGAAAATATAGGATATAATACTATTATTAATAATGTCAACTGTCTGTAACACGGCTTTATTGTGACTCATGTATAACTGAAAATATAGGATATAATACTATTATCAATAATATCAACTGTCTGTAACATGGCTTTATTGTGACTCATGTATAACTGAAAATATAGGATATAATACTATTATCAATAATGTCAACTGTCTGTAACATGGCTTTATTGTGACTCATGTATAACTGAAAATATAGGATATAATACTATTATTAATAATGTCAACTGTCTGTAACACGGCTTTATTGTGACTCATGTATAACTGAAAATATAGGATATATAATACTATTATTAATAATGTCAACTGTCTGTAACACGGCTTTATTGTGACTCATGTATAACTGAAAATATAGGATATAATACTATTATTAATAATGTCAACTGTCTGTCTGTAACACGGCTTTATTGTGACTCATGTATAACTGAAAATATAGGATATAATACTATTATTAATAATGTCAACTGTCTGTAACACGGCTTTATTGTGACTCATGTATAACTGAAAATATAGGATATAATACTATTATTAATAATGTCAACTGTCTGTAACACGGCTTTATTGTGACTCATGTATAACTGAAAATATAGGATATAATACTATTATTAATAATGTCAACTGTCTGTAACACGGCTTTATTGTGACTCATGTATAACTGAAAATATAGGATATAATACTATTATTAATAATGTCAACTGTCTGTAACACGGCTTTATTGTGACTCATGTATAACTGAAAATATAGGATATAATACTATTATTAATAATGTCAACTGTCTGTAACACGGCTTTATTGTGACTCATGTATAACTGAAAATATAGGATATATAATAGTATTATCAATAATATCAACTGTCTGTAACACGGCTTTATTGTGACTCATGTATAACTGAAAATATAGGATATAATACTATTATCAATAATGTCAACTGTCTGTAACACGGCTTTATTGTGATTCATGTATAACTGAAAATATAGGATATATAATACTATTATCAATAATATCAACTGTCTGTAACACGGCTTTATTGTGACTCATGTATAACTGAAAATATAGGATATTATACTATTATTAATAATGTCAACTGTCTGTAACACGGCTTTATTGTGACTCATGTATAACTGAAAATATAGGATATAATACTATTATTAATAATGTCAACTGTCTGTAACACGGCTTTATTGTGACTCATGTATAACTGAAAATATAGGATATAATACTATTATTAATAATGTCAACTGTCTGTAACACGGCTTTATTGTGACTCATGTATAACTGAAAATATAGGATATAATACTATTATTAATAATGTCAACTGTCTGTAACACGGCTTTATTGTGACTCATGTATAACTGAAAATATAGGATATAATACTATTATTAATAATGTCAACTGTCTGTAACACGGCTTTATTGTGACTCATGTATAACTGAAAATATAGGATATAATACTATTATTAATAATGTCAACTGTCTGTAACACGGCTTTATTGTGACTCATGTATAACTGAAAATATAGGATATAATACTATTATTAATAATGTCAACTGTCTGTAACACGGCTTTATTGTGACTCATGTATAACTGAAAATATAGGATATAATACTATTATTAATAATGTCAACTGTCTGTAACACGGCTTTATTGTGACTCATGTATAACTGAAAATATAGGATATAATACTATTATTAATAATGTCAACTGTCTGTAACACGGCTTTATTGTGACTCATGTATAACTGAAAATATAGGATATAATACTATTATTAATAATGTCAACTGTCTGTAACACGGCTTTATTGTGACTCATGTATAACTGAAAATATAGGATATAATACTATTATTAATAATGTCAACTGTCTGTAACACGGCTTTATTGTGACTCATGTATAACTGAAAATATAGGATATAATACTATTATTAATAATGTCAACTGTCTGTAACACGGCTTTATTGTGAGATAATAATCAATTATATACAATTGGAGCAGCTCTGTCCATATCTTAAACTTGGATATGCATGATAACTTGTTTTGGAGCTGAGACATTATCAGTTGTGTGGTTAAATTTTTCAGGGTACCAAGTGAGATTCATTTTGATGTAAATTAGTATACCCATAAATCCTTGTGTGATGAGGCAACTCATGGTAATTTTTTTTTTTAAATTTAATACTTCGAACACATTTAATAGCTCCATAGTTTTTACACATTTATTCTATGTTCCTCTACTTTTCAAATCAACACAAATGGTTAAGCTCAGTGACTTATCAAAAATATGTCCAATTTCAATACACAGAGATTTTTTGTTTACACACAACTTTTGAGTTCCTCAAATTTTGGGATACTGACCCAGTTGGTTAAAATGTCTGACCAAATTTGTCAAAATTTCAAATACTATGCTATAGGTGGTACCACTACAAACAGAACTATTAAGCTACAGTGAATTTTATTGCAAGCTTTTGTAATTAAGAGATGAGGTTAAGTTTACTGTTAATAAACTTACATATTTAGCACAAGAAGACACATCAACAGCGATGTCCTGTCCAGAAGCAGCAGCACCAAGGCAGACAACTCTTTTACCAGTAAACTGTTCAGGATGTCTATAACAATGACTGTGGATTACCTCCCCTTTAAAATCATCTAGACCAGGAATTTTTGGATAAAGCGGTACCTCATAATGCCTGAAAAATATATAATAAACATGATATACATTGGTTTTATGATTTATAATCAGACAATTGTCTAAAAGATATCTCTTCAAAAATCTCTGAAGTGCACATCAATGTATGTATTGGTAAACTGGCGATACATAATCATAACAAAACATTGTGTATGGAAAAAAAATATATTCTAAATATTGTCATGCTAACTTCCTGCTGGTATGAAAGAACAATGAATCATATTCTGTTCATGTATATGCTATAAAATGAAATACTGTAAACCAACTTATTTTCGTGTACTTAATTTCGTGTTTTACTCCTTTTAGACCACTTCATGGCTATTTAATTTCGCAATTTTCTGAAGTTCAATATGGAACGAATCATGTATAACATATTTGCGTTGTTTTTCTATTCGCGAAAATCACTATAATAAATTGCTCGCGAAAATAAGTTGGTTTACAGTATTGAAGAAGTAAGTAAAATGAATAGGTATAAAAACATTCATCAACATAAACAAAGTGTTAACTGGTTTATTTATACTGGAGCAAGTGCATGACATGTAAATTATCTTGAATCTAATCATACTGCTGGTTAAAAATGTTAATATTTCTAAAATACACAATAATACAATGTTTGCAATTAGAAGTACACATTTTCTGAGCTGATATAATTTTACATGTGAGTTCAATTTACATATTATTATATGGATAAGGAGATGTGTTTACTTCATAATAATCTACGATAACTTAAATATAAACATGAAAAAGGTAAAAATAACTTTACTAGTATAACAGTATAGCTCAAAAGGTAACATTCTAGAGGAAGACAAGACAACACATCCTGCTCTTCATACTAACTAAGGTATTACTACTAAATACAGTAAACTAGTTGGAGAGGCATCAAATACCCTTCGGAAAAATAGCTGTAACCTGTTTGGTATTAAACCTATAAATCCCACCAGTTCTCAGATAGGATCATTAGACACTATGATGTTTTTGTAGTGAGAGATCCCCTATATATACAACATGCTGTTAATTTAGATAATAAAATTTACCCATTACAAACCATAATATACTGTTAATTTAGATAATAAAATTTACCCATTACAAACCATAATATACTGTTAATTTAGATAATAAAATTTACCCATTACAAACCATAACAACATCAAATATTTCTGTTTTTATTTCATCTCTTTGTCCTACATTACTGTATGACACATGCCATTGTGTTTTGTCACCATCAACTTCTGGACGGACATGTTGTACCAAAGTCTCAAACTACATCAAATAAATTATATTTCAAATTCAATACATGTAATAGAATTTGCTTTTAAATATATATAAACATTTTCTTAGTTTCCATGAAATATAAGCAACAATGAATTCAAATTTTATAATTCATCAAATACAATTAAATTAGTAGTTCTTAACTACTTTTTTTTTAAAGTCAAATTTTAAGGAACACCAACATTTAGACCTTTTTGGGGTCCAAAATAGAACATGACAACAAATTTTACTATTTCTTTAACAATGTCATAATTTTTAGATCGACACTAGATTCATGCACTGTGCACAATTTATGAAATTTTTCTGAGTTGCATTGACTGAGGAATACAATGCTTATAATTTACTTTCATTTATACATCTGTCCATAATTTTGTACCCAGAATATGTAAGTGTATATTTCTTGAATGGGTGGGATGTGCACTATGTTGAGCTCAACATGGGTTTTTTTTATCTTCAAAGTAGTAAAATAACTGATATATATATATATACATCTCCATGCCTTATATATCATGTACTGAACTACGCCGCTAGATTAAGACTGACGTGGAAAGGTAACACATGCCCACCGAAAGCTCTTTTTATGAGAGCCCAGGTGGTCGTGTGGTCTAGCGGGACGGCTGCAGTGCAGGCGATTTGGTGTCACGATATCACAGTAGCATGGGTTTGAATCCCCGCGAGGGAAGAACCAAAAATTTGCGAAAGCAAATTTACAGATCTAACATTGTTGGGTTGATGTTTAGACAAGTTATATATATATATATATATATGTGAAGTCATACCAATTTTATTTACCTAAATGTAATCTATACAAGTGCTCAATAAATATAAATATAAATATATACCTTTATACATTTGTGGAGATCATAATGTTTTGTATATTCTTGGAGGTATTCTAAAACATCATCATGTTTTATAAATGAAGGAAGAGAGGATCTGAATGGAAAACCTGGAAATGCCATTACTTCTTTTGGTAGATTTGTCCTGAAAATATATATAGAAAAGCTGTTTTCTGACCGAAGTGTTAACCTTTTGTGATAGTAAATGTTTATTTCACATCCATTGGCCTCTTTTGGATAGTTGTTTCATACAAAATCAAATCACATCTCTTTATTCTTTTTCAATTAAACCTACTGAATAATAATTACCATGGTTACAGGCATCTTTAAGCTGAACATTCATTTCTTCTGTGAGAATATGACTAAAATTAAGTTCTATAATTCATGTAATTTTCATATTGATTAACAACAAAATATCTTAAATAACTTGTTAATTTGATTACTGTGACTTTTCATATTCATACAAAATGTTGAAAGATATAGTACTGACAGAAAAAAATTACTCGAAAAAGGGTATCCCAAAAAAAATAGTCTCCATTTTGCAGAATCTTGAATCCTCATTTGTTTAATTGGTCTGAATGTGCAAAGAATATGGTTGAATAAATAAACTCATCAAAGACCCCAGGATGAAAATTTTATATTTATGTGCTTTTTGTCTACTTAAGACTCATCAGCAGCGCTCAATTAAAAAAAATGTTTAAAAGGCCAAATAAAGTATGAAGTTGAAGAGCATTTAGGACCAAAAATTCCTAAAAGTTTTGCCAAATACAGCTAAGGTAATCTATTCCTGAGGTAGAAAAGCCTTAATATTTCAAAAGTTTTGTTAACCATTAATTTATATTTATAAATATATCAATGATAACTCTAGACTGTACAGAAGTGCTGACTACTGGGCTGGTGATACCCTCCAGAAATAAATTTCCACAAGCAGAGAAAAAAGTGTGGTAGAGGTTCCTCATATAGATTTCTATCATATCATTTTCAACAGATTTGTAAAATATTTGTTTGTTTGTATAAATGACAAATATATATCCCCTTACAGAGGAATGTTTTTTTAATTCATTTCCATATAAAATTCCTGATAAAAAGGAAGATTATCATTACATTTCATATACATGTATATGATTTTATATACCTCAAGTTCTTGTACATGCTTGATTGTACAGGAAGACCATATTTATCACTGCCTGTTTCCTCTGTGTATATCCATGTCCCACCTTCTGATGGGTTTTTATCAAAACACACAGTATGGAAAATATTTGGACGAGCAGTAAGATGTCTTACAGCACACAGCCCTGCAGCACCAGCTCCAATAATAGCTACTCTTATAGCCATAATCTTCTGTCAATAAAAAGAATAAAAATCACATAACAGCTACTTTTATAGCCATAATATAATGCACATCAGAAAACAAAATAATCACATCATTCAAACTCAAAGTATGGTACTTTATCATTCAAGAGGTGAGTATCATAATCAATTCAAATAGAAACAAATGCATAAATATATAATGTAAAAGGGAAAGATATATATAGGAACACCAACAAGGTATATAACTTGTAGGAGATAATAAAGTTGATAATTTTAAAACAGTATTGAAGATTAATAATTTATATTCAATTTGGCAGAACATGATTGTAAACCTGGAGTGACATTTTTTCAGAATGCATGAATTAGAGGAAAAGGGTCCCCATGAGGAGTGTCATTTTTTCAAGAAGAATAACTTGCACAGAAATAGAAGATATTTTGGAATAGAAAAAAATTATAGAGAATATTGTACTCACTGATTTACAAAATTTAATATTTTACAGAAAAAAATTATCTAACATTAATATTATCAGATTTTATGTGTAGACTTTTGAAAACTGAATGACAAAACTATGACAGATGCATATCTAATCCCTGGCATTTAAGACTGTTTAAATATCATGAATATCCTTCGTTATTCACATCTTTAGATCTGGATATTTCAAATGTGGTAGTTTTATATTTAGACAACATAATTGTGATTGGAAAGGATTCAAAAGAGTGTCTTTAAAATCTGTGACATGGTATAGGGTTATGACCAGACCAGGACCTGCTTATCCTTCAGAAGAGCCTGAGATCACCCCAGTTTCTGGTGGGGTTTGTGTTGATCAGTCTTTAGATTTTTATCTTGTATTTTTTTACATTGCAACTATCTATTTTAGCCAACATGCAGTCATTGTAGTAGTTTTACCATGTTCATGATGTAACAAATGTTTAAATCTCAAGGTACATGTAATAAACAAAATCTGAGGGAATGCAATGATTTCCAAAAAGAGCGAGACAAGGGTGGTCAACAACAGTATGAATGAGCTCAATACTTCCAGAATGTCAGATCTTACAGGGCTTGACAACAACTAAGGTCCAACTTTTCGGTGGGAAAAGTAAATGACAGTAGAGATTTGATATTCATGATATTGGAGACTGTTTGTATATCTTTCAACATGTTCAAAGAAATATTGCATAAGGCAAGCTTATCAAAATATTTATTTTCTTTCAATGTCCATGCTAACAGCAGTATTTCTTAAGTGCTCAACCTTAACTGCTATAAGCATGGTATCAGGTCCATTCGCGCCCAATATACTTTCGCACCCTACACGTTCGCGCCTTGCACTTTCGCACCCAAGGTCCGTTCGCACTCTACACGTTCGCGCCCAATTTTAATTCAAATTCCAGTTGAATAATTGGAAAATCATGATAATTGTTGTTTCTAATTTCTTTCGTGTAAATACTGAATGTAATTATAACTTGGTATGAGTAAAAGATTGAAGATTTTAAATGAAAACACAAAAAAAAATGTTTTTAACAGCTTGGTCCCTTTGATCTGAAACAATAAAACAATAAAATATATCAACACACTATTATAACCAAAACATGATCATGATGATCAAACATGATAAAATTTATTGAACACACAAAAAAAAAACGTAGTCAGAATATCACTTAATTTTGAAACAAGTCAATGAAACAAAGTTATAGCAATACACTAACCAAAACATGATTAAGAGTTATTTTTAACACAAAATAAAATGTTGACAGAATCCCGCTTTATTTAGAAAGGAATATATTTTTTTTAACAATACACTATCCAAAACATAATTAAGATTTATTCAACACAATAAAAAATAGTGTCTCACTTTATTTTGAGACAACGAAAACAATAATATTTATAAGAATACTACTTGCCAAAACTTGATTACAAAGTTATTAAACCTAAGACCAATTAAAATTGGGCGCGAACATGTAGTGTGCGAACGGACTTCGGGTGTGAACATGTAGGGTGCGAAAGTGAAAGGGGGCGAACATGAGTGGGTGCGAACATGAATGGGCGCGAACGGACCCGGATTCTATAAGCATGATAAGTAAATATTGGTTTATAATGAAGATTGACTCCGTCCAGAAAATGAATACTGGCAATGACTGATTTAAATTTGGATTAAAACTATATTATTTTTGTAAATTCTTAAAGTATAACTTAAAATGCAATGCAAGGTATTTAATTATGAAGCCAAACGCTACATAGACATGTACTTAACTAGCAGATAATTTGATACATGTACAAGTGGGTCATTAGAGCTAATTTTATCTTAGTTTTTTACCGACTCTAAATAAAGCTTATTTAATTTCGAAATTTAAATATGCTTGATAAATAAAAGTTAGGATTGCAATTATTCTAACCTTAATTTTTATCGTTGCTATTTAGTCCAAATAAAAAATGAAATAGCCTTGCCAGACTTCATAATTATTTGGACTAGTTACTATTTAGCTAGCTTTATTTTACGTTCTCTGCCAGTTTTAATTAATCCCACGCTCTTCAACTTGAATGTCATTCAGTTTTCCTAAAATTATTTTGCGTATTTATAAGTTTTACCTTTCTCTAAGATCCTGTCAGTTCGCAATCAGCTGTTTCGTAATATGGAATCTGTTCGACTTTTGAATATTTTTCATTGAACCATCAGTGCTTTAAATGAAAACTATTTAAGACAATCAGTTATTAATATCAATATATGTATGGAATGAAAATATGAATGGAGATGACAATTCGTTAAAACGATTTACTATTTGAATTTTAAAACATAGTACAATAAAAATGCTAAAACAACACACCCTAGTACCCAACAGCAGTACACACTTCGGTCGATTGTGGTCTCAATTTAAAGGCAATCATTGAACTCCATCTTTTCTGAAAACTTTTTAAAATTCAGGGACTATTAAATAACTCATTTTTAAATTCAAATTTTATCAAATATGGATATTGTAAATTATGGAAAGCAATATCTAAATTTCTCTATGGTACGAATTCGTTGCGACTGCAGAGTACAATCCAAGATGTCAGCCTCCATGAAAAAAAAAGTCATATTTTTTTAAAGGAAAAAATAACAAACAAATAATGTTTATTTCAGCTGAAAGTAAAGAGAAGGATTTTGAAGGATATACATTGATTTTTGTAAGGTTAATTTTTAATAAGAGACAGACATTACCTGTGAATGGGGAAGAAATATGTATGAATTTTTTTTTTTAACTTAAGGTTCATCATAAGGAATTGAAAAATATGGCCGTGTTTACACCTCAAAAATTACTATGAGTACAAACAAACTGGTACATCTAGGAAAGTTTTAAGGCATGGCAGGAACTTGATATATAAAAGTTATATGAAGTCTACGTTTCAGAAAATTAAAAACTTACCTGCATTTTGATGTGCATTTTTTTCCAGTCTGCAGAAGATAGCAAAATAAACAAACACCCGAGTTTCATTTGATATGGTCCACTCAGTTACACAGTTTAAACCTGTTAAATCACCTATTGTTAACAGGTGTCTATTGTCCATCTATTGTCCATTTAAATCAATACTACTCACAACATTGATTATACGAGGGGAGCTTCTCAATCGTTTTCACTACTTAGTTAATTTTTGCACCTTCTGCAGGAACGAAAAAAAATGGATAGCAAAATCTAGAAAAGTTTATAAATTACTGAAACATAAAATGCATTTAAAATTTATATATCTAGTTCCTGCCATCCCTTAAAACTGTTGCAGGTGTATAGGTTAGTCTGTACTCCGAGTATAATTTGGTGTGTAAATACGGCCATTTTAGCCAAAAGGTTATGATGAACCTTAAATATTTGTTAAAAAAAGAAAGGGAAATACAGTAACGTTTCCGATTTTGTTCTGTTGCATGTACAATGTAAACAAAGAAACGCAATGCATCAGGTAACGTTAATTCATATCAAAGACAAAAAAATATTGAAAATGAAATATTGGTATTGTGTTCCTTGAGTTCCTATATTTTACTAGACTACTCAAAGTCTCATGACAAAGAGACCTGAAGAAGGATGTAGATTTCTGCGTTCTGCACAAATGTGGGAATAAAAAAAAGCGACAAAAAAAATCGATTTTGAGTTCATTTGCATGATTAGTACAATGAAAATTTCAGGAACTTTTCCCCGATATTTTTTTTATTTTTTATTATTGATTTTTCTACTGTAATAGGGGACTACGTCCCGATATAATATGTATATTATTTAAAGTCTACAATGGCATGAATGGAAATAAAATTAAAATTCAGACTTCTGATGTTTCTGTAGTCCAAATAACTAGCCTTGCCAGATGTCATAATTATTTGGACTAATGTTTCTGGAGCATTCAAAATTTATTAGATATTGTTAAAGTTTAGATGATGAAAATATTAGTTTGCTGTAATAGTTATTATCCCCTGTGTAATGAGTTGTGGGGGTACATGGAAATAACGGAGTCTCATCCATGGAGTTGTAGACTCTGCTCTCACAGGTATAATTCGATCTTCCTAGATTTTATAAAAAACTTATAGAGCCCTACTATAGGTTAATATCAGCAATAGCTCTGACAACTTTTTTATGCACCTTGATTATATCAAATGTAAGGAAAATGGCTTCCTTACCACTATCAAGGAGACAGTCTTGCCGGATTTAATTTTTTTTTTTTACTACAGGTTAATATCAGCAATATCTCAGACAAGTTCTGAAACTGTGACCGCTCAACTAGTGACAGATCCAGATCTGTTCATAAGGGTGGGGGCCAGCTGACTGACCTAAAAAGGGGGGGGGGGCACTCCAGTCATGCTTCAGTGATTCCCTATATAATTAACCAAATTTCCCCCACAAAATTGCAGGCCCCCCCCCTGGATCCGCCTATGTCAACTTTTAAAAAAAAATGTATGGAAAATGGCCTTGTTAGCTCTCTCATGGGTATAACTCTTGCCAATTTTTTAAAAGACCATACTAGAATATAGGCATTGGCAGATCCAGGGGGGGTATGGGGGCTGGACCTCCCTCCCCATTTTTTTGGCCAATCAATGTATTTGAATGGGGACATTTAGTTGGAATCCCCCCTTTGACTTGTGTTGGGTACCCCCCGCCCTTTTTTAAATGGCTGGAGGTTGGATCCGCCCCTGAAAGGACCTTTATCAGGATTTTGGGATCGGGTGTTTTTAAGCTCAGGATCTTTGGGATTGACCCTTTTAGGATCCAGGAATTCTTTTTTCGAATTTAGGGATGTCGGGATTTTAATTTATTTAAATTTCAGGACCTCAGGATTTTGTGTTTTTTTTGTTCGGGATTTCAGGATCAGGACCCTTCCCCCCCTTCAGTATCAGTAGGAAATCTTGGACAGTGGAATTGGCAGTTGATATGATTATCTCTACATTAAGTACATGCATATGTGTTTTTATTACAGCCAGCAGTATCAGTAGGAAATGTTGGACAGTTGGCAGTTGATATGATTATCTCCACATTATGGATGGAGAGAATTGGTTATATTTATCATGACAGTATTTTACCATTAGTTGGAAATGATCCTTTTGCTCATCCTGAATCAATTTCCTGTAAAATTGTCACAAATTGTGAAGGTAATAAAGTTCATCTTAAATATATAGTAAAATGTGATAGCATTTTAAAATTATTATGTAAACATGAGGTGTTTTTTAAGTTTGAGTTGAGATTGATAATAAAAATAAACAAATGTCTTCTTCAAAAATTCCCACAAACATATTAGACACATTAAACATTTTAGTAACTTTAAAGTTAAAGAATCCACTGTTTAGTATAAAGGTTTATACGTAGAGATAGACAAAGTTAATAAGTATGTAATTTACAATAAATTTAGGCAAATTTCCTAAACTTAGATGTTGTCTTGATGACTATTTCAGTTTATGAGAATACAGAAAACAAGACAATAATAATACAACAAAGATCTCCTTTTGTTCAAGTAAGTAATAATTTGAGTATGTACTCAGTTATGTATGGCTATGCTTTTCTAGTATTATATAAAATACCAAATAAAAAATGTAGTTTTGTTTTAACTTGGATTGTAATTGATTTAAGATAAGAAGATGTGATATGATTGCCAGCAAGACTCCACAGGGACCAAAACACATAGAAGTTAACAAATACATCCCGACAAGATAGAATGAAACATTTATGTTTTCAATCTGTTAGTACCTCTCAGATGAAATTGAAGGCTGTTAGTTTAAAATGAAATTGTAGTCATATCACATGTTATATATATATGTCAATGTGACAAATATCCACCAGAGTTTAAATGCTGAAGATGTAAGCAGTTATAGGTTACTGCAAGGCATTTAATAATGAGATAATCCATACTCTAAAGTCAACTATAAAAAGCCCCAATATGAAAAAATGTGAAACAATTTAAACAACGGCATAACTCATGACAAAGCATTTTAAGAAAAACAAATAGGAACTAACAACAACCATTGAGTTACAGGATCCTGACTTTGGACAAGCACATAAAGAATGTAGCAGGGTAAAACATTTTTATGAGGGCTAAACCCTTTCCAACTTGGGCCAGAGGTAGAAGTGTAACTGCAAAATAATAGACACGTACAATTTACTTCATTTACTTTACGCAGAATATAAATTTTCAATCAAAAAGAAACAATTTTGGATTTGTTCTGTCACTTAAGAATAGATGTAAAGTCCAAATTAATCTGAACCTTTGTTATTTACCGGTAATGACATTTGTGAATATTTTTCAGGGGAAAAGGGCTTCTTTTAAACAGTGGCTGAGGAAATGGATGGTAGAAATGAAAATATCACAACTAGTCATTCTAACAAGTAGCCATGCTCATGAAAGAATTGACAGTCAATTACAGGGGTGAGTAATAAACGTAATGACATACACTATAATGCTGGAGATGGTCACTACAAAGTTCCCTATATGACAGGGTCCCTAAATCTTGTTGTGGAGTGATCAATAGAAGGAGATTTGGCATATGACTCAGTTAGAAATTACAAATTGACAAAAATAACCAAAAGACATCTACAGGGCACCATGCATTCTTCCAAAATACTGATTGGACAAATGTCCTTACAATATGTCAAACTCTAAATCATCCAAACTCTTAACAAGTAGTCATTTCAGAATAAATCTGTAATTCCACAAGTATCAAATCCCTATGCATTCCTTTAGTTTATTTAAAATTTTCAGGATATAGTTTATTTTAACTAACATGGCAGGGGATAGGACCTTTTATTCAGATTCTGTAAGCGGGTGTTCTTAAGCTCGGGATTTTGGATTGACCCTTTCAGGATATGGGAATTCTTTGTTCAAATCCCGGGATGTCAGGATTAAATTTATTTAAATTCAGGACCTCTGGATTTTTGTGTTTTTAAGCCTGGGATTTCGGGATCAGGACCCTCCTACCCCCTCTAATATCACAATTCTTATAAAGAATTTTAAAATTATGCCCTTCTTTAATCTTTAAATAGGCAAGAAAAATTTGAAAATTAATAAATAGGGAATAGGTTTGGTCGTGGTAATTGCAAAATTCATATGAAGTTAAAATAATCCACTATACAAGATCACAAAATTGTTGAAATACAAAATGTGGACTAAAATTGTAGTTAATACATCAATGCAGATAACACAATCCTTATCATGCTTATGACTCAATATAAGAAGATCAATTTTATACATACACTATTTCTTAGAAAATGGAAACACAACATGACAATGTATTGTATAAAAATATTGAGCATGATCCATATTACATCATACTTTCTTGTGTTGTAGATCTCAGTTTAGATTTGTAGCCAGTCCAAAATTTGAGAAACATGAAATTGAAGACATGAAATCTCGATTAGAATGGCAAGAATTAGAGAAAAGATTATCAGAGAACGGAGAAACAGAAGAAATCTCATCACCTTACATTCCAGGTGGAGGAATAGCTAAATCTTTGTTTAAAGATTGGTAAGTTTATGACACTAGGAGTGTATAGGTAATTCTGTCACCTTGACATTGGTTATAGATTTTTGACAGCCTATCAGAGAGGCCAAAGATACCAAAGGGATATTCAAACATAAATTGATAAAAAAAAAACCAAAGACAATCAGCAGTGTACAAAACTCAAAAAAGAAAGACAGAGCAACACCAACCCCATTGAAAACAGGAGTGTACTTGTCAGCTGCTCTGGAAGGGAAGGCAGCTCCTGCTCCACACAGGAGTGTTTTATGTGTAAACTCAGTGGACTTCTTCACGAACTGAATGAAGTAATGAAATTATAATTATTACTATTATTCCATTAGTATAGCCAGATAATAAATGTCAACACTAAGAGATCTAGTTACTGACATTATATAATAATTTGATTTTGGATGTAATGCGTCTTCTGATTGGTTGACATTACTTTGTTATGAGCCCATAGACATAATTTAGTCATGTGACCGTGATGTCATCAACGTTTTTTCATGGTTTTCTACAGTTGAAAATGGAATTTAGAATTAAATTATAAGAAATGACTGTAATACTTTTTCTGTCTATTCAAAATAACATAAAAAATGTGGTGCACTGTTAAATAACCCACTACATGCGTTGTACATAGCCGGTTAAATCTTGATGCTACATGATATTATTTACAGTTCTGAAGAAGTGAGTGTGTATCCTGTTATTGTTTATTATTATATTTACAGTTCTGATGAGGTGAAAGTGTGTATCCTGTTATTGTTTTGTTCTGAGGGAGACAATGCTAGTGATGCCTTACAGCTGGCTAAACATGCCAACAGCTGGCTAAATATAATTGATATGGAGGTAAGTTATAATACTGAAGGTTATAACTGAATTGTTAGTGGTAATAACATTGTTAATATTTCATCAAGAAACTATGTATACCGGAAAAATTGCAACATATCATTTTTATATGTTTTTCATATGTTTTGTTCAACATATGATAATCATATGTTTTCTGTGTGTTTTGAAACATGTATATGAAAAACATATGAAAACAGCTGTTGAAAATCTTATGAAAAACATGTTTTTCTTTATGTTGCAAATCTAGTGAAAAAGGTATGTTTTGTGGTATATGAAGAGCATATTCAGCCTATTATACTCCCATTGGTAATTTTTCATCAACAAACTATATACATGTAGGAGTGTTTCTTCAAACATTTGTAAAATAGCATTTTAGCCAAAATTATATTACTCTTCCTTAACCATATTTACAGGTATTCTAAACATTTGTATTTAAGTTATTTTTAGATTAAATTACCTAATTTTTAGATTAAATTACCTATACATTGGAAAGTAAAACAGTTATATAAATTAAGGTTTAGATATTCGTATGCAGTTGTGCATGATTGAGAGGTTTGCAAAATCTCACAAAATCCATGCCATTGTCAATTTGTGTATTCTTTGTCACCTAAAAGAAATGTTTGCCAACTTTTCCTCTAGGAATGTAAGACAATGAGTTATTTACCTTTATGGTATTCTTTTTTCTCATTGCCAGTATTGCCAAGTAAGATTTCATTATCAATGTATAATACGATTCATACATTTTATCATACTGAAATGAATATATCAGCCTATTCAACATTCTGCTGACCAATAGGAAAGACATACCTTTAATGAGAACTTACTTTTTTTTTCACAGCCCAAACTAGTGATGGGTATTGATGGTAAATCAGTGAAGATGCCTGGCTTGTCATGGAAGGTACCGTACTCCTGGAAACTGATGTTTGGATCTCAAGTCGATAGAACTTTGTTTCATTAACTTTATAATAAATTACCTTTTTTACCTGTTTATATTGATTTAGTTATATAGATGTAAACCTTATAATCATTCCATACTCCAAATATACTTGACTTTTAAAGTATCTGATAAATGTACAAAACCATAAAAATGAGGTCAAGGTCAGATGAAATCTGTTTGACATTTCCACCTTGCAATGAATCCATTTAAAAAAAGTTTCTGTGAAACAAATTCAGCTGATCTATTGCTTATACATTAAAGTATAGCAGAGAAACAGATCCACCACAAAAACAAAATTATTTGACTAATGACCCATGAAAATGAGGTCATGTAGTTGTACATGTATTATATATGACATTTGTTCAATACACCAAATATAGTATTAAGTTTTTGAGATTCTGAGTTTTCCATTAAACTTTAATTTACTTAACCTTGGTCATTAATCCAAAATATAAAGTGAAGATTTGGTAACCCTGTATGTAAGAACTTGCAAGAATACCATATAAAACTAGATGTGTAGAAACGACACGAATGGCCCCGTCTGAAAAAGTTGAAAAATTTGCAATTTGAACAACACATGTGAACACAAATATGCATGGATACTATGCAAGTCTCAAGACCAATACTAGTTTGATGGAAAATTTCCTTGATCAATGAGCAGTTTAATTTCAAACAATCGGCAAACAGGAAGCTGATGTACAAAACTATATGGCAAGACAACTTTGCTGTGAGGCCATAAAACATTGATATCCTTTTACTCAAAGTATTTCACATGACAAAATACCTTTACATTTCTTTAAAGCACTCAACCATGAAACTAAGGTTTAAGTACAAGAGACATATATGATGGACAGAAATTTGTAAGATAAGACATCTGCATACAAGATATGAAATATTCAGGTCTTTTAATACCTTCTAGAATATAACGCTTAATACAATAGTTTAAGCCTTTGCCATATTGTTATCCTGGTGTCTCTTTTTGTGACTTATGTTGAAAGTTAGACAAAAATTGCACAGTTCAACAGACTGCACCAGACACAATTTTTTTTAAACACTGAGCAGTCCAGAAAGCCTGACTTGGTACAGGCAAACAATATGGGTTAAAACAGTTTTAAGTGTAAAAAGTCTCCTGGCCCTTTTGACTATTTAGACAATATGACTTGAGAAATATAAACAATGCAGCCTTCAACAGGGTGACCCCGAACTTGAACAAAGATAACAAAAAGATAATAAAAAAAAAGTCTTATCATTTGCCTGCTGTCTCACTGACATGGTGAAAATGACAGACACGTTATAAACAAATTAATTTGGCAAAGTTATATAACAACAATGTGACATTATTATAATTTTATTTCATATTTTATCTCAGTCTATCACATATAAAGTAAAACTGGTACAGAAATACTTGTTTGCCAAATTTTACATTAGTATTAACATCTTTTTATAAATCCTTATTTAACAGGAATCCTGTCTTTTTCATTACCATTAAGCCTTATGTCATTTGTCATGATCGTAAAACTTATGCAATCCTGTGTTACAGTTCTGTTGAATTGAGAGAAGTTTCACATATATATGTGTGATGATGTTCTATGATTTGGCAGTGGTTACATTTACACCAAATTTACTGAGAAGTTTTATAAGTATTCTTTATATTACATAAACAGTTAGACCATCTCTCAATATTTAGACAAAACTCAAGTAAAGTTTCCTCATCTATGTATATTCTTGACTGTATAGCAAATACAATAATTCCATTGTTTGATATCACTTGTAACACATATTAAGCAGAACCCATTTAAAAAAAGAAGCTTGGCAAAAAATACACTTATCTTACTCCCAAGTTTGATTCAAAAACAAACATTTTATAAATGGCTCTGCCAACAATCTGCCATTACTTCTAATTGTGTATTTAATGAAATAACATGATTTTGTTGATTGTAAAATACACATTTTGTCTTGCAAGACTCTCCTCTTTATCAATTAAAGTATCGGTGGATGGATAAAACCACATCTGTTAGGAGTAGCAACTTAAAACCATAAAAAAAAAACTTAAAATATCCACACAATCTTTTTACAATTATAATTCTGCTGTTAACTGTAGGAGATTTTTCAAATGTGTTGTCAAAATCTTTTTCAAAATAATAATCATTGCCACACATAACATTGAAAAAAAATAAAGCAGCTTTCATTTCTTATAATTATGACTAATAATTAATAGAATTCACACAAATATTAAAATAGATAACATTGGAAATCCATGTTTTCAATTATGTATTATAGAACAGGACAAAACAAATTCAATGTGAATTCAGGAAGAAATATGATACAACACCGACAGTGAAATCTTGAAAGAACAGAAAAGTAAGACCATGTCAGAAAGAGCAAACAAAATAAAGGGAAAACATTGAAGAATATATTAGATTTGAAATAGACAGCTCACAAAAGTCAATGTGCTAAAAACTATAAATTCATTGTTAAATTAGAATCAAATGAAAAGCAATTCAAGTACATAATATAGGGGGGTTTCAATATATGAAAAATATTGACACCTCATAAGTGAGATTTATTCTGTTTGTTATTACTTCATATTCTACATAAATGGGCAGGACATTTTATAAAATTAGAAATCTATATCTGTACTTGACAACTACATTAAAATTGCCCTTCCTTTATAAAGTTTTACTTCATGAAGAGAAGGTTTTTCTTGTACATTTTCTTGAGAAAAAAAAATGAAGTTGGTTCCCTTCACAGAAGTTAAAGCAAAACTTTAGGTAGCTTTTGATATTTCTTTGTATTCTGAATTAAGTATCCAAAATAATTATATGTAGGCTTTTCACCCATATGCTTGATTTAAAAGTGGAGTGGTATTTAGAATTGACACCTTGTCACCAAAATAAAATTAAAAAAAAAGTTCCAACCTTTTACTTCATATGTCCAACAAAATTATAACTTGTAAACATTTCTGTGAAGAAGGAGAACTAAAGTATTTTATAAAGTTATATCCTT